>NC_140988.1:364526594-365970420 GCF_052327205.1 Somniosus microcephalus
CCCACCCCGATCTTCCCCCCCCGATCTTCCCCCCCCCGATCTCCCCCCCCCCCGATCTTCCCCCCCCCCCGATCTTCCCCCCCCCCGATCTTCCCCCCCCGATCTTCCCCCCCCGATCTTCCCCCCCCCGATCTTCCCCCCCCCGATCTTCCCCCCCCCCCGATCTTCCCCCCCCCCGATCTTCCCCCCCCCCGATCTTCCCCCCCCCCCCGATCTTCCCCCCCCCCCGATCTTCCCCCCCCCCCGATCTTCCCCCCCCCCCGATCTTCCCCCCCCCCGATCTTCCCCCCCCCGATCTTCCCCCCCCCCGATCTTCCCCCCCCCCCCGATCTTCCCCCCCCCCCCCGATCTTCTCCCCCCCCCGATCTTCCCCCCCCCCGATCTTCCCCCCCCCCCGATCTTCCCCCCCCCGATCTTCCCCCCCCCCGATCTTCCCCCCCCCCCGATCTTCCCCCCCCCCGATCTTCCCCCCCCCGATCTTCCCCCCCCCGATCTTCCCCCCCCCCCGATCTTCCCCCCCCCCGATCTTCCCCCCCCCCCGATCTTCCCCCCCCGATCTTCCCCCCCCCCCGATCTTCCCCCCCCCCCGATCTTCCCCCCCCCCGATCTTCCCCCCCCCCGATCTTCCCCCCCCCCGATCTTCCCCCCCCCGATCTTCCCCCCCCCCCGATCTTCCCCCCCCCGATCTTCCCCCCCCCCCGATCTTCCCCCCCCCGATCTTCCCCCCCCCGATCTTCCCCCCCCGATCTTCCCCCCCCCGATCTTCCCCCCCCGATCTTCCCCCCCCCGATCTCCCCCCCCCGATCTTCCCCCCCCCCCGATCTTCCCCCCCCCGATCTTCCCCCCCCCGA
Source organism: Somniosus microcephalus (assembly GCF_052327205.1). NCBI lineage: Eukaryota > Metazoa > Chordata > Chondrichthyes > Squaliformes > Somniosidae > Somniosus > Somniosus microcephalus. Next base: position 364,527,446 of record NC_140988.1, read on the forward strand.
TCTTCCCCCCCCCGATCTTCCCCCCCCGATCTTCCCCCCCCCGATCTTCCCCCCCCCGATCTTCCCCCCCCGATCTTCCCCCCCCCGATCTTCCCCCCCGATCTTCCCCCCCCGATCTTCCCCCCCGATCTTCCCCCCCCGATCTTCCCCCCCCGATCTTCCCCCCCCGATCTTCCCCCCGATCTTCCCCCCCGATCTTCCCCCCCCGATCTTCCCCCCCGATCTTCCCCCCCGATCTTCCCCCCCCGATCTTCCCCCCCCGATCTTCCCCCCCCGATCTTCCCCCCCCGATCTTCCCCCCCGATCTTCCCCCCCGATCTTCCCCCCCCGATCTTCCCCCCCCGATCTTCCCCCCCCGATCTTCCCCCCCCCGATCTTCCCCCCCCGATCTTCCCCCCCCGATCTTCCCCCCCCGATCTTCCCCCCCCGATCTTCCCCCCCCGATCTTCCCCCCCCGATCTTCCCCCCCCGATCTTCCCCCCCCCGATCTTCCCCCCCGATCTTCCCCCCCCGATCTTCCCCCGATCTTCCCCCCCGATCTTCCCCCCCGATCTTCCCCCCCCGATCTTCCCCCCCGATCTTCCCCCCCGATCTTCCCCCCCCGATCTTCCCCCCCCGATCTTCCCCCCCCGATCTTCCCCCCCCGATCTTCCCCCCCGATCTTCCCCCCCCGATCTTCCCCCCCGATCTTCCCCCCCCGATCTTCCCCCCCCGATCTTCCCCCCCCCGATCTTCCCCCCCCGATCTTCCCCCCCGATCTTCCCCCCCGATCTTCCCCCCCGATCTTCCCCCCCCGATCTTCCCCCCCGATCTTCCCCCCCGATCTTCCCCCCCCGATCTTCCCCCCCGATCTTCCCCCCCCGATCTTCCCCCCCCGATCTTCCCCCCCCGATCTTCCCCCCCGATCTTCCCCCCCGATCTTCCCCCCCCGATCTTCCCCCCCGATCTTCCCCCCCCGATCTTCCCCCCCCGATCTTCCCCCCCCGATCTTCCCCCCCCGATCTTCCCCCCGATCTTCCCCCCCCCCGATCTTCCCCCCCCGATCTTCCCCCCCCGATCTTCCCCCCCGATCTTCCCCCCCCGATCTTCCCCCCCCGATCTTCCCCCCCGATCTTCCCCCCGATCTTCCCCCCCCGATCTTCCCCCCCCCGATCTTCCCCCCCCCGATCTTCCCCCCCCGATCTTCCCCCCCCCGATCTTCCCCCCCCCGATCTTCCCCCCCCGATCTTCCCCCCCCGATCTTCCCCCCCCCGATCTTCCCCCCCCCGATCTTCCCCCCCCCGATCTTCCCCCCCCCGATCTTCCCCCCCCCGATCTTCCCCCCCCCGATCTTCCCCCCCCGATCTTCCCCCCCCCGATCTTCCCCCCCCCGATCTTCCCCCCCCCGATCTTCCCCCCCTCCCCCCCGATCTTCCCCCCCCGATCTTCCCCCCCCGATCTTCCCCCCCCATCTTCCCCCCGATCTTCCCCCCCCCGATCTTCCCCCCCCCGATCTTCCCCCCCCCGATCTTCCCCCCCCCGATCTTCCCCCCCCGATCTTCCCCCCCCCGATCTTCCCCCCCCGATCTTCCCCCCCCCGATCTTCCCCCCCCCGATCTTCCCCCCCCCGATCTTCCCCCCCCCGATCTTCCCCCCCCCGATCTTCCCCCCCCCGATCTTCCCCCCCCGATCTTCCCCCCCCGATCTTCCCCCCCCGATCTTCCCCCCCCCGATCTTCCCCCCCCGATCTTCCCCCGATCTTCCCCCCCCGATCTTCCCCCCCCCGATCTTCCCCCCCCCGATCTTCCCCCCCCCGATCTTCCCCCCCCCGATCTTCCCCCCCCGATCTTCCCCCCCCGATCTTCCCCCCCCCGATCTTCCCCCCCCGATCTTCCCCCCCCCGATCTTCCCCCCCCCGATCTTCCCCCCCCGATCTTCCCCCCCCCGATCTTCCCCCCCCGATCTTCCCCCCCGATCTTCCCCCCCACGATCTTCCCCCCCCCGATCTTCCCCCCCCCGATCTCCCCCCCCGATCTTCCCCCCCCGATCTTCCCAACCTTCTTCCCCCCCCCCCCCCTTGCACCAAAAGGTGCTTGCAGCCGCCTGGGCCCCATGATCTGGAATTGCCTGCCTCTACCCCTCTACCTCCCTCTTTAAGATCCGCCTTAAAACCCATCGCTTAGCCCAAGCTTTTGATCGGTCCTCCTTTGTGTCAGCGTCATTTTTCTTTGATCACATCTCAGAGTCAATGATTTTGGGATGTTTTTCTACATTAAAGACGCTATGTAAATACTAGTTCTTATGATGTTTAGCGACTTAATGATTCGTATTTTAACACATTAGTCAATATTTTAATGCGCTGGTTGCTTTGTTGCTCATTAATGTTTAATAATGGTCTCTCTTCAAACAGTATTGCAAACGTAGTGTTCAAACCAGACGATGATTGTTTCAGAATGCTCATTTGGAATTTATTTTCTTGAGGCCAAGATCGGATCAGCCATGATCTTATTGAATGGTGGAGCAGGCTGGAGGGGCCGAATGGCTGACAGCTGCTCCAATTTCTTATGTTCTTTTGGTGTGACTATTGCTATTCTGGTAATAAATTGCACCGTTTCATTCTCCGCTGTTTAATCAATGTGAGCCACATACCAACTGCAGCCAAGGAGACACGTGTCTTACTCCCAGACCTCTGTTTGAATCAGGCTAGGATTCTCCTCTTTCTCACTACAGCATAACTGCTATATGGAACTCACCAAAGCATTGGAGCATGTCATTTTGCAGTGTCTAGGTACTAGCTTAAAAAACGACGCACAAAAAATGATAGTAGCTAATGTTGAAGCATAAACTGATTCCTGAGCAGCAAAACCTTGATGTGTGTAGACCGAATTCTTTATTCTTGTGTGAGTTTGTGTTGCTGAATGAGAACTTTGTGTATGAGCAGCATTAGTAATCAAAAGAAATTGAAATTCCAGCAGTACAATAGATAATTAATTGGGTGTGTAACGGAGTCTATTTAAATGCGGCTTTGAACCTTATGTTGCATATTTTCTATATTGAAGCTTTGAAGCCCGAGGCACCTGTATGTGTGGGATTAGAGAGAGCTGCAGTCTGTCCAGGGCATACAAAGGAACATCAGGGCCTTTGGGCATTGAGGGGAGTGTCTTCCTGTTTGTGAACCTACTTGTTTTTTTTTACTGTCTGATGGTTTTGCCAGCAGGAGAGAGGAAAAAGCACCCTGCTTGCCTCCAGCCCCTGTACTTCGCTTCATTTAGATCCTGCCACTTGGAGATTATACGCAAGCCATGTTTGAGCACATGCAGTTTTTAAATCCATCTTTTACCAGGGTTGTTTTACTTCGGAGAGCTTACCCTGAGTTCAAGGCTGCTTTGGCAAGTTGTGTTTTAAATTAAATCTTTTTTCAGCTCATACACTGTGTGGCTGAAACAAGCCCTAATATAACCCATTGTAGTTATTCTCGCTTTTCCCCCCTGATTTCTTTTAAGTTTAAACTAGCCTTTTATCATGTGCATTGCTGGATGCAGTGGTGCATGTCTGCAGTTCAGCTACTGCTAGGCTGTGGCTGCAGGATTGCTTGACGGTAGGAGATCTAGCTGCAGCTGCCTAGGTTGATCAGTTTTCCACACTATGGCCGGTATCCACAGGGTGTTCCCAAGACACCCTAGAGTAATCAGCCCTGCAGAAGAGTGGTGAACTGGCCCAGGTTGGAAACCGAGCAGGTCTTCCAAAAGGCATTTGACAAGGTGCCACACAAGATTATTGCACAAGATTAAAAAATCACGGGATTGGGGGTAATATACTGGCATGGGTGGAAGATTGGCTATCTAACAGAAAACAGAGAGTTGGATAAATGGTTCATTCTCGGGTTGGCAATCTGTGACTAGTGGTGTTCCACAGGGGTCAGTGCTGGGACCCCAACACTTTACAATCTATATTAATGATTTGGAGGAAGGGACCAAGTGCAACGTATCCAAGTTTGCCAACGATCCTAAGATGGGAGGGAAAGCAGTGAGTGAGGAGGACATAAACCTGCAAAAGGACATAGACAGGCTAAGTGAATGGGCAGAATTTGGCAGATGGAATATAAATGTTGGAAAGTGTGAGGTTATGCACTTTGGCAGAAAAAATCAAAGAGCAAGTTATTATCTAAATGGAGAGAAACTGCAAAGTGCTACAGTACAAAGGGATCTGGGGGTCCTGGTGCATGAAACACAGAAGGTTAGTATGCAGGTGCAGCAGGTGATCAGGAAGGCCAATGGAATCTTGGCTTTTATTGCAAGGGGGATGGAGTATAAAAGCAGGGAAGTCTTGTTTCAGTTATACAGGGTACTGGTGAGGCCACACCTGGAATACTGCGTACAGTTTTGGTTTCCATATTTAAGAAAAGATATACTTGCTCTCCAGGCAGTTCAGAGAAGGTTCACTCGGTTGATTCCGGAGATGAGGGGGTTGACTTATGAGGAAAGGTTGAGTAGGTTGGGACTCTACTCATTGGAGTTCAGAAGAATGAGAGGCTATCTTATAAGATTGTGAGGGGGCTTGATCGGGTGGTTGCGGGGAGGATGTTTCCACTGATGGGTGAGACTAGAACTAAGGGGCATAATCTTCGGGGCTGCCCTTTCAAAACTGAGATGAGGAGAAACTTCTTCACTCAGAGGGTAGTAAATCTATGGAATTTGCTACCTCAGAGCTGTGGAAGCTGCGACATTAAATAAATTTAAAACGGAGATAGACAGTTTCCTAGCTGATAAGGGAATTAGGGGTTACAGGGAGTGGGCAGGGAAGTGGACGTGACACTAGGTTCGGATCAGCCATGATCCTATTGAATGGCGGAGCAGGCCCGAGGGGCCGTATGGCCTACTCCTGCTCCTACTTCTTATGTTCTTATGTCAAAGCTGCCATGCTGCTCCGTACTGGGACCACACCAATGAACAGACGGTGCAGCACAGCCTGTGCAATACACAGGCATAAAATGGTCCTGGTCCAAATGTCCATTTTAAGAGGATCCACAAAGGGCTGTTTTTTTTTTGTTGACATGATCTCAAAATATTTTTAAAAAGTTGTTATCAGCAACAGCTTGCATATTTATAGTGTTTTAATGTATAAAAATGTTCCCAAGCGTTTCACAGTGGCGTTTAAATGAAGATTTTTATTTTTACAGCGCCTTGCACGACCGGGCACTGCACATTTGAAGCATCACTTACTCACTTTTGAAATCCAATCGCTTGCCCATAATTTAGTAGCATATGATGTTGGAAGCTCAGTTCAGGGTTGAATAAGATGCTGAAGTTCCAACAGTCTGGTTTAACCTGAGGCAGTTTGTGGAGGGGGATTGAATTGGTGGCAAGTGCACGGAGTTTGTCGCGGGGAGTGATGATGATGGTTTTGATCTGGGTAACATTTAGCTGGATAACATTACGGCTCATCTAAGACTTGATCTTGGACAAGCGGTGGGGTTGAGAGAGAGATTGCGGAGAGGTAGAGCTGGGTGTTGTCAATATTTTTGTGGAAGCCAACTCCATATCTGTGGATGATGTTGTCAAGGGGCAACATGTAGATGTGGAAGAGAAGGAGACGAAGAAAAGCTCATTTGGAGGTCTCTGAAACTGAAGGTTTTGAGGCGAGACGATTGAGAGCCATTGATGGAGATGATGTGGGCTAGAATCAGATAGTCAAGAGTGGAGCCATGCAATGGCAGACCCACCAAGATGGACAGTGGAGGGTGAGGATGGCATGGTCGACTGTATCAAAGGCTGCGGAGAGGTTGAGGAGAGAAAATGCACCAAAGTCACAAACTTTGTTTGTGCTCTTGAGGGATTGAAACATTGAGTTGCGGGCTAGATGTGCACAGATGTGTGAGATGACAACACGTTCAAGAATTTGGGGAGGTAAGGGAAGTTAGAGATGGTAATTACGGACAGAGGGCTTGAAATTGCCGTTGGCGGTGTAGCTAAGGAGTACCCAGCCGACTGCTGAAAGAAATCCGCACTTTTTCAGAATAAATGAAACTCGCCAAAAATGGGTTTTATTTATTCTGACTAGTTTTATATTGTGATGTTTATAGTCTTGAGAGCAGAGTTGCCCCATCGTCCCCCCCCCCCCCCCCCCCCCCCCCAAAGCTGATTTGACTTATGTTTGCAAAAATCTGAAAGGAATTAGAATGCTAAGTGGATCAGCAACAGTCATCTCTGAGCTGGCATTTCTGTTACAGCATAGCATTTGAATTCAAAGTAAGGCGATCTTGTTAGCTTTGTTCATAGCCTGAACAGCAATTTATTAAGAGCAATAATGTGACAGGATGGCTGGAGTTTTGATTTCCAGACTGGGTGGAGAAGATGTTGACTGTCCGCCTGAATCGATCAGGTTATGGAAATGCATGACTGTACAAGAACCTGAAACAGGCAGATTTGAACTGCACAGACCTCTGATTGTGTAGCAACATTTGGCAGCAGTCCGCACAATGTTATGAGTCTTGCTGTAAATGCTGAATTAGAGATTCTGTTTTCTTCTTGAAGGAATGAGCAAATGGCCTTTTGTTCTATTTAGAAATTAAATTATACACAGCCATTACATATGGCAAATATCTCACAAAGGGAGGCTAACTGGATAACTTGCTAGCACAGGTCATAAGTGAAATTTTGATTGCCTTACAAATGGTTTAAAAAAAATTGTTAATAATTGTAACAATTGGGGGAAAAATTGGTACAATATGTATATACAAACTTCTGAATGCCTGCAGTTGCAATGATTACATTCTCTTTGTTTTCCTACAGTGAGAGTCTCTTCACCCTTCAGCAGTATGAAGCTTCTTGATGTTCACTGTCCCCAAAACAAAAATAGCTCCTTTATCGGGTTTAATATGGGGAGGGTTTTGAGAGGACTGTAGTGACTTCCTATTCCATTATAAAAAGGATTTAATTAAAGTCATATGTGCATGTCAAACTGACAGTTAATTAGCTATATAATCTATAATCATACATTTAATTACATATAGTAAAGTACAAATAGAATAAATATATTAAAGGTCTGGCATACTAAATTGTGCTGCAACCCCAAAATACTACAATGCAAGAAAGCTGTTTTTAGTGATGCTTTCAAGTTGCCTCTTATTGCATTTTATTTTGAGCAGTGCAGGAGTGTGGCAGCCTGGGAGCAGACATTTTGTGGGTTGCTGCAATCACTAAATTTTTTTTAGGAATGTAAGGATGGCCATTTGATTCAACAACTCTATCCCTTTTTCACTGATATGAACCCCACCAGGCTGCCTTTCACCTTATCACTCATTTCCTTTTTCTAGAAACAGTTATCACTTCACTTGACGATTCCAATGCTCTCCTGGTCCGCCACCCATTCTTCCACCCTCCATAACTTTAAGCTTATCCAAAACCCTGCTGCCCTTAGTCTAACCTGCACCAAGGTCCGCTCACCCATCGCCCCTGTGCTTGCCTGGCTATAATGCCTCTGGTCCACCAATGCCTACAATTTAACATTCTCATGTTGGTGTTCAAATCCCTCCATGGCCTCTCCTCCCTCCCTATCTCTGTAACCTCCTCCAGGCCTCCAAACCGAACTCTGTCTTCCTCCAACTCTGAGCTATTACTCATCCCCCAGTCCCTTCGCCCCAGCACTGGCAGCCGCGTCTTCAGCCGTATAGACCCTAATCTCTGGAATTGTCTCTGTAAACCTCTCCTCCCTTCCCACTTTTTAAGACCCTTCTTAAAACCTAATGGGGGAGAAATTTAGTAAAACCCCGTTTGGGGTGCTAACTTCGCCGGGTAGCGCCCCGGAAAAATTAGTCGGTAATTGGTCGGTAGCGCCCCAAAGGGAAGCGGGGCACTACTGGAGGTGCCCCGCCTCCCTCTTGGGGCGCTGCGAGTGAATATCGTGGCGCTACGTGCCGCTGCGGCACGTCGCGCTGCGGTATTGCAGGCCTTCCTCCCCTTCTTAAAGGGGAGGGGTCTTGTGCAGTGCGATCTTGGGCCCCTGGGGATCGGGAGTGCAGGCAAAAGAGCCCGGCACCCAAGAGAAGTGCCAGGCTCTCGGAGCGCAGCCGGCTCTCCGCGGGGGGGCGCTCCGGAGGCCGGGGACGGGAACGCTGGCAGGTGGCCAACAACAAAAATGGCCGCCCCGCACCTCGCCTTTAATTTGCGCCTCCCTGGCTGCAGGTACGCCACCATGACCCTGTCGGACAGAGCGTCCGGCAGTAAATCAGGGGTCGCTCCTGAAGATCACGGCCGGGGCGTGAGCGGGGCGCTGCGCACACCGATGACGTCATCGCCGGCGGCTCAGCGCTAACGGTTAGTGCCACCACTAACCTCCCGCTGAATTTGGCGGGAGGCGTGGGCAGTGCCGCGCCCGGGCGCTAGTTGCTTTGCGCTCTACTTAGCGCCCTCTTAAGGCGCTAACGGGTGGCGCAACCAACTGAATTTTCCCCCCAATATCTTTGATCAAGCTGGTAGTCACTCCCCATCTCGGTGTCAAGTTTTGTCAGATTTACGCTGCTGTAATGCGTCGTGAGATGTTTTCCTACATTTAAGACGCTAAATAAATGCAAATTGTTCACAAAAATCATTACAAATTAGGGAAGCCATTTAGCTCACGTTGAACACGTTAATTAAATCTCCCCTTAACCTTTTGTGCTCAGGAGAACAATCCCAGCTTCTCTTGTCTATAGTATATCGGGTCATTATGTACAACAGGAAGGAGGTGATCATGAATCTGTACCAGATATTGGAGTATGGCATCCAGTTTTGGAGCACCTTATTGGAACAGGGATATTGGAGCCATAGAAAAAGTGCAATGTAGATTTACTAGAGTGATACAAGGGATGACACTAGAGTGACACCAACGCTGCCTCCGCAAGACCCTGCAAATCCATTGGCAGGATAGGCGCGCCAACGTTGGTGTTCTCGCTCAGGCCAGCATCGAAGCTTTGACCATGCTCAATCAGCTCCGATGGACGGGCCACATCGTGCGCATGCCCGATACGAGACTCCCAAAACAAGCGCTCTACTCGGAGCTCTGACACGGCAAGAGAGCCCCAGGTGGGCAGAGGAAACGCTTCAAGGACACCCTCAAAGCCTCCTTGAAAAAGTGCAACATCCCCACCAACACCTGGGAATCCCTGGCCCAAGACCGCACAAAGTGGAGGAGAAGCATCCGGGAAGGCGCCGAACACCTTGAGTCTCTTCGCCGGGAGCAAGCGGAAGCCAAGCGCAGGCAGCGCACGTCAACCCAAGCACCCCACCCACCCGCCCCTTCAACCACTGTCTGCCCCACCTGTGACAGAGACTGTAGGTCCCGCATTGGACTCATCAGTCACCTGAGGACTCCTGTTTAACGTGGAAGCAAGTCATCCTCGTTTCCGAGGGACTGCCAAAGAGAGACAAGGGATGAGAGGGCATAGTTGAAATGAAACATGTATTTATTGGAGCAGGAACAGTATCTGGTATACACAATTTGCGAAGGCTTAATAGTGAAATGTTACTTCCACATTTTTGTTTTATAACATTTGAAGACTGGATAGGATTGCACATTTTCTGTGAAGTGTCTTTTTCTGTGTGAATCCTGAAGCTTTCTGAAATGAGAGACTTGATGATTTGCATGCACGTGTTTTATACTTTTTTTGGCGACGTTTATCGAAACCATTGCATTCTTTGCTGAGCTTCACACTGGAACATGCATGTTGTAAAGATATGCAACCATGATTATGAAGTAAACTGCAGTAATATAATTCAACATTGGATGAAAATTGAATCAATGAAAGTTTAATCTAATCTAATCATTTAACACTCACTGCATTGTCTGTCTTGTGCTGGGTCTTTAGACTGAGGTAGAAAGTTTTTTGACCTTGAGTGTGGTGAACCTGTGGAATTCTCTACCGCAGAAGGCAGTTGAGGCCAATTCATTAAATATATTCAAGAAGGAGTTAGATATATTTCGTAAAGCTAAAGGGATCAAGGGATATGGGGAGAAGGCAGGGACAGGGTACTGAATTTGGATGATCAGCCATGATCTCATTGAATGGCAGAACAGGCTCGAGGGGCCGAATGGCCTGCTCCTATCTTCTATGTTTCTATGTATTGTATTGATAGTGCAGAATATAAATTTTCAAATCTAAATACCTCCACTGCACCATTCTAATTCTAAAGTATTTTTGTGATTTGCATTTATATAGTGCTTTTAACATGAGAAATCATCAGAAGCTGCTTTGCAAATCGGTAAACTGATACTGAGCCAGAAGGGAGAAATTAGAATGGGTGACTGAAAGCTTGATCAGAGAGGTTTTTAAAAGGTGAAAAGGAATGTTCCCATATGGAAAAATGAAATGAAAATATTTCTGCTCTTAATGTAATTTTATGTTTGAGATCAAACCATTGGCCCAGATATTACTGGAAAAATAGTGAATTCACAGCGTCAAAAACCCCCCAGCAATTTGATGCTAAGAGGAGGTACGCTGTGAGTTCTGATTCACCACAAACTATTTTTTTTTTTTCATATGAAGTAAATTTAGAAGCTTGAAATATGTTTAATTGAGTTGAATATGTTAGCCACATAAACCAAACTATAACAGACAATAGCCACCTTGTGTGTTAAGAGGAAGATGGTGGAGTGTTTGTGTTGCCATGGTGGAGGTTGGAGTGGCTATGTTTTGATTTATTTCCATTCCATTGTGAGTCACTTAATGTATAACTTTTCATAACCTCTTGACGACCACCATGCTTCCAGTAATTTCAGTGAAAAGTAATTGGATTATTTAGTGGATAGAACCAGCGATTCAATTTCACATAACGCTGCACATTGTACTTTCTGTGGCGTCTTACATGAATAGAAAAAGTTTCTGAGACTCTGGATTCAATTCAGATCTTGTAATATCTTTTGCAACTTTATAATTTGGTTTCTAATGACTACCTGTTGCAAATTATTCTGTGTAGTGGTAAACCAGGAATTTAGACAGACATTGTAATTTGAACTGAGGATCAAAATCCTCTATCATTCTACTAATAACCATTCTGTTAAAAAGTTAAGCGCATTTGAATATTATGTCTGACAACCAAAATTGCATATTTATGCAAAAGTAGGTCATTGATTTTCATACATTTTTGAAGTCTCTATTCTTAAAAACATACACTGTGCTTGCTTGTAAAAGTGTCATGATGGAATTTGCCCAAAGGAACTCTGGCACTGCTCCATGCAAGCATGCATGTCTCGTGGCATAAGTCTGCCGCAAAAGATGAACTAAGCTGGGTATTTGACTCTTTGAAGACAGTAGTAGGATTTCTGCCCTATATCTGAGAATTATGCAAATAAATCTCTTCTTGCATAGAAACATATAAGGTAGGAGCAGGAGTAGGCCATTCGGCCCCTTGAGCCTGCACTGCCATTTAATGAGGTCATGGCTGATCATCCAAATTCAGTACCCTGTCCCTGCTTTCTCCCCTTGATCCCTTTAGCCTCAAGAAATATCTCCTCCTTGAATATATTTAATTTAATGAATTGGCCTCAACTGCCCTGTGTGGTAGAGAATGCCACAGGTTCACCACTTTCTGGGTGAAGAAATTCCTCCTCATCTCAGTCCTAAATGGATTACCCCTTATCTTTAGACTGTGACCCCCTGGTTCTGGACTCCCCCGCCATCGGGAACATCCTTCCTGCCTAATCCTGTTAGAATTTTATAAGTTTCAATGAGGTCCCCTCTCACTCTTCTAGACTCCAGCGAATATAAGAACATAAGAAGTAGGAGCAGGAGTAGGCCATACAGCCCCTCGGGCCTGCTCCGCCATTCAGTAGGATCATGGCTGATCTGAACCTAGACTCACGTCCACTTCCCTGCCCGCTCCCCGTATCCCCTAATTCCCTTATCAGCTAGGAAACTGTCTATCTCCGTTTTAAATTTATTTAATGTTGCAGCTTCCACAGCTCGCCGAGGTAGCAAATTCCACAGATTTACTACCCTCTTCAGTTTTGAAACGGCAGCCCCTTATTCTAAGATTATGTCCCCTAGTTCTAGTCTCACCCATCAGTGGAAACATCCTCCCCGCATCCACCCGATCAAGCCCCCTCACAATCTTATATGTTTCGATAAGATCGCCTCTCATTCTTCTGAATTCCAATGAGTAGAGGCCCAACCTACTCAACCTTTCCTCATAAGTCAACCCCCTCATCTCCGGAATCAACCGAGTGAACCTTCTCTGAACTGCCTGGAGAGCAAGTATATCTTTTCTTAAATATGGAAACCAAAACTGTACGCAGTATTCCAGGTGTGGCCTCACCATTGCCCTGTATAACTGAAGCAAGACTTCCCTGCTTTTATACTCCATCCCTTTTGCAATAAAAGCCAAGATTCCACTGGCCGTCCTGATCACCTGCTGTACCTGCACACTAACCTCCTGTGTTTCATGCACCAGGACCCCCAGATCCCTTTGTACTGTAGCACTTTGCAGTTTCTCTCCATTTAGATAATAACTTGCTCTTTGATTTTTTTCTGCCAAAGTGCATAACCTCACACTTTCCAACATTATATTCCATCTGCCAAATTTCTGCCCACTCACTTAGCCTGTCTATGTCCTTTTGCAGGTTTTTTATGTCCTCCTCACTGCTTTCCCTCCCATCTTTGTATCGTCGGCAAACTTGGATATGTTGCACTCGGTCCCTTCCTCCAAATCGTTAATATAGATTGTGAAGAGTTGGGGTCCCAGCACTGACCCCTGTGGAACACCACTAGTCACAGATTGCCAACCCGAGAATGAACCATTTATCCCAACTCTCTGTTTTCTGTTAGATAGCCAATCTTCCACCCATGCCAGTATATTACCCCCAATCCTGTGATTTTTTTTTAAATCTTGTGCAGCAATCTTTTGTGTGGCATCTTGTCAAATGCCTTTTGGAAGTCCAAATACACCACATCCACTGGTTCCCCTTTATCCACCCTGTTTGTTACATCCTCAAAGGATTCGAGCCTCAAAGGATTGGAGCAAATTTGTCAAACATGACTTCCCCTTCATAAAACCATGCTGACTCTGTCCGATTAAATTATGCTTATCCAAATGTCCTGTTACTGCTTCCTTAATAATGGACTCCCAACATTTTACCAACCACAGATGTTAGGCTAACTGGTCTATAGTTTCCAGCCTTTTGTCTACTTCCCTTTTTTAAATAAGGGCATTACATTAGCAGTTTTCCAATCTGCTGGGACCTTAGCTGAATCCAGGGAGTTCTGGAAAATTACCACTAATGCATCCGCAATCCCCACCGCCACTTCTCTCAAGGCCCTAGGATGTAAGCCATCAGGTACAGGGGATTTATCCGCCTTTAGTCCCATTATCTTACCGAGTACCACCTCCTTAGTGATTTTAATCGTGTTTAGCTCCTCCCGCCCCCCCCCCCCCCCCCCCATAGCCCCCTGTTTGTCCAGTGTTGGGATATTTTTAATGTCCTCTACTGTAAAGAGTGATACAAAATATTTGTTCAGCGTTTTTGCCATCTCCATGTTCCCCACCACTAATTTCCCGGTCTCGTCCTCTAAGGGACCAACATTCACTTTAGCCACCCTTTTTCTTTTTATATAACTGTAGAAACTCTTGCTATCTGTTTTTATATTTTTTGCGAGTTTACTTTCATAATCTATCTTCCCTTTCTTAATTAATCTTTTAGTTATTCTTTGCTGGCTTTTAAATGCTTCCCAATCTTCTATCCTCCCACTAGATTTGGCTACTTTATATGTCCTTGTTTTCAGTCAGATACTATCCTTTATTACTTAGCCACGGATGGCTGTCTTTTCTTTTACGCCCCTTTTTCCTCAGCGGAATATATTTTTCTTGTAAGTTGTGAAAATCTCCTTGAATGTACACCACTGCTCATGTACTGTCTTACACTTTAATCTATTTTCCCAGTCCACTTTAGTCAACTCTGCTCTCATACCTTCATAGTCTCCTTTATTTAAGCTTAGTACGCTGGTTTGCGATCCAACTCTCTCACCCTCAAACTGAATTTGGAATTCAACCATATTATGGTCGCTCATTCCAAGGGGATCCCTTTACTAGGACATTTTTTATTAATCCTGTCTCATTACACTGGACCAGATCTAAGATTGCCTGCCCCCTGGTTGGTTCAGTTACATACTGCTCAAGGAACCCGTCCCTAATACACTCTATGAACTCTTCCTCAATGCTGCCATGCCCAATTTGATTAGTCCAGTCAATATGAAAGTTAAAATCCCCCATGATTATAGCTGTTCCCTTATTACAAGCCCCAACTATTTCCTGATTTATACTCCGACCAACAGAGTTGCAACTGTTAGGAGGCCTATAGACTACGCCCCACTAGTGACTTTTTCCCCTTATTATTCCTTATCTCCACCCAAACTGTTTCACTATCCTGATCCTTTGACCCAATATCATTTCTGACTATTGCAGTGATTCCATCCTTGATTAACATAGCAACCCCACCTCCCTTTCCTTTGTTATTTGCATCATCAACTTGTCTATTTTGTTACGAATGCTGCATGCATTCAGATAAAGAACTTTTAAATATGTTTTGTGACAATTTATTCCTGCTATTACCCCCTTTACCAGTTTACCTTTATACATTCTGTCCCTTCCTGACACGCTCTGGTTTTTAATTCCCCCACTGCTACCTTGCTCTATTGCCTTCTCCGCTGACATTTTTATTTATTGCTCTCTTGAAACCTTCCCCCCACTAATTAGTTTAAAGCCCTCTCTACAACCCTAGTTATTCGATTTGCCAGGATTCTAGTCCCAGCACTGGCCAAGTGAAGCCTGTCCCAACGGAACAGCTCTCTCCTGCCCCAGTACTGGTGCCAGTGTCCCAAGAAACAAAACCCATTTCTCCCACACCAGCCTTTGAGCCACGCATTTAACTCTCTGATTTTATTTACCCTAGCCAAATTTGCTCGTGGCTCAGGTAATATTATTACCCTAGTGGTTCTGTTTTTTAATTTGGCCCCTAGCTGCTCATACTCCCTCAGCAGAACCTCTTTCCTTGTCCTATATATGTCGTTGGTACCAACATGTGAGAATATCATTTCAAGAAACAGAAACCAGAAACTGTAAAAGCAGCGGAGAAGTAAAAAGGGCTAACCTGATACCTGATCTTTAATTGTTAACGAGGCTGGCACCCATGATGTTACCCCTTGCTGATAGGAACAATGGCAGAAACTGTACAGACATTAGGTGATTGCAAACGCATTACCATAATGTTTAGGTGATCATGAACACATTACCAGGATGTTTACTTAGCTGTAACCCATTCAGTAAAATGTGACTTCATTTCAAACTGCCAGGCCAGGAAATCCAATTAAATGTATACGTGCACAGCTCATGATTGGTGCAGAATGTACGAGGTGTTAATGCTTTCTCAAAAGCAGGGATAAAAATGTAGCACGCTGTATGAGAAACTGCTTGCTCTGTTGAATTCGTCAGACTCTTGCAGGAGTTGGTGTCGATATATCAGAGTAAGACTCCGCGGATAATAAATCGTTTGAATTCTCCAGTTGCATTCGACTCCGTGATTACTGAACCAGACTGAGGGTAAAAGAATCCGTTCTATCACATGGACCACGACAACTGGATCCTCCCCCTCCCACTCCAAGTTTCTCTCCAGCCCAGAGGAGATGTCCTTAACCCTGGCACCGGGCAGGCAACACAGCCTTCGGGACTCTCGCTCTCGGCTGCAAAGAACCCTATCTATCCCCTACATCATTTCTTTTTACTCCAGCCACTTGAATGGCCCCCTGTTCCACGGTGCTGTGGCCAGGTTGCTCATCCTCCCTGCAGTCCCCGTTCCCGTCCCCACAGGGAGTAAGAGCCTCGAACCGGTTGGACAAGAGCAAGGGCTGCGGCTCCTCCAACACTACCTCCTGGATCCCCGTACCTGCCTCACTCATAGTCACACCCTCCTGTCCCTGACCATGGACTACATCTGAATTAGTTAATCTAATATAAGCCTAATCAACCCAATCTCTCATCATACGTCATTCCTGCCATTCTTGATGTAAGCTTACAATGGAAAGAAATGGTGTCATTGCTTTCTACTTGGTTCATATAACTTCCATAATGTTCACTGTCATTTTATTTTTCTGTCACATCTATCTATATTGATAATGTATTTGCACAATAGTGAAGCTGTAATGATCTAGAAATCATAGCTGACCTGCAATGATTTAGAACAATTAGAAATTCTTCAAGGAGAACTGACAGCTGAAGTGATGTTTCAAAACTTAACGGCCCAGAAATTCGGGTCGGGGGCTTCCCGCGGGTGCAAGCCCCCGACCTGCACTTAACCAGCGCGCCGGTCGTTGAGCTGTGGGCCCGCGTGGGATTCCGATCCTGGGCCTGCTCCAACTGCCGGCGCGCAGTGCTTGCGTATCCCAGGGGCGCAGTTCGTTCGAGGCATCCCCTGGGATCACGCGGGCCATGGGGAGCCAATCGGAGCAGGGAATGCCCATTCATAAGTTTGACAGGAAGAGCTGTCAAAACTTAGAAATACTACGGGCCCCAAAACATAACTAAATCTTCAAATAAATTTTTTAAAAACATCACATTTTTTAAATAAACTATAAATTACATGAAATAACTATTTTAAACAATTTAAATTTTTGAAAAAAAGTAATTTTAGTTTCTAATGGGGCTAAAAATAAACTTACCTTTCTTTAAAGTATTTAAAAATAATAAACCTGTGGAAAAATGTTTTAATTTTAATTAATTCACCACTTACCTTGTAAAAAGCAGGCCTTGCGTCTGCTTTTTATATGTGTAATAACTTCTGGAGACTTACCCTCCCGGGAAAACCTGCAAAAAAAACCAAAGTTCGATGCGCACGCGCTGCCTCTCCCGCGCACGCGTTCGAACTCTGAACCCCTTCTTTCAGGGGAACAGAAGTGCTGGTTTCCTGCGCATGCGCAGTACATGCAGCAAACCGGCACTTCCATTGGGCTTACGGGTGAGTACCCCGTGTGTACTCACCCGTGGAGACCCAAAGTTCTGGGCCAATTTCTACAACAAAAATTGGAAAGTTCAAACTTTTCAACATGATATTTGAAGAATACTGGGTTTTGAAAGCTTGCCTAACATTTTTTATCGGAGTTGCTTAATTTTATTTAATACAATTTCTTGAATATTTAAGGTTTTTACATTACGGCAATCCTGATATCACTAAATTTAAAAAATCAAATTTGAGTGCAATATTGAAATGAATGTAGATAATTTGGACAATGCGTAGGCTGGGATGTTACATAGCAACATATGATCGATTCAGATGATGCTTGAGCTATTCATTACTGTTGTCTGCCTGAAGAAGAGGGGAGTTCTCCTGATGTCCTGGTTAATATTTATATATCATTCAACACCACCAAAATAAATGAACTGGTCAGTTCCTTTGCTGTTGGTGGGACCTTTCAGTGTGCAAATTGGTGGCTGCATCTTCCTTGCATAACAATCGTGACTATACTTGAGAAGTAATGTATTGGAGCGCTTTGGCATTACCTGAGGACTTGAAAGGCACTATGTAAATGCAAGTTTGAACTTGCTTCCTTCTAAACTGTGATGTGTGCTTTACCCTTGAAAATATTCTCTCTCCTTTCCTATTTCTGCCAGTTCTTCTGGATTTCCTTTATGCGTTCTAGTTTCACGGATGCCAGTTAACTGCTCAAGCAGCCGGCAGTCTATCTGACTGCAGGATATGGCAGCTGATGTCAATCATGTTCTCGCCTGATGTTTGCATGACTGCAGTTCCAGCAGGAATGCGAATCCTGGCTGACATTCTTTGGCCTTCTCTCAACCCAGGGGTGTGAAGCCAATGCAAGGCCCTCCATGTCGCTCCAGCTGCAATCAATTGGTTAATTAAACACAGACCTGGCATTTTTCCTGGCCTGAGGTTCACGTATTATTAACTCATTTAGCCAGCAGAGTAATGTGGATAAGAATATCTGTTTTTCTACGCCATCTATATAGTTGGAAATTCAGGAGTGGCTTTATTTCAGCCAGATATCTTCTGTTGGCAGGCAGTGACAAGCAGCCAGCTCCTGCAATCGCATCACTTCAATTGATCTGAACTGCTCGGGTATCATGTTGTTTTAAACTGCATTAGTATCAGGTTTTACTTCAATTACGTATTGGCGAATAGCATACTTTGCTTCTTTGGAAAACATTTGGTTGGTCGTGCACTTTATTTAGTGGTTGCTAATTCATTACACCATGTTACAGGAGTAGAAATAACAGAATGTGGGCTTGTGTGCTTATTTTGTTTGGGAGGGAATGGGAAGAGACAGGCATGAGCTATTTGAAACTCACACGACGACCGTGGAGCCACTGAGTGCAGCAGGACAGAAACTCCTTTGTCCCAGTAATGGCACTTGTATGCAAGTCAGAAGGATGTGGGTTCAAGCCCCACTCCAAGACTTTACACGTAATCTCGACTGTTACTTCAGTGCAGTACTCTGGGCATGCTGTATTACTGGAGCTGCCACATACAGATGAGATGTTAAACCGAGGCCCCGTCTGTCTATTCAGTAGGACATAAAAGATTCAATGGCCCTGCTTTGAAGAGTAGGAATCGGATTCTGCTGGTGTCCGAGCCAACATTTATCCCTCAGTCAACACCTCCAAGGACAGATGATCTGGTTATGTATCACATTGCAGTTTGATGGACCTTGCTATGCACAAACTGACACATTTGATTTTTGATTATTTGACTTTTTATTATTCGTTCCTGGGATGTGGGCGTCGCTGGCACGGCCAGCATTTATTGCCCATCCCTAATCGCCCTTGAGAAGGTGGTGGTGAGCCGCCGCCTTGAACCGCTGCAGTCGGTGTGGTGAAATTACTCCCACAGTGCTGTTAGGGAGGGAGTTCCAGGGTTTTGAACCAATGACGGTGAAGGAACAGCGATATATTTCCAAGTCAGGATGGTGTGTGACTTGGAGGGGAAGTTGGAGGTGGTGGTGTTCCCATGCGCCTGCTGTCCTTGTCCTTCTAGGTGGTAGAGGTCACGGGTTTGGGAGGTGCTGTTGAAGAAAAATTTGCCACTGTAAATATCTAGAAGTTACTGGTTTCAAAGCAGCAGTGATCCCAGCCAAGGCGCAACTTTGCCTTGAGCTGACTCTGATGGCTCCTAGCATTAACTGGCAGCCAAATCCCTGTTACAGGATACCTTCCCAGCTTGGTTATTTGCATGCAGTAGTAAAGAGAACATTCACAAGAACTGTCCAGGTTGTGTTGCTATTACTGCAAGTTGGTTAACACAGAATAAGGCAGAATAGGAGCAGGGCACGATGGGCGAGTGTCTACAAATTTTCTCCCCCCTTCCTACGTGAAATTTACAGAACTATTAACGGGGCACTTCCATTAATGGTAGCATCAGTGAGCTTTAATAATTGAATTCAGGTTACAGCCCCAGGCATAACATTAACGTATTGACAATTAGGTTGGCCATATGGTTTGTGGTGGGGTTAGTTGTTAGAGCTAGGGTTGCAAAATTCTGGGAATTTTTAAAAGAGGAAACTTTCCATGGGAATTTTCGGGAATTTATGGGAATTTTGGTTTTTTTTGCACACTGATGGTTTTTGTCTCTGACCCTTATATTTGTCGTCAAAATAGACATACTGTTCCATACAAATAAAAACAGGCTTTCAAAACTTTATTTAGGTTATAATTTCGAACTTTATTGAACCCCCACAAAAAAGACCCATCTAAAATAAAATAAAGAGCGTCAGCTTATTTAGCCTGTAATTTGTCCTTATTTTGTCCCTTTGAGTCTTCTACTTCTGAGTCTTCTACTCCTCATTGCTCCTCCTGATTCTCTGACTCTGGCTCTGACGTGTCCATTTCCTCCTCTGTGTCAGTGTCTAGCTGTGTGGTGGACACTTCTGTATCTGGCTCAATGAGTTGTAGGTTTGCCCGGATAGCCACCAGTTTCTCCACTCTTGTTAGTCAGCCTGTTGCACACCTTTGTATGCGTATTCCCAAAAAGTGACCAGTTTCGTTCAGAGGCCGCTGATGAAGGTGGGATTTGGAGTATCACCGATGCAATAGGTGACAGGGCCTCAGATGCACAAAGTCCCTTCCACCAGGTATGTGCACTGATATGCTTGCATGATTCCCATATCCCATCCCCATTCCAAAGACCTTGCTTGGTAGAGAACTTTGCCAGACTTCCCAGAACTTTGCCCACATCCAGATTGAGATGGTGTGAGGGGGTAGAAATCACACTGTAAGCGCTGTTGATCTGTTCTCCAGAAAGTATTGGTCTCCCAACATGCTTTGGGTCCAGCATGTATGCTGCAGCATGAATCGGCTTGACACAAAATTCTTGACGCGTCTGTATGAATTGAACAATTGCCTTCTCTGCTTTGAGCAGCAGGGATGTGGGTAGGGCAATGCTGATTTGTTCTTTTAAATCAGTAAAAAGCCTGAGAACATCTGACAAGACAGTGTCATCTCCTTCAATCTGAGCAATTGCAGATGCTACTGGTGAGAGTAGTTTAAGGCTGCTAACCACTCTCTCCCAAAACACATCATCCAGCAGTATTTTCTTGATGGTGGTTTCCATATCCCCAGACTGGGATATTGCCATTTCTTGCAGCGACTCCTTACCCTCCAGAAGGCTGTTGTACATTATGACAACACCACCCCATCTAGTGTTGTTGGGCAGCTTCAGTGTGGTGTTCTTGTTCTTTGTCATTTGCTTGGAGTTGTAGGTTGCTGCAACTACCTGTTTTCCCCTGACATACTTAACAACTTGCTTGGCTCTCTTGTACAGTGCTTCCATGGTTCTCAAACCCATGATGTCCTTGAGGAGCAGGTTAAGCCCATGAGCTGCGCACTCAATAGACGTAATATGAGGGTAGGCCTCCTCCACTTGAGCCCAAGCAGCCTTCATATTCGCAGCATTGTCAGTAACTACTGCAAAGACCTTTTGTGATCCAAGATCGTTGATGACTGCTTTCAGCTCATCAGCAATGTATGTGCCTGTGTGTCTGTTGTCCTTCGTGTCTGTGCTCTTGAAGAACACTGGGAGAGGAGTGGAGACGATGTAGTTTATGATGCCCTCTCCTCGTACACTTGACCACCCATCTGAGATAACTGCACCACAGTCTGCCATCGCTATCATTTCTTTGAGCTTTCCTTGGACTCTGTTATACTCAGCCTCCAGCAAATAAGTAGACAAAGCATGTCTGGTGGGAGGACAGTATGCAGGGCGAATAACATTGAAAAATCTCTTCCAGTACACATTGGCTGTGAGCATGAGGGGTGAGCCTGTTGCATATACAGCTTGAGCAAGGCACTCATCTGCATTCTTCTGGCTATGGTTATCCATTGTATCAAAGAACCTTCCAAGTGGGCCAGGAGTTGCTGCTGATAAGGAGCCTGATGCTGAATGAGAACCATCATCTTAAATGGAAGCAGAGGAACTCTGGGCTGACTGCTGTGAGCTTTGAGTGAAGTTGTTGCATTTGGATAAATGCTGCTGCATCTTTGTGGCATTCTTTACATATGGCTTTCTACAGTGTTTGCACATGTACACAGTCTTTCCATCTTTAATGCCTGGGGTAAAATGCTTCCACACGTCCGACGGTAAACGTGGCATTGTTCTATGCAGAGAAATAAAGGGCATTCATCTCTGTGTCGAACTGCGGTCGATCAGCACGATTGCAACAGGGTGAGTACATTTTTGCTGATGCTCCATGTGATGGAAGCATGACCTGTACACACACGACGCTACATCACCAATAGTGTATTATTTTGTATATTTTAAATTGAAGGACAACAGAGTTCAACAAGTAACTGGTTTATTTGGTATAAAGTCTGATTTACTTACTGCATCATCACAACATCAGAAGACAAAATGACTTCCCTCAGGACCCCTAACCTGGATCTTAAAAAAAACTATAGCAGTCTTACAGATGCCTGCAGGCCAATCACAATTCGATATGCAAATATTACAAATAGAGGGAGCTAATCGCTCATCCACTCATCCAACCAATCAGGACACATTTGTTCACAGTCACACACAAAACTTGTAATTATTAAAACAAGCCAAGTGAGAAGCTAAACATATATTGATTAAGAAATTCCATAATAATTAAGATTCCATCTCTTAGTAATTTTAAGAGAGGACCTGTGGGGGAAAAAAAAGAAAGAAATACAAAAAAAACAATATTATGCTAGCATGTGCTTTTTTGGGCAAAATTCCCAAGCTAAACTTCCCGTGGAAAATTTCCAGAAATTTACCGGAAACTTTCCACCCCTTTGCAACCCAAGTTAGAGCTATTATGGAATGCAATGTAAAGTTACGCTTCTAATATTTATACAGAGTTTACATTGCTGGTGGTAAGCAAGGCTACTATGATAGAAAACAAATCCTACAGAAATGCATTTGAGTGTACTTGCGTATATTAACACTCTACAGTTCTTGGGCTATACCATAAAATGTCAATTCCTAACCTCTGGTAATTCTTGGTAGACAATGGATAGATTATTACTTCCAATAAATGTCTACTTTTAGATTTCTGACAGCTTTCAGAGTATTTCAAACCTCAACTTGATTTTTATGTTAAGGTTTGCATATGCTATGACCTCCTTTGTTCCTGTACAATAACTGCAGTATGACTTTAATCCTTTTTGATAATTTTTGTGACTGAAAAATGCATAATAGAAAATATGGAAGTAACAGTACAGTACTACAGGCTGTGTAAGAAATGATAAGGCTGTGGTTTCTTTCTGCTTTGTGCAGGTTAGGGGGACCCTTCCATGGCCAGTTATTTGAACTATGTTTCTGTTCTGTTGTGTAGCTGCAGTCGTCTTCGACAAGTTCAAGCCATCCTGAATTACAGCAACAAGCCAAAATCTGATGCAATTCTCTGCATTCTGGGTATGTTTAGGTTCTTGTATGTAAGCTTTGATTACTGACGTAGCTAATTACTTACAAGTAAGTTGCCTAAAATGTTCACTTTCTTTGACAGTGAATGTGTTACAAGAAGGTAACTTTATGGTTAAGTACTCAGCACCTTTTTGGGTTTACCAGTACCAAAATCTTGCCCTTTCCCACCATTCATTTGTGATTGAAAAAAATGCTGGAAAGCGTTCCTATTCTATAGAACAAATAATTTTTATTATGATTTCTCCCCTCATTCTGGGTCTTCTCTTCCACCGATAAGCTACTTCAACACATAGATTTGGGATGAGTCTAGATGTCAACTCGATGCACCAAGCTGTGAAAGATAATTGCAGAAATTGGCTGGTATTAACTCTTAACTTGGTTCAAGTGTCTCTAGATAACCATTTATACTGGTCCCAGTGGCCAATTTCTTATGCCGATGATGTTCCTGTAACCTGTGTTATTGGAGCAATGTCCTTTTGCAAGAAACCTGAAATGGCAGTTTTCCAAATGGAGAAAGAGACTGGAATCAATTATCATTAAGTCTTTTTTGATCTAGATTAATGGAGTACTTTGTAGTCTGTACTAATAATAAAAGTAAATGGGTTTGTGTTTTTTTTAGTTATCTGTATTCCGAGGTTCCTCTCTGGGGACATAGTCGCAGATCCATTCGAGTTCTGTGTTCCCTTAGTACAATCGAACACAAGAAATCCACAGTGAAAAAAGGACATTTGGCTCACTAAGCCTGAGCCCACATAGGATTGTTCTATCATGGACTTATTTCTCAAGCACCTGCTGATTATCTAGTTTAGGGAACACCTGGTTCTTTCTACCTCCCCAGATAAAATGTTAAGCTATTAACCCTCCGTTTGCTTACTCTGCATATGTCAATTCAGCTCCTTTTTAAAGGCATCAAGTTATACTGTATCTACCTTCTGGAGAGTCTGTTCCACATAATAATAGTATTTAAACCCGTGCAATTATTAAAATACAAGGTCTGGACTTTCCTGGTCACACACTTTAGAGACAGAGATTAAACATTACCCTAGTGGGGGTATCTAGAACGAGGGGGCATAGTTTCTGAATAAGGGGTTGCCCATTTAAGATGGAGATGAGGAGGAATTTCTTCTCTGAGGGTCTTGGTCGCCTTATCTGAGGAAGGATGTTCTTGCCATGGAAGGAGTTCAGCGAAGATTCACCAGGCTGATACCTGGGATGGCAGGAATGAAGTATGAGGAGAGATTGGGTCGATTGGGCTTATACTCGCTGGAGTATCGAAGAATGAGAGGGGATCTCATTGAAACTTATAAAATTCTAACAGGACTAGACAGAGTAGACACAGGAAGGATGTTCCCGATGTTCAGGGAGTCCAGAACCAGGGGTCACAGTCTAAGGACAGAAATGAGGGGGAATTTCTTCATGAACCTGTGGAATTCTCTACCACAGAAGGCAGTTGAGGCCAATTCATTAAATATATTCAAGAAGGAGTTGGATATATTTCTTTAGGCTAAAGGGATCAAGGGGTATGGGGAGAAGGCAGGGACAGGGTACTGAATTTGGATGATCAGCCATGATCTCATTAAATGGCGGAGCAGGCTCGAGGGGCCGAATGGCCTACTCCTGCTCCTATATTCTATGTTTCTGTACACAACATACTGAATTTGCTGTGTATGTCGTACACTCCTTATTTGGGCATTGACAGTTGTGCCTCGGTTTTAGGTGGCGATAGGATTTCCCATTAAGTGTGAGCTACTAGCTGTCCTGCAGCTATGTCTGCAGCGCTGCACTTTTATCAGTTATCAAGGTGCAGGTGACCTTGGCAGAGCCTCAATTATTGCTCAGCCCATGTTCCCTCAGAAGTTGGTGCTGGGCTTTCTAGAATCATAGAAATTTACGACACAGGGGGAGGCCATTTGGCCCATCGTGTCTGTGCTGGCCAAAAGAGCTAATCCCACTTTCCAGCTCTTGGTCCGTAGCCCTGTAGGCTACAGCACTTCAAGTGCATGTCCAAGTACTTTTTAAATGCGATGAGGGTTTCTGCCTCTCCCACCCTTTCAAGCAGTGAGTTCCAGACCCCCACCACCCTCTAGGTGAAAAGATTTCTCCTCAACTCCCCTCTAATCCTTCTCCTTGTGCTAATGGTACTCTTGCTATGGTGTTGGTTAGGGAATTTCAGGATACCAAACCAGTGATAATGAAGGAACAACAATATACATCAAAGTTGGGATGATGTGTGATTGAGGGGAACTCCGAGGTGATGCTCTTAACCGTCTACCACTAGATGGGGCTTCATATGCTCCGGAAGATGCAGATCCCCATACCTCTAGCATTATTCGGACATGCTTCACAGCTCCAGTACATTGTCAATATTCCAAACCTTTCTCCTAGATAACTAACTTTGGAGCAACTGTTAACCATTTTCTTCCTTACTTCAGTTTCCCCCTCTGTTTAAATCAATGATTTTCATAAAACTTTTCTAGCTATCTTTTCCAGGTTAGGTCTTCACAACTGTGCCTTCTGTCTGTTAAACCTCGCCCTAGTGCATTTTTATTTTCCATACAGGCTACTTCAAGGCCTCCGTTTGAGTGCCTGCCAGATTGTTTGCGTTGTACTGATCTTGGGTTTTTAAGCTGACTGGTTTGTGGCCTTGCTGTTGGCAGTCTGCCGGTTTCTTGGAGACTGATTGAGCCTCCTAGCTGTTGCTGCCACTACCCCCTACCCTGGCCCAGCATGCACCCCTCCGCTCTCTGGTGTGCTGCTACAGTATGGTTTTTTCCGTTTCGTACACTGCCTGGCGCTGTTGGGTTTACTGCTCTGTACTTGCTTCTCCTTGGTATTTTGAATATAGAATTGGCATTTGTTAGCTTAAATAAATAAATATATATATTCAATTTCCAACGTTCGCTGCTTTGGGTGGGTGCGGGCGGGGGTGAATCAATTGAGTCACTATTTTGGGGGAAAAAATTGTCTGCCTTTTTTTTCCTGGAATTGAAATTTCTAATTTACAAAGTCATAATTTTAAGCGAGATTTAAAAAATCAAACACACACATTAATAGCATGATTAAATTTACCCATCTATTTTCCCTTAATGCCTTCATTTAAAGTTTTAACTTCAAGGTCTCAGACTGTCTAAAAAGCCTGGGTAGTTGTACCTCAGGAATTGGAAGCAGACATTGCATCACTTCTGTGGATTCTGTGCCTGCACGTGTGCAGTTTGTAAACTTTTCCATCATGCATTCTGTGCAGTAATAAAAGTTGAAGGGCAGGAACCTTATCCTGTGAGAATGAGTTTTTTTGCTATTTCAAAAGACTTTGAAAGAAATTGTACTTCAGATTCTCGCTGCTTTATTTCATTAATGCTGTTTGTGATTATGACTTTTTCCCGCAAACCTGTGATCACCAACACTTCCGATCGTTG
Organism: Somniosus microcephalus; assembly: GCF_052327205.1. Classification (NCBI taxonomy): domain Eukaryota; kingdom Metazoa; phylum Chordata; class Chondrichthyes; order Squaliformes; family Somniosidae; genus Somniosus; species Somniosus microcephalus. The sequence goes on from NC_140988.1 coordinate 364,553,755, forward strand.
TTTCTTTGACAATCCGGAAAGCAAACTCATTTTTAGTCTCTTGCCTCTTTATTCATATTTGTACATTGAGTTTTAAAAAGTCTTTCTCTTCTGAGACTTCAGCTTGGAAATTATGTAAATTAATAAGTTTTGGTTATTTGTTAACCATTATATGTTGGCCATTTCACTAAAAGGTAACTTTTTAGGTCCTTTAGGGAATTGCACACACTCTGCCCATGATTTTCTCTCCATTAATTTGAATAAGTTTACCCTTAAATGCTTTAATGTAGCGGTTTAAAGGCCGAAACTGCTACAATGCGAAAAGTGTAGACCCTGAGACCTCCTTCCCCAATTTTCCCAAATTCTAGAACATTCCTCAGTTCACAGAACCTCCCTCTGCCACTTTTCCAGATCCCTCCATTTTAATTCTCCTGAGCACTGGGCCACCTCAAAGTACTGCTGGAGCCTGAGCCTCTATCCACGCCATGCCTGAACCCTCAGTGCTCCAGACCCTTGGTTCACCCCAATGGTGATGAGCCACTGTCCCTGGTAATAGTACTTACCATTAAACACCCCTGTTCTTCTAAAACCTCTGACTCAATGAGAGCCACAAAAAGCAAGTCCGCATCAGGCAGCTCCAGAGCGGTCACTCGACTGCAAACATCGTTTTCCCCCTCAGTAATGCAAAAAAGCCGAATTTGAAATGTTAGTTCTGCTCAGAGGTTTTATTTAATAGCTTGAACTCTACAAAAAATTGAGACTTTGTTTATATTTTTATAGTTTTTAGTCATCTGAATTTCTGCCTGACTCATTGAGATAGATCTCGTTATTGTTCCACAGGAGTGTGGGGAAAGCTGCAACATGATTAATACAGACATGTATTTTTTAATGGCCTCATCAACTTGTCCTGCCACCTTCAAAGATTTGTGTATGTGATCTCCCAGGTCTGTTCCTGCAGAGTTGCACCCCCTTTTTAAATTTTACCATTTAGTTTATATTGCCTCTCCTCATTCTTCCTTTAAAAATGCATCACCTCACACTTCTCAGCATTATATTTCATCTGCCCATTTCACCAGTCTGTCCTCCTGAAGTCTGCTACTATACTCACTGTTTACTGCATTTCCAAGTTTAGTATCATCTGTAAACTTTGAAATTATGCCTCCTATACCCAAGTCCAGGTCATTAATATATATATTAAGAGCAGTGGTCCCGATATCACATTACATTTACTACAGTAAATGGTTTGAAGTACCAGTTGCACATTTGACAAGTTTTCTTTGTGTTGTTCCCAAGTGACTTGTGTTTCTTTTGCAGGTATTGATAGCAGATATAACGAGGGCTGTAGAGAACTTGCAAATTATCTGCTGTTTGATCTGTATAACCTGACAAACATTGATTCTGACGTGACTGATTTACCAGAAGAAGTGCTCGATGGTAAATATATTATCTTTAACCTAACTTCCAGGCCCACAGAGTAAATGACTGAGTCAACCTGCAAGACTGCCCTTTGTGTTTTTTCTAATATAAACTTTTCCTCCAATACTGTGCTTATTAAGGCGAGGGATGCCAGTGTTGGGAGATTGGAACATTTTCCATTTTGTGTGCCCAGAGTTTTGATTAAGTACTCATATTAGATGTAGAATGAAGCTTTCATTAGTCTCTTAACAGTGCCACAGCCCCTACTACACCAGTGTAACGTCTTCACAAACAGCCTGTGGGCTCTCGGTACAAGATTTCCATTCAGGAGTAGTTTTGTGCTTTGGGTCAGTTGCGAACTGGGTTGAGACTGACGAGACTCATTCCACATAGGACCCCTACAGGCAACAGACAGGAGGTTCATCCTGGTTCCAGAGGCGAACAGCTAATATCTAACATTGGTCTAAGACAGGAGCTGGCATTGCACTGGGTAAATCAACTTTTTATCAAGGGCCACAATCCTTAGCCGTGTCTTGCTTTAGGGCCACTTTCACAAATTCTGCGTTGCAGATTGGTAGCCTGCAGGTGAGCCCGCCATGCTGAGCTCCTGATTAAATGACACCAATTTTGGGAGATAAAAATGAGATGGCTATTGACCCATTCAAGCAAGTGGAGAGTATTCCCTCACAGAACTGACTTCTAGGCCTTGTAGGTGGTGAAGTTTTGGGGAGTCTGGGTGAGTCGCTCGCTGCAGGATACCCAGCCTCTGACCTGCTATAGTGGCCGTGGCATTTACATAGCTGATCTAGTTGAGTATCTGGTCAGTGGAAACCCCCAAGGATGTTGGTTGTGGAGGATTTGGCGATGTTGATACCATTGAATGTCATGGAGTGGCGGTTGGACTCTCTCTCGTTGGAGATGGTCATTGTCTGGCGCGAATGTTACTTGCCACTTATCAGCCCAAGCTTGAATGCCGTTTAGGTCTTGCTGCATGTGGGCATGGACTGCTTCGTTATCTGAGGAGTTGCGAATGGAGCTGAATAATGTGCAATCATCAGTTCTGACCTTGTGATGGAGGGAAGGGCATTATGAAGCAGGACTCTGCCCTGAGGAACTCCTGTCGCGACGTTCTTTGAAACTACCATTTTTTTTTCTTCAATAACGCAGTCTCAAAAATAAATGGTGTTAATAGTGGCCCAGGGAAATCCTCTCTGCTGATATATTTTCCCTTTTTGCACCTCCTTGCATTACAGTTGAAATCAGATCACAGGTGAGAATCCTGTAACCGCATTCTCTAAGACAAATCACACTGGTCTGATGTGGCCTTCAGAATTATTATATTTTTTAAAATTCTGAATACAGAAGAATTGGTTAAGAACAAAACAAAATGCATCTTTTATTTTTCAAAACATCTGTTCTCTATGTTTAATTAAAATGATTACAGTGGGGAGTCCTGTTATCATTACTGAGTAAACATCTGATCTAAATTTGACAACAGGAGTATTTTCCAGTGCGGTGTCTCCCATCTGGTATTGTCCCCATGCCAATGCTACATTTCCCTGAGGCTCCTGTTTCTGTCCTGCCCTAGTGGTTGTACTTTGCAAGGTCACTGTCATTTGCTGCCATCTGACCTCTCAGAAGTCATCAGCCACTGCAATGGTGTTTGAAAAGTATGGATAAGTTATAGTGCATATTTCATGTTGCAACATAAATATATATTTTTTAGAAACACTGCAAAAAGACTGATTTTCTGGGTTCCTTGTGCCAAATCCCACATTCTTGCCAAAGGCAGCATGACAAAATAATCATTAACCTTGTCAATCGCTAACTGGCAGATGATCTTGGCTTCTTTGTGGACTCGCTGATATGAAATACTGATGGCTGAAAACTTGATGCTATTTTGTCCCCTTTCTGTTTCAGATGTAATTCTGTTGATCAAGTCGGAGAGTGTTCATCTGTACTGCAACCCTGTAAATTATAACTATCTCCTGCCTTATGTAGCATACTGGAGAAACCTACACTTACACTGTTTGACAGAAAAAGAAGTAAGTTGTAAAAATGATACTGGATCAGAATATTTTAGCTGAAGAGGTACGTAAGGTTCACCATGTTGCATTATCCTTATTGGGAGATTTATTTTTCAGTTATTGATCTGAAAATCTAACTGAAGGGGATGAATGTAGCCTTAATACCCAGCCCTATATTTTCCATAGTTGAGAACTAACTGTAGAAAGAATCATACAAACACAGTTTATTTATAACTTCCTGCTTCCACACTGCTGGATCTGTCCACCCTCGCTGTTGTGGCTTGAGACTCTGGTCACCTGCGTTCATCATCAGACTTGGTGCGCACTGCCCCGCTTATTCCACCAACCCGCTTTGCCCTCTCAGTTGTTAAGTGGTGGTGGGAAGGGGTGAGGCTGGGGGAGTTGATCGGAGTGAATGGGATGGCAATGGTGACTGGTGCAATACCAGGAGTGAAGGGATGTAAGGAAGCAGAACTGCGAGTTGGGCGCAAGAGTTTGGGAAGGAGGAGCAGGAGTGGAGATGAGCTTTTGGGGTTGTAGGAACAGACATCCAGCAAAGGAGAGAGGGTGCTTTCGTCCTCTTGTGATGTTTTCTACTGCTGCCTTCCTCATGTTGCTTTCCACTGTTGCCATGCATACTGACCAGATGTCTTCTCCCACTAGTGACCCAAACATTCATGCAACCCTGGTTGGAACCTTCCCTGTGTCCTCCACTTTTGGCTCAAAAGTCTCCCTGTAACCCAAAGGAAACCCTCAGCCCTGGCAGGACCTTTCACCCATGACTCCTGCATGTTTCCCTGACCAATCCCTGCCATGAAGTGCCTCGCACCCTTCACCTAATACGGTCTGTGGCCTCCCTTCTATGCCGCCCTCCAATTCCCACCGGAACGGCAAAAAGGAGAGCGAGAGAGAAGAGAAAAAGAAACACGAGGAGAGTGACAGTAATTTGAAATATTATATAATATGACCAGAGTATCAGTAACATCAAGGCAGTGGGAATGGGTAAGAGGGTATGTTCTGACTTTTTATTTGTTTATGGGATGTGGGCATTGCTGGCTATTGCCCATCCATAATTGCCCTCGAGAAGGTGGTGGTGAGCTGCTTTCTTGAACCACTGCAGTGCATATGGTGAAGGTACTCCCACAGGGCTGTTGGGTAGGGAGTTCTAGGATTTTGACCCAGCGACGATGAAGGATCGGCGATATACTTCAGTCAGGATGGTGTGGAACTTGAAGGTAGTGGTGTTCCAATGCACCTACTGCCCTTATCATTCTCGGTGGAAGAGGTCGCGGATTTGGGAGGTGCTGCCGAAGAAGCCTTGGCAAGTTGCTGCAGTGCATCTTGTAGATGGTGCACACTGCAGCCACGGTATGCCGGTGGTGGAGGGAGTGAATGTTTAAGGTAGTGGATGGGGTGCTAATCAAGCGGGCTGCTTTGTCCTGCATGGTGTTGAGCTTCTTGAGTGTTGTTGGAGCTGCACTCATCCAGGCAAGTGGAGAGTATTCCATCACACTCATGACTTGTGCCTTGTAGATGGTGGAAAGGCTTTGGGGAGTCAGGTGAGACACTTGCCGCAGAATTCCTAGCCTCTGACCTGCTCTTGTTGCCACAGTATTTATGTGACTGGTTCAGTTAATTTTCTGGTCAATGGTGACCCCCAGGATGTTGATGGTGGGAGATTTGGCGATGGTAATGCCGTTGAATGTCAAGGGGTGGTGGTTAGACTCTCGCTTGTTGGAGATAGTCATTGCCTGGAACTTCTGTGGCGCGAATGTTACTTGCCACTTATCAGCCCAAGCCTGAACGTCGTCCAGGTCTTGTTGCATGCAGGCATGGACTGCTTCATTATCTGAGGAGTTGTGAATGGCACTGAACACTGTGCAGTCATCAGTGAACATCTCCATTTCTGACCTTATGATGGAGGGAAGGCCATTGATGAAGCAGCTGAAGATGGTTGGACCTAGGACACTGTAATGAGGAACTCCTGCTGCGATGTCCTGAGGCTGTGATGATTGTCCTTCAACCACCATATCCATCTTCCTTTGTGCTAGGTATGACTCCAGCCAATGGAGAGTTTTCCCTCGATTCCCATTGACTTCAGTTTTACTAGGGCTCCTTGAAGCTACACTCGGTCAAATGCTGCCTTGATATCGAGGGCAGTCACTCTCACCTCTGGAATTCTGCTCCTTTGTCCATGTTTGGACCAAGGCTGTAATGAGGTCGGGAGTTGAGTGGTCTTGACGGAACCCAAACTGGGCATCAGTCAGCAGGTTATTGGTGAGTAAGTGCCGCTTGATAGCACTGTCGATGACACCTTCCATCACTTGATTGAGAGTAGACTGATGGGGCGCTAATTGGCTGGGTTGGATTTGTCCTGCTTTTTTGGGGGACAGGATATACCTGGGCAGTTTTCCACATTGTCGGACAGATGCCAGTGTTGTAGCTGTACTGGAACAGCTTGGCTAGAGGCGCGGCTAACATAAGAACATAAGAAATAGGAGCAGGAGTAGGCCAATCGGCCCCTCGAGCCTGCTCCACCATTCAATAAGATCATGGCTGATCTGATCCTAACCTCAAATCTTCTATCACTGTGCATCCACCGAACCCATGTGATCTCCCGGGAGAGGCGAAAAACCAGATAAAGACCCAATGGCCAATTTGGGAGAAAAAAATCTGGGAAATTCCTCTCCAACCTATCTAGGCGATTGAAATTCTTCCAGGAGATCACTCTGTCCCTATATTTTCTACAGTACTTACTTTCTGTAAAGGTGATCTCCACCCCAGCCAGGAACAGGAATAAAACCATCTCCTGGAGTTCTGGAGCACAAGTTTTCATAACATTAATATCATTAATGCCATGGGAGATCTACCAGTAATCTATTGGAAGCAGTTCGTTGGCAGATGCCATTGTTACAGATGAAAAACAATTTTTAAAGAGAAAAATACAGACCAGATGCTGGGTGCTTCTGACTTGCACTTGAAGCTGACCAGGACTTCCATTCTGTAAAATTCTGATTGGTCTCAGCTTGTTTATTTGAACTTTGATCTTGGCTGCAGTTTCTTTAAACATTAGATTTTGTGGTCTTAAACAGTTAGGAAAAAAATGAAAATCTAGTGTGACCTAATTCTTGATTTCCAGAATGCAGAACAGTTACACTTTTGCAGCCTTACACACTTACACTTTAGCAGCCTTGTCCTTCTAAAACAATGATTCCTGAACTTCCCATGAACAGCGACATGGGAGATCCGTGAGAATATTGTTGGAAATCAAACAATAGTGCACTTGCTTTCCTCCGGTGACAAACTTCCTGGGTCATGCTGTAGTGAATAGCTTAAATAAAAAAAGAAAATTACAAATATAACTCGCCCAGCAAGGAAAATCTATCCAAAAAGAACACTCAAAATTAAAAGTAGGCAGAGAATTTCAAAATCTGAAGTGATGAGCACTTCAGTCCAGTTGCATAAATGTTGAGTACATTTCTTCATTCTGTAACATGATTTGAGTTTTTCTTTTGTTTATCCCTCGGGTTTCAAAACTATCACGTGCTTAATATTTACTTGAGAGCCTAGCTCAACGAGCCAACAAAAAGAGTGGTTATGGCACCTTGCTTTCTCGTTAACAATGATTCTTTACAAAAATAGATGTTTTGAAATTGCATCCACCCTCCTTGAAGACAATTTTTTTTATTGCCAATTTAAAGCGGAGATTTTCCAGGTTTTTTCAGTTTATTTTTATAATCAAAAACCAGGTGAGAAAATTGTAGTGCAAAAAAACTAAGTCAGCCAGAGAACATCAGTAAAAATCAGATTTATCTTTGTGCATACAAAAAACCTCCATAAAACAAGCAAAAGACCAACTCGGCACAGTTAACCTAAATGACATTAATTTACAGTTCACAGACACCATTTTAATGGTGGTAGTTTCAAAAGTAATGTAATGTAAGTTTCTGCAATATCAAAACAATGTCGAGCTGTTTTGGCAGTAAACTGCGTAGTATTTGTAGGTGTACTGTGGGATACAAAAATGAACATTCAAAGCAGCATATCACCACATTAACTAGTTCAGCTTTCAGACATAGTTTAAAATAAATTGTGCTCCATGTCTGAAATCTGAACCAGTTAATGGCAAAACATTATATTTTGCAGTTTGTGCTATGTGTAACTAGTTGGGTACCGCAAGGATCAGTGCTTGGGCCTCAGCTATTCACAATCTACATCAATGATTTGGGTGAAGGGACCAAATGTAATATATCCAAGTTTGTTGTTGATACAAAACTGAGAGGGAATGTAAGTTGTGAGGAGGATGCAAGGAGGCTTAAAGGGGATATAGACAGGCTAAGTGAGTGGGCAAGAACATGGCAAATGGAATATAATGTGGAGAAATGTGAAGTTACCCACTTTGGAAGGAAAAATAGAAAAACATAGTTTTTTAAACGGTGAGAGATTGGGAAATGTTGGTGTTCAGAGGGACCTGGGTGTCCTTGTACATGAATCACTGAAAGTTAACATGCAGTTGCAGCAAACAGTTAGGAAAGCAAATGGTATGTTGGCCTTTATTACAAGAGGATTTGAGTATAAGAGTAAAGACGTCTTACTGCAATTATATAAGGCCCTGGTGAGACCACACCTGGAGTAGTGTGTACAGTTTTGGTCTCCTTACCTAAGGAAGGATATACTTGCCATAGAGGGAGTGCAACGAAGGTTCACCAGACTGATTCCTGGGATGGGGGGATTGTCCTATGAGGAGAGATTGAGCAGACTAGGCCTGTATTCTTGAGTTTAGAAGAATGAGAGGTGATCTCATTGAAACATACAACATTTTTACAGGGTCGATGCAGGGAGGATGTTTCCCCTGGCTGGGGAGTCTCGAACCAGGGGTCACAGTCTCAGAATAAGGGGTCGGCCAATTAGGACTGAGATGAGACATTTCTTCACTCAGAGGGTGGTGAATCTTTGGAATTCTCTACCCCAGAGGGCTGTGGAGGCTCAGTCGTTCAGTATATTCAAGGCAGAGATCGATAGATTTTGGAATATTAAGGAAATCGTGGGATATGGGGATAGTGCAGGAAAGTGGAGATGAGGTAGAAGATCAGCCATGATCTTATTGAATGGTGGAGCAGGCTCGAAGGGCCAAATGGCCGACTCCTGCTCTTATTTCTTAAGTCCTTAAGTTATGTATTCTGATCATGTACCTCCTTCCACCACCCCCCCCCCCCCCCCCCCCCCAAAAAAAAATAGCAGATGTGCACACATTGTTTTAGGATCAGCCATTTCCTTTTCACATGGCTACTGGTAGTACTGGGTTATTTATATATGCAACTGTGTTTATTGAAACAGTCATGTCTTTAGTTTTTCATCCAGCGAGAGACTATAAACACATTTATTTATGCAGTGATGGTGAATAAGGAAAATTTATTTTGCAAGGAAATATTTCCCTGACCCTGGGGAGAAATCTTGCAGCTTTTTCCAAAATTATTTAAGTTGCAGATGTCCACTTTTATCCCACTTCCACACCTCGGCGCACTTTCTTGGAACAGCATAAACTCTGACTCATTGCAGGAGAGCCATACAGTATGTCACATTAACTTATCTGTAATAATCTTGAAATGCTAAGTGCTTCTGAACTGCAGTCTGATAGAATGGATAAACGGCATGCACATTTCTGGACTTGGTTTTTGGTAAGATGAACACATTCCAGTTTGCAAAGCTGAGTGGCCTCTGTGATGTTTTCTTTCAGTTATGACCCTTTTGCCTTAGTGGGCTAGCCCAGCTTAAAAACAAAGCTTTACCTCACCTGTAGAATATTACACGATGTATTCCATAGTATAATAATCCTGCCACAAAACAATGTGATTTACTGTGAGAAGTTTAACGAGAGCACCTCCTGACATCACACTTGGCAATGGTTGCAAACCAATCTCGACGTGCTGGGTGCTTCCAACTTAGTCTGCAACTGACTAGCACATTCTAATCTGATAAAATCACTCGTCAAACAATTAAACACTTGATTAAACTTGGTCTCTTGTTTATTTGGGAGCAAGTAGACTTTGTGGCCTGAAATAATACATGATGCACTGTGTAACACGGTTATCCTTGTACAACAGTCTTGCCATCCAACTTGTAATCAAAGCCAGTGGACATCTATTATACACATGTTTTGAGTTGAGTTTGTTATATTGAAGTTATCACATACAGAAATTCCTGTGTTGCACTTGAAATATAAAAAAAATCCTCCTCAACAGAAAATACCTTTCAATTAACTTCAGGAATTGTATCTTTTAAAATTGACTTAACCTTGTTCTTCTTCATTACTTTCAGTCTCCCTTCTCGTGTTTGAACCTCAGCCCCTATTACTTTTTAACTTTTTTCCACCCCTTTGTTTTGGGTCCTCCTTTCTCCCCCACCCCCCTTCCTTTCCTTTTGTTTCTCTCTCTCACCTGGCAGCTGTCTCTCTTACCTGCCAGTACACTTCACACCTAATCTCAGCTGCCTTTTGTCTCCACGGGCCTATTACCATCTCGTCTGGCTTCGAATACCTTTTATTGTCTCTCTTGTTCGATCGCAGCCTTGCCTTCGATCTATTTTCTTTTCTTTCCAGTTTTGAAGAAGGGTTTCGACCCGAAATGTCAACTCAAATTTCTCTCCACGGATGTTGCCTGACCTGCTGAGTTTTTCCAGCATTTTCTGTTGTTATTTCGGATTTCCAGCATCTGCAGTATTTTGCTATCTGACTTTTAATTGACTCAGGAAGGCACAGCAATACACCTTGTGGCCTTAGTGAGCCCAATCAATTACAAACTGTAGCAGCAGAAAATGCATTTAAAAATATTTATTCTCTGATATGGGCATCGCTGGCAAGGTCTGCATTTATTGCCCACCTCTAGTTGCTCTTGAGAAAGTGGTGGTGAGCCACCACCTTGAACTGCTGTAGTCCATGTGGTGAAGGGGTGTAGAGTTCCAGGATTTTGACCCAGCGGCGATGAAGGAACAGTGATCTACAGGTATGTCCAAGTCGGGATGGTGTGTGACTTGCACCTGCTGCCCTTGTCCTTCTCGGTTGGGAAGGTCACTTGTTTGGGAGTGATGCCGAAGATGTTTAGTCTAATACATAAATGATTGTATTTATCATCCATTACATGAGAAAAATGTTACACTCTGCAACTTACTGAGTTTAAACTTCTTCCCTTAGTATGAAGATGAAGAGGCGGCAGAGGAGTTTAAAATTACCAGCTTTGTGGATATGGTGCGAGACTGTTGTCGAATTAGAGTTCCATACAGCTCCCAGGGTAAAGACAAAAACTATTTTCCATGTTATACACATCGCGCAGAATAATTAAGCAAGCCACAAAGGTGTTTTTATTTAATTTGCCGTGGAAAAAATCCTTGATCTTTTAAGGTCTGTTACTGTCCCTACCATGTAAAATGCTTTGGGCAAAGGCATTCAAGCTAGGAAGCGTTTAGGGCAATTATTTTAGTTTCCTTTTGGGTTGTCCCTGAGCTCCATTTGACATCTCCCTGATGGTATGGTGAAATTTGTAAATCGGATCCGTTTGGCATTCTGGGTGCACTCCGCTAACTGGGGCTGTGGGACCCCTGTGTGTTTTTGGTTCAGATTTTTCTTTTGTTTTGATGAGCTTCACTTTCACTTGATCTGAGTTAACTGGCTTCTCTAACCTCATCAAGCAGTCAGTAGATTCTGTTCTGTTTCTGCTTCATATTTTAACTAATCCATTGTCCTGTCATCTTCAGTGTTTGTACTAGCATTTAAAGTTGAACCATGTCAAATCACTTCCCACACTAACTTTGAAAGTGAATTGTTCTCTAAAGCCACTCAATTGGAAATGAGTTGTGAGAGACTTGGTGTATATATGTCGAGGTGTTTTTAAGGAAACAAAAACCTGGAATGTTTTTCCATTTGCTCTTTAAATTTGGCCGTAGATATTGAATTGGATGTGGTTGATGGATTTTTAAATCTACCAAAGCATAAAGTCAATCTATCTGTACCCTTGGGTGTTGGTAAATCTGGGATCATTTTCTTTTTCTTCCTACTTGTTGCAATTGTTAATCAAATTATGGCATCTCATTATTTATTACATTGTATTCACTTAATGGCTATGTAATTCTGTTTTTCGATCACCTCATTGTGCTGATTGTTCTGTGCCCATTGCTATTTTCAGGCCATGTTCAGAAGTTTGACATGTTCATTGTTGAGAAGTGGCCCATTGTACAAGCATTTGCTCTGGAAGGAATTGGAGGAGGGGAATTTTTTACAATGAAACATGAGGTATTTAATTTAATTTTGAGTACTGTATAAAATTATTTATGACTATATAATAGCATTAAAGTTAACAATAAATTGAACAGTTCACATAAAAAGTTTCCCCAAACAGATAACCAGGAAAAATTCAAGACTGATGAAGTCCTACAGGTTAAAAAGGGCTCAAAAATTAATAAAGCCCCAGAGATAATGTATTTATACCACAGTGCTGAGAAACTTGGGTGGAGATTTTTGAGATTAATTGATAAAATATCTTGGATTCAGAAAACCCAATGCACGTTGTCAAATTTGCCAATGATCTAGATAAGATAGTCACCAAGAAATCAAATCGGGAATTCAGAAGAAACACCTTTACCCAAAGAGTGGTGAGAATGTGGAAGTTGCTACCACAGGGAATGGTTGAAGCGAATAGTATAGATGCATTTAAGGGGAGGCTTGACGAGCATATGAGGCAGAAGGGAATAGAGGGTTATGCTGACAGATTTATATGAGGAAAGACTGGAGGAGGCTCAAGTGGAACATGGACTGGTTGGGCCGAATAGCCTGCTTCTGTGCTGTGGCTCAGTTGGAAGCACATTAGCCTCTTGAGTCAGAAGGTTGTGGAACTTGCACACACCAAGCTAGGTTAACACTCCAGTGCAGTGCTGAGGGAGTGCTGCACTGTCGGAGGTGCTGTCTTTCGGATAAGACGTTAAACCGAGGCCCCGTCTGCTCTCAGGTGGACGTAGAAGATCCCATGGCACTATTTCGAAGAAGAGCAGGGGAGTTATCCCTGGTGTCCTGGCCAATATTTATCTCTCCGCCAACATAACAAAAACACATTATCTGGTCATTATCACATTGCTGTTTGTGGGACCTTGCTGTGAGCAAATTGGCTGCCGCGTTTCCTACATTACAACAGTCACTACACTTTATGGAAAAAAAAAAAAAAAATTTCAAAAAAGTTCTTAATTGGTTGTGAAGCGCTTTGAGACGTCCGGTGGTCGTGAAAGGCGCCATATAAATGCAAGTCTTTGTATATGTTATGTAATTCTATGTAAATAGCAAAATTGCTGGCAGGTTGGGAAGCAGCAGTGGAGATGGTTGGAACATGTGAGTTCCCTGCAGTGAAGGCTCGTGAGGAGCTGGGAGACAACTGGGGTGCTCCAACAACAGGAATAGTGAGGGTGTAATGACAGAATGACATGTTTACAGAGGAAATTTCTGTTCTAAATGTGGACATAACAATTTATAATTGGGAAAACGTTGAAATATGCAAATACAAGATATTTATAATTAATCTGTGGTATTGTACATGGTAATTCAAAGAAAATGGTCTGTTTTATCTCTGCTGTCATTGTGTTTCTGTCCCTGTCGCTCTTTGCTGTTTTCTCTTCTCTTCACTCTCGACCTTTTGCTTCTCTTTCTTCCTTTTGGGTAGGTGGGTGGCAATGATGTCTTTGTCTTCATTTACAATTAAAATCACTCTCACAGGTGTGAGCAATTGGCATTTACCTTTTCTAACTGAAACACACACGAGATAATTAGTTGGCTTCAAAATTCAACTTGGTTTTTGTTTTTCAAAATTATTTAAAGAAACTACTGAGCAGAAACTGTGTTTAGAAGGTCAAGAAAATGATCTCATCAGACCTGTTGACTGGTCCTGATGCATCCTGGCAAATTCGGCATACTGCACAAGCTCAGACTGCAGAATACACGGGCTACCAAACCTAGGTTATTGGCAGAGATTGAGCCTTTAAGTAAAAGCTTCAATGAAATCATCAGCTCACACAAAAGACATCATATTATTGTGAAAGACGTAATTTTTTGATTTGTTTTCATTTTGTTTAAATCCTTATTTTGGATACAAATTTCAGTCACGGGAGGGGGAGGGGAAAAGGTCGACCCAACAGTATTCAGATGAGAAGTTTTCAGAAAGCGATCTGCTGTATGGGGAGAAACCACCTGGTGGTGAAATTGTGTATTTGCAGGGTGACGAGTGCATGTGGATGCTTGCCATTATAAACAGGACCATAGGAATTTATAGTGGGTGGAAAATGGACAGAGAAGTGTGCTGACAAGTGGCAATAATAAATACCGTTTTATATCCAGGAAATGCACACAAAAGTAAGCTTTTCAATAAGATATAGATTGTTTTCAATTTCAATAGAAGATTCACTATGGATTCAATATTATGTTAATATTCTCATCAGGCCATAATTGTTTTCAGTAGTCGCTGAATACCAAGGGTAAATTAATTGCACAAAGCCTATGTTAACCCCTTTTTTAATCAAAAAAAATGTACGTTTTCTGAGAGAACAGTTTAGGGTTCAGGTAACAATTAAACCATGTTGCGTGAGAATAGTTTACTTTCTTGCATGAGTTTTTACTTGTATAACCATTAAAGTAAGAATAAGTAGCACTATCTAATTTATAGTCATCATGATTGAGTACATATGCTTCCATCTGGCAGTAAGGCTCTAATGCATTGTTTCTAATTAAAAGGGCATTATGTACCTTCATGCAGTTACGCAGAAAATTAAGAAATGGTATACTATTTTGTATAATGTTGCCAGTTTTTTTTCCTGTTGTAGCTGTTTGATGCTAGCGAGGAGCTATGGCAGACCTATAGCAGATTGGATCCAGTCTCTCTCGAAATCTTGATCACTGAGGTAACTTTTTATAACAAAAAATTATAATCCTTATGCTCATTCTTAAAACTTGGCTAAAGCTACTGCAAATATTACATACTGGGATGTCATAGAGTAGTGTAGGTTCAGTAAAGAAATGGGTTTTGAGAAGAGTGAATGTTGGACACTTAAAGCAATGCAGATTAAAGTTACTTTTCTTAATTTCTGTAACAAATTGTCTTTAGGAATACTAACTTATCCTGTGTTTTCATTTTAACTTGTGGGAAAATTAAGGCACTTACTTTATACTTGTATCAGATATTATCTATTTTAATTCTGTAATGTCTTCATTAAAATCTAAAAAGGCTTCTTGGGTTTGGTGATAAATTTTCAGGTAATGGAATAGGATAGATTATAGAGCTTTCACAATTTGTTTGCTTTACTCGTGTTTTGTGTCCATTTTTAATTTGCTGTTGCCTTCATACTGTTTCAGGATTTGATGACATTTGACAGACAGTGGGCCAACTTCTTTTCCAACTTTGACATTGAGGGTTCTTCCTCGATAGTGGAACTTTCAGAGGCACAGGCTGGAGAGGTGGGAAATAAAACATTATTACAATACAGTACATGTCATCAACATTTATTGTTCCTTTTAGGTAATAATTCTTCAGTAAACAATTGGCAAAAAATTATGTCTGTACCCTAAAAGAAGTAAACTTGCCAGAATGAATTAATATAGATTTGCAATTTTAATTGACAGCTGGATTTCTGTTTCTGTGGGCTAAAAGCTGTTGTTTTGACTGAGATTATGGTTTGGATCTGCAAGGAAGAAGTCTGGCCTGAGACAGGCGGCAAAATACAATGTTCAAACCCATAAAGCTGAGAATCCTAACTGTCCAGTTGGAGGTTGGTTTACATGGTTTTGGTTGTGCTCAGTTCCAAGTAATATGTTTTTCATTAAACTATTTTTCCCTATTTTTTCCTTAATCTCCTACCCTGCCCCTTTCACAGCCACTTGCCTCCAGATATACTTCATATAGCTGGAAGAGCAGACAAGTGGGCTGCAAGCTCCTGCATGGCTTTCAACACCAATGCTCTTCCATGGATCAACTAACGGGAGGCATGATGGTAAGGGGTACAACATTCAACATGTCTGTTTTTAAACCCTGCAATGGGATGCTGCAGTGCTGTTGGCAGATTGTCCCACTTGCTCCATTGCGAACCCAGCTGAAAATGATGACCACTGTTGTAGCCAAGGGTCAGCTACTGATACTGTATGGGATGAAAATTGGCATCGACGTGTACCTTTTATGCACTCTGAGCAATTAAATGATATATCACTTTGATTTTGTTCAAAATATATATATATACATTTATTTTCATGCTAAAATATCTTTCGGAGTTTGCCATTTGTTTGGTTATGTATGTAGGATTTTTAACAATGTTGCAGAATTTATAAATGCCCATCATACAATTTAAGCCTGAGTCTTGATCTCCTGGCTGACTAAGTTTGTATATTGTCCTTTATATTACTGAGTTGCTCTTAAAACAAATTACTCAAAACAATTACTGTTAAACCTGACATAAGACACTCTTGTCCACGCTGTTTGAATTAATAAGTTAATGGGAAAGATGTGCAAAATTGAAACCGACTTCTCAAGAACAGGCAGGAGCTATTCCCTGAATAAGGAAAAGCAGAAATGCTGCAAATACTCAGATGATTGATCAGCATCTGAAAGAATGGTAGCTTGATATGACGCTCCCTTAAAACTGGTAAGTTGAAGCTGGAGACTGTAGAACAAGTGTATGGGAATTGATTTCCAGTGGGACAGCATTAGAAATGGAATGGATTATTGTAAAGATGTGATAAATGGTGGCATTTGACAAAAGTCATTCCTTATTTTTCTTCCTGCAAGATCAAGGATGATATTAGGAGAGGGCAAACGGTTTTATGGAAGCAGTATGCCTTACGTTTGATGAAAATTACATCTATATATATAAATCGGTACTTCTGTCTTTCTGTCTTTGTCTTTCTGTCTATCTGTCTGTCTGTCATCGCGTGTGCGTTGCGGGTATGCACTCGAAAGTTACAGGGCGTACCTACGCGCGCGTTACCTCCAAAGAAAGCTTACGCTTCCGAGACGGTTTTAAGCATATTTACGTTTCGGCCGGGCTAAAATTGCGCCCGCGGTATCCCAAAAACCTTCAACATTCCGCTCATTAGCATCTCATTATCCGCTCATTAGCGACAGAGTGACCGACAGAGTGACCTCGAGCTTGACCAATCGTACGCCGGGTTGCTGGCGTGTGCCGCCGGGCCAATCGGTGCGTGTGTGGCCGGGCTTTATCATTCTGAACCGAGGTGAGTCGCCGCCATCTTGATTCCAAACTTTTCCTTTCTTTTTCCCACTTTCTACGTCTTAAAAAAAAAACGTTGCTTTTAAAACACACATTGTTTTTAAAAAAAAATGATTTAGAAAGTAATTAACTTATCTAATCTCATTAATTTTCCTACCTTTCCCCGTTTTTCCAGGTAGGCCTAGAAGCCTCGGCGTCTCCTCCGCACCCACGCCCGAGCTAGGCACCTCCCGGGCCCACTCGAAGGCTGGAGGGCCAGCCTCAGCCCAGCGCCGCTAGGGTGCGCGCGCGCAGCAGGAGCTGAGACCCGCTGTCTCTCTCTGGCTGGCCGGGGGGCGGGGCTTGCTGAGCGTCCAGCGTTACCCTGGCAACCGGGCCCGCCGGACGTCTCGCGCAGCCGCAATCGGCGGTCTTCACCTCGGGGGGGGGGGGGCCGCGCGCGCAGCAGGAGCAGCTGAGACGCGGCGTCTCTCTGGCTTGGTCAGCGTCACGGTTACCCTGGCAACCGGGCCCGACAGTCTCAGCTCCTGCTGCGCGCGCAATCGGCGGTCTTCACCTCGTTGGGGGGGGGGGGGCGACCCCCGCCCTCCCTCCCCCCTTCCCCCTTCCCCCCCGCCCTCCCTTTTCCCCCCCCGCCCTCCCTTTTCCTCCCCCCCGCCCTCCCCCTCCCCTCCCCCCCCTCCCTTCCTCCCTCCCCCTCCCCTCCCCCCCTCCCTCCCCCTCCCCTCCCCCCCTCCCTTCCCCCCCGCCCTCCCCCTCTCCCTCCCCCCCCTCCGTCCCGCCCTCCCTTCCCCTCCCCCTCCCCCTCCCCCCTCCCCTCCCTCTCTTCCCCCCCCCCCCAGTCGTGCTCTCTCTTCCCCCCAGTCGTGCTCTCTCTTCCCCCCAGTCGTGCTCTCTCTTCCCCCCAGTCGTGCTCTCTCTTCCCCCCAGTCGTGCTCTCTCTTCCCCCCAGTCGTGCTCTCTCTTCCCCCCAGTCGTGCTCTCTCTTCCCCCCAGTCGTGCTCTCTCTTCCCCCCAGTCGTGCTCTCTCTTCCCCCCAGTCGTGCTCTCTCTTCCCCCCAGTCGTGCTCTCTCTTCCCCCCAGTCGTGCTCTCTCTTCCCCCCAGTCGTGCTCTCTCTTCCCCCCAGTCGTGCTCTCTCTTCCCCCCAGTCGTGCTCTCTCTTCCCCCCAGCCGTGCTCTCTCTTCCCCCCAGTCGTGCTCTCTCTTCCCCCCAGTCGTGCTCTCTCTTCCCCCCAGTCGTGCTCTCTCTTCCCCCCAGTCGTGCTCTCTCTTCCCCCCAGTCGTGCTCTCTCTTCCCCCCAGTCGTGCTCTCTCTTCCCCCCAGTCGTGCTCTCTCTTCCCCCCAGTCGTGCTCTCTCTTCCCCCCAGTCGTGCTCTCTCTTCCCCCCAGTCGCGCTCTCTCTTCCCCCCCCAGTCGCGCTCTCTCTTCCCCCCCAGTCGCGCTCTCTCTTCCCCCCCCAGTCGCGCTCTCTCTTCCCCCCCCAGTCGCGCTCTCTCTTCCCCCCCAGTCGCGCTCTCTCTTCCCCCCCAGTCGCGCTCTCTCTTCCCCCCCAGTCGCGCTCTCTCTTCCCCCCCAGTCGCGCTCTCTCTTCCCCCCCAGTCGCGCTCTCTCTTCCCCCCCAGTCGCGCTCTCTCTTCCCCCCCAGTCGCGCTCTCTCTTCCCCCCCAGTCGCGCTCTCTCTTCCCCCCCAGTCGCGCTCTCTCTTCCCCCCCAGTCGCGCTCTCTCTTCCCCCCCAGTCGCGCTCTCTCTTCCCCCCCAGTCGCGCTCTCTCTTCCCCCCCAGTCGCGCTCTCTCTTCCCCCCCAGTCGCGCTCTCTCTTCCCCCCCAGTCGCGCTCTCTCTTCCCCCCCAGTCGCGCTCTCTCTTCCCCCCCAGTCGCGCTCTCTCTTCCCCCCCAGTCGCGCTCTCTCTTCCCCCCCAGTCGCGCTCTCTCTTCCCCCCCAGTCGCGCTCTCTCTTCCCCCCCAGTCGCGCTCTCTCTTCCCCCCCAGTCGCGCTCTCTCTTCCCCCCCAGTCGCGCTCTCTCTTCCCCCCCAGTCGCGCTCTCTCTTCCCCCCCAGTCGCGCTCTCTCTTCCCCCCCAGTCGCGCTCTCTCTTCCCCCCCAGTCGCGCTCTCTCTTCCCCCCCAGTCGCGCTCTCTCTTCCCCCCCAGTCGCGCTCTCTCTTCCCCCCCAGTCGCGCTCTCTCTTCCCCCCCAGTCGCGCTCTCTCTTCCCCCCCAGTCGCGCTCTCTCTTCCCCCCCAGTCGCGCTCTCTCTTCCCCCCCAGTCGCGCTCTCTCTTCCCCCCCAGTCGCGCTCTCTCTTCCCCCCCAGTCGCGCTCTCTCTTCCCCCCCAGTCGCGCTCTCTCTTCCCCCCCAGTCGCGCTCTCTCTTCCCCCCCAGTCGCGCTCTCTCTTCCCCCCCAGTCGCGCTCTCTCTTCCCCCCCAGTCGCGCTCTCTCTTCCCCCCCAGTCGCGCTCTCTCTTCCCCCCCAGTCGCGCTCTCTCTTCCCCCCCAGTCGCGCTCTCTCTTCCCCCCCAGTCGCGCTCTCTCTTCCCCCCCAGTCGCGCTCTCTCTTCCCCCCCAGTCGCGCTCTCTCTTCCCCCCCAGTCGCGCTCTCTCTTCCCCCCCAGTCGCGCTCTCTCTTCCCCCCCAGTCGCGCTCTCTCTTCCCCCCCAGTCGCGCTCTCTCTTCCCCCCCAGTCGCGCTCTCTCTTCCCCCCCAGTCGCGCTCTCTCTTCCCCCCCAGTCGCGCTCTCTCTTCCCCCCCAGTCGCGCTCTCTCTTCCCCCCCAGTCGCGCTCTCTCTTCCCCCCCAGTCGCGCTCTCTCTTCCCCCCCAGTCGCGCTCTCTCTTCCCCCCCAGTCGCGCTCTCTCTTCCCCCCCAGTCGCGCTCTCTCTTCCCCCCCCAGTCGCGCTCTCTCTTCCCCCCCAGTCGCGCTCTCTCTTCCCCCCCAGTCGCGCTCTCTCTTCCCCCCCAGTCGCGCTCTCTCTTCCCCCCCAGTCGCGCTCTCTCTTCCCCCCCAGTCGCGCTCTCTCTTCCCCCCCAGTCGCGCTCTCTCTTCCCCCCCAGTCGCGCTCTCTCTTCCCCCCCAGTCGCGCTCTCTCTTCCCCCCCAGTCGCGCTCTCTCTTCCCCCCCAGTCGCGCTCTCTCTTCCCCCCCAGTCGCGCTCTCTCTTCCCCCCCAGTCGCGCTCTCTCTTCCCCCCCAGTCGCGCTCTCTCTTCCCCCCCAGTCGCGCTCTCTCTTCCCCCCCAGTCGCGCTCTCTCTTCCCCCCCAGTCGCGCTCTCTCTTCCCCCCCAGTCGCGCTCTCTCTTCCCCCCCAGTCGCGCTCTCTCTTCCCCCCCAGTCGCGCTCTCTCTTCCCCCCCAGTCGCGCTCTCTCTTCCCCCCCAGTCGCGCTCTCTCTTCCCCCCCAGTCGCGCTCTCTCTTCCCCCCCAGTCGCGCTCTCTCTTCCCCCCCAGTCGCGCTCTCTCTTCCCCCCCAGTCGCGCTCTCTCTTCCCCCCCAGTCGCGCTCTCTCTTCCCCCCCAGTCGCGCTCTCTCTTCCCCCCCAGTCGCGCTCTCTCTTCCCCCCCAGTCGCGCTCTCTCTTCCCCCCCAGTCGCGCTCTCTCTTCCCCCCCAGTCGCGCTCTCTCTTCCCCCCCAGTCGCGCTCTCTCTTCCCCCCCAGTCGCGCTCTCTCTTCCCCCCCAGTCGCGCTCTCTCTTCCCCCCCAGTCGCGCTCTCTCTTCCCCCCCAGTCGCGCTCTCTCTTCCCCCCCCAGTCGCGCTCTCTCTTCCCCCCCCAGTCGCGCTCTCTCTTCCCCCCCCAGTCGCTCTCTTTTCACCCCAGTGGCTCTCTCTCTCTCTCTTCCAACAACAACATTCCCTCGAAAAAGCCTCGGCACCGCCGGGCACTTCAGCTAGTACTTTATAAATTTACAACTTGTCAACTGATCTGGTGAAAATCATGTGCCTCACGGATGACTTCTATTTACTGCAACAGGATCTGTGCTTTGTATTGCCAAATGTATTGAGCATTTTAAGGCAGTTTGGAATCAACAACTTAAAGATATGTTGGAAAGGCGATAGTTTTTTCCCCTTAAAAAGTGGGAAGCATTCTTAGATATTTATTTTCTTTTTCAGCCTTTTAGAACTTACTTCAGCCATGGGTTGATAACCAGTCAAATTACAGAGAAAAGGTATTTGTGTGCGCAACATAATTTTTATTTTAGTATTACACACCATATCTGATCACGTTTAATCTTTAAAAAAAAAAAAAAAATGGACTTCAGACTCAATGTATGGGTACCCATTTATTTTATTAAGTAAGCTCTTCCTGGAATAATCAGCATTAAAGAAAATTATAAAGCAAAAGTAAGCAAAGTTAGCTAGCTTGCTTTTAAGATGGTTTTGATTAAATATCCTAAAATCTCAACAAAGTTCCCCAATTATCAGATTGTATCAGTGAAATTTGCATGAGCAACTATGGGAATGGGAACAGTGATGGACTTGTGTTGTTGGTGGTATGTTTTCTTGACTTTTATTGACTCGTGTGCCAAGTGTATCTGCTGCTGAAGATATTTTGTTCAAAAAGGGCAAAGATTATAAACTTTCCTCAATAGAATTTAGTTCAGGAACCAACTTGTGACAATAGAATTAAACTGTAGCGCTGCCACAGATCAAAAATCTGTTTGTTGCGGGGGGGGTGGGCGGCGGCACATCTATTTAAAATTCTGGTATTCGGTCCAAATGATTGTAAACTGATTTTATATTGTAAATAGACTAGCTCTTGCCATCACAAACAAATTTCTCTGTCAGTATTTGATACAGTCTGGGTGTTTCTTGTAGCTTTTAAATGAATGAGTATTTTAGTTTTCATGTGGGCAACAGTTTATTTAACAGGAAATAATGATTAATCAGTTTGTGTTTTGCTGGACAGTAAGAGGAAGAATACAATTGGGAAGGTTACTTTAAAATAGCACTTGTGATAATTAAATAGAACTGTACTTTAGATTGATTCAAAGTCTCGGAGAAAGTACCAAAATTATGATGAGGGTTTTCAGCCCAATTCAGTTTAGTCCCGAATAGACAGAAGCTTGCATAATTCTCTAAATTTAGACCCGATTAAACACACTCTCTCTCTGAGGGATCTAGGTTTGGTACATGAAGAGGTAGTCAAGCGGTCGTTTTTGATGTTGCAGTCTGTGTATTGCTGGTATTATAACATTTATGTAATTTTAAGCAAGAGTTGTTTGATATCGCCACTTAGCACAAGCACAAAAATCTCTCCTTTGTTCTTCATCTCTCCCCCCCCCCCCCCCCTTCCCAGTATTTTGCATCACTTGTATATGCATGTATAGAAATTAATACAATAATGTAAATAGTGAAACTGATTTATGAATACAGGGATTTAGTTTAGAGGCAGAGCTATGCTTATACTTGAATGAAATCTGGAAATACATTTATTTTAAGGAGAGTAGAAATATTAAATTATGCTTAAATCAGTTGTCAAATCAGTTGATACATTTGTCCCAATTTTCAGTCCTACAGTAATCACTTGGGTATCTGTTATTATCTATTTAAACAAGAATGTTTTGCATATTGTCTGAAAGTAGGCTACAAATATTGAAGTTGGTTTTGTATCCTTACTTTTTAACCCTTATTCAGCACTAGTCGGCAGCCATTTGTTCTCTTTGGTTGTCACTCGACAAAAGAAAACTTAAACTCGTACAGCTTCACTTTTCCATCGGAGGGTCACCTTGTTCGAAACACAAACAACAGAGGAGGCACTGCCAGGCATATGGTATTGTAATTCTTTTCTCCCATTTCATATTTTTTGTATGGTTAAATATGATTGCTAGTTTTTACTGCAGCTGTGACTAATTTTCTGGTAGAATATTTTTTACATTAGTTTCAATGCAGAATTTATTCTACATATAAATAAGGCAACGTGTTGGCTGGGACTTCTCATCCCATTTATCACACAAAACTTAAGTTTAAGATCAGGAAAAAAATAAAATATTTTTAATGCTATCTAGAATTTAATGAACCAGTGATTGGCAGGTCTGACTAATTGGTCTACAGCCAAGTAATATCTCGAGTGATAAGGTGCAGGTTTGCATCCAGGATTCACACATGATGTGCCAGTTTTAATTATTAAGTGAAGGAGCAACGTTTTTTTTATCTGATGGCTTAATTTGGGATGATTTCACGTACGAGTCAATGTAAAACTTCACTTGGTCTATGACTAAATGGTTTGTTTTTAGTACTACGGAACACCACTTTACATCCACGTGTTGGTATTGATCAGCTGGGTTAAATAAGATATGCTGTAACTTGGATAAAAAAATATTTGGGGGGCAGATGCAGTAGCTAAGATGATCAAATTGATAGGGAAACCCAATTTTGCAGTGTGACAACGAAAAACTGTGCAGTTGGCTCCAAACTGCATGACTCCAAAGATGTGGACGATGTTCAAGTCATCAATATTGGGCTTAAACCCATATCTCTTTTCAGAAGGATAGAGGGAATGTCACATTGGTTTCTAAGCTGACTGGAAAGCAGCAAACATTTTACCCATCCAGAAGACAGGATCAAGGCCTAACCATAATAACTGCAGACAAAAAAAATCATATTTTAATACTCATAGCAATCATGGTGTTAAAAACTGGTACATTATGTCAATTACATTGACCTGGTATCTGATGTTTTGGCGTACCAACATACTGGCACTTTCAACCTCACAGTCCAGACATGGGTGATTTTTCTCAATGCACACTGCATAGTCAGAGCAGCAGCCATTGATTTGATAAATAGTTGCACTGTAGCAACAATTGAAAGCTGATCTCTTGTATGCCTGAACTGTTGAGTTGGATATTTGGATTCAAACATTAAAGTATAATAAATGGGAATTGTTGTATTGTAGTGCTTTTCCCCACTCTGCCCTGGTGCAGGTCGCCAAAAATGATTGCTTGATTTGCTAATGATACTGCACTGTGCAAAGTATCTGTGCACCTGCACCCTCCTCTCTTAGATAAATAGTAGCTGAATCACTGGCCAGAATTGGGCAGTATGGCGATCAGTCAGTGTCTTACCATCAATGCTGAGAAAGTTTGAGTATAATTGAAACAAGTTTTATATTGTCACCGATTCGGCTGCTTTATTTGATTATCCAAACCAAGCTACTCTGGGAATTATGCCAGAAATGTGTTGTGTGGGAAATCGTGAATACAAACTGCACCCTGCTGCTCTGTGACATAGCATGTTGGTTCTCGATGCTCCAATAGATTGTTAATTCCGAATCTTAATTTATATTTTGCTTTTGTCTAAAAATATGCAGAGGCACAAGTTGTTTGATTCCAAAATTGCAAGGATTATATGGCATATGTTACTAATCCCATCCAGGTTGTGCAGTGCACATCTCCCAGAGGACCGTTGGCTTGCTCGAGGACATACTTTTTTGGAAACTCTCACGTCCCTTACATAGGTAAGTTAATACTTGAATAAACAGAGTTAATTTTCTATTTATCAAGATGATCAGAAGTGAAATGAATGCCTCTTTTATTTTATTCTTGAAGGCAAAGACAACAATCCACAGAAGAAGAATGAACTGTTGTAAGTTTTATTCCGTAGCTTTCTGTGATAACTTTTAAAATAAAGGCATGAATAATGAAATTGGACCAATATTAATTGTAATGGCCATCAGTAACTTTTTTCATAAAGCTGTAGAAAATCTCAGGATAAATGTGAAACAGACAGTACCACAGGAGCAGGATTTAAATAGGTTTGATTTTAAAATGGAAGCCAGGATTGCAGTTTCTAAGTTTTCTTGTATTCTTTTTAGCTGAGAGCATTTGGTCTGTATAGTACATACAAGAACATAAGAAATAGGAGCAGGAGTAGGTAATTTGGCCCTTTGAGCCTGATCTATCTTATTTCCACTTTCCTGCACTATCCCCATATCCCTTGATTCCCTTAATATTCAAAAATCTATTGATCTTTGTCTTGAATATACTCAATGAGCCTCCACAGCTCTCTGGGGTAGAGAATTCCAAAGATTCACCACCCTCCGAGTGAAGAAATGTCTCCTCATCGCAATCCTAAACGGCCGACCCCTTATTCTGAGAATGTGACCCCTGGTTCTAGATTCCCCAGCCAGGGGAAACATACTCCCTGCATCTACCCTGTCAAGCCCTGTAAGAATTTTGGATGTTTCAATGAGATCACCTGTCGTTCTTCTAAACTCGAGAATATAGGCTTAGTCTACTCAATCTCTCCTCATTGGACAATCTCCCCATCCCAGGAATCAGTCTGGTGAACCTTTGTAGCACTCCCTCCTATGGCAAGTATATCCTTCCTTAGGTAAGGAGACCAAAACTGTACACAGTACTCCAGGTGTGGTCTCACCAGGGCCCTACATAATTGCAGTAAGATGTCTTTACTCTTTTACTCTAATCCTCTTGTAATAAAGGCCAACATAACCAATTGTTTGCTGTACCTGCATGTTAACTTTGTGATTCGTGTACAAGGACACCCAGGTCCCTCTGAACAGCAAAATTTCCCAGTCTCTCACCATTTAAAAACGACTCTGCTTTTCTATTTTTCCTACCAAAGTGAATAATGTCACATTTCTCCACATTCTATTCCATTTGCCATGTCCTTGCCCACTTACTTAACCTGTCTATATCCCCTTGAAGTTTCCTTGTATCCTCCTCACAACTTACATTCCCACCTAGCTTTGTATCGTCAGCAAACTTGGATATATTGCATTTGGTCCCCTCATCCAAATCACTGATGTTGACTGTGAATAGCTGAGGCCCAAGCACTGATCCTTGCGGTACCCCACTAGTTACAGCCTGCCAACCCGAGAATGAACCGTTTATTCCTACTTTGTTTTCTGTCCGTTAACCAATCCTCAATCCATGCTAGAAAATTACCCCCAATCCCATGAGCCTTAATTTTGTTTAATAACCTCTAGTGTGGCACCTTATCGAATGCCTTCTGAAAATCCAAATACACCACATCCACTGGTTCCCCCTTATCTATTATGCTAGTTACAACCTCCAAAAACTCTAGATTCGTCAAACACGATTTCCCTTTCAAATCCTATTCTAATTTTCTAAGTGCCCTGTTACCACACCCTTAATTGACTCTTGAATTTTCTCGACTACTGATGTCAGGCTAACTGGTCTGTAGTTCCCTGTTTTCTCTCCTTCCTTTCTTATATGGTGGGGTTAAATTTTCTATCTTCCAATCCGCGGGAACAGTTCTAGAATCTATGGAATTTTGGAAAATGACAACCAATGCATCCACTATCTCTATAGTCACCTCTTTCAAAACCCTAGGATGTAGGCCATCAGGTCCAGGTGATTTATCGGCTTTCGGTCCCATTAATTTCTCCAGTACTACTTTTTTACTAATACACAAGGTATCACACATTTATGACAAATTTATACAGATGTTGGCTGGATAGTATATATGCTAGCTTCAAAGGATGCCTTTTTTATATACTAATTATTTGCTGACTGACTCTAATGTGGACAAAATTGAACGGCGTACTCCTCAGTGTATGGAGGTTTACCCTGCGGAAAGGAGAGGCAGCCATTTCTTGTAATGAATTTCCCATCAGACTGCCAACTGAGCTTAGTGTGTATGACACCAAAGGCTTCTTCTGACATGAAGAACCTCAAGTAGCTGCTCATCTTTGGTTCACTTGCTCAGTACCAAAGCAATGTATCACCGGAGATCTTTTTAAATCAAAGGCTAAATAGTTTGTTAATGTGAAAGTTAAGTACTGTACATTTTATCTGTTGTATTTTTGATGGTGGTAAAAAAAGCTCAACAATTGGTCATTTAGCCTGAAATATTATAATCTGTTGCAGAGATCAGGAGGGGGCCATTTTAACTTTTGCCGATAGTGTAAAGCGGTTGATATCGGATCAGCTGCTCGATGGAAAGGCAAGTCAATGGGGTGTGTAATGGGTGGCAGATCCAATATCGGCAGGTTTACTTAATCAACAGAAGTTAAAATTAACCCCCTGGGGTGTATGGTGAGCAACCTTTATTATTTCCAATAAAATCCTATCATATGGATAGAGGTTAGCCCCCAGGCACGCAGCAGCCTTTTCATTATAAGTGCAAGGTTAAATTTCGGGGTTATATACAGGGTTATGGTAGTTGCCTTTTATGTTGAGCACGAATAAAGAAAGTTAGGAGTATGTCTGAATTGTAACAGCCAACATTGTGATTAAAATGTGAAGCCTGTGTTAGATTTATTTTTGGAGTTTGATAGTACGGTGAAACCGGTATAAATGGGCACTCTGGGGGAAAAAACAGACACCTGCAATAAAGGGATACTTATTGAGACCCAAAGGACTTAGGTTAAAATATACAAGAGGCGCTCTGAAACCACAGACACACTCAAATTCTGAACTACAGACAGCCTTCAATGCACCAAGCGCTTTTACAACTTAAAATGCAGGCCAGTGTGAGGCGGGAGTGGAGTTTGTGAAAACAACGGCTTTTATGGAATGTGGAGTTCTTCACCGCTCTATATCTGGGATTGAATGCTTGCACGGCTCTATTCCAGATATAGAGCAGTTTATCTGCCTCTATGGATGCTGGGTAAAGAACTCCCCTTTCAAAAAAAGCAGTTTCTTTCACCTTGCGCTTATCTTCATGCTTAGAACCTCACTAGCCTCCTGAATCAAGGAAAAGGTTTGTGCACAGCGAGAGGGGCTGTACTTTCCTGCCCCAGCACTGCGTCCACACACTCCGTGGTTGCTGGCAGCTCCTCTTCCCCATACCCTGCCATTGTGTTCTGTACCTCAGCATTGATTGTGGATTCACTTCTTTGATGACCCTTGGCTTTGGGGAGTCAAGCTGTATGGCTGTCCCGGGTTTCTCTGTCTGTGCTGCTTTATAGAGTGATAGCTGGGACTCTCTGGCCTGTCCATCAGTCAGTCTTCCTGCAGACTCACTACTCAACCAGAAAACTGCATGTTTCACTCCGACATAATGTGACCTGTTGTGTTTCCCCTCCCAAATGTTCTCAATCCATTCTAAGACTTGCCATTGGAATCTTGAATATACTGGCACAAACTGTCATCACATTTTCCCCCTTGTCCTAATGCTGGTAAATAGAACTGAGATACACAGTTCATTCCAAAAGTTACACTGCTTCAAGTGAGTGGTTTAAAATGAAACTGGAATTTAGACTGCAAAACTGTTGTGAACAGAGTTGAATGTAGGTGTGTGGCTGGGGCTTCTTAACATTGTTGCAGTTGATTATGCGCTGATCATCTCAGCTGGGTCTTCCAAGATTCTTGGGAAAGAACTTGAAAGAAAGAAAGCGCCTTTCACGACCACCGGGCATCCCAAAGCGTTTACAGCCAATTAAGTACTTTTGAAGTGTAGTCACTGTTGTAATATCGGAAACGTGGCAGCCAATTTGCACACAGCAAGCTCCCACAAACTGCAATGTGGTAACGACCAGATCATCTGTTTTTTTAGTTATGTTGGTTGAGGGATAAATATTGGCCAGGCCACCGGGGATAACCCCCCTGCTCTTCTTCAGAATAGTGCCATGAGAGTAGACGGGGCCTCCGTTTAACGTCACATCCGAAAGATGGCACCTCCGACAGTGCAGCACTCCTTCAGCACTGTACTGGAGTGTCAGCCTAGATTTTTTTTTCGTGCTCAAGTCTCTGGAGTGGGACTTGAACCCACAGCCTTCTGACTCGGAGGCAAGAGTGCTACCCACTGAGCCACAGCTGATAATGAAGTACATACAATGACCATTTTGAAAATAAAGACCGCTGATGCCAGTCCCTAAGGTGTCTGTAATTTACAGGTTTCACTGGTATAAAGCAATAGATTTAAAATTAAGTAGGAGTTCTGTTTTTTTTTGTCATGTTTATCCTTTGTGCCTATTTTCTTCCCTTTTCGTCTCCCAATTGTGTTGATTCCTGTTGAGGTAAAGGTGTCTGATTTATTGACCAAGAGGCCCTTCTTAATGTATAAGCCTCGATGGTTAGTTTTGGCAGACTAGTTCACCATGGGTATCCGAGCTGAGCTCAATCCTGTCCTCACCTGTATATATGCACACGCACCAATGATCATGGATGTTGATCAGGAGCAGCTGAATAGCATTCTTGGAATTCAGTTTTTTCTTTATTAATAACATGTAATTGTGGAGCATTGCTGTTGGCTTTCTCTGGGATGGTGTCCAAGAGACATTGTTGGTTAGTTACATGTGTGCTACGGCAACACTTTTTTAGCCACATGCACTAATTTTAGTAGAAAATGTTTTAAATATGCTCACACAATGCAGGTAATAATGTATATTTACTTCAGCATCTGCCACCATTCAGTAATTGAGGAAGAAAAGCACCCACAACGAACAAAAAATACACACTCTGCTTTTCCTCTTGCCATTTTACCAACAAACACACAAAGGTTAACTTAAGGTGTCAGTATGAATATTGATATTGCATGCCCAATGCCGGGTGCCTATTATTTTTAATTTACTAATCAGGAATGCCATTAGCCACATCTGTATTCCAATTAGCTATATGTGGCTGGTGGATAATATATTAGCGAGCACTGTTCTAGACTGCATCATGAATCAGCGCGTAAGTCTCTGAATGATCTTTTTCTTAGGGTGTTGCCACAGATTTATGTTGCTGCAGTAGAAGCCGTGCTGGCTAGCATCCGATGCTACGTAGAAACTTCCAGCATAAAAATTGTAAGTGACTTTTGTAAGGTTGAATTTTAACTGTTAAACAGAAGGTTTATGGCTGTTTTGGTGGTGTAGCCTGCAGTAAGCATGACTCATCAAGTTAGAAATTATGCTATCATTCTCTGGCAAAATGCTTGAATCTTGGCAACATTCTCCGAATGGATGAAGGTGAGAATATGTTAATTAGATGTCCGACAAATTGCAATGCATGGAGGACATTCTTGCTCCATTGGGTTTTGTAAGTTTTCAGCTCAGTACTGTGAAAATGGTAGCAATCCTGGCCCAACCAGACTGTAATGGCATTTATCATTTGTCATCTTGAATGTTGACAGTTTCTGCTTCAATCGCTAACCCTGGAAGTGAATTCCAGAGTTTCGTAACTCTGTGAAGAAGTTTAATCTGCGCTGTTTTAAATCTCACATTTAAGAGACATCTATGGCTCCTCATTCTTGACTTCCCCAAATAATGGAAACTTCTACTTCTATCTACTGAGACATAGAGTTGTAGAAACTGTTAAAAGGAAGAAAGAAGGAACTTGCATTGTATAGTACTTTTCATGACCTCAGGATGTCCCAAAGCACTTCACAGCCAATGAAATACTTCGGAAGTGTAGTCACTGTTGTAATGTAGGGAAATGTAGCTGCCAAGATCTCACAAACAGCAATGAGAAAAATGACTCGCTAATGGGCTGGATTTTGCTGGTGCTCAGAGTGCGGGTTTGGAGGCGCTTCCGCTGTCAAAATAGCAAAGATTGACAACGGGTAGGAAACCCGCTGTCAACCCACCTCCACGCGAGTCTCCCAGGTGTCGGATCTGTCTGCGCCGAACTGACCCGATACCAAGCAGCAGGGGGAGACAATTTATTATATTATTAAATGGCTTGTTAACAGCCAATTTAATGCTATTTTGAGCCTACCGTACAATTTTACGTGCTCCCCCCACGGGTTACCCGCTGCTCGGGGAACACGCCAGCTCATCCTGTCATGAGTTGAGTCTGCTTTGATGTATCTGATAACCTGACAGCTGCAGAAGTGCTATAAAGGATGCCATGTTGCAGATGTTCAGTTTCAGAACTCAGAAACTGTTGGTTGCTGCATTTGTAAAACATAGAGATTTCTTTAGCGTGCAAGTGTTTAGAGCCAATTGTATATCCAGTGCCACCTCATTGGAACAACCCCTCTCACCATTGACAGATAACTTCTGTCATCTCATTTGCATCTGCCCAGGAGGCCAGCGATGGCATCACTGGCCAGATTTACTTAACGTGAAGCTGTAAACCTTGGCTGCCACATGATGCGCCAGGGTAACACCATCCCACACCAGTACCGTAAAGCGTCCTTATAATGTCCAAGCCATTCCATTCACACTCATCATGATAGAAACATAGAAGATAGAAGCAGGAGTAGGCCATTCGGCCCCTCGAGCCTGCTCCGCCATTCAATGCGATCATGGCTGATCATCCAAATTCAGTACCCTGTCCCTGCTTTCTCCCCATATCCCTTGATCCCTTTAGCCTTAAGAAATATATTTAACTCCTTCTTGAATATATTTAATGAATTGGCCTCCACCGCCCTCTGTGGCAGAGAATTCCACAGGTTCACCACTCTCTGGGTGAAGAAATTCCTCCTCATCTCTGTCCTAAATGGCTTACCCCTTATCCTTAGACTGTGACCCTTGGTTCTGGACTCCCCCTGCCATCAGAAACATACTTCCTGCATCTAGTCTGTCCAGTCCTGTTAGAATTTTATAAGTTTCAATGAGATCCCCTCTCTCATTCTTCTAAACTCCAGTGAATATAAGTCTAATTGACCCAATCTCTCTTCATATTGCGGGGGTGGGTGGAGGAGGAGGAAGTTATGTCTCAACATTCACTGGAACGCAGTAAGACACTTCTGAAGGTGTGCACAGATCTGTCCAATAAGATGAAGTGTTGAAAATATAGATTTCACTGTATGACAACACATTACCAGAAACGTCACAAACATTGGCTGAACCTCTCAAGTGCCTACCCTTGTGTGTTGTTAGTTGGTATGCTTGCAGTAGGATGAGGGGTGGCTAGTGAGATGGGGATGTGATAATGTAGATAAAGAGGGATGGGTGGAGGTGAAAGGTAAGTTGGTGTGAGTAAGGATGTGCAGGAGTCGGGTATGGAAGGCAGTGATGGGGAGTGGCACAGCAGGGTGAGTTTGAGTATGGCATTGCAGTAACGTTTCGTGATCTATTGAGATCATTGAAAGGTTGGCACCATTGCAGTCAGGCACTCCTGATGACATCCCTACTTGCGTCCTCCTGTGCAATATGCAACTGGACTGCATTGAACTCCTGGGGAGGTCTCTTCCACCCGTGGGAAGGGAAGAGAATCTCCCTGCGTACTGTGACTCCCTCCATAAGCATACGGAAGGAGTCATTCGTGAGCCTGGGTGCAGACGTGCACCTTTGTGCAGTGCTTGTCTGTGCTTGCAGCACCTCAATGCTGCAGAACACTGACAGCAGAGCTGTCAATAAATGTGGCCGTGGTCCCTTTATGGAAACCGGCTGATGACTCGTCATCAGACCCGCTTCCTGTTAATTGGCCAGGAACCCGCAGGGTGGGCTTAACGAGCCCAATCTATGGAAACTTTTTCTGAGAGCACGGCTGCAGGTGGGAGTGGGACCGGAAGCCGCCATCCCGCCTCCGCAGGGAAAATCCAGCCCAATGTGTTTAGTGATGTTGGTTGAGGGATAAATATCAGCCAGGACAACATCTCCTCACATTTATATAGTGCCTTTAAGGCAGTAAAACATCTCGAGGCGCTTCACAGGAGCGTTATCAAACAAAATTTGGCATTGAGCGACGAGATATTAGGACAGGAAGAGGTAGGTTTTAAGGAGCGTCTTAAAGGAGGAGCGAGACAGAGCAGTTTCGAGAGAGAATTTCAGAGCTTAGGGCCGAGACAGCTGAAAGATTGTAACGCTGGATCAGCCATGATCTTATTGAATGGCGGAGCAGGCTCGAGGGGCCAATTGGCCTACTCCTGCTCCTATTTCTTATGTTCTTATGGAAGAGTTTAGAGATGGGGATGGACGAGGCCATGGAGGGATTTGAATATGAGGATGAGGATTTTAAATTAAAATGTTGCTGGACTGGGGGCCAATGTGTAGGTCTGCGAGCACCGGGGTGAACGGGACTTGCTGCGAGTTAGGATCGGGGCATAATGCGACAGAGTTTGGATAAGCTCAAGTTTGTGGGGGGAGGGGTGGAGAAGATTGGAGGCTGCCCAGGAGAGCATTGGAATAGTCGAGGTAACAAAAGTATGGCTGAGTGTTTCAGCAGCAGATGGGCTGAGGCAGGAGTGGAAATGAGCAATATTATGAAGGTGTAGTCGGCAGCAATGTTCCCTTTAAGCTGCACGGTCACACAGCGCTCTGGAGCTCCCACAAGAAGAACACAAAAGGACAAGAGTATCCATAGTTTGAAAAATAGTGATCACAGTTTGTATAGATTATCCTTTGTTCACTGGAGTAGATGTTGAAATGGAGTAATAAATTAATGCATTTCCTTCATTTGTAGGCCAAAGAAGTTGCTGAAGAGGTTTTTCTTTCAACATTGGATTGTTACAGTCTTACTCAGTATAAAACTGTCCTAAGGTATGAATAATAATTTTTATTTTTAAGCTTATTAACTTTGCAAATAAGTGACAATAAATTTGAGGAGACACCCAATGGTCAGTAGCTGACAGAAAGCACGACTATAATCGATGCTTTTCTTTTACTTAGTGTTTTGTTCATAGAATCATAGAAATTACAGCAATTTACTCTTCAGCTAATTGCACGTGTGCTAATGCTAGCTCTCCAACTAGAAGTATAATTATTCTTCCCTGGTCTTTTCCCATATCCTTTTATGTTTTTCAAATACCTATACAATTCCTGATCGATATTTGAAGCAGTAGAGGATAAAAGGACATGGACAGCGAGAGCTGGGTAGCCTAGCAAAGAATGAGCACAGGCACAATGTGCCGAATAGTAACAGGAGCAGGCCACTCAGCTCCTTGAGCCTTTTCTGCCATTCATTTAGAATGGCTGCACTCCTTGCTGTAAAGTTCTATAGTTCCAGTTTAAACGATGGTATTGCATCTTTCTCAATTGCATTTGATAAAGAATTCCATTTCCTAACTACCCTCTGTCAACATTCTTCCAAATTCACTCTTAATTTTTGTAAAGATTATTGCTCAGTCTGTGCTCCCTTAGCGTTCACTGTATACCCTCTTAAAAACCTTTTATAATCTTGGTTATTCCTTGTAAAGTGGCTTTCTCTGTTGAGAAGTGGAGTGCAGTTAGCATTTTTTGTTGGGAAACCAAGAGGGAAAAGAGCAGAAGAGGAATTGAAGTGTTAAATTTCCAGATTCTTGGTCCCATTTTCTTATTCAGCAGTCTGATAGTTTTTGTAAGCACATGCTGCCTGACGTGCCAAATATTTCCAGCACTTTCTGTTTGTATTTGCGTTCTTCATGATTTGAAAACTGCATCTCTTCGCATTTAACTCTTGCAAAGTCCACATCAGTCTCTCTGTTGTCTGTGGAAACAAAATAATTTCATCAGATAATGTAGAAAATTTGTATGACCTCATAAATAAACTCGGTTTAAAAGTGCAATTTGCAAGAACATGAGAAATAGGAGCAGGAGTAGGCCATACAGACCCTCGAGCCTGCTCCGCCATTCAATAAGATCATGGCTGATCATCGACCACGACTCCACTTTCCCGTACGATCTCCATATCTCTTGATTCCTCTAGAGTCCAAAAATCTATCCATCTCAACCTTGAATATACTCAAACTCCGCATTCACAGCCCTCTGTGAACCTTTGGAATTCTCTGCCCCACAGTGAAGAAATTCCTCCTCATCTCGGTCTTGGGGGAATGGTAGCGTGGTGGTAATGTCACTGGGCTAGTAATCCAGAGGCCTCATGATCCAGAGATGTGAGTTCAAATCCCACCATGGTAGCTGGGGGGGAATTTAAATTCAGTTGATTAAATAAATCTGGAATAAAGAGCTAGTCTCCGTATTTGGTGACTATGAAACTCGGATTGTCGTAAAAGCCCATCTGGTTCACTAATTTCCTTCAGGGAAGGAAATCTGCTGCCCTTGCCTGGTCTGGCCTACATGTGACTCCAGGCCCACAGCAATGTGGTTGACTCTTAACTGCTCCCTCTGAAATGGCCCAGCAAGCCACTCGGTTGTAACTAACCGCTATGAAAAAAAATAAGAAAGAAACTGGACGGACCACCCGGCACCGACCTCAGCACCAGCTACGGATGCAGCAATGGCACACCCAGCCCCGTCAACAGCAACGGCACACCCAGCCCCGTCAACCCTGCAACCGCACACCCAGCCCCGTCAACCCTGCAACCGCACACCCAGCCCCGTCAACCCTGCAACCGCACACCCAGCCCCGTCAACCCTGCAACCGCACACCCAGCCCCGTCAACCCTGCAACCGCACACCCAGCCCCGTCAACCCTGCAACCGCACACCCAGCCCCGTCAACCCTGCAACCGCACACCCAGCCCCGTCAACCCTGCAACCGCACACCCAGCCCCGTCAACCCTGCAACCGCACACCCAGCCCCGTCAACCCTGCAACCGCACACCCAGCCCCGTCAACCCTGCAACCGCACACCCAGCCCCGTCAACCCTGCAACCGCACACCCAGCCCCGTCAACCCTGCAACCGCACACCCAGCCCCGTCAACCCTGCAACCGCACACCCAGCCCCGTCAACCCTGCAACCGCACACCCAGCCCCGTCAACCCTGCAACCGCACACCCAGCCCCGTCAACCCTGCAACCGCACACCCAGCCCCGTCAACCCTGCAACCGCACACCCAGCCCCGTCAACCCTGCAACCGCACACCCAGCCCCGTCAACCCTGCAACCGCACACCCAGTCCCGTCAACCCTGCAACCGCACACCCAGCCCCGTCAACAGCAACGGCACGCCCAGCCCCGTCAACCCTGCAACGGCACGCCCAGCCCCGTCAACAGCAACGGCACGCCCAGCCCCGTCAACAGCAACGGCACGCCCAGCCCCGTCAACAGCAACGGCACGCCCAGCCCCGTCAACCCTGCAACGGCACGCCCAGCCCCGTCAACAGCAACGGCACGCCCAGCCCCGTCAACAGCAACGGCACGCCCAGCCCCGTCAACAGCAACGGCACGCCCAGCCCCGTCAACAGCAACGGCACGCCCAGCCCCGTCAACAGCAACGGCACGCCCAGCCCCGTCAACAGCAACGGCACGCCCAGCCCCGTCAACAGCAACGGCACGCCCAGCCCCGTCAACAGCAACGGCACGCCCAGCCCCGTCAACAGCAACGGCACGCCCAGCCCCGTCAACAGCAACGGCACGCCCAGCCCCGTCAACCCTGCAAAGTGCTCCTCACCAACATCTGGGGACTTGTGCCAAAACTGGGAGAGCTGTCCCACAGACTAGTCGAGCAACAGCCTGACATAATCATACTCACAGAATCATACCTTTCAGCCAATGTCCCAAACTCCTCCATCACCATCCCTGGGTATGTCCTGTCCCATCGGCAGGACAAGACCCACCAGGGGTGGCGGCACAGTGGTATACAGTTGGGAAGGAGTGGCCTTGGGAGTCCTCAACATTGACTCCGGACCCCATGAAGTCTCATGGCTTCAGGTCAAGCAACTACAAGGAAACCTCTTGCTGATTACCACCTACCCGCCCCCCCCCCCCCCCCCCCCCCTCAGCTGATGAATCAGTACTCCGCCATGTTGAACACCACTTGGAAGAAGCACTGAGCGTAGCCAGGGCACAGAATGTACTCTGGGTGGGAGACTTCAATGTCCATCACCAAGAGTGGCTCGGTAGCACCACAATTGACAGAGCTGGCCAAGTCCTGAAGGACATAACTGCCAGGCCTGCGACAGGTGGTGAGAGAACCAACAGGAGGGAAAAACCTACTTGTCCTCATCCTCACCAATCTACCTGTCGCAGATGCATCTGTCCATGACAGTATTGGTAGCAGTGACCACTGCACAGTCATTGAGGAGACGAATCCCCGTCTTCACACTGAGGACACCCTCCATCGTGTGGCGTGGCACTACCACCGTGCTAAATAGGACAGATTTAGAATAGTTCTAGCAGCTCAAAACTGGGCATCCATGAGGCTTTGTGGGCCATCAGCAAAAGCAGAATTATATTCCACCACAATCTGTAACCTCATGGCCCGGCATATCCCTCACACTACCATTACCATCAAGCCAGGGGACCAATCCTGGTTCAATAAGGAGTAAAGAAGAGCATCACAGAAGCAGCACCAGGCATACCTAAAAATGAGGTGCCAACTTGGGGAAACTACAACACAGGACTACATGCATGCTAAAAAGCGGAAGCAGCATGCTATAGACCGGGCTAAGTGAACCCACAATCAACGAATCAGATCAAAGCTCTGCAGTCCTGCCACATCCAGTTGTGAATGGTGGTGGATCATTAAACAACTAACGGGGGGAGGAGGAGGCTCCATGATGGTGGAGCCCAACACTTGAGTGCAAAAGACAAGGCTGAAGCATTGGCACTTCTGGCTGAAGATGGTTGCAGAGTGGATGATCCATATCGGCCTCCTGAGGACCCCACCATCACAGAAGCCAGTCTCGAGCCAATTCGATTCATTCCACGTGATATCAAGAAATGGCTGAGTGCACTGGATGCAGCAGAGGATGTGGGCCCTGACAACATCCCGGCTAAGTGCTGAAGACTTGTGCTCCAGAACTAGCCATGCATCTAGTCGAGCTGTTCCAGTACAGCTACAACACTGGCATCTATCCAACAACGTGGAAAACTGCCTAGGTATGTCCTGTCCACAAAAAGCAGGACAAATCCTATCTGGCCAATTACTGCCTCATCAGTCTACTCTCAATCATCAGCAAAGTGATAGCACTGTCAATGACACCTTTCATCAAGCGGCACTTACTCACCTATAACCTGCTCACTGATGCCCAGTTTGGGTTCCGTCAAGACCACTCTGCTCCCGACCTCATTACAGCCTTGGTCCAAACATGGACAAAGGAGCTGAATTCCAGAGGTGAGGTGAGAGTGACTGCCCTTGACATCAAGACAGCATTTGACCGAGTGTGGCATCAAGGAGCCCGAGTAAAACTGAAGTCAGTGGGAATCGGGGAAAACTCTCCACTGGCTGGAGTCATACCTAGCACAAAGGAAGATGTTTGTGGTGATTGAAGGTCAATCATCACAGCCCCAGGATATTGCTGT
Source organism: Somniosus microcephalus (assembly GCF_052327205.1). Taxonomy (NCBI): domain Eukaryota; kingdom Metazoa; phylum Chordata; class Chondrichthyes; order Squaliformes; family Somniosidae; genus Somniosus; species Somniosus microcephalus. The sequence continues at coordinate 364,591,388 of NC_140988.1, forward strand.
AGGAGTTCCTCAGGGCAGTGTCCTAGGCCCAACCATCTTCAGCTCCTTCATCAATGACCTTCCCTCCAACATAAGGTCAGAAATGGGGATGCTCGTTTATGACTGCAGTGTGTTCAGTGCCATTCACAACTCCTCAGATGATGAAGCAGTCCATGCCCGCATGCAACAAGACCGGGATGGTGTTCAGGCTTGGGCTGATAAGTGGAAGCTAACATTTGTGCCACAGAAGTGCCAGGCAATGACTATCTCCGACAAGCGAGTGTCTAACCACTGCCTCATGACATTCAATGGCATTACCATCCCCGAATCTCCCACCATCAACATCCTGGGGGTCACCATTGACCAGAAACTTAACTGGACCAGTCACATAAAATACTGTGGCAACAAGAGCAGGTCAGAGGCTTGGTATTCTGTGGCGAGTGTCTCATCTCCTGACTCCCCAAAGCCTTTCTACCATCTACAACGCACAAGTCAGGAGTGTGATGGAATACTCTCCACTTGCCTGGATGGGTGCCGCTCCAACAGCACTCAAGAAGCTTGACACCATCCAGGACAAAGCAGCTCGCTTGATTGGCACCCCATCTACCACCTTAAACATTTACTCCCTCCACCACTGGCGTACCGTGGCTGCAGTGTGTACCATCTACAAGATGCACTGCAGCAACTTGCCAAGGCTTTTTCGGCAGTACCTCCCAAACCCGCGACCTCTTCCACCTAGACAAGGGCAGCAGGCGCATGGGAACACCACCACCTCCAAGTTCCCTTCCAAGTCTCACGCCATCCTGACTTGGAAGGATATTGCCGATCCTTCATCGCTGGGTCAAAATCCTGGAACTCCGCACCTAACAGCACTGTGGGAGTACCTTCACCACACGGACTGCAGCGGTTCAAGAAGGCGGCTCACCGCCACCTTCTCGAGGGCAATTAGGGATGGGCAATAAATGCTGGCCTTGCCAGTGACGCCCACATCCCATAAATGAATAATGAAAAAAATGGCCTACCCTTATCCTGAGACTATGACCCCTAGTTCTAGACACTCCAGCCAGGGTAAACAACCTCTCGGCATCTGCACACAATTTTTATTAGATTCCAGGTGTACCTTTCGAGAAAGTGTGGTGTTGTGACTTTGTATTATGTTAATATGATGCATCTCATCCACACACACTTTTGATTTCTTGGCATTCTTAAATGTTTCCTTTGTGTGTTGCTCAATGTTTTTCTGGAGTTCCAGTGTACAGTACAGGAAACTTTCGTTTATCCGGAGGTTAAATGTCCGGAAAGCTCTATCCACCGGCAAAATTCAGGAGTCGGTTCAGAAGTTTTTTTTTTGCAAGGTCTAGCTGAAGCTGTTGCTTAGCTACAGAGACGCTTGCAAGCTGCAGCCAACTGTTTTGAAGTTGTTGCTAAGCAACAGGGTCTGTTGCTTCACACGGAGCTCAGACGCTCCGTATGTTTTAACATTAGCGCTGGTTTCTACGGCAGTTTTGATGGGACGGCACCAGCTCGGTCCAGTCAGTGCCGGATACCAGAATGTTTCCTGTATTTTGATTGAGCACTTTGAACAAAAACATTTTTGCTAACTCTCTTACTTTGCCTGCAGATCAAAATTATCCTTCCTTATTCAAGCTGTGAATAGCCAGGGGAGGTGAGTATTGTTTTCGTGCTTAGCCTTTGATGGCATTACATGTATAGACTACAGTACGTGGCTAACTTTTCCACTTAAAAACTTTGGGTGGGAAACCTAAGTTTTGTGTCCTACAACCTGCTCTCTTTAATTTAGTTGTGCAGTTACTACTATTTCGGTGCAGCAGTGTTTCACTAAAGGTAGGTAGGTGTAGTTGAGGATATATTTTTATTGATGTCCATTGTCAGTTAAGATTTCCTCTGTTGATCCAAGAATGCAATGTGACCTCAGTCTAAGCATGCATTTATTACTAAATTCTGGTGTGGCAGTTGGGCTAGTTTTTGCAACTGCTCACCGCCTTAAGAGAATTTACAGGGGTCAAGGAGCCGATGTCATTGTTATGTGGGATTTTTTTTAAAATTCACAGGATGTGGGCGTAACTGGCAAGGCCAGCATTTATTGCCCGTCCCTAATTGCCCTCGAGAAGGTGGTGGTGAGCCGCCGCCTTGAACCGCTGCAGTTTTTCATGGCTGACAACTGAGTGGCTTGCTAGGCCATTTCAGGGGACAGTTAAGAGTTACATTGTTGTGGGTCTGGAGTCACATAGGCCAGACCAGGTAATTTCCTTCCCTAAAAGACATTAGTGAACCAGATGGGTTTTTATGACCATCATGGTCCCCATTACTAATACTAGCGCTTTTTATTCCAAATTTATTTTAATTAACTGAATTTAAATTCCCCAGCTGCCATTGTAGGATTTGAATTCATGTCTCCAGATCATTAGTCCAGGCCTCTGGTTTACTGGTCCAGTAACATAACCACTGTGCTACCATACCATACCATGTGTGGTATAGGGAGACCTAATGGGGATGAGAAAGTAACTTTCATTTTTAAAGCCGTGCAATTTTGTTTCTTGCTCTTTCTGCATCACCATGTCTGGTGGCCTGGCCAAGATGGAGAGTTAACCATATGCTACCACTACAAGAACCAATGTGGTGCACTGTGTACTCTTCTACCTGAGTTTCTGCTGTGTACAGTTATAAAAAGAATTGACACTTTTTAGCTTATTCATCATGATTATTTCTATTGTTGTGCTAGAATGTTTTATGGATTGATAAAACCTAAAGGCAGCGCTGTAGTCTCTACCTCAAAGCTACTTTTTTCAAGGAACCTTGGGAAGCAGGTTACTGTAGGGAATCCATTGTGACTAGCAGAAGGTACGATGGACTTGAATAGTGAATAAATTAGGCTTTTCATGTCCCAACTACCAATCTAAATTAATTATAGTTTTCACAGTTTATGAACAATTTCTTCGCCACAAAGACTTCTTACGTGCTTTTATGCTATTTCTTTCTAGGATCATCTCATTGGATAGCCACACAAGCAAATTCCTCATTAAAACAGTAAGTTATAAATGATGTGTAGTACAGGAAACTTTGTTATCCGGAGGCTAAATGTCCGGCAAGCTCGAGCCACCGGCAAAAATCAGGAGCCGTTTCGTTACGTTTTTTTTCTTTTTGTTGCTTTTTTCTCAACAGTCAAGCTCTGCAAGGTCTCGCTGAAGCTGTTGCTCAGCTACAGAGACGCTTGCAAGGTACGGCCGACTGTTTAGAAGCTGTAAGCAACAGGGTTTGTTGCCAGATACGGAGCTCAAAATCTCCGTATGTTTCAACATTAGCGCTGGTTTGTCCGGCAGTTTTGATGGGACGGCACCAGCTTGGTCCCGTCGGTGCCGGATAGCACAAAGTTTCCTGTATTTCTCTTTTCTCTGCTATCTCCCAAAAAGAATAGTTGTAAGTTTAAAAAAAAACTTCAAAGACTGGACGTGACAGGTTTACAAAGGAGCTGCATTAATACCATTGTAAAAATATTCTGTACTTAGCTATTTGTATTTCTGTCCTGACAGTCTAACTGCTTCATGGTCAGGACAGAAATACAGATCCTAACCACTCGCAGCGTAAAAAAAAAAAAAAAAAGTTTTTCCTCATGCCGCCAATTCTTTTACCACTTACCTTGAGTCTGTGTCCTCTGGTTCTTGACCCTTCTGCCAATGGGAAGTTTATCTACTCTGCCTAGACCCCTCATGATTTTGAATACCTCTATCATATCTCCTCTCAACCTTCTCTGCTCCAAGGAGAACAAACCCAGCTTCTACAGTCGATCCACATAACTGAAGTCCCACATCCCATAGAATCCTCTCATTATTTGACAGCTTGAACTGTGCTTTGAAGCTTCCATCTTTCCAAGCTCAAGCTGTTGCTTACTGCATTTGGAAGACAGATTGAGCTTTATGTGGGTTGCAAGTGTTTGGAGCAAACTCTCTATCCAGTGTCACCTCATTGGAACAACCTCTCTCACCATTGACAGATCGCTTACGTCATTTCAACTTCACCTGCCATCTATTACATCAGCATAGGTACAGTTTATACACTCTCACCTTGGTCCTCAAAATCTGACCACGATCAGCCGCCACACCAGCAGCACCAACAACCACACCAATCTTCTCGGCACCTGAGCACATTGCTGCCAGGGTGGCCTCACCATGGCCACATTTACTTCACTTGATGCTGCACACCCTAGCTGCCACATAATGTGCCAGGTTGGCATCACCCCACACCAACAACGAAGCATCCTTACAATGCCCAAGCCATTCCTTTCACGCTCATCAGCATTGAGGGGGGTACCGTTATGTCTCATTCACTGCAACTCACTAAGCCACTTCCAAAGGTGCGCGCACATCTGTCAAAGAACACAAAGTATTGAAAATAAAGAATTCAATGTCTGACAGAACATTAACAGAAACTTCACATGAACATTGGCTAAAACACACAAGGCCTAGAAATTCGGTTGGTAGCGCCAGCGATTAGCGCCTAAAGAGCCCGAGAATTGGGGCGTTACCCAATTTTCGGGCGGGTGCAGTGAATATAGCGCCACCTCCCATGTTGAGTATCCTTTTAGCGCTGGCGCTAACACTTTGCGCGCGCCCGCGGGCGCAAGCAGATCATGACGTCATTTCAGTGTGCAATGCCTTTTTGGCGCCCGCAACCTTTCCGCCTGGCGCTATTTGTGAGAGTTGGATGGAGCGTTCCCAGGCCCTTCTTGGACTCGCGGGGAGGGGGGCTATTTCAAGGGGACAGCACTAGTATAAAAGCTGCAGCCATTTGGGCTGGCCATTCTGATCGTTGCTGGAGAGAGTTGCTGACCTTCTGTTGGACAGTAATTTTCTCATTGATCCTTCGGAGGCACTGGTACTGGCAGCTTGAGGGCCCGGCTCCCGAGCTGGTGATGCAGCATCTGAAAGCAGGGAGGTGGAAGAGTGGCTTTAGCCAAAGGACAGCTTGGCAGCAAGGGATGCCAGATTGCGGCAAGGCTATGACATGGGTCCACAGTGAGAAAGCATGCTGGCGGGGGGAACAAGTGGAAGGAGACAGTTGTAAAAGGTGAGAACCTTACCATCGCTGTTGACAATGGGGTCGGCAGCTGCAGTGGTTACAGGACCACTCCGATGTCCTCCAAGAATCTGGTGGACTCTCTCCTCGAGATCAGTGAGAGTGACCACTTGTGGAGGTCCTCCACCGGTGCGAAGCTGGTCTTTGCGAATCCTCGCCAGCTTGGACTGCAGGGGAAAGGAGGGGAAGTTATGTTACATGATGCCCTGAGTGATCATCTCATGCCCCCCATGGTGGAAGAGCCCTTACATGACGCCTTGAGTCAAATGTGCATGTGTGTGCTCAGAAAGGGCCATGGGTGCTTGCTGGCAGATGGCCAATGGGGCACAGCCCACCCTGTAGCCATAAAGTCAGGTGCAAATGAAGGGATGCAGAAGTTTGCAGAAACAACACTCACCCTCACGACCCGAGTGAGGTTGTTGAATTTCTTTCTGCATTGGACAGGGCTCCTGGTCACCATGCTGCTGGAGTTGACCCTCTGGCATACATCCCTCCAAGCTCGTCGGTAGTCCCTATGATTCGGCCTCCTGCCATTGTCTGGGTAGAGAACATCTCGCCGGCGCGCCACTGTGGCCACCAATTGCTCCAGAGCCTCATTGGTGAAGCGCTCTGCTCTCTGTCTCACCTTCTCCATCTGGTCCAAGTTTTTAGCGCCAGAGAAGGGCCTGCACCGATTCTGAGGCCTGCAAGGCGCAGAGTGTGGATGCTAAGCTGACTGACCCACCCTTTTAAGAGCTGGCCGGCGCCTGGAAGTCTCGTGGTCTTCGGTAATTGAGAGCAACAGTGCTGCGCCCGTCCGCTCCGATATTGGGTTGCGCCGGAAGTTTAGCGCCTTAGGAGTCCCGTGTAACACCTGAATTCGCGCCTCAATCACCTTTAGGGGCGATGCAACCCAATATTGCGCCAGGTGGCGATAAGTTGCGTCTGGCTATAAACTTTGCGCTGCGCCAATTCTAAAGCCCCAAGCGGGGCTATACCCAATTTCTAGGCCACAAGTGCCTACCCTTGTGTGTTAGTTGGTATGTTTGGACTAGGATGAGGGTGTGTGAGAGGGGTGGCTAGTGAGTTGGGGGTGTGATAATGTAGATAGATAGGGATGGGTGGAGGTGCAAGCTAAGTTTGTGTGAGTAAGGATGTGCAGGAATAGGGTAGGGAAGGCAGAATGATGGGGATGTCATGAGTGGCATAGCAGGATGAGGTTGAGTGTGGCTTTGCAGTAATGTTTTGTTATCTATTGAGATCATTAAAAGGTTTGTGCCACTGCAGCCTAGTCCTGAAGACATCCCTACTTGTGTCCTGTGCAATGTGCAACCAGGCTGCGTAGGGAGGTCTCTTTCGCCCATTGGAAGGGAAGAGGACCTTCCTGCATGCTGTGACTCCCTCCAGGAGTCATGGGAGAGCCTGGGTGCAGCTGTGCCGTGCATGTTAGTGTTTGGAGCACCTCAATGCTGCAGAACACTGACCGCACAAATGTCAACGTAAATTTGCGCATGGTCCCTTTAAGGAAACAGGTGGCTGACTCATCATCAAATTATGTCATCAGACCGGCTTCCTTCAATTGGCCAGCAAACAAGCTGGGTGGGCTTAACAAGCCTGTTCAGGGGAAAGTCATGTCGGAGTTTGGGATGGAGTCAGCAGCGAGGCTGCGACCCGCCACGGACCTACCGAGGTCGGGAAAATCGCAGCCAGTGTCTGATATTGTGTAGAGCTCTTGGGCTTCAAGGGCTGACAACCAATACTAAGTAATGAATTCTGCTAAGGGTTGACTATTGTCATGAAAACGGGGACAATCCCACTGGATTGGAAACAAGCTATGGTGCTATCTATTTTCAAAAAAGGTGACACACAAACCTGGGTGACGAAGGGCATTTGCCTCACACAGATAACATAGAAACAGAGAAGATAGGAGCAGGAGTAGGCCATTCGGCCCCTCGAGCCTGCTCAGCCATTCAGTGCGATCATGGCTGATCATCCAAATTCAGTACCCTGTCCCTGCTTTCTCCCCATATCCCTTGATCCCTTTAGCCTTAGAAATATATCCAACTCCTTCTTGAATATATTTAGATAACTGGCTAAGTCGTGGAACTGATCACTAGCTGCAAAGTTACGGAGCACTAATATAAAAATAACCTAATAAGTGGCAGTTTTGGAGTTGGCAGACCCTGCCTGACCAACCTCTTCGACTATTCTCAGGAAGTGATGCCACGAGTGGAAATTGAAAAGCCCTATTCTATAGAGTTCCAACATTGAAGTTCCAGATATAAAAACTTCAGGCAATGGGTAACTTAGATAAAACTTGTATGTAGATAAAGAATTGGCTAAAAGAGAGAAAGCATCAGGTACCAGTTAGGGGAGTGAGTCTGAGCTTAGAAACGCAGAGTGCGATGTCCCTGGGATTGGTGTCATATGTGAATCCCTATGTTCATCTGCTCTTTAACTTGCTGTTCATTTTTGTGGTGTGGGTAACACCGGACAGGCAACATTTCTTGCCCATCCAAGCACTATAGTGGAGTCATTAGAGGGTAGGAATGGCAGGAGCAGGACCTTTGGACCTTAGTAAATCAGTCAGGTTTTTACAGTGATCAAGCAGCTTTCATGGTCATTTTTCTAATTCTACCAGATATATTTAACTTTCATAACTTGCCCTGGTGGGATTGACCTCTCGTTTGCCAGTTTAATACTATGTCCACTAGGCTACTGTAACCTATTGAAGTTTTACCATTTTGTGTATATTTCCTACCTAATTTTTCTTCTAAAATGTATTGCCATTCATTGCTTTGCATTATTGTTCATCTGACATCTTTCTGCCTAATCTCGTAGCCTGTCTGTCATTCTATCTTGGCGTACAGTTTCCTTCAGTTAACTATGCTCCCTATTTTTGTGTGTGTTATCTTTGTGATGTTATCAGTTGTAATATTGAATAAGCTCCAACTGTGGTTAAAAGATTTGTAAAAGTTATTTTTGTTGAATTTTATAAACAAACCTTAAGTTGTCTCCTCTTCCCCACCCCACTCCAGTAAATCATTCTTGGAAGTGGATCCATGGGCAGTAGTGTTCTGCTTCCTGGCCTAAAGAGCCCTTCTTCACATATTAGCATGGATGGTGGGTTTTGCAGAGTATTCAACAATTTGGGGGATGCCATTATAGCTAGGTCCCTGTAGTCACTCGGTGTCCACACACACATGCGTGACAGTAAGGATCACCGGATAGCAATCAAGAGCTCCAAGCTCTGCTGATTTTTTTTTTGTTGTGCTTCACTGTAGCCATGATTTGAGCTTGACTAACTGAGTGATTTCCATTTCCAATTGTATTGCAGGTGTCCATTACTGTGTATGACATTCCAGATTTAATGGAAGGAAAAGGGACTCTAGGGTCCATAGTGTTTTCTGAATCATTCCTAGAATCAAAGCTGTTTCTTAAAGAAAACGGTAAGTGAAATAATTTCAGAGGAGTTCATTTCTCACCCTATATCATTGAAGTAGTATTCAAGATAAGGAACAATTTATGGAAGAGGCCATGTCTGACTAATCTGGTTGAATTTTTTGAGGAGGTTACTAACATGGTGGACGGGAGTATCTGTGGATGTTGTCTGTATGGACCTCCAGAGGCATTTGATAATATTGTATACGAGATTATTAGCAAAAATAAGAGTGCACAGAATTGGAGGTAAGTTTGCAACATGGGTTGGTAATTAGTTGGGGGAGGTGCGAGTCAGAGAGTAAGGATAAAAGAATTGCACTGTGATCGGTGGGATGTGACAAGTGGTATTCCCCAAGAATCTGTACTAAGGCCTCAGTTTTTCACCTTCAGTGATTTGGATGTACATCTAAGTTTGCAGATGACACTAATTTAGGAGAGATGGTAACAAGTGCATATAGGAGCAGGAAATTACAAAGGAATGTAGACAAATTAAGTGAGTGGGCAAAACTGCCAGATGGAATAATTCACTTTGGATCCATGAAAAAAACAATTGGAATATTCCCTCAGTGGCGAGAGACTAGCAACTGTAGATGAGCAAAGGGATTTGGGTGTTGACGTGCATAAGTTAATAAAACTAATGAACAGGTACAAGAAATAATCAAAAAGGCTAATGGAATGTTGCCATTTATATCAAGGGAGCTGGAATACAAAGGGAAGGAAATTATGATTCAGTTGGTTAGACCTTGGTTGGATGCCATATGCAGCATTGTATTCAGCTTCGTGCACCGCTCCTCAGGAAGCATATATTGGTCTATGAGGACAGATTGCATAAACTTTGTTTGTATTTCCTTAAGCTTCGAAGGTTGAGGGGCGATCTAATTGAGGTGTTTAAATTGATACAAGGATTTGCTAGAGAAGCTGTAACCTCAGTTGGAAAATCCAGAATAATGGGGCACAATCATAAATTTGGAGCTGAAATCAGGAAGCACCTTTTTCTCTCAAGGTCGTGGAAATCTGGAATTCTCTTTCCCAAAAAGCTGGTTTCTGGGTCACTTAAAATTTTAAAGACTGAGATCGACAGTAACTGATCTGGTAGATAAGGGACTATCTAAGGATGTTATTTATATGGACTTTCAGAAGGCATTTGACAAGGTTCTACATAAGAGACTGTTAACACAAAGGAGGCTTGGGTAGGGAATTGGTTAGGAGGTAGACAGTAGAGATATTGGCTATGTACTCAAATTGGCAGGGTGTGACTCGTGGTGTCCCCCAAGGATCTGTACGGGGGCCGCAACTTTTCACTATATTTATAAATAACTTGGATGAAGGAATAGAGAGCCGTATATCTGACAACACTAAGTTAACTGTCCGGAATGTTCGATCCACCGGCAAAAATCAGGAGCCGTTTTGTTAGGTTTTTTTTTTCTTTTCGTTGCTTTTTTTTCACCAGTCAGGCTCTGCAAGGTCTCGCTGAAGCTGTTGCTAAGCTACAGAGACGCTTGCAAGGTACGGCCGACTGTTTAGAAGCAACAGGGTTTGTTGCCAGATACGGAGCTCCATATGTTTCAACATTGGCGCTGGTTTGTCCGGCAGTTTTGATGGGACGGCAACAGCTCGGTCCTGTCGGTGCCGGATATCACAAAGTTTCCTGTATAAATAGTATAGATGGGAGCAGAAAGTTGCAAAGGAACATTGATAGATTAAGTGAGTGGGCCAAACTGTGGCAGATGGAGCTCATTGTGGGCAATTGTGAGGTCATCCACTTTGGACCCAAGAAAGATAGATCAGAGTATTTTCTAAATGGTGAGAAGCTAGGAATTGTGGCTGAGCAGAGATTTAGGGGCCCAAGTGCAGAAATCACTCTAAGCTTGTGGGCAGGTAAAAAGGCTAATGGAATGTTGGCTTTTATCTCCAGCAGGCTGGAATAGTGTTAGAAGTTATGTTACAGCTATACCGAGCTCTGGGGAGACCTCCTCTGGAGCACTGCATTCAGTTCTGGACACCGCATCTCAGGAAGGCTATATTGGCCTTGGAGGGGCTGCAGCGCAGATTCACCAGAATGATACCGGGGCTCAAAGGGTTATATTAGGGTTTCGACCCGAAACGTTGACTCTCTTTCTCTCTCCACGCATGTTGTCTGGCCTGCTGAGTTTTTCTAGCATTTTCTGTTGTTTTAAATTATGAAGACCGGTTGCATAGACTAGGCTGGTATTCCCTTTAAATATAGAAGATTAAAAGGTGATCTATTGAGGTATATAAGATGAATAAAGGCTTTGATAGGGTAGATAGAGAGAAACCATTTCCTCTAGTGGAGGAGTCCAGAACTAGAGGGCAGAAAGCACGTCACACAAGTAAGAACATAGGAAGTAGGAGCAGGAGTAGGCCATTTGGCCTGCTCCGCCATTCAATAAGACCACCTCATCTCCACTTTCCTGCACTGTCCCCATATCCCTTGATTCCCTTAATATTCAAAAATCTATTGATCTCTGTCTTGAATATATTCATAGACTGAGCCTCCTGAGTGTCGACTGTGGCTCAGTTGGTAGCACCCTCGCCTCCGAGTCAGAAGGTTGTGGGTTCAAGTCCCACTCCAGGGACATGAGCACCTAAAGCTAGGCTGACACTCCAGTGCAGTGCTGAGGGAGTGCTGCACTGTCGGAGATGCTGTTTTTCGGATGAGATGTTAAACCGGGGCCCCGTCTGATCTCTCAGGTGGACGTAAAAGATCCCATGGCACTATTTCGAACAAGAATAGGGGAGTTATCCCCGGTGTCCTGGCCAATATTTATCCCTCAACCAAAATAACAAAAACCAGATTATCTGGTCATTATCACATTGCGGTTTGTGGGACCTTGCTGTGCGCAAATTGGCTGCCTCGTTTCTCACATTACAACAGTGACTACACTTCAAAAGTACTTCATTGGCTGTAAAGCGCTTTGAGACGTCCGGTGGTCGTGAAAGGCACTCTATAAATGCAAGTCTGTCTTTCTTTTCCACAGCCCTCTGGGTAGAGAAATCCAAAGATTCACCACCCTCTGAGTGAAGAAATTTCTCCTCATCTCAGTCCTAAATGACTGACCCCTTATTCTGAGACTGTGACCCCTGGTTCCAAGCAATACCTCAATTTCAAAAGTCTCATCCTTGTTTTCGAATCCCTCCATGGCCTCGGTCCTCTTTCTCCTCCTGCCCCCCCCCCACCTTTTCCCGGGACAGCTGCATTCCTCTAATTCTGCCCTCTTGAGCATCCCTAATGATCACTCAACCATTGGTGGCAGTGCCTTCTGTTGCCAAGGCCCTAAGCTCTGGAATTCCCCCCCCCTAAGCCTCTCCACCTCTCTTTCCTCCTCAAGACGCTCCTTAAAACCTACCTCTTTGACCAAACTTTGGTCATCTGCCCCAATTTTTCCTTATGTGACTCGGTGTCAAATTTTTGTCTTCATACTCCTGTGAAGCGCCTTGGAACGTTTTACTACGTTAAATGCGCTATTATAAATACATGTTGTTGTAGTTGGAGTACTGCTGAAAGACCAGCATGGAATGGAAGCCTATCAGGAGGACTTTCCAGACTGCACAGTGCTGACCCTAATGCTACTGAATGGCTGAAGCATGTACGTTGCCTACCTATGCCCCTTGACACTTTAACATTTTTGACAAAGTTTATCTTCCTACTTTATCGTTTGTGTTTTGATTTTTTTTTACAGGACTATTGTGCATTCACAAGTAATAATTGTCTGTTGAATGACCCTAATGTTGTTCCTTGTAATAATCTCAGTTAGTAGGTTATCCCAAACATAGCTCTTTAAGCAAAGAAGTTTTTCCTGGTATCTATTCAGTATGTTTTTCATGTGTCCTCCAATCCATTTATGTTTTTGGTGTACTTTAGTTATTTAGCCATACAAATCTTATATAGACGCCAGCTGTTTGCATTTTGCGCAATCACTGGTTCTGAGCTTCTGCTTAATTGTCAGCATTTCCTGACAAAATCTGCTTTTAATTGCTCCTGCATCACTTCAGGTTGAGTTGTGCCAGAATGCCCCAAGTAGTAATTGGATAAAGCAGCAGGAAAATGGGGGTAGCAGCATGGATCAGGGACGTTATATGGAGAGCATTGTTACATAACTACCAATGCTCAGTTCAAGGAGAATGCTGTTACATATTTGCCAATGCTCAGCTTAAGTATTTGGAGCCTGCCAATGGGCATCAGCGTGGGATTTAAAACTTTCAGTGCTGTATTGAGCTTTATATCCCTTTTACACGCTTTATATATCCCTTAGCCCTTGTCCTATTTTTGTAGCATCGTGACCAAAACTGAACCCAGTTTAAGTCTTAATACCTGGTCAGGGTATAACATCTGTGGCGTTTTATTCTCTTATGGTGGCTATACACCCCAGCATTCTTAGTTTAAAAAAAATGGTTTCACCATTTTGTCTGGACATTGAAAGTGGCAAGTCTATTATTAATCCCATGTTGTAACATTAAAGAACAACATTGATTTAGAATCATAGAATGATACAGCATAGAAGGAAGCCATTCGGCCCATCATGCCTTTGCCGTCTCTTTGGTAGCGCTATTCAATTTACCCCACTCCCCTGCTCTTTTCCGATAGCCCAGTCATTTTTTTCCTTTCAATTATTTATCCAGTTCCCTTTTGAATGTTACTACTGAATCTGCTTCACCACTCTTTTTCAGGCAGGGCATTCCAGATCACAACCACTCGCTGTGTGAAAGAAATTTTCCTTATGTCATAGAAACATGGAAGCTAGGAGCAGCAGTAGGCCATTCGGCCCCTCGAGCCTGCTACGCCATTTAATGCGATCATGGCTGATCATCCAAATTCCGTACCCTGTCCCTGCTTTCTCCCCATATCCCTTGATCCCTTTAGCCTTAAGAAATATATCTAACTCCTTCTTGAATATATTTAATGAATTGGCCTCAACTGCCTTCTGTGGTAGAGAATTCCACAGGTTCACCACTCTCGGGGTGAAGAAATTCCTCCTCATCTCAGTCCTAAATGGCTTACCCCTTATCCTTAGACTGTGACCCCTGGTTCTGGACTCCCCCGCCATCGGGAACAGCCTTCCTGCATCTAGTCTGTCTAGTCCTGTTAGAATTTTATATGTTTCAATGAGATCCCCTCTCATTCTTCTGAACTCCAGTGAATATAAGCCCAATCGACCCACTCTCTCATATGTCATTCCTGCCATCCCAGGTATCAGTCTGGTGAATCTTCGCTGCACTCCCTCCATGGCAAGAACGTCCTTCCTCGTTTCTTTTGCCAATTATTTTAAATCAGTGCCCCCTGGTTATTGACAGATCTGCCATTGCAAAAAGTTTCTCAATTAATCAAAGCAATTAATATGATTTTGAATACCTCTATCAAATCTCCTCTTAACCTTTTCTGCTCTAAAGAGAAGAAACCCAACTTCTCCAGTCTCTCCACATAACTGAAGTCCCTCATCCCTGGTACCATTCTAGTAAATCTCTTATGCATGCTGTCTAAGGCTTTGACATCCTAAAGTGTGATGCCCAGATTTGAACACAATACTCCAGCTGGGGCCTAACCAGTGTTTTATAAAGGTTTAGCATAACTTCCTTGCTTTTGTACTCTGTGCCTCTGTTTGTAAAGCGAAGGATCCTATTTGCCTTTTTAACAGCCTTTTCAACTTGTCCTACTTTCAAAGGTTTGTGTACATAATCTCCAGGTCTATCTGTTCATACACCCGCTTTAAAATTGTACCCTTTAGTTCATATTGCCTTTCCTCATTCTTCCTACCAAAATGTATCACTGCACACTTCTCTGCGTTAAATTTAATCTGCCATGTGTCTGCCCATTTTTACCAGTGTATCTATGTCCTCCTGAAGTCTATTACTTTCCTCCTCATTGTTCACTACATTTCTGAGTTTTGTGTCATCTGCAAACTTTGAACTTATGCCCTGCATACCCAAGTCCAGGTCATTAATATATATCAAACAAAGCAGTGGTCCTAATACTCAATTCAGGCGAACGCCACTGTTTAGTTCTCTCCAATCTGCAAAACAACCATTCGCCTCTGCTTTCTGTCCCTTAGCCAATTTTGCATCCACACAGCCACATGGGCTTTAATTTATCTAACATGTTGTGGGTAATTTGACAAAAGTAATTTCATGTGTTCCTCTTTTTTCACTGTAGATGGCACTGTGTCTACAGACAACAGCTACATGATTCTCACAGCAACTGTGCCTCGATATGTCTCCTGGATGGTAAGTAACTGATGTAGTGCATTAAACTGAAGGACTTGTTCAAACGTAAAACATTGGCTGCAAGTGAACTGGAAATGCTCTTCCAATTGTTGTAAGAGAGCCCAAATGCAATCCCAATTCAGGTACAATAGAAAATGAGGGTAAAAAATATACTACCTTTAGGAATCGCCCTATATTTTGCTGGACTCGTCATTTCCAAGCTCTCCTGGCATCAAAGACAGGATTTTAGGAAGTAGCTCCGTAAGGAAAAACCTGGAAAATGGCATCTCTGATTGGCATAGATCCTGATTCAGTCACCTTGAGCCTACTGAGTTAAGTATTATTGTCACCCTCCACCCAAGCTGGGGGCAATTGTATGGAAGAGCATGCTAGCCCATAAAGTCAAAAGTAGAATAAATTTCATATTGCATAGTTCTTCAGTAATAAGTTGTGGTAATATAGTAATGTTACTGGACTAGTAATCCAGAGACCTGAACTAATGTTCCACAGTGGCAGTTTGAGAATTTAAATTCATTTGACAAAATCAAGGAACAAAAAGTTGCTATGAGTAAAGTTAGTGGATTGGTAAAATTGTGATGCAGTGCTTCTGTAATAGTTACTCCATCCTACAACAAACCTTTTTAAAAGATCATTGTGCTGCATAATTGCTGCCTGCAAAAGTTTAGTGCACCTCAAACTTAGATGAGGCAACGAAGTCCTAGTTAATAAGACACATGGTTTTTAAAAATTATACTGCATACACAATCCACTGCTGAAGAAAACCTTGCAACCTTGATGTGGCCTCATACAAGTTCTTGCTTGTAATGAAATCTGTTTGTCTTGATCCTGTATTCGTTTTGCACTCATGTATATTACCCTCCCCCACTGTGTATAGTTTCACTTCCTCTTTCCCGACTAACCTGGGAGGTTCCAGGTCTTGGCTCTTGGCTCCGCCCCTGACTTCTCTTACATAAAGATCCCAGGATCTGTATGACTCATTCCTGTGAACCAGTCGGCGTGTTGAGATGTTAGCTCTGATCTTAGTGATTAAAAGCCAACTTGTTTAAGTCTATAACTTCTAGTTTTGTGGTTATTGAAGGCCCTTCATTGGATTACTGCAGTTTCACCTGTTATGCTGGTTTCAGTGCATAACTTCTGTATAACCGAGCTTAGAATACCTACCTGATGAGTATAAGAGCCTTAAACAGGGGCCTCAACTATTTACAATCTATATTAATGACTTGGATGAAGGGACCAAGTGTACTGTAACCAAATTTGCTGCTGATACAAAGATAGATGGGTTAGCAAGTTGTGAGGAGGACACAGAGGGCAGGATTTTCATTGGGCCGTGGAGGTGGGATTGGAGGCATGTGGGGGGTTAAAATCCCAAAATCGGGGGGGGGGGGGTGCGGCATGAACCCATCCCGCCCCCAACCTGCCTCCATGCCAGTTTCAGAGGAGGCGGGTACCCAACCCGCACTGGGACCCGCCTCCCCGAGGTGGGAAGGGGATTAGTGCCAATTAACTGCCTGTTAACAGGAAGTTAACAGGCAGTTTTTAGCCTAATCCCTATTTTCATTCTTGAAGTGTGGGATTCCCGACGGCTCCAAATCACGCGAGGCGTGTTGTCGGGCTGAAGGGCTTGTGGCGGGGGGGGGGGGGTTGAGATGTCCGGTGTTCAGGTGAGTGATGGGTGCATGAGTGCAGAGGTAAGTGTCTAAAGAGGTTTTACTTACCTTTACAGCCTTCCTTCCTTCAGGTCTCGGGAGTCCCTCATCTCACCGGCACAGAAAGCAGAATGGCTGTGATCTGTCAAAAATTGCAGCATTCAGCTTTCTGTTCTGGAGAGATCTCTAAATCATCCTGAGAGGAAGGAATTAACCTGGAGTACAGATTCAGTGTTTGACAGCTTCAAACAGCTGTGAAGCGCTGATATTTCATCTGTCAAAAGGTCTTGACAGATGAAATATCAATCTGTGATGTCACCTGTTGCCGGGTGCCCCTTAATTGGCCCGCTGAGCCCGCTGGGCGGGCTCAACAAGTTCAGTCAAGTCAAAATCGCGTGGGTTGGCTAGAATTCGATGGAGGCGGGACTACAAGCCCGAAAGTTGTAGTCACGCCGCCTCAATGAAAATCCAGCCCGTCTGTAAAGGGATATAGATAGGTTAAGTGAGTGGGCAAAAATTTGGCAGATGGAGTATAATGTGGGAAAATGTGAGGTTATCCACTTTGGAAGTAAGAATGAAAAAGCAAATTATTATTTAAATAGAGTGAGACTACAAAATGCTGCGGTACAAAGGGATCTGGGGGTCCTAGTACATGAAACACAAAAAGTTAGCATACAGGTACAGCAAGTAATTAGGAAGACTAATGGAATGTTGGCCTTTATTGCAAGGGGTATGGAGTATAAAAGTAGGGAAGTTTTGATGCAACTTTACAGGGCGCTGGTGAGACCGCACCTGGAGTACTGCGTACAGTTTTGGCCTCCATATTTAAGGAGGGATATACTTGCATTGGAGGCAGTACAGAGAAGGTTCACGAGGTTGATTCCTGGGATGAAGGGGTTGACGTATGATGAAAGGTTGAGCAGGTTGGGCCTATACTCATTGGAGTTTAGAAGAATGAGAGGTGATCTTATTGAAACATATAAGATTCTGAGGGGGATTGACAGGGTGGATGCAGAGAGGATGTTTCCCCTAGTGGGGGAATCTAGAACCAGGGGGCACAGTTGCAGAATAAGGGGTCGCCCATTTAAGACGGAGATGAGGAATTTCTTCTCGGAGGGTTGTGAATCTGTGGAATTCTCTGCCCCAGAGAGCTGTGGAGGCGGAGTCATTGAATATATTCAAGGCGGAGATTGACAGACATTTGAACTACAAGGGAGTCGAGGGGTATGGGGAGAGAGCGGGAAAGTGGAGTTGAGGCCAAGATTGGATCAGCCATGATCTTATTGAATGGTGGAGCAGGCTCGAGGGGCCGATTGGCCAACTCCTCCTGTTTCTTATGTTCTTAAACATGCCCATGTGCAGGTGCTTCCTCCAAACTACTATCCTATATTTGCCGCTTAAGCAGCGGACTCCTTCCTTGGTGTGACCATATGCAGATTAGGTGACCGCTGTTGAACCTCACGGACCATCTGCATTTCCAGTATTTCCAGTTTTTTAAAAGCTGTTCAGTATTGATCATCTAAATTACTGATTTATATTGGAGATCCACTGGATACAGTATTTATCCAACAGGCAGATTTACACAAATAATGATTGATAATGACTCTCTTGGTGTTTTCTGTTCATACATTTATTTTGATTTAGACCCATTGGCCTAGAAATTGGGTATAGCCCCGCTTGAGGCGTTAGAACTGGCGCTGCGCAAAGTTTATAGCTAGACGAAACTTCTCGCTGCCTGGCGAGATATTGGGTTGCATCGCCCCCAAAGGGGATTGAGGCGTGAACTCAGACATTGCACGGGGCTCCTAAGGCGCAAAAGTTCAGGCGCTACCCAATATCGGCGCGGACGGGCGCAGCGCAGGTGATTTCAATTACCGGAAACCACGAGACTTCCAGGCGCTGGCCGGCTCTTAAAGGGGTGGGTCAGTCAGCCTGAGCTGCCACACTCAACGCCCTGTAGGCCTCAGAATCGGCGCTCGCCCTTCTCTGGCGCAATAAACTTGGTGAGGATGGAGAAGGTGAGACAGAGAGCAGAGCGCTTCAGCACTGAGGCTCTGGACCAGTTGGTGTCTGCAGTTGAGCGCCGTCGAGATGTTCTGTATCCTGACAATGGCAAGAGGCCGAATGAAAAGGCTTACCGGCGATCTTGGAGGGAGGTTTCTCAGAGGGTCAACTCCAACAGCATGGCGACCAGGACCCCTGTTCAGTGCAGGAAGAAATTCAACGACCTCACTCGGGTCGTTAGGGTGAGTGTTGGTTATGCAAACTTCTGATTCCCTCCATCTGCACCTAACTTCGAGGACCCTGTTGCCATGATGCCCCAATGGCCATCTGTCAGCAAGCACCCATGGCCCTTTCTGGGCACACACATGGACATTTCACTCAAGGCCACATGTAAGGGCCCTTGCACCATGGGGGGCATGAGATGATCTCTCAAGGCCTCATGTAAGGGCTCTTGCACCATGGGGGGCATGAGATGATCTCTCAAGGCATCATGTAAGGGCTCTTGCACCATGGGGGGCATGAGATGATCTCTCAAGGCATCATGTTACAGAACTTCCCCTTCTTTCCCCTGCAGTCTGTGGTAAACCACTGCTGTTAGTATTGTTGTTCACTGTTGTTCACTCTTGCACATTGTTGTACTTGTCTGTGCATGCCTCAGCTGACTCCGCCCCTGGCTCCACCCTCATAGCCGGGTATAAAGGTGACTGCTCGGCAGCCCCCTGCCCTTTTGGATACCAGGCAACCACGAGAGGCATGCTCTGTTCTTTGGTAATAAAAGCCTGTTTGTTACTCACTCAACTTCCAGTCTTTTGTAGTAATTGATAGCGCATCACAGTCCAAGCTGGCGACGATGCGAAAGGAGCAGCGTCGAACCGGTGGCGGACCTCCACAAGTGGTCACTCTCACGGATCTGGAGGAGAGAGTGCACCAGATTCTTGGAGGACGTCTGTCTGGTCCTGTTACCACTGCAGCTGCCGACCCCATTCTCGACAGCGAGGGTAAGGCTCTCACCTTTTGCAGCTGTCTCCTTCCACTTGGTGCCCCCCGCCAGCATGCTTCCTCAGTGTGCCGCAATCTGCCATGCCTTTCTGCCAACCTGTCCTTTTGCTAAAGCCACTCTTCCACCTCCCTGCTTTCAGATGATGCATCACCAACTGGGGCTCCACGCCCTGAAGCTGCCAGTGCCAGTGCTTCCGGAGGCAAGGATCAGGAGAAAGCCGGACCATCCGTTCCAATCTCAGGGGAGCATACACATGTACAGACTGGGGATAGTAGTTCCCTGGAGGGGAGGGGAGGGGCTCTGAGGATCAGGCAGTTGCCGGAACAAGCGGCATGCAGCAACGCAAGGAGGGTAGGGAAGTTCGGCCACCGTCTCCCCGGAGGGCAAGGCAGGTGGTGATGACTGCTGCACAGAGTGCAGATGAGGTGCGTCGCCTGGCTGAAATGAGCACCCAGGCCCGGCTCGGGCATACTGAGCTGATGGCTGCAGTGGGGAGGATGCCTCAGTCAATAGATACACTGGCAAAGAGTGTGTTGGACTTCGGGGCAACAATGGAGAGGACTCTCCAGGGCTTCGGGGCAACAATGGAGAGGACTCTCCAGGGCTTCGGGGCAACAATGGAGAGGACTGTCCAGGGCTTCGGGGCAACAATGGAGAGGTCTGTCGAGGGCTTTGGCCCAACAATGGAGAGGACTGTCCAGGGCTTCGAGGCCGCTATGGAAAGGACTGTTCAGGGCTTCGGACAATCCCTGGAAAGGTCTGTCCAGGGCTTGTCCGAGGCAGTGGAGCGGTCGGCACCGGCCTTGTCCGAAGCAATGGAAAGAACTGTCCAGGGCTTCTCCGAAGCACTGGCACCTGGCTCACAGGTCCTCACTGCTGCCACGCAGTCACTTGCCGGCCTCATCCACACCCAGATTGAGGCAACGCGAACTCTCACTGCAGCCACCCTATCTGCATCAGCTAGGATCACCCCGGGCCCTTCCAGTCCCATACAAGGCCAGGAATCAGTGGAGCATGCGATTGTGGCGGATGAGCCGAGCCGATCCCCTCAGAGAGCCAGTGTGTCGTCCGACAATGGTGCAGGTGTCCTCTCTCGGCAGGTGACCATTCCACATGCCAGCGCTGGCACGTCTGCAGTGCAGCTGTCACCACCTGCAGGGCACACTGCTTCCAGCCATGCTCAGATCAAGCATCCTGCGTCCGCACCCTCCAAGCCCAGAGGTCGGCCAGGCCGTCCCTCAGGGGCTTCTGCGCTTCCACACAGTCAGCAGGCGTCCCCCAGCCTTCACCCCGCCACTGGGGTTCAATTACGTAGGAGCAGCAGGGAGGGAAGGGGCCGAGCGCGAAAGAGAAGTCGTCCTCCATCAAGGGGCCAGCAGTAGAGGGAGGTGCTGAGACGTTTCTTTGGCCTAAATCAAGGAGACCCTCACCTGTTGGAATTGTTGGAAATAGTTTGTTTAGTTTTGCGGCTTTGCCGAAGAGTTAACTGTTATTTTGTTAGTTATGGTTTCTGTTGACATGACGTTGTTTTGCTGTAATGAAAGACTTTTGTGACAATAAAGAGAAGTTTAAATGTGCTATGGTGTACGTGACTAATTACAGTGATGCTGGCCTTCAGAGGCTTTCAAACATCCAAAGTGCGCAGCAGTTAAGACACTCATCATTCAGCCAGAGGGGCCTCGATACGAGTCCTCATGAGCCTGTGACGGATGTCCCTTCCACTTTCAGGAGCCCTTCCATCTTCCTCCTCCTCCTCCTCGTCCACATGCTCCTCCTCCTCCGCCTGCTTCTCCAGGGTCAGAGGGAATGTGATGAATTGACGCCTTCGCCTATAAAGGGCAGCTGTAACTTGCTGGATGCAGAAGTGGACTGCAACCTGAGAGATATTCGCGATGTCCCCAATGGCTCACTGAAAGGATCCGTTGCCATAAAAATTGAGGCCAACAGTCAGTTTAGCGGCCACCGACAGAGAGGTCATGCACCGTAGACGCGGCTGCAGATCCTCAGCAAGCAGGTGGCACAGCTCAGTAACAACGTCCATCCCAAATCGGAGCCTTCGCACACACTGCTCCTCCGACATGTCAAGGTATGACACCTGCTGCCTAAAGACCCTCGCAGCATACCCTCGGATTGGCCGACCTCCATTGCCCCTCCTCCTTCTGGCCAATCCCGGCCCTCTCTCCCGCCGTCTCTCTGCCCCTTCATAGTGTTCGGCCATGAGGCCGTCGCCCTCCAAAGCATCTCCCATTCCGATGCCAGTTGGTCAAAAGGCTGTTGGGTCTAGTGCTCCCAACTGCTCCGGACAGGTTTGAGGGTCCCAAGTACTCTAATGCTAAATTCCAAAAACTCTGCTCCACAGTAGCTCACCAACTCTCTCCACCAACGATCGCAATGAACAGGCCAAGTGGCTGAAGCTTCTGTGCTAGAGCTGTCCCCTTTAAATAGCGCCCCCCGACTCCGAGAAGGGCCTGCTAACGCTCCTTCAAACTGTCACTAATAGCGCTAGCCGTAAAGGCTCCGGGCGCCACCCAATATCCACTCAGGCGCCCCTAAAAGGCGTTGCACAATGAAATGACGTCATGATCTGCTTGCGCTCGCGGGCGCGCGCAAACACTTAGCGCAGGCGTTAAATGTATAATCAATATGGGAGTTGTCGCTATCTTCATTGCGCCCGCCTCAACATTAGGTAACGCCCCAATTCTCGGTCTCTTTAGGCGCTAACCGCTGGCGCAAACAACCGAATTTCTAGGTCATTGTCTTTCAATTTTCTTTCAGTGTGGAATAGATCCAAAATTATAAATAAATTTAGTAAGTTAAGGATAATGTGTATTGCAGTTCTATTTATTCATTTTTAAGAGCAGAATATTCTCATTAAAATGTACTTTATCTCTATTTTCATTGTCGTACCTCTTTAAATCAGAGTTTGAAAAGTACTTTTTAATTTTGAATGCCTGATATTGTTCTTGCGTCTTCTATAAGCATATAAATAGTGAAAGGGTAGTAAGAGGAGGGGTGGGGTCGATTAGGGACCAAAAAGGGGAGACCTATGCATGGAGGCAGAGGGTATGGCTGAGGTACTAAACGAGTACTTTGCATCTGTCTTCACCAAGAAAGAGGATGCTGCCATAGACACAGTAAAGGAGGAGGTAGTGGAGATACTTGATGGGATAAAAATTAACAAAGAGGCGGTATTAGAAAGGCTGGCTGTACTTTAAGTCGATAAATCACCAGGAGCAGATGGGATGCATCCTTGGATGCTGAGGGAATTGAGGGCGGAAATCGTAAAGGTACTGGCCATAATATTCCAATCCTCCTTAGATGCGGGGGTGGTGCCAGAGGACTGGAGAATTGTAAGTGTTACACCATTATTCAAAAAAGGGTGTAAAGATAAACCCAGCAACTACAGGGCAGTCAGTTTGACCTCTGTAGTGGGGAAGCTTTTAGAAACTGTAATCAGGGACAAAATTAACAGTCACTTGGACAAGTGTGGATTAATTAAGGAAAGCCAGCATGGATTTGTTAAAGGCAAATTGTGTTTAACTAACTTGATTTAGTTCTTTGATGAGGTAACAGAGACGGTTGAGGAGGGTAATGCAGTTGACATAGTGTACATGGATTTCCAAAAGGTGTTTGACAAAGTGCCACATACTCAGCTTGCCAGCAAAGTTGAAGCCCATGGAATAAAAGGGACAGTGGCAGCATGGATACAGAATTGGCTAAGTGACAGGAAACAGTAGTGGTGAACGGTTGTTTTTCGGACTGGAGGAAGGTATAGTGTTGTTCCCCAGGGGTCAGTTCTGGGACCACTACTTTTCTTAATCTATATTAATGACTTGGACATGGGTGTACAGGGCACAATTTCAAAATTTGCAGATGACACAAAACTTGGAAGTATAGTGAACAGTGATAGACTTCAGGAAGACAAAGACAGGCTGGTGAAATGGGCGGACATGTGGCAGATGAAATTTAACGCAGAAAAGTGTGAAGTGATACATTTTGGTAGAAAGAATGAGGAGCGGGCATATAAACTAAAGGGTACAATCCTAAAGGGGGTGCTCGAACAGAGACCTGGGGGTATGTGTGCACAAATCGTTGAAGGTGGCAGGGCAGGTTGAGCAAGCAGTTAAAAAGGCTTATGGGATCCTGGGCTTCATAAATAGAGGTATTGAGTACAAAAGTGTGGAAATGCTGATGAACCTTTATAAAACACTGGTTTGGGCTCAACTGGCATACTGTGTCCAGTTCTGGGCACCACACTTTAGGAAGGATGTGAAGGCCTCAGAGGGTGCAGAAAAGATTTACGAAAATTATTCCAGGAATGAGGGACTTCAGTTATGTTGATAGACTGGAGAAGCTGGGGTTGTTCCTTGGAGCAGAGAAGATTGAGAGGAGGTTTGCTAGAGATGTTCAAAATCATGAGGGGTTTGGACAGAGTAGATAGAGAGAAACTGTTCCCATTGGCAGAAGTGTCGAGAACCAGAGGACACAGATTTAAGGTGATTGGCAAAAGAATCAAAGGCGACGTAAGAAAAAACTTTTTTTACTCGGTGAGTGGTTAAGATCTGGAATGCACTGCCTGAAAGGGTGTGGTGGAGGCAGATTCAATTATGGTTTTCAAAAGGGAGTTGGGTAAGTATCTGAAGGAAAGGAATTTGCAGGGCTACAGGGAAAGGGCGGGGGAGTGGGACTAGCTGAAGTGCTCTCGCAGAGAGCCGGCAGGGGTTCAACGGGCCAAATGGCCTCCTTCCGTGCCGTTCTTTGATTCTATATATCATCCACCCAGCATTCGTCATTACCGGCAGCCTGTGTCGTCACTTTGCCCCTTTGTGTCATTAACTGTTCTTGATGAATGAAAATTAACAGAGTACTTTGCATTTGTGATCTTTACAATAATATCTAGCTTTTGAGGTTGGAAATCCATCCTAAAATGCCACTTTATTGGTAGAAAGAAAGAATCTCTGGAATTAATCTGTTTAATTATTGCATTTGGATGTTTCTTTAAAAAATTCAGCAGTAACAATTCTTTGGCATTGATGGCAGTAATGCTGGGAGCCTGTGCCGCCTTCCATCATCCAAGTAGTGTAGTTGGATTTAACATGATTAGTTCTGTAAACCACAAAGACTTGTAAATACATTACTAGCATGTTTTATTTTGGACTCTTAGCAAGTATTCTTTCTTGGCCCTCTCCTAGCTAACTTGCATTCGCTCCAATTCTGACTGAGTAAGCAGGTGGGAGTTGGACATTTCCATTGTAGTCAAACCTGTTTTAATTTAATATAAAATAGGAATTCTGAAAAGATGTGCTCAAATTATATTGAGGTATTTTGTATTCATTTTTTTTCTTCATAAGGTTGAAGATGCTGAGGTGAAACTTTCTGAAGAAGCACAGCAAATAGTCAAGGTAGGTCCTCTAATTAGAATTTTTAAAACTTAGTAATTATATAATTTTTAGTAAATTTGCACAATGGCGGTGTTTAATTTGCTGCAGTGGCCTACACTCTGGAAGTTCAAATTATCAACAGTGCCAGGAATAATGGAAAGAATGTTTGAGATGTTATGGTCTGATTCTGCAGTCATATATTTCCAGATCTGGGATGTTGGTTTTGGGTTCTTGCATACTGTGATAGTTTTACTGCAGCACATTTGAAGCTGCACTTTGCTTCAATGGCCAGTGTGTGTCATACAGTGTCTGAACTTGGAAAGTTTGAAAAATTTCCGTAGGTCCAAATTTACTCTGTCTTATGATTACAGTATCTTAATGTGTTGTGCAAATAAGATTGAGGGCTGTTTCTCTTTTTTTTGTCTGTCATGGCTTTGACTATATTGTGATCATTAAGAAGTTTGTTTTCTATTTCTTTATTTGCTAATTGTTTAAACTTGTGTGTTTCTCCTTTTTTTGATTGGTTGTTTTGTACTTTCATTATTCACCAGTTGTATTAGGCAAAACCGTTCTCCCCAATCGCATTCGACTAAAGAAATAGTTCTATGAATCACATTCCATTAAAAAAAAAAATTTTCCCATCACATTCCCTCAAAAAAATTAGTTACCATTGCAGTTCCTTGTCCAGACCATTATTAACCACTAAAAAATAATGTTTGCCACAGAATCACAAATCTACCCATAATTGTGGCTCATTAACAGTCGCCACTTTTCCACAATTAGTACAAGGCACCTTGCTGGGCCTCTGAGCATCCTCATATCTAGTGTATTAAAATTTGTATTAAACTTGCCAACTCTCCCTGGAATTACAATTTACAGGAGCCATTGCAACTTTTTTTTTGCAAAGTAAGTCACGAATCACTGCACATCGTCTCTGATTCCCCATGCAGTCACCTAAATTAGAATGTTACAGCTCAGAGGCCATTTGGCTCATTGTGGATGTGCTGGCTCTTTGATACAGATATCCAATTAGTCCCACTCTCTTGTTCTTTCCCCATAGCCCTGCAAATATTTGCTTTGGAGTTCACTTTCTTCGCAGGGGAACTTGTAAGAGGCATCTCCAGGCATTCTGCCCCCTGCTGAGCATGTGCAGGAGTCTGTTGGAATTTGTTTATTAATTTCATGAAGAATTGAGGACAACATTTCCCAGGAGCATCCTGCAGCAAGACCACTGTGGCCTGTTCCCTTCCGATGTGTCTGTGCTTTTCTGTAGTCAGCTTTTTCTCCTCACACAGTCTGCTCATGTGAATTTCTAAATGCTGCAGTATTACCGAAACACAGGTGAGAGAGGTAGAACTGAATGAACTGAAAGGGGAAAGTGAAAAGAAAAAGAACAGCGAGAGAGAGAGAAGTGAAGATACAGAAGGTATGGAAAAATTATCTATTGGGTTCAGGATTAAGGGAGACGCCCTATTCAGAGAGTGGGAGAAAGAATAAAGAGAGCCGTTTAAGAAATTGAGCAGAGACGGACAGAGACTTTATTTAGGAGGGAGTGGAGATAGCAAGTCAGTCGAGGGGCGGTTAGGACCATTGATGGGAATGAGGCCCTGTTAAGCTGTTCCTTCCACTCGACAACTTGCCCATCACTTCCCCATTTCTCTTCTACTGCCAGAACTCGAGCTCTGCTTTTAAGGTCTGATGTCTCCAACATCCTCCTAACTGGCCTCCCTGCCTCAAGCTCCCACAAGCTTCAACTCAACCAGGTCCTCACAACACTAAGTTTCACACTTTTATCAACCCTGAACTCTCCAAGCTCCATTTGCTCCCTATAACCCAGCACACAAGTTCCAATTCCCTCATGCTTTGCCTACCTCATTGATCTCCTTCTGCTCTGCCAGTGGTGACCACTTGTTGAGCCACTATAATTTTGTCCTTTGAATTTTATATCTAGTTGCCTCTGCCATGCCATCTCTCTGCCTGCTTTCCAAAACCTGCTCGAACCCTTCCTCTTTGATTGCAGTCACTCCCCATCATTGCCTTTCCCTCTCTGCTCTTTCCCCATATGCAGTGGCAACTCTTATCATCATCCTTATTGTAAAGTGCTCCAAGACATCTTCCTACATGTGAAAAGTATTATGTAATTGCAAATTGTTGTCCCTCCTAGTCAGAGCGATGGTTTCTTTGGGGTCATGTGCTCATGCAATTAAAAGTAAAACACCGTTCCTGACAGCATGAGTAATGCCGTGGGATGTCCAGCAGTGCATTGCAGTGAAACTTGTACAAATGAACACTCCCAAAAAACAGACACTTACTGACGCTCCCAAATAACTTGCAGTCTAATCGATACAAACTAAATCTTGAAAGCACGAAACCTTGAAGCACTTCCAATGTTAGCAGCTGAAGCACATGGAGGGAGGGGTCGGGCCTGGATAGGGTCTGCAGGACATTAATCTTCTTTTCCCCTCTCTCTCTCTTTTTCCCTACTGCCCCCGGCCCCCCAACCAATTCATCTGGGATCTTCCACGCACTCTGGCACAGCAGCCACTTCGCAGTTCCCCGGATCCCTCAATTGAAAAGGATTGTGGGATGATGATGAACTAGGAAATCCAACAAGCAGAAAATGAACTAAAATCACATTCTGCTGGCAGGGCTCCAGAATTGGGCACCATTCCAGATGTTGCTGGAAATAACGAAGGGAGGCTGCAGAAGATGCAGCAAGTCCTGGAATATTTGGCTCATCCGGTTTACTGTACATACAATGACCATTTTGAAAATAAGGACACATGATGCAAGTCCCTTAGGTTTAATTTACTGGTTTCGCTGTACTTGATTTTAAGAAGTTGTATCATTATTTTTCACAAGTGAAAAAGATGACTGCCCAGTGTTTTGGTGATATCACTCAAATAATTGTCCAATCCCTGGAAGCTTTGAACTCTGATTATTTTCTCTTCTGGAAACATTTCTCTTGTCTGATTTTTTTTTTATGCGAGATACTGGCAAAGGTGTAATTAAAAATAAAAAAAAAAGTCCTGTCTTTCCTCACTCTTCTTTTGCAGTTTCTTCAATACTGCTTCTATCTGGGGAATCTCTTCCAACACCTCTCTTACTGCCGGACAGAGGCAAGAAACTGCTTGTCCGATAAATCCCCTCTCTTCATTGCACCTTCACTTGTCTCTTATCAATTCTACAGTAGTCATTGTTCCTCTCAACATTGCTCTCGTTCTTCTTGGTGCTGCATATGTTGTCCTGCCTTTTTTCTCCTTGTGTCTGTGCTGAAATCCAGAATCATTGCACATTATTCAACTTTTAACACGTTCTTTCATTCCCAGAGCCGTAAAACTAGAACTTCTTGTCTTCCTCAGTCATTCCTTCCTTTTGAAGTTTTCAAGACTTCAAAAACTAAGCTTGGGTCACTTAGTGATTACTTCTTGATTTGTTTTCTGATTCATTCTTTTCAACCTTGATTGTGTCCTACACTCTGTCTTGTTGCTTTCTTCAGTTTTGTGAGAAAAGCTCAAGTCCTTTGGTTCTGTAATGGGATTGAGGATGCTTTCTAGGGTGACAAGTTTATATAGGCAGTTTTTATTATCAATGGGAAGATATATTGAAAAAAGTTGGCAGGGCGTGTTCCTGGGTATAATATTTTTAATAGCTAGATAGATTGGAAATGTTGGTATCCTCTGCAACTTACTGAGTAAGGCTGAAGTGTAAAGTAATCATAGTGATTTGGTGTTCTCCTGCTATTTCTTAGCCTGTTTGCAGAACTTTTCAGTAGATATTATGGACATAATAAATGTAATACCAGAATATCTGATTAAATATTTTTGGTATTTCATGGCTGTGATAATTTTAATCTTTCCACTTAATTTGCACTTATTTAATGTGATACGAACAGCTCTGAGATGTGCTTTTAATCCCACTTGCAGCGCTGACTGAAGTTCACGAGTGTGATATTGCGGCTGACAATTTTTAGGGTCAGCCATCTTCCAGATGTAAACCGCAGGGTTGTCTTCATGTAACCATTGGGTCTGGGGTGTTAAAGCTTTCTGCCTTCATGCCAAAGAGCATTGTAGTCCATATGTAAGATTTTAATCAGTGTTTCCATTAATATTCTTGTATCTCAAGATGTGGATGTTAGCAGTTTAAGATGTTGTGAGTTCGGATTTGTCCACAATGAAACCACAGTAGTAAGAACAATCCTTTCCCAACTCCAGACCCATGAAGTTCAAACGAGTAAAACTTAAATAGAACTGTGTCTTGGGTCTTCCTGGGCTGGATTGCTAGAGTTTGAGTGCTACAAATGGCCCATGGAGCATAGTTTCAACACCCTTGCACTTTCTACTATAATAGCGCATACCTGTATTTTTGCTATATTTCATGTCATTCCTTAACTAGAATTATTTAGAGTTTTAGTATAGTTTGCAATATTGCAACAGGTGACGTGACTTGTCGAATGCAGACTTCACTTCCAACTAACCAGCCTAATGAGGCGATTACAATCTTGCAGTCCAGTTACTACGAGTGCCTATTTCAAAATTATTTGAATACACATGATGTAATTTGGGTTTGTTTGGAGCATTAATCCCTCCAGTAGTACAGTAGAAAAGAGTAACATTTTAATCAGCGGCCTATACCATAGCTCTGGCCCCTGGGGGTGTGATGAAATAGGAATGGTTTTGGAGAGCATTATGGAATTCTGTTTCTTTCTTTTCAGGCGGAAGAAAGTTTTCTGGGCACTTTGCTTACAAGAGGAGACTCTGCATATCTTTATTCTGGCAGTTCAGTAGCCAGACCAGAAGAAGGTAAATAAATTAATTTGTCCATTGGATCACTTTATACTTGTTTAAGGTTTTTCATTTTGCCTACACTGTGGAGCACCCATTTAAAAAAAAAAAAAAAGTACAAGGCTAATGTATGATTTGTTCAGGTTAAACTCTTTCCACTTGAAAGGGAAAAATAACATTCCATTAAATACATTACAGAACAGAATCACAGAAACACCACAGTGCAGATAGAGGCCATTTCGGCCCATCGAGCCTGCACCGACACATATCCCACCCGACCCCCGTAACCCCTACATCAACACATATCCCACCCTATCCCCGTAACCCCACGTATTTAATCCCCCTAACACTAAGGGTCAATTTTTATCATAGCCAATCAACCTAACCCGCACATCTTTGGACTGTGGGAGGAAACCGGAGCACCTGGAGGAAACCCACGCAAACACGGGGAGAATGTGCAAACTCCACACAGACAGTCACCCGAGGCCGGATTTGAACCCAGGTCCCTGGCGCTGTGAGGCAACAGTGCTAACCACTATGCCACCGTGCTGCCCATTACTTCAAATACGTAGGGCAACATGCCAAGGGGGAGCAGGTAGATTTAGTATTGCTATTGGGGAAATAATTCTTGAATGGGTTACCAGGAATGGTTATGGCCTGGATACTGAACTCCGTTAAGAAACGACTAGATTCTGTAATAGGCACGCAACAATATGTAAAACACCCTAAAGCACTTCACATTCATGGCAAAACATATATAACTGGGCACTGAGCAGTGATGGCAGCAGGGTTAGAGGTGGTGACCCAAGGCCAGATCAAGGAGGTAGATTTTAAGAAGGCTTTTGAAGGTGGGTGGAATCGTCGTAGGCAAAGGGGTTTATAGAAAGCTTTCCATTGTGAACCTAATGCAGCTGAAGGCTCTGTCGCTGAAGGTCAATGGGATGGCTGGAGAGGTGGGGTAGAAGAATACACCAGATGCTGTGTTAGTAGAGCAGGACTTGGTACCAGATAGAATGTGGGCAGTGGAGTTTTGGATTAGCTGCAATTTATGAAGGGTAGATGAGTGCATTTGAGCAATTGTATTTGGATAATCAAAGCATAGATATGGGTTTTAGTGACAGTCGGGATAATGTTGCAGAGGTAGAAATAGGTGATCTTGGTGTTGGCCAGGATTTGGGGTTTTAAATTCAGATCAGGGTTAAACTGGCCATGTAGATTGTGCACCTTCCAATTTTGTCTTTGTAGGCAGCCGGGGAGAGCAGGCTAAGCTTTTTGGTGGGTCCAAATAAGATGATGACAGTTGAAAAAAAAATTTAACTTGGTATTCTGGAAGGATCAGATGAGCTGAAGGGCGCCTACTTCTGAACCAACCTATGAAACTGAAGTGGATGAAAGAGAAAATGAATAACTGAAGTAAAAACAGGAAATGCTGGAAACGCCCTTCCAAAATTTTGACTTTTGAATTAGTTGAAGAATTTTTAAATTTGGAACCAGCCACCCATGCAGCAGTCATCTTTTCCGGTCTTGTACAATATGTATTTAGAACAACTTCTAGATTTTTTAAATGAAGTTCTGTCTTTTTACTCATAAATAACAAAAAGTAAAGTTGGAAGTTACAGTTTGTGAAGTATAACACAGGAAGTGTCCCTAGAATAAAGAGGATTAAAGGCCAGAATGTTGCCTGTTCCTGATCGTTATCCAGTTACTGTTCCTGGAAAGTGAATATTTGGAGATTGGCATTGAATGTCAACAGTGTTGAACCACGCAGCGCATCAGTGCTGTGAATGAGGACACTGTGGGGGACTACGGTCTGCCGCGTAAAGAAATAGGCAACACCGCGAGCTACAAGAAATAGGTCTTTACTCCAACTCTCACAATACAGTACTGAATTCGTAAAGCCCGCGAACCTGTGATGACTCACGGATTGGTCACCTGCTGGAACCTGATTGGTTTTCCTTCTCTCAGCAGCAGGCAAGTCTGAACATGCCTTATTCCTCTCAGCTTGCAACTGTCTTGCGGGGGGAGGGGAATACAGCAGTTAAAAGGGGATTATTCAGGTTTATCTACATACAGTGTTTCCCCAATGTGGCAACGCCACATACGCCCCCCCAGAATCCTCGTTAACTGTAAAAGTCAGTCTCTGCGGAGGTTTGACCTAGCGGCTGTAGTAGCCATCTGGCGTGTGAGGAGGGCTATCTGGGAGGTCGGCCGGTTGGTTCGTTGGCTGGTCTGCCGGTGGACGGGCTGCCGGCGAAGGTGGGGCGGCGGCCGGGAAGTAAGGTTCTGGCGTGTCTTGGTCCTCTTGTGGGGCCGCCGCCAACGCGGGAGGTCTGCCCCGCCATGGGGGAAGAGCCGGCTGAAACGGGAAGCTGAGGTCCAGGTGCGTCGGTTTGAGGCGGTCTACTGAAATAAGGTCCGGCTTCCCGCCGATGTCGATAAGAAAAGCTTTGTCCCCCGCCTCCAATACTGGGAAGGGGCCAGTGTATGGTGCCTGCAGCGGGCCTCTGTGCGCGTCCCGGCGCACGAAGACGAACTCCGCATGTTGTAAGTCTCGAGGCACGTAGGACGGCTGCGGGCCGTGTTGCGAAGTGGGCACTGGACGGAATTGCTGGGCCGTGTCCTGGTGCAGGGAAAGCTGTCTGGCGGCCGACCACGGCTCCGTTGTCGGGGGAGGAAGTCGCCTGGTACTCTGAGCGGTTGGCCATAGACCATCTCGGCCGCGGAGACGCGGAGGTCCTCTTTGGGCACGGTGCGCAATCCCAGGAGGACCCAGGGTAGTTTGTCGATCCAGCTGGTGTCGGCCAGGCTGGCGCGGAGGGAGGCTTTCAAGGAACGATGAAAGCGCTTGCAGAGCCCGTTGGCCTGCGGGTGGTAGGCTGTTGTCCTGTGCAACTTGGTGCCAAGGCCGGCGGTGATGGCATTTCACAAGTGGGAGGTGAACTGGGGGCCTCTGTCCGAGGATATGTCGGTTGGCATGCCAAACCGGGCCACCCATGTCGAGACGAATGCTCGCGCGACGTCGGTCGTGGTGGTGGTGAGGGGAACTGCCTCTGGCCATCTGGTGGTGCGGTCGACGATCGTGAGCAGGTGTGTGAAACCGTGCGACGGCGGCAAGGGGCCTACCAGATCGACGTGGACGTGGTCGAAACACTCCAATGGCGCCTTGGTGTGCTGCTGGACCTTAGCGCGCTGACACGCCACGCATGTGTTGGTCCAGTCTCTCTCATCCTTTTGGAGTCCAGGCCAGACGAACTTGGCGGACATGAGTTTCTGAGACGCACGCATCCCTGGGTGTGAGAGGCCGTGGATGATGTCGAAAACTCGCGCCAGGCGGATGGGACGACAGGCCTAGGCGAGGGGACTGAGACGTCGCACAGGAGGGTTGTGCCGGCTGCGTGGAAGTGGATGTCGGCCAGGGTGAGGCTGGTGGTTGACGTCCTGAGGGCCTGGATCTCCGCGTCGGCGGCCTGGTCTCTCGCCATGCTGGCGTAGTCGACGCCCAGGTGCACTGCGTGGAGCGAGGGTCTTGAGAGGCAGTCGGCCACCAAATTGTCCTTGCCGGTGACGTGGCGGATGTCCGTGGTGAACTCCGAGATGAAGTTGAGTTGGCGCTGTTGGCGCGCGGACCAGGGTTCGGTTACTTTGGCCATGGCGAAAGTGAGCGGCTTGTGGTCCACAAATGCGGTGAACGGCCGGCCTTCCAGGAGGAAACGGAAGTGCCGGATTGTCAGGAGCAGGGCCAGGAGCTCTCTGTCGAACGTGCTGTAGGCCTGCTCGTTCTTGCGCAGCTGTCGGCTAAAAAATGCCAGTGGCTGCCACGCGCCCTCGACCCACTGTTGCTGGACGGTGCCGACGGCGTAATCCGAGGCATCCATGGTGAGGGCGGTCTTTGCGCCCGGGATGGGGTGGGCCAGTAGTGTGGCGCTGGCCAAGGCGTTTTTGGTCTGGTGGAAGGCTGTCGCCATCTCGCTGGACCAGGTGAGTTGCTCTTTGCCCGTTTTACCCCTGGTGGCTTCGTGGAGGGGGCGCATGAGTGAGGCGGCCTTGGGCACGAAACGGTGATAGAAATTGACCATCCCCAAAAATTCCTGCAGCGCCTTGACCGAGGTGGGCTGGGGAAAGTCCGCCACCGCCTGCACCTTGGAAGGTAGGGGAATGGCTTCCCTTGGCGAGATTCTGTGGCCGAGAAAGTCAATTTGGGCTGCTCCGAACTGTCATTTGGCCGGGTTGATGATTAGCCCGTGTTGGCTGAGGCGCTGGAAAAGAGCGCAAATGCGCGATGTGCTCGGCCTTGCTGGTGCTGGCCACGAGGATATCGTCCAGATAGACGAACAGGAAGCTCAGGTCCCGTAGGACGGAGTCCATGAGCCGTTGGAAGGCCTGTGCAGCGTTCTTGAGCCCGAAGGGCATGCGCAGGAACTCGAACAGTCCGAAGGGGGTGATGACCGCCGTCTTCTGGACGTCTGCGTGGTGGACGGGGACCTGATGGTAGCCGCGAATCAGGTTGACCTTGGAAAAGACGGACTTTCCTGCTAGGTGTGCCGAGAAGTCTTGGATGTGCGGAATGGGGTATCTATCTAGCGGGGTGGCGTCGTTGAGCTGTCTGCAGTCGCCGCAGGGGCGCCAGCCACCGCCCGGCTTGGGCACAATGTGGAGGGGGGACGACCAGGGGCTGTTCGAGCGGCGGATGATGCCCAGTTTCTCCATCGTGGCGAATTCTTCCTTGGCCGCCGCCATCTTGGCTGGGTCCAGGCGTCTGGCTCGGGCGAACACTGGTGGTCCCGTAGTGGCGATGTGCTGCTCGACACCATGCTTGGCTGCCGCGGCTGAGAAGGTCGGTTGTGTGAGCCTCGGGAAATCTGCGAGTAGGCGGGCGTAGTCGTCATGCGCCGGGGCGTAGCAGGACCCGACGAGGGCCGGGCTGTTGCTCTGCTGGCAGGCCAGTGAAGCGAAAGTTGCTGCGTCGATCAGGCGCCTGTCGCGGACGTCGACCAGGAGTCCGTGGGCGCAAAGAAAATCGGCGCCCAGCAAGGGATGTGCCACCGAGGCCGTCACAAAATCCCACGTAAATCGCTGGCCGTTGAAACAAACCTCGGCCCGTCGCTTTCCGAAAGTAGCGATGGCTGCACCATTTGCCGCCACGAGAGGTGGGCCGCTGCGGCCTGCCTGGATGTCGAGCTGGGAGGCAGGAATTATGCTGCATTGGGCTCCGGTGTCGCAAAGGAATCTGCGCCCTGAAAGGGAGTCGGTTATGTACAGCAGTTTACCTGCGGTGCCGATGGCCATCGTGGCGGCGGGGGTGCGGTCGAGCGGGCCTAGGCGGTGGCGCAGGGCTGGTGCGTTGGGCCGGGCGGCTATCTTAGTTTGATCGAAAGAGCAGGGTGCTCTGCAGCGTTGGGCCTTGTGGCCAAAACGCGCGTGGTAGTAGCATAGTTCTGCGGCCTGGTGTGGCGGCGCGCGCTTGGTGGTGTCGGGGAGCCTCGCGGCTGCACAGCCGAGTTGGGCAACGGCGAAGACTTTGTCCGCGGCGGCTGCCAGTTGTACGCAGTCCGTGATCGGGGACCCCGCGAGGGCAGTCTGTACCTGCTGAGGAAAAGGGCCCGAAACAAGAAGCACTGCGGTTCAGAGCCCAGGAGCGCAAGCATCCGGCTCATCAACTGGGTCGGGGTAGAGTCGCCGAGGCCTGGTAGTGAAAGAAGCCTGCGGGCCCTCTCCTCCCCGGACAGGCCGTAAGCCTGCAGCAAGCGGCCCTTAATGGTTGAGTACTTGCCGGTCTGTGGTGGATTCCCCAGCAGGTCGAGAATTTTGGCGGCGGTGGAGCTTGCTAGCGCTGAGACTACGTGGAGGTACCTTTCTTCATCATCTTGAACCCTGCGAAGGGTGAATTGGGCCTCCGAGTGCGCGAACCAAGCTGGTGCTTGGTGTTCCCAGAAGGTGGGGAGTTTCAAGGACGCGGCGCCGGCCGACATCGGGCTGCTGCTGGTTGCCGTCGGGTCGTTACTGGCCTCTGTAGGGCTGCGTGAGTCGGGGGCTTCGGCCGCCAACATTCGGGGTCACCAATGTGGGGGACTACGGTCTCCCGCGTAAAGAAATAGGCAACACAGCGAGCTACAAGAAATAGGTCTTTACTCCAACTCTCACAATACAGTACTGAATTCGTAAAGCCTGCGAGCCTGTGATGACTCACGGATTGGTCACCTGCTGGAACCTGATTGGTTTTCCTTCTCTCAGCAGCAGGCAAGTCTGAACATGCCTTATTCCTCTCAGCTTGGAACTGTCTTGCGGGGGGAGGGGAATACAGCAGTTAAAAGGGGATTATACAGGTTTATCTACATACACACAGTGTTTCCCCAATGATCTTGACCTAATATCCTCTCCATCACCAAGACCACCTACTTCCACTTGCATAATATCGCCCATATACCCATCTGCCTTCACCCGTTTGCTGCTGAAACCCTCATCCATGCTTTTGTTACCTCCAGACTCGATTATTCCAATACTCTCCTGGCCGTCCTCCCACCCTCTGTAAACTTCAGTTCATCCAAAACTCTGCTGCCTGTATCCTAACTCGCGCAAAGTCCGTTCGCCCATCACACCTGTGCTCTCTGATCTACATTGGCTCATGTTCCGGCAACGCCTTGAATTTAAAATTCTCATCCTAGTGTTCAAGTTCCTCCATTGCCTCGCTCCTCCCTATATCTGTAACATCCTCCAGCCCTGAAACATTTAGATCTCTGCGCTCCTCCAATTCTGGCCACTTGTGCATCCCTGATTTTCATTGGCTCACTATTGGCGACCATGTCTTCAGATACCTGGACCCTAAGAATTTACTCCCTAAAACTCTCCGTCTCTCTACCTTTTAGCACCTCTTTTAAGACGTGCCTTAAAACCTACCGATTATGACCACATGTCCTAATATCTCCTTATGTGGCTCGGTGTCAAATGTTGTCTGATAACAATTCTGTGAACACATAGATGAGATACTGAAAGCCTTCCAGGATCCTTGGAAATATATTCCTGTATCTTTCAAAATTACAGTGGAAATGTCACTGAGCGTCTGCAGGACATTCTGAAGGGGGAGGGTGAACAGCCAGAGGTCGTGGTCCATATCGGTACCAACGACATAGGTAGAAAGAGGGACGAGGTCCTGCAAGCAGAATATAGGGAGCTAGGAAATAAATTAAAAAGCAGGACCTCAAAGGTAGTAATCTCAGGATTACTCCCAGTGCCACGTGCTAGCGAGAGCAGAAATAGGAGAATAGACCAGATGAATGCGTGGCTGGAGAGATGGTGTAGGAGGGAGGGATTTAAATTTCTGAGGCATTGGGACCCATTCTGGGGAAGGTGGAACCTGTACAAGCTGGACGGGTTACACCTCGGCAGAACCGGGACCAATATCCTCGCAGTGGGGTTTCCTAGTGCTGTTGGGAAGGATTTAAACTAGTTTGTCAGGGGGCTGGGAACCCAAGTGTGGGCCCAGAACAGAGAGAAACAAAGCTGGAAGTGCAAGTTAGAAAAGTAGGTAGCAAAACTAGTAGGGGGCAGAAACAAAGGCCAACAGTAAAGAGGGTCAAAGTGCAGAAAAATATTAAACGGGCAAAGTTGAAGGCACTTTAAATGCACGTAGCATTTGCAACAAGGTGGATGAATTAATGACACAAATAGAAGTAAATGGGTATGATGCAATTGCCATTACAGAGACATGGTTGCAGGGTAGCTAAAGCTGGGAATTGAATGTTCCAGGGTACTCAACTTTTAGGAAGGACAGATAAAAAGGAAAAGGAGGTGGCGTTGCGCTGTTAATAAGGGATGAGATCGGTACGGTAGAGATAAAAGATCTTGGCTCGGCAGATCGTGATGTAGAACTGGAATAGTTTGGGTGGAGCTAAGAAACAGCAAAGGGCGGAAAACATTGGTGGGAGTCGTGTATAGGCCACCAAACAGTAGTGGTAATGTAGGGCACAGTATCAATCAAGAAATTAGAAGTGCATGTAACGAGGGCTGGCCTTCATTACGAGAGGATTTGAGTAGAGAGTAAAGAAGTCTTACTCCAATTATATAGGGCCTTGGTGAGACCACACGTGGAGTACTGTGTACAATTTTGGTCTCCTTACCCAAGGAAGGATATACTTGCCATAGAGGGAGTGCAATGAAGGTTCACGAGTTTGATTCCTGGGATGGCGGGACTGTCGTATGAGAAGAGATTGAGTAAACTAAGCCTGTATTCTCTTGAATTCAGAAGAATGAGAGGGGATCTCATTGAAGCATACAAAATTATTACAGGGCTTGATAGGGTGGATGCTGGGAGAATGCTTCCCTTGGCTGGGGAGTCTAGAACCAGGGGCCACAGCCTCAGGATAAAGGGCAGGCCATTCAGGACTGAAGAAATTTCTTCACACAGAGGATGGTGAATCTTTGGAATTCTCTACCCCAGAGGGCTGTGGAGGCTCAGTCATTGGGTATATTCAAAACAGAAGTCGATAAGATTTCTGACTAGTGAGGGCATCAAGGGATACGGCGATAGGGCCGGTGAATGGAGTTGGGGCAGAAGATCAGCCATGATCTCATTGAATGGCGGAGCAGGCTCGAGGGGCCGAATGGCCTACTCCTGCTCCTATTTTTGTTCTAAGAGAAATTAAGACCTTTAACAAATTACATATTTTTTTGATTTTAGGTAAACTCTTTATCTTGTCTGAAGGCATCTTATTTATTCATCCTCGCTCTGGGAGCATGACAATTTCAAAGATCCATATGGCTGCACTAAAGTATTACGATGGGGTAAGTGCCATTATCAGCCATGTCATTTTTGTAAAAATACATTAGTCAACTGCTGACTAAATCTCAGTGAAATTATTCAGTATTTCATTCAAAGTACTGCATACAGTTCTGGTCGCACAATCTAAGTTGACCATCCAGGTCCTAGGAGCAGTGCACAGGAGAGTCGTAAGGCTGATCTTGCGTTGAAGGGAAAACCTGTAAGGAATGACTTGTTAAGGTAGAATTTTCTGTAACGGCAAGATGATTGATGTACATGGTACAGTTTGCCATTTTGCCGATCCCTCCATTGCTAACTTACTCCAAAATGTCCTGGTTTTCGAATTGGAATACGTTGCAGTGAGCATATCGGCAAATCACAAGTACAGTGGCCAATGTTTTGCTACAATTCAGTCTGTGATGAGATAAAATCTTACAATTTGTTCCATTCTCAAATTTGATTTGTTTTCTTTTTAACGTCAATTATTACAAAGCAAAGAAATACAAGTCCCATGATCGGTTTTGTATCATAATGTTATTCCAACATTTGATGCTTTCAGAGAAAGTCTACATGGAACAGACAGTAAATACTTAGATACGCTGCCATATGTAACCCTGGTACTAGAATGATTTTTGAAAAGAGTTTTATCTTCTGCCTGTTTTCACGTGTTACTGGCATCCAAACTGGGAATGCAAGTACTTGATATTTCGAGACCCTCATTGTTTTGAAACTGTTCCTGGCAATCATACTGATATTATTATCCCTCAGTGACTGGGGGCACCCATCTGTGACTCTGATTTTTTTTATATTATGGAATCATATGTCACAGAAGGAGGCCATTCAGCTCATTGTGCCTGTGCTTCTTGAAACTACAAAAACTCCTCATTGTAGAAGTTTAGCCTTATCTAATAACGAAAGAACTTGCATTATATAGTACCTTTCACAACCTCGGGATGTCCCAAGGTGTTTTACAGCCAATGAAGTACATTATATACTGTACATTACCATATTTGTGAGTGGGTCAACCTTTCTCAGTAATTTCACTGAAATTTGTTTCTGGGTCAAAGCAACTGTTTAATCTGCTTCGTACTTTTTATGTAAAACTGTAACCAAATCTAAGTTCTCACTTCTCCCTTCTGGCCTCCAAAGTCGCCCCATGTTAATGCAGCAATTTTGATAAAGCAATAAGCTGGAAAATACCATTTTAAAAAGGCGATGACTCTGACAGAAGTTGCTGTCAATTGAGTTCTGCAGCATAATTGAGCATCATACATTTCAGCTGTGAGACATCTGCCCTGTGAACACATTTCAGATTCTGGAATCTCCGTGATAAATGAATATTAACGGGACGAGTTATGGCTATTTATTAGGCTAATGTGACTCATGCCCTATGCAAAAGTGGAAGGCAGAGAAATCAAGGGTGTAAATCAAACGGCCGCAGTAAATAATAATTCTAAAAGGACTAAGTGTTAAAAAATCAAGCCTGAATTCTTTGTGTCTTAATGCGAGGAGCATTCGTAATAAGGTGGATGAATTAGCTGCGCAAATAGATGTAAACGGATATGATATAATTGGGATTACGGAGACATGGCTCCAGGGTGACCAAGACTGGGAATTCAACATCCAGGGGTATTCAAATATTCAGGAAGGACAGGAAAAAAGGAAAAGGAGGTGGGGTAGCATTGCTGGTTAAAGAGGAGATTAACACAATAATAAGGAAGGATATTAGCTCTGATGATGTGGAATCTGTATGGGTAGAGCTGAGAAATACCAAGGGGCAGAAAACATTAGTGGGAGTTGTATACAGACCCCCAAACAGTAATGCTGAGGTTGGGGATGGCATTAAACGGGAAATTAGAGACACGTGCAATAAGGGCACAGCAGTTATCATTGGTGACTTTAATCTACATATAGATTGGGCTAACCAAATCAGTAACAATATTGTGGAGGAGGAATTCCTAGAGTGTATACGGGATGGTTTCCTGGACCAATATGTCGAGGAACCAACTAGAGATCAGGCCATCTTAGACTGGGTATTATGTAATGAGAAAGGATTAATTAGCAATCTTGTGCGAGGCCCCTTGGGAGGGAGTGATCATAATATGATAGAATTCTTCATTTAAAATGGAGAGTGCAGTAGTTGACTCAGAGACTAGGGTCCTGAATTTAAATAAAGGGAACTACGATGGTATGAGGCATGAGTTGGCTAGGATGGATTGGGGAACGTTACTTAAAGGGTTGACGGTGGATAGGCAATGGCAAACATTTAAAGATCGCATGGATGCTACAGAATTTGTTCATCCCTGTTTGGCATAAAAATAAAACCAAAAAGGTGACTCAACCGTGGCTAACAAGGGGAATTAGGGATAGCATAAGATCCAAGGAGAGGACATATAATTTGGCCAGAAAAAGCAGCAAACCTGAGGATTGGGAGCAGTTTATGATTCCGCAAAGGAGGACAAAGGGAAAAATAGATTGAGAGTAAGCTTGCAGGGAACATAAAAACTGAGTGAAAAAGCTTCTATAGATACGTGAAGAGAAAAAGATTGGTGAAGTCAAGCGTAGGTCCCTTGGAGTCCGAATCAGGGGAATTTATAATGGGGAACAAAGAAATGGCAGACCAATTAAATACATACTTTGGTTCTGTCTTCACAAAGGAGGACACAAATAACCTCCCAGAGATGTCAGGGAACATGGGGTCTAATGAGAGGCAGGATTTGAATGAAATCAGTATTTGTACGGAAATGGTGTTCGGGAAATTGACGGGATTGAAGGCTGATAAATCCCCAGGGCCTGATAATCTACATCCTCGGGTACT
This sequence comes from Somniosus microcephalus, assembly GCF_052327205.1. Lineage (NCBI taxonomy): Eukaryota > Metazoa > Chordata > Chondrichthyes > Squaliformes > Somniosidae > Somniosus > Somniosus microcephalus. The sequence continues at coordinate 364,632,509 of NC_140988.1, forward strand.
TAAGGAAGTGGTCCTAGAAATAGTAGATGCATTGCTGGTCATCTTCCAAAATTCTATAGACTCTGGAACAGTTCCCATGGATTGGGGGATAGCTAATGTAACCCCACTATTTAAAAAAGGTGGTAGAGAGAAAACGGGGAATTATAGACCAGTAAGCCTGACACCGGTAGTGGGGAAAATGCTAGCGTCCATTATAAAAGATGTAATAGCAGAGCACTTGGAAAACAGTGACAGGATCGGACAAAGTCAACATGGATTTACAAAAGGTAAATCATGCTTGACTAATCTACTGGAATTTTTTGAGGACGTAACTGGTAGAATAGATAAGGATGTGGTGTATTTGGACTTTCAGAAGGCTTTCGATAAGATCCCGCATAAGAGATTAGCGTGCAAAGTTAAAGCACATGGGATTGGGGGTAAGGTACTGTCTTGGATAGAGAACTGGTTAGCACACAGGAAGCAAAGAGTTGGAATAAACGGGCCCTTTTCCGAGTGGCAGACAGTGACTAGTGGGGTACCGCAGGGATCGGTGCTAGGACCCCAGCTATTCGTAATGTATATAAATGATCTAGACGAGGGAACTAGATGTAATATCTCCAAGTTTACGGATGGCACAAAGCTAGGTGGGCGTGTGTGCTGGGAGGAGGATGCAGAGAAACTCCAGTATGATTTGGACAGGTTGGGTGATAGGCAGATGCATGGCAAATGCAGTATAATGTGGATAAATGCGAGGTTATCCACTTCGATGGCAAAAACAGGAAGACAGATTATTATCTGAACGGCAATAGATTGGGAAAAGGGGAAGTGCAATGAGACCTGGATGTCCTTGTGCACCAGTCGCTGAAGGTAAGCATGTAGGTGCAGCAGGCGGTTAAGAAGGCAAATGGTATGTTGGCCTTCATAGCGAGAGGATTCGAGTACAGGAACAAGGATGTCTTGCTGCAGTTGTACAGGGCCTTGGTGAGACCACACCTTGAGTATTGTGTGCAGTTTTGGTTGCCTTATCTGAGGAGGGATGTTCTTGCCATGGAGGGAGTGCAGCGAAGATTCACCAGTTTAGAAGAGGACTAGATGCAGGAAGGATTTTCCCAACGGCGGGGGAGTCCAGAACCAGGGGTCACGGTCTAAGGATAAGGGGTAAGCCATTTAGGCCTGTGATGAGGAGGACTTCACCCAGAGAGTGGTAAACCTGTGGAATTCTCTACCACAGAAGGCAGTTGAGGCCAATTCATTAAATATATTCAAGAAGGAGTTAGATATATTTCGTAAGGCTATGGGGAGAAAGCAGGGACCGGGTACTGAATTTGGATGATCAGCCATGATCTCATTAAATGGCGGAACAGGCTCGAGGGGCCGAATGGCCGACTCCTCCTATCTTCTATATCTATTAATTTGCTACAATTTGTTCTGTTGCATCTAAACTATACATGAGTTATATTCTATTATATTAGAATGTTGCTTTTTGATGGTATTGTTGGGTTAAAGATGCATGGTCCAGGTTGGTGTTTACTTCAGTTGAATTCTGACTCTTTATGGGAGCTTTGTTGATTTCAGTTTTAATTCATTACGTGATCAAATTCAAAGATATCTTGAAGGGTCTTTATGTACAATAAATTAGAACCATGGAGTTGCTAAAATAATTCCAACATTTGGGAAAGTGCTAGAGATACTGAACGGATATGTATTTTAGGAATATAAAACCTAATAAAGTTAAACAAGCTGCTCTCCATTTTCCATACCAATCTTGGAGCAATAAATCACGCTACTGCAAGGTCATCAGTTCCATTATTTTCCAATCTAAGTGGCAGTGGTGAGTAAACAAGCGTCCATTCAGTAAATTTACGATCGCCATTGATTTTAGTGGGGTGATACGATAATTAACTGAAACACTGTTTGGCTGAGCAGAACAGGGGCCCAGGAAATACTGGCATGGCGTAAATCACTTGCACCATAATTTCCTGGAGTATATGCACTAGATTAATAGCATACGCCGTAGATGCATCATTACTGTTCCACAGGGTTTCAGAAACGTCTGGTCCATTAAACCTACAAGAGACATCTCGGATAACCTCATAGATACACGATGGAATAGATAAAGAAACCCACAGCAGTCTGAAAACTACATCTTTCCTTTTACCTCTTGCAAAGTGAGTCGATCCAGGGATTAGCAATTATTCCTGTTGTGATAATTTATGGCATTTAGGTAATATTTCCACTAAGCCTTCAATCTATTTGGGTAAGTGTAAATATTTAATAGTCTGGAACAACTAATAATAGATCTTGTACAATTAATACAGGAACTGGGAATAACATTGACAAAGCTCTGACAACTAGTACAGTGAATGTTAACAGTATGATCATCTTTTGCCACAATAATAGAACATTAGATAATAGAACATCACTAATAAATCCAAAATGTTTCCACTAGTAGGGGAGTCCAAAACTAGAGCTCATAAATATGAGAGAGTCAGTAATATAAGATGTCAGCCGTGACTCAGTGAGTAGCACTCTTGCCTGAGTCAGAAGGTTGTGGGCTCAAGTCCCACTCCAGAGGCTTGATTGAGCACTAAAATCTAGGCTGGCACTCCAGTGCAGAACTGAGGGAGTGCAGCACTGTCGGAAGTGCCATCTTTCGGATGCTACGTTAATACGTTAAACCGAGGCCCAATTTGCCCCCTCAGGTGGACGTGAAAGATCCCATGACACTATTTTGAAGAAGAACAGGGGAGTTATCCCTGGTGTCCTGGCCAATATTTATCCCTCCATCAACATCATAAGCAGATTATCTGATCATTATCACGTTGCTGACTCTGGGAGCTTGCTGTGCTCAAATTGACTGCCGCGTTTGCTACATTACAACACTTCAAAAATACTTAATTGGCTGTAAAGCACTTGCAAGGCCCGGTGGTCGTGAAAGGCGCTTTAGAAATGCAATTCTTTTTTCTTGCTTTCACTTTCTTTTCTTTTTCTTTCTCTTCTTTTTCTCAATCTTTCTTATAAATCTAATAAGGAATTCAGGAGAAACTTCTTTACCCAGAGAGGGCTAAGAATGTGGAACACTGTGTTGTTGCCACAAGGAGTGGTTGAGGCAAATGGCATAGAAGCATTTAAGGGGAAGCTAGATAAGCATGAGGGAGAAAGGAATAGAAGGATATTCTGATCGGATTAGATTAAGGATGGTGGGAGGAAGCTCGTGTGGAGCATAAATACCAGCTACAGACCAATTGGGCCGACTGGCCTGTTTCTGTGCTGTAAGTTCTATGTAAAACCTTTGGTTTGTCTAGCCCACCTATACACAGGATTACTTTGATATATTTCTAATATCTGAATTCTGTTTGTTGACTAGAACCTGTCTTGTTCCTTTTTGAAACCTGTTGAGGCTTCGTGCTCCTCCATCCATGAGGGTAATCTGGTCGACATACTTACCACCCTTTTAGTTTTAAAAAAAACAAGTTCATCCTGCATTTCCTTAAATTCTGTATATGGCAGAAAAGCTTACTTGGATCCAATTTGCCCAAATTTGTCATAATTTTAAATATTTCTATCATACCCCCCCAGTCTTTTTTCAAGATCTTTTCTTGTACATTATTCTCTTCTGCTTTCAGCTTTGTATCCCTTTTCTGTACCCACTCCAATAACTGAATATCCTTTTTGAAATAAGGAGACTAAAACAGTACTCCAGATGCAGTCACATTAGGGCCAAATACAGTTTTAAAAAGACACCTGGATTTATATTGTACCCCTTGCTATGCATCTCAACATTCTGTTCGTTCCCAGGCTGTTAAAAAGGCATTGTGCTGATGCTTTGTGACCTGTCCACTAAAACCCCATAAGCTCTGATATCTCAAGTACATTCCCATTTTTAGCATATAATCCACATCAACCTTGCTACCAAATCTCATCATTTGTTTAGAAGGTGATGAACAGGCCGAATGTGTTGCCAGAGTGAATGAGGCTAATCTTGGACCAATTTAAGAAAAAAACTAGATGCTGTAATGGGAAGTTAGTACAGTTGGTATTCTCGAAGGATTAGATCAAATGGGTTAAAGGACTTTCTTTATCGAAATCTATAATTTGATCAACATAAAATATTCCCTAGTGGGAATATCAGCTTGCACAGATTGTTCGCACTAGCCTTCACTGAACCACAGACTATTTAATTTAGAAATTGAGGGAAGGAGAGGCAAGTCAGGACTGATATTACGTGCTGCACATTTGGAATGGGAGTGAAATATTGATAATGCCTGCAGAACATGATTGTAACAAAAATGACTAACTTACTTTAGAGTTTTTATTGATATATGGTTCATCATAAAAGCTTTTCCTCAAAAATAGTCGTCTTAGCATAAAATCCCTTTTTGACACCTCACACTTCACTTCCAATTCGATTCACTCCACGTGATAGCAAGAAAAGGCTTCGTGTACTGGATACAGCAAAGGCTATAAGCCCTGTCAACATTCGGGCTGAAGTGCTGCAGAACTGGCTGTGCCTCTAGCCAAGCTGTTCCAGTACAGCTACAACACTGGCATCTACCCGCCAAAGTGGAAAATTGCCCAGGATGTCCTGTCTACAAAAAGCAGGACAAATCAAATCCGGCCAATTACTGTCCCATCAGTCTACTCTCAATCAGCAGCAAAGTGATGGAAGGTGTCATCAACAGTGCTATTAGATGGCACTTACAATAAACTGCTCACAGATGCTCAGTTTAGGTTCCATCAGGAACACTCAGCTCCAGACCTCATTACAGCTTTGGTCCAAACATGGACAAAAGAGCTGAATTCCAGAGGTGAGGTGAGAGTGACTGCCCTTGACATCAAGGCAGCATTTGACCGAGTGTGGCACCACCCAAGTAAAAGGAGCCCTAGTAACATTGAATTCAGTGGGAATCGGGGAAAACTCTCCACTGGCTGGAGTCATACCTAGCACAAAGGAAGATGGTTGTAGTTATAGTCATCTCACCCCAGGACATCGCTGCAGGAGTTCCACAGGGCAGTGTCCTAGTCACAACCATCTTCAACTGCTTCATCAATGACCTTCCCTCCATCATAAGCTCAGAAGTGGAGATATTTGCTGATGATTGCAGTATTTAGTTCTTGTTGCAACTCCTCAGATAATGAAGCAGTCCATGCCTGCATGTAGCAAGACCTGGACAACATTCAGGCTTGAGCTGATAAGGGGCATGTAACATTTGCGCCACACAAGTGCCAGGCAACGACTGTCTCCAACATAAGAGTCTAACCACCTCTCCTTGACAATGAAAAGCATTAACATCGCCGAATCCCCCACCATCAACATTCTGGGGGTCACGATTGACCAGTAACCTAACTGGACCAGGCACATAAATACTGTGGTTACAAGAGCAGGTCAGAGGCTGGGTCTTTGTGACTCACCACCTGACTCCCTAAAGTCTTTCCACCATCTACAAAGCACAAGTCAGGAGTGTGATGGAATACTCTCCACTTGCCTGGATGAGTGCAGCTCCAACAACACTCAAGAAGCTCGACACCATCCAGGACAAAGCAGCCCGCTTGACTGGCAGCCAATCCACTACCTTAAACATTCACTCCCTCCCCCAGCGGTGTACCGTGGCTGCAGTGTGTACCACTGCAGCAACTCGCCAAGCAGCACTTCCCAAACCCATGACCTCTACCACCTTGCATGACAAGGGCAGCAGGCGCATGGGAACACCAAGTTCCTCTCCAAGCCACACAGCGCCCTGACTTGGAAATATATCGCTGTTCCTTTATTGTCGCTGGGTCAAAATCCTCGAACTCCCTCCCTATCAGCACTTCACCTCATGGACTGCGGCGGTTCAAGAAGGCGGCTCACCACCACCTTCTCAAGGGCATTTGGGGATGGGCAATAATTGCTGGCCTTGCCAGTGATGCCCATAGCCTGTGAATGAATAAAAGAAACACTTGTTTTTTTGGGCTAGGAAGCTGAAAGTGACAACACCAGAAATTTGTTTTCGATGCAGAAATGCTAGTTTAATCCTTTTAAGTGGTTGAAGCTGTGCTGATGAAGGTTACCTGTCTTTTTGGTGCTTACAGCCCTGTTTGTATTTCAGATTTCCAGCATTAACCATTTTTCTTTTATCTCCCAAAGTATATAATTACTGCAGGCAACACAAAACTCCCTTGAAACTGAACATCCTTCATTATTCAATTGTGTATTTGAGATTTCACATTAATTACTTCCATTTCCTGATGCCCTCCGTGTCGGTGAGCGTCGAACACAATGTAGAATGAAGAATTTTCCTGTAAATTCTCTTACAATAGACTACAGTCTCGGGGGAATGGCTTCCTTTGAAAAGATAATAATGCAACTTTTATTTTTTTTTAAATGTTTTTAATTTCTGCCTGTTAGCAAAATGGACCCGCCTAAGTATTATGTCATAGAGGCGTGCAGCTACCCAGATACTTTGCATGCAATTGTTCTAAATTCTATAAATATTTTGTAACATCAAGTGTGCCATTCTTTTTAGATCAGGAATGTGATCCAGAATTGCATGACAGCTCAGATTATTTATAAAATAACTGATTTTAAATGTAATTGATTTCTGATTGCCATTTTCTTTACATCATGGAAATATGTTGCTGTCCCTTTTCAAATATGTTCAAATACACAAGCTATCTTGCAAGTTGGTACCACATATTTCCTCCGAGTCCTTCCCTCAACTCGGTTCAGTTGATAGAAATCATACTGCTGAAATGGAAGGTTGTTCATTCATGCTCTACTCCACTGTCGTAACTATTGCCTTTTGGATGAGATGTTAAAATAATGCATCACCTACCTATTCTGGTGGTTCAGGTCGATGTTCAAGGTAATGACTGTATCCTGCCCAAATTTCTCTCTCAACCAACACCACCAAAACACGATTACAGGCCATTCATCTAATTACTGTTTATGGGATCTTTGAGATAATTGAAAAAGAATAAGGCACTGCATAAATAGGCCAGCCTCTCTCTTTCTCAACCTCATTGTACAGTTGTAGTTTCACTTTCTAGGTTTTGTCATTCACTGTTGATCATCTTTCAAGATCAGTTTCAGTGTTAAGAACTTGTAATCACTGCTGATCCTGATCAGATCTGCAAATTTAAAACACTTGAATTGAGTTATCAACGCATAATGATGGGTTGGGGTTATGTTGTAACTTTTGCTTTTTGTTTAATATAATCATCTTCAAAGGTTTGCCTATAAAAACATTTAGCCTTTTGAGTAGAATTGTCACACTATCACAAAGTGGAGGCATTGCATTTCCCTTGCACCCCGCCTGCCAGAGAAAAAGAAGGGAAAGATTCCAGTGTCTGGGGTGGAGAGGTATTACTGTGACCTGTATGGATATAAAATTTAAAGCTGATCGTTACAGTGCTGATGCATACCTCAGATTTTCAACTCAGAAATAGGCCATTCACTTCTACCGAGCCACCTAATCCAATCACACTTTCTTGTTCTGCTCTCGTACGCTTTAATGTTTTTCTTTTTCAAGCAACTATCTAATCCCCAATTTGAAGAGTTACTGAGTGCTGCTTCAAAATTGATTCGAGCCAGACAATTCCACATTCTGATTATCCTGAGTAAAAGCTTTTTCTAACTTCCCCATTATTTTTTTTGTGAAATGTTGAATTTGTATCCTCTTCTATCTGTCTTGTTAATCAATCACAATAATGTCACGAATTACCTTTTCATAACTCTTCATAATCTAGAAAACCGTTCAATGTTCTTGGCTGTCCTACAAGAGCCCTAATTAATTGTGTCTCATAACTGTAATCGTCCATCACTGATTGCATTCTAGTCATTCTATTCCGTTGCTTTTGCTTACTGCAGAGAAATAAATTGGCCCAAATCCAGCTAAAAGTTAACATTGAAACCTCAAAGCTACTGGTCGAACTGCTCCCTGGTGCTCCAGACAACTTGATGTTGCCCATGTGTATACATCTGACTACAATGCCTGAATATCATATCTACAATGGTGGGGTGATTATTAGCAGATAATCCACTGATAAAGCTTAATAATTCCCAGTGCATTTCCAGCTAGCTGAAAAGTCAAATTTAGCTGGTGTGTGCTTTATTGAAAATGCAGCTGCTTGTGAGCAAGGTCCTGAGATTGAGTTACTGTCTTCAATAATACATGGCTCCCTTTAGCTTTGATATCATCAGTTCATGAAATTATGAGGGCATTCTATATAAAGTTGTCTAAATTCTGATTATGACAAATCTTTTGAATGATTTATGTAAAGCTGTTACATGATTAGCCGCATACAGGTAAACCTTGCAACTTTTCTGTTTTCTGTTGGCTATTTATAGAGCTCTTTTTAAAAAAAAAAAAAAAAAAAAAAAATGCAATAGTCAAATGTAAATTGAAAGATAACCAGTTAATCTAGCGATATGGTACTGTCGTGGTTATACCACTGGGCTAACAATCGAAGTTATTAGTTCAAATTCCAGCATGGCCAATTGTGACGCCAGAAAAAATGACCATAAAAGCAGCAGGATTGTTGTTAAAAGCCAGTTGTTCTCTAATATCATTCAACGAAGGGAGGCTTGTACCCCTAATGGGTCTGGGCTATACCTGGTTGACTCTTAGGCCTAGAAATTCATTGTAGCCACTTTTGGGGCGGTAAAGTCGGGCGGCCGCTAAAGTTTGCGCCCGCCGCCAAATCGAGGCCACTTCTCCGATATTCATTAGCTTCGCCCTAAGAGTTTGCTCGAGCGCTAAAACTGGCGCTGGACGCCTCTCTTTAGGCGCTAAGCCGGAGGTGCTGAGCGAGAGCACCGAGGCCGGGCGCGGCGCAGGTGCAGCCATCTCGTGATTGACAGCAGACACCCTGGCGCCGGCCAGCTCTTAAGGGGGAAGGGTCGACTTGGTCTGCTGCCGCGCCCTGGATAGTGGAGCCCTGCAGCTAGGCCTGAACACTGCTGCTGGACCCAAATAGCGCCTGAAGCCATGCAGAAGGCCCGTGAACGAGCGCAGCGCTTCTCAGAGCGTGATCTGAGTGTGCTGGTTGGTGGTGTGGAGAAGAGGCGCCATCTTTTGTACCCGGACAATGGCAGGAAGGCGCCGGTCCGCGTCTACCGGAGAGCCTGGAGGCATGTCGCCAGCAAGGTGTCAGCCAACAGCGAGGTCCCCAGGACCGGTGTCCAATGCCGCAAAAAGTTTAATGACCTCACTCAGATTGTCAGGGTGAGTACCCTTTCCAGTGTCCTCCTCATCCTTGCATGTGCACCTCACATTATGGGCAAAGGGACCTGAAAGCCCTAATGGCCAGCCCTCATCCAGCAGCTATGGGACAGGCATGAACATCAATTGCACATTCTGCACTTAACACACTGGCCAAGCTATTCCACCATGGGAGGCAGTGCACACAAGATCAGGGCGACACACTGGCCAGGCTATTCCACCATGGGAGGCAGTGCACACAAGATCAGGGCGACACACTGTACTTAGAGGCCGTCCTTTCTCTTGCAGGCCAAGCTGGCCAATAATAGGAAGAGCCGGACTGCGACCGGGGGAGGCCGACCCCAGATCCAGCCGCTCACCGAGCTGCAACACCGCGTGGAGTGCATTATGGGTGGCCGGGTGATTGGCCCCGTTGCATGTGGAGATGCCGACCCTGTTCTGGGCACCAATGGTAAGGACATCAACGTTTGGACCTCTCTCGTCCCACTTGCGCATCAGATCGACATCCTTTGCCACTGTCCGACCAATGCGCTGAATGCCACCACTCATGCATCCCTCGCTGACGCCCTCTCCTCACTCTAAAGCTACTCTTGTGCCTTCCTGCTTTCAGATGGTGAGGAGGAGGTCCCTGAAGTTGCCAGTGACAGCCCCTCAGAAGAGGAGGTGGAGGAGGAGCAAGAGGAAGGCGGCCCATCAGGGGAACCCTCAGCCGTGGCAACCCATGCCAATGTAGGGGACACGTCTTCCCTGGAGGGGAGCGTGGCGGAAGTGTCGGAGGGGAGGGGAGTTCATGGGACCTGCGGCCTGCAGAAACGCGGGAGGGGGGGTGCCAGCTCGGCGGCCTTCTCCCCAGAGGGGGGAAGGGTCGGAGGGGAGTCCAATTGCTGGGCCTAGCGGCGTCCAGCAACGCAGGAAGGGTCGGCCAGCTCGGCGGCCTTCTCCCCAGAGGGAGAGTCCGGCCTCCAGTCCGGAGATGGTCTTCGCCGAGGAGATGGAACGCCTCGAGGACTTGTCCGCGGACTCGGAGCGCCGGCACACGGAGCTCATGGGGGTAGTGGCACGGTTGCCTGAGGCCATCGAGTCCCTCTCTCGGAGTGTCACCGACGTCGGGGCCTCACAGGCCATCAGTTTGGCAGAATTCGGGGCAGAGCAGGCAGCGAGTGGGCAGCTGATCAGTGGTGCCGTGCAGTCACTGGGTGCTCTGATGAGGTCACTGAACAGGTCAACACGGGCACTCACTGCTGCCACACTCGCTGTGTTAGCCAGGCATCGCCAGGGCACCCGGCGCGCTGCAGCAGCACAGCGGTCTGTCCCTCGGCAGATTGGTGCGCATGCTGCAGTGCTGGCCCGGGCGAGTGCCAGTGTCTCAGGCGACCAGCGAGCGCCTGCCATCCGCCAGCTTGCCCCCATTCCTCCAGCCGCCACTGCCACTACCCCAGTGGAGCTGCCAGGAGCTGCTGCAGCGACTGATGCTGGCCAGCCACAGCTGCAGCATTCAACAGCTGCCCGCTCGACGGCCAGACCTCGACTAGGCCGACCCCCAAGGGCATCTGCCGTCACGACATGTGCCCCTCTGGAGCCTGCCCCCAGCTTTGCAGCAACCAATGGCCTTACTTTGAGGAGGAGCAGCAGGGCGGGCAGGGGCCACACAAAGATGGCCAAGGCATCGCCCTAGCGGGCCAAAAAGTCGAATGTGTGGCCAGTTGTGTTTGTTTTTTGAGGCCGAGAATTGGATGTTTGTTTTTTGAGGCCTAGAATTGGATGTTTGTTTTTTGAAGGCCGAGGATGTGGCCATTTTAGTTGCACAGTTTTGTTAATCCTCTCCAGGTTGTGGAAGCGAGTAATGTGTTTGAGTGTTTTTTGGGGGTTTCGTCTGTTTTTGGTTTTCATGTGGGAAGGGCCCTGAGTTTGTACAATAAAGCATTTTATTTATTAACATTGTCCATGTTTGATCTTTGAAGTGTTTGTTGCCTTAACCGGCTGAGGGCTTGCGGAGCGGCTGCAATCATGTTCTTTCATTGGCACAAGCCATTCCCTGACGGGGCCTAGAAGTGACGTTCAGTAAGCCGCCGACGGGCGGCCCTTGGACCTTCTGCCTCCCTCCTGGGCTGGTACTCCTCGTCCTCCTCCTCCTCATGCTCCTCCTGCTCCTCCTCCTGAGGTGGGGGTCCAACGTGAGGTGGCAGTGCCTGAGTCCTGCGGATAGCCAGGTTGTGCAGCATGCAGCAAACGACGACGAATTGGGAGACTCGCTCCTGCGAGAATACTGGAGGGCTCCCCCGGAGTGATCGAGACAGCGGAACCGTTGCTTGAGGACGCCGATTGTTTGTTCTATGATGTTCCTAGTCGCTTGATGGCTCTCGTATGCCTCTTCAGCAGGGGTCGTGGGCGCGCGGAGCGGGGTCATGAGCCAGGTACACAAAGGATAGCCTTTGTCCCCGATAAGCCATCCTCTTGGGTGAGGCTGTGCCTGGAACATGTCAGCCATAGTCTGTCTGTCGCAGGATAAAGGCATCGTGGCTGCTGCCTGGAAAGCGGGCATTGACAGCTAGGATGCGCTGCCTGTGGTCACACACCAGCTGTACGTTGAGGGAATGGTAGCCCTTCCGGTTGCGGTAATCCTCGGCATGCTCCAGAGGTGCCCGCAAAGCCACATGCGTGCAGTCAATGGCGCCCTGCACCATGGGGAAGCCCGCTATTCTTGCAAATCCCACTGCACGCTGCTGCTGCTTGTCCAGGGTCATGGGGAAGGAGATGAATTGATGTCTCCTTGTGAAAAGGGCTTCGGTCACCTGGCGGATGCAGCAATGCACGGCGAACTGGGAGATGTTAGCGATGTCCCCAGCAGCGGATTGGAAGGAGCCGGTGGCATAGAAGTTGAGAGCCACCGTCACCTTCACTGCCACCGACAGAGACGTCCTGCACATCAGCTGTGGCTGCAGATCTCTGTGAAGCAGCTGGCAGATGTCTGCAACCACCTCCCTTCTGAATCGCAGCCTCCTTACACACATCGCGGCAGACATGGTCAGATAGGAGGACTGCTGGCGGTATATCCTGGGTGGGTAAGGCCTCAGTTGGCGACGCCTGTTGCCCCCTCTGCGTCTAGCCAGGGCTGCCACTCTCTCACGGCGTCTGTAAGCCCTTCTGGCATAAGGCTGAAAGTCAGCGTTGGCACCCAATGCAGCCCCCATTATATGCTGGCAAACACTGAGCTCTCAATAAAGGCAAAGATAATTGCTAAGCTCTGGCCTGAGCCAAAAATACCTGTCCTAGTGTTGGTCCAAACCAGTAAGCTCTCCTCCTTGGTCTCTCTCCAAAAAACCGTTGCACAAGAGTGAATGCTGCAAAATGGCTGGCCTTTATAGTGCAGGGTAAGTGCCCTTTAATTAGCGCTCCCCGCGGCCCGCCTCGGCTGTGTACCGTTCCACTTCACAGTCGTTAGGGCCGCCCGGCGCACAATGGCCCGGCGCGAGTGAAGTTCCGGTTCGGGGCGCACAAAGGGCGTTGCACTAGTAAATGACGTCATGATCTGCGCGCGCAGCAGGGCGCGCGCTAAGACTTTGCGCCGGTGCTAAATGTGTACTGAAGTTGGGGCGAGGCGCAGATCGCGCTGCGCCCGGGCGCTAAGCGCCTAGCGCTCGAGATCTACTCCTCCTAAGGCGCTAACGGCTGGTGCGCCCAACTGAATTTCTGGGCCTCAATGTCTTCTGAAAAGTTTTAGCAAGCCACTTTGTTCAAAGAACAAATTGCTAAGAAGGTTCATTGAACAATCAGCGTGACCTTAGCCGAATCACCCACAGGCTAAGAATAAATTTAAATTAAATTCAAAAAATTTTGTTCTCCTAGAAAACTACATTTTTTTAGCAAATTAACATCTGAAGTAAAGAAATGATAACTAGGAAAAAAGCAGACAAAACAGTCCTACTTGTGGTTGGGAGAATAGGCTGGATGATGGAAAAATCAACAAGAGTGATTTATTTTCTTGCAATTTGGAGCACATGCAGACTTAATTCAGTTGTGCTAGCTGTTTCTGCAAATTGCAGAGAATATGCACTACAGTCATATGTCGAGGACAATAATACATGTCTGTGGTTTGTTCCTGTCGAACTTAAAGGTGTTTATATGTTGAATGCAGAGTAATTTGTGCAATTCTCTCCATTAGTTCCCTATTAGCTGACGAAACAAAGTGTTAATTTCTAGAAATCACTGATTATTCAAAGTATTGGGACAAACATACTGTGTAGTTGCCAACCTTTGAGTGGTTAGCCATCTAATATATCTGAGATGCAGTTTTTAAATTAACTTTGTTCTGACCTATCTTGATGTGGTAGAAATGGCATATGTCAGAACAAAGGTAATTTAAAAACTGCATCTCTCATAGCTGTATTGGCTGGTTAACTAAAAAGATTGGCAACTACACAGTCTGTTTGTCTCAATACTTTGAATAATCAGAGATTTCTGGAAATTAACACTGTTTAGTCAGCTATAGGGACACTAATGGAGAGAATTACACAAATTACTCTGCATTCAACAAACCTACCTCTTTGACCAAGTTTTTGATCATCTGCCCTAATTTCTCCTTATGTGGCTCGGTGTCATTTTTTGTCTTGCTACTCCTGTGACACGCCTTGGGATGTTCTACTACGTTAAAGGCGCTATATAAATACAAGTTGTTGTGCCTGTTTTTCGGCCGTATAGCATACCAATTTAGCGATGGAGCGCCCTGTGCCCACTTCGCTCAGGTGTTGGTCCCACTGCCAAATTTGTGGAGCCCATCTTTTAAGTGTGCTGGGTTGACACCTAAAACAGGTGTTGGGCCCCTTGAATATGTAAATTAGGGGCCTAATGCTCATTGAAGGACCACTTTAACAAATCGGTCACCTCGTGAGCGGGTTTGCCAAGCAATGGTAAGTTATTTTACACTAGCCTATGGAGCTAAGAGGAGCAGGACTGATTCCTCGACTCCACAGGAGCTGCGATTGCTCCCTCCCTCATATCCCACTCCAATCCCCGCCCCCCCCCCCCCCCCCATCCCAACTCCCGGGACTAAGCTGAGGTCCGTTGCCAGCGAGGTAGGTAGTCCGAAATTAGTTTCTTCCATGGGGCGAACTGCCTGTGGATGCAGGACTGTTGCTGGCAGCATGTCCGGAGTATGCAGATTGGGCCTGAGACCAAATTTCCATCAATCTTGTTAACACAAGAGAAGTATTGTTTTGAAATTTTAAGAAAATGGTTTATAATGACTAAATATACAGTTCAGATAACTATTTAATAATGTAACATAAATTAGTTTGATGAGTTAGTGTACATTCACCTATCTTCTAAAGTAAAGGAGATATGTGATAGCTCATGATGTATTCCAGTAAACTGAAATGCAGTAGCATGGGTTTCCCCTTAACCGCTGGTTCTCGTGTTGAATTGGTCAAGATACACTCTGGTTCACAGGGCAAAAGAGGTCCCCTAACGGGATTGGCTGGTGTCACTGAACCTGAGCAACTATTTTGCTTAAAAATCCTAAAACGTAACGGCAACATTAGTTCATTCTAAATGCAAGAGCTGTCAGTCATAACAGAACAGAAGGAGGCCATTCAGCCCATCTAGTCTGTGCCGGCGCTCTCTGGAGTAATCCAGTCAGTCCCATTCCCCCGCTCTATCCCCGTAGCCCTGCAAGTTTATTTTCCCTCAAGTGCCTATCCAGTCTCCCCTTGAAAACATTGAATGTCTCTGCTTCCACCACTTCCGTCAGCAGCGAGTTCCAGGTCCTCACCACTCGCTGTGTAAAAAAGTTTTTCCTCACGTTCCCCCTTGTATCTCTTGCCCAAAACCTTAACTCCGTGTCCCCCAGTCCTTATACCATCAACTAGTGGGAACAGCCTTTCCCCCGTCTAGCCTATCCAAACCCGTCATAATCTTGTACACCTCTATCAAATCACCCCTCAACCTCCTTTGCTCCAATGAAAACAAATCCAGCTTCGCCAACCTGTCCTTGTAGCTAAGATCCCCCATCCCCGGAACCATTCTGGTAAATCTCCTCTGCACCCCCTCAAGGGCCTTCACATCCTTCTTAAAGTGTGGTGACCAGAACTGAACACAATACTCCAGTTGTGGCCCAACCAGTGCTTTATAAAGGTTCAGCATAACTTCTCTACTTTTGTACTCAATACCTCTATTTATGAAGCCCAAGATCCCACATGCTTTGCTAAGCACTCTCTCAATATGTCCTGCCACCTTCAGGGACCTATGCACATTAACTCCCAGGTCTCTCTGTTCCTGCGTACTCTTTAAAACTGTGCCATTTAGTGTATATTGCCTCTCCCTGTTCCTTCTGCCAAAACGTATCACCTCTCACTTCTCTGTATTAAATTCCATCTGCCACTTGTCTGCCCATTCTGCTAGCCTTTCTATGTCCTGTTGTAGTGGATTGGTATCGTCCTCACTGTTTGCCACATCCCCAAGCTTGGTGTCATCGGTAAAATTAGAAATTCTACTCTGTATTCCAATATCCAGGTCATTTATATATATCAAAAAAAGCAATGGCCCCAGAACTGACCCTTGGGGAACACCACTGTCTACCATCATCCAGTCTGAAAAACAGCCATTTACCACAACTCGCTGTTTTCTATCCTTAAGCCAATTCTTATCCAAGCTGCCACTGACCCACCTATTCCATGAGCCTCAATTTTGTTAACCAGCCTTCTATGTGGTACTTTGCCAAATGCCTTCCTAAAATCCATTTGGATGACATCTATTGCATTCCCTTCATCAATCCTCCCCATTACTTTGTCAAAAAATTCAATGTCCTGTGAATAATTATTTTCATCACTTCTCTTCTGAAGACAGTTACTCAGGGTGAGGTATGAATCCACTGGTACCTCACCTAAGTCAGTAATCTACATGGGAGAGAGCTAGGAGGCTGATCGTTGGAAGCTATGCGAAGCTGAGCTGTAACAGCCAAGCCTGATCCTGATTCTGTTTCTGTTCTCTTGATGTCCAGACATGCACATTCCAGAAGGAGTTACAGGAGTAGGAACCCCGGTTGATTCTTTTCTTTTGCCCCCTCCGTAACGCATGGGCACTGAGGCCAATTTTGCATTCCAGTTGCCAAGCTGGCTGAAACAAACCAACTCGGCCCAGACTTTAACATTTACTTGGTATCAAAAATCATCACAATAATTACAATTTATGTAGTGATGTCAGATTTGTAATTTCAGACCTGGATCGCTGTCGAATGTTACTAATAAGAGCTGCCAGATGCTGCAAATACCTGCCACACCTGTTGTACCATAATTCTTGCAGCTGTCATTATTGGAAGGGGTCAACAGAGTGATGTTACATTGGATGACCATTACCTTTCAAAGTCAGTGTTTAAACTTTACAGCCTAACAAACTGCTGCTGCCATTTGACCTTCCTCTGATTGTTTTAAACTAAATATTCAATTTGTAGCGAATACTATGGGTATTCGTAGCAACCAATTGTCAGGCATTGAATTCCTGACCGTGTTTATTCTGTACAGTGTAAAGTTTTGAAGGATATTATCATTGTTTTATGATCTGGTTATGCGTAAGGCTGGAGCACCAACCAACACAGACTAATTGTGACAGGGTTTTAACATTAGGCTACAACTAAGAATGTTTATCGTATTGCATAAAAATATCTTTTACGTAATTTAAGGAACAAATCCACGGGTGTCAGCCTTGGCTCAGAGGTAACACTCTAACCTGTGGTGGGTTCAAGTCCCACTCCAGTGACTTTACGCATAATCTAAGCTGACACCTCAGGGCAGTACTGAGGGAGTGCTGCGATATTGGAGCTGCTGTCTTCATTAAACAGAGATCTTTGCAGATGAACATAAAAGATCCCATGGCATGATTCGAGGAAGAGCAGGGAAGGTTGCCTGGTGTTAGAATCACAGAATCTTACAGCACATAAGGGGGCCATTTGGTCCGTCGTGCCTGTGCCGGGTCTTTGTGGCCATCCCCCTTTCAAACAGATATACCACTTTGGATATTGTTGAGGGGAATGGCTTATCGGGGGAAGACAGCAGCAGCCAACTTCCTGGCACCATGGGTGGTCCTGCTGCACAGGACGGGAGGAAAAAAAGCAGGAGAGCTATAGTGATGGGGGATTCTATTGTAAGGGGAATAGATAGGCGTTTCTGCGGCCGCAAACGAGACTCCAGGATGGTATGTTGCCTCCCTGGTGCAAGGGTCAAGGATGTCTCTGAGCGGCTGCAGGGCATTCTGGAGGAGGAGGGTGAACAGCCAGTTGTTGTGGTGCATATAGGTAAAAAAATGGGATGAGGTCCTAAAAGCTGAATATAGGGTGTTAGGAGGTAAATTTAAAAATAGGACCGCAAAGGTAGTAATCTCTGGGTTGCCATTATTGGATGGGGTTAACAGAGTGATGTTACATTGGATGAATATTACCTTTCAAAGACACTTGCTAGTCTGAGTAGAAATGGAAGGATATTTCAGATGACTACGTGGCTAGAGGAATGGTGCAAGGGGGAGGGATTCAAATTCCTGGGACATTGAAACCGGTTCTGGGGGAGGTGTGACCAGTACAAACTGGACGGTTTGCACCTGGGCGGGACCGGAACCAATGTCCTAGGGGGGAGTGTTTGCTAGTGCTGTTGGGGAGGGTTTCAACTAAAATGGCAGGGGGTTGGGAACCTGTGCAGGGAGACAGAGGAAAGGAAAGCAAGGATAGAAACAAAAGACAGGAAGGAGAAAAGCAAAAGTGGAAGGCAGAGAAATCAGGGGTGTAAATCAAACAGGGCCACAGTAAATAATAATTCTAAAAGGACCAAGAGTGTTAAAAATTCAAGCCTGAAGGCTTAGTGTCTTAATGCGAGGAGCATTCGTAATAAGGTGGATGAATTAGCTGCACAAATAGATGTAAACGGATATGATATCATTGGGATTACGGAGACATAGCTCAAGGGTGACCAAGACTGGGAATTCAACATTCAGGGATATTCAATATTCAGGAAAAAAGGAAAAGGAGGTAGGGTAGCATTGCTGGTTAAAGAGGAGGTTAACACAACAGTAAGGAAGGATATTAGCTCTGATAATGTGGAATCTGTATGGGCAGAGCTGAGAAATACCAAAGGGCAGAAAACGTTAGTGGGAGTTGTGTACAGACCCTCAAACAGTAATGCTGAGGTTGGGGATGGCATTAAACGGGAAATTAGAGACACCTGCAATAAGGGCATAGCAGTTATCATGGGTGACTTTAATCTACATCTAGATTGGGCTAACCAAATTAGTAACAATACTGTGGAGGAGGAATTCCTAGAGTGTATACGGGATGGCTTCCTGGACCAATATGTCGAGGAACCAACTAGAGATCAGGCCATCTTAGACTGGGTATTGTGTAATGAGAGAGGATTAATTAGCAGTCTTGTTGTGCGAGGCCCCTTGGGTCGGAGCGATCATAATATGATAGAATTCTTCCTTAAGATGGAGAGTGAAGTAGTTGACTCAGACTAGGGTCCTGAATTTAAATAAAGGAAACTACGATGGTATGAGGCACGAGTTGGCTAGGATGGATTGGGGAATGTTACTTAAAGGGTTAACGGTGGATAGGCAATGGCAAACATTTAAAGATCGCATGGATGAACTACAGAATTTGTTCATCCCTGTTTGGCATAAAAATAAAACAAAAAAGCTGACTCAACCGTCGCTAACCAGGGAAATTAGGGTTAGCATAAGATCCAAGGAGAGGACATATAATTTGGCCAGAAAAAGCAGCAAACCTGAGGATTGGGAGCAGTTTAGGATTCAGCAAAAGAGAACAAAGGGATTAATTAAGAGAGGGGAAATAGATTTGAGAGTAAGCTTGCAGGGAACATAAAAACTGACTCAAAGCTTCTATAGATATGTGAAGAGAAAAAGATTGGTGAAGTCAAGCGTAGGTCCCTTGGAGTCAGAATCAGGGGAATTTATAATGGGGAACAAAGAAATGGCAGACCAATTAAATACATATTTTGGTTCTGTCTTCACAAAGGAGGACACAAATAACCTCCCAGAGATGTCGGGGAAGATGGGGTCTAATAAGAGGGAGGAATTGAATGAAATCAGTATTTGTAGGGAAATGGTGTTGGGGAAATTGACGGGATTGAAGGCCAATAAATCCCCAGGGCCTGATAATCTACATCCTAGGGTACTTAAGGAAGTGGCCCTAGGAATAGTAGATGCATTGCTGGTCATCTTCCAAAATTCTATAGACTCTGGAACAGTTCCCATGGATTGGAGGATAGCTAATGTAACCCCACTATTTAAAAAAAGGTGGTAGAGAGAAAACGGGGAATTATAGACCAGTAAGCCTGACATCGGTAGTGGGGAAAATGCTGGAGTCCATTATAAAAGATGTAATAGCAGAGCACTTGGAAAACTGTGACAGGATTGGACAAAGTCAGCATGGATTTAGAAAAGGTAAATCATGCTTGACTAATCTACTGGAATTTTTTGAGGATGTAACTGGTAGAATAGATAAGGGAGAACCAGTGGATGTGGTGTATTTGAACTTTCAGAAGGCTTTCGATAAGGTCCCGCATAAGAGATTAGCGTGCAAAGTTAAAGCACACGGGATTGGGGGTAAGATACTGTCTTGGATAGAGAACTGGTTGGTAGACAGGAAGCAAAGAGTTGGAATAAACGGGTCCTTTTCCGAGTGGCAGGCTCGGTGCTAGGACCCCAGCTACTCACTATATATAAATGATCTAGACGAGGGAACTAGATGTAATATCTCCAAGTTTGCAGACGACGCAAAGCTGGATGGGCGTGTGTGCTGTGAGGAGGATGCAGAGAAACTCCAGTATGATTTGGACAGGTTGGGTGATTGGGCAGATGCAGTATAATGTGGATAAATGTGAGGTTATCCACTTCGATGGCAAAAACAGGAAGACCGATTATTATCTGAACGGCAATAGATTGCGAAAAGGGGAAGAACATAAGAAATAGGAGCAGGAGTAGGCCAATTGGCCCCTCGAGCCTGCTCCGCCATTCAATAAGATCATGGCTGATCTGATCCTAACCGCCAATCCACTATGACAGGACTATCTCCTGAATCTAACAGCATTAGACACACGAAAACAGGAGCAGGATCAGGCTACACGGCCCCTGGGCCCGCTCCGCTACCCACAGGGCCATGACCTATCCGAACCTAGACTCATGTCCAAATTCCTGCCCGCTCCCCGTAACCCTTAATTCCCTTTTCTACTAGGAAACTGTCTATTTCTGTTTTAAATTTATGTAATGATGTAGCTTCGACAGCTTTTTGGGGCAGCATATTCCATGGACCTACCACCCTCTGAGTGAAGTAGTTCCTCCTCATCTCAGTTTTGAAAGAGCAGCCCCTTATTCTAAGACTATGCCCCCTAGTTCTAGTTTCACCCATCATCTGGAACATCCTCCCTGCATCCACCCGATCCAACCCCTTCATAATCTTACATGTTTCAATAAGATCGCCTCTCATTCTTCTGAACTCCAATGAGTAGAGTCCCAATCTACTCAACCTCTCCTCATATGTCCATCCCCTCATCCCCGGGATTAATCGAGTGAACCTTCTTTGTACTGACTCGAGAGCAAGTATGTCCTTTCTTAAGTATGGACACCAAAACTGTATGCAGTATTCCAGGTGCGGTCTCACCAATACCTTGTACAACTGAAGCAATACCTCCCTATTTTTATATTCTATCCCCCTAGTAATGAAAGCCAACATTCCATTGGCCTTCTTAATCACTTGCTGCACCTGCATACTAACCTTTTGAGTTTCGTGCACCAGGACCCCCAGATCCCTTTGTACTTCAGTACTTTCAAGTTTCTTGCCATTAAGATAATAACTTGCTCTACGATTTTTCCTGCCAAAGTGCATAACCTCACACTTTCCAGTATTGTATTCCATCTGCCAAATCTCTGCCCACTTACTTAGCCTGTCTATGTCCCCTTGCAGGTTTTTTATGTCCTCCTCACTCACTACTTTCCCTCCCATCTTAGTATCATCTGCAAACTTTGATGTGTTACACTCGGTCCCCTCCTCCAAATCGTTAATATAGATTGTAAAGAGTTGGGGACCCAGCACTGACCCCTGCGGAACACCACTGGTTACTGATTGCCAGTCTGAATATGAACCATTTATCCCAACTCTCTGCCTTCTGTTAGATAGCCAATCCTCTATCCATGCCAGAATATTACCCCCAATCCCGTGATTTTTTATCTTAAGCAATAATCTTTTGTGTGGCACCTTGTCAAATGCCTTTTGGAAGTCTAAATACACTACGTCCACTGGTTCACCTTTATCCACCCTATATGTTACTTCCTCAAAGAACTCCAGCAAATTTGTCAAACATGACTTCCCCTTCATAAAACCATGCTGACTTTGTCTTATTAAATTATGATTATCCAAATGTCCTGTTACTGTCTCCTTAATAATGGACTCCAAAATTTTACCTACCACAGATGTTAGGCTAACCGGTCTATAGTTTCCAGCCTTCTGTCTACTGCCCTTTTTAAATAAGGGTGTTACATTAGCAGTTTTCCAGTCTGCCGGGACCTTTGCTGAGTCCAGGGAGTTTTGGAAGATTATTACCAATGCATCCACAATCCCTACCGCCACTTCCCTCAAAACCCTGGGATGTAAGCCATCAGGTCCAGGTGATTTATCCGCCTTGAGTCCCATTATTTTACCAAGTACTACTTCCTTAGTGATTTTAATCGTATTTAGCTCCTCCCCCCCCCCCCCCCCTATAGCCCCCTGCTTGTCAAGTGTTGGGATATTCTTGGTGTCCTCTACTGTAAAGACTGATACAAAATATTCATTCAGTGTTTTTGCCATCTCCATATTTCCCACCATTAATTTCCCGGTCTCATCCTCTAAGGGACCAACATTTACTTTAGCCATCCTTTTTCTTTTTATATAACTATAAAAACTCTTACTATCTGTCTTTATATTTTTTGCTAATTTACTTTCATAATCTATCTTCCCTTTCTTAATCTTTTTGTTATTTTTTGCTGTCTTTTAAAGTTTTCCCAATCCTCTATCCTCCCACTAGATTTGGCTACCTTATATGCCCTTGTTTTTAGTCGAATACTATCCTTAATTTCTTTACTTAGCCACGGATGGCTGTCTTTTCTTTTACACCCTTTTTTTCTCAGTGGAATATACTTTTTTTGGAATTTGTAAAATAACTCCTTAAATGTACACCACTGATCATGTATCGTCTTATCCTTTAACCTATTTTCCCAATCCACTTTACTCCATTCCGCTCTCATACCTTCATAGTCTCCTTTATTCCAGCTTAGCACGCTTGTTTGAGATACAGCCTCCTCACCCTCTAACTGAATATGGAATTCAACCATGTTATGGTCACTCATTCCAAGGGGATCCTTTACTAGGACATTTTTAATTAATCCTGTCTCGTTACACAGGACCAGATCTAAGGTTGCTTGCCCCCTGGTTGGTTCAGTTACATACTGCTCAAGAAACCCATCCCTAATACACTCAATGAACTCATCCTCAAGGCAGCCCTGCCCAATTTGATTCGTCCAATTTATATGATAGTTAAAATCCCCCATAATTATAGATGTTCCCTTATTACAAGCCTCAACTATTTCCTGATTGATACTCCGTCCAACCGAGTTGCGACTGTTCGGAGGCCTATATACTACACCCACTAGTGTTTTTTTCCCCTTATTATTCCTTATCTCCACCCAAACTGTTTCATTATCCTGATCCTTTGACCCAATATCATTTCTCTGTATTACAGTGATTCCTCCCTTTATTAACATAGCCACCCCACCTCCCCTTCCTTCCTGCCTGTCCTTCCTGATTGTTAAATAACCTGGTATGTTTAATTCCCAGGCATTGTCACCCTGCAGCCATGTTTCTGTAATGGCCACAAGATCATACCCATATGTAGCTATTTGTGCCTTTAACTCGTCTATTTTGTTACGAATGCTACGTGCATTCAGATAGAGAACTTTCAAATATGTTTTGTGACACTTAGTTCCTGCTATTGCCCTTTTTATTACTTTACCTTTTACTCCACACCTTCTACCCCTTCCTGACACGCTCTGGTTTTTAATTTCCCCACTGCTACCTAAGTCTTTGACCTTCTCTGTTGTCATTTTTATTATTTGCTCTCTAGGAACCTCCCCCCCACTAGTTAGTTTAAAGCCCTCTCTACAGCCCTAGTTATATGATCCGCCAGGACTCTAGTCCCAGCACTGGCCAAGTGAAGCCCGTCCCAACGGAACAGCTCCCTCCTGTCCCAGTACTGGTGCCAGTGTCCAAGGAAGCAAAACCCATTTCTCCCACACCAGTCTTTGAGCCACGCATTTAACTCTCTTATTTTATTTGTCCGAGCCAAATTCGCTCGTGGCTCAGGTAATAATCCAGAGATTATTACCCTTGTGGTTCTGCTTTTTAATTTGGCCCCTAGCTGCTCAAACTCCCTCAGCAGAACCTCCTTCCTTGTCCTATCTATGTCGTTGGTACCAACATGGACCACGACACCTGGATCCTCCCCCTCCAAGTTTCTGTCCAGCCCAGAGGAGATGTCCTTAACCCTGGCACCGGGTAGGCAACACAGCCTACGGGACTCTCGCTCTTGGCTGCAGAGAACTCTATCTATCCCCCTAATAATACTATCCCCTACCACTGCAACGAGACCTGGGTGTCCTTGTGCACCAGTCACTGAAGGTAAGCATGCAGGTGCAGCAGGCGGTTAAGAAGGCAAATGGCCTTCATAGCGAGAGGATTCGAGTACAGGAGCAAGGATGTCTTGCTGCAGTTGTACAGGGCCTTGGTGAGACCACACCTTGAGTATTGTGTGCAGTTTTGGTCACCTTATCTGAGGAAGGATGTTCTTGCCATGGAGAGAGTGCAGCGAAGATTCACCAGATTGATACCTGGGATGGCAGGAATGATGTATGAGGAGAGATTGGGTCGATTAGGCTTATATTTGCTAGAGTTTAGAAGAATGAGAGGGGATCTCATTGAAACTTATAAAATTCTAGCAGGACTAGACAGACTAGATGCAGGAAGGATGTTCCCGATGGCGGGGGAGTCCAGAACCAGGGGTCACAGTCTAAGGATAAGGGGTAAGCCATTTAGGACTGAGATGAGGAGGGATTTCTTCACCCAGACAGTGGTGAACCTGTGGAATTCTCTACCACACAAGGCTGTTGAGGGCACTTCATTAAATATATTCAAGAAGGAGTTAGATATATTTCTTAAGGCTAAAGGGATCAAGGCATACGGGGAGAAAGCAGCGACAGGGTACTGAATTTGGATGATCAGCCATGACCTCATTAAATGGCGGAACAGGCTCGAGGGGCCGAATGGCCTACTCCTGCTCCTATCTTCCATGTTTCTATGTTTGAAAGAGCTGTCCAATTTAGTCTTGAGGGTGCCAACATCTATCCCAGCTGGAGTATTGTTTTCAATTCTGGGCACCACACT
This sequence comes from Somniosus microcephalus, assembly GCF_052327205.1. Taxonomy (NCBI): domain Eukaryota; kingdom Metazoa; phylum Chordata; class Chondrichthyes; order Squaliformes; family Somniosidae; genus Somniosus; species Somniosus microcephalus. The sequence goes on from NC_140988.1 coordinate 364,657,157, forward strand.
TTAGGAAGGATGTCGAGGCCTTGGAGAGGATGCAGAAGAGATTTACTAGAATGATACCAGGAATGAGGGACTCTATGTGGAGAGATTGGAGAAGCTGAGGTTGTTCTACTTAGAGCTGAGATGGTTAAGAGGAGCTGTGATAGAGGTGTTCACAATCATGAAGGGTTTTGATCGAGTAAATAAGGAGAAACTGTTTGCAGTGGCAGAAGGGATGATTACCAGAGGGGACAGATTTAAGGTGATAGGCAAAAGAACCAGAGGCAACATGAGGACCTTTTCTTTTAAACGCAGAGAGCTGTTGTGATCTGGAATGCATTGCCCCACAAGATGGTTAAAGCGGATTCAACAATAACTTGCAAAAGGGAATTGGATAAACACTTTAAGGGAAAAATATTTTTTTTCTCCCCAACACAGACATAGGGCCATCTGTAATGGTTCCACTGCCATCCTGGTTGAGAATAAGCAACTCAGGACAAACAAAGCTGAGACCTACTTGGTCAGTATGGCTCAGTTGCTCATTATTTTAACCAACTGAGCAATTGTTGGATTGTACTCCTGGTTAAGGATGGGCCAACCAAATACCTTGAAATTAGATGCTTGTAGTAATGTGCAGAAGAATCAAAATCAGATGTCAAATGTCTGTTCAACAATGTATCCTGCTGCTGCTGACTTATTGCACTCAGTTAATTACTCCATTTAAATTTTTATCTAATCATTTCTGGTATGAATATGGAACCTGGGGCTCTAAGACTACCTCCAACTAACAAAAATCTAGACTGTCGGTGTACTGTGAAGAGCTGAGCAGCTGGTGCTGTAAGGTTTTAATGAAATTAATAGAATCCTGATTTACATTCACTTGTATTAATTCACTTGTCACATTATGTTTGCATTGCTTTAAAAATGTTTTGGCAAAATCTATCCCTTTCTTGCTGTACGATTCTTTTTTCCAAGATTTCTATTTGTTATTTTTGACTGCTTTCATTCTTTACATGTATATGGCCGTTTTTGTTTGCTTCAAGTTCTCCTGGCCTTGAACCCATTTCTCCTGAAATGTTTCCAAGATGTCATTTATTGGGTATCCCGAAACCACCTTTGATTGAGATTACATTGATAGCTGTCTGCATTGTCTTCTGAAAGCAGCAACAAACAGCAAATTTTGTTTGCACCCATGTCAGCTGTGGCTCAGTTGGCAGCACACTCGCCTTTGAGTCACCCCAGGGACTTGAGCACATAAAGCTAGGCTGACAATCCAGTGCAGTGCTGAGGGAGCGCTGCACTGTTGGAGGTGCCATCTTTCGGATCAGACGTTAAAAGATCCCATGGCACTATTTCGAAGAAGAGCAGGGGAGTTATCCCCAGTGTCCTGGCCAATATTTATCCCTCAATCAACATCACTAAAAAACAGATTATCTGGTCATTATCAGATTGCTGTTTGTGGGACCTTGCTGTACAAAAATTGGCTGCTGCGTATCCCACATTACAACAGCGACTCCACTTCAAAGGTACTTCATTTTCTGTAAAGCGCTTTGAGACGTCCGGTGGTCGTGAAAGGTGCGATATAAATGCAAGTCTTTCTTTAATGCAAAGTGGGTGACTTTGTGACAGCATTACTTGCTGCAGGTAAAAACTTGTCAGTTACTTTCCAATAACTGGAGAAGTCCAGATCATTTTGCTCTGCACAATTGAATTGCGTGTTTTACACATATAGAATAACAAAATGTTGGTGTGTTACATTCAGAGATTTTTCCTGACAGAGCAGTTACTGGATAAGGGTAATCCAGTAGATGTAGTTTACTTAGATTTTCATAGGATATCTGACATATTTCTTTGTGAGAGTAGTAGGAAAGGAAGGCTTGTGGAACAGATAAAACATAGAAGATAGGAGCAGGAGTAGGTCATTCGGCCCCTCGAGCCTGCTCCGCCATTTAATGAGATCATGGCTGATCATCCAAATTCAGTACCCTGTCCCTGCTTTCTCCCCATATCCCTTGATCCCTTTAGCCTCAAAAAATATATCCAACTCCCTGAATATATTTAATGAATTGGCCTCAACTGCCCTGTATGGCAGAGAATTCCACAGGTTCACCACTCTCTGGGTGAAGAAATTCCTTCTCATCTCAGTCCTAAATGGCTGACCTCTGGTTCTGGACTCCCCCGCCATTGGGAACATCCTTCCTGCATCTAGTCTGTCTAGTCCTGCTAGAATTTTATAAGTTTCAATGAGATCCCCTCTCATTCTTCTAAACTCTGGTGAATATAAGCCTAATCGACCCAATCGATTAGTAGTAAAGTAGTAAAAGGGGTAAAAATAGGAATAAATTGACATAAAACATATATGAAAGTTCTTTATCTGAATGCACGCAGCATTCGTAACAAAATAGACGAGTTGACGGTACAAATAACTACACATGGTTATGATCTGGTGGCCATTACGGAAACCTGGCTGCAAGATGATCATGACTGGGAACTAAACATACAAGGGTATTTGACAATTAGGAAGGACAGACAGGAAGGAAAGGGAGGTGGGGTTGCTATGTTAATCAAGGGTGGAATCACTGCAATAGTCAGAAATGATATTGGGTCAAAGGATCAGGATAGTGAAACAGTTTGAGTGGAGATAAGGAATAATAAGGGGAAAAAGTCACTAGTGGGGCGTAGTCTATAGGCCTCCTAACAGTTGCAATTCTGTTGGTCGGAGTATAAACCAAGAAATAGTTGGGGCTTGTAATAAGGGAACAGCTATGATCATGGGGGATTTAAACTTTCATATTGACTGGACTAATCAAATTGGGCATGGCAGCATTGAGGAAGAGTTCATAGAGTGTATTAGGGACGGGTTCCTTGAGCAGTATGTAACCGAACCAACCAGGGGGCAGGCAATCTTAGATCTGGTCCTGTGTAATGAGACAGGATTAATAAAAAATGTCCTAGTAAAGGATCCCCTTGGAATGAGTGACCATAATATGGTTGAATTCCAAATTCAGTTTGAGGGTGAGAGAGTTGGATCTCAAACCAACGTACTGAGCTTAAATAAAGGACACTATGAAGGTATGAGAGTAGAATTGACTAAAGTGGACTGGGAAAACAGATTAAAGTGTAAGACGGTACATGAGCAGTGGTCTACATTCAAGGAGATATTTCACATCTTTCAAGAAAAATATATTCCACTGAGGAAAAAGGGTAGTAAAAGAAAAGACAGCTATCCGTTGCTTAGTAAAGTAATAAAGGTTAGTACAGGTAGACTATCCTTTATCTGAACTTCCGAAAACCTCTAAAAACCGAAAGTTTTTTCGTTCAGCGTAAGTCATGCGCACGACATGACCAGAGTGGCGCACGACTTACGCTGAGCAGGGCAGAGGGTCACAGAGTTCCCTCCTGGGTAGGAGATTGCAGGCCGAGCCGGGCAGTGTGAAGGAGGTACCGGAAAAGTGAACCCAACAATACAGCGGCCTGTCTGATACCTGCAGCGGCCCATCCGATATTCTTTTCTCCCCCCCACCCCGTCCGATATTCTTTTCTCCCCTCCGCCCCCCCCCCCCCCCCCCCGACCCGCGGCCCGTCCGATATTCTTTTCTCCCGACGACCGACCCCGACCTGAATCGCGGCCGGTCCGATATTCTTTTCTCCCCGACCTGATTTGCGGGCCAGCTTAGTAGGAGTCAGCCGATTTTCCAGTCTTATAATAATACCTTCTGAAATCCGAAAAATTCCGAAAACGGAAACTCAGCTGGTCCCAGGGCTTTCAGATAAGGGATAGTGTACCTGTATCCGACTGAAAACAAGGGCATATAAAGTAGCCAAATCTAGTGGGAGGATAGAAGATTGGGAAGCATTTAAAAGCCAGCAAACAATAACTAAAAGATTAATTAAGAAAGGGAAGATAGATTATGAAAGTAAACTAGCAAAAAATATAAAAACAGATAGCAAGAGTTTCTACAGCTATATAAAAAGAAAAAGGGTGGCTAAAGTGAACGTTGGTCCCTTAGAGGATGGGTCTGGGAAACTAGTGGTGGGGAACATGGAGATGGCAAAGACACTGAACAAATATTTTGTATCAGTCTTTACAGTAGAGGACACTAAAAATATCCCAACACTGGACAAAAAGGGGGCAATTGGGGGGGGGGGAGGAGCTAAACACGATTAAAATCACTAAGGAGGTGGCACTCGGTAAAATAATGGGACTTAAGGCGGATAAATCCCCCGGACCTGATGGCCTACATCCTAGGGTCTTGAGAGAAGTAGCGGTAGGGATTGTGGATGCATTGGTGATTATTTTCCAAAACTCCCTGGACTCAGGAAAGGTCCCGGCAGTTGGAAAACTGCTAATGTAACACCCTTATTTAAGAAGGGAAGTAGACAAAAAGCTGGAAACTATCGACCAGTTAGCCTAACATCTGTGGTTGTTAAAATGTTGGAGTCCATTATTAAGGAAACAGTAACAGAGCATTTGGATAAACATAATTTAATAGGACAGAGTCAGCATGGTTTTACGAAGGGGAAGTTATGTTTGACAAATTTGCTCAAAATCTTTGAGAACATAACATACAGGGTGGATAAAGGGGAGCCAGTGGCTGTAGTGTATTTGGACTTCCAAAAGGCATTTGACAAGGTGCCACACAAGATTACTGATCAAGATAAAAAATCACGGGATTGGGGGCAATATACTGGCATGGGTGGAAGATTGGCTATCTAACAGAAAACAGAGAGTTGGGATAAATGGTTCGTTCTCAGGTTGGCAATCAGTAACTAGTGGTGTTCCGCAGGGGTCAGGGCTGGGACCCCAACTCTTTACAATCTATATTAATGATTTGGAGGAAGGGACCGAGTGCAACATATCCAAGTTTGCCGACGATACAAAGATGGGAGGGAAAGCAGTGAGTGAGGAGGACATAAAAAACCTGCAAAAGGACATAGACAGGCTAAGTGAGTGGGCAGAGATTTGGCAGATGGAATATAATATTGGAAAGTGTGAGATTATGCACTTTGGCAGAAAAAATCAAAGAGCAAGTTATTATCTTAATGGAGAGAAACTGCAAAGTGCTACAGTACAAAGGGATCTGGGGGTCCTGGTGCATGAAACACAAAAAGTTAGTATGCAGGTGCAGCAGGTGATCAGGAAGGCCAATGGAATCTTGGCTTTTATTGCAAGGGGGATGGAGTATAAAAACAGGGAAGTCTTGCTGCAGTTATGCAGGGTATTGGTGATGCCACACCTGGAATACTGCGTGCAGTTTTGGTTTCCATATTTAAGAAAAGATATACTTGCTCTCGAGGCGGTTCAGAGAAGGTTTACTCGGTTGATTCCGGAGATGAGGGGGTTGACGTATGAGGAAAGGTTGAGTAGGCTGGGACTCCACTCATTGGAGTTCAGAAGAATGAGAGGCGATCTTATCGAAACATATAAGATTGTGAGGGGGATTGATCGGGTGGATGCGGTGAGGATGTTTCCACTGATGGGTGAGACTAGAACTAGGGGGCATAATCTTAGAATAAGGGGCTGCCCTTTCAAAACTGAGATGAGGAGAAACTTCTTCACTCAGAGGGTAGTAAATCTATGGAATTTGCTACCCCAGAGAGCTGTGGAAGCTGCAACATTAAATAGATTTAAAGCGGAGATAGACAGTTTCCTAGCAGATAAGGGAATTGGGGGTTACGGGGATGGGCAGGGAAGTGGACGGGAGTCTAGGTTCGGATCAGCCATGATCCTATTGAATGGCGGAGCAGGCCCGAGGGGCCGTATGGCCTACTCCTGCTCCTCCTACTTATGTTCTAATCTCTCCTTATACGTCATTCCTGCCATCCCAGGTCTCAGTCTGGTGAATCTTCACTGCACTCTCTCCATGGCAAGAACATCCTCAGATAAGGTGACCAAAACTGCACACAATACTCAAGGTGTGGTCTCACTAAGGCCCTGTACAACTGTAGCAAGACATCCTTGCTCCTGTATGTGAATTCTCTCGCTATGAAGGCCATTTGCCGCCTGCTGCACCTGCATACTTGCCTTCAGCGACTAGTGCACAAGGACACCCAGGTCTCGTTGCACTTCCCCCTTTCCCAATCTATTGCCGTTCAGATAATCTGTCTTCCTGTTTTTGCCACCGAAGTGGATAACCTCGCATTTATCCACATTGGGCAGATGCATGGCAAATGCAGTATAATCACCCAACCTGTCCAAATCGTACTGGAGTTTCTCTGTATCCTCCTCACAGCACACATGCCCACCCAGCTTTGTATCATCTGCAAACTTGGAGATATTACATCTAGTTCCCTCGTCTAGATCATTTATTTATTTATTTATTTATTTATATATATATATATATATATATATATATATATATAGTAAATAGCTGGGGTCCTAGCACCGATCCCTGTGGTACCCCACCAGTCACCACTCGGAAAAAGACCAGTTACATCCTCAAAATTCCAGTAGATTAGTCGAGCATGATTTACCTTTTCTAAATCCATGTTGACTTTGTCCAATCCTGTCACTGTTTTCCAAGTGCTCTGCTATTACATCTTTTATAATGGACTCTAGCAATTTCCCCACTACCGATGTCAGGCTTACCAGTCTATAATTCCCTGTTTTCTCTCTACCACCCTTTTTAAATAGTGGGGTTACATTAGCTATCTTCCAATCCATGGGAACTGGTCCAGAGTCTATAGAACTTTGGAAGATGACCAGCAATGCATCTACTATTTCTCGGGCCACTTCCTTCAGTACCCTAGGATGTAGATTATCAGGCCCTGGGGATTTATCGGCCTTCAATCCCGTCAATTTGCCTAACACCATTTCCCTACAAATACTGATTTCATTCAATTCTTCCCTCTCATTAGACCCTATGTTCCCCGACATCTCTGGGAGGTTATTCCTCCTTTCTGAAGACAGAACCAAAGTATGTATTGAATTGGTCAGCCATTTCTTTGTTCCCCATTATAAATTCCCCTGATTCTGACGCCAAGGGACCTACGCTTGACTTCACCAATCTTTTTCTCTTCACATATCTATAAAAGCTTTTACAGTCAGTTTTTATGATCCCTTCAAGCTTGCTCTCGTATTCTATTTTCCCCTTCTTAATTAATCCCTTTGTCCTCCTTTGTTGAATCCTAAACTGCTCCCAATCCTCAGGATTATTGCTTTTTCTGGCCAATTTATATGTCCTCTCCTTGGATCTTATGCTATCCCTAATTTCCCTTGTTAGCCACGGTTGAGTCAACTTTTTTGTTTTTTATGCCAAACTGGGATGAACAAATTCTGTAGTTCATCCATTCGGTCTTTGAATGTTTGCCATTGCCTATCCACCATCGACCCTTTGAGTGCCATTCCCCAATCAATCCTACCCAACTCGCTCTTCAGACCATCGTAGTTTCCTTTATTTAAATTTAGGACCCTAGTCTCTGAGTCAACTACTTCATTCTCCGTCTTAATGAAGAATTCGATCATATTATGATCGCTCCGACCCAAGGGGCCTCGTACAACAGGATTGCTAATTAATCCTTTCTCGTTACATAATACCCAGTCTAAGATGGCCTGATCTCTGGTTGGTTCCTCGACATGTTGGTCCAGGAAACCATCCCGTAAACACTCCAGGAATTCCTCCTCCACAGTATTGTTACTAATTTGGTTAGCCCAATCTATATGTAGATTAAAGTCACCCATGATGACTGCTGTGCCCTTATTGCACGCTTCTTTAATTTCCCTTTTAATGCCATCCCCAACCTCCGCCTTACTGTTTGGAGGTCTATATACCACTCCCATTAACGTTTTCTGCCCCTTAGTATTTCTGAATTCTACCCTTACAGATTGTACATCATCAGAGCTAATATCCTTCGTTACAATTGTGTTAATCCCTTCTTTAACCAGTAATGCTACCCCACCTCCCTTTCCTTTTTGCCTATCTTTCCTGAATATCGAATACCCCTGGATGTTGAGTTCCCAGCCTTGGCCATCCTTGAGCCACGTTTCCATAATCCCAACCAAATCATATTCGTTTACCTCTATTTGCGCAGCCAATTCATCCACCTTATTACGAATGCTCCTCACATTAAGACACAAAGCCTTCTATATTGTCAATTATGAACTGTAAAAGTGATCATTTGCACAAAAAAAAATGCAGGAGGTAAATGGTTAAAGAACAATGTTTAGTTGTAAAACATTTATTTTATCGTTGGATCTGTACAGTCAAACTCCAGACACTATAGTGATACGATAGCCTTGCAGAGTATTTGCAAATGAGGTTCTCGTTAGTTTTGTCAGTTGCTTGCTAAGTAAAAAAACAGATTTGACATTTTTTCCTCCTCCTTGCCATTTCATTTGCCATCCTTTAAATTTAGGCTTTTGCATCCATCCTGTGTGCCTCGGTTGGAGTTGTGAATGTTAAATTCTCAGACAGATGTCTTTTTTTGGTTGAGTCAGATTTGTGGAACATTAAAAAGGGACTGTGACAAAAATGCACTTTTTAATCTGTATTAAAGTTTTGATTTGGATTCTTTATGGATAGAAACAGGATGGGAGTGGTTGAAACCCACCCACAAACCGTATTGTTCCAAGAAAATGTTGGACAGAAAAGGGTACACTGCAGATTGTTGGGATGCAAGGTTTGCTTATGGAAGTAGCTGATGACACTCGACCCCAAAAAAAGCATAAAACCCCAAAAACCTGATGGGGACTCACCAACTTAATATTATCCCCTTACTTCTAGCAATAGTTCAGACTGTTGAACAGTGGTACTCTAACTTTTTAAAATAGTGTTCATTGTTCTAAATGTAACAGTATTTGCTAAAAGAAACCAGGCAATTGTCGCAAACTTTGTTTACTTACTGCTTCAGTTTTTCTTTTAATACCAAAAAAAATCATTCTTTGACTCTCATTTTGTTTTTTCCCTTGATAAACTCAATGAAACCCTTGAATCAGAGTTCTGCCCCAGACCAGATAGTGATTTTTAGAGGCCATGTGTAACGATGTATTTTTTTTTCCAGAATTCCCCAGGTGTGGTTGCTGTGCTTATTATTGAATACAAGAAATCGCTGCTTCCGCACCTGCCCATTCATTTACACTCCGCATCGAATTGCCTGATGTTTGCACTTATGCCAAGATCGAAAATCTATAAATCCTTTTACTCCCAGGTAAGAACATGGCCTTGAAGGCGAGAATGGTGGATGATTTCCAATAATCAAATCTGTTTCCCTATAATGCCTACTTGTAGCAATTAATACAATTTCCAAATGCAAGAGTTTGTCCCAAGGAGTAATTTAAAAAAAATTAACAGACATCGTTTCAGTCTGATAATTATTGATATACCAATATTGACTTAAACAGTTGGTATCTGGTAAAATCAATTAACTTCTCTGATTGGTGTTGACGTTTAAGTACAGATAATCAGCGAAGTCCTACCAGTAGAGTAATTTCTCTTCTTGCTCCCCACTTCTCTCCCCACATACACTTGCACGACCCTCAGAAAATAGCCTGTCCAAATAATTTTACTGAGTGGATATATTTCAAGCGGTAAAGGTCTAAAAATAGTGGTGTTGGGTCGCCCAACTATCCTGATGAATTATTTGGGTGCCTGCCAGTCACTCTGCCATTCAAATTCTTGCCTTTCATTCGTCCTGACTCCGGAAGCTCCATGGAGTTTTTACGCACCTTATTCAAGAAAAACATTTTTACCTTGGTCTGTTCACAATCACTGCAGTTATGCTAAAGAGGCTATATGTATACAGTGACTTGGTTGACTGTTGAATGGACAATGCTTCGTAAAAATATGCAATTGAATACTCCTTCGTGGGTCGCAGTCCCATTAATCATCCTGCAAAATATAGGCTGTCTTGGCCACAAACTGCTAGGAACAGGTTAAGCAAGAATCTGCCTTGGTTGATGTATTGTTCTGTCGATGCACCTGATGTAAAATGCAGCATTTATTCAAATGGCACCTATGCTGCATTTACTCACAGCGTACTTTTCAAAGTTACAATCGAACACTTCTGAAAGCAAAAAAGGATTAGCTGAAGTGTTTTACAAGTGATTGTTCAGCCCATGATGACGTGCTTGAGTTGCTGCAATTGCTGTGCATTTTCCAAAATTCATTTTATGCCCAGATACACATACAGCATCTGGAAAGTCTCATTTGCTGACTTTCAATGGTTCTGGGATTTAAGCCTCATGTTTGACAATTCTATAAGGCACTGGATTATATTAGCAAGGAATACAGATGTTGCTTTGTGAGGCATTAGTCAAACTCCGTTTGGAGTGCTACTCTACACACACTTTACAACACGGAATAGGGCCATTCGGCCTAACCAGTCCGTGTCTGTGTTTAGAATCACTTGCTTGTGTGGAGGTTAATCACATTTACCCTTCAACACCTTTTTCTTCACCCACCTATCCAGTCTAATCTTGAATGTTAACCTAGTTTCTGCCTTAACCACTCTAGAGTTTTAAAAAAACGAAAATTGTTTTGGAGGAACAAACATTGGATGAATTCAACACTAAATCAAGAATAGTGAATTTAGATGTCTGATTTTCCTCCCTACATCATTGGAATATCCACTAGCGTTTTCTGTTATGTAGCTCTTGTACTGTTAACGGTCTCATGTGAAATCAAGTATTGCAGTTTCCGTGAAGATTCTAGTTTTTCTCTCTAATCTTTTGCTGAGAATGTATTGTGATGAATGTGTCAAGTCATCCAGCTGCAGTGGAAGGTGTGATGAGTGGAGGCTGGAGAGACGGTGCTCTCTGAAATGCCAGTTACTTCAATGCATGATGCTAACAATTTTTTAGATCTTGGTACTTGGCCACAAGTAAACTTAAATAAACTAAGACAAATTCTTAAAGTTTTGAAAAAGGGTTAGACCCGAAACGTCGACTCTATTTTCTCTCCATGGATGTTGCCTGGCCTGCTGAGTTTTTCCAGCATTTTCTGTTGTTATTTAAGACAAATTCTTTATATGCACTGATGGATGATTGAATTATTACAGATGGTGTGTGTACATTTTACTTCTGTACATATTTGGCTCTTTATTTTGACTGATGCACATTATCCTTCAATCCTTCAGTTGGAGGGTGGATAAACAGTTTTTCAAATAAAGGCACAAGGTCCTGCTGAACTTCAGATGTTGAGTTATTGTGGACTCAGCTGCTAGAGAATTGGCAGAAATGATCGATTCAGGCGTCAGATGGTGTTGATGTTCCCACTAAAATCTAAGGGATCTTCTTTATTTTATTATGGCACCAGCTGATTCTCCTTGGCCTTTTTCTCTTTTTAGAATCATTCTTTGGAACAGGCTGGTTAGACGGACACAACTGAGTGTGTACTTCTGAGAAAAGCCCTTTTTTTTCTCCTCAATATAGGTTTAAAGTTGATCTTGATTTTACATTGTAGGTGATGTCTCCATGGCAACAGGTGGGAGAATCTGGGATTGCACTAAAAATGTGTCCGAATAATCAGTTATCAGCGGAACAGAGAAAGCTGTAAGTAATTTGCTTAGCCAGTCAAGGATATTGGCAGTTAAAGCAGAAATCAAGATGGAGTGATAATTCAAGCCCGTTGCGTCTTTAAACGCGGGGTCCGTGCCGTGATCTGGCAGACTCCTCTTGAGTGCCGGGCTGCTGGCATGGCACCACCCCCCCAACCCCCGGATGGTCCAGGTCGGGACCCGCAGAGTTGTGGGCTTGGGCCCTCCCCTTTTAATGAGAAGAGCCCTTCCATGCGGCAGCGTAACGCTGCAGAACGCTTGAATTAGCACTCCACCTCCCTCTTGGGTCGCTTAAACTGAAGTTAGCGATCACCAGCGCTACTTTTAGCCGGGCACTAAATTTAGCGCCCAGGCGATGGGTCGCTAATGAATTATTCCCCCATAATATTTAAATTACAAATTGAAACATTGCGAACATGAATTGTCATTTATTTTGTTATTTGCTCTTCTATCAGACACTTCAACTTAGAGAAGCTTTTTGAGGTTCAGTCTATACCTAGAGATGAACGATGGAGCCACTTAAAAAGAATCAGTGCTGATCTACCAGACCTTGACATGTAAGAGTTGCTTTGGTGTTACTGTATGATATAGTGACAGTTTAATGATTTTTTACACCTTTTCATTAACCCTTCAGCTGCCTTGGTCTCGTATTCTAGAATTACCTGCCTAAATCCTCTTCCTCTCCATTTCCTTCCATTAATACCTCCTTAAAACCCAACTCTTTGATCAAGAATGATCATACCTGCAGTATTTTTATGTATAGCTGAGAAACTTCCATCTGGTGCCTCACCTGAAGAACTAGCAAATGTTAAATAAAATTTGAACACAAATTTATTTGTACTATTTACAAAGATGTTTGCAATACTGGAGTTTTACCAATATTAAAACTTGGAGCTTGCAGAAAGAATTTATGAACTCATTTGAAATATGCATAAAGATTTATTTCTTAGTCTGGCTAGCATCCATAATTATCTTAGCTCAGTTTTCGACATACTGATTGGACTGACAATGGAAAGTAGATGTGTCTCTAAATTCTCTTGTTTACAGGTTTTTACAGCATTTTGCTGTGAGTCGTGTGAGCCATGAGCCAGTGAGAAGATCTGATCTGTCCATGTTATTACAGCAGCCGAGGTTGTCCTCCTCAATCAGTGAAGACCAGAACAAGGTAATGAAGCATGTTCCTTCAAGACCAATACTTAAAATGTTATGTACGTACTCTTTCATTAGTAATCAGGAAATTCTAGGTGGAATTGTGAGAATGCGGATACTTGGATGCCCAGCTAGTATCATCAGGACAGCAAAAATATAGTGATCAGCTAAAGGGTTCGTACTTGGGTCAATCAGTATTTTATTAGTTGCCTTTTCACTCATTTTAATCTCTTGGTGTAGGCCTATAAAGTTTTTATCTAACTACACATTGGTATTAATATATCACAGCACATTAAAAGATATATTGAATGTGATTAACTTACAAGAATGCTGTGCTAATAGGAGTAAAACTATACCTTATCATGTTCTCAACATCGGAGCTAATACTTTTTTATATTCATGAGTCAGTCAGTAGAATTATTTTGTTTATATTTTCATGCGATGACTTGCTTTAAGTTCTACTTGGAGATCTGAGAAGAAAAGTTATCACTGACCTATATGAGACCATGGAATCAGAAGGATGTGTGTATATTAAATGCTTTTGCTTCTTGATCCAGTGACTGAGTCAATGGACAATTCTGTCTTCAAATTGTTATAGTACTCTGCTTTTGGGAGATATGGGTTGTAATTCTTTCGGACCTATTAAAAACACATTTTTTTAATATTAGTTTATGGGATCAGGATGTCGCTGGCGAGGCCAGCATTTATTGCCCATCCCTAGTTGCCCATGAGAAGGTGGTGTTGAGCCGCCCGGCCTTGAACCACTGCAGTCCGTGTGGTGAAGGTACACCCGCAGTGCTGTTAGGGAGGGAGTTCCAGGATTTTGACCCAGCGACGATGAAGGATCAGCGGTATACTTCTAAGTCAGGATGGTGTGTGACTTGGAGGAGAACTTGGAGGTGGTGGTGTTCCCACGTGTCTGCTGCCCTTGTCCTTCTAGGTGATAGAGGTCGCGGGTTTGGGAGGTGCTGCCGAAGAAGCCTTGGCGAGTTACTGCAGTGCATCTTGTAGATGGTGCACACTGCAGCCACGGTATGCCGGTGGTGGAGGGAGTGAATGTTTAAGGTGGTGGAGGGGGTGCCAATCAAGCGGGCTGCTTTGTCCTGGATGGCGTCGAGCTTCTTGAGTGTTGTTGGAGCTGCACTCATCCAGGCAAGTGGGGAGTATTCCATCACACTCCTTACTTGTGCCTTGTAGATGGTGGAAAGGCATTGGGGAGTCAGGAGGTGAGACACTCGCCGCAGAATACCTAGCCTCTGCTGCCACAGTATTTATGTGGCTGGTTCAGTTAAGTTTCTGGTTAATGGTGACCCCTAGGATGTTGATAGTGGGGGATTCGACGATGGTAATATCATTGAATGTCAAGAGGAGGTGGTTAGACTCTCGCTTGTCGGAGATAGTCATTATCTGGCACTTCTGTGGCGCGAATGTTACCTGCCACTTCTCAGCCCAAGCCTGAACGTCGTCCAGGTCTTGTTGCATGCGGGCATGGACTGCTTCATTATCTGAGGAGTTGTGAATGGCAGTGAACACTGTGCAGTCATCAGTGAACATCTCCATTTCTGACCTTATGTTGGAGGGAAGGGCATTGATGAAGCAGCTGAAGATGGCTGGGCCTAGGACACTGCCCTGAGGAACTCCTGCAGCGATGTCCTGAGGCTGTGATGATTGACCTTCAACCATCTTCCTTTGTGCTAGGTATGACTCCAGCCAGTGGAGAGTTTTCCCCCCGATTCCCATTGACTTCAGTTTTACTCGGGTTCCTTGATGCGACACTCGGTCAAATGCTGCCTTGATGTCAGGGGCAGGCTCTCTCACCTCACCTCTGGAATTCAGCTCCTTTGTCCATGTTTGGAACAAGGCTGTAATGAGGTTGGGAGCCGAGTCGTCTTGGCGGAACCCAAACTGGGCATCAGTGAGCAGGTTATTGGTGAGTAAGTGCCGCTTGATAGCACTGTCGATGACACCTTCCGTCACTTTGCTGATGATTGAGAGTAGACTGATGGGGCGGTAATTGGCCGGGTTGGATTTGTCCTACTTTTTGTGGACAGGACATACCTGGGGAGTTTTCCACATTGTCGGATAGATGCCAGTGTTGTAGCTTACTGGAACAGCTTGGCCAGAGGCGTGGCTAGTTCTGGAGCACAAGTCTTCAGCACAATAGCCGGGATGTTGTTGGGGCCCATAGCCTTTGCTGTATCCAGTGAGCTCAGCCGTTTTTTGATATCACGTGGAGTGAATCGAATTGGCTGAAGACTGGCTTCTGTGATGGTAGGGACCTTGGGAGTAGGCCGATATGGATCATCCACTCTGCACTTCTGGCTGAAGTTGGTTGCAAACGCTTCAGCCTTGTCTTTTGCACTCACGTGCTGGGCTCCACCAGCATTGAGGATGGGGATATTCTTGGAGCCTCCTCCTCCCATTAATTGTTTAATGCTCCACCACCATTCACGACTGGATGTGGCAGGACTGCAGAGCTTTGATCTGATCCGTTGATTGTGGGATCACTTAGCCCTGTCTATAACATGCTGCTTCTGCTTTTTAGCATGCATGTAGTCCTGTGTTGCAGCTTCCCCAGGTTGGCACCTCATTTTTAGGTATGCCTGGTGCTGCTCCTGGCATGCTCTTCTACACTCGCCGTTGAACCAGGGTTGGTCTCCTGGCTTGATGGTAATGGTAGAGTGAGGGATATGCCGGGCCATGAGGTTACAGATTGTGTAGGAATACAATTCTGCTGCTGCTGATGGCCCACAGCGCCTCATGGATGCCCAGTTTTGAGCTGAGAGATCTGTTCTGAATCTATCCCATTTAGCACGGTGGTAGTGCCACACAACACGATGGAGGGTGTTCTCAGTGTGAAGACGGAACTTCGTCTCCACAATGACTGTGCGGTGGTCACTGCTGCCAATGCTGGCCTGGACAGATGCATCTGCGACAGGTAGATTGGTGAGGACAAGGTCAAGTAGGTTTTTCCCTCTTGTTGGTTCACTCACCACCTGTCGCAGGCCCAAACTGGCAGTTATGTCCTTCAGGACTCGGTCAGTAGTGGTGCTACCGAGCCACTCTTGGTGATGGACATTGAAGTCTTTAAATTCAGTTTTCATCTCATGCAATTTTGACTGGTGTTTGAGATTGCATTCCATTTATATTTAGAACAATTGGTTTATCGTGACCAAATATGTCACATTCTGTTTTTATTGCATGGGGTTGCTGGATGTTTAATTGTTTGGGAAATCAGTTCTATCAATTTTTCTATGAAAACTAAATCAGTGGCCTTGGTTGTTACTGAAGTTGATGGTTCATTCCTGGGTGGGCTCCAATAAGGATTTCAGTTTTGTTTTAATCATCATCCTTTACAAAACTTTTATGTGGACCCACCTGAAAATCCATTTCAGCAGGTCATGCAGGGTTTTAAACTTGAGGCTGTTGAGTGAAAGAAAGAACTAAATATTGTAGTGTATGAATCTCTGAAGGTTCATGACCAGTGCAGTAAGGCTATTGCAAAAACTAATAGTGCTAAGATGTATTGCCAGGTTGATTAAATACTGTCTCCTAATGTTTATGGGACCTGGCCTTGAGATAATTTAAAAATAACTCTCTGAAGAAAACAAAGTCTGAGTTGGAACTCAGTTAGTGAGTGCTTACGGTAATTTTATTTTTCTTCATTGGATTACTTTACAGTGCTTTGTAAGTTGGTCCAGCATTTTATAGAGGATACGCATCATTCTTACCTAAAGTTGTACAAAAGAAAACTGTCACCTTCTCTCTTCCCCTTTTCCTTCCATTCCAGGAATTGGTGTGCTACATCTAATAGAGACTAAATAGGTCTCAAAAATGTGTCTAACCACTGCATTGGACCACATTGTTAGACTGCTCAACTACTGTTAAAACAAGCAACCTTACTGGAATGTAAAAATTGTCAAATGTTGTGCAGTGGACTCCATTCATATAAACATTGCTTTGAGTTGATTCCCCTAGAGTTTCACACAATTTTCCTTATAGAAATAAACAATACTTGTAGCACTATTTCACACAAATGGATTTATTTTGGCATTTGTTTCAGATGGTGATCACTATTATTGCAGGTCTACCTGGTAGTTATAAAGAAGATCTTTGTACCTATATTGTCAATCTGAATCAAGAACATGGAAGGTCAGTAAATTAAATGATTATTACGTGTCAATTTTGTCTGAGTTTACAATTTAGAGTACTTTTTAATTAAGGAGTGTTTCCTATTCTAGCACCTTTCCCGCACATGGGGTAAGATTAAAGTTAGGTTGACTTTGTGCTCTTCCACACCTTGGTTCCATGTGTTACTCCAAGAATGAGATTAAATAAATAGAAAGGCTATGAAATTGAAAACCTGAAATAATAGATGTGTTTTCACTCCAATCAGAAAAGCTGTTTAATCGTGTAGAAACTGGGAGTATTGCAAGTTTGTTGTAGCCCAAAACAAGTGATTAGGTTATTTTATGCAACTTGGTACATGTAGACTATCCTTTATCCGAACTTCTGAAAACCGAAAACCTCTAAAAACCGAAAGTTTTTTCGTTCAGCGTAAGTCGTGCGCACGACATGACCAGAGTGGCGCACGACTTACGCTGAGCAGGGCAGAGGGTCACAGAGTTCCCTCGCAGGCAGGAGATTTCCGGCCGAGCCGGGCAGTGTGAAGGAGGTACCGGGAGAGTGAACCCAACAATACAGCGGCCCGTCCGATATTCTTCCCCCCCCCCCCCCCCCCCCCGAACCGCGGCCCGTCCGATATTCTTTTCTCCCCCACCCGACCCGAACCGCAGCCCGTCCGATTGTTCTTTTCTCCCCCCCACCCCACCCCACCCCCGACCTGATTTGCGGGCCAGCTTAGTCAGCCGATATCCGGCTTTCCAGAGAAACAGGAAGGGGAATGAGACACGGAACAGTCGCAAGAGGTAGCCTGAACTTTTAAAACTTATATTAAATACAAATTTCCCAGTCTTATAATAATACCTTCTGAAATCTGAAAAATTCCGTAAACCGAAACTCAGCTGGTCCCAAGGCTTTTGGATAAGGGATAGTGTACCTGTATTAAGCTGCTCATTCATGTTGTAGTTTGCTTCCTGGTTATGTTAGTTGAGCAATGTATTGCACTTTGAAAATGCATTGACACCAAAATGAAGTGTATAATCAGGGTACAATGTAGCAATTTGTTGTAAGGATGCTACAAATAAAATGCACGTCTTATTCAATTTTTAAAACATTAACATTTAAGCACTAGTAACAAACAATTCAGTTGCAACCTGGCCTGAGTGTACACAGTAAAATTTTCTAATCTGACAACTACAAATCTAAACCATTACATTCAATCCTCTCGCAGCTAATTATGATCTCCTTTCATTATAGGTGGTCAGTTTACCGTCAGATGCCAGATAACTGTGAGCCATTCAATGTTGGGCAAATCCAGCGTTATCTTTCAAATGTTCTTGAAGCACAGCGGAATAGGACTGTTCGTCAATCTGTGTATTCACGAAAGAAAGTGAGGCTGCTGATTGTTACACCAGGGTGAGTGTGATTCAGAGTAGCTAGGATGTGCTTTGCATGCAAGTTCCATGCTCCGCATGTCAGCGGGGGGGTGGAAATATAAGGATGTGGCATTTGGCTCACCTGCTTGTGGTTGGTTCAAGAGAATCAAGAAATGGAAGAACAGTTTTCCACTTGGCTGTCTAGTCAGGGAATGGCATGTTACTTAATGGAACCTAAGAACATGGAAAATAAATTGGTAAAAACGAAAAATTACTTCTGTTTTATGAACTATATCTAATTTATTGGACTAGAATTCAAAATATTTAAGGTAGTTCTAATAATGTATCAAATGGTGTAAATGAAACCTCTTCCTTTCCTGAATCTTGATGCTCGTTACAGTTCAGTGGGTACTGCTAAACTTCTGGTGCATCCATCATTTATGTATGAGCTTAGAGAGTCAATACTGACGGGCTGTATAACCTGAGGGGGGATTACAGCTCACTTGATCATAGTTTCACCTGAGCTGTATGCACCTGCACTTTCCAGAAGGCAACCAGGCAGTTGTAGGCGCAGAGACTAGCTGTAGCATCCCAAGTGCTGTCCTAGCTGACGGTCAGCTAACTCATCAGACTTGAAATTAAATCTAGGGACTTGCGTTCTGTTTGTCTCAGTAGTGCTCCGGACAATTCCTTTGCCTGTCAGACCATCAGAGGAGTTCCTAGAAGAATAATCCAAACCTCTCAAACTAACTTTGGCAACTCCACTAATTCTTCTAATGGATCTGAGTTTATCCACTGCTTAGCTGAGCCATACAAACTAGGAAGGTCTCCGGTTCAGTCGGCCCCTCTATGCTTAGATAGCTCATGTTTGCTGGATGCTCCTACATTACGGAAAGGGAAATCCGTCAGGGTTCCAACTCCAGAGCCTCAGATGATAACCGGGTTGGACTCGAACTGATATCCACACAGGTGACTAGCTTACAGATGTTCATTGTTGAGGCTTAGACATGAATGATGACCATTTGTCAAGGTGTTGGAAGACATGTGGGTTAATACCACAAGTTGTTAATGCCTCGCTGAGTGATGCAAATGTGCTGAGAATAATTGGCAAGAATTTTTAAAAAAAATCATTCTCAGTAGTTGTGTGTTGTTAGTCTGTGCTTTGAAGATTTTAGCGGAATTGTCCTCCAGGCTAGTCTTACTGGAGGAGGTGGGTTGGGGCGATGAGACTTCTAACTGCTCCTCAACCCTGCCACGTATCCGGCCCATTTTCATAAGTCTGGCACTTATAGATGCAGGCCACGATCCCCTCTAAAGAGGGAGCTTGCAATTTCATGGGAGGGAAATCTACCAGTATTGTAACAGGATACCCATTTCGGTGCCAGAGAAGGAGATGCCACAATTTAAAGGGGCAGGAGTGAAACCTCTCCATCCCCTTCCCCGCCCCCCCCCACCCCCAGGGGTTACCAAGCTATTGGTCATCTGCCCGAATTTCTCCTTATGTGGCTCGGTGTCAAATTTTGTTGGACGACGCACCTGTGAAGCGCCTTGGGATGTTTCACTACGTTAAAGGCGCTCCATAAATACAAGTTATAGTAGTGCGGTGAGAAGGCAGAGATGTTTTACTTTTTGTTTGTTTTGCTGTGTATGCATGAGGATTCAGCTGAGAGTTTATAGAAGATAAGTAAATTCAGTTAAAAATAAAGAAATGAATGTCAACTGGAATAACGGAACAAATAAGGAAAATTCCAATAAAAATAAATCTGAGGACAGTTCTATTCATTTGGGGTAATAAGAAGGAATATTTTTGACTTTTCTACTTCTATATTTATTTTTGATCTGTATGTATAATTTTGATATCTTCCATCGAGACCTGTACATGCTTAGCCCAGTTGACTCAATTCTTGATTCAGCTGTTGGGGACTGCAAAGGACATTTGAAGGTTTGGTGTACTTCCAACTCATTTTAAAGGGTGATTAAATGGCCTAAGTGCTCAGATTGCTCTTCAGATGAGGTACTTCAATTAGATTGTATATTTGTTCAAAATAAAAGTCTCTGCTGCACAACCACTGGTGGGAAACTCATGTGGCTGGTTCAGCCTTTTCTCCGAACCCTTCAACTTGTCACACTGCTAGTGCGATGTTGATACAGTTCTTGTAACTAATTTTCAATTCACACATCTACACTTTGTTCTTCTCCTAGATACACCGATGTTATTGATGTTGTGCAGGCTATCCAGATGCATCCAGACCCTGAGGTTCAGTCTGAGTTCGTCATCGGTGCTGTCACCGCCTGTGTTGACCCGCAGTGCTCGTCCATGGAACATAGGTACCATTAGAACAAGCCATTAAAGTGCTTGCTTATAATATTTTAAAGTTAGCACCTTTTGGAATTTGTCCTCTTGCTGACCTTGTTGTAAATGGATACTAACTATCCATTTGAGATGTATTACATGTTGATCTAAAAAGTTTTTGCATATGCATGTTTGATATGCTTAACTGTAAGCTTCATTTCAGTTGCAGTTTAATCGTGGATCAGATTTTTCAACTACTGATTCAGTTAAATGAAGCTAATCTATCAAAAGCGAGTTGAGTTGTTGGGCCTGATGGTCTTTTCCTGTTCTAAAAGTTATACATAGTTACTTACAGGGATGGTATTTAAGCTTCCTATGTGACTGTGACAAAGATAAACTATCCCTTGACCTGTTTGCAGCCTTTGACATGGTTGACCCATGTTCCCCCTTAGGTACGCGGCTGCGCACCAATCGCAAGGTCCCGCGCAGGACGCTCACCAGCTCTTGCCGCTGGAAGTGATGCCGTGCATGCATGACCACGCACGAGAAAGAATTTAAAGGGAGCATTGCGGTTGACCACACCATCCTCCAATGCCTCTTCTCCATCGTCCAGCCTGGGTGGGACTGCACTCGCCTGGTTCCATTCTTATCTATCCGGTCATAGCCAGAGAATCACCTGCAATGACTTCTCTACCTGCTCTCGCACCGTTACCTCTGGTGTCCCCCAAGGATCGACCCTTGGTCCCTTCCTATTTCTCATCTACATGCTGACCCTCGGCGACATCAGCCGAAAACACAGTGTCCGTTTCCATATGTAAACTGACAACACTCCGCTCTAGACTAGACACTCCCATTCCCCCAGCAGCCATGTCATCTCCTAGGAGAGGCCAAAATAAATGGAAAAAAACAGATCCAAAAAGGGGGGGGGGGGGGGGGTGGTGGAATCTGGAAAATTCCCCTCAAAACCAGTCCAGGAGAGCACATTGACCATGCTTCTGTTAACTGATAAATTGCTTACCTTTTTCTAAGATGCGATCTCTGCCCCAGCCAAGAACTGGTCCAGCTCTTTCTTGAAGGTGTGCAGAGTGTCACCACACACTGCACAAGCTAGCAACTTATTCCAAAGAATGGGAGTGTACATTCAATTGAAAGGCACTAAAGGGTGTGGAGTGGAGAGTTCTGGAGAGGTAGATAAAATTATAAAACGGCACTAGCATTTTGGGTTTTAGAAATATGAGTGCAAGAGCATTTCTACAAGGCTATGTTTAGGTCATAGTTCAAGCACTGTGCAGTTTTAAAGAACCAAATTTTAAAAATACATGCCCATATAATTCTGGTGAATATGCTGTACACACTACTTTGACTTTTTTTTCAAAATTTGGTTGTTAGAATGAGGGTAAAGCAAGATCCCGCTTGGTATCCACCCCAACTTGCCTTAAACTGAGTGAGTTGCTAGGCTACTTCAGAGGACATTAAGATTCAATCATGTATTGCCATCATGCATATGCCAAACTGGAAACTGAATTTTTACAACAATCTGATTGCTTTAGTGGTCATATTTTTTCTTGTGATAGCTCACAAATACTAGATTTATTGAATTCCATTTGCCGATTTGCCATGGTTGATTCGAATTCACAGGTTCGGGGTTGTTCGTCCAATGCCGTAAGTGTCACACTACTGTACCCACATGAAGAGAGACTTAGAAAAACTCTCCACTGGAGCTTTGAAAATTAAAGGATTTAATAGACGTATTTAAAATTATGAAGCGTGTTAATAGAGTGAATCGTGAAAGACTGTTTTAGGGGTCATTATTTAGAATCATAGAAATTTGCACCACAGAAGAAAATCACTCAGCCTGTTGCGCCTATGCCAGCTCTCTGAAAGCTTTCTACTTTGTCCTGTTACCCTGCCTCCTGTGACGTTAACATCTATGGTTCTATATTCTAAAAGAAATTCTTTTAATCCTTTTCAATATTTGTTAGAGAAACCAATTCTCATATAGAGATTAATCGAAGAATCTCTTCCTCTCTGACCAAAACAAGTGATGTATTCAAGTCGATTAGCCTTCAAAAGGGAATTGGATAAATACTGGAGGAGGAAAAATTTGCAGGGATCTGGGGAAAGAGCGGGGGAGTGGGACTAACTGGATTGCTCTTCGAAAGAACTGGCGCAGACTCGATGGGCCGAATGGCCTCCTTCTGTGCTGTACTATTCTATGATTCTGTGATTAATCTTACTTTTTTTGCTCTCGTCACTTATTCCCTGCCCCACCTGAAGATCCTGACTCTTGATACAGTTGTGTGTGTTCTGGTACCATTCCTGTCTCTTGCCCACAAGGGCCGTTCTTCACATGACAACCTAGACAGTGAGCATTGGCAAGCTGTTTGACTGTGGGGAGCATCGTATCCAAGCCCAATCCTATCCTCAACTGACAGCCATATACACACTTTCCAGCAGGGGTCACTGGATTGCCATTAAGGAAGGAAACCTGAGTTGAATTTTTTATACCCTCCGTAGCACAAAAGCACGGACACATTTTAGATTAATTTTTGCAACCGTGCAGAGACATGATTGTAGGAAACCACTATCCATTTGTCTCTGAAATTCAAATAACAAAACAGTCAAAGCAGCTAGTCTGTTCTGTTCCCAGATCTATAATCCATTCATCAGACCTAGTTTCCTAAGTTAACCCTATATCTCATTCAAACTATTCTATTATTCCAGTGATAAAACTTTTTTTTTGTTTTCTCCTTCCTTATCTTCTGTTTGCAGTTGTTCAATCCTCCCTTTATATAGTATTGTATCTCCAAACTCATTTTTACTCAGTTTGTGTGTAGTATTATTTTACAGGGCAGTGAGAACATTGTTCCCTGTTGTAGAATGAGAGCGAAGCTGCTGTGGGTGTCGCTCCGAATATTTAAAAACTATATATACAATGTGAACAATAGAAACTTGTAGTCTGTAAATAAGAACAAGGAAAACAAATTCTTGCTGTAACCTGCTAGTCAACTCATTGTAAGCTGACCTTTTATGACATTAAAGCTACTGTACAAATTTGAGTTATTGTTCAGGCAAAATCTTCGAGATGAAATTACTGCCTTGAAATGTAATTATATTTTTTCATGTTGGGCATTGTAAATGTGATTTGTGTATTTTATTCAGTTGTCAGTTTTGTTTTTGGTGTCTGTGTCCGCGCAGAAGCTGATCGAAGGCTTCTGCGTTCAGTAATTGACTATATTGAGTGAAAACTCCCAAAGTTTTGCAGCCTTTTTGAGAAGTTTTTTTCTGTTCAGGGTATTTGTGACGCTGGGTTGCTAATCACTACACTGTCGAAGTTTGCAGCACAGTAGGAGGTCATTTGCCCATTGTGTACCCATAGAAAAAATTACAGTTGACAATTGGGGAATTTTGTAAGGAAGGATGAACTTGCATTTATATAGCACCTTATCACATCCTCAGGACATCCCAAAAACACTTCACAACCAATAGATTCCTTTTGAAGTGTAGTCGACCATACCCAGAGCATCTCCAACAATGGCTTCTCCTCCTGCCCCCCCACACCATTATCTCTGGAGTCCCCAAGGATCTACCCTTGGCTCACTTCTCTTCCTCATCCACATGCTGCCCCTTGACTACATTATCTGAGGATGTTGGGTCAGGTTCCACAAGTCGGCTGACAACATCCAGCTCTACCTCCACTTCCTTGGTGTGGCCAGACTGCTTGGCCGATATCCAGTCTTGGATGAGCCACAGCTTCCTCCAGTTAAACATTTGTCAGACTGAAGCCATTGTCTTCGGCCCACGTCACAAACTCTGTAGCCTTGACACCATGTCCATTCTCCTCCCCAGCTACTGTCTTGGGTTGAACCAGACTTTTCATAACCTTGGCATCATTTTTGTACCTGAGCTGAACTTCCAACACCAAATCCTTTCCGTCATAAATTCTGCCTACTTTCACCTCCATAACATCACCAGTCTCTGTCCATGTCTCAATCCATCTGCTGCTAAAATCTGCAGACATGCCTTTGCCACCTCCAGATTCAACTATTCCAATGCTCTCCTGGCCAGCTTCCCGTCCGCCATAAACTTCAGCACGTCCAAAATTCTGCTGCCTATATCCTATCCAGCACTAAGTCCCACTCATTCATCACCCCTGTGTTCGCTGACCTGCATTGGCTCCTAATGCACAATGCCTCCAATTTAAAATTCTCCTCCTCGTGTTCAGGTCCCTTCATGGTCTCATCCCTTCCTGGTCTCGCCCCTCTCTATCTCTGACGTTTTCCAGTCCTACAACTTTCCAATAACTGCGTTGTCTAAAATCTGGCTTCTTGTGCATCCCAAAATCCCCTTACCTCACCGTTGGAGGCCATGCCTTCAGCTATATGGGCCCTAAACCTCTCTGCCTCTCCAACTCCCCCTCGTCTTTTAAGACCCTCCTTTAGCCTGGAATTGCCTTTTGTCAGATTATGTCTGTGAAGCACCTTGGGACGTTGTTCTATGTTAAAAGCGCTATATAAGTGCAAGTAGTTGTCGTCGTTGTGTTGGCAAGTTGTGCAGTCAGGCCACACAAATGGTAATCAGTCTGTTTTTGGTGGTGGCAGCTGAATGAAAAATGTTGACATTGGGAGAACTCCCTGCTCCTCTTCAAATTGTACCATTGGATCTTTTACACCCACCTGAACGGGCACACAGGTCCTCGGTTTAACATCTCATCCAAAAAATCTCACCTTTAACATTGCAGCTCCCCCTTGGTACTGCACTGAAGTGTAAGCCTTGGATTATGAGCTCATGAGTGTGGCTTGACTCGGAGGCAGGGATACTACCAACTGAACCATATCCTTCATGGAATCAGAATAGTAAAGCACAGAAGGAGGCCATTTGGCCCATCGAGTCTGCCCCAGCTCTTTCACAGAGCAGTGAGTCTCACTCCCCCGCTCTTTCCCCATATCCCTGCAATTTTTTCTCCAAGTATTTATCCAATTCCCTTTTGAAAGCAACTATTGAATCTTTATCTTGTAATCTGTTTAGCACAAATCCCTGAAGGCTTTTGAGTTCAGAATGAATGCTGATTCACTTTTAAAACTTAAAATTTTCTAATATAGTACACTCATTAGTGTTAGCAACTTGGCTTAGATACTCACGCCAATTGTAAGCCGCGGGAGTGCTGGAGGACTGTTGATATGATCTGAAAATGCAGTCTTGTTAATCCTAAATGAATATTGGTTTTTCTGATCTGGCTCCAGCTGCTGCTACATTCAAGTATGTGAATTGGCTTTACTTTTCAACTTGTCAAAGCTGGAAAGCAACTTGTCCTACAGTGTGATAGTGACGGGGGAATTCTCTGCATGATTCTGACCATTACAATTCACAGTAGTCATACAGTAATTAGTTACATTTCATCAGTGGAACTATTCAACTGTCAGAATGCCGATGGGTGGCTCTAAAGTCAGAAAGCACTAATACATTTCTTCTTGATTTACTGCTGCTCTTTCTCTCCTTGACCAGTCTCCTTCATTCCTTTGCAGCTTCTTGTAGCTCTTTCTCTCTGAAGGTGGATTTTGTTTTCTTGTCAACATTTATACATTTTGAAATAACAACAGAAAATGCTGGAAAAACTCAGCAGGCCAGGCAACATCCATGGAGAGAGAAACATATACCTCCCCCCTTCCCACTGTCCAGGGCCCCAAACACCCCTTTCAGGTGAAACAGCGATTTACTTGTACTTCTTGCAATCTAGTATACTGTATTCGCTGCTCACGATGTGGTCTCCTCTGCAATGGGGAGACCAAACGCTGATTGGGTGACCGCTTTGCGGAACACCTCCGTTCAGTCCGTAAGGGTGACCCCGAGCTTCCGGTCGCCTGTCACTTTAATTCACCGCTCCATTCCCACTCGGACCTCACCGTCCGCGGCCTCTTGCATTGTTCCACGGAAGCTCAGCGTAAACACGAGGAACAGCACCTCATCTTCCGATTAGGCACTTTACAGCCTTCTGGACTCAAATACCGAGTTCAACAATTTCAGATCATAACCTCGGCCCCTATTATATTTTTATATTTTTTATCCACACTTTTGGTTTGTGCCTTTTCCTTTTTTTTTCTCTCTCCCACATGGCAGCTGTCTCTCACTCTGCCAGCGCATTTCACACTTCATCTAGAGCCATTGTTTGTTTCTTTACCTGTCCTATTACGATCTCATCTCACCTGGAACATCTCTTAATGCCTCTTCTTTCATCCCCTCCCCCATTTCCCAGCCCCCAAACTGCCTTTTAATCTGTTTCATTTCCAGCCTTTTTTTTCTCAGTTCTGACGAAGGGTTTCGACCTGAAACGTTGACTCTGTTTCTCTCTCCACGGATGCTCCCTGGCCTGCTGAGTTTTTCCAGCGTTTTCTGTTGTTATTTCGGATTTCCAGCACCCGCAGTATTTTGCTATCGTATTGGTGTTTATACATTTTGGTTCATTTTTGTCTAGTTTGGTGAGAGATGTTATTTTCTCTTCGTACTGCTTTCACACCAAACAGTGAGCAGTGCTTTGAAATAACTTGCCTGTACTGATTGAAAATACGATTGGGAGCAAACCTGCTTCGAGAGATACTGACCTTTAATTTAGCTAGGTGATAGTTTCATTGTGTTTTTGTCCTCTAAAATGAGCAACCTTGGTTTAAAGTTTTAAATGTTTTAGTTTTTTTAGAATGTTGTATAGTTATCATTTCCATTCTGTTTAGAAAGCAGGCTTATAGCTATTAATTGCAATGGTTTGAGGGTTCCAGTACTTCCACTTAAGATATATATTTACGTGGTGCTGGTATCGAGGCTTCTTGTGATAGTGAATGTGATGGCAGAGAACAGAGTGTGAGCGTGATCAGAACATAACGACCTTGAACTTGTACAAGTTGTAAAGGCAACAGACAGCTTCATGTTTCTTAGCTAATTTGCAGGTTTTTTTTCCAGCCATTTCGGCAGTAAGAGAGCCATATAAGTATTTTTTTTCCTGCTATTGCTTGAGGTATTTTGTGTTGCTTTAATACTACTTTTGTTTTTCTAGGTTATTTTTCCCCAAACTTTTGGATCAGTGCTCTCAAGGTATGTGCGATTGATGTAAAAGGTTGTGTGTGTGTGTTGCTGAAAATAATTTCCCTTTTGCTTGCCTGCACTCCTGTCCCAATTACTGCTGATGTAGGTAGCATTTTTTAGGATTTTGTCTGACAAAAATGCGTGCGTATGATCACACTTACTTTTGGTCTAGTAATAGAATCTTTTGACCGACTCTTATCTGCAGCTTTGTCTGAGATGCGTTCCTTTTGATGCATTCAGGACTGGTACTTTTAGATGATGTTGAAGTTAATTTGCAATCGTATTTATTCATTTTTGTTCTAGTCAAGATTAGTTAACCGCACATGGAGCAAGCCAGGTTTCTTCCTGTTGCACTGATCCACTCAGCCATCTGAGTGACTATTCTCTTTTAATGGGTACTTCGACCATGGAAGGTATCATAGCCGAGCTCAATTCTGTTCTTGTGTAGTGTCCATAAGTGTGCACATTCCAGGAGAAATCGCAGGATGGAATTTGGGGAAAAATTCACTTTTGCCTGCTCTTCAGGAGAATTTTTTTCAGAGGGTGGTGGGGGTCTGGAACTCACTGCCTGAAAGGGTGGTAGAGGCAGAAACCCTCATCGCGTTTAAAAAGTACTTGGATATGCACTTGAAGTGCCGTAACCTACAGGGCTACGGACCAAGAGCTGGAAAGTAGGATTAGGCTGGAGAGCTCTTTCGGCCGGGACAGACACGATGGGCCGAATGGCCTCCTGTGCTGTAAATTTCTGAGATACCCCGGTGTGCTAAGACGATTAATATCAAATGAACTGTTACTCTTACTAAGATCAACTAAGTCACTAAGTAGAACCTGGGGGTCTTCTGGTCTTATTGTCCTGCTGCTGCATAGTGTGGTACCCTTACCTAGAATGTCACTGGGGGTGGGGGAGGCGAAGTTCAAATGTTCTTATGTCAACCAACGACAAAAGAAATAGGAGCAGGAATAGGCCAGTTGGCCCCTCGAGTCTGCTCCGCCATTCAGAAAGATCATGGCTGATCTAGGGCTCAAAGCCACTTCCCAGGCCGCTCCCCATAACCCTTCACTCCCTTATCTTGCAAAAATTTGTCTGTCTCCACTTTAAATGTATTTAATTTAATGACCCAGCCTCCACAGCTCTCTGGGCAGAGAATTCCACAAATTTACAACCCTCTTGAGAGAAGAAGTTCCTCCTCCTCTCAGTTCTAAAAGGGCGACTCTTTATTCTGAGACTGTGCCCCCGAGTTCTAGATTTCTCCATGAGGGGAAACATCCTCTCTGCATCTACCCTATCGAGCCCCCTCAGTATCTTCTATGTTTCGATAAGATCACACCTCATTCTTCTAAATTCCAATGAGTATAGGCCCAGCCTGCTCAACCTTCCCTCATAAGCCAACCCCCTCATCTCTGGAATTAACCTAGTGAATCGTCTCTGAACTGCCTCCAATGCAAGTATATCCTTCCTTAAATAAGGAGACCAAAACTGTACGCAGTACTCCAGGTGTGGTCTCGCCAATACCTTGTACAGTTGTAGCAGGACTTCCCTGCTTTTATACTCCAACCCCCTTGAAATAAAGGCCAACATTCCATTTGCCTTTTTGATTACTTGCTGTACCTGCATGCTAACTTTTTGTGTTTTCTGCAGAAGGACCCCCCAGGTCCCTCTGAACTGTAGCATTTTGTAATCCCTCTCCATTTAAATAATAATTTGCTTTTTTATTTTTTCTGCCAAAGTGGATAACCTCGCACTTTCCCACATTATACTCCCATCTGCCAAATGTTTGCCCACTCACTTAGCCTGTCTATATCCCTTTGCAGATTCTTTGAGTCCTCTGCACAACTTGCTTTCCCACCCATCTTTGTATCATCCACGAACTTGGCTACATTACACTCGATCCCTTCATCCAAGTCATTAATGTAGTTTGTAAATAGTTGGGGCCCCAGCACTGATCCTTGTGGCACCCCACTAGTTACCATTTACCAACCAGAAAATGACCCATTTATCCCGACTCTCTGCTTTCTGTTAGTTAGCCAATTCTCTATCCATGCTAATATATTACCCCCAACTCTGTGAGCTCTTATCTTATGCAGTAACCTTTTATGTGGCACCTTATCGAATGCCTTCTGGAAATCCAAATACACCACATCCACTGTCTCACCCTTGTCCACCCTACTTGTTGCATCCTCAAAGAACTCCAGCAAGTTTGTTAAACATGATTTCCCTTTCCTAAAACCATGCTGACTCTGTTTGACTGCAGTATGTTTTTCTAAATGCCCTGCTACTGCTTCCTTCATGAAGGACTCCAGCATTTTTCCAAGGACAGATGTTAGGCTAACTGGTCTATAGTTTCCTGTTTTCTGTCTTCCCTCCTTTCTTAAATAGGGGTGTTACATTTGTGGTTTTCCAATCCGCTGGGACCTCTCCAGAGTCCAGGGAATTTTGGTATATTGCAACCAATGCATCCACTATCTCTGCAGCCACTTCTTTTAAGATGCAGGCCACCTGGCCCAGGGGACTTGTCGTCTTTTAGTCCCATTATTTTACCAAGTACTATTTCCTTTGTGATAGTGATTGATTGTCTTTAGTTCCCCCTCCCTGTGGCCCCTTGATTATCCATTATTGGGATGTTGTTAGTGTCTTCTACAGTGAAGACCGATGCAAAATATTTGTTCAGAGTCTCTGCTATTATTAATTTCCCAGCCTCATCCTCTAAGGGACCAACGTTTACTTTAGCTACCCTCTTCCTTTTTATATACCTGTAGAAGCTCTTACTATCTGTTTTAATGTTTCTTGCCAACTTACTCTCATAATTCATCTCTCTCTGTTATTTTTTTAGTCATCAATGAATTGGAACCTTTGGGGTGTGGGGAGTGAGACTTCTGTAACTGAGGAACAGTATAGAAAGCTTAACACAAATTACATTTTCATTTAATGTATAGTCTTTGAATTTCCCACTTCTGCTTTTTGTAGGCTTGGTCAGTAATGTTGTTTTCACAAGCTTGACTTCTGAGCAAAGAAATCCACTTCTGGTGCATCTACAGAAGTTGATTCGGGTCGCAAACCCCAGCCTTGCATTCGTTCTTGCAGAAAAGGGAGCAGTGACCAGGTATTAAAGTTTGTACACACTTATGCGCAATACCCATGTTTCTGATTTCAGTGTTTATTTAAAAGGCACACCCAGTGAATTATAGTAAAAACTAGTTGTATTTCTCTACATTTTAAAATAATCTATAAAGTGAATTTCAAACAAACACCTTGCAGCTTTAGTATTAAAATCTAGTTGGACACTTGCTGTCTGTGACTAATTCAGAATCTACCTCTAATCGCAATTGTTCCACGTGAAAAGTATTATAAACAGTTTTAATATTTTTGTTAAATTGTAGAGGAAAGCGATGAATATAAATGTGAATCTAAAGTAAGGATGATGGAATAAGCTTAAGTATAGGTATTTTACATTCCTATTAAATGCAATAAGTTGGAAACAAATATTGGTTGCAATGCAACTAGGGTGCATGAGGCTTGACTTAACTGTTGCAGACTGATTAAAACTGAGGGTACTGCATGAGTTTTATCAATCCCTCAAACTATGAAACCAGTATACCCTATCTCTTTCATAAAATACTCTCACCCTTTTTTTTGTATGTTTTTCCCCAAAATATAGGAATGCTGATGTTGAAATGATTCTATCTGAAAGCAGTTTTTCAGAGCCCTTGATGTTGAGAACACGTTATTTGCTGTTTCCTGGCTGGTAAGCAAGAGATAAAGTTCTGAAAGTCCAATGCTACAATATGGTTCTTGAGCCGCTGCCGCTAAGGAAATGTCAAACGGAGGGGCAACAATTTAAGATGGGAAATCGCATAGATATTCTGGAATTTTTGGCTCTAAATTAGCTGTGATACAGGAAACTTCGCGATATCCGGCACCGACGGGACCGAGCTGCTGCCGATCTAGCAAAACTTCCGGATAGACCAGCGCTAATGTTGAAGGATACGAAGGTTTTCATCTCCGTATCTGGCAACAAACACTGTTGCTTAGCAACAGCTTGTAAACACTCGGCCCGTACCTTGGAAGCGTCTCTGAAGCTGTTGCTAAGCTACAGAGACGCTTTCCAGAGCCTGACTGTTTATAAAAAAAAATTAAAAAAAAGTGCTAGGAGAAGAAAAAAAACCTAACCAAAACGGCTGCTGATTTCTGCCGTTCGATTGAGGTTTCTGGACATACAACCTCCGGATAAACCAAAGTTTCCTGTATTTACATTGCTTCATTCAAATTATTGGCTAGTGCAAAATAGAATGGAATTTTTGGGAGTAGACTAGTTTCTTGTAAACAAGGTTGATGAGATTCTCTAACCAAAAAAAAAACTAGCCTGTGGTGAAACACATCACTGACAGCAGCCAGCCTTGCGTGCAGTCGTTAAATGAAGAAAGCTTTAATTGGCAGAGCTGAAGATTTAGAAAATTCAATGATCGTGGATATTTGGAAAGAAATGTATTATTTTTGTGTTTTGTCCAGGTGGAGTGGCAAATTCAGATCAGGACCAGTTTTCCCCCAAATGACTCCGATCTGCGTCAGGTTCAACCGTCCACTTGAAAAAGCCCGATTTGTGACAAAGTGTAAAGGTACATTTCAATTTTATACTGAAATGTGAATCTTTCTAGTGATATCCACTTCAAGTCTGGTCGAATTTTGAGATTGTAGCTGTTGCTTCTACTAAAGAAAAGAAATGGATGGAAGTAAAAATAAGCAACTTGACAGAGAATTGACTAAAACTACAAAAAAATTATAATTCACTTGGGATAAGAAACAGATCAAAGCCCTGAATGTGATGGATAACGTTTTGGTTTCATACTTGGAAGATGTGTATCCCTGTGTGTCTTAATGCATTAATATGGCTGGCATAATTAAGAAGTTTTGGCAATGACTAGGATGCTGTGTCACATTGAGGTAAAAATTTTGTTAGTTTTGTTCCTTCCCTGTCCATTCAGCGCAGAGTATTACTATCAGAGTAGTGAAGAAGTTCATGTCTGGCCTGCTTACCGTGCTCGTGTCTAAAACACTACAGCAACACAAAAAAAAGTGAAATGTAAACTTAAAAAATATATATTCTCCCCATGAATCTTTCCCTGACCTCCTGCACAGCTGATTCTTGGTGGGGTGCATTTCACCAATGTTCTCAACAGCTCTGGTATCAATTGAGGTGACATTGGACATCTGTAAGCCTAGGCAAGGACTATTGATGGGCTATTCCAGCTGAGCTTGACCATGTTTTAAAGCTACACCCATATTCATTCAGCAGGGAGCAGTCACACAAGCTGATTTACAGCCATTAAGCCCCTAAGCTCCAGAATTCCCCCCCTCAACCTCCCTGCCTCTCCACCTCTCCTCCTTTAACAACGAATGAATTGCCATTAAGGTTGGCCCAGAGAATGGGTTCATTTAACAAGCGTTAGTTAATGGGAAAATGGTTGGTATTTGGGAGGATAAGATAAAATGAGCTGATGGGGCTTCTTTATCCAAATCTTGAGAATTTTTATGTGAAAACTTAGAAACCAGTATGATCCTTAGTAGTCTCAACCTGTTTTTGCCTCTATCTAGCTCTGAGGACCACACTGAAGTCAAGTCCTTTCTATGGAAATATTTATCACATTCGAGCACAACTGAAATTTTCAGGTATACACTTTTTGGGATTTTATTTCCATCGATGTCTTGTGTAGCATGTTTATTCATCTGTGCAAGCTGAAATAATTGTTGGGGCCACTGAGATACTTTTGTTCCCCATCAATATATTGAAAATTGGAATGATCAAACATTGGATGCATTAAAGTGCATTGATTTCTGGTTTACCCATGGATATTACACTCATCAGCATCCTTAAGATTGCAGTTTAACCTCCTGTGTATCACTCATTCAACTAATATGCTGCACAATTTAAAATGATCTGTGAAACTTTGTTTATTCAGAAATATTTGTGAAATTCATTGTCCAATTTGACCTACTTTATTTTACATATTACTATGGTCTAGCATGAATATTTTTAAACCTGCAAAATTGTCTAGTATGTAAAGAATATACTGTGTGGAAATAATACATGTATGGTACATATTTAGTGCTCCGAGGAACAAGTGTAGGCCGTTTAACTCCAAAAGCCTTTTCTGCCATTCAGTTCGATCATGGCTGCTCTCTATCTCAACTCCATTACCCACCTTTGCTCCATATCTCTTGATATTCTTATCAAAGAAAAATCTATCAATGTCAGTCTTGGAAAAAGTCAAATGAGCCAGCAACCACAGCCTTTTTGGGCGATCCCGATTTCCACTAACCTTTGCATGGAAAAAGTACTTCCTGATTTCACTCTTAAATGGCGTAGTGCTAAATTTAAGATTATGTCCTATTGTTCTGGATTTCCCCCATCAGAGGAAATAGTTTCTCTAGGGTCTACCCTATTGAATCCCTTTATCATTTTAAACACATTGACCAGATCTTCTCAACCTTCTAAACTCAAGGGAATACAATCGAAGTTTATACAACCTGTCCTCATAATTGAACCATTTTTGCCCTGGTATCATTCTGGTGTATCTGTACCCTTTCCAAGGCCAATATATCTTTCCTGAGGCTCAGTGAATTCCAATCTCTGAGATTAAAGGCCAACATTCCATTAGCCTTTTTGATTATTTTTTGTACCTGTGCATTAGCTTTTGGTGATTTGTGTACATGGGCACTTAAATTCCTTTGCTCCTCCACAACTCCTATTTTCTCACCATTAGAAAATATCCTGATTTGTCGTCTTGGATCCAAAGTGGATGACCTCACACTTCCCCACATTGAACTCCACCTCCCATAGTTTTGCCCACTCACTTAGTTTATATTGTATTCCTTTGTAACTTTTCACTCCCATTCACACAACATATTTTGCTTCCTAATTTAGGCCTTTGCAAACTTGGATATAGAACTCTCATCCAAGTCATTAATATATATGGTGAAAGGCTGAGGCCCCAGTACAGATCCCTGGGGAACATCACTTGTCCCACATTCCCTTTAGCCCTACGCTTTGTTTCCTACCTACCAACCATGTCACAAGGTTACCTCCAATTCCATGTGCTTTCATTTTTGCTGCTAATCTCTTGTGCCCTTCTGGAAGTCCATATAGATAACTTGTATATACGCTCCCTGTCCACTATGCTGGTGACTTCCTCAAAAATTCAACTAGATTAGTCAGACATGACCTACCCGTCACACATCCATGTTGACTCTCTTTAATCAGCTGATACTTTTCCAAATACAGGAAACTTTGTGCTATCCGGCACCCATGGGACCGAGCTACTGCCGTTTTTTTAAAAGCTCCGGATAGACCAGCGTCAATGTTATCAGATAGGAGCTTTTCATCGCAGTATCTGACCACAAACACTGTTGCTCAGCAACAGCTTGTAAACACTCAGCCCGTGGCTTGGAAGTGTCTCTGAAGCTGTTGCTAAGATACAGAGACGCTTTCGAGAGCCTGCCGTGTCTGACCACAAACACTGTTGCTCAGCAACAGCTTGTAAACACTCGGCCCAGTAGCTTGGAAGCGTCTCTGAAGCTGTTGCTAAGCGACAAAGACGCTTTCCAGAGCCTGCCTGTGAAAAACAGGAAAAAAAAACTAACCAAAACAGCTGCTGATTTCTGCCGTTAGATCAAAGTTGCCGGACGTTCAACTTCCGGATAGCACAAAGTTTCCTGTACTGTACTCAGTCACTCCATTCCACTCCCACTCTGACCTTTGTCCTTGACCTCCTACATTGTTCAATGCAGCTTAACACAAGTTTGAGGAATGGCTCCTCCTCTTTCTAGCAGGCACTTTACAGCCTCAACATTGAGTTTAACAACTTTAGACCTTAACCAGCACTCCAATTTCTCTCAGACAGCAGGTGCTGGTAAGGGAGGATGGCTGTACCAGAGCCCCTGGGAGTGGAGGAGGTCTCTGCTGATGCTTCGGGTGGGGATTCCCTATTTGTAGACGGCCGGCGGGGTGGTCCGCACTCCTGGGGTCTGCCTGCCTTTGGCCATATTCCCGGGCCACGGGAGCCGCCTCCTCTTCGCCTGATTTTTCCATGCTTCCCTCTCCCTCTGCTGTAACCATTTACATTTACACCTCCTCTGGACACAGCCTTTTCTCCGATACTTGCCTCATTATCACTTTGCCTAGCACCATTATCCTTTTTGTCATTTAATCACTCCTGCTCTACCACAAATTTATTCCTTTTGATTTTTTCCCGGTTCTGTATTTGCATAAAAGCTTTTCATTTGTAACATCTTCCAGTTCTAATGAAAAGTCATCGATATGACACATTAACTCTGTTTCTCTCTCCATAGATGCTGCCTGACCTGCTGAGTGTGTCCAGCATTTTCTGTTTTTATTACAAAAATAATGTTTCTTTTACTTAAATATGCTTTTAAATTGTCAAAGATATTACTTTGGTGAACTCCATTTGCGCTGTCAAAATGGGGGACAGATGGGTTCATTATTCATCATAGCTAATTTGTTAGTTCACAAAATGTCATCAATTTCTGTGTTTTCTTTTTCATATCCGAATTGTACTGCACAAAAGAGTATCAATCAGTAACTTAGCTATCAATGCATTCCCTTAAATCCTAGGGTAAATACAGCTCTTACAACAGGGAGCTGCAATCAGGGTGAGTCATCGATGAAGCTACAGCGCTAGTTCTCTGACTCCCTTCTTATGAGCGTGGACTTGCTGAATTTACCTACCTGCTTCTGTAGGTCTTATCCCAGCTTCCCTATATACCAACTCTTGACTGAGTAATTTAGTTGAATGTTCCACTGGAATGGAAAAGCCAATACTGATGTCTTCCTTCCCCCCTCCCTTTTTTTACAGGACACCTCTTTTCTGTAAGGCTAAGAGCTTGGGGTACTGGAATTCAATAGAATGTTCTTGCTTCATTAGCTTGCAGATGAATAGAAGTGACAGCCTGTGTAGGGAAACTGAAATGTGTTTAATATGAAAATGGTAATGGAATGAAACCCAGTGTGTTGTGCATCTGTGATTTCCCACATAAGTTTGTTTCTGTTATGGAGAAGTCACATTTTATAGTGATTCGTGTTGTTCACCCCACTGCTCACACTACCTGCTGGCCACCTAATGTCGATGGCCCAACGTATGGCCACCTTCCTTCTGGGAAAAGTAAGTGAAGTCTTTGGGATTGAGGTGGCTCCAAAATGACATGCCTGCAGATGGAAGTTCGGAATTAAGTTAGCCCTACGTGACAGACTTGACAATGTGATACTTGAGCCATGTCGGTGTGCAATATTCTGGGGCGCTGTTGACTATTGACCAACTAGACAGGCTCACTAATGGACTTTTTTGGGAGTAGTCCTATTACTGGGGCAAAGGATACTTCCCACTCAGTTCTAGATAACCGAATGGCCTACTCCTGCTCCTATTTCTTAAGTTCTTATAACCTCGCATGCTAATGCACTAATTGGTAGGGTGGTCCTGGCTAGACAAGCAACTGGAAGCTCACAGTTCCCTGTGTTACTAGGCTGCATGGCAACTGTACCACTGGCCCTGCTCTGGGCTTAAGTCAATGGAGTGTGTCGCATTGGGGGAACGTGTGTGCACTCCACATTTGGGAAACTAAAGTCCTATCTGCATATTTCTCAGAAGTCTGCCCTAATCTCTCCTTATGTGCCTCAGTATCAAATTTTGTTTTATAACGCTGCTATGAAACACCTTGGGACGTTTTACGACGTTAAAGGTGCTATATAAATACAAGTTGTTGTTTAGTTTGGAGACAACCTGATGATTGGTTTCCTCATGTGCCAAATGTATGTTAGGTCCTTTTTCTACAGGCAGCAAGAGAAGATTGGACACGGTCATTCCTGCGGCGCCTCCTGGTAATGTTTGATCACATCCTTGCAGCTTGTTACACAACTGAATTGGTGGAGGCCTGCGAGTAATTTCTTTTTCTGTTTTTTCTTTGTTTATGGGATGTGGGCGTCGCTGGCAAGGCCAGCCTTTATTGCCCATCCCTAATTGCCCTTGAGAAGGTGGTGGTGAGCCGCCGCCTTGAACCAATGCAGTCTGTGTGGTGAAGGTACGCCCCCAGTGCTGTTAGGGAGGGAGTTCCAGGATTTTGATCCAGCGACGATGAAGGAATGGCGATCTACTTCTAAGTCAGGATGGTGTGTAACTTGGAGGTGGTGGTGTTCCCATGCGCCTGCTGCCCTTCTAGGTGGAAGAGGTCGCGGGTTTGGGAGGTGCTGTCGAAGAAGCCTTGGCGAGTTGCTGCAGTGCATCTTGTAATGTCTTACCTGCGAGTGTTGCATCGATCTGGCATGCAACAAAGTGAGGAAGATGATTAATCTGTTAAATATAAAATCTTTTCTGTATAATTGTTTTCTGTAACCTATAGATATATTTTTTTTTCTACAACTTCTAGCGTGTGAACATGTTCTCCAATGGGTCATATTTTAAAATTGTCTCTTGTAAATCATTTGTCTTATTTTTAACTTGCTGTGCTTTACAGATTCTGAGAAAATGTTTGAAATTTGTCACAACACTAAGACTAATGCGTTCTCCATGGTACCCTTACAAGATGGCCCTTCTCCACCTCCTTTACAAGGTGATGGGAGGACCAAAGGGAGACAGCTTGACAGCTTTGTTGTATTCATCGGTTGCATGCTGAAAGAGGAGACCGCGAAGGACTGGCTGCGACAGTGTGCAAGACAGGTAGAGATTTGGAACGCAAATATGTGTCTCAGATACTAGTGTGGCTGTATTTCTAAGCCTTAAAATGCACCAGATTTGTGACATTTTACACTTGCACTGGTTCTGCTACTTCTAAATTTTTCTTGAAATCATTGTTCTTTTTCTGATTAGAATGCTGTGAATATTTTACTAATGCTAATCTTACTCTGTAGAAACTACAGAAGAAACCACTCAAGACATTTGAGTCCCTCACCAAGCAAGAAATAAAGAATGTCCATGTAGGTACTTAGTCAACTGATTTGTTAATATTTGTTTTTCATTACACAGAGGTAAAATCAGAACTGTAGTGAAGCCTGAACCTGTGGATTGCCTGAGTTAATTGGAAGAGATCATTTAGGCAGCCAAATGGCTCAGCACGCTGATACACAGTTGCTGTCTGCAATTCCACGCATCCATTCTTGGTTGAGCTATATGGGGAGAAAGGTGCTGAGTGGAGGTGATTCCCAACTCCTGGAGAGGGCGAGGAAATTGGTGGGCACATCACTGGCACAGCTATTGCATAATGACCAGTTGCAGAGTACTAAAACGACTCGGAGAATGTTACTTCCCTGTTTTCTTGGAATCTTACAGCACAGAAGGAGACCATTCGGCCTATCGTGCTTATGCCGGCTCATTAAAGAGCTGACCAATTTAGTTCCACACCCGTTTTTTTCCCCGTAACCCTGCAAATTATTCCTCTTCAAGTACATGTCCAATTGCCTATTGAAAGTTCCTATGGAATCTGATTCCATCACCCTTTCAGGTAGTGTTCCAGATCTCAACAACCCTCTGAAAAAAATTTCTCTCCTAGTTCTTTTGCCAATTATTTTAAATCTACGACCTGTGGTTACTGACCCACTTGCCAGAGAAAATAGATTCTCCCTACTTGCTCTATCAAAGCCCCTCATAATTTTGAGTACCTCTATTAGGTCTCCCTTAACCTTCTCTGCTCTAAGGAGAACGATCCCAGCTTGTCAAATCTCTCCACATAACTGAATGTCCTCATCCCTGGTAAACCTTCTCTGTACCCTCTCCAGGGCCATGACATCTTTCCTAAAGTGTGATGCCCAGAATTGTACACAATACTCCAGCTGAGGCCTAACCAGAGATTTGTAAAAGTTTAGCATGACTTCCTTGTTTTTGTATTCAATGCCCCTATTTACAAAGCCAGGTATCCTATATGCTTTCTTAACAGCTTTCTCAACCTGCTCTGCCACCTTCAAAGATTTGTGAATATGCACCCCCCAGGTCTTTGTTCTTGCAGCCTGCGCAAAATAGTACCATTTAAATTATACAAAAGCAGAATACTGTAGGTGCTGGAAATCTGAAATAAAAACAGAAATGCTGGAAATACTCAGCATGTCAGCCGGCATCTGTGGAGAGAGAAACTGAGTTAACGTTTCAGGTCGATGACCTTTCGTCATTTAGATTATACTGCCTCTCCGTGCTGTTTCTCCCAAAGTGTATCACTTCACACTTATCTGCATTAAATTGCATTTGCCATGTGTCGGTCCATTTCACCAGTCTGTCTAGTACTCCTGAAGTCTGCTGCTATCATGCTCACTATTTACTACATTGCCAAGTTTTGTGTTGTCCGCAAACTTCAAAATTGTACTCCAGGTCATTTTTATATATATAACAAGAAAAGCAATGATCATAATACCGGCCCCTGGAGGACCCTGCTGCATATTTCTCTCCAGTCAGAAAAACATTCGCTCACCACGACTCTCTGCTGCCTATCCTTTTTAGCCAATTTCATACCAACCACTGTCCCTTTAATACCATGTGCTTCTATTTTCCAAATAAGTTTGTTATGAGGTACTTTATCAAATGCCTTTTGAAATTCCATATACACAACATCTACTGCACTACCTTCATCAACCCTCTGTTACTTCATCAAAGAACTCAATCAGGTTAGTCAGACACTCTGGGCTGGATTTTGATACTAGAGGCGTGTAGGAGGCGGGACTACAACTTTTGGGGTTGTAGTCCCGCCTCCATCGAGTTGTGGCCAACCCACACAATTTTCACTTGATTGACCTTGTTGAGCCCGCCCAGCGGGCTCAGCAGGCCAATTAAGGGCCACCCGGCAACAGGTGACATCACAGATTGACATTTCATCTGTCAAGCTTTTGACAGATGAAATATCAGTGTTTGACAGCTCTTTGAAGCTGTCAAACACTGACAATCTGTACACCAAGTTAATTCCTTCCTCTCAGGCTGATTTAGAGATCTCTCCAGAACAGAAAGCAGAATGCTGCAGATTTTGACAGCTCGTGGCCATTCTGCTTTCTGTGCCGGTGAGATGAGGGACTCCCGAGACCTGAAGGAAGGAAGGCTGTAAAGTTAAGTAAACCTTCTTTAAACACTTTACACACACCAAACACACTTACCTCTGCACTCATGCACCCATCACTCACCTGAACACCGGACATCTCGAACCCTTCAGCCCGACGGTCCGCCTCGTTAACTTGCCATGGTTTGGAGCTGTCGGGAATTCCACACTTCAGGGATAAAAATAGGGATTAGGCTAAAAACTGCCAGTTAACAGGCAGTTAATTGGCACTAATCCCCTTCCCGCCTCGGGGAGGCGGCTCCCAGCACAGGTCGGGTATCCGCTTCCTTTGAAACTGGCATGGGGGCGGGATGGGTTCGTTCCCCCCCCCCCCCCCGATTTCACGATTTTAAACCCCCACAAGCCTCCAATCCCGTCTCCACGGCCAAATGAAAACCCTGCCCTATTTGTCTGTAACAAATCCATGCTGGTTGTCCCTTATTAACCCATGCTTATCCAAGTGAGAATTAACTTTGTCCTTGACTGGTCTCTGTAGTTTTCCTATCACTGCCATTAGACTGATTGGCCTGTGGTTACCAGGTTTATCCCCCTCTCCCCTTTTGAACAGGGGTGTAACATTTGCAATCCTCCAGTCCTCTGGCACCACTCCCATATCCAAGGAGGATTGAAAGATTGTGGTCAGAGCTTATACTATCTCCATCCTAGCTTCCCTCCGCAACCTAGGATGCACCCATCTGTACCGGGTGACTTGTTAACTTTGAGTGATGCCAACCTATTTAGCATCTCCTTTCTATCTATTTTTATCCTATCCAATATCTCTACTCCGACATTAACTTCATCCCCTTCTTTGTGAAGACAGATGCAAAGTACTCATTCAGTACCTCAGTCATGCCCTCTGCCTCCACAAGAAGATTTCTTTCTTGTCCCTAATCAGCCCCACCATTCCTTTAACTATCCTTTTACTTTTTATATGTTTATAAAAGATTTTTGGTCTTCCTCTTATGTTGCCTGCTAATCTTTT
Source organism: Somniosus microcephalus (assembly GCF_052327205.1). Lineage (NCBI taxonomy): Eukaryota > Metazoa > Chordata > Chondrichthyes > Squaliformes > Somniosidae > Somniosus > Somniosus microcephalus. The sequence goes on from NC_140988.1 coordinate 364,698,697, forward strand.
CTCATACCCTCTCTTTGCTCCTCTTGTATCCTTTTTTCAACTTCCCCCTGCACTCTGTATTCTGCCTGGTTTTCTATTGTATTCTGTACCTGACATTTGTCATAAACCTCCTTTTTCTGTTTTATTTTAACCTCTATTTCCTTCGTCATCCAGGGAGTGCTAGCTTTGGATGCCCCATCTTACCTCCTTTATGGGAATGTGCTTGGTTTGTACCCAAACACTCCGCCTTGATGGCCTGCCATTGCTCATTTACTGTTTTCCTGACCAATCTTTTTTTTCCAGTCTACCTATGCTAGATCCCTTCTCAAAGCACTGAAATTGGCTCTCTTCCAGTTGGGTCTTTTCACCTTTTAATAGGTATTTTCATGTTGGCTGGGGATCTGTGTTAGAGATTGCAAGCGTGTAGAAAATGGCTGTTAAAATTGTTTTCACGGGATGGCTGCTGGCAAGGCGACATTTCTTCCCCATCCCTGGTTCCCCTGAGAAGGCGGTGGTGGGCCTTCTTGAGCCACTGAAGTCCTTGTGGAGATGGTGCTCCCACAATGCTGTTAGGTTGGGTATTCCAGAATGTTGACCCAGCAACAATGAGGGGACAACAATATATGTCCAAGTCCGGAATGTGTGTGGCTTAAAGGTGATGATTCCTGATATTTTTAGAAATGTAAATGTTAATTATAATTTGAAGTAAAAGTGTAACTTTATTTATCTAGGTCGGTCGCTATGAGTTTGTTGGAAGAGATAACTGAAGCAGCCAAATGGCTCAGCATGCTGATATACAGTTGCTGTCTGCACTTCACATTAAACTGCTTGGTTCTTTGACATCAGTCGCTTATTTAATGTTTTATATATAATGTATTGTACTGCTGGTTGTGATGGTTCTCTTCCAATTTTATTTTATTTTTGACAGAAAAGGACATCAGTGCGATTGGGTTTGAATTGTTCTAGCAAAGAGCTGGCACAGGCATGAGGGCTGAATAGCCTGGAAGTAGTCTCACTTATAAAGAGCCTTTAGCACTGTGTGCTATCCGATTGCTGACTTCAGTGTTATATGGATTTTTGTTCAGTTTCTGCAAATCTCGAGGTTTCAGTCTGCATCATCAAAATTGTCACACTTGCTATCAAGCCAACTTGCCCAGTATTCTCAGAAGTCTCATAAAAACTGAAGTTATGTTAACTATTTTTCAGTCTTCCATTAACTAGGGCAATATTTTCAGTCAGAAACTTTAGTATTAAATCAGATTTTTTTTTAATGGTTAGCTGGTCTCATTGGTAGAAAATGTCACTATACATGAATCTTCAAACCAAATGACTAAGAATCCAATAAAGACAATCCTTGAGATTGAGCCATTTTAGTTATTATTTAGGTCTCTCATGACTGCAGGTGACGTGGGGTTTTTGTAAGCCAGAATTTTCCAGAGGCTGTTCTACATGTCTTAATTCTAACAAATCTTTGGACCTCGATACAAGAGTTCTGTAGTCAAGTGTATTATTGTGAGTATTAAATGTTAACAGTATTAAGCTTAAGAATGTTTTCTTAAAATTCTTGCTCTCTAACCCTACAGGTGAAACGTCATTTGGAGCAACCTCCACCTGGTTGGTTTTACAATGGGAACCAGTTTGTTAACTTCTTTGGTGAGAAGAGTGACTATCACCCATGTATCCTTTCAAGTTTGTGCTTTAAAATTAGTCATTTGGGATTGAGGTCTATAAATGGGCATTTTAAATAAGTTTTTATTAATTATGTTATATTTTGAAATCTATTTGCAAACTTCCTGACTCCGGAGCTTCTGGTTCAACATTCAGGACTGTTGGAATTCCATTTTCTGTTTTAGTGCTTGGGGCCGCTCCGGGACGCGCAGTGGCTTCCCACATGAGAGGAAAAATCATTCACTAATGAGGCTAAATCTGCCAGTGAGGTGAACATAGAAACATAAAAACATAGAAGATAGGAGCAGGAGTTGGCCATTCGGCCCCTCGAGCCTGCTCCGCCATTCAATGCGATCATGGCTGATCATCCAAATTCAGTACCCGGTCCCTGCTTTCTCCCCATATCCTTTGATCCCTTTAGCCTCAAGAAATATATTTAACTCCTTCTTGAATATAGACACGGTGCTGTGTTCTTAGAATGTGCTCCTCTTCTGTAGTCTTTTAATTTTGCAGTTGCCTCTTTTTTTTTCTGTTGGAAGATAATATAAAATTTCTACATAGAACAGAAGTTTATACCAAATAAAGCAATTACCTGTTCCTTGTCAGTAAACTAATGATTAAATGTTGGTTAACAGATTAGGTGGTAAAATACATTTCCTTTTGTTTCTCCATGTCCGGAAAGTGTGAGGCTGTTCTAATGCAATGGCTATCTGTTGATCAAATTTGTGGATGGTTCTCTCTGACCTATCTAATTGAGCTCACCTAGCATTGCCTATCAGACGGGTAACGACAAGTGTTATTATGCAAAGTTCTGAGTAAGCCTATTGGTGCTTAACAAAGGTAATACTACATCTGTGTTTATTATAACAGGGGTAAAAAATGCACATAGGATAAATTACATCTGAAACTGTTTATAATTAGGGTGAGGCAAGAGAGATTCATGGACAAGCAAATATTAATTGCACTGCAAGTTGTCAAAAGATCATAGAGTGGTTGATTTCCCTTGCATCTCTAAATTATAATCAGTGATGGACACATTCATAGAAGAATATCTATCAGAAGTCAACAAAGAGATTGAGAAGTACAACGCAGAAATTGGAGAACAAGAGTGTCAAGACCTCTTCGAGCCATAATTTAAGATCCACTTCTAAGTCCATAATCTGATATGTTTTGTACTCGACTGGGACAACAAATTACAGATATGAACAAATTGCCTGAAGCTGAATTAGAACTGGTAAAATACAAACCACACTTTTGTGCATCATGGTATGTCTCTAAGTGACTTTTAAAAAATGTCGAGCAAAAAACTTGTAGGAATGTTGATAACTGTAATCAAATGCAACAGATGAAAATCTAATAATTCCCCACTGTTGACTTGACTGACCATTGTTGTGGGCAGTCTTCAGTAGGGGAGCAGTTACATAAAACATACCTTTTTTTTGCTTACTGGGTCTGAATTAATGCAATTCCCAGTTCAATTTTACTTAGGGCAAATTTAACGTGATAAAATACAAAGCTCGACACTTTATAAATCTTCCAGAGCCCTGAAGTGGACGTAGCCCGTCCCAGAAGAAGCTGAAGTTACACTACTTGTTTTTTTTTTTAAAAAGGGCACAGTGTACGTGACTTCAAGCTGGAACGTTAAACAAATATACCTACTGAAATTCACGACAGAGGAACACTCACTACAACAGAACTTGGAAATCAACACACATCATGTATTTTTGTTTTAAAAGCTGCTAATTCCACCTAACCAACGCCAATCTAGATTTACTTGATTTGTTTTGTGCAGCAAGATTCATTGTGTCTGGAGGTCCTGGGGTTTATATTTTTTTTAATGTTTCTACAATTAGAGTAATGGTTGATTTACTTGGTCCTGTAGCGATGCAAAAACTGAGATTAGTACAGGCACTCCATGGAATTGGTCTGCAACCTTGATATAAAAATCATTTACCGCAGATTTGGTTCATAGAAGCATCGACAAAGTTATAAGTAGGTACACTGCTGTGATGTCTGGTTGTTATGCAACTAATGAACTTGACTAGCAATAGCCAATAAGCCATTCAATCAATCACTGGTTATATGTTTAGATTCACTTCTTGTACTGCATACCAATCCTACATCACATAGCAGATCTGTGTACAGTAATGTAGTTATGTAATGGAAGGTACATTGAGATAGCTTGTTAAATTAGAAGTTCTGTGTGAATTTATTTTTTTTAAAGTACCACCCTCCACACACTACTGCATATATGTCTGCTTCCTTGATTCTTCCTTCCCCCCGCCCCCCCCCCCCCCCCCCCCATCTCTAGTGCTTCATCAGCTAGTGGCCAAATGTTATTTGGCCTTTGATAGAGAAATGAATGAGGGGGGAAAGGCGGGGTTGGTTGCCTTATTGTGCAGGTAATGATCGGCAGATTTTTAATGCTGGATAGGAACTCAGTTACTCTTGTGAATAAATTTTACGATATTTACATCAGTGACACCTAATAGCTTTTTTTTATTCATAACTGAATACTGTTCCTAACTATTGAGATGCCTGCAAGTTACAAAAGTAAAAGAAAACTGTTAAGTTCTTTAAGTGGTAATTTTCTTGTATGTAATACTTTTATGCTGCATTAACCTGCGGAGCAGTGAAAGTAAGGATACAATAGACCCTGTTGTGAATCTTCCATGTACAGAAAAAACATGACTATTTTAGAGAAATCAGGTGCTGCTAAACAGTTGGATTGGTGGAATAACAATTTTAGCAAAGTAAACTGCAATGTGTGTTCCTACCCTGTTCTCTGCGAACAGATACAATGGTATTGTGGAGACTGGCATTGTCAGCCTCTGTAATGAAAGGTGACGTGTTCAGGTTCATTTGTTTACTGGTTCCACGCTTCTGCTACTTGTGAAAAATGTGAAGAACAAACTTTTTTTTGCTGCACTTTGTACTTTGTGGCTTATGTAAGTGGGCTACACAATTCCCGTGTATCATTTTGGCTCCCACAATTTGGACTTTTCAAACCTCTGTTAGACATTCCTAAAAATAAGTCCTAGTCTGTTCTAGATGAAGCTTGTAGTGTAACTGTGCGCCACATCAGATAATGCACTCGAGTACTGAGTGCTCAGCAGGTAAATAACGCAACCATATTGTTCAGCGTACTTTTGTTTCTACAACAATGGTTTTATTCACCTAGGACTTGGCTCAGCTGTACTCATCTACGTTTTGATTAGAACTACACAAGAAGACAGACACCTTTGTGTTTGTACCCTTAATCAAACAGCTGTCTTTTATTACTGGAAAATAAGATGATAAATATAAACGTTTTTTTTAAAAAAAAGCAATGCCAGCTCTGTGAAGTGGTTACGGATATCTGTTGAAATAACGCAGGAAAGAAAAACTGAAGAATTGTTGACGCATCAGTCAGCCAAGGAATATTTAAACGTACTTGCATTTTAAAGTAACACAGGGGCCCAAGAATTATGAAGATGAAAACCTATCCATTTGAACAGTGAGTTTTCCCTGTTCTGTTAAAGAAATTTACCATGCAAGGGTTAAATAGCTTTGCATTTCATCTATCCATTTGAATGTAGAAAAAGAAAGATATGGTTTTCCTGAAATCAATGTGCGCCTGTCTCTGGGTGTTGTTCTTGGGCTCTTGTACCACTTAGTTATGCATGTGAATCGCCTTTATGCATGAACAACAGTGTACAGTACGCAAGCCTAAATTAACCAGTAGATGCATTCAAGGGGAACGGCTATCAGTGTATAATAATGCTGCCATTTACTTTCATGTACTAGAGGTGTGTACCTAAAATGCACAAACTCGGTCACCGCCAGTCACCAAATATCAATGATTTTCCTCAAGTTTGAACACTTTTTGAAACTTTGCTTTATCACATTGATGGTAAAGCCAGGTGAACTGAACTAAACGGCTCCGTCAATATTTTGTTGTTCCAAGAGAAATGACATTGGCGTAATCATTTCACCAAGATTTATAGCAATGATTTTGGGGTGTGCAATCGGCAATTTGATACCAAAATTCAGTAATCTGGTACCCTGAAATTTACAACTGGCTCCCTTTATTCTGGAAGAAACTTTTTATACACTAAATCGCATTGCTAGAAAATCTTCCTTCGCATGTTAAGTTGGAATGCTGTACAACATTCTCAGGATGGTTGCTGTATTATTCTACTGTGAGTGAAGCCTTCCATTTAAACAAAAAAAATGTTGTTCCTTTATCTCTGGACAAGAGTGCATTTTTACTAATGAGAATGGTAACATGCTGACCACCAATACTTGCAGTCAATACCTCAGGTACTATTAATGTTTCTCTGTAGTAATGGTGTGGTGATGAAGAAAGCTATTAGCTTTGTCACTAAATATATACAGGGCAGTGTAGCTGAATTTAAACAGATGATAAGCTAAGTGGAAGGAGCATTTTTTTGACAACTTCACAAGTCTAATGAGTAAATGGCAGTTTAAGCACATTTAGCTGACAAAGCAGTTCTTAGCTATGCTTGAAAGAAGTAGGAAATTGTATAGAAACGCTTTGAAGCCTTCCCCTAAAAATAGTCTTTGCAGCTATGCTGTGTTGATATCCTGATAGGTTTGAGTGTTTGTTTACCACTATAACCTCAACTAATGTTAATATGCTGGGACAGCAAAGAAATAGTTTTTGTGTGTCCCAACGTAGAGTTGTGATGGGCGACATGAAGTATTTTGGAACAAATTTTTATCGGAGATAGGATCAAATGTAAAGAAACAGTGCCTAAGTAATTATTTTTAAAAGCTTTGTAATGTTTTCTATCTGAAGCTGTATTCAGACTTTAACGGTGAGCCACTCTGAAGCCGACTGCCCAACCTTGATTTGGGGGTCAACATTGCATGAATTGGGAGAGGCAAATTATCATCTTGGGCTGTAATAAAGTCTGTTTAAGATGGATCATTACCATGCTGTAATAAATCAGGTATAAACAAAAAACTAAACTTGGGTCCACCCAAAATCGTGGCATGTGGCCAGTTTATGTTCATATATGACAAAGTGGTATGATATTACAGGGTATTGCAAATGTCGTCCATCATAAACTAATGGATAAGTTAAGCTGCTTAAATATCACTAAGATGGCGTTAAGTATATTAGGCTACATTAAAATGTTAGTTTAACATCTGACTTCTCTGATTTATAGCGTCAGGAAGATAGTCAATATATGATGCAGCCAGCCATTGTATTTGCATAGCACATTAAAAAAAGTAGATTTACTGAGAGATTGGTCCAGTGTGGCATCCAGATGGCCTTAGCCCTTTCACCACACTTAATTCTCTGCCAATGGGAGCAGCAAGGATTGTTATTGATATTAGTTTGGGCTGTTACTGAGTTTGGCAGCTATTTTGCTGCTATATTACTCCGGATTAAATTAAACAAAAATAAAAAAAATTAAATGGGAAAGAATATTATGCAAGGCATCATTTCTTGCACTGCTAAAAGTGCAAGTTAATTTATTGTAAGCTACATACCTGTGGCTTACTAATTCACTTGTTGCAAAGGAATCTTGGATGTAAATCACTTTTCAGGTTTCGAAGAAAAGCAACAAGTGTGTATGTTCTGTCAGGTCAAATCATATAGCATTATAGGGCACAGTGACAACCCAGAATACTAGAGGCCCATATTTCAACGTTACCTGTATGATTGCCTTCGTTCATGCCAACAAATATATGGTAGAAATTAAAGAGATGAATTATTTGAAATCTCACTTAAACCAATTTGAGAACTAAAGGACTTTGTTCCTTGGAAGTTCGGAGGGCGAGTTAACAGAAGAGAAACTGTATTGACATGTTTTGGTAAAAATACAGTGGTTGGTTTTACTCAGCCCAATGACAACCAAAGTAAAACTTCTGGTCTCCAAATATTTTGGGTATGATGCTACTGCAGCCTCGAGGTTATTTGGTGTTTCTGACATTTGATTGGGTTGGGATCTACAAGATATTTTAATTTGAAAACAACTCTCTTGAAATAATTGGATCCTTCAGTTAAAATCAAGAGGCAGTCGCTTCCATTAAGATGCTTTGGGTTCTTGGGACTCCTGTTAATTTTAACCTTTTGAGCATTCTGTTAAAAGATGATGTTGGTGAAAGGGATTTAGTATCAAAGTAACAGGAGTATTGCAAAAACAAAATCTGAATGCCAAGCAGGTGTTTTGATGTTAAACTATTAGCAGGCCTTAACAGAGTGTGCTTGTATTGTTATTGTTGGGAGAGTGTCTTGTACTGGTCGCTGAAGTTATGGAACCTACATTCTTTGAAAGGGAACACAGCAGCTTAAATTAGCTTACATTCCCTGGTCTGCTTGACTCGAGGGTTAATTTAAGTTATGGTTTAAGTGTTCCCATTTGGAATTCTAACAGTATTTGCACATAAAGAATTCAATTAAAGAATTGGTATTCAGAAAAAAGGGAACAATTTTATTTGTTTGATAACAGTGACTTTACTGTGATTTGCTACAACCTATGATGTAATTTTAAACATCAGATCATTAGCAAAATAACTTACCTCATAACATAAATTGAAAAATATAACATAAATTTTTAGACAATTACTTGCTGAATTTTTCAAGCAAAGTTCTTCATATAAATGAAGAGTGAATTCAGGAATTTATTTGTTTGACTTGAAAGCGTGCCAAATTTGTCATTTTGATACTAACTTTAACCACTTTAGTTTGTGTTTTTTGGGAGGGGGAGAATATCTTTAAATTAAAAAGGTTGAATTGTATTTGCACAAAACTACTGTAACTTCAGTTAAACTGGTTTTGCGTGTGACTGAAGCTTTTTGCATATCTTGTATTTATTACACTGCAAAATATATAATTAATCCAACAAAGTGTATAGAATAATTATTAGTTTTTCCATTTATTTTTGTATTTGTTGACATTTTTACCTGTAGTTGTGATGTTTTGCAATTTTTACACGTAATTTTCAGCAATTGCGTTTCAATTCAACGTTCAATAAAATTTATATGTTTCACCAGTTAAAGTGGTCATCTTTAATTCCAACACCCTTCTGTTCTGGATTCTGAAGTACAGTATCCCTTTTTTTAAATTGAAGGGAGAATCTTAATCCTACTAGTTAAAGGCATTGCGTGGTGTAAAAGCCACATGGACCTTGTTACAGCAACAGACCCATTGGGCCCAACTGGCCTATCCACAAGAGCTGCTTCCTCACACTGCTTTATCTAACCCTATTGGCATATCCTTCTATTCCTTTCTCAAAGAATTGAGGTCACAAAAGTACAGTTGAAGAGAAGGAACTTAGAGGCTTTTGAATGCAACCAGGAGGAGGCATGTGGAGGTGAAAACAAGGACCCAAGTCAGTTTACTGGAGTGTGGGTGACGAGGATAACTTTAAAAGAAAAGGGTGTAAAGAAGTGCAATCTATAATTAAAGATCATCACTGATGCAGTTCTAGCAAAAGACATGACAAAGTATGTTTTGGTTGTTACATCATTGAGTGTATAGCACAGAAACAGGCCATTTGTCCCAACTGGTCTATGCCGGCGTTTATGCTCCACACGAGCCTCCTCCCACTGTACTTCATCTAGCCTCATCAGCCGATCCTGCTATTCCTTTCTCCCTCATGTTTATTTATCTTCCCCTTAAATGCGTCTGTTAAACGCTTCAACTACTTGTGGTTGTGTGTTCCACAGTCTTACCACTAGTTGGGCTTATTACTGACTATCTTGTATTTATGATCTCTAGTTTTGGACTCCCCAGCTAGTGGAAGTATTTTCTTTACATCTACCCTATCGGACCCTTTCATTATCTTAAAGACCTCCATCAGGTCACCCCTCAGCCTCTTTTTCTAGAGAAAAGAGCCCTAGCCTGTTCACCTTTCCTGATGAGTATATCCTCTCAGTTTTGATATCCTTGCAAATCTCTTTTGCTCCTTCACCAATGCCTCTATATCCTTTTTGGTCTAAACGAGGTTCAGTACAATTTTAACAACTTCTCGTGCTTTTCATTTCTATCCCTGGAGAAAGAGTTAAAGTTTCAGGTCTGTGACCTTTCATCAGAATTGAAAATGTTAAGAGATGTAACAGGTTTTAAGCAAGTAGAGGCTGGGAAAGGGGGGGCGGGAAGGAAAGAGCCAAAGGGAAGGTCTGTGATAGGGTGGAAGGCAAGAGAGATAAAATGGATGATGATGCAAGGCAAAGGTGGATGGTAATGGGACAAGAAAAACAAAAGAGCTCAAAATGACAAAAGCTGAATCATTACCCAACAGCTGCTGTCTGGGGGGAAAAAAATAGGAGCAGTGGTTATGAACTGAAATTATTGAACTCAGTATTGAGTCCAGAAGGCTCTAAAGTACGTTATTGAAAGATGAGGTGCTGTTCCTTGAGCTTCATTACAACAGGAGGCAGAGAACACATGGAGTGGGGCAGAGAATTAAAATGATAAGCAACCAGAAGCTCAGGGTCACGCTTGCGGACTGAATGGAGGTGGTCCGCAAAGCGTTTACTCAAACTGTGTTTGGTCTCGCCAATGTAGAGACTGCATCGTCAGCAGCGAATAAAGTATACTAAATTGAAAGAAGTGCAAGTAAATTGTTGTTTCACTTGGAAGGAGTGTTAGGGGCCCTGGATTGTGGGAAGGGAGGAGGTGAAAGGGCAGGTCCTGTGCTTGCATGGGAAGGTGCCATGGGATGGGGAGGTGGTGATTGAAGAGTGAACCAGGGTGTCGCTAAGGGGAGGGTCACTTCGGAACACACAGAGGAGGGGAAGGGGGAAGATGTGTTTGGTCTGTCTGGTCTATAATGGTTTTCTTTCTCCATCCCCACCACCACCCCGAACATCTATCAGCCAATAAGCAGAGATTTTCCATGTTGGTTGACCTAAGCCCATGAGGCTTAATGGATCATGAGAATTACTTCAAAGTAAGCCAAGGAAATGGCAGCAGAAGGTATAAATGGAAATTATTGAAAAGTAAATGTAGAGCAGACAGCAGGAAAATCTTATCATGCACTTCTGCAAATGCCTCAGCCCATCTGCTGCTGAAACCCTCATCCATACCTTTGTCACTTCCAGACTTTACTATTCCAATACACTCTTGGCTGGCTTCTGATTCTCCGCCCTCCATAAACTACAGCTTATTTAAAAACTTTGCCACTGATATTCTATCGTGCACCTACCACCCCTGTGCTCGCGGACCTACATTGGCCCCCAGCATTTAAAATATAAAATTCTCATTCTTGTGTTTTTATCCTATCTCTTCCAGCCCTATAACCCTCCCAGAACTGTGTTCCTCCTTCTCTGGCTTCTTGTGCATCGCCCACTTCCTTCGTCCTACCAATGGCAGTTATGCCTTCAGCTGCTTACAACAATGACTTGCCTTTACATAGCCATCTTAGACTGGGTATTATGTAATGAGAAAGGATTAATTAGCAATCTTGTGTGAGGCCCCTTGGGGCGGAGCGATCATAATATGATAGAATTCTTCATTAAGATGGAGAGTGAAGTAGTTGACTCAGGGACTGGGGTCCTGAATTTAAATAAAGGAAACTACAATGGTATGAGGCACGAGTTGGCTAGGATGGATTGGGGAACGTTACTTAAAGGGTTGACGGTGGATAGGCAATGGCAAACATTTAAAGATTGCATGGATGAACTACAGAATTTGTTCATCCTGTTTGGCATAAAAATAAAACAAAAAAGGTGACTCAACCGTGGCTAACGAGGGAAATTAGGGATGGCATAAGATCCAAGGAGAGGGCATATAATTTGGCCAGAAAAAGCAGCAAACCTGAGGATTGGGAGCATTTTAGGATTCAGCAAAGGAGAACAAAGGGATTAATTAAGAGAGGGGAAATAGATTGAGAGTAAGCTTGCAGGGAACATAAAAACTGACTAAAAGCTTCTATAGATATGTGAAGAGAAAAAGATTGGTGAAGTCAAGTGTAGGTCCCTTGCAGTCAGAATCAGGGGAATTTATAATGGGGAACAAAGAAATGGGTGACCAATTAAATACATACTTTGGTTCTGCCTTCACAAAGGAGGACACAAATAATCTCCCAGAAATGTCAGGGAACGTAGGGTCTAATGAGAGGGAGTAATTGAATGAAATCAGTATTTGTAGGGAAATAGTGTTAGGGAAAGGGTTTGTAGCGAGCGGGTTTGAGTACAGGAACAAGGATGTCTTGCTGCAGTTGTGCAGGGCCTTGGTGAGATCACACCTTTGAGTATTGTGTGCAGTTTTGCTCGCCTTATCTGAGGAAGGATGTTCTTGCCATGGAGGGAGTGCAGCGAAGATTCACCAGGCTGGTACCTGGGATGGCAGGAATGACGTACGAGGAGAAATTGGGTCGATTGGGCTTGTACTCGCTGGAGTTTAGAAGAATGAGAGGGGATCTCATTGAAACTTATAAAATTCTGACAGGACTGGACAGACTAGATGCAGGAAGGATGTTCCCGATGGTCGGGGAGTCCAGAACCAGGGTCACAGTATAAGGATATGGGGTAGACCATTTAGGACAGAAATGAGGAATTTCTTCACCCAGAGAGTGGTGAACCTGTGGAATTCTCTACCACAGAAGGCAGTAGAGGCCAATTCATTAAATATATTCAAGAAGGAGTTGGATATATTTCTTAAGGTTAAAGGGATCAAGGGGTATGGGGAGAAAGCAGGGACCGGGTACTGAATTTGGATGATCAGCCATGATCGCATTGAATGGCGGAGCAGGCTCGAGGGGCCGAATGGCCTACTCCTGCTCCTATCTTCTATGAAATTGACGGGATTGAAGGCCGATAAATCCCCAGGGTCTGATAATCTACATCCTAGGGTACTTAAGGAAGTGGCCCTAGAAATAGTAGATGCATTGCTGATCATCTTCCAAAATTCTATAGACTGGAACAGTTCCCATGGATTGGAGGATAGCTAATGTAACCCCACTATTTAAGAAGAGTGGTAGAGAGAAAACAGGGAATTATAGACCAGTAAGCCTGACATCGGTAGTGGGGAAAATGCTAGAGTCCATTATAAAAGATGTAATAGCAGCGCACTTGGAAAACAATGACGGGATCGGACAAAGTCAACATGGATTTACGAAAAGGTAAATCATGCTTGACTAATCTACTGGAATTTTTTGAGGATGTAACTGGTAGAATAGATAAGGGAGAACCAGTGGATGTGGTGTCTTTGGACTTTCAGAAGGCTTTTGATAAGGTCCCACATAAGAGATTAGCATGTAAAGTTAAAGCACATGGGATTGGGGGTAAGGTACTGTCTTGGATAGAGAACTGGTTGGCAGACAGGAAGCAGAGTTGGAATAAACGGGTCTTTTCCCGAGTGGCAGGCAGTGACTAGTGGGGTGCCGCAGGGATCGGTGCTAGGACCCCAGCTATTCACAATATATATAAATTATCTAGACGAGGGAACTTGACGTAATACCTCCAAGTTTGCAAACGACACAAAGCTGGGTGGGCATGTGTGCTGTGAGGAGGATGCAGAGAAACTCCAGTACGATTTGGACAGGTTGGGTGATTGGGCAGATGCATGGCAAATGCAGTATAATGTGGATAAATGCGAGGTTATCCACTTCGGTGGCAAAAAGAGGAAGACATTATTATCTGAACGGCAATAGATTGGGAAAAGGGGAAGTGCAAGGAGACCTGGGTGTCCTTGTGCACCAGTCGCTGAAGGTAAGCATGCAGGTGCAGCAGGCAGTTAAGAAGGCAAATGGTATGTTGGCCTTCATAGCGGGAGGATTTGAGTACAGGAGCAAAGAAGCCTTGCTGCAGTTGTACAGGGCCTTGGTGAGACCACACCGTGAGTATTGTGTGCAGTTTCTGGTCGCCTTTTCCGCGGAAGGGTGTTCTTGTCATGGAGAGAGTGCAGCGAAGATTCACCAGACTGATATCTGGGATGGCAGGAATGACGTATGAGGAGAGATTGGGTCAATTAGGCTTATATTCGCTCGAGTTTAGAAGCATGAGAGGGGATCTCATTGAAACTTATGAAATTCTAACAGGACTAGACAGACTAGATGCAGGAAGGATGTTCCCAATGGCGGTTGAGTCCAGAACCAGGGGTCACAGTCTAAGGATAAGGGGTAAGCCATTTAGGACAGATGAGGAGGAATTTCTTCACCCAGAGAGTGGTGAATTGTGGAATTCTCTGCCACACAGGGCAGTTGAGGCCAATTCATTAAATATATTCAAGAAGGAGTTGGATATATTTCTTGAGGCTAAAGGGATCAAGGGATATGGGGAGAAAGCAGGGACAGGGTACTGAATTTGGATGATCAGCCATGATCTCATTAAATGGCGGAGCGGGCTCGAGGGGCCGAATGGCCTACTCCTCCTATTTTCTATGCTAACCTAGTGAAACATCCCAAGGCGTTTCACGTTATCAGACATAATTTGCCACCAAGCCACTTAAGGAGATAATGGGATAGGTGACCAAAAGCTGGGTTAAAGAGGTAGGGTTTAATGCATTGGTTTTGATCTTCCAAAATTCCTTAGATTGTGGAATGGTCCCAGCAGATTGGAAGGTTGCAAATGTAACACTGTTATTCAAGAAAGGAGGGAGAGAAAAAACAGGGAACTACAGGCCAGTTAGACTGACATCAGTCATCAGGAAAATGCTGGAATCCATTGTTAAGGAAGTGGTATCAGGGCACTTAGAAAATCATAACATGATCAGGCAGAGTCAGCATGGTTTTAGGAAAGGGAAATTGTGTTTGACAAATGTATTAGTGTTTTTGAGGATGTAACTAGCAGGGTAGATAAAGGGGAACCAGTGGATGTAGTATATTTGCATTTCCAAAAGGCATTCGATGAGGTGCCACATAAAAGGTTATTACACAAGACTAGGGCTCATAGCGTTGGGGGTAATACAGTAGCATGGATAGAGGATTGGTTAACGGACAGAAAACAGACGGTAGGGACAAGCGGATCTTTTTCAGGTTGGCAGGCTGTAACTAGTGGGGTGCCGCAAGGATCAGTGTTGGGGCCTCAGCTATTTACAATCTATATTAATGACCTAGATGAAGGGACCGAGTGTAATGTATCCATGTTTGCTGATGATACTGATATGCCTATCAATTAGTCCAATAAAAGGCGACGAGTTAAGAACGTAACTGAAGGTTTTTATTGGCTAAATAACAGAGCCCACCCTCGTGGGTGATCCGATCCAACAGGGAGGAATACTAGCCAGTCAGCTACCTTTATACCTGGGCAGGTAATGGGCGGAGTCGGAGGTGGTCAGCCCAGGTATAACAGTGCGACAAGAGGCGACCTCGTGTAGTGATGTGACAGTGAGAACAGTGAGAACAATATACAGTGATAACTATAACAGTGGTTTACCACATTCACCCCTTGTTTAGATTAGAGTCCGGCGGGGTGAAGTGTATTACCAGCTCTGGTATGTCAGTCTGTCCGGAGGCTTCGTTAGCCTCTCCGATCGTCGCAGCGGCGGTGTTACATTATCCGGTGTTAAAGCTGGTGTCTGCGTAGTCGGCAAAGGCTCGTGGGGTTCCGGCATGCCGTCTACCTCGGCTGGACTCGGGGGGTTGGGAGGGGGGGGTGAGGGTGCGAGGTCTCGTAAGGAGACAGTGTCCTCCCGTCCGTCTGGGTAAGCCACATAGGCGTACTGGGGGTTGGCGTGCAGGAGGTTCACCTTCTCGACCAGGGGGTCCGTTTTATGGGCCCTCACGTGCTTTCGCAGCAAGACGGGTCCCGGAGAGGTCAGCCAGGTTGGTAGGGTGGTTCCCGTAGTCGACTTCCTGGGGAAGACAAACATTCGAGCATGGGGGGTGGTGTTAATGGCAGTGCAAAGTAGTGACCGGATGGAGTGCAGCGCAATCGGGAGGACCTCTTGCCAGCGGGAGGTTGGGAGGCCCTTAGACTTTAAGGCTAAGAGGGTGGCCTTCCATACCGTCGCGTTCTCTCTTTCCACCTGGCCGTTCCCTCGGGGGTTGTAGCTGGTGGTCCTGCTTGCTGCAATACCCCTCTCCAATAGGAACTGACGGAGTTCCTCGCTCATGAAGGAGGCGCCCCGGTCACTATGTATATAGTTCGGGAACCCGAACAAGGCGAAGAGTTTGTTCAGGCATTTAATGACCGTGTTACTGGTCATGTCTGGGCAGGGGAAGGCAAAGGGGAAACGGGAGTACTCATCAACGATGTTGAGGAAGTACACATTACGGTCGGATGACGGTAGGGGCCCCTTGAAGTCGATGCTCAGACGCTCGAAGGGGCGGGTGGCCTTGATCAGGCTTGCTCTGTCCGGCTTATAGAAGTGCGGTTTGCACTCAGCACAGATCTGGCAGTTCCTGGTCATGGTCCTGACCTCCTCGATGGAGTATGGCAGGTTGCGGGCCTTAATGAAATGGTAGAGTCTGGTGACTCCGGGGTGGCAGAGGTCATTGTGGAGGGTCTGAAGTCTATCACTTTGCGCGCTGGCGCATGTAATGCGTGAAAGAGCATCAGGGGGGTCGTTCAGTTTACCGGGCCGGTACAAGATCTCATAATCATAGGTGGAAAGCTCGATTCTCCACCTCAAGATTTTGTCGTTCTTGATCTTGCCCCTCAGCTTGTTATTAAACATGAAGGCAACCGAGCGTTGGTCGGTGAGGAGGGTAAATCGTTTGCCTGCCAAGTAGTGCCTCCAGCGCCGTACTGCCTCCACAATTGCCTGGGCTTCCTTCTCGACCGACGAGTGTCGGGTCTCGGGGCCCTGTAGGGTCCTTGAGAAGAAGGCTACCGGCCTACCCTCCTGGTTAAGGGTAGCGGCTAGGGCGAAGTCGGATGCATCGCTCTCCACTTGGAAGGGGATTGACTCATCCACTGCGTGCATTGTGGCCTTGGCTATGTCTCCCTTAATGAGGGAGAAGGCCGCGCACGCCTCTTCCGTGAGGGGGAAGGATGTGGTTTTCAGGAGGGGTCTGGCTTTGTCCGCATAATTGGGTACCCATTGGGCATAGTAGGCGAAAAGCCCCAGGGTTCTCCTAAGTGCTTTTGGACAGTGGGGGAGGGGTAGCTCCATGAGGGGGCACATTCTTTCGGGGTCGGGGCCGATGACTCCGTTCTCTACTACACAGCCAAGGATGGCAAGGCACGCTGTGTTAAACACGCATTTCTCCTTATTGTAGGTGAGGTTCAGCCGTTGGGCCGTACGGAGGAATTTCTCCAGATTCACGTCATGGTCCTGCCGGTTGCGGCCGCAGATGGTGACGTTATCGAGATAGGGGAAAGTGGCCTGTAGTCCGTTCTGGTCAACCATCCGGTCCATCTCCCGTTGGAAAACCGAGACCCCGTTGGTGACACCAAAGGGGACCCTAAGGAATTGGTAGAGGCGGCCATTCGCCTCGAAGGCGGTGTACTGGCTGTCCTCCGGGCTGATGGGGAGTTGGTGGTAGGCCGACTTGAGGTCGATGGTCGAGAATACGCGGTATTGTGCAATCTCATTGACCATGTCCGATATGCGGGGGAGGGGGTATGCGTCCAGCTGGGTGTATCTGTTTATGGTCTGGCTGTAGTCGATAACCAGGCGATTTTTGTCGCCGGTCTTGACTACCACCACCTGGGCACGCCAGGGGCTGCTGCTCCCCTCAATAATGCCCTCTTTCAGGAGTCGCTGCACCTCAGAGCTAATGAAGGCTCTGTCCCCAGCGCTGTACCGCCTGCTCTTAGTAGCGACAGGTTTGCAGTCGGGGGTGAGGTTAGCGAACAGGGAAGGTGGCGGTACCTTGAGGGTGGATAGGCTGCAGGTGTTACGCGGTGGGCGGTTTAACTTTCGCTGGTTGTCGACTGTGAGTGGGGGGAGGGGTCCACCGTATGCTAGGGTTACACTTTGGAGGTGGGATTGGAAGTCCAGCCCTAGTATGACGGCAGCGCACAGCTGGGGGAGTACGAGGAGTTTAAAATTTTTATACTCTGTCCCTTTAACCGACAATGTCACGACACAGTAGCCGCTGATGTCTGTGGTGTGCGACCTCGATGCCATCGAGATGCGGCTGCGCGTTGGCAGGACGGGGAGGGAGTAGTGGCTCACCGTGTCTGGGTGGATGAAGCTCTCCGTGCTTCCGCTGTCGAACAGGTAGGTCGTGGCGTGGCCGTTGACTTTGATGTCCATCATTGAGCTGGCCAGGTGGTGCGGGCGGGCTTGATCCAGGGTCACGGAAGCTAGGGTGTAGATGAGCGCGTCGTTGTCATGACAAGATGGCGGCGAAGATGGCGGCCCCCGTAGTTCACATGAGGCTCTGTTTAAATCGTTTGCCCCGCACAAAGATGGCCGCCCCTGCTGTTCCCATGAGGCTCTGCAGGCTTCGGCTGCCCCGCACAAAGATGGCCGCCCCTGGTTTTCCCATGAGGCTCTGCAGGCTTCGGCTGCCCCGCACAAAGATGGCCGCCCCTGGTTTTCCCATGAGGCTCTGCAGGCTTCGGCTGCCCCGCACAAAGATGGCCGCCCCCAGGGTTCGCATGAGGCACTGCTGGCTTCTGAGGATTTGCTTCTGCAGGCCTTGGAGAAGTGGCCTTTCTTGAGGCAGGTTTTGCAGGTCGAGTTTTTGGCTGGGCAGCGCGACCTCGGATGCTTCTCCTGGCCGCAAAAGAAGCAGCCAGCGGCCCGATCGGGGTTGCCTGATGTCGGGGCCGGTACCGGGGCTAGCGGGCCCGGTCGGATCCGTGATGCAGACGCTGAGGTAGGTCCCGGGGGCAGCGCTGTGAAGGGTGGTGGGGTGGGGGTCGGGCCCGAGTCCCAGGGTCGCGAATAGTACCTGGCAAACGCTTCCTGGTCTTGCTGGGTGGCCTCTAGGGTGAGGGCGAGGGCTTCGGCCTTGTCCAGGTCTATGTCCTTAGCTTCAAGCAGTCTTTGCCGTGTGTAGTCGGAACGTAGGCCTCTCACCAAGGCGTCGCGGACATTGTCTTCCATGTTCGCAGTAGCCGTCACCGCTTTAAAGTCACAGTTCCTGCCGAGTTGTCTCAGCGCTCGTGAAAATTCAGCTATCGATTCTCCTGGCTGTTGCTGGCGAGATCTTAAGAGATGCCTAGTGTACATGTAGTTTACCGGGCTCCGGTACTGCTGTTTCAGTAGGTTGATGGCGTCGTCGTACGTAGTCATGTCCTGGATGAGTGTATATACTCTCGGGCTCGCTTGGGCTTTCAGGACTCTTAGTTTGGATCTCTGAGGGACGACGGCTTCCTCCAGGTACGATTCGAAGCAGTCCAGCCAGTGTTTGAAGTCGTTGGCTGAGTTTGGTGCCTGTGGGTTTAGATCCAGGTATGGTGGTTTCAAGGCTTGCAGCCAAGCCGGCTGGTGTGGCCCGTTGTCTGGAGGCTGCTGTTGCTGTGCTGCTGGGTGAGCTCCTTGCTGTTGCTGTTCATTATCAGACATCTTTAAAATTTAGTCAATAAAATTGATATGCCTATCAATTAGTCCAATAAAAGGCGACGAGTTAAGAACGTAACTGAAGGTTTTTATTGGCTAAATAACAGAGCCCACCCTCGTGGGTGATCCGATCCAACAGGGAGGAATACTAGCCAGTCAGCTACCTTTATACCTGGGCAGGTAATGGGCGGAGTCGGAGGTGGTCAGCCCAGGTATAACAGTGCGACAAGAGGCGACCTCGTGTAGTGATGTGACAGTGAGAACAGTGAGAACAATATACAGTGATAACTATAACAGTGGTTTACCACAGATACAAAGCTAGGTGGGACAATAAGCTGTGAGGAGAACACAGAGTCTGCAAAGCGATATAGATAGACTAAGTGAGTGGGCAGTAAGGTGGCAGATGGAGTATAATGTAGGGAAATGTGAAGTTATTCACTTTGGTAGGAAGAGTAGAAAAACAATATTTTTTTAAATGGTGAAAAACTTTCAAATGTTGGTGTTCAGAGAGATTTGGTAACTTACTAAGTAAAGTAAGAAGAACTAAAACAAGGTGTTGCTCAAAATGCAGTTAGTTGTATTGATGGGAGAGTTGAGCCTGCATTTTCCCATGCTGGCCACCCATTGGTGCGATGCAAATTGGAAGGTAGTATTGAAACAGGCGGAAATGCTACTCTGCTAGAACGCAACTCAAATTTGGACACATGCATTTTCTGGGGGACAGGTGCTTGTGGAAGCTCCTGACTCAAATAAGTGTGCACTTCATTTAAACATTAATTTTGGAGCATATTCCATCCTGCACATTATTGTCGCGCCATCAAAATGTGCGACCAGGATTGCTAGCTGATGTGAAGTATGTTGGAAGTCATAGAAAGGACACAGTAAGATAAAGGTATTTTAGTCATTTATTAACCATTGTTCTTTTTTTAATTTCTCCCCCCCCCACCCCCCCAGCCTCCTTGCTGGACTTAGGATCTTGTTAGCTTTTGTGCCAATTGTTTTAAATTATTTTTTGCCCCCAACACCATTACTGGTACTGGTGTGTCTGGAAGAAGAAGCAGACCTATGGAGGAATGCCAGGCAGGTTCGGCTGCACAAGAGATGATCTGTGTCCACCTGCATCTGCAGGCAGATGACCATGTTCTCACATTTGGAGTTGATTCGTGCAGTTTGAGGCTTCTCTTCCTAAAGGAAGCTGAGCAAGTAGACCCGATGGCACCTTAAGATATATGAATGCCTGACCAACCATACTGCTGGTTGCCTCCTGCATGCACTGGCACACCTACCTGGCATTGAAAATTGAGCGCTGTCTAGTAGAGAGGCAGATACAGATCTGTGCCATCAGCTCTAAGGACCCCTATAAAGCTCCAATGCAGCTTAGGGCTGGCGCATCCAGTGAAAATATTGATCAGCTGCAGCCTCAAGCCTGGCTCCACCATCAAGCAGGTATACTGCAATGATGCCCATTGGGGTTGGTGCCGTGAAGTCGATCTGAGGACCACAGTCCTTGCTGTTGCCTCATACATCACCACTTAGGGCAGCCATCAAATAGGCCCTGCCTTCGATCTAGTTCCTTTTCTCTCCAGTTTTGAAGAAGGGTCAAACCCGAAACGTCAACTCAAATTTCTCTCCACGGATGTTGCCTGACTTGCTGAGTTTTTCCAGCATTTTCTGTTGTTAAATAGGGTCAGGTGCTGGGCTGCAGACTGCCTTTACCTTGGATTTCCTTTTCCATGCTTTTTGCCTTTCACTCTTTAGCTCCATGCCCCATCACTAAACTAGGTTCTCTAAAGTCATAATTGTTTGCCACTCTATTGTACTTCCCTTTAGACCTCACCGTTCCTTTAAATCCCACTTGGGTGCATTTTTCTGCTCCCTCCACTAGTGTGCTCCCTACTCCAGTCTCAACCTGCACCAAGTTAATGAGCTGACATTGTAACATTGGTGCGGGCAACACACCAGTGCAAACAGGTTGCTTGCATTCTCTGACAGAATGGCGTATAAGGTTGGGGTACAAGGTGAACACGGGAATTAAAACATGCAAAATATTAATTAGGGTAGACAAGTGGTCACTGGTATCCTTAAAGAAAATCATTACTGAAGTACCATTGCTTTGCAGGAACTGCCCCAAAACCATTGAAGGAGCTGAACCACGGATCTTGCCTGAACAAGAGAACAAATTCAAAAAGCTCTTTTTTCAAAAAAAAATTCTGCCATTCGTGCTTGGTCTTCTCCCTGTGGGAGCTATACAAATGAACTTGTAGCCAAAAAGAAATAAGTCAAAGCTCACAAATCAGCATCTTTTGAGCTGCGTAAGTTTGCTGTAGAACAACAGAGGTCCTGTTTCACATATGGTTTTGTTGAGAGTCCCTGATTAGAAGAATCACCTGTTTTTTTTCCTGGCCAGAAGCTAGTCAACATAAAGATGACATCATATTGGAAGCATAAAATAGATCCTTCAAGGTAGGTAATCTATCTTTACAGTGACATAATTGGAGCAGTCTGTGTTGCAACACTTGCTTGTTTTATGATGTGTTCTGCCCCTGCATTTCCACTAACACATTACCCACTTTATCCATTAATTGTGTGGACGGTGTGCTTAAGTTCTTCACAGTTTTACACTTAAAAACATTTCCCCCACTACATTAAAAAAAAATTCTTTGCTCCACCTATCGAACTGTATCTGCCAAAACCTGAGGGACAGGCAGGTAGCTGACTCCTTATCCTTTGACTGGCTGCTGGGAGCTGGGCACAAGTGGCCTGGCTTTGAATCACCCTTCTCCCCTGTCAGGAAGTATCTTTTCGCTGTTGACGGACTTCCTCTGGAAGCTTGGCTCAGATCAACAGGTTGCTACAGGTGAAAGGGGTCAGAGCGTAAGCTTGCATGGCACAGTACACCAACCAACCCCCTTTGAGCAGTGCGTCAGATACTCTGACCATTTGAACACAATTAGAAACATAGAAACATAGAAGATAGGAGCAGGAGTAGGCCATTCGGCCCTTCGAGCCTGCTCCGCCATTCAACGAGATCATGGCTGATCATCCAAACCCCAGCACCCGGTCCCTACACCGACAGCCATCCCACCCAAGCCCTATCCCCGTAACCCCATAACCCCACGTATTTAATCCCCCCTAACACTAAGGGCCAATTTTTTTATCATGGCCAATCAACATAACCCGCACATCTTTGGATTGTGGGAGGAAACCGGAGCACCCGGAGGAAACCCACGCAAACACGGGGAGAATGTGCAAACTCCACACAGACAGTCACCCGAGGCCGGATTTGAACCCGGGTCCCTGGCGCTGTGAGGCAACAGTGCTAACCACTATGCCACCGTGCTTGATTATATAGTTAAATGGGACTATGTCACTGTTCTCCTCTTGGAAACTGTAAGCAGAAGGTCTTGGTGAAATGGGGGCTGTCTTGACCAGTAAGTTGATACTTTGGACTGGTATCACATCTATCTATCAAAAGATCTAACCTGGGCACAGATCAAGCAGATCATATCTAGCACTGAAGCATATCCCATTCAAACAGTGATGCTCTGGAATTGGGTTACAGCCTGGTTTAATAAAAGAAGCGTTACAGCATTGGCTGCAAGTGCTTTATTTGATTGGGATGCATAACTCCATGCTACATTCTAATCCTAAAACATTTGTCATTAACTTATATGGGGTTTAAGTTTAAGATCGGATCCAAGCTGAAAAATTCTCTAACAGGCTGTAAGAACAGTTGGAAGATGGTTAAAGCTGTTTGCAACATCGAGCCCAAATTCTCTGGCCATCTACTTCAAAAGGCTGGAATAATATGTTTTAACAAAGTGAACTTAATCACCGTATTTGCTGAAAAGACATCAGGATTTCAAGCACTGATAACAAAGGTTCCTTTGAAGTTCAAGATCATAATCAGTTCACAATTCCCATCTGAAAGACAAATATTAACCAAATTCAACATAACCACCGCTCCCATTTTTTTGGACAGCAGCTGTTGGTAATGATGCTGCTGTTGCCATTTACACCTCCGCAAGACCCATCTTTTGTTTCTTTTTGTCCCATTACACCCCCTTTTGCCTTGCACCCTTTTGTCATTTAGGGGAAGAAATTCGGTCGTTAGCGCCACCGATTAACGCCTAAAGATGCCGAGAAGTGGGGCACCAGCCAATTTCCGGGCAGGCGCAAGGCGCCTAGTGCCTCACCCCATATTGAGCATGCATTTAGCGCCGGCGCTAAATCTTAGCGCCCGCTCATGGGCGCAGGCTGATTATGATGTCATTTGAGTGTGCAACGCCTTTTGGGCGCCCCAGACCGGAAATTCAGTGGCGCCCCCCTCCGTAGCACCTGGCGCTAATAGTGACAGCTTACCTGGGCCTTACCAAGTCGCTCTCGGGCTGGAGGAGCGTTATTTAAAGGGGACTGGTGTGGTTTAAAAGCGGCAGCCATTTTTGGAGCACAACTTCCTCGAGAGCTACAAAGAGTTGCTGAGCTGCACACTGAGAGCCATTTGACCACTGAGCCAGTGCAGGCAGACGATCTTCAGCCTTCTGACCATCACCTTGCTGTTGGTGAGCCTTGACAACGGGGAACATTCCTGTGGGCACTTATTATGGGGGCTGCATTGGAGGGGATTGTCATGCTGCTGAATCATCTGGAAAGGGCACTGAGACGCTGGGAGAGGGGGGGCGGGCATGGCCAGACGGAGGAGGGCCAACAGACGTCGCCACAGCAGACCTTACGCTGGCAGGGTTTTCCGACAGCAGTTTTCCTACATGAACATGCCGGAGGAGCAGTGTGTCAGAAGGCTGCGATTTAGAAAGGAGGTGGTGGCTGAGCTGTGCCAGCTGCTTCAGCCTGATCTGCAGCCTCATATAAGGTGCAGGACATCTCTGTCAGTGGCTGAGAAGATGCCTGCTGGCCTGAACTTCTACGCGAGCGGCTCTTCTCAGGCAGCGCGTCGGAGGCTGATCAGAAGTAGCTTCTAGGCCCCTCTCACGGAATGCTTGCTGCCATTCCAAGAACAGGAATGGAACCGGTCTGATACCCCCAAGCCTGTGAAGGGCAAGATACATGTAAATAGCAGGCATAGCCATTGTAAATGAAGGAAGTGTTTCATTGCACAAAATGTGGTTCCTTCAAACATGAGGAAGCTATGGCAACAGAAAGCAGAACTAATACACTGACACATAACTGCTTCTCACACCCGGGAGACTGTCCAAAACATAAATCACATTCCGACCATCTTCCTTGGCCTTGATTCCACTGCGCCAACCAAAGCATCCAATGTCCCATCAGTGAGTCGTTCCGCCCTCTGCCTCACCCTTTCCATGTCTTGCTAGGCTGGTGCGCCACAGGTAGGCTCCCACCGCTTTGAAGGCCTACAAGGCAGTGAGTGTGTCTGGTGATGCCAATTGACCTGCCCCTTTAAGAGCTGGCCGGTGCCAGTGTGTCTCAGGGAAAATGATTATTGACAGCACCTTCGCTGCGCCCTGCCGCCGCGAAATTGGGTTGCGCCGCCGGGTTAGCACCTTAAGAGTAGCGTGCAGTGCCTGATTTAGTGCCGCAATCACCTTTAGGGGCGCTGCAACCCAATATCACGTTAGGTGGCGCTAAATTGCGCCAGGCGCTAAACTTTGCACATCGCCAGGACTAGCGCCCCAAACGTGGCTATACCGAATTTCTAGGCCTGAATCTCTTCTGCCTTCCACCCTATCACAGCCCTTCCCTTTTGTTCCTCCCTCCTTTCCCTGCCTCTCTGTTTGCTTAAAATCTGTTACATCTCTAACTTTTTCCAATTCTGACGAATGGTTGTCGACCTGAAACGTTAACTCTCCACAGATGCTGCCTGACCTGCTGAGTATTTCCAGCATTTTCTGTTTTTATTTCAGATTTCCAGCGTCTGCAGTAATTTGCTTTTGTATTAAGCAAATTGTTGCAGATTTATATGCATAGAATTGGACAGTAGGTGGTCAGGGAGTTATCTTCAGCACCTCGCTGCATCTGAGTGGCCATTCATCGACATTGTGAAAGAAAGGTTAAGCTGAAGGTTTGGTTGTATGACACAAATTGGAGTGGTTCTCAAGGTGCTACTTGTCCTTCAGCTGGGAAATGATTTGGGAGATGATTATCTCACAAGCTAATCCTGAGCTTCAATGGAACTCTTGTTATCTTGATCTTGAATTTCTTGTGTCAAAATCAAGGCTCATCACATCATTTTCTGCTCTATCTCATTTTCTCTTAGGACTGTGGAGCTCCTTACCTCCTCCTCCCACACCCCTCCCCCACCCCGCCCCCCCCCAGTCTTCCCCCTTCCTCCTGCAACCTATTAGTGCCAGCCGTGGCTCAGTGGGCAGCACCCTCGCCTCTTGAGTCAGACGTTTGTGGGTTCAAGTCTCACTCCAGAGACTTGAGCCCAAGAATCCAGGCTGGCACTCCCAGTGCAGCACTGAGGGAGATGCCGTCTTTCAGATGAGACATTAAAACCGAGGCCCCGACTGCTCTCTCAGGTGGACGTAAAAGATCCCACGGCACTATTTCGAAGAAGAGCGGGGGAGTTATCGCTGGTGTCCTGGCCAATATTTATCCCTCAATCAACATCACTAAAAAAACAGATTATCTGGTCGTTATTGCATTGCTGTGGGAGCTTACTGTGCGCAAATTGGCTACCGCGTTTCCTACATTACAACAGTGAATACACCTTAAAAGTACTTCATTGGCTGTAAAGTGCTTTGGGACATCCTGTGGTCGTGAAAGGCACTACAGAAATGCAAGTCTTCCTTACAGGATTTTATAGCCACTTTGATTTATTATGTCTTCACTCCTACTGTTTTCAACATTGATAGACCTTGGCCCTTCACCTAGGTTTCTCATTTAAGAAGTACTAAAAGCTGTAAATGGATACCGAGCTTTCTTGAATTACCGATCCAGCTCCTTCGCTTGGCAGTTACTGCTTAAAGCACAGGAGGCAGAAAAATGTTCAAGGTGGCTGGAAAAGCTGGTGGATAACTAGCAAGTCTCAAGACCTTAATAACAACAGAAAACGCTGGAAAAACTCAGCAGGCCAGGCAACAGAACTGAGAAAAAAGGCAGGAAATGAAACAGATTAAAAGGCCAGTTTGGGGGCTGGGAAATGGGGGAGGGGATGAAGGAACAAAAGGGAAGGTCAGAGAGGTGAAGAGACATTAAGAGATATTCAAGGTGAGACGAGATGGTAATAGGACAGGTAAAGAAACAAACAATGGCTCTAGATGAAGTGTGAAATGCGCTGGCAGAGTGAGAGACAGCTGCCATGTGGGAGAGAGAAAAAAAGGAAAAGGCACAAACCAAAAGTGTGGATAAAAAATATAAAAATATAATAGGGGCCGAGGTTATGATCTGAAATTGTTGAACCGATATTGAGTCCGGAAGGCTGTAAAGTGCCTAATCGGAGGATGAGGTGCGGTTCCTCGAGCTTACGCTGAGCTTCCGTGGAACAATGCAAGAGGCCAAGGACGGTGAGGTCTGAGTGGGAGTGGAGCGGTGAATTAAAATGACAGGCGACCGGAAGCTCGGGGTCCCCCTTATGGACTGAACGGAGGTGTTCCGCAAAGCGGTCACCCAATCTGCGTTTGGTCTCCTCAACGTAGAGGAGACCGCATCGTGAGCAGCGAATACAGTATATGAGATTGCAAGAAGTACAAGTAAATCGCTGTTTCACCTGGAAGGGGTGTTTGGGGTCCTGGACAGTGGGAAGGGGGGAGGTAAAAGGGCAGGTGTTGCATCTCCTGCGCTTGCACGGGAAGGTGCCGGGCGAAGGAGAAGGGGTGCTGGGGGTGATAGAGGAGTGGACTAGGCTGTCTCGGAGGGAGCAGTCCCTACGGAATGCAGGGAGGGGAGGGGAAGATGCGTTTGGTGGTGTGATCACGTTGGAGGTGGCGGAAATGGCGGAGGATGATCCGTTGAATGTGGAGGCTGGTGGGGTGAAAGGTGAAGACAAGGGGAACTCTATCGTGGTTCTGGGAGGGAGGGGCAGGGGTGAGGGCAGAAGTGCGGGAGATAGAATGGACACGGTCGAGGGCCGTGTCAACCACGGTAGAGGGGAATCCTCAGTTGAGGAAAAAGGAAGACATGTCAGAAGCACTGGTGTGGAAGGTGGCATCGTCAGAGCAGATGCAGCGGAGACGGAGAAACTGGGAGAATGGAATAGAGTCCTTACAGGAGACGGGGTGGGAGGAAGTGTAGTCCAGGTAGCTGTGGGAGTCAGTGGGCTTGTAGTGAATGATCTTCCCCATGCGGCCACCAACCTCATAGCTCCCCAACCCTGCACAGCCCGCTTCTACCTCCTTTCCAAGATCCACAAACAGGACTGCCCTGGTAGACCCATCGTTTCAGCCTGTTCTTGCCCCACAGAACTTATCGCTTCTTATCTCGACTCGTCTCTTCACACCTACATCTGCGACTCTTCTGACGCCCTCCGCCACTTTAACAGTTTCCAGTTTCCTGGCCCCAACCGCCTCCTTTTCACCATGGACATACAATCCCTCTACACCTCCATCCCCCACCAGGATGGCCTGAGGGTGCTCCGCTTCTTCCTTGAACAGAGACCCAACCATTCCCCATCCACCACGACCCTCCTCCGCCTGGCTGAACTTGTTCTCACATTGAACAACTTCTCCTTTGACTCCACTCATTTCCTCCAAATTAAAGGTGTTGCTATGGGTACCCGCATGGGTCCTAGCTATGCCTGACTTTTTGTGGGATATGTGGAACACCCTTTGTTCCAGTCCTACTCGGGTCCCCTCCCTCACCTCTTTTTCCGGTACATTGATGACTGTATCGGTGCCGTTTCCTGCTCTCGCCCTGAACTAGACAATTCCATTCACTTTGCCTCCAATTTCCACCCTTCCCTCACCTTCACATGGTCCATCTCCGACTCTTCCCTTCTCTTCCTCGACTTCTCTGTCTCCATCTCTGGGGATAGGTTATTGACCAACATTCACTACAAGCGCACTGACTCCCACAGCTACCTGGACTACACTTCTTCCCACCCCGTCTCCTGTAAGGACTCTATTCCATTCTCCCAGTTTCTCCGTCTCCGCCGCATCTGCTCCGACGATGCCACCTTCCACACCAGTGCTTCCGACATGTCTTCCTTATTCCTCAACCGAGGATTCCCCTCTACCGTGGTTGACACGGCCCTCAACCGTGTCCGTTCTATCTCCCGCACTTCTGCCCTCACCCCTGCCCTTCCCTCCTGGAACCACGATAGGGTTCCCCTTGTCCTCACCTTTCACCCCACCAGCCTCCACATTCAACGGATCATCCTCCACCATTTCCGCCACCTCCAACGTGATCCCACCACCAAACGCATCTTC
This sequence comes from Somniosus microcephalus, assembly GCF_052327205.1. Lineage (NCBI taxonomy): Eukaryota > Metazoa > Chordata > Chondrichthyes > Squaliformes > Somniosidae > Somniosus > Somniosus microcephalus. Next base: position 364,727,050 of record NC_140988.1, read on the forward strand.
CCCTCCCCTCCCCTTTCAGCATGCCGTAGGGACCGCTCCCTCCGAGACACCCTAGTCCACTCCTCTACCACCCCCAGCACCCCTTCCCCTTCGCCTGGCACCTTCCCGTGAAAGCGCAGAGATGTAACACCTGCCCTTATACCTCCCCCCTTCCCACTGTCCAGGGCCCCAAACACCCCTTCCAGGTGAAACAGCGATTTACTTGTACTTCTTGCAATCTAGTATACTGTATTCGCTGCTCACGATGCGGTCTCCTCTACATTGGGGAGGCCAAACGCAGATTGGGTGACCATTTTGCGGAACATCTCCGTTCAGTCCGTAAGGGTGACCCCGAGCTTCCGGTCGCCTGTCATTTTAATTCACCGCCCCATTCCCACTCAGACCTCACCATCCTCGGGCTCTTGCATTGTTCCATGGAAGCTCAGCGTAAACTTGAGGAACAGCACCTCATCTTCCGATGAGGCGCTTTACAGCCTTCCGGACTCAATATCGAGTTCAACAATTTCAGATCATAATCTCGGCCCCTATTACATTTTTATATGTTTTTTATCCACACCTTTGGTTTGTGCCTTTTCCTTTTTCTCTCTCCTACATGGCAGCTGTCTCTCACTCTGCCAGCGCATTTCACACTTCATCTAGAGCCATCTTTTGTCTCTTTACCTGTCCTATTACCATCTTGTCTCGTCTTGAATATCTCTTAATGTCTCTTCACCTCTCAGACCTTCCCCTTTGTTCTTTCATCCCCTCCCCCATTTCACAGCCCCCAAACTGGCCTTTTAATCTGTTTCATTTCCTGCCTTTTTACTCAGTCCTGACGAAGGGTTTCGACCCGAAACGTTGACTCTATTTCTCTCTCCACGGATGTTGCCTGGCCTGCTGAGTTTTTCCAGCGATTTTCTGTTGTTATTTCGGATTTCCAGCATCCGCAGTATTTTGCTATCGTATTAGTCTCAAGACCTTACTTGTCATCATGAGGAACCTCACTGCTCTACAAAGCCTGCACTTGCCCAGTGGTGAAACTTTGGCCTGTTTGATAAGTTCAATAGAAAACCATGCCCAGCCTCTGGGATCAGTTATTATCTAAATATATACACATGCAATGGGCTTACTCTGGCCAATTCTGCACAAGAATTCTCTTTCTAACAATGGAGAGGTGTGACTGAGTCATGACTGGAACAGCGCTGCCAGACTTGAGCTGTTTCCTTTTTTTGGATCTGGTGGACCCATATTACTTTGGCAGTATATTCCATTTTAATTTCAAACCTGATTATCCAGTTTTTCTATGGCTTTCAATCTCCCCCATTGTCTCCCTATTTCATTAGGCCCCCCACTACCTCAGCTATTCACACGTCATTTAATATCTTTAACGATTCTTTTGAGTGAGATGATCGATTACATCATCCAATAATCATTCCACTGATGCCGCTATATTTTTCCCTTCCCCCTTTTTCTGATTATTAACATGCTTGTTCATCTCTTATTCAGTTCTGAAGAAGGGTACAAGCCCGGAAGGTCAACGCCACAGATGCCGACTGACTTGCCGTGTGTTTCCAGTGTTTTATTTTTGTTTCCACCATGCCCGGCCGAGGCCTCAGCATCTCGTGTACACTTGTGCTGCAAACACAAGGCCGCTTGTTATCAGTATTCCATATCAATCCACAGCTTCTCTGCAGAAATATAGTGGAAAACCTTCTCCCAGTGCTTCTCTTGACAGTGGAGCTCTCTCATAGACAGTCACTGGCTGTTTGTACAGAAGATCAAATACAGAATTAACTATCATAAAAACAGAAAATGCTGGAAATAATCATCAAGTCGGGCAACATCCGTGGAGAGAGAAACAGAGTTAACGTTTCAGGTCGATGACCCTTCGTCAGAACTGGCGGAGTTCTGATGAAGGGTCATCGACCTGAAACGTTAACTCTGTTTCTCTCTCCACAGATGCTGCCCGACTTGATGATTATTTCCAGCATTTTCTGTTTTTATTTCAGATTTCCAGCATCCGCGGTATTTTGCTTTTGTTACAGAATTAACTATTACTTGCTTAACCAGGGTACTGAAGGCTATGCAGACTCTGTGCCTAACCAACTGGCAATTCCATTATAATTTCTGCAAAAGTTTCTAAGTTTTCAGCTACCGGCCCCAGGATCGAAGTTGTGAGCAATCTGTCTTCACTGCCATTGCCTGCAGCTTCACCCTGTTATGTAATCTAATCAAAAGTCATTTTGGCTATAACACTGAAGGCAAAGGTTCACACTGGCAACTGACAGATTTTTGGAACTGCTCCTGTACGCTGTGTCTCAGTAATCGCACTCGGAGTCAGGAGGTCGTGGGTTCAAGTCCCACTCTAGAGAGTTGAACACAATATCTAGGCTGACACTCCAGTGCAGTGCTGAGGGAGTGCTGCACTGTCGGAGGTGCTTTCTTTCAGATGAGATGTTAAACCGAGGCCCCGTCTTCCTCTCGGGTGGACGTAAAAGATCCCATGGCACTATTTTGAAGAAGAGCAGGGGGAGTTCTCCTGGTGTCCTGGCCAATATTTATTCCTCAGTCAACATCACTAAAACAGATTATCTGGTCATTATCACCTTGCTGTTTGTGGGACCTTGCTGTGTGCAAATTGACTGCTGCATTTCCTACATTACAACAGTGACTACACTTCAAAAGGTACTTCATTGACTGTAAAGCGCTTTGGCATGTCCTGAGGTCAGGAAAGGCGCTATATAAATGCAAGTCTTTCTTTCACTTCACTGCACAATTGTGTCGACGTACAAGTCAATCATGGAATATAATTGATGGCCTGTGTCCAGTTTGTAGGTGGATTGCTTTGGTGGCTTGAATCACCCCTCCTACTTAGTTCTATATGACAGGAATTACGGTGAACAGGATTGGAACACAGACAAGCTTTTCGGACTCAACCGTACGGTGTTTAATAAGGTTAACACACAAACCCACCTCCAGTAGGTAAAATGCCTGGTGGCGTAAAACAAACAGTACAAAAATACAACTTGGCCCGTTGAACAGGCCCCTGTCTCGTATTAAGATGCCTAAAATCACACTGTGTTGCTATACAGAGTATAACATGGACTTGTCCCACAAACCCCGGAACATACACTATATAATACACACGCAACCTCCCCACTAAACCCCTCTGGCTTGGTTGGGACACACAACACCCCCTCACACAGTACCGGTGGTCTTAAGGATGCGTGGGCTTGGACAATGCTCACCCCGATTGTCCGCTTTCTTGCTCGCTGCTCCCCTGTGTAGAGCATGTCTCCTGGTTCCGTATCGCCGATGCAGTATCCAAGTCCCAGTTTCGAGGTTCGTTCCTACAGTCGAAGAGCAAGGCAAGGCTCTTGTCACTCGCGGTGGTTTAGAGCAAGCGAGAGAGAGAGAGAAAATGGCCAAAGCTGCCTTCTCTGTATAAGTTTCTTTCTGGTCTGTGTATTGCAGTGATGTCTTTTAAATCACCATTCTTTGTCTGGTTCCCACCTTTGAGTCTGGGCCTTCCCCCAACTCTTGTATTCCATTACACACCCAGTAATCCAATCCACAGGACATGTACAGGGCTGGGGGATGGAAGACAATTCCTTATCTTGTCTCCCCCTCCCTGTGGTACATATTTGATGTGATTTAGTCTTACTGCTGATGTGTTTTGCCCAAGGTTAATGTGTTTTTCTTTGAGGCCAGGAAGTCTATTGTTCCAGCGAAACTGGCATTGTGGTCTTATCCAATTGAAGATCCATCGAACCCATTAAAACACGAAGTAACAACAGAAAACGCTGGAAAAACTCAGCAGGCCAGGCAACATCTGTGGAGAGAGAAACAGAGTTAACGTTTCAGGTCGAAACCCTTCTTCAGAACTGAGAAAAAAGCCGGAAATGAAACAGATTAAAAGGCCAGTTTGGGGGCTGGGAAATGGGGGAGGGGATGAAAGAACAAAAGGGAAGGTCTGAGAGGTGAAGAGACATTAAGAGGTATTCAAGGCGAGACGAGATGGTAATAGGACAGGTAAAGAGACAAAAGATGGCTCTAGATGAAGTGTGAAATGCGCTGGCAGAGTGAGAGAGAGCTGCCATGTGGGAGAGAGAAAAAAAAAGGAAAAGTCACAAACCAAAAGTGTGGATAAAAAATATAAAAATATAACAGGGGCTGAGGTTATAGTCTGAAATTGTTGAATTCTATGTTGAGTCCAGAAGGCTGTAAAGTGCCTAATCGGAAGATGAGGTGCTGTTCCTCGAGCTTACGCTGAGCTTCCGTGGAACAAGGCAAGAGGCCGAGGACGGTGAGGTCTGAGTGGGAATGGAGCGGTGAATTAAAGTGACAGGCGACCGGAAGCTCGGGGTCCCCCTTACGGACTGAACGGAGGTGTTTCGCAAAGCGGTCACCCAATCTGCGTTTGGCCTCCCCAATGTAGAGGAGACCGCATCGTGAGCAGCGAATACAGTATACTAGATTGCAAGAAGTACAAGTAAATCGGTGTTTCACCTGGAAGGGGTGTTTGGGGCCCTGGATAGTGGGAAGGGGGGAGGTATAAGGGCAGGTGAACAAAACACAAAGTCTCATTGTCCAAAGTTAAATCACCTATTCACCGTTAAATCAGCTATCGAGACGCTCATTGTCCAAAGCAAATGTCTTTTCCATAGTTAAATTGAAACTCACAGGTGTGTCTGTGCTTCTAGGTCCAATTGCACCTCGCCCCGACCACTGGGCCAAGCAGACTGTTGGTCGAACAGCAGTAACAATCATACAAATCCTTGGGGCCTGCTCCAATGCTTACAAGATGTCCTCGGCTAAAACTGACCTACCCTCCCACTGAGAGCACGAGTATGAGGGTGAGGTATGAGGATGGCAAAAACAAGGAAAGTTGTGGTTGAATTGAAAATGGGAACTTAATGGCCCTAATGCTTTATCAGAACTTCCTGTAAATTGTAACAATTATATGCAGATACACACGTGAACCTTAAAACCATATCGACATGTGTGTGACATCACAAGCGATTTCCTTAAGCTACAGGATTCGAGTACAGGAGCAAAGATGTCTTGCTGCAGTTGTACAGGGCCTTGGTGAGACCACACCTTGAGTATTGTGAGCAGTTTTGGTCGCCTTATCTGCCATGGAGGGAGTGCAGTGAAGATTCACCAGACTGATACCTGGGATGGCAGGAATGACGTATGAGGAGAGATTGGGTCGATTGGGCTTATATTCGCTGGAGTTTAGAAAAATGAGAGGGGATCTCATTGAAACTTATAATATTCTAACAGAACTAGACAGACTAGATGCAGGAAGGGTGTTCCCGATGGTGGGGGAGTCCAGAACCAGGGGTCACAGTCTAAGGTTAAGGGGTAAGCCATTTAGGACTGAGATGAGGAGGAATTTCTTCACCCAGAGAGTGGTGAACCTGTGGAATTCTCTACCACAGAAGGCAGTTGAGGCCAATTCATTAAATATATTCAAGAAGGAGTTAGATATATTTCTTAAGGCTAAAGGGATCAAGGGATATGGGGAGAAGGCAGGGACAGGGTGTGGTAAACCACGTTCACTATCGTATCACTGTTAGTAGTTAGCACTGTTCACCACTGTTCGTTATAACTGTATCACTGACCACTATTGTATCACGGTACGAGGTCGCCTCTTGCCACACTGCTATACCTGGGATGACCACTGCCGACTCCGCCTTGGCTCCACCCACCAGGCCAGGTATAAAGGTGAGCGACTGGCTGGTATTCCTCCTGCTTGGATCGGATCACCCACGAGAGTGGGCTCTGTTATTTAGTCAATAAAAACCTTTAGTCACCTTCGTAACTCTTCGCCTTTTATTGGAGGAATTGATAGGTATATCAATTTTATTGACTAAATTTAATGATGTCCGACAACGAGTCACAACCGGCGGAGGAGCCACCAGCGCAGCTCCCAGGAGCACAGCCACACCAGCCAGCTTGGCTGCGAGCCCTCAGACCGCCGTACCTGGACCTGAACCCACGAGCAGCAAACTCAGCCGCAGACTTTAAACACTGGCTGGTCTGCTTCGAATCATACCTGAGAGAATCCAGCGTCCCTCAGGCATCCAAACTAAGTGTCCTGCAGGCACAACTGAGCCCGAGAGTATACACTCTCATCGAGGACATGACTACCTACGAGACCGCCATCAACCTGCTGAAACAGAAGTACCGGACCCCGGTAAACTACATGTACGCTAGGCACCTCCTAAGATCACGGCCGCAACAGCCAGGAGAATCAGTAGCCGAATTCTCACAGGCGCTATATGCACTCGCCAGGAACTGTGAGTTTAAATCGGTGTCGGCAGCCGAAAATACTGAAGATAATATCCGCGACGCATTCCTGAAAGGCCTACGGTCCGAGTACTCACGGCAAAGACTGCTGGAAGCTAAAGACCTCAGCATGGAAAAAGCTGAAGCCCTCGCTATCTCCCTGGAAGTGGCCCACCAAGATCAGGAAGCATTCACCAGGTACTGCTCGCGACCCTGGGACTCGGGCCCGACCCCTACCACAGCACCCTTCCCAGCGCCGCCCCCGGGACCTACCTCTGCGTCGGCGTCCCGGACCCGACCGGCCCCGCCACCCCCGGCACCGGCCCCGACATCGGGCATCCGCGATCGGGCCGCCGGCTGTTTTTTTTGTGGCCAGGAGAAGCACCCGAGGTCGCGCTGCCCAGCCAAGAACTCCATATGTAAAACCTGCCTGAAGAAAGGCCACTTCTCCAAGGCCTGCAGGAGCGGATCCTCAGAGGCCAGCAGTGCCGCATGCGAACTATGGGGGCGGCCATCTTCGTTTAGGGCAACTGAGGCCAGCATCCCCACACATGAGTCATGGGGGCGGCCATCTTTGTTTAGGGCAACTGAGGCCAGCATCCCCACACATGAGTCATGGGGGCGGCCATCTTTGTTTAGGGCAACTGAGGCCAGCATCCCCACACATGAGTCATGGGGGCGGCCATCTTTGATTAAGGCAACCGACCCCAATAGTGCCTCATGGGGCCCTACCTCGTGGGAGACGCCATTTTACTCACCACGCCCGACCGCCTCGCCCGCAGATGACAACGACTCGCTCAGCTACACACTAGCTTCCGTCACCCTGGACCAAGCCCGCCCGCACCATCTGTCCAAGTCAATGATGGACATCAAAGTGAACGGCCACGCCACGACCTGCCTGTTCGACAGCGGAAGCACGGAGAGCTTCATCCACCCAGACACGGTGAGCCACTACTCCCTCTCTGTCCTACCAACGCGCAGCCGAATCTCGATGGCATCGAGGTCCCACGCCACGGACATCAGCGGCTACTGTGTCGTGACCCTGTCGGTTAAGGGCACGGAGTATAAAAACTTTAAACTCCTCGTCCTCCCCCATCTCTGCGCTGCCGTCCTACTAGGGCTGGACTTCCAATCCCACCTCCAAAGCGTAACCCTAGCATACGGTGGACCCCTCCCCCCACTCACAGTCAACAACCAGCAAACGTTAAACCGCCCACCGCGTAACACCTGCAGCCTCTCCACCCTCAAGGTCCCGCCACCCTCTCTGTTTGCTAACCTTACCCCTGACTGCAAACCCGTCGCTACCAAAAGCAGGCGGTATAGCGCCGGGGACAGAGCCTTCATTAGCTCTGAGGTGCGGCGCCTCCTGAAAGAGGGCATTATCGAGGGGAGCAGCAGCCCCTGGCGTGCCCAGGTCGTAGTCGTAAAGACCGGCGATAAAAACCGCCTGGTCATCGACTACAGCCAGACCATAAACAGATATACCCAGCTGGACGCATACCCCCTCCCCCGCATATCTGACATGGTCAATCAGATTGCACAGTATAAAGTATTCTCGACCATCGACCTGAAGTCGGCCTACCACCAACTCCCTATCCACCCTGAGGACCGCCAGTATACCGCCTTCGAGGCGAATGGGCGCCTATACCACTTCCTTAGGGTCCCCTTCGGTGTCACTAATGGGGTCTCGGTCTTCCAAAGGGAGATGGACCAGATGGTTGACCGGAACGAACTGCAGGCTACATTCCCCTACCTAGATAACGTCACTATCTGCGGCCGCGACCGGCAGGAACATGACGCGAATCTGGAGAAATTCCTCCGTACGGCCCAACGGCTGAACCTCACCTACAATAAGGAGAAATGCGTGTTTAACACCACGCGCCTTGCCATCCTCGGCTGCGTAGTGGAGAACGGAATCATCGGCCCCGACCCAGAAAGAATGCGCCCCCTCATGGAGCTACCCCTCCCCCACTGCCCTAAAGCACTTAGGAGAACCCTGGGGCTTTTCGCCTACTATGCCCAATGGGTACCCAATTACGCGGACAAAGCCAGACCCCTCCTGAAAGCCACTTCCTTCCCCCTCACGGAGGAGGCGTGCGCGGCCTTCTCCCTCATTAAGGGAGACATAGCCAAGGCCACGATGCACGCAGTGGACGAGTCCATCCCCTTTCAGGTGGAGAGCGACGCATCCGACTTCGCCTTAGCCGCCACCCTAAACCAGGAGGGGAGGCCAGTGGCCTTCTTCTCAAGGACCCTACAGGGCCCCGAGATCCGACATTCGTCGGTCGAGAAAGAGGCCCAGGCGATCGTGGAGGCAGTACGGCGCTGGAGGCACTACCTGGCAGGCAAACGATTTACCCTCCTCACCGACCAGCGTTCGGTGGCTTTCATGTTTAATAACAAGCTGAAGGGCAAAATCAAGAATGACAAGATTTTGAGATGGAGAATCGAGCTCTCCACCTACGATTATGAGATCTTGTACCGGCCAGGCAAGCTGAACGAATCCCCTGATGCCCTTTCACGAATGACATGCGCCAGCGCGCATATCGATAGGCTTCAGACCCTCCACGACCAGCTCTGCCACCCCGGAGTCACCAGACTCTACCATTTCATTAAGGCCCGCAACCTGACCTACTCCATCGAGGAGGTCAGGACCATGACCAGGAACTGCCAGACCTGTGCGGAGTGCAAACCGCACTTCTATAGGCCGGACCGAGCAAGCCTGATCAAGGCCACCCGCCCCTTCGAGCGCCTGAGCATCGACTTTAAGGGGCCCCTCCCGTCCTCTGACCGTAATGTGTACTTCCTCAACATCGTTGATGAGTACTCCCGTTTCCCCTTTGCCTTCCCCTGCCCCGACATGACCAGTAGCACGGTCATTAAGTGCCTGAATGCCCTCTTCGCCTTGTTCGGGTTCCCGAACTATATACACAGCGACCGGGGCTCCTCCTTCATGAGCGAGGAACTCCGGCAATTCCTCCTAGAGAGAGGTATTGCAGCAAGCAGGACCACCAGCTACAACCCCAGAGGTAACGGTCAGGTGGAAAGAGAGAACGCGACGGTATGGAAGGCCGTCCTCTTAGCCTTAAAGTCTAAGGGCCTCCCAACCTCCCGCTGGCAAGAAGTCCTCCCGACAGCGCTGCACTCCATCCGGTCATTACTTTGCACGGCCACTAACACCACCCCCCATGAACGAATGTTCGTTTTCCCCAGGAAGTCGACTACGGGAACCACTCTACCAACCTGGCTGACCGCCCCGGGGCCGGTCTGGCTGCGGAAACACGTGAGGACCCATAAAACGGACCCCCTGGTCGAGAGGGTGAACCTCCTGCACGCCAACCCCCAGTACGCCTACGTGGCGTACCCAGACGGGCGGGAGGACACTGTCTCCCTACGAGACCTCGCACCCTCAGCCGATCCGGAAACACCGCCACCACCCCCCCCAACCTCAGTCCAGGTAGACGGCATGCCGGAACCCCACGAGCCCTCGCCGACCACGCAAACACCAGCATCAACACCGGATAAGGCACCAGCACCGGATAAGGCAACACCACCGCTGCGGCGATCGGAGAGGCTTACGAAGCCTCCGGACAGACTGACCTACCAGAATTGGTAGTACACTTCACCCCGCCGGACTTAATTCTAAACAAGGGGTGAATGTGGTAAACCACGTTCACTATCGTATCACTGTTAGTAGTTAGCACTGTTCACCACTGTTCGTTATAACTGTATCACTGACCACTATTGTATCACGGTACGAGGTCGCCTCTTGCCACACTGCTATACCTGGGATGACCACTGCCGACTCCGCCTTGGCTCCACCCACCAGGCCAGGTATAAAGGTGAGCGACTGGCTGGTATTCCTCCTGCTTGGATCGGATCACCCACGAGAGTGGGCTCTGTTATTTAGTCAATAAAAACCTTTAGTCACCTTCGTAACTCTTCGCCTTTTATTGGAGGAATTGATAGGTATATCACAGGGTACTGAATTTGGATGATCAGCCATGATCTCATTAAATGGCGGAGCAGGCTCGAGGGGCCGAATGGCCTACTCCTGCTCCTATCTTCTATGTTTCTATGTTTCTATGCAAACTCAATCTCAGTTGGACATGTTTGAGTCATCCCCTGTACCATCCGATCTAAAGTTATCCTTTGTATAGAGAACGACTGGACCATCTTAATTTTCTCAGGTCTTCCTATGCACTCGCTGGCGACTGATGAGCCTGGTCTCACACTATGGGATGGTCTTCTTGGAGACACTAACCCAATCAACTGCAGAAGCTGACCAACAGCTTCAGCAAAATCTGCCACAGCCTATGAAAAGGCTGGCAACTCAAAACAAAAAAAACTACACGTGCAATTACTCTGAAAGTGCAATGGTGCATGGGCTTGCCCTATCTTTCGCTGCATGTACAACATTCATTGATTGTACAGTGGAAGTTATGGCAAAAATTGGTGGGATTTTCCTTAATTTCTGCAGGAGATTGTCACTCCATCCACCACCTTAAACATTCACTCCCTCCACCACCGCCACACAGCGGCTGCAGTGTGTACCATCTACAAGGTGCACTGCAGCAACTCACCAAGGCTTCTTCGGCAGCACCTCCCAAACCCGTGACCTCTTCCACCTAGAAGGACAAGGGCAGCAGGCTCATGGGAACACCACCACCTCCAAGTTCCCCTCCAAGTCACACATCACCCTGACTTAGAAGTATATCGCCGATCCTTCATCGTTGCTGGGTCAAGATCCTGGAACTCCCTACCTCACAGCACTGTGGGAGTACCATCACCACACGGACTGCAGCGGTTCAAGAAAGCGGCTCACCACCACCTTCTCAAGGGCAACTAGAGATGGGCAATAAATGCTGGCCTTGCCAGCGACGCCCACATCCTATAAACGAATAAAAAAAACTGCCATTATGAATATGTTGTTAGATCTGATCGTTAATTGCTATTCCCATTTTTATACAATTGTCGTAATGACACAGAGTTACTCTTCTCCCCTACCCCATTCACAGGGGGGCTCCTCCCCTCCCCACCTTCTCCCCTCTCCCTCTCCCTCCCCACTCCCACCTCCCACATTCACAGGGGTACCCCTCCCTCCCTCCCACCCCTTCACCCCCCTCCCCATTCAAAGGGGCACCTCCTCCACCCCCTCCCCACCTCTCCCTCCCACTTCTTCCCTCCTCCTCTGCTTCCCCAGCCCCCTCCCCATTCACAGGGGCACCCCTCCCCCTCCAAACCCCCTCCCACTTCCCTTCCCCACCCCTGCTCCCTCACCGCTCCCCTTCCATTCACAGGGTCATTCCTCCCCCTCTCCTACCCGCTCCCCCCGCTCCTCCCTTTCCTACCCCTCCTCACCCTCTACCTCTCCCCATCCACAGATGCATGTCTCCCCCTCCCCTCCCCCTCCCCATTCATAGGAGAAATCCTCCCCTCCCCTTCCTCTCCCCATTCTTCATGTCCTTACCTTACACTCCCTCTACCCACTCCTTCAGTTCCCATGAGGTGAATTGCTGCTATTATGGGCTTCCATAAATTGCTGTTCCTAACATCATGTTGAAGTCCAATCTGAACTGCGAGGTCATCCACTTTGGGGGTAAAAACAGGAGGGTGGATTATTATCTAAATGGCAATAGATTGGGAGATGGGGAAGTGCAGAGGGACCTGGGTGTTCTTGTGCACCAGTCACTGAAGGAGAGCATGCAGGTGCAACAGGCGATTAAGAAGGCAAATGGTATGTTGGCCTTCATATCAAGGGGGTTCGAGTATAGGAATAGGGATACCTTACTACAGCTGTACAAGGTGCTGGTGAGACCGCATCTGGAGTATTGTGTACAGTTTTGGTCGCCCCATCTGCGGAAGGATGTTCTTGCCATGGAAAGAGTGCAGCGGCGATTCACCAGGCTGATACCTGGAATGGCGGGAATGACCTACGAGGAGAGATTGAATAGTTTGGGCTTGTACTCACTGGAGTTTAGAAGATTGAGAGGGGATCTCATCGAAACATATAAAATTATGGCAGGCCTGGACAGGCTGAATTCAGAGAGAATGTTTCCAATGGCAGGGGAGCACAGAACCAGGGGCCACAGTCTAAAAATAGCGGGCAAATCATTTAAAACAGAGATGAGGAAGAATTTCTTCACTCAAAGAGTGGTGAGCCTGTGGAATTCCCTGCCACAGAGGGCTGTGAAGGCTAATTCAATAAATATTTTCAAGAGAGAATTGGATATATTTCTGAAGGCTAAGGGGATTAAGGGTTACGGAGAAAAGGCGGGGACGGGGTACTGAACTGGTAAGATCAGCTATGATCTCAGACGAAGATCAGCCATGATCTCATTGAATGGCGGAGCAGGCTCGAAGGGCCGAATGGCCTACTCCTGTTCCTATCTCTATGTTTCTATGTTTTTCTATGAACTCAAAGGATATTGTTACTGGGAGATTAAAGGTAAGTGCATACAATCTGAATGCAGTTTATTACAGAAATATTTGTATATTCATTCATCCCTCCCCAAATTCACACCATGATTCTTTCCTCACCGTTCCTCCTGGCTCTTACATGATGTAAAACTATCACAAGGTTGGATGTTCCCACTCAAAGGGTGCAGCAGGGTCTGATCCACCCAGCATCATCCAGTAGGAGTCGGGGATGGCACTGAATTTCATTCCCAAACACAATAGGTGGACCCAGAGTCCAAAGGTTAACTGCCCGGATTAAATGCAAAGAGTTGGCCATGTGTGCTGCAGCTGCCACTTGCTGTTTTCTTAGTAATTGTTCGTCCCAATATTTGTGTTCTGCCCAGTTAAAGGAAAAGGGCAATGGCCAGCAATCTGATACACTGCATCACCTCTGAAAGTGAGGCAGATTGTAACCTGCCCACAACTTTGTGGATTGGACAGACTTCATTGGAGAAGTTTATCATTTAACACTGCCGCCCATGGTGTATCAGCCAGGTTCCATAAGAACATAAGAAATAGGAGCAGGAGTAGGCCGTTCGGTCCCTCGAGCCTGCTCCGCCATTCAATAAGGTCATGGCTGATCTTTTACCTCAACTCCACCTCCTGGCACTATCCCCATATCGCTTGATTCCTCTTGAGTCCAAGAATCTATCGATCTCAGTCTTGAATATACTCAACGATTCAGCATCCACAGCCCTTTAAGGTGGGGAATTCCAAAGATTCACAACCCTCTGAGTGAAGAAATTCCTCCTTATCTCTGTCCTAAATGGCCGACCCCTTATTCTGAGACTGTGCCCCCTCGGTCTAGACTCCAGCCAGGGGAAACAACCTCTCAGCATCTACCCTGTCAAGCCCTCTTATATGTTATATGTTTCAATGAGATCACCTCTCATTCTTCTAAACTCCAGAGAGTATAGGCCCAATCTACTCAATATCTCCTCATAATTCCCATTCCCATAGACCCTCCGGTGAAGATGTGCGGTATTGGGAGCACTTAGAATTACAGAAATTTCAGTAAAAAAACAGTCTATTCAGCCCATCACAACTGTACTAACTCTTGGTCTGCCCATTGCTGATACCTGGCATCCTCTGAGTATGCTGTTTTCCAATCATATTCAAGGCTGAAATCGATAGATTTTTGGACTCTAGGGGAATCAAGGGATATGGAGATCGGGCGGGAAAGTGGAGTTGAGGTCAAAGAGCAGCCATGATCTTATTGAATGGTGGAGCAGGCTCAAGATGCCGTATGGCCGACTCCTGCTCCTAATTCTTATGTTCTTATGTTCTTACATCAGTCATTGTTCTAGATTTGAACAATTAAGGACATTTATTGAACAAAAGACAAACTGGTGAACAACTCGCCAAGACTTCTTCGGCAGCACCTCCCAAACCTGCGATCTCCACCACCGAGAAGGACAAGGGCAGCAGGCGCATGGGGACACCACCACCGCCAAGTTCCCTTCCGAGTCACACACCATCCTGACTTAGAAATATATCACCATTCCTTCATCGTCACTGAGTCAAAATCCTGGAACTCCCCCCCCTAACAGCACTGTGGGAGTACCATCACCACACGGACTGCAGTGGTTCAAGAAGGCGGCTCACCACCACCTTTTCAAGGGCAACTAGGGATGGGCAATAAATGCTGGCCTTGCCAGCGACGCCCACATCCCAAGAACGAAAATATATATATAATGCACATATATTTACAGTAGAAATCCTTCTATCTAGTTCATTGAAAGGAAAGCAGCAAAAGGCTGTAATCTAAATGCTCAACGATTTTGTAAATAACTTCTATATACACAGTGTTTCTTTTATTCTTGTATTTCTTTCTGTCAAGTCTAATAAACGCTCAAGTTGGTGTGGTAATGTGTTGGCTGCTTTATTTCAAGTTCTCTGGAACATTTCTCTTTGGATATAACTAAGTGGAGACCCTGCCATGTAATCCAATGGCTCGGTGGGTAGCACCCTTGCTCTCTGAATCGGAAGGTTGTGTGGTTCAAGTCCACTCCAGAGTACTTGAGTACAAAAATCTAAGTTGCCACTCCAGTGTGGTACAGAGGGAGTGTGAGAGTTGAATTGAGATACAGAGAGAGAAAACAAGAATGAACTTGCATTTATATAGCGCCTTTCACGACCTCCCAAAGCGCTTTACAGCCAATGAAGTACTTTTGAAGTGTAACCACGGTTGTCATGTAGGAAGCTGTGCACAGCAAGATTCCACACACTTAATGTGCTAATGGCCAGATCATGTGTTTTTAACGTGATGTTGGTTGAGTGATAAATATTGGCCAGGACACCAGAAATAACTCTCCTGCTCTTCAAAATAGTGCTGTGGGATTGTTCAGATCCACCTGAGAGAGCAGACAGGGCCTTGGGTAAATGTCCCATTAGAAAGACGGCACCTCCAACCACCCCCTCAGTACCGCACTGGAGTGTCAGCCTATATTTTGAGCTCAAGTCTCTGAAGTGAGGCTTTGAATCCACAACCTTCTGATTCAGAGGCGAGAGTGCTAGCCACTGAGCCAAGGCTGACACCTAAAAAAAGCTGTGGGAGAGTCGTATATCTAAAATTCAGAAGGACAGTTAAGCAACTCATACCTGACTCAAAAATAATTGTTTCACTGTTGATCCCTAATAGAGAAAAATCTTCTATTTATATTATCATGTGAGGGTATTGTAAAGAGCCTCACACTGTGAAGGAATAAGCAATATAACCTATTGAGAAAAATACACCATTCTATGAAAGAACTCTGGCCTTATTAAAACAGGACAAACTGGGTCTGGAAATCTAGAAACCTAACGATGGAGAAGCTGTGATAGTATTCTGGCTGTTGAGATAAGATAAGTTGTTGACACTGAATCAATAACCTTATTGAAACAGAAGGTTAAAGGCTCCTGGAAGTCTGAACCTTTGGGAACAAGACAATAGTATACCCGGTACAAGGTGTTCTAATTTACACCTCGTAAAGGAGCACATAAAGGTAACAAACATCTGCCTTCATAAAGATGATACCGGGTGGAGCGCACCTGCTGTTGCACCGTTTTTTATGATAAGCTTAGCACACCTAGAGAAGAGACATAGTTCTGTAGTACTACCAGCTGAGGTGACTGTAAGAACTGCAAGGGTCGGCAGAAAAACAACTAGAGATAATTAGCTTACATCAGCAGAAAACCTTAAAGGAAACATCACTGGAAAAAGGGTATAAATATTGAACTCTCAAATGGGATAATAGACTCGCTTAAAGGGGCAAAGCAATTCTCGGCTTCAGGGCTAGCTCTGTAAGTCTTCAACTCTTTGTACCTCGGGGATCAAGGTACTGTATTTGATTTTGGTGGATATCCTGAATAAACTAAGAACTGTAAAACTGTAGCAAATTTAAGATTTGAGAGTAAGTTCTCTGCTAATAGAATTGTAAAGCTTTCTCTTTTTGGAACTGTTAATGTTGCAATTGACTCACCAACAGTAAATTATATGTCAGTTCTTTAATAAATCTATATATTTTTAGCATTGTCTCACATAATACTTCTGTATCAAACTCGCAAACTCAATCTCTGTACACTCTTAGGTGAGGAGTTGCAGAATTCTGGGGAAGTTTTCCAGACCCTCATAATATCCGGAACGTTACACTAAACTTAATAAAAGTGCTATCTGGAGGACGGTAACATTTTCAGGTTGTTCCTTTCCTTTAGGGAGAGATAGTCCGGACCTTTAGACCCAATTAAGCATCTTTAGGATTCGGTTACCTCAAACCTTAGTTGAAAGTGAACATCTGAGGTATACGCCTGATCCGGGGTAGCCCTAAAGGGGCTAGGACTAGTAATTATCCTTTCAACACATTATGAATTACTTTGAAGTGTTGTTACATTGGGAAATATAGCGACCATTTTGCACACAGCAAGGTTCCACGGACAGCAATGAGGTGAATGCCCAGTTCATCAAATGGTGAGAGGGGAGCTTTACGATCTCTGGATGGATGAATTAAGATGGCTCCATTGTCCTTTCTTATCTGAAATTATCCTATAATCTTGTATTCTGTACGTTTGTGATTCTCAAAGTGGTTTTGCTGATTAAACCTAAAGTTTTTTGATTATGAATGTTATTTTGTTGCCAGCGAATTTGCCCAATTTTTTTTCAGTCACATTCAGTAAAAACAATTGAACTAGAAGGCATATGAACAGTGCTTTGAATAGAGTGAAGAAAAAAGTGGAGACATTTACAAGCTACACCATAAATTACGCTAAGCACGCATTAACCTTGATGGTTTGCATAACAGATTAAGTTGGCCCAGAATGCCTTCATGGAACAGGCTCGAAGGGCTGAATAGCCTACCCCTGTTCCTATGTTCTTACTAATGACCAAATTACATGTCAGAATGCAATTGTTCTGGTAATATATTTTCACAACTTTTTTTTTACAGACTCATAGGGCTCAATTTTCAGTGTGCCGTGGAGTCGGGATTGGAGGTCGGGGTGTTAAATTCCTGAAATCAGGGGTCCCAACACCATCCCGCCCCCAACCCGCCTCCATGCCACTTTCAAAGGAGGCGGGTACCCGCCCCGCACTGGGACCCGCCTCCCCGAGGCAGGAAGGGATTAGTGCCAATTAACTGCCTGTTAACAAGTAAGCTTGAACTGTGGGATTCCCGATGGCTCCAAACCACGCCAAGTTGGAGGAGTCGGGCTGTCGGGTTGAAGGGCTTGGAGGGATCGAGATGTCGGTGTTCAGGTGAGTGATGTGTGCATGAGTGCAAAGGTAAGTGTGTTTGGTGTGTCTAAAGTGATTAAAGAAGTGTAAATTACCTTTTCTTACCTTTTCAGCCTTCCTTCCTTTAGGTTCGGGGAGTCCCTCATCTCGCCGGCACAGAAAGCAGAATGGCTGCTAACGGTCAAAAGTGACAGGCTGCAGCTTTCTGTGCAGGAGAGATTTCTAACTGGGTCTGTGGAGAAGGACTCAGGTTAGAAATAAGACTGTCAGTGTTTGACAGCTTCAAACAGCTGTGAAACACTGATATTTCATCTGTCAAGACCTCTTGACAGATGAAATTTCAGTCTGTGATGTCACCTGTTGCCGGGTGGCCCTTAATTGGCCTGCTGAGCCCGCTGGGCGGGCTGAACAAGGTCAATCAAGTTAAAATCGCGTGGATTGGCTGCATCTCGATGGAGGCGGGACTACAACCCCGAAAGTTGTAGTCCCGCCTCCAACCCGACTCCTGAATGAAAATCCAGCCCATAATAAAGTTTTGTTACGTAAATTAAAGAGGCTAGGGTTCAATTAACCCGCCCACTACCTGGTCTGGCTTACATGTGACTTCAGTCTCACATTATGACTTTAATCTCTTCAAGATAAAGTTTTGATTGTGAATTTCCGATCGCCTGCCATAAATTTGTCTTCAGTCGTTTACACCATTCCTCTGGGAGTTCTGCCGTGGAAACTCAGGGCTACTGTCACTTTTACAATGGCACAATCTCGCTCTTGATAGAATCATAAACGTGTCCTCGAAAGACTCCTGGAACATTCTGGCTATTAGCTGTTATTTCATACCTCTATATATGTGGAATCTCAATCTTCTTCTGTGCAGTAACATTAATGATAACAATCATCTCAAATGTTCATGCGCTGCTTCAATTTTACACTGGACTCTTTAGCAGGGTAAGTTGAGAAGTGACACTCAGCGAATAGAATGTGTTTTCATTGACGGAAGGAGCGAGAAGGGATTTGCTGCAAGTCATTAAAACGGAGAATTGGTGCGAGGCATGCTTGATGCAAATGCTAAATAGGCTGCTTTAACTTTGACTGCAATTACAGAGCTAGCAGGTGCAACTATAAAATTAACAAGCTTGAAATGAGACTAGGCATAAGAAATTTCTTTCCCACAGCGTATTTTATATTTGGAATGGACTCAGATAAAACTGTGTTCATTTTTCTTTTTAATAGTATTTGGTTTAAACAAAATTAATAGCTATACGTGTAAGAGGGGACATGCATGGGCATAAGTGTCAGCTTGGCTCACTTGATAGTCCTCTTGCCTCTGATTCCAGACGGTTGTGGGTTCAAGTCCCACCCCAGGTACATACTCTAGACTAACACATCAGTTCTGTAGCACGCAGGGTACAATCTTGTGGAGAGTGCTTCAGCTGAAATGATAAAGCGAGGTTCTGGTTTTATGCTGTTTAAACCATGGGATGTCCTTTGGCACTGTAGTCCTCCAGGAGCCCTGGCTAGACAAACATATCTTCCATCAACAAAAACTGTAGCTCATTATCGCATTGCTGTTCATGGGAACATGTAAACATTAGCCTGCATACCACGGCAACTACACCAAGTTAGGTGGTGCAGTAAGTAGTGTAGATGGGAGCAGAAAGTTGCAAAGGTTAAGTGAGTGGGCGAAACTGTGGCAGGAGGAGTTCAATGTGGGGAATTGTGAGGTCATCCACTTTGGACCCAAGATAGGCCAGAGTATTTTCTAAATGGTGAGAAGCTGGAAACTGTGGCTGAGCAGAGATTTAGGGGCCCAAGTGTAGAAATCACTCAAAGCAAGAAGACAGGTGCAAAAAAATAATTAAAACGGCGGATGGGATGTTGGCCTTTATCTCAAATGGGCTGGAATATAAAGGGGTGGTAAGTTATGTTGCAGCTGTACAGAGCTCTTGTTATAGCATATCTGGAGCACTGCCTTCAGTTCTGGGCACAGCAACTCTGGAATGATATACTGGCCTTGGAGGGGAAACCAGCGCAGATTCACCAGAATGATACCGGGGCTAAAGGGGTTAAATTATGAGGACAGGTTGCATAGACTAGGCTTGTATTCCCTTGAGTATCAAAAACTCTGCGGTGATCTAATCAAGATGTTTAAGATGATTAAAGGATTTGATAGGATAGATAGAGAGAAACAGTTTCCTCTGGTGGGAACAAGGGTACATAACCTTAAAATTAATTGGCGAGGTGTATAACAGGTGGGTGTATAATGGGCGGGTGTGTAACGGGCGAGGTGTATAATGGGTGGGGTGTATAATGGGCGGGTGTATAACGGGTGGGGTGTATAATGGGCGGGTGTATAACAGGTGGGTGTATAACGGGCGGGTGTGTAACGGGCGGGTGTATAACGGGCGGGTGTATAACAGGCGGGTGTGTAACGGGCGGGTGTGTAACGGGCGGGTGTATAACGGGCGGGTGTATAACGGACGGGTGTATAACGGGCGGGGTGTATAACGGGCGGGGTGTATAACAGGCGGGGTGTATAACGGGCGGGTGTATAACGGGCGGGGTGTATAACGGGCGGGTGTATAACGGACGGGTGTATAACGGGCGGGTGTATAACGGACGGGTGTATAACGGGCGGGTGTATAACGGGCGGGGTGTATAACGGGCGGGGTGTATAACAGGCGGGGTGTATAACGGGCGGGTGTATAACTGGCGGGTGTATAACAGGCGGGTGTATAACAGGCAGGTGTATAACGGGCGGGTCTATAACAGGCGGGTGTATAACGGGCAGGTGTACATCGGGCGGGTCTATAACAGGCGGGTGTATAACGGGCGGGGTGTATAACAGGCGGGTGTATAACGGGCGGGTGTATAACGGGCGGGTGTATAACGGGCGGGTGTATAACGGGCGGGGTGCATAACAGGCGGGTGTATAACGGGCGGGTGTATAACGGGCGGGTGTATAACGGGCGGGGTGTATAACAGGCGGGTGTATAACGGGCGGGTGTATAACGGGCGGGTGTATATCGGGCGGGGTGTATAACGGGCGGGGTGTATAACGGGCGGGGTTTATAACGGACGGTGAATAAAGGGCAGGTGTATAACAGGCGGGTGTATAACGGGCAGGTGTATAACGGGCGGGTGTATAACAGGCGGGGTGTATAACGGGCGGGGTTTATAACAGGCGGGTGTATATCGGGCGGGGTGTATAACGGGCGGGGTGTATAACGGGCAGGGTTTATAACGGGCGGGTGTATAACAGGCGGGTGTATAACGGGCAGGTGTATAACGGGCGGGTATATAACGGGCGGGGTGTATAACGGGCGGGTGTATAACGGGCGAGGTGTATAACGGGCGGGTGTATAACGGGCGGGTGTATAACGGGCGGGTATATAACGGGCGGGTGTATAACAGGCGGGTGTATAACGGGCGGGTGTATAACGGGCGGGTGTATAACGGGCGAGGTGTATAACGGGCGGGTGTATAACGGGCGGGTGTATAACGGGCGGGTGTATAACGGGCGGGGTGTATAACGGGCGGGTGTATAACGGCGAGGTGTATAACGGGCAGGGTGTATAACGGGCGGGTGTATAACGGGCGAGGTGTATAACGGGCGGGTGTATAACGGGCGGGTGTATAACGGGCAGGGTGTATAATGGGCGGGTCTATAACGGGCGGGGTGTATAACGGGCGGGTGTATAACGGGCGGGTGTATAACGGGCGGGTGTATAACGGGCGGGTGTATAACGGGCGGGTGTATACCGGGCGGGGTGTATAACAGGCGGGTGTATAACGGGCAGGGTGTATAACGGGCGGGTGTATAACTGGCGGGTGTATAACGGGCGGGGTGTATAACAGGCGGGTGTATAATGGACGGGTGTATAATGGGCGGGTGTATAACGGGCGGGGTGTTTAATGGGCGGGTGTATAACGGGCGGGGTGTATAATGGACGGGTGTATAATGGGCGGGTGTATAACGGGCGGGTGTATAATGGGCGGGGTGTATAACGGGCGGGTGTATAACAGGCGGGGTGTATAACGGGCGGGTGTATAACAGGCGGGTGTATAACGGGCGGGTTTATAACAGGCGGGGTGTATAACGAGCGGGTGCATAATGGGCGGGGTGTATAACGGGCGGGTGTATAACAGGCGGGGTGTATAACGGGCGGGTGTATAATGGGCGGGGTGTATAATGGGCGGCTGACAAATGGGCGGGCGTATAATGGGTGGGTGTATAATGGGCGGGGTGTATAACGGACGGGGTGTATAACAGGCGGGTGTATAATGGGCGGGTGTATAATGGGTGGGGTGTATAATGGGTGGGGTGTATAATGGGTGGGGTGAATAATGGGCGGGTGTATAACGGGCGGGGTGTATAACGGGCGGGTGTATAGCGGGCGGGTGTATAACGGGCGGGTGTATAACGGGCGGGTGTATAACGGGCGAGTGTATAATGGGCGGGTGTATAGCGGGCAGGTGTAAAACGGGCGGGTGTATAACGGGCGGGGTGTATAATGGGCGGGGTGTATAACGGGCGGGTGTATAACGGGCGGGTGTATAACGGGCGGGGTGTATAACAGGCGAGTGTATAACAGGCGGGTGTATAACAGGCGAGTGTATAACGGGCGGGTGTGTAATGGGCGGGTGTATAACGGGCGGGTGTATAACGGGCGGGTGTAAAACAGGTGGGCGTATAAAGGGCAGGTGTATAACAGGCGGGTGTATAATGGTCGGGGTGTATAACGGGCGGGTGTATAACGGGCGGGTGTATAACGGGCGGGGTGTATAACGGGCGGGATGTATAACAGGCGGGTGTATAACGGACGGGTGTATAATGGGCGGGTGTAAAATGGGCGGGTGTATAACGGGCGGGTGTATAATGGGCGGGGTGTATAATGGGCGGGTGACAAATGGGCGGGTGTATAATGGGCGGGTGAATAATGGGCGGGTGTATAACGGGTGGGGTGTATAACGGGCGGGTGAATAACGGGCAGGGTGCGTAATGGGCGGGTGTATAACATGCGGGGTGTATAACGGGCAGAGTGTGTAACGGATGGGGTGTGTAACGGGCGGGTGTATAACGGGCGGGTGTATAACGGGCGGGGTGTATAACGGGCGGGTGTATAACGGGCGGGTGTATAACGGGCGGGTGTATACCGGGCGGGGTGTATAATGGGCGGGTGTATAACGGGCGGGTGTATAACGGGCGGGTGAATAACGGGCGGGTGTATAACGGGCGGGCGTATAACGGGCGGGTGAATAACGGGCAGTGTGTATAACGGGCGGGTGTATAACAGTCGGGGTGTATAACGTGCGGATATCAGGTGGGCGTATAATGGGCGGGTGTATAACGGGCGGGGTGCATCACGGGCGGGTGTATAACGGGCGGGGTGTATAATGGGCGGGTGAATAACGGGCGGGTGTATAATGGGCAGGTGAATAATGGGCGGGTGTATAACGGGTGGGTGTATAACGGGTGGGTGTATAACGGGCGGGGTGTATCACGGGCGGGTGTATAACAGGCGGGGTGTATAATGGGCGGGGTGTATAACGGGCGGGGTGTATAACGGGCGGGTGTATAATGGGTGGGTGAATAATGGGCGGGTGTATAACGGGTGGGTGTATAACGGGCGGGTGTATAACAGGCGGGGTGTATAATGGGCGGGTGAATAATGGGCGGGTGTACAACGGGTGGGTGTATAACGGGCGGGTGTATAACGGGCGGGTGTATAACGGGCGAGGTGTATCACGGGCGGGTGTATCACGGGCGGGTGTATAACGGGCGGGTGTATAACGGGCGGGTGTATAACGGGCGGGGTGTATCACGGGTGGGTGTATAACGGGCGGGTGTATAACGGGCGGGGTGTATAATGGGCGGGTGAATAATGGGCGGGTGTATAACGGGTGGGTGTATAACGGGCGGGTGTATAACGGGCGGGTGTATATCGGGCGGGGTGTATCACGGGCGGGTGTATAACGGGCAGGTGTATAACGGGCGGGTGCATAACGGGCGGGGTGTATCACGGGCGGGTGTATAACGGGCAGGTGTATAACGGGCGGGTGTATAACGGGCGGGGTGTATCACGGGTGGGTGTATAACGGGCGGGTGTATAACGGGCGGGGTGTATAATGGGCGGGTGAATAATGGGCGGGTGTATATCGGGTGGGTGTATAACGGGCAGGTGTATAACGGGCGGGTGTATAACGGGCGGGGTGTATCACGGGCGGGTGTATAACGGGCGGGTGTATAACGGGCGGGTATATAACGGGCGGGGTGTATCACGGGCGGGTGTATAACAGGCGGAGTGTATAATGGGCGGGGTGTATAACGGGCGGGTGAATAACGGGCGGGTGTATAACAGGTTGGCGTATAATGGGCAGGTGTATAACGGGCGGATGTATAACAGGCGGGTGTATAACGGGCGGGTGTATAACAGGCAGGTGTATAACGGGCGGGTGTTTACCGGGCGGGGAGTATAATGGGCGGGGTGTATAACAGGCAGGGTGTATAACGGGTGGGTGCATAATGGACGGGTGTATAATGGGCGGGTGTATAATGGGCGAGTGTATAATGGGCGTGTGACAAATGGGCGGGTGTATAATGGGCGGGTGTAGAACGGGTGGGTGTATAACGGGCAGGGTGTATAATGGGCAGGGTGAATAATGGGCAGGTGAATAATGGGCGGGTGTATAACGGGTGGGTGTATAACGGGCGGGTGTATAACGAGCGGGTGTATAACGGGTGGATGCATAATGGGCGGGTGTATAACGGGCGGATGCATAATGGGCGGGTGTATAATGGGCGGGTGTAGAACGGGCAGGTGTAGAACGGGTGGGTGTATAATGGGCGGGTGTATAACGGGCGGGGTGTATAATGGGCAGATGTATAACAGGCGGGTGTATAACGGGCGGGGTGTATAACGGGCAGGGTGTGTAATGGGCGGGTGTATAAGAGGTGGATGTATAACAGGCGGGTGTATAACGGGCGGGTTGTATAACGGGCGGGTGTATTACGGGCGGGTGTATAACGGGCGGGTGTGTAATGGGCGGGTGTATAACAGGCGGGTGTATAACGGGCGGGTATATAACGGGCGGGGTGTATAAGGGACGGTGAATAAAGGGCGGGTGTATAACGGGCAGGGTGTATAACGGATGGGTGAAAAAAGGGCAGGTGTATAAAGGGCGGGTGTATAACGGGCGGGTGTATAAAGGGCGGGTGTATAACGGGCGGGTGTATAACGGGCAGGTGAATAACGGGCGGGGTGTATAACGGGCGGGGTGTATAAGGGACGGTGAATAAAGGGCGGGTGTATAACGGGCAGAGTGTATAACGGATGGGTGAATAAAGGGCAGGTGTATAAAGGGCGGGTGTATAACGGGCGGGTGTGTAACGGGCGGGGTGTATAACGGGCGGGGTGTATAATGGGCGCGTGTATAACAGGCGGGTGTATAAAGGGCGGGGTGTATAAAAAGTGGGTGTATAATGGGCGGGTGTATAACGGGCAGGTGTATAACGGGCGGGTGTATAACGGGCAGGTGTATAACGGATGGGTGAATAAAGGGCAGGTGTATAACAGGCGGGTGTATAACGGGCGGGGTGTATAACGGACGGGGTGTATAACGGGCAGGTGTATAAAGGGTGGGAGGTATAAAGGGCGGGTGTATAACGGGCGGGTGTATAACGGGCGGGGTGTATAACGGGCAGGTGTATAACGGGCGGGTGTATAACGGGCGGGGTGTATAACGGACGGGGTGTATAATGGGCGGGTGTATAACGGGCGGGGTGTATGACGGGCGGGGTGTATAATGGGCAGTGTGTATAACGGGCGGTGTGTATAACGGGCGGTGTGTATAACGGGCGGGGTGTATAATGGGCAGTGTGTATAACGGGCGGTGTGTATAACGGGCGGTGTGTATAACGGGCGGTGTGTATAATGGGCGGTGTGTATAATGGGCGGTGTGTATAACGGGCGGTGTGTATAACGGGCGGGGTGTATAACGGGCGGGGTGTATAACAGGCGGGTGTATAATGGGCGGGTGTATAATGGGCGGGTGTACAATGGGCGGGGTGTATAATGGGCGGGTGTATAATGGGCGGCTGACAAATGGGCGGGTGTATAATGGGCGGGCGTATAATGGGCAGGGTGTATAACAGGCGGGTGTATAATGGGCGGGTGTATAATGGGCGGGTGTATAATGGGCGGGGTGTATAATGGGCGGGGTGTATAATGGGCGGCAGACAAATGGGCGGGTGTATAATGGGCGGGTGTATAATGGGCGGGGTGTATAATGGGCGGCTGACAAATGGGCGGGTGTATAATGGGCGGCTGTATAATGGGTGGGGTGTAAAATGGGTGGGGTGAATAATGGGCGGGTGTAGAACAGGTGGGTGAATAACGGGCGGGTGTATAACGGACGGGTCTATAATGGGCGGGTGTATAACGGGCGGGTGTATAACGGGCGGGTGTATAATGGTCGGGGTGTATACCGGGCGGGTGTATAACGGGCGGGTGTATACCGGGCGGGGTGTATAATGGACAGTGTGTATAACAGGTGGGCGTATAATGGGCGGGTGTATAACGGGCGGGTGTATAACGGGCGGGTGTATAACGGGCGGGGTGTATAACGGACGGATGAATAAAGGGCGGATGTATAACGGGCGGCGTGTATAACGGGTGGGGTTTATAACGGGTGGGTGAATAAAGGGCAGGTGTATAAAGGGTGGGAGGTATAAAGGGCGGGTGTATAACGGGCAGGTGTATAACGGGCTAGGTTTATAACAGGTGGGTGTATAACGGGCGGGTGTATAACAGGCGGGGTGTATAACGGGCGGGTGTATAACGGGCTAGGTTTATAACAGGTGGGTGTATAACGGGCGGGTGTATAATGGGCGGGTGTATAACGGGCGGGGTGTATAACGGGCGGGGTGTATAACGGGCGGGTGTATAATGGGCGGGGTGTATAACGGGCGGGGTGTATAACGGGCGGGTGTATAACGGGCGGGGTGTATAACGGCCGGGGTGTATAACGGGCGGGTGTATAACGGGCGGGGTGTATAACGGGCGGGTGTATAACGGGCGGGTGTATAACGGGCGGGGTGTATAACGGGCAGGGTGTATAACAGGCGGGTGTATAACGGGCGGGGTGTATAACGGGCGGGGTGTATAACGGGCGGGTGAATAACGGGCGGGTGTATAACGGGCGGGGTGTATAACGGGCGGGTGAATAACGGGCGGGTGTATAATGGGCGGGTGTATAATGGGCGGGTGCATAACGGGCGGGGCGTATAACGGGCGGGTGTATAACGGGCGGGTGTATAACAGGCGGGTGTATAACGGGCGGGTGTATACCGGGTGGGGTGTATAATGGGCGGGGTGTATAATGGGCGGGGTGTATAACAGGCAGGGTGTATAACGGGCGAGGTGTATGGGTGTATAACAGGCGGGTGCATAATGGACGGGTGTATAATGGGCGGGTGTATAATGGGCGGGGTGTATAATGGGCGTGTGACAAATGGGCGGGTGTATAATGGGTGGGTGTAGAACAGGTGGGTGTATAACGGGCAGGGTGTATAATGGGCAGGGTGAATAACGGGCGGGTGTATAATGGGCGGGGTGTATAACGGACGGGTGAATAAAGGGCGGATGTATAACAGGCGGTGTGTATAACGGGCGGGTGTATAACGGGTGGAGTGTATAACAGGCGGGTGTATAACGGGTGGGGTGTATAACGGGTGGAGTGTATAACAGGCGGGTGTATAACGGGCGGGTGTATAATGGGCGGGTGTATAACGGATGGAGTGTACAACAGGCGGGTGTATAACGGGTGGGTGTATAATGGGCGGGGTGTATAATGGGCGGGGTGTATAACGGGCGGGTGTATAACAGGCGGGTGTATAATGGGCGGGTTTGTAACGGGCGAGTGTATAACGGGCGGGGTGTATAACGAGCGGGGTGTATAACGGGTGGGGTGTATAATGGGCGGGTGAATAACGGGCGGGGTGTATAACGGGTGGGGTGTATAACGGGCGGGTGTATAACGGGCAGGTGTAGAACGGGTGGGTGTATAATGGGTAGGGTGTATAATGGGCGGGTGAATAAAGGGCGGATGTATAATGGGCGGGGTGCATAACAGGCGGGTGTATAATGGGCGGGTGTATAACGGGCAGGGTGTGTAACGGGCGGGGTGTATAACGGGCGGGTGTATTACGGGCGGGTGTATAAGAGGCGGGTGTATAGCAGGCGGGTGTATAATGGGCGGATGTATAACAGGCGGGTGTATAACGGGCGGGGTGTATAACGGGCGGGTGTATTACGGGCGGGTGTGTAATGGGCGGGTGTATAACGGGCGGGTGTATAACGGGCGGGTGTATAACGGGCGGGTGTATACCAGGCGGGATGTATAAAGGGCGGGGTGTATATCCGGCGGGTGTATAATGGGCGGAGGCTATAACGGGCAGGTGTATAAAGGGCAGGTGTATACAGGTGGCGGGTATAATGGGCGGGGGTGTATTAAGGGCGGGTGTATAACGGGCGGGTGTATAACGGGCAGGGTGTATGACGGGCGGGTGTATAACAGGCGGGGTGTATAACGGGCGGGATGAATAATGGGCGGGTGTATAACAGGCGGGTGTATAATGGGTGAGGTGTATAACGGGCGGGGTGTATAACGGGCGGGATGAATAATGGGCGGGATGTATAACTGGTGGGATGAATAATGGGTGGGTGTATAACCGGCGGGTGTATAACGGGCAGGTGTATAAAGGGCGGAGTGTATAATGGGTGGGTGTATAACGGGCGGCTGTATAACGGGCGGGTGTATAAAGGGCGGGGTGTATAACAGGCGAGTGTATAACAGGCGGGTGTATAATGGGCGGGGTGTATATCGTGCGGGGGCTATAATGGGCGTGGTGTATAATGGGCGGAGTGTATAACGGGCGGGTGTATAACGGGCGGGTGCATAACAGGTGTTGGTATAATGGGCGGGGGTATAACGGGCGGGGTGTATAATGGGCGGGTGTATAACGGGCAGGGTGTATAATGGGCGGGGTGTATAATGGGCGGGTGTATAACGGGCGGGGTTATAACGGGCGGCGGGTATAACGGGCGGGGTGTATAACTGGCGGGGGGTATAACGGGCGGGTGTATAACGGGCGGGGTGTATAAAGGGCGGGGGGTATAAAGGGTAGGGGGTATAACGAGCGGGTGTATAACGGGTGGGGGTATAATGGATGGGTGTATAACAGGTGGTGGGTATAATGGGTGGGTGTATAACAGGCGGGGGATATAACGGGCGGGGGGTATAATGGGCGGGGTGCATAACAGGCAGGTATATAAAGGGCAGGGGGTATAACTGAAGGGATATTTACTAGTCCTAGCCCCTTTAGGGCTACCCCGGATCAGGCATATTCCTCAGACGTTCACTTTCAACTAAAGTTTGAGGTAGCCAAATTCTAAAGCTGCTTAATTAGGTCTAAAGGTCTGGACTATCTCTGCCTAAAGGAAAGGAACTACCTGAAAATGTTACCGTCCTCCAGATAGCACTTTTAATAAGTTTAGCTAGACTGGAACATTCCGGATATGATGAGGGTCCGGAAAACTCCCCCAGAATTCTGCAACTCCTTACCAAAGAGTGTACAGAGATTGAGTTCACGAGTTTTTGATACAGAAGTCTTATGTGAGACAATGCTAAAAATATATAGATTTATTAAAGAACTGACATGCAGTTTACAGTTGGTGAGTCAATCGCAACATTAACAGTTCCAAAAAGAAAAAGCTTACAATCTTATCAGAGAACCTTACTTTCAAATCTGAACTTCACTACAGTTTTACAGTTCTTAAAGTTCTATTCAGGATATCCACCAAAATCAAATACCTTTGATCCCCGAGGTACAAAGAGTTGGAGACTTACAGAGCCGCCTCTGAAGCCAAGAATCGCTTTGCCCCTTTAAAGCAAGTCTGTTATCCCATTTCAGAGTTCAATATTTATACCCTTTTCCAGTGGTATTTCCTTTAAGGTTTTCTGCTGATGTAAGCTAATTATCTCTAGTCATTTTTCTGCTGACCCCTGCAATTCTTACAGTCACCACAGCTGGTAGCATTACAGAATTATATCTCTCCTCTAGGTGTTATAAGTTTACCATAAAAAACAGTGTAACAGCAGGTGTGTTTTTTTACTTGATGTCATTTTTACGAAGGCAGATGTTTCTTACTTTTATGTGCTTCTTTAGGAAGTGTAAATTAGAACACCTTATCCAGGGTGAACCATTGTTTCATTACGAAAGATTCAGCCTGCCGGAGCCTTTAACCTTCTGTTTCAATAAGGTTATTGATTCAGTGTCAACAACTTATCTTATCTCTATAGTCCGAATGCTTTCACAGCTTTTTCATCGTTTGGTTTCTAGATTTCCAGACCCAGTTTGTCATGTTTTAATAAGGCCAGAATTCTTTCATAGAATGGTGTCTTTTTCTGAATAGGTTTTATGGCTTATTCCTTCACATAACGGGCGGGTGTATAACGGGCGGGGTGTATAACGGGCGAGGTGTATAACGGGCGGGGTGTATAACGGGCGAGGTGTATAACGGGCGGGGTGTATAAAGGGCGGGTGTATAACGGGCGGGGTGTATAACGGGCGAGGTGTATAACGGGCGGGGTGTATAACGGGCGAGGTGTATAACGGGCGGGGTGTATAACGGGCGGGGTGTATAACGGGCGGGGTGTATAACGGGCGGGGTGTATAACGGGCGGGTGTATAAAGGGCGGGTGTATAAAGGGCGGGTGTATAAAGGGCGAGGTGTATAACGGGCGGGGTGTATAACGGGTGGGTGTATAACGGGCGGGTGTATAAAGGGCGGGTGTATAAAGGGCGAGGTGTATAACGGGCGGGGTGTATAACGGGCGGGGTGTATAACGGGCGAGGTGTATAACGGGCGGGGTGTATAACGGGCGGGGTGTATAACGGGCGGGGTGTATAACGGGCGAGGTGTATAACGGGCGGGGTGTATAACGGGCGGGTGTATAACGGGCGAGGTGTATGACGGGCGGGGTGTATAACGGGCGAGGTGTATAAAGGGCGGGTGTATAACGGGCGGGGTGTATAACGGGCGGGGTGTATAACGGGCGGGGTGGATAACGGGCGAGGTGTATAACGGGCGGGGTGTATAACGGGCGGGTGTATAACGGGCGAGGTGTATGACGGGCGGGGTGTATAACGGGCGAGGTGTATAAAGGGCGGGTGTATAACGGGCGGGGTGTATAACGGGCGAGGTGTATAACGGGCGGGGTGTATAACGGGCGGGTGTATAAAGGGCGGGTGTATAACGGGCGGGGTGTATAACGGGCGAGGTGTATAACGGGCGGGGTGTATAACGGGCGGGGTGTATAACGGGCGAGGTGTATAACGGGCGAGGTGTATAACGGGCGGGGTGTATAACGGGCGGGTGTATAACGGGCGGGGTGTATAACGGGCGGGGTGTATAACGGGCGGGTGTATAACGGGCGGGGTGTATAACGGGCGGGTGTATAAAGGGCGGGTGTATAACGGGCGGGGTGTATAACGGGCGGGTGTATAACGGGCGGGGTGTATAACGGGCGGGTGTATAAAGGGTGGGTGTATAACGGGCGAGGTGTATAACGGGCGAGGTGTATAACGGGCGGGGTGTATAACGGGCGAGGTGTATAAAGGGCGGGGTGCATAACGGGCGAGGTGTATAACGGGCAGGTGTATATAGGGCGGGTGTATAACGGGCGGGTGTATAAAGGGCGGGGTGTATAACGGGCGGGGTGTATAACGGGCGGGTGTATAAAGGGCGGGGTGTATAACGGGCGGGTGTATAAAGGGCGGGGTGTATAACGGGCGGGTGTATAACGGGCGAGGTGTATAACGGGCAGGTGTATAATGGGCGGGGTGTATAAAGGGCGGGGTGTATAACGGGCGGGTGTATAACGGGCGGGTGTATAACGGGCGGGTGTATAACGGGCGGGGTGTATAACGGGCGAGTGTATAAAGGGCGGGGTGTATAACGGGCGGGTGTATAACGGGCGGGTGTATAACGGGCGGGTGTATAAAGGGCGGGTGTATAACGGGCGGGTGTATAACGGGCGGGTGTATAACGGGCGGGTGTATAACGGGCGGGGTGTATAACGGGCGGGTGTATAACGGGCGGGTGTAAAGCGGGCGGGTGTATAAAGGGCGGGTGTATAATGGGCGGGTGTATAACGGGCGGGTGTATAACGGGCGGGTGTATAACGGGCGGGTGTATAATGGGCGGGTGTATAACGGGCGGGTGTATAACGGGCGGGTGTATAACGGGCGTATAACGGGCGGGTGTATAACGGGCGGGGTGTATAACGGGCGGGTGTATAACGGGCGGGTGTATAACGGGCGGGCGTATAAAGGGCAGGTGTATAACGGGCGGGTGTATAACGGGCGGGTGTATAACGGGCGGGTGTATAACGGGCAGGTGTATAAAGGGCAGGGTGTATAACGGGCGGGTGTATAACGGGCGGGTGTATAACGGGCGGGTGTATAAAGGGCGGGTGTATAACGGGCGGGTGTATAACGGGCGGGTGTATAAAGGGCAGGTGTATAACGGGCAGGTGTATAACGGGCGGGTGTATAACGGGCGGGTGTATAACGGGCGGGGTGTATAACGGGCGGGTGTATAACGGGCAGGTGTATAAAGGGCAGGTGTATAACGGGCAGGTGTATATCGGGCGGGGTGTATAATGGGCGGGTGTATAACGGGCGGGTGTATAAAGGGCAGGTGTATAACGGGCAGGTGTATATCGGGCGGGGTGTATAATGGGCGGGTGTATAACGGGCGGGTGTATAACGGGCGGGTGTATAACGGGCGGGTGTATAAAGGGCGGGTGTATAACGGGCGGGTGTATAACGGGCAGGTGTATAAAGGGCAGGTGTATAACGGGCAGGTGTATAACGGGCGGGTGTATAAAGGGCGGGTGTATAACGGGCGGGGTGTATAACGGGCGGGTGTATAACGGGCGGGGTGTATAACGGGCGGGTGTATAACGGGCGGGTGTATAACGGGCGGGGTGTATATCGGGCGGGTGTATAACGGGCGGGTGTATAACGGGCGGGTGTATAAAGGGCAGGGTGTATAACGGGCGGGTGTATAACGGGCGGGTGTATAACGGGCAGGTGTATAAAGGGCAGGGTGTATAACGGGTGGGTGTATAACGGGCGGGTGTATAACGGGCGGGGTGTATAACGGGCGGGTGTATAACGGGCGGGTGTATAACGGGCAGGTGTATAAAGGGCAGGTGTATAACGGGCAGGTGTATAACGGGCGGGTGTATAAAGGGCGGGTGTATAATGGGCAGGTGTATAAAGGGCGGGTGTATAACGGGCAGGTGTATAAAGAGCAGGTGTATAACGGGCAGGTGTATAACGGGCAGGTGTATAAAGGGCGGGTGTATAACGGGCGGGTGTATAACGGGCGGGTGTATAACGGGCGGGTGTATAACAGGCGGGTGTATAAAGGGCGAGGTGTATAACGGGCGGGTGTATAACGGGCGGGTGTATAACGGGCGGGTGTATAAAGGGCAGGGTGTATAACGGGCGGGTGTATAACGGGCGGGGTGTATAACGGGCGGGTGTATAACGGGCGGGTGTATAACGGGCGGGTGTATAATGGGCGGGGTGTATAACGGGCGGGTGTATAACGGGCGGGTGTATAACGGGCGGGTGTATAAAGGGCAGGGTGTATAACGGGCGGGTGTATAACGGGCGGGTGTATAACGGGCAGGTGTATAAAGGGCAGGGTGTATAACAGGCGGGTGTATAACGGGCGGGTGTATAACGGGCGGGTGTATAACGGGCGGGTGTATAACGGGCAGGTGTATAAAGGGCGGGTGTATAACGGGCAGGTGTATAAAGGGCAGGTGTATAACGGGCAGGTGTATAACGGGCAGGTGTATAAAGGGCGGGTGTATAACGGGCGGGTGTATAACGGGCGGGTGTATAACGGGCGGGTGTATAACAAGCGGGTGTATAAAGGGCGAGGTGTATAACGGGCGGGTGTATAACGGGCGGGTGTATAACGGGCGGGTGTATAAAGGGCAGGGTGTATAACGGGCGGGTGTATAACGGGCGGGGTGTATAACGGGCGGGTGTATAACGGGCGGGGTGTATAACGGGCGGGTGTATAACGGGCGGGTGTATAACGGGCGGGTGTATAAAGGGCGGGTGTATAACGGGCGGGTGTATAACGGGCGGGGTGTATAACGGGCGGGTGTATAACGGGCGGGTGTATAACGGGCGGGGTGTATAACGGGCGGGTGTATAACGGGCGGGTGTATAACGGGCGGGTGTATAAAGGGCAGGGTGTATAACGGGCGGGTGTATAACGGGCGGGTGTATAACGGGCAGGTGTATAAAGGGCAGGGTGTATAACAGGTGGGTGTATAACGGGCGGGTGTATAACGGGCGGGGTGTATAACGGGCGGGTGTATAACGGGCGGGTGTATAACGGGCAGGTGTATAAAGGGCAGGTGTATAACGGGCAGGTGTATAACGGGCGGGTGTATAAAGGGCGGGTGTATAATGGGCGGGTGTATAAAGGGCGGGTGTATAACGGGCAGGTGTATAAAGGGCAGGTGTATAACGGGCAGGTGTATAACGGGCAGGTGTATAAAGGGCGGGTGTATAACGGGCGGGTGTATAACGGGCGGGTGTATAACGGGCGGGTGTATAACAGGCGGGTGTATAAAGGGCGAGGTGTATAACGGGCGGGTGTATAACGGGCGGGTGTATAAAGGGCAGGGTGTATAACGGGCGGGTGTATAACGGGCGGGGTGTATAACGGGCGGGTGTATAACGGGCGGGTGTATAACGGGCGGGTGTATAATGGGCGGGGTGTATAACGGGCGGGTGTATAACGGGCGGGTGTATAACGGGCGGGTGTATAAAGGGCAGGGTGTATAACGGGCGGGTGTATAACGGGCGGGTGTATAACGGGCAGGTGTATAAAGGGCAGGGTGTATAACAGGCGGGTGTATAACGGGCGGGTGTATAACGGGCGGGGTGTATAACGGGCGGGTGTATAACGGGCGGGTGTATAACGGGCAGGTGTATAAAGGGCAGGTGTATAACGGGCGGGTGTATAAAGGGCGGGTGTATAATGGGCAGGTGTATAAAGGGCGGGTGTATAACGGGCAGGTGTATAAAGGGCAGGTGTATAACGGGCAGGTGTATAACGGGCAGGTGTATAAAGGGCGGGTGTATAACGGGCGGGTGTATAACGGGCGGGTGTATAACGGGCGGGTGTATAACAGGCGGGTGTATAAAGGGCGAGGTGTATAACGGGCGGGTGTATAACGGGCGGGTGTATAACGGGCGGGTGTATAAAGGGCAGGGTGTATAACGGGCGGGTGTATAACGGGCGGGGTGTATAACGGGCGGGGTGTATAACGGGCGGGTGTATAACGGGCGGGTGTATAACGGGCGGGTGTATAATGGGCGGGGTGTATAACGGGCGGGTGTATAAAGGGCGGGGTGTATAACGGGCGGGTGTATAACGGGCGGGTGTATAAAGGGCAGGGTGTATAACGGGCGGGTGTATAACGGGCGGGGTGTATAACGGGCGGGTGTATAACGGGCAGGTGTATAAAGGGCAGGGTGTATAACAGGCGGGTGTATAACGGGCGGGTGTATAACGGGCGGGTGTATAACGGGTGGGTGTATAACGGGCGGGTGTATAACAGGCGGGTGTATAACGGGTGGGTCTATAACGGGCGGGTGTATAACGGGCGGGTGTATAACAGGCGGGTGTATAACGGGCGGGGTGTATAACGGGCGGGGTGTATAACGGGCGGGTGTATAAAGGGCGGGTTTATAACGGGCGGGTGTATAACGGGCACGTATATAACGGGCGTGTGTATAAAGGGCGGGTTTATAACGGGCGGGTGTATAACGGGCGGCTGTATAACGGGCGGGTGTATAACGGGCGGGTGTATAAAGGGCGGGTTTATAACGGGCGGGTGTATAACGGGCGGGTGTATAAAGGGCGGGTTTATAACGGGCGGGTGTATAACGGGCGGGTGTATAAAGGGCGGGTTTATAACGGGCGGGTGTATAACGGGCACGTATATAACGGGCGGGTGTATAACGGGCGGCTGTATAACGGGCGGGTGTATAACGGGCGGGTGTATAAAGGGCGGGTGTATAATGGGCGGGTGTATAATGGTTGGGTTTATAACGGGCGGGTGTATAACGGGCGGCTGTATAACGGGCGGGTGTATAAAGGGCGGCTGTATAACGGGCGGGTGTATAACGGGCACGTATATAACGGGCGGGTGTATATAGGGCGGGTGTATAACGGGCGGGTGTATAAAGGGTGTGATGACCCGATATCGCCTGATTTACACTATGAACCCCCATCTGTTACCTATTGAGTTGAAGCTGAACTTTATCTGTTCATTAAAGTCTTTACGAATTTCATACAGCATGTGGAGGATATCTTGCAATATATTTTTCTAATTTGCGCATTTTCTTTGGAGGCTGGATGGGCTTCTGCTTGTCTCCACAGTCTCCCCCATTGTTAAAAACTCGGACTCTGTGCATCCTCAACATGT
This sequence comes from Somniosus microcephalus, assembly GCF_052327205.1. NCBI lineage: Eukaryota > Metazoa > Chordata > Chondrichthyes > Squaliformes > Somniosidae > Somniosus > Somniosus microcephalus. Next base: position 364,763,081 of record NC_140988.1, read on the forward strand.
TCAAATCAAGGCCCATTGTGCTGCCAACTGTGGAACCCCTTCAGCCATTCCCGTTAGAAGCTAAAGGATTCTAAAACACAAGCTTGCTACCATACCTGAGCAACGCTTCTGGATTTACCTTTCTGATGAAAGGTCATCGACCTGAAACGTTAACCCTCTCAACCTGACCTACCGAGTGTTTTCCAGCATTTTCTGGTGTTTTTTCCCTCCAGGTTTCCAGCATCCACAGTATTTTGCTTTTGTTCTGAATTTATCTCACTTTCCCCCTTTGCTGGCTTGTGTCCTGCAACCGAGACCCACTCCTGCGTTTTGTTAATAATTGAAGAAAAGATTCACAGGAGAAATGTGGATTTTTTTTCCCACCATTTTCGACAGCACCTCCCAAACCCATGACCTCCACCACCTAGAAGGACGAGGGCAGCAGGCGTATGGGAACACCACCCCCTCCAAGTTCCGCTCCAAGTCACACACCATCCTGACTTAGAAATATATCGGCCGTTCCTTCATCGTCGCTGGATCAAAATCTTGGAACTCCCTCCCTAACAGCACTGTGGGAGCACCTTCACCTCACGGACTGCGGCGGTTCAAGAAGGCGGCTCACCACCACCTTCTCAAGGGCAATTAGGGATGGGCAATAAATGCTGGCCTTGCCAGCGACAACCCGTGAATGAATGTAAAAGAAATGTACCAAAGATGATGGAGAAAATGTCAGTCCGCAGTGAAATGGTCACGAGCGAGCTGCAGCCCTTGAATCATCCAGATCCAGATGGAATGCATCCAAGAACACTTAAGGAGCGGGGCGGTGGTTGAGGTTTTTATGCAGCTCATTAAATATAGAGGTTGTACGACTGGAAAATAACTAATGTTGTTGCAGCTATTTATGAAGGTCAGAAGCAGGGCCCTGTAGGGCTGTTACGTTGACCTTAGTAGTGAGAATATTATTACGGTCTATTATGAAAGAAGTCATTTAAGTGCTGTTTAATGAGACTACAGGCAATATCTCCAAGTCAACACGGCTTTGTAAAAGCCAAGTTGTGCCTAACAACTTTATAAAAGAGTGTTGGTCGATGTACGATGGCAATCTGCTTGTTTTACATTTTTTTTTCCTCCCTGTTTTGAGTCGCATCGGTAATGCGGCCAACATTGGCAAGCCCACATTTATTGCCCACTACTTGCCTGGAGAAGGTGGTAGCGGGCCTGCTTTTTCAACCACTTCAGCCCTTTGTGGTGGCGTTGTTCAGGCAACGGTGTCAGGTCGGGAAATGGAGGATTTCGGCCCGGCGATCATGAAGGAACGATGATATATGTCCAAGTCGGGATGGCGAGCAACTTGGAAGTGCTGGTGTTCCCCTGACACTGACACACTTGCCCTTCTTGGTGATAGCGGTCTCAGCTGGGAGGTGCTCCTGAAGTAAGCAATCAGCCATCTTGGCCCTGCCCGGGTATTCTCCCTCTAAAACCTTCGGCCTTGATACTTCTCTGCTCAAGGGAGTGAGCCCTTGCCTCAGTGGTAGCATTCCTACCTCTACATAAGGAGTATAGGTACAGGAGCAGGCCATTCAGCCCCTCAAGCCTGCCCCGCTGTTCAATGAGATCATGGCTGATCTGTACCTCAGCTCCATTTCAGTGCTGTAGCTGCGAATCCCTTGATACCCTCATCCAACAAACACCTGAATTGGAAGTAAAGGGTGTGTGGGGGGGTTAGTGGGTGGGTGGGGGTGGGGGTTGCGGAGATGTGTCCCAGTCCCCACTGAGGTAGGGTCATAGAAACATACATAGAAACATAGAAGATAGGAGCAGGAGTACGCCATTCGGCCCCTCGAGCCTGCTCCGCCATTCAATGCGATCATGGCTGATCATCCAAATTCAGTACCTTGTCCCTGCCTTCTCCCCATATCCCTTGATCCCTTTAGCCTTAAGAAATATACCCAACTCCTTCTTGAATATATTTAATGAATTGGCCTCCACTGCCTTCTGTAGTAGAGAATTCCACAGGTTCACCACTCTCTGGGTGAAGAAATTCCTCCTCATCTCTGTCCTAAATGGCTTACCCCTTATCTTTAGACTGTGACCCCTGGTTCTGGACTCCCCGGCCACCGGGAATATCCTTCCTGCATCTAGTCTGTCTAGTCCTGGTCGACAGCGGCCAACGACTAAGGAGGCATAGGAGCAAGACTTCAGGGGTCCGCGGCCCCAGAAAGAAGGATTCCGCAGAAGCGTCACAAACAGTTACCAACCCTGGAGTCGAGCGGCCGCCCGATCGCGGCGACGGCTTCCAAGGGTTACGAGGTGACAGCCTTTCGCCAGGAGGTTGCTTAGGGCCTCCGGGATCAGGCCTGGGGCCTCGACAGCCACCCTGCCCCGCCGTGCCCCCGTCCCTTCCAGCCAGCGCCACCCGCTCGGAACCAGGCTGGTCTAGACAGTGCGGGGAGGCGGGGGAGGGGGGGCAGTGCAAGCGCGAAGCCTCGAAGGAGTCATGTACCCGCAAGCCAGCAGTCCCCCCGATCCTCCTGCTCCTTCTCACCCTCGGGGGTTCAACTCCACAACTGTAGGCAGTTTTTATGACGCTCTTCATTAGTTTAAAAGCAGTCATGCAGACCCGTTCCTTGGAGGGAAAAAAAACTTTATTACTGTTCAACAAATACATATTGAAAAGTGCTGTCACGGGAAAATCTTTGCACCGTTGCTTTCTCGCAGCTTGATGCTGGGCTACTCCACCGCTGTGTCACTGATGGTGGCCTTCTAGTCCACGACCACATCCTCGCTACCAGCTCCTTTGAAAAGACCGGCTGAACTTCAACAGTTCACCTGTTGCCAACTCTGGTTGGATGTGTTCCTGGAGATTTCAGCACATGACCTCCAACTGTCCCCCCCCCACCCCCAGTCAAACCGTCTTTCCCCCCACCCCCCAACTTTAATATTTAGCTAACTAATAAATAAAAGCATTCAAAGGAAATGAACAAAAACCCCACGCTATTTATTTTTAACGACCCTACGATTTTTCTCCCGGGTTTGGTTCGCAGCTGTGCCCTGGAGGCTAATCTTTAATATCTGGAGACTTCTGGAGGGTTGGCAACTCCTAATTGGCTGCAGTGTGTACCATCTACAAGATGCACCGCAGCAACTCGCCAAGGCTTCTTTGGCAGCACCTCCCAAACCCGCGACCTCTTCCACCTAGAAGGACAAGGGCAGCAGGCGCATGGGAACACCACCACCTCCAAGATCCCCTCCAAGTCACCCGCCATCCTGACTTGGAAGTATATCGCCGTTCCTTCATCGTCCCTGGGTCAAAAATGCTGGCACTCCCTCCCTAACAGCACTGTGAGAGCGCCTTCACCACACAGACTGCAGCGGTTCAAGAAGGCGGCTCACCACCACCTTCTCAAGGACAACTAGGGATGGGCAATAAATAATGGCCTTGCCAGCGACGCCCACATCCCGTGACTGAATAAGTGTAGATGGTGCACACTGTAGCCACGGCGCGCCGGTGGTGGAGGGGGTGAATGTTTAAGGTGGTGGATGGGATGCCAATCAAGAGGGCTGCTTTGTCCTGGATGGTGTCGAGCTTCTAGTGTTGTTGGAGCTGCACTCATCCAGGCAATTAGGTTATCACTGGCCGAATCCCTGTGCCACCATCTCATCTCTGGTGCCCTGGCAGCTGTGAGCGTGGAAATCATTGAAGGACCGCTGGCCCCTCTTGGGTGGGGATGTGGTGGTCGGGATCACCCGGTTCCCCGGGCTTCTCGTCTGTCAAGTCCCGGTTGAGCCCTTCCCGCCGGGCGAATTTGTGGAGCGCGCGGCTTGCCACTACAATCACTGCGGCTGTACTGCAGGACCCCTACTCATAACCATCCAGGCACCTGAAGAGAGCTTCCAGAATCCCTATGGTCCTCTCCACCGCGTATGCTGGCGCCTTTCCTGCACTGCATTGTTAAGTGATGTGGAACGGTGTCATCAGCCACCTTGTCCCCCAGGATCCATCTGCCTCCTTGCCCTCCTCTCTGCTGAATAATCCACAGACAGCTTCTCCCATGCTCCACGTTGGGTATCACAGACAAGTTAGCGAGTGGAATCCCTTCCTGTTGATGAACAGGAACCTTCAGCGCCAGGCGGGTCCCATCGCCAGCCCCCTGCCCACCCCCCCGGGGAAGCCCGTGGAGGTTGGTGGCACCGTCACTTTTACTCCGCAGGGGACGTGACGTATTTGGTGAAGAGAGCGTTTGCCACCTCTTGGACGCTGGCCCTCACCGCTCCCTGGCTGAGGTCTCCAGTGGGTGACTGGAAGGAACCGGAGCCGTAGAAATCGAGGGTCGTGGTCGCCTTCGTTGCGTGTCTCCTGTCTCTGCTCTTCCCCCTCCTCCTCCTCGCCCACGATAATCCAGAAGGGGGGGGGTGGTGGGGGGCGGGGGGGGGGGGATGCCCAGAGCAAAGGCCATTGCTGTTGAATCCGTGATTCTTAAAGTATGATGTTTTCCAATAACTACACGGAGGCTGTAACTTAACAATCAACAGGTGTTTACTGGAGGAGGGTAGTCTAAAGACTGACAGTACAGAGGCATGCTCAAGGCTTATATACAGGTGTGGTCACTGCCGGTACTACAGTATACAGGAGCTGTAAAAGTAGTTCTCTCTTAAAGGTACATACACTACAATTGCAATCCTGTGACCTTCTGCACACGGTGAGCGGAGTGCGGCTCCTGAAAGTATTGCCTTCAGGCACTCACGGGACTCTGGATAGCAAAACTGAAGATCTCAGTAACAGAGAAGCAGAGAAGAAAATCTGAGAGGTCATTTCCAGAAGGGAGACAAGAAGCCCCACAACTTTAATGGTCATCCCAGGCTGAGAGTCACACGAGAGCCATAAATCACACGACCGAGGTCCCACCCACCCCATTCTCTTTCAGTCTAAACGCCTGCGGCCTCAACTTTTTATGGTTTCGCTGAGGGTTTTGGCGGAGTGGTGCAAAAGTCCCAGGAATTTGTGGCCACAATTTTCTCGGACTTTTGCGCTGAAAAACGAACCAAGCATTGTCGATGGACCGTTGCAAAGCAGCGATTTCCCCAGGAAATTCTGGCGCACCGGGGGGAAAACTGAGGTAGATTCGCATTGCCGCAGTTGCGTGACACAGTCATTGGCGAGCAGCATGTTTATGAATCTTGCGCGAAATGGTCTCCCACATCAAAAGAGGACACGACACTCACTGCCGGGGACAGTCGGTTGAACTTGGCGGCCAGCTTCAGCTGAGATCTCGCGGGCCCCGTGAACACGCTGCCCTCCCACACTCGGGAGTTGCCGAGGTGCAGCTCGTTACTGGACGCGCCAATCAGGAAGACCCGGTGAGCGCCAGGAATACGGACTCGGAACCTGATCCGCTGCTCAGAAGGGAGCACGCCAGACCTGGGCTCAAAGAGGACGCACCCCTTCTTCCACAGGCTGTACATCCGAGGGAAAGGCGGCCACCACAGCTCAGCGTAGCCCCGGATAACGTAATCGCAAACGTGCCCAAAATCCTCCCCATCTTCCGGTCTGACAAATATCCCGAGCTTGTACACTCCTGAAGCAGGGAGACTGACATCAATGCTCACTTTGTTTTGTGCCTGGGTGCATAAGGTGTGCCTTTCTAAGGGGCAGGCTTCATTGCTCGCCTCATCCTTAGTTAGCACTGCAGTGACTTCCACGTTCTGGATGGTCCGAAAAGTGAAGTTGCACTTGCCGTTATTTGTGTGTATAACAGATTCGAGATGACTGGCTTGGACTAAACCAATTTCTTTTGTCCTTGTTCCGGGACCACAATGGTTGCTCAAGTTTGCAGGAAACAGCTCATTTTGGTTGATTGGGTTTGGGCAATAGATGAGACAGTTGCAGATGTTCTGATAAGCACCTTCTTGGCTGTACGGCTTAACGAACACGGAGAGCCTGTGGTACCCTTTAGCCGGTAACGCAATGTTGCAAACCAGCTTTCCTTCCCCTATCTGGGACACAATGCACCTCTTGGTCACGTCGCTGCCCAAGTCTCCGTGAATCAATTCGTATGTTGCTGATAAGGATCTTGAAGTTTGGAAATGCAACAGTGCACAACCGTCAGGTGCATTGATGAAACCCTCCGGGCAGCTGCAATCGCTGATGCCAATGCACTTGGCATTCCAGTGCAGTCCCCAGAAAGAGAACGGGTTGGCTGGGAGTCTCTCCTGAACCTTTGGCTCGGGGCAGTCGATCTGATAAGAACAGACCCAGATATAGCTCTCCTTGGAGTCCAGCGGCTTCGCAAAGATCTTAAGGTCGTACTTTCCCCGTGACGGTGGTATGATCCTGAGCTCCATCCCGTTTGGCGTCACTCTCATTATCCCACAAGAGGCGTCTATGTTGTTCACCTGGCTCTCACTGAGCTGAGCTATCCGGTAACTGAATTCTACCGTCCGAGCACTCCCCAGGCACACTGCAGCTTCGCCATTCACTACGTGAAAGGGAAAAATGGGACAGAGAAGGAGAAGAGATCAGATCCAAACCACAACACGGATGCTTCATCCCTATCTGTTTCTGAAAAGTTGAATTGCTGTAATTTAGAGCATGTTAAATTAACAACATAACAGTTAAAAGCTTTTAAAAGGTGCCTGTTGGGCCTAAAAAAAAAGCTTAATTTTAAGAGCCTCTTTGAAGGCCCGCAAATGGGCGCAATTAGTGAAATTCGCCATGGTGATTAATCCGATTAAAACGTGGCCAGTTTCTAACACGAGCGCAAAAGATTGCGGAAACTCGATTTGCACAGGACGTAATTGGTGCCTGAAATTCCTCGACCTCTTGTTCTGGTTTGGCTGTTTTTTGGGGTGAATTGCGCTGAAACAACCAGAGCAACCGAGCGGAAACTCCAGGCCTGTTTATTTCAACAACCCTCTGCAGAAAGAAATTTCTCCTAACCTCCCTCCTCACTTTCCTCGTGATAAATTTAAATTGGTGGCCTCCTCATCGCTGGTTCCCTTACCCAGAGAGCGCAGTCTTTCCCTGTTGATTCAATCAGAACTCTCCATAATTTAAAAAATAACTATTATATCCCCTCTTAGTCTTCCCTGCTCCAGTGGGAATAGTCCAGGTAGCTCAAGTCTCTCCCCAGAACTGTTTGCTGACGATACCAGAGATCGGCTCCATTCACAAACAATAATGGCCCAGAAATTCGGGTTGGGGGCTTCCCGCGGGTGCAAGCCCCTGACCTGCACTTACCTAGCCGTTGAGCTGTGGGCCCGCGTGGGATTCCGATCCTGGGCCTCCTCCAACTGCCGGCGTGCAGTGCTTGCGTATCCCAGGGGCGCAGTTAGTTCAAAGCGTCCCCTGGGATCACATGGGCCATGGAGAGCCAATGGTAGCAGGGAATCTGTATTCATAGATTTGACAGGAAGAGCTGTCAAACCTATAAATACTATAAGCCCCAAAACATCACTAAATCTTCAAATAAATTTTTAAAAAACATCACATTTTTAAAATAACTATAAATTACATAAAATAACTATTTTAAACAATAATTTAAATGTTTGAAAAAATTAATTACAGTTTCTAACGGGGCTAAAAATAAACTTACCTTTCTTTAAAGTATTTAAAAATAATAAACCTGTGGAAAAAATGTTTTAATTTAACTTAATTCACCACTTACCTTGTTAAAAGCAGGCCTTGCGACTGCTTTGTACAAGCGTAACTCCTGGAGACTTACCCTCCCGGAGAAACCTGCAAAAAAAACGGAAGTTCCAGGCGTACGCGCTGCCTCTCCGGCACACGCGCTAGAACTGTGAACTCCTTCCTTTAAGGGAACGGAAGTTCCGGTTTCCCGCGCATGCGCAGTGCATGCACGAAACCGGCACTTTCGTTGGGCCTGCGCGTGAGTACCCAGCACGTACTCACCCATGGGGACCTGAAGTTCTGGCCCAAATGAAGCAGCCCCATGCCAACCTGAAGCAGGAGTTGGATAACATCCAATCCTGGGCTAACCAGAGGCAGGTAATGACATCCCAAACAAGAGAAATCCCACCCATCACCTCTTGACCCTCAGTGGCACCGCTATTCCCGAGTCCCCCACCGTCAAGAACTTGAGGGTCACCAATGACCTGAAGCTTAACTGGACCAGGATGTTTCAATACTACGGCTGCAAGAACATGGCAAGGGACGGGCAATAAATGCGGCCTTACCAGCATTGCCCGCGTCTCAAGAACGAATGAAGAAAAACCCTTCTGCTTCACATCCCTGGCAAAACCCTGCTGAATCAGAATTGTATAGTATCTTTGGCTTCAATATTCTTTCTATAATGGGGCATCCAATTCTATACAACACTCTACAACAGTGTACAACAGTGTTCTCGCTCAGGCCAACATCTCCAGCATCAAAGCTTTGACCACGCTCGATCAGCTCCGATGGACGGGCCACGTCGTCCGCATGCCCGACACGAGACTCCCAAAACAAGCGCTCTACTCGGAGCTCCGACACGGCAAGAGAGCCCCAGGTGGGCAGAGGAAACACTTCAAGGACACCCTCAAAGCCTCTTTGAAAAAGTGCAACATCCCCACCGACACCTGGGAATCCCTGGCCCAAGACCGCACAAAGTGGAGGAGAAGCACCCGGGAAGGCGCGAACACCTCGAGTCTCTTCGCCGGGAGCAAGCGGAAGCCAAGCGCAAACAGCGGAAGGAGCGCACGTCAACCCAAGCACCCCACCCACCCGCCCCTTCAGCCACCATCTGCCCCACCTGTGACAGAGACTGTAGGTCCCGCATTGGACTCATCAGTCACCTGAGAACTCATTTTTAGTGTGGAAGCAAGACATCCGCGGTTCCGAGGGACTGCCTAAGAAGAAGAAGACAACACTCTAATTGTTGCCTAACCAATATTTTGAATACAGTTATCGTAACTTCATTAACTCTTGTACTATATGCACGTATTTATAAAACCCTAAAAATATACGATGTATTATAATCATTGTTGGTACTTTGTGAAAATCAATGATAATTTACAAGTCTTAAAATAGCTCTACATGGCACGGGCTCCACGGGCCGAATGGCCTCCCTCCATGCTGTAACCATTCTATGATCCTAATAACATCAAAATGAACGGTATCAATGAATTCTATAAATCACAACAGCTTTGCACGCACACAAAATAGTCAGTCTCCTGTGCTGGTGCCTCTGGAAGTCAAGGCCAAGATAATCTTCAAAGGAAATGGGATTAGAGGCAGTGGAGAATTGGAGCTGGGAGCACAGATATAATTTTTGTTAATAAGTTGCAGATATAACATAATATGCAATGCACTGGGGGAACCAGTCGATGTGTTGTATTTGGATTTTCAGAAGGCATTCGATAAGGTGCCACACAAGAGGTTATTAAACAAAATTAGGGCTCATGGGATTGAGGGTAATATACTAGCATGGATTGAGGATTGGTTAACAGACAGAAAACAGAGAGTAGGAATAAATGGGTCATTTTCAGGTTGGCAGGCTGTAACTAGTGGGGTGCCGCAAGGATCAGTGCTTGGGCCTCATCTATTCACAATCTACATCAGTGATTTGGATGAGGGGACCAAATGTAATATATCCAAGTTTGCTGATGATACAAAGCTGGGTGGGAATGTAAGTTATGAGGAGGATGCAAGGAGGCTTCAAGGGGATATAGACAGGCTAAGTGAGTGGGCTAGAACATGGTAAATGGAATATGGAGATGAGGTAGAAGATCAGCCATGATATCATTGAATGGCGGAGCAGGTTCGAGGGGCCAAATGGCTGACTCCTGCTCCTATTTCTTATGTTCATATGTTCAGTCCCCATTTTAAAGTCATACATCCTGCCCTTACTTTTAGATAATATTTTGATTTGATATTATAAATATTTAAATAACAAAACATCCAGCAAGTTGGGAAGTAGAGTTTGTTGGTGTGTTGGGAGTTTCCCTACAGCGCAGGCGGAGGAGCTACCAGATGGAAACTGCTAAAGCGCCACTACTGGTGGGATGGCGTAATTACGGCTTACAAATTTACATCGACAGTTTCCATTACAAATAGGAACAGAGAAATTTATAATAGTGAAAGTTGATGCAAAAATGTGACAAAAATTAATACAATGGAAGGTAGGGTTTTGTAGACAGGAGGTGCTCACAGACCATGTTCCTCATGATAGATGCTCAGTCACTCTGTTCCTGATGATAGAAGGTATATATAAAAAGAAACATAGAAACATAGAAGATAGGAGCAGGAGTAGGCCATTCGGCCCCTCGAGCCTGCTCCACCATTCAATGAGATCATGGCTGATCATCCAAATTCAGTACCCTGTCCCTGCCTTCTCCCCATATCCCTTGATCCCTTTAGCCTTAAGAAATATATCTAACTCCTTCTTGAATATATTTAATGAATTGGTCTCCACTGCCTTCTGTGGTAGAGAATTCCACAGGTTCACCACTCTCTGGGTGAAGAAATTCCTCCCCCTCTCTGTCCTAAATGGCTTACCCCTTATCCTTAGACTGTGGCCACTGGTTCTGGACTCCCCGACCATCGGGAACATCCTTCCTGCATCTTGCCTGTCTAGTCCTTTTAGAATTTTATAAGTTTCAATGTGATCCCCTCTCATTCTTCAAAACTCCAGCGAGTATAAGCCCAATCGACCCAATCTCTCCTCATACGTCATTCATGCCATCCCAGGTATCAGTCTGGTGAATCTTCGCTGCACTCCCTCCATGGCAAGAACATTCTTCCTCAGATAAGGCGACCAAAACTGCACACAATACTCAAGGTGTGGTCTCACCAAGGCCCTGTACAACTGCAGCAAGACACCCTCTCGCTATGAAGGCCAACATACCATTTGCCTTCTTAACCGCCTGCTGCACCTGCATGCTTACATTCAGTGACTGGTGCACAAGGACACCCAGGTCTCGTTGCACTTCCCCTTCTCCCAATCTATTACCGTTCAGATAATAATCTGCCTTCCTGTTTTTGCCACCAAAGTGGATAACCTCGCATTTATCCACATTATACTGCATCTGCCATGCTTCTGCTCAATCACCAAACCTGTCCAAATCATACTGGAGTTTCTCGGCATCCTCCTCACAGCACACACGCCCACCCAGCTTTGTGTCATCTGCAAACTTGGAGATATTACATCTAGTTCCCTCGTCCAGATCATTTGTATATATTGTGAATAGCTAGGGTCCTAGCACCGATCCCTGCGGTACCCCACTAGTCATTGCCTGCCACTTGGAAAAAGACCCGTTTATTCCAACTCTTTGCTTCCTGTCTGCCAACCAGTTCTCTATCCAAGTCAATACCTTACCCCCAATCCCATGTGCCTTAACTTTACACGCTAATCTCTTATGTGGGACCTTATCTAAAGCCTTCTGAAAGTCCAAATACACCATATCCACTGGTTCTCCCTTATCTATTCTACCAGTTACATCCTCAAAAAATTCCAGTAGATTAGTGAAGCACGATTTACCTTTTCGTAAATCCATGTTGACTTTGTCCAATCCTGTCACTGTTTTCCAAGTGCTCTGCTATTACATCTTTTATAATGGACTCTAGCATTTTCCCCAGTACCGATGTCAGGCTTACTGGTCTGTAATTCCCCGTTTTCTCTCTACCACCTTTTTTGAATAGTGGGGTAACATTAGCTACCCTCCAATCCATGGGAACTGTCACAGAATCTATCGAATTTTGGAAGATGACCAGCAATGCATCTACTATTTCTAGGGCCACTTCCTTAAGTACCCTAGGATGTAGATTATCAGGCCCTGGGGATTTATCGGCCTTCAATCCCATCAATTTCCCTAACACCATTTCCCTACAAATACTGATTTCTTTCAATTCCTCCCTCTCATTAGACCCTATGTTCCCCGACATCTCTGGGTGGTTATTTATGTCCTCCTTTGTGAAGACAGAACCAAAGTATGTATTTAATTGGTCTGCCATTTCTTTGTTCCCCATTATAAATTCCCCTGATTCTGACTGCAAGGGACCTACGCTTGACTTGACCAATCTTTTTCTCTTCACATATCTATAAAAGCTTTTACAGTCAGTTTTTATGTTCCCTGAAAGTTTACTCTCATACTCTATTTTCCCCTCTTAATTAATCCCTTTGTCCTCCTTTGCTGAATCATAAACTGCTCCCAATCGTCAGGTTTACTGCTTTTTCTGGCCAATTTATATGTCCTCTCCTTGGATCTTATGCTATCCCTAATTTCCCTTGTTAGCCACGGTTGAGTCACCTTTTTTGTTTTATTTTTATGCCAAACAGGGATGAACAAATTCTGTAGTTCATCCATGCGATCTTTGAATGTTTGCCATTGCCTATACACCGCTCATGATAACTGCTGTGCCCTTATTGCACGCATCTCTAATATCCCGTTTAATGCCATCCTCAACCTCCGCATTACTGTTTGGAGGTCTGTATACCACTCCCACTAATGTTTTCTGCCCCTTGGTATTTCTGAGTTCCACCCATACAGATTCCACATCATCAGAGCTAATATCCTTCTTTTCAATTGTGTTAATCCCCTCTTTAACCAGCAATTCTACCCCACCTCCTTTTCCTTTTTGCCTATCTTTCCTGAATATTGAATACCCCTGGATGTTGAGTTGCCAGCCTTGGTTACTCTGGAGCCATGTTTCCGTAATCCCAATCATATCATATCCATTTACCTCTATTTGCGCAGCTAATTCATCCACCTTATTATGAATGCTCCTTGCATTAAGACACAAGGGGGTAGAAATTCGGTTGTTAGCACCACCGATTAACGCCTAGAGGCCAAGAAGTGGGGCGCTAGCCAATTTCCAGGTGGGCGCAGGGCGCCTAGCGCCTCACCCCATATTCAGCATGCATTTAGCGCCGGCGCTAAATCTTAGCACCCGCTCATGGGCGCAGGCTGATTATGACGTAATTTGAGTGTGCAACGCCTTTTGGGCACCCCGGACCGGAAATTCAGTGGCGCCCCCCTCTGTAACGCCTGGCACTAATAGTGACAGCTTAGCTGGAACCTTACCAAGTCGCTCTCGGGCTGGAGGAGCGTTAATTAAAGGGGACTGGTGTGGTTTAAAAGCGGCAGCCATTTTTGGAGCACAACTTCCTCGAGAGCTACAAAGAGTTGCTGAGCTGCACACTGAGAGCCATTTGACCACTGAGCCAGCACAGGCAGACGATCATAAGCCTTCTGACCATCACCTTGCTGTTGGTGAGCCTTGACAATGGGGAACCTTCCTGTGGGCACTTATTATGGGGGCTGCATTGGAGGGGAACGTCCTGCTGCTGAACCATTTGGAAAGGGTACTGAGATGCTGGGAGAGGGGGGCAGGCATGGCCAGACGGAGGAGGGCCAACGGGCGTCGCCACAGCAGACCTTACGCTGGCAGGGTTTTCCGACAGCAGTTTTCCTACATGAACATGCCAGAGGAGCAGTGTGTCAGAAGGCTGCGATTTAGAAAGGAGGTGGTGACTGAGCTGTGCCAGCTGCTTCAGCCAGATCTGCAGCCTCAGATAAGGTGCAGGACATCTCTGTCGGTGGCTGAGAAGATGGCTGCTGGCCTGAACTTCTACGTGAGCGGCTCTTCTCAGGCTGCGCGTCAGAGGCTGATCAGAAGTAGCTTCCAGGCCCCTCTCACGGAATGCTTGCTGCCATTCCAAGAACAGGAATGGAACCGGTCTGATACCCCCAAGCCTGTGAAGGGCAAGATGCATGTAAATAGCAGGCATGGCCATTGTAAATGAAGAAAGTGTTTCATTACACAAAATGTGGTTCCTTCAAACATGAGAAAGCTATGGCAACAGAAAGCAAAACTAATACACTGACACATAACTGACTCTCACACCTGGGAGACTGTCGAAAACATAAATCACATTCTGACCACCTTCCTTGGCCTTGATTCCACTGCGCCAACCAAAGCATCCACCTGCCCCTTTAAGAGCTGGCCGGCGCCAGTGTGTCTCAGGGAAAGTGATTATTGACAGCACCTTCGCTGCGCCCCGCCGCCGCGAAATTGGGTTGCGCCGCCGGGTAGCGTGCAGTGACTGATTTAGCGCCGCAATCACCTTTAGGGGTGCTGCAACCCAATATCGCGCTAGGTGGCGCTTAATTGCGCCTGGCGCTAAACTTTGCGCACCGCCAGGACTAGCGCCCCAAACGCGGCTATATCGAATTTCTAGGCCCTTAAGGTCTTCAGGCTTGTTTTTTTTAACACTCTTAGACCTTTTAGAATTATTATTTACTGTGGCCATGTTAGATTTAAACCCTTGATTTTCTGACTGCCACCTTTGTTTTTCTCTTTCCTGTCTTTTGCTTCTATCCTTGTTTCCCTTGTATTTATACAGTGCCTTTCACGACCTCAGGACATCCCAAAGCGATTTACAGTCAATTAAGTACTTTTTGAAGTTTAGTCACTGTTGTAATGTAGGGAACATGGCAGCCAATTTGCGCACAGCAAGATCCCACAAACAGCAATGTGATAATGACCAGATAATCTGTTTTTGTTATGTTGATTGAGGGATTGACACTAGGAATAACTCCCCTGCTTTTCTTCGAAATAGTGCTATGAGATCTGTTACATCCACCTGAGAGAGCAGACGAGGATTCAGTTTAACATCTCATCCGAAAGACGGTACCTCCGACAGTGCAGCACTCCCTCAGTACTGCGCTGGGAGTATCAGCCTAGATTTTTGTGTTCATGTCTCTGGAGTGGGACTTGAACCCACGACCTTCTGAGTCAGAGGTGAGAGTGCTACCAACTGAACCACAGCTGACACTATATATGTGTGTGTGTATATATATATATATATACATATATATATATATTATGTGTATATATTTGTATCTATCTATCGCTCAGGGATAGAGTGACTGAGCATTTGGACAAGTATGAACTGATCAAAGCGTGTCAGCATGGATTTGTGAAGGGTAGGTCATGTCTGGCTAATCTAGTTGAATTTTTTGTGGAGGTCACTAACATGGTGGACAGGGGCGTGCCTATGGATGGTGTCTATATGGACATCCAGAAGGCATACTTGCTCTCGAGTCAGTACAAAGAAGGTTCACTCGGTTAATCCCGGGGATGAGGGGATGGACATATGAGGAGAGGTTGAGTAGATTGGGACTCTACTCATTGGAGTTCAGAAGAATGAGAGGCGATCTTATTGAAACATATAAGATTGTGAAGGGGTTGGATCGGGTGGATGCGGGGAGGATGTTCCCGATGATGGGTGAAACTAGAACTAGGGGGCATAGTCTTAGAATAAGGGGCTGCTCTTTCAAAACTGAGATGAGGAGGAACTACTTCACTCAGAGGGTGGTAGGTCCATGGAATATGCTGCCCCAAAAAGCTGTAGAAGCTACATCATTACATAAATTTAAAACAGAAATAGACAGTTTCCTAGAAGTAAAGGGAAGAAAGGGTTATGGGGAGCGGGCAGGAATTTGGACATGAGTCTAGGTTCGGATCGGTCATGGCCCTGTGGGTAGCGGAGCGGGCCCAGGGGCCGTGTAGCCTGATCCTGCTCCTATTTCGTGTGTCTAATTCTGTTAGATTCAGGAGATGGTTCTGTGATAGTGGATTGGCGGTTAGGATCAGATCAGCCATGATCTTATTGAATGGCGGAGCAGGCTCGAGGGGCCGATTGGCCTACTCCTGCTCCTATTTCTTATGTTCTTATGATAAGATTCTGCAAGAGATTATTAGCAAAATGAAAGCGCACGGAATTGGAGGTAACCGTGTGACTTCGGTTAGTAAATGGTTGAGAGGTGGGAGACGGAGCGTAGGGATAAAGGGAACATTCTCCGATTTGTGGGATGTCCAGGTATCTGTACTGGGGCCTCAAGCTTTTCACCAAATATATTAATGACTTGGATAAAGGAACAGAGTTGCACATCCAAATTTGCAGATGGCACCACGTTAGGAGGCACAGTAAAATTGTGCAGAGGGGAGCAGGAAGTTGCAAAGGGACATAGACAGACTAAGTGAGTGGCCAAAACTGTGGCAGATGGTGTTCAATGTAGGAAAGTGTACACAAATCACTAAAAGCTAGTGCCAATATGTACAGATTGTGATCTAAAAGGCAAATGGAAAATTGGCTTTTATCTCAAAGAGGGTTAGAATACAAAAGTGAGGAAGTTGTGCTTCAATTGTACAGAGCCTTAGTCAAGCCCCATCTGGAGCACTGCCTTCAGTTCTGGGCACCGCACCTCAGGAAGGGATATATTGGCCTCGGAGAGGCTACAGCGCAGATTCACCAGAATTACCAGGGCTTAAAAGGTTAAATTATGAGGACTGGTTGCATAAACTTGGCTTGTATACCCTTGGGTTTAGAAGGTTGCGGGGAGATCTAATCGAGCCATAGCTCTGTGAATGGCCTATCTTGCCGGCAATCATAACACATTTCTGGAAGTTGCAGGCACATGTGTGCATGCTGGGAACCATAGTGGGCTACCTCAAAGGGTCAGGGTGATTTAATTGTGTTTAAAATGATTAAAGGATTCAACAGAGTAGAAGCAGAGAAGCTGTTTCCAGTGATGGGGAAATCCAGGACAGGGGGGGCACATATTAAAATTAGAGCCAGGCCATTCAGGATTGAAATCAGGATGCAGTTTTGTTCACAAAAAGGGTAGTGGAAACCTGGAACTCACTCCCCCAAAAGGCTGTGGATCCTGGGTCAATTGGCATGTTCATGACTGAGATCGATAGATTTTTGTTAGGTGAGGGTATCAAGGGACATGGAGCAAAGGCAGGTAAATGGAGTGGAGGTACCGATCAGCCATGATCTAATAGGTCACACAACACCAGGTTATAGTCCAACAGCTTTATTTGAAATCACAAGCTTTCGGAGCGCTGCTCCTTCGTCAGGTGAAGTCAAGCAGTGCTCCGAAAGCTTGTGATTTCAAATAAAGCTGTTGGACTATAACCTGGTGTTGTGTGACTTCCTACATTTGTCCACCCCAGTCCAACACCGGCATCTCCACATCATGATCTAATAGAACAGGCTTGAGGGGCTGATTGGCCTCCTCCTGTTTTATGTTCCTCTCTCTTTCTCTACACATATCAGTGTATATAAAATATTGGCAGAATATTTGTGATTTATTGATGACTAACCATTTGTCTAACAAGACAGGATCTATTAAACTCTATTTCAAAAGGTTCCTTTAGTGCTTATGTTTAGTGCACAGAAAGTGGAAAATGGCTGGTTGCTTTATACTGGATTAGTGATTAACTGGTGTTTGTATCAAGGCGCAGTAATACGCTTGAGTTGTGTTTAATTCAATGTAGAAATAAACCCTCAGGTATTGCATTTTGTAAATGCCCAGCATGTCGAGAAAATAGATGGGGTAACTTCAGAGGACATTGTCAGATTAGACCTTTGGCGTTTGAGTCAATTCATTTGTCCATTTTTACCTGTCTGGAGTGAGAACATCTTTGGGGAGATGAGTGAAAGACCAAGTCTATAGAATGCAGATGTTTTAAAAACCTGTCGTTCAAAGTCTTCCAAAGAGATCACAGAATCCATCAGCTGCCATTTTGGATCATCTGGCCAATGAGAATCTATAAATTCTTCCGGGTCTGCTAGGAAATAGTAATCATCATATCTGAGCAAAAAAAAAAGACACACAGAAGATTAATAATTTTTGAGTTTCATTGCTAACGGCAGAGTTTTCCCATTTCAACTGGGCATGGTCAAATCATTGGTGCATCATGGGAAAAAGGCCTCGGTTCCATTCACCCATCGCTATGGAAGCACGAGATTCCCAGGATCCACTCTGCTAGTACAGCGTGCTAATAGGAACAGGAGTGGGCCATTCAGTCCCTCGAGCCTGTTCCGCCATTCAATTAGATCATGGCTGATCTGTATCTTAACTTCGTTTACCTGCCTTGGTTCCATAACCCTTGCCCAACAAAAATGTGAGTAATGAAACAGTTGCAATGTTATGCATAAGTTTCCCACTAATGCGCCTAGTGAATGGCTGTTGGCGACGTGAATGGCTGAATGGTTAACCCGATCATAAGACATGCCACTGCTCATTAATTTTAATGTTGGAATTAACCGATTTATTCAAAATGGGTATTGCAGGAACCAACAGAAGGGACACTGGTTATTGTTAAGTATGTGTATTGTATTGAACAATTAACACAAAGACTTAAACGTATAACTCAAACAGGCCTTTACTGGTTGGAGGTAGGGACTGCACATAGGTCTTTACTTCATGCCCACAGGCGGGAACTGAGGGGGATCAGTACCCACAGTACTATTTATACCCCTATGGCCAGGAGTGGTACTGCGTATCACTACGCCCAACAAGTAGTGCAGTCCTGTCCATAGGTTCAAAGTAGCACACATATTACATACACAACAGTTATGACAATAGACAGTGTCATTGTGTAAGATATACTAGCCATAGAATGTCCCGATATTCAGTAATGAACTGCAAATTGTTTCTTGGAATTCACCAGAATTATATCAGGGCTTAAAGGGTTCATAGAATCATAGAATGGATACAGCACGGAAGAAGGCCATTCGGCCTGTCGAGCCCGTGCCGGCTCTCTGCAACAGCACTTCAGCTAGTCCCATTCCACTGCCCTTTCCCCGTAGCCCTGCAAATTTTTTCCTTCAGGTACTTATCCAATTCCCTTTTGGAAGCTGTGATTTAGTCTGCCTCCACCACCCTTTCAGGCATTGCATCCCAGATCCTAACCACTCGCTGAGTAAACAAGTTTTTCCTCATGTCGCCTTTGGTTCTTCTGCCAATCACCTTAAATCTGTGTCCTCTGGTTCTCGACCCTTCTGCCAATGGGAACACTTTCTCTCTATCTACTCTGTCTAGACCCCTCATGATTTTGAACATCTCTATCAAATCTCCTCTCAATCTTCTCTGCTCTAAGGAGCACAACCCCATTGTTAAATTGTAAAGACGGGTTGCACAAGCTTAGCTTGTATTCCATTGAGTTTATATAGTTGAGGGGAATCTATGCTTAAAGTGATAAAGGGATTCGATAGGTTAGATAGAAAAACTATTTCCTCTGGCGAAGGAAATCCAAAACAAGGGGGTACAATCTTAAAATTGAAGCTAAGCCATTTATGAGTGAAATCAGGAAGCACTTTTTCACACAAAGGTTAGTGGAAATCTAGAACTCTGTCTCCCAAAAGGCTGTGGATGCTGGGCCAATTGGAGCTTTAAAGGCAAAGGTATCAAAGGATATGGTTCAAAGGTAGGTGAGTGGAGTTGAGATACAGATCATCCATGAACTAATTGAATGGCTCGAGGGGTTGAATGTCCATCTCCTGTTCCTATGTTCCTACGCAAAAAAAGTACCCTCTTTATGGGGATTTCAGGCCTCATAAGAACATAAGAAATAGGAGCAGGAGTCGGCCATTCGGCCCCTCGAGCCTGCTCCGCCGTTCAATAAGATCACGGCTGATCTTCTACCTCAACTCCACTTTCCTGCACTATCCCGATATCCCTTGATTCCCTTTAATATCCAAAAATCTATCGATCTCTGTCTTGAATGTACTCAACAACTGAGCCTCCACAGACCTCTGGGGTAGAGAATTCCAAAGATTCACCACCCTCTGAGTGACGAAATTTCTCCTCATCTCAGTCCTAAATAGCCAAAATGTATATTTGTTGTAAATTATGCATTAATTCTTTAAATGCTAGCCATTGCTTCTCTACCATCATGCTTTTAAAGTAGTTTCCCAATCTACCTTAGCCAACTCACCCCTCATACCTATATAGTTTGCTTTGTTTAGATTTAAGACCCTAGTTTCAGATTTAACTAAATCATTTTCAAATTCAATATAAAACTCTATCATATTATGGTCACTCTTCCCTAAAGGCCCCTTTACTACAAGGTTATTAATTAACCCTTTCTCGTTGCACAATACTAGATCTAAAATAGCCTGTTCCCTAGTTGGTTCCTCAACATACTGATCTAGAAAACTATCTTGCATACAATTCATGAATTCGTCCTCCACATTATTACAAATTTGGTTTGCCCAGTCTAAATGTAGATTAAAGTCCCTCAATATTACTGTATTACCCTTGTTACATGCATCTCTAATTTCCTAATTTATACTCTGCCCTACATTACAACTACTGTTTGGGGGCCTATCAACAACTCCCACCAGTGTTTTCTGTCCTTTGCTGTTTCTTAGCTCCACCCAAACTGATTCTACTTCTTGATTTTCGGAGCTAAGATCTTTCTCTCTACTGTCTTTATCCCATCCTTTAATATCAGGGCTACCCCTCCTCCTTTTCCATTTTGCCTATCTCTTCTAAAAGTTAAGTATCCTGGAATATTTAGTTCCCAACCTTGGCCACATTGCAACCACGTCTCCGTAATGGCTATTAGATCAAACCTATTAACTTCTATCTGCGTTATTAATTCATCTATTTTGTTGCGAATGCTTCGCGCATTCAGATATAATGCCTTTAGCTTTGACTTATTTCTATTTTTCCCTGATGTCACCTCAGTCACTGATGCCTTATTACCTTTGTTACTCTCTCTGTCCCTTCCTGACCCACTCTGCTAATTTATACCCCAAACTCTACTCTGCTCTAGAGCCTTGACATTTCTCTTGCTGCTTTTAAATTTACTCTTTCCTGAATCATCCCATCCCCCTTCATTAGTTTAAAGCCCTGTCTACTCCCCTAGTTATTCAGTTCACCAGGATACTGGTCCCAGCCCGGTTTAAGTGGCGCCCATCCCAACGGAACAGCTCCCTCTTTCTCCAGTACTAGTGCCAGTTCCCCATGAAACGAAACCCCTTCCCCCCACACCACTCTTTGAGCCACACATTAAAACCTCTAATCTGTTTGTCCCTATGCCAATGTGTGTGTGGCTCAGGTAACAATCCAGAAATTATTACCTTTGAGGTTCTGCTTTTTAATTTGGATCCTAGCTCGTTAAACTCCTTCAGCAGAACATCATTCCTAGTTCTACCCATGTCGTTGGCTCCTACGTGAACCACAGCAACTGAATCCTCCCCCTCCCACTCCAAGTTCTCCTCCAGCTGCGAGGAGATGTCTTTAAGGCAACACAACCTTCGGAACTCTCGGTCGCTGCAGAGAACAGTATCTATCCCCTGACTATACTGTCCCCTACCACAAGTACATTCCCTTTCACTCCCCCCACTTGAATGGCCTCCTATACCATGGTGCTATGGTCAGCTTGCTCATCCATCCTGCAGGCTCTTCCCTTATCCACACAGGCAGAAAGAACTTCATACCTGTTGGACAAGGGCAAAGGCTGAGGCTCCTCCAGCACTGCACCTGGGGTCCCCTTAGTTGCTTGAGTTGCAGTCACACCCTCCTGTCCCTGACCACTAACCAGACCTGGACCACTACCTAACATAAGGCGTGTGACCGCCTCCTGGATCAAAGTGTCCAGGTAACTCTCCCCATCCCTGATGCCCCGCAATGTCTGCACCTCAGACTCCAGCTCAAAAACTCTGAGCTGAAGTTCCTCAAGATGCAGGCACTTACTGCAAACATGGTTGTCCGGGATCACAAACTCATGAAGAGGCAGGAGGGACAGGTATTTTACTCTGCCTTACCCTCTCCCTCACTGTTCCTCACCCTCTTCCCCCCTTTCTCCCTCTACTCCCCATTACCAAAGTTAGAGCCGATTGCCTATACTACTTTCTTTGGTGAAGAAGCCAAGTTATCCTAGCTCACGAACATCTCCAGTGACACCGTCAAAACCATTTGTCCGACTGGCTTGTTTAGCCACAGCCATCTGATCAGACCAAACTTAATAAACTTCCGGAAAAGCGCAATTCAGTGCTTTGTTGTCTGACGAGTGACATTAACTACCTCCGAATAAAGACTCGACTCTCCATGTCCACTATGCCTGCAGCCCAGCACGCGTCCAGCAGATACCACTGCTCGTCCACCTGTACAGCATTCCACATATGGCTTGACTTCTTGTGTTGGTAGCTGTGTCCAAGATTATATCCAATTCCCTTTCCATGTCCTGAAACCTCAGTACATGTTATCCCAGCTTCTCTGCAAAAAGAATAGAAACATATCTGAGTGGTTCAAATGCATTGTTTCTCGAGTGAAATGGCCACTATATTACTCATGAGCAGAAGCTTTGTACTTCGAAGAATATGAAGTGGTGAGCTGCAGACTTTCCCTTTCTCTGTGGTGGGTGACAGAACGATTGAACATTACAGCAGTGAGGACACTTCAAAAGTACTTCATTGGCTGTAAATTGCAATGGCACATCCCAAAGTAGTGAAAGGTGCTATATAAATGCTAGTTAGTTAGTTAGTTCTTTCTTTCTTTCTGAGTTAGCACCACATTTAGTTCCAGGTGTCTAATGTGCCAAGTGGATTTTGAGAATCAGAGAGTCTTACAACACAGAAGGAGGCCATTCGGCCCGCCATGCCTGTGCTAGCTCTTTGAAAGAGCTATCCAATTAGTCCCACTCCCCTGCTCTTCCCCCATAAACCGTGAAATGTTTCCTTTTCAACCACATATATATATCCACCACCCTTATCCCTGTGCTTCAATCTCACTTCTGACCAGCTCTTTTTTTCTTGGGAAGGAGTTAATCGACACATCATCAAATGTTCTTGTTTCACATAAGTGTTACTTGATGGGAAAGTGTAATTGTTTCCAGGCTCGCTTGAGGCGTATTAATTTTGAATCTGTGAAATCCTTTGCCCACAACACCAGCAATTCCCTTTTGAAGAGAGGGCATTATCACCTCTCTATGCTATTTCCACACCTCAAGGAAGTATGGCTTCAAAAGGTTGCACACTAATTTCATCTTTCTCTCAGGGCTACATTGGAAAATGAAAAGGCTCCTCCAGATTGGATTAATGAGTAGAGGTCAAGTCCAAGCACCCCTGAGAATGACACCCGCACAGACCTGGTATTTATACCAAGCAGCAAATGCCTAATAGATGATCCTTGAGCATAGTCAACTGTACTCTACTACCTATTTAATGGCAACCAGTCATAGTCAACAGTACTCCACCACCTATTTAATGGCAACCAGTGGTGCAAAGTCCTGCCCGCGTGTACTTAAAATATACATTTTCGGTGACTTACCTACACATTTCTTGGCAAAGGCTGGAGTAGCCAGAGCAGACACCCTTCCCTGACTGTAGCACCCGTTGAGGAGTGTGCACCTTCTCTGATAAACCCAGGTATCCATTGACATCGTATTCTGCGGGGGGGAAAAATGAACTCGCAGAGTTTGCAAAGATTCACCAGTGATAATTCTACTGCACTAAAGGGGGAAATTTTGGTAGGGGGGTGGGGTGGGGATGAGGTTGGGTTTCTCCCAATCGTTTACCATAACTTGGGCAGAGGAATCCCAGGAAAAACAACACTTGTGCCGTTCTTCCAGGGTCTCCACAACTCTTCCGTCAAGGTTACGGCAGATAAGTCGGAGAACTGCTGCACAAGTTCACCCGCTATGTGCCTAACCCTGGGTCATTTGTGGACCACAAGCCCTGGCAGTCCTGCCCACGAAGCACAGACCATCTCATTTTCTATTTTCACTTATCTTTTCCATTCACTGATTCACTGCATTGGTAAATAAATTCAGAACACTGAGATTTGTTCGCCCCGTAACTTGCAATAACATAGCATTAATTTAAGCTTTGTGTATGGCCTGCACCCTCTTATAGAAACATAGAGATAGGAACAGGAGTAGGCCATTCGGCCCTTCGAGCCTGCTCCGCCATTCAATGAGATCATGGCTGATCTTCGTCTGAGATCATAGCTGATCTTACCAGTTCAGTACCCCGTCCCCGCCTTTTCTCCGTAACCCTTAATCCCCTTAGCCTTCAGAAATATATCCAATTCTTTCTTGAAAATATTTATTGAATTAGCCTTCACAGCCCTCTGTGGCAGGGAATTCCACAGGCTCACCACTCTTTGAGTGAAGAAATTCTTCCTCATCTCTGTTTTAAATGATTTGCCCGCTATTTTTAGACTGTGGCCCCTGGTTCTGTGCTCCCCGGCCATTGGAAACATTCTCTCTGAATTCAGCCTGTCCAGGCCTGACATAATTTTATATGTTTCGATGAGATCCCCTCTCAATCTTCTAAACTCCAGTGAGTACAAGCCCAAACTATTTAATCTCTCTTCGTAGGTCATTCCCGCCATTCCAGGTATCAGCCTGGTGAATCGCCGTTGCACTCTTTCCATGGCAAGAACATCCTTCCGCAGATGGGGCGACCAAAACTGTACACAATACTCCAGATGCGGTCTCACCAGCACCTTGTACAGCTGTAGTAAGGTATCCCTATTCCTATACTCGAACCCCCTTGATATGAAGGCCAACATACCATTTGCCTTCTTAATCGCCTGTTGCACCTGCATGCTCTCCTTCAGTGACTGGTGCACAAGAACACCCAGGTCCCTCTGCACTTCCCCATCTCCCAATCTATTGCCATTTAGATAATAATCTACCCTCCTGTTTTTACCCCCAAAGTGGATAACCTCGCATTTATCCACATTATAGTGCATCTGCCACGTATCCGCCCATTCCCCCAACCTGTCCAAATCACACTGTAGCCTCCTGACATCCTCATCAGAGCCCACCCCTCCTCCTAGTTTAGTGTCGTCAGCGAATTTGGAAATATTGCATCCAATTCCCTGATCCAGATCATTTATATATATTGTGAACAGCTGGGGTCCCAGGACAGATCCTTGCGGCACCCCGCTGGTCACTGCCTGCCACTCCGAAAACGAGCCGTTTATTCCAACTCTCTGTTTTCTATCCGCCAGCCAGTTCTCTATCCACGTTAATACTTTGCCCCCAATCCCATGAGCCTTAATTTTGCATGATAATCTTTTGTGTGGAACCTTATCGAAGGCTTTCTGGAAGTCAAGGTACACCACATCCACTGGCTCTCCCCCATCTATTTTACCAGTTACTTCCTCAAAAAATTCCAGCAGATTAGTCAAACACGATTTACCCTTTGTAAATCCATGTTGACTCTGTCCGATCCTTTCCCCATTTGTCAAGTGCTCCGCTATTTTATCCTTAATAATGGACTCTAGCATTTTGCCCACAACCGATGTAAGGCTTACTGGTCTATAATTCCCTGCTTTCTCTCTACCCCCCTTTTTAAATATTGGGGTAACATTAGCTACCCTCCAATCCACGGGTACTGTTCCCGAGTCAATGGAGTTCCGGAAGATGATCCTTAGAGCATCTGCTATCTCCAGGGCCACCTCCTTAAGTACCCTAGGATGTAGTTTATCAGGCCCCGGGGATTTGTCGGCCTTCAGTCCCCTCAACTTACCCAACACCATATCCCTAGAGATACTAATTTCTGTCAGCTCCTCCCTCTCATTAGTCCCTATGTTTGCCGATATTCCTGGGAGGTTATTTGTGTCCTCCTTTGTGAATACAGAACCAAAGTATGAGTTTAATTGGTCTGCCATTTCCTTATTCT
Organism: Somniosus microcephalus; assembly: GCF_052327205.1. NCBI lineage: Eukaryota > Metazoa > Chordata > Chondrichthyes > Squaliformes > Somniosidae > Somniosus > Somniosus microcephalus. The sequence goes on from NC_140988.1 coordinate 364,788,490, forward strand.
CCATTATATATTCTCCCGAATCGGACTGCAAGGGACCGACTTGGGATTTTACCAGTCTTTTCCTCCTGATATACCGATAAAAGCTTTTGCAGTCTGTCTTTATGTTTGCTGCAAGTTTACTTTCGTATTCTATTTTCCCCTTCCTGATTAATCCCTTTGTCCTCTTTTGCTGTATCCTGTACTGCCCCCAATCTTCCGGTCTGGTGCTTTTTTTTGCCAGTTGATATGCCCTTTTTTTTGATTTTATGCTGTCCCTAATTTCCCTCGTTATCCACGGTTGAGTCACCTTTTTAGGTTTATTTTTATGCCAAACCGGTATAAACATGTTCTGGAATTCTTCCATTCTATCTTTGAATGCTTGCCATTGTCTATCCACTGTCAATCCCCCCAGAAACACCACCCAATCAATCTTACCCAATTCCCGTCTCATACCCTCGTAATTCCCTTTATTTAAGTTCTGGACCTTAGTCTCTGATTCAATTTCCTCACTCTCCATCTCGACTGAGAGCTCGACCATATTATGATCGCTCTGACCCAAGGGGCCTCGTACAAGAAGATTGCTGATAAGTCCCTTCTCATTGCACAATACCCAGTCTAAAATGGCCTGATCTCGAGTCGGCTCCTCGACATATTGGTCCAGATAACCGTCCCGAAAACATTCCAGGAATTCCTCCTCCTCAGAATTTTTACTAATTTGGGTAGTCCAATCAATATGTAAATTAAAGTCACCCATGATGACAGCTGTGCTCTTATCGCACGCTTCTCTAATTTCCCTTTTTATGCCTTCCCTCACCTCCATATTACTATTTGGAGGCCTATATATCACACCCACTAACGTTTTCCTCCCCTTGCTATTTCTCATTTCTACCCATACAGATTCCGTTTCATCCGAGTTAATATCCTTCCTTTCCATTGCATTAATCCCCTCCTTTACCAGCAATGCTACCCCACCTCCCCTACCTTTTTGCCGATCCTTCCTAAATATTGTATATCCCTGGATGTTAAGTTCCCAGCCTTGCCCACCCTGCAGCCACGTTTCTGTAATCCCAATCAAATCATACTTGTTTACCTCTATTTCCACAACTAATTCATCCACCTTGTTCCTAATGCTTCTAGCATTAAGATACAAAGCCTTCAGGCTTGCTTTTTTCACACTCTCATTATGAATTAGTTTGGCCCTTTGTGTTTCTCTCCTTTGCTTATTGCTTCTCACCTTTCTACCATCTATTTCTGACTTCATATGACTTCCCTCTTTTCCACTACCTAGGTTCCCATCCCCCTGCCAAATTAGTTTAAATCCTCCCGAACCGCCCTAGAAAATATTACCCCGAGGACATCGGCTCCCTCACAGTTCAGGTGTAGACCGTCCCCTTGGTACAGGTCACTCCTCCCCAAGAACTGGTTCCAATGCCTCAAGAATTTAAATCCCTCTCCCTTGCACCACTGCTCAAGCCACGTATTTAGCTTATCTATCTTACTCTCTCTAAACTTATTAGCTCGTGGCACTGGTAGCAATCCAGAGATTACTACCTTTGAGGTCCTACTTTTCAATTTAGCTCCTAACTCCCTAAATTCAGCTTGTAGGACCTCCTCCCTCTTTTTACCTACATCGTTGGTACCTACATGTACCACGACAACTGGCTGATCCCCCTCCCCCTTCATTAATAGCTAGACATTCTTATTATGAACACAGCTAGCTTCTAGCTGGTCATTTATTCAGTACACGTTCTCTAGGTACAGTATCTGTAGAGATGCAGCATGTGTGCTCCTGTGTGCAGGCTGCCATCTTGACTGCTGCCTTGTGGGTAGCCTAGCCTCATGGGTAATGTAGTCTTAATATATATACAGCTGGGTAGTGTAGTCTTATACATACAGCTATATACAGCTCTACTGCTCCACCTAGTGTCCACCACAGAATGACATGTTATTGATCACTACACACCCTAGGAAGTCATTAGGAACAGGAGTAGGCCATTTCACCCCTTGAGCCTGCTCCGCCATTCAATTTGATCATGGCTGATCTGCACCTCAACTCCATTTTCCTGACTTTGCTCCATATCCCCTGATACCCTTACCTAACAGAAGGGTTTCTATCTCAGTCTTGAGAGCTCCAAATGTCCTCGGTAGCACACGACAGCCTCACTAAAAATGAGATACACTCTAATTTACTTGTACGAAAAATTAAATCACAATTTGGCCACAAGCAGAGAGCATTATTAAATATAGAATGCAATAGGTACGAGTGAAAGCCAACCTATATTGTTGCACAGCCAGATCCAAATGGCTCGAATTTTCTCCAACTCATTCTGAGTTGCATCCAAGATCTGGCGGACAATCTTCTGCACTGACAATCCACTGCCTGTTGTAACCTGATGGAGGAGATTAAAGATTGATGTGAATGACTGTGAGCTATTGGACTCAGTGAAGAAACAGTTAGATTTTGTAATGGGAATACAGTAGGGTTGGTCCTGCTGAAAGGATGATGTCAAATTGGACAAAGGGCCACCTTTATCTGAACCTATTGTTACAGCTTGGACTCTTTCTCACTGTCTTTCCTGGTGTTCGTAGTAAAATGCAGTTTCCGTTGAGAGATACATATCTCCAATGATCAACAATCCACATCTGGAGTACTGTGTACAGTGTTGGTCTCCTTATTTAAGGAAGGATGTAAATGCGTTGGAAGCAGTTCAGAGAAGGTTTACTAGACTAATATCTGGAATGGGTGGGTTGTTTTAGGAGGAAAGGTTGGACAGGCTAGGCTTGTATCCGCTGGAGTTTAGAAGAGTAAGAGGTGACTTGATTGAAACATATAAGGTCCTGAGGGGTCTGGACAGGGTGGATGTGGAGAGGATGTTTCCTCTTGTGGGAGAATCTAGAACTAGGGGGGGTCACTGTTTAAAAATAAGGGGTCGCCCATTTAAGACAGAGATGAGGAGAAATTTTTTCACAGAGGGTCGTGAGTCTTTGGAACTCTCTTCCTCAGAGGGCGGTGGAAGCAGAGTCTTTGAATATTTTTAAGGCAGGGGTAGATAGATTCTTGATAAGCAAGGGGGTGAAAGGTTATCGTGGGGTAGGCGGGAATGTGGAGTAATCAGGTCAGCCATGATCTTATTGAATGGCGGAGCAGGCTCGAAGGGCCAAGTGGCCTACTCCTGCTCCTAATTCATATGTTCGTATGTAAACTTACATCTGTAATGGGAATAGCATGCCAAAGGAACAACAATTGTATTTTCACCATACATAAAGAAAATACTGCAGATGCTGGAAATCTGAAATAAAAACAGAAAATGCTGGAAATACTCAGCAGGTCAGGCAGCATCTGTGAAGAGAGAAACAGAGTTAACGTTTCAGGTCGATGACCTTTCGTCAGAACTGGAAAAAAGCAGGAAATGGAACAGATTTTTAAGCAAGTGTAGGAGTTGGGAAATGGGGGAGGCGATGAAAGAACAAAAGGGAAAGTCTGTGATAGGATAGAAGGCAGGAGAGGTTAAGAGACATTGGCCTAGAAATTCAGTGGGCTGCGCCACCAGTTAGCGCCCAAAGAGGGCACTTAGTGGGTTTAGCGCCACTGGCCACACCTCCCGTGAAATTTAGCGGGGTGCTAATGGTGGCGCTAGCCATTAGCGCTGCGTCGCCACCGATGACGTCATCGGTGTGCGCAGCGCCCCGCTACCGCCCCAATCATGAAATTTGGTAGCGCCCCCTGCTGTTGCGACCAGTTCAGGGGGGCCTACCTGCGGCGGTAGAGGCGCTGAGGCGCAGGGCGGCCATTTTTTTTGCTGGCCGCCTGCCAGCACCTCTTCGCGCAGCCGTCCCCGGCCTCCTGAACCCCGCCCCCCCCCCCGCGTTGTGCCAGCTGTCTCCCAAGGGCCCGGCACTTCTCCTCGGTGCCGGGCTCTTTTGCCGGCACTCGCAATCTTAGATCGCGCTGCAGCAGGCCCCTCCCCTTTAAGAAGGGAAGGAAGGCCTGCAGTACCGCAGCGCGCCGTGCCGCAGCGTGTGGCGCTGCGGCATGTTGCGCTGCGAACTTCAGTTGCAGCGCCCCAAGACGGATGCGGGGCGCCTCATGTAGCGCCGCGCTTCCGTTTGGGGCGCTCAAACTGAATTTCCAGCGGGTGCTTACGACTCCTTCCGGGGTGGTACTTTCGGCGCCCTGGTGAGACTGGCACCCCAAACGGGGCGCCATCGAATTTCTAGGCCATTAAGAGATATTCAAGGCAAAAGGAGATGGTAATGGGACAGGTTAAGAAACAAAAGATGGCTCTAGATGAAGTGTAAATTGCGCTGGCAGAATGAAAGACAGCTGCCCTGTGGGAGAGAAAAATAGAAAACACAAATAAAAAGAAAGGTGTGGAAAAAAAATGATAGGAGCCGAGGTTATGATCTGAAATTGTTGAACTCGATATTGAGTCCAGAAGGCTGTAAAGTGCCTAATCGGAAGATGAGGTGCTGTTCCTCGAGCTTACGCTGAGCTTCCGTGGAACAATACAAGAGCCCGAGTACGGTGAGGTCTGAGTGGGAATGGGGCGGTGAATTAAAGTGACAGGTGACCGGAAGCTCGGGGTCCCCTTTACTTGCTTAAAAATCTGTTCCATTTCCTGCTTTTTTCCAGTTCTGATGAAAGGTCATCGACCTGAAACGTTAACTCTGTTTCTCTCTTCACAGGTGCTGCCCTGACCTGCTGAGCATCTCCAGCATTTTCTGTTTTTATTTTGTATTTTCACCATGGTACTTTGAACCCACCATACTCTTGACTGCCCTCTGAAATGGCCGAGCAAGCCACTCAGTTGTATCAAACCGTTAGGAAAGCCTTCACCTCACGGACTGCAGCGGTTCAAGGCGGCGGCCCACCACCACCTTCTCAAGGGCAATTAGGGACGGGCAATAAATGCCGGCCTTGCCAGCGACGCCCACATCCCAGGAATAATTTTTTTTTAAATTACACTCCTGTCCACTCGAAAAGGAGAGAAACTCCATTCTGTCAGACCGTGCCATTCTAATTTATTTACAAGATTGATTAGCAAAATGAGCACAGCAAGTAATCAGCAATGCACTGCCTAACTTATACGATGCTTTAATAGGTATTGGAAACAATAAAATGCCTGAAATCCTAAGAGTCCTTTTCAGAATCTGTTAATTGAGATTTTAATGAATGTGATGTGGGCACTACTTCACTTCACTGAGTAGTACCTCACCATTGAGATGTGGAAACACTATGTTCAAGCAGGGGAACTCCAGAAAGTCATCAATTTGGAGATTAGGAGATCAATACTGAATCCGTCTTTATGAGAAGAACTTCTTGGCCTAGAAATTCGGTAGGCTTAGCGCCGCATTTGAGGCGCTAGAGGGCCTAGCGCCGGAGTTATGGCCAGTTGAGAAATTCCCTGGGGCCCTAAATCGGCGTTGCACCGGTAGCGCTGCGCCGGCACCGATGACGTCATCGGTGTGCGCAGCGTCCCGGTTGCCGTGGTAACCCGGCCCCAAGCCGACATTCAGTTGCGCCCGCCTCGCCCGTGGCAGGCGCAACTAAGACTCTGGCAACAGAGTCTTCCCCCAGTGTGCGCCGGCGCATAAAGGTGGAGCGGCGGCCGGCCGCGTTCCCGGCGGCCGCCTGCCCGCACCTCCCTTCCCGGACTCCTGCATTCCCCCCCGTGGCCCTGATCAGTGTCTCATGCGAGCCCGGCACTTCCCCGAGGTGCCGGGCTCAGATGTCGGGTCAATCCGCCGGACAGTTGTCGGCTGCAGGCAGCTCCTCCTTAACAGGAGGAGGAGGCCTGCAGTTCCCCCGCCTGCCTCACCGCATCGGGTGCCGCAGCGGGGGATTAGCGCCGGGAAACCCAAGTTCACGCCCGTTTTGAGGTACTAAAGGAGGGTTTTAGCGCCCGCCGCCGTCTGGGCCCGGCGCACCCGAATTTTCGGCGGGCGCTGCCGCATTACCGCTGGCGCAAACTTTCTGGCGCTACAGCCCTGGCAAGGCCAGAACCCAATTTCTAGGCCCTTGACTTTAGTTCTAAATTTACTATTTACTAATTTGAACCCATGCCTGACTGTTACGGTGCATTTGAATTTGTGTTATAGATTTAACTTTTCTATGTAGGAATAAATGGGTCTTTTTCGGGGTGGCAGGCGGTGACTAGTGGGGTACCGCAGGGATCAGTGCTTGGGCCCCAGCTATTCACAATATATATCAATGATTTGGATGAGGGAACCAAATGTAATATTTCCAAGTTTGCTGACGACACAAAACTAGGTGGGATTGTCAATTGTGAGGAGGATGCAAAGAGGCTTCGAGGCGATTTAGACAAGTTGAGTGAGTGGGCAAATACATGGCAGATGCAGTTATCCACTTCGGTAGGAAAAACAGAAAGGCAGAGTATTATTTAAATGGTGATAGATTAGGAAATGTTGATGTACAAAGCGAACTGGGTGTCCTTGAACACCAGTCACTGAAAACAAACATGCAGGTGCAGCAAGCAGTTAGGAAGGCAAATGGTATGTTGACCTTCATTGCATGAGGATTTGAGTACAGGAGCAAGGATATCTTACTACAGTTGTACAGGGCCTTGGTGAGACCACACCTGGAGTACTGTGTGCAGTTTTGGTCTCCTTACCTAAGAAAGGATATACTTGCCATAGAGGGAGTGCAGCGAAGGTTCACCAGACTGATTCCTGGGATGGGGGGATTGTCGTATGAGGAGAGATTGGGTCGACTAGGCCTGTATTCACTAGAGTTTAGAAGAATGAGAGGGGATCTCATTGAAACGTATAAAATTCTGACAGGGCTAGACAGACTGGATGCAGGGAGGATGTTTCCCCTGGCTGGGGTGTCTAGAACGAGGGGTCACAGTCTCAGGATACGGGGTAGGACATTTAGGACTGAGATGAGGAGAAATTTCTTCACTCAGAGGGTGGTGAACCTGTGGAATTCTCTACCACAGAAGGCTGTGGAGGCCAAGTCACTGAATATATTTAAGAAGGAGATAGATAGATTTCTAGACACAAAAGGTGTCAAGGGGTATGGGGAGAGAGCGGGAATATGGTATTGAGATAGAGGATCAGCCATGATCATATTGAATGGCGGAGCAGGCTCGAAGGGCCGAATGGCCTACTCCTGCTCCTATTATTCTATGTTTCTACGCAGTTTACTAACTTAAATACCTCAGGGCGCCTTTTAGTTGCTTTCTTTCAAGCCCACTTTTCCTCCATTCTTTCTCTTCTCTGCATTGGCTCTAGTGTTTGAGTGCCTGCCTTGTGTCTTGTGACCAGAACTGGATACAGAAATACATAAAAGTTACAGCATAGAAACTGACCATTTGCCCAACCAGTCTGTGTCGGAATTTGCCCTCCTTGTGAGTAAATAGTCCTAATACACATTTACTTGTCCTGTTCCCATAATCTCCATTTTCCTTCTGCCACCTATCCAATCTAATGTTAAATATTGACATAGTTTGTGCCTCAACCACTTACCCTGGAAATGAGTTTCACGTCCTCACAACTCACCGTGTAAAGAAATGTCTCTCGCTCTCTGTTCTAAATCTCTTCCATCTAATCTTGCATTGATGGCCCCTCATTCTACACCTCACAGCTACTTCACGTGTCCTCTGACCAAAGTACTACAGTATATAGTTTAACCACAATTACTTCCTATTATCCCCTTACTCTTTGGAAATCTCAAATTTCTTTTCCTTGCTATCTTTCTTCCTTCACAATTATCCTTCAGACGTGGCTTCAGGTCCCTCTCTTCCACAATCCCTTACTGACTTTTGATTTGGGGTCCTCCTCTTACCTTTGCAAAGTACTCCAAAACGTTCTTTATCATGAGAATGTTGTCTAAATGCAAGTTGTTGAAATCTTGGGCCCTACAACCCTCTGAGATCTCCTCGCTCCACCAATTGTGGTCTCTTGTCCATCCCCAATTTCCTTCGCTCCACCATTGACATTGTTGGCCATGCTAATCAAGGGAATCAAGGGATATAGGGAGAGGGCGGGAAAGTGGGGTTGAGGTAGAAGATCAGCCATTATATTAAATGGCGGAGCAGGCTCGAGGGGCTGTATGGCCTACCCCCTGCTCCTATTTTTTATGTCCTTTCTTACGTGCCTTCAGCTGCCTCGGCCCTAAGCTCTGGAATTTCCTCCCTAAACCTCTCCACCTCTCTCTCCTCCTTGAAGGCATTCCTTAAACCCTACCTTTTTGACCAGGTTTTTGATCATCTGTCCCAATATCTCCATTTGTGGCTCAATGCCAAATTTTGTCTGATAACACCTTGTGAAGCCCCTTGGGACGTTTTACTACGTTAAAGGTGCTATATAAATGCAAATTGTTGTTGTTTCTCTCCTCACTAGAAGCAGCAACACAGAGTGTCATTATTTTTTGGTCCGATATCAAAGGTAGATTTTTTTTTTTAACATTTATTCGTGTCTGTCAACTTATGTTCCACAAAGTGAACGATGTCATGGAATTTAAACATTTTTTGCAGCCAATGTATGGACTAAGCACTCTCAATGTCACTGCACAAATGTTTTCCATTTCTCATACCATTTTTCCTTGTGGGGACTCTGAGTGAGTTTGCCAATTGATTGTGACAGTTTCTAGGCAGCTTTTGCGCAGCGGGTTCACGACTATCCGAATCCATTTTACAGGCAGAGAGAAGAGAATTTCAGTCGGGGTTGGATTTGAGACCAGGTCTTTGAAGTGAAAGCACAGTGTTATAACCCACGGCACTGTTCCATCCCCACATAACAATGTTTCACGTGTAAGAACTGGTCATGAATCATTTCGCTTTAGGTTTCTAAGTAATGATAAAAAGGTGGCTGTTATTTTTGTCTAATGCAAAAAGTGAACATGCCTCTTATAATTGACCCACCTGCTGACTCACATGGAGGACATGCCTGTCTATGTGAAGGAAGATCCTTGGATCTGAAAAGAGGTCTCTTTTACGTCTTCTCTGCATGGTGATGGCCCTCGTACAGATGAGCTGCTCTTCATGCACCTCGTTCTCATGGCTGTTGGAACCACTAACGTGCGAGTAAAATTCCTTCTGTATCACATGATCTGAGGACACCTCACTGTATGACTTCTTGATCAATTTGTAGGATTGCACTCTGTCAGAAAAGTTGCTGTTTTGGGATAAATTCTGATTGGAGGTTCTCTCAGATTGTTTAAGCTCCCAAAGCGCAAACATTTCTCTAACAGAATGTAATCTTCTGGAACAAGAACTCTCCTGAGTGGTTTGAGCTCCTCTGCAGCTTTTAATAATATTGGCATTGTCCCAAGAGCCTCCCCTCTGCATGACAATCTGGTGTCCGCTCTTTTTGGTCTCCATTCTTTCTGAAGAATTGTCATAAAAGCATTAGGGATTTGCGTCGCTTGCTTTGCAGTTTCTGTTAGAGGTTTTGAAGTATTTCTGATTGCTCTGGCACAGGCTGTCCTCATTTTTTCTGGCGGTCCCCTGATCTCCAATGGCCTCGGTGGCCAGGTGATCGCTGTTTCCACAAAACCACCTCATGGTCTGACCCCTTCTGTTCCCAACTAAAACCTGCGGAAAGAAAAAGGAAAACTCCTGTAAGCTGGAAGAAATGTATATTCTTAGTAAAAAGGCAAGCAAGGAAGACCTGAATTATAAAGCAATCCATCTCAGAGACATCTCAAAGATCTTCACATACATTGAAATAATTGGAAGTGTAATGATTGCTGCTGTGTAGGAAGATGCAGTTGTTATTTTTTTACTCAGCAAGTTTCCACAACCCAGCATTGAGATGAATGATCGGTTAGTCAGTAAGTGGTGTTCATAGAATTTTAGAAATTTACGGCACAGAAGGAGGCCATTCGGCCCACCGTGTCGGTGCTGGCCGAAAAAGAGCTCTCCAGCCTAATCCCACTTTCCAGCTCTTGGTCCGTAGCCCTGTAGGTTTCGGCACTTCAAAGTGCATATCCAAGTACTTCTTAAATGTGACGAGGCTCTCTGCCGCTACCACCCTTTCAGGCAGTGAGTTCCAGAACCCCCCCCACCACTCTCTGGGTGAAAAAAGTTCTCCTCAACTCCCCTCTAATTTTTCTAGCAATTCCTTTAAATCTATGCCCCCTGGTTATTGACCTCTCTGCTAAGGATGGTAGAAGTGTGGAACTCACCGCCACAAAAAGTAGTGGATCATAGAATCATAGAATGGTTACAGCACGGAAGAAGGCCATTCGGCCCGTCGAGCCCAAGCCGGCTCTCTGCAAGAGCACTTCAGCTAGTCCCACTCCCCCGCTCTTTCCCCGTAGCCCTGCAATTTTTTTTCCTTCAGATACTTATCCAATTCCCTTTTGAAAGCAGTGATTGAATCTGCCGCCACCATCCTTTCAGGCAGTGAATTCCAGATCTTAACCACTCGCTGCGGAAAAAAGCTTTTTCTTACGTCGCCTTTGGTTCTTTCGCCAATCACCTTAAATCTGTGTCCTCTGGTTCTTGACCCTTCTGCCAATGGGAACAGTTTCTATCTACTCTGCCCAGACCCCTCATGATTTTGAACACCTCTATTAAATCTCCTCTCAACCTTCTCTGCTCCAAGGAGAACAACTCCAGTTTCTCCAGTCTATCCACGTAACTGAAGTCCTTCTTTCCTGGAACCATTCTTGCAAATCTTTTCTGCACCCTCTCTAAGGCCTTCACATCCTTCCTAAAGTGTGGTGCTCAGAATTGGACACAGTACTCCAGTTAGGGACGAACCAGTGTTTTATACAGGTTCATCATAATTTCCACATTTTTAAACTCTATGGGCCAGAAATTCGGGTTGGAGGCTTCCCACAGGTGCAAGCCCCCGACCTGCACTTACCTAGCGCGCCGGCCGTTGTGCTGTGGGCTCGCCTGGGATTCCAATCCTGGTCCTGCTCCAGCTGCCGGCGCGCAGTGCTTGCGTATCCCAGGGGCGCAGTTAGTTTGAAGCATCCCCTGGGATCACGTGGACCATGGAGAGCCAATCGTAGCAGGGAATCTCTATTCATAGATTTGACAGGAAGACCTGTCAAATCTATGAATAGAAATCGGCCACAAAACCTAATTAAAACTTCAAATAATTTTTTTTTAATCACATTTTTAAAATAACTATAAATTACATAAAATAACTATTTTAAACAATAATTTAAATTTTTGAAAAAATTAATCACAGTTTTTAACGGGGCTAAAAATAAACTTACCTTTCTTTAAAGTATTTAAAAATAATAAATCTGTGGAAAAAATGTTTTAATTTTACTTAATTCACCACTTACCTTGTTAAAAGCAGGTCTTGCGACTGCTTTTTAAAAGCGTAGCTGCTAGGGACTTACCCTCCCAGAGAAACCTGCAAAAAAAAACGGAAGTTCCAGGCGTACGCGCTGCCTCTCTGGCGCACGTGTTCGACCTGTGAACCCCTTTTCAAGGGAATGGAAGTTCCGGTTTCCCGCGCATGTGCAGTGCATGCACAAAACCGGCACTTTCGTTGGCCCTACGCGTGAGTACCCAGCGCGTACTCACCTGTAGGGAGCCGAATTTCTGGCCCATATATACCTCTATTTATGAAGCCCAGGATCCCGTAAGCTTTTTAACTGCTTTCTCAACCTGCCCTGCCACCTTCAACGATTTGTGCACATATACCCCTAGATCTCTCTGTTTGTGCACCCCCTTTAGGATTGTACCCTTTAGTTTATATTGCCTCTCCTCATTCTTTCTACCAAAATGTGTCACTTCGCACTTTTCTGCATTAAATTTCATCTGCCACGTGTCCGCCCATTTCACCAGCCTGTCTATGTCTTCCTGAAGCCTATCACTCTCCTCTTCACTAATACAAAAAAATTCCTTTTCATTTACCTAGGGAGTCATATTTTAAAAGAAACACCAATATTATGAGACACTCAGAATAATCTAATTGGCCAATAAAGATACAACAATTATACATTGCGATCTTAAAGGAACACAGATATCTGTACACAGCAGCATGTTAGCAGCAGAATAATACATTGTGCATTTCATGATATAGTGCTCACGCCATTATTGTATCCTCTAACCCACCGTGGGCAACGCCATGGGAGATCTGGTAGTAAGGAGCCAGTAGCAGTCGCAAGTAATATTATTCACTCAACATATACCCCGTAAGTGTTACATACGCAGTTGTAAAGAGACCACCGAGCAAGTGAGCTCTTTGTCTTACTCTGCGCCCGTTCCAATGCCAGATCTGCAGTCAGCCTTGTTTTATACTCAAACTCCCCGAGTTCGGTCTCTGGGATTTGAGCAGCCACCCCTGTTGCTTGGTGACAGCTCTTAAAATACACCAAAGGGCAAGATAGCGGAATAAGAACTTTCCACTGATTTGAATGCCCAAAGTGTTTCGACGGTTTCACTGAACCTTTGTTGAACTGAACCTTTGTTGAACTCTACGTGTCGTATCACTGTGTGGGTAAGACTTACTGGATAGAGCAAAGGCTGTGGGCCCCCACAACATCCCGGCTGTCGTGCTGAAGACTTGTGCTCCAGAACTAGCTGCGCCTCTTGCCATGCTGTTCCAGTACAGCTATAAAACTGGCATCTATCCGACAATGTGGAAAACGGCCCAGGTATGTCCTGTCCACAAAAAGCAGGACAAATCCAATCCAGAGTTGATAGGGTAGACAATGTGTACCATCTACAAGATGCACTGCAGCAACTCGCCAAGGCTTCTTCGGCAGCACCTCCCAAACCCGTGACCTCTTCCACCTAGAAGGACAAGGGCAGCAGGTGCATGGGAACACCGCCACCTCCAAGTTCCCCTCCAAGTCACACACCATCCTGACTTAGAAGTATATCGTTGTTTCTTTATCGTCGCTGGGTCAAAATCCTGGAACTCCTTCCCTAACAGCACTGTGGGAGTACCTTCACCACACGGACTGCAGCAGTTCAAGAAGGCGGCTCACCACCACCTTCTCAAGGACAATTAGGGATGGGCAATAAATGCTGGCCTTGCCAGTGATGACAACATCCCATAAAAACAAATTTTTAAAAATGTTAACCTCGCAATGGCTCTGAGTGCAAGAAAGTAGTGAACTAGCGATGGGGCCAAAAGGCTGTCTTCTGCTGTCAATAGCCTCCGTTAATGGTCGACTGACACTGCATCCTTGCTGTTTGATAAGCTAAGCCCTTACTTTGATGGCTCCCACTTGAGAGGGAGGTGGAGGGAGAGGTTGGGGGGACAAAGGCAAAAATTAATTCTGCTGCAAAAAATTTCACGAGGTAGATGGAAATCCTCGTGGTAGCTTTTCTTGTCACCTTTTCATCGTCCGTCCTTCGAGGTCAAAGGAGACAGACGGAATATCATCTCATTTTTTTGCAGTGAGTTCTTCGGTGACTGATGAGTCCTATTTTTGCTCGGAATGAGCGTCCGCAGTTTGAACAGTGCATCCCGGATATACCGGGCTGGGAATCTTGATTATACACGCGAGACTTCCTCAGCATCAGTAATCTCGTAGTTATTTATTATTCATTATTATGCAGACAAGATCTGTTAAAAAAAAATAGCACTGTATATCCTCACCATTATCTTCCCCTGACCGATTAGCAGATAAGGGCAGCGGCCAGTGTGGTACTGAGCCAAACACATCAGGAAGACCTGGCTTCAATCTCCGGCAATGAGTTAGACGATCTAGTTGGCCTCAGTGTCAATGGGCCAGGGAGATTGGAATCAGGTAGTATTCCCACTCCCATTCGCTATCCCTACTGGAATGTGGAGGCGCGCAGTTAGAGCAGAAACATAAAAGCCGCAAATGCTGGAAATCTGAACTAGAAGCAAAGAAAACTGGAAACATCCAGTCGGACGGTCAAGGTTACGATGTTTCGTGGGCCCTTCAGCAGATGCAGACTGACCTGCTGTGTCTTTCTAGCATTTTCTGTAAGAGGTGGGGTGGGTTTGAGGAAGGATTCGAAGGTGCTTGAAGGCCCCACTGACACTCATACTTAATGGATGTCTCTTAGGCAGTCCCTTGGAACTGGGGATGACTTGCTTCCACATTAAAAATTAGTTCTCAGGTGACTGATGAGTCCAATGCAGGACCTACAGTCTCTGTCACAGATGGGGCAGACGGTGGTTGAAGATGTGGGTGGGTGGGGTGCTTGGGTTGACGTGCGCTCCTTCCGTTGTTTGCGCTTGGCTTCGGCTTGCTCCCTCCGAAGAGACTCGAGGTGTTCGGTGCCTTCCCGGATGCTTCTCCTCCACTTTGTGCGGTCCTGGGCAAGGAATTCCAAGGTGTTGGTGGGGATGTTACACTTTTTCAAGGAGTCTTTGAGGGTGTCCTTGAAGCATTTCCTTTGCCCACCTGGGGCTCTCTTGCCATGCCGGAGCTCCGAGAAGAGCGCTTGTTTTGGGAGTCTCGTATCAGGCATGCGGACAATGCGACCCATCCATCGGAGCTGATCGAGCGTGGTCAAAGCTTCGATGCTGCGGATGTTGGCCTGAGCGAGAACATTGATGTTGGTGCGTTAATGACCACTTGGCTGAGGTACCAGAGAACTGCCCGGTGCCTGTGGGACCACTTCCCAGCAGGAGTCACCACTTGCAGCAGGCAACGGAAACAATCATCACAAAAGCTCAGACTTTCATGGGAAACCCAACTGGCTCATTAGTGTCCTTCAGCCCAGAATTGGATGAGCGCAGAGACGACAGAGACAGATCATCATAACCTCTCTTCAAGTCTGCACCAAGCAGTAGCTTGCTGGTACCAATATTATGATCTCAAAGAGCTCTCACCTCCCTTATCTGCCTTTTAGCCTTAGACACAAGCTTTTTCAGTTCTTACAGTTGATGACGCACTCTATGGACCTTGAAGACAACAAAAGTTCAAACTGCAAATAAAACCTAGGTTCTTTTCCCTAATTCTAACAGAGGAGAGATAAAACAAAAGTAATAAAACTACAGACTAACAAACTTAATATTAAACTGCAATCGAGCCACGCTTAATATTGAAGAATAGTAAAAGGGGATTAAATTTTATTATATTTCAACAATTAACAAGAGTTCTTTGTACCCACAGTTAGGGAAGAGAGTAACATTGCAGACAGCGTCAAGTGTCAAACTGTTGTTACCTCCCTTCTAGCAATAACAATTAGTTTGCAATAATAAGAATACTTGTGATTGTTCATCATCCTGCACCTGTCAATGAGTCAGCCTGAGAATCCAAAAGCAGTGTATCTTGCCGAACAGCGGTTCTAGCAAAAAAAAACTTGGGGTCATTTAACTCTTTCAAGCCTAGACCCCCTGAACACCCCCCTAAGCCTATATTCCTACACGTCCCTCCTGCCCAAAGAAGCTCTCGGTGCTCAGTCTCTAAGAGGACTTCGAGCCCTGTGATGCTGACTGAAGACCCTGAGGTGGAGTCGTTTATCTGATGCCATGCCAGTCCATGCCACCCACTTGCTGCTGAGAGAGGCTGACGAGTCAACGTTCTACACAGGCGTCCTATAAAAAGGTGATTCACAAAGTAAAAGTCTTCAGAAAAATCAGAACCTTGGTAGGGATTCTGTGGATTAGTATCTTTCAGTGATAGCTTATCTTTTTCCTTATTGCTCGCACACTCATGGGTTAATAATTCTGGGTATATTTGTCCTCTCAGTTATATGGTTTTACTACTATTGATACTAACTTTTATGGCATTGAAGTTACATTTACAATACTGGCATTTAACTGTTAATTAATCACAGAGGTTATGTATTCTGTCACTGATAGTTAACCTGCAGGTACAGCAAACAATTAGGAAAGCAAATGATATGTTGGCCTTTATTACAAGAGGATTTGAGTATAAGAGTAAAGACGTCTCACTGCAATTATATAGGGCCCTGGTGAGACCACACCTGGAGTATTATGTACAGTTCTGGTCTCCTTACCTAAGGAAGCATATATTTGCCATAGAGGGAGTGTAACGAAGGTTCACTAGACTGGTTCCTGGGATTGGGGGGATTGTCCTATGAGGAGAGATTGAGTAGACTAGGCCTATATTCACTAGAGTTTAGAAGAATGAGAGGTGATCTCATTGAAACATACTAAATTCTTACAGGGCTTGACAGGGTAGATGCAGGGAGGATGTTTCCCCTGGCTGGGGAGTCTAGAACCAGGGGTCACAGTCTCAGAATAAGGGGTCGGCCATTTAGGACTGAGATGAGGAGAAATTTCTTCACTCAGAGGGTGGTGAATCTTTGGAATTCTCTACCCCAGAGGGCTGTGGAGGATTAGTCATTGAATATATTCAAGACAGAGATCGATAGACTTTTGGATATTAAGGGAATCAAGGGATATGGGGATAGTGCAGGAAAGTGGAGATGAGGTAGAAGATCAGCCACGATCTTATTGAATGGCGGAGCAGGCTCAAGGGGCCGAATGGCCTACTCCTGCTCCTATTTCTTATGTTCTTATCAGGAGTGATTAGCAATACAATACATAAAATGGATGCCGAGGTAGAATGGTGGAGGCCAAAATCCTGGAATCATTTAAGAAAGAATTCAGCGCTGCACAAGGGAGACCACAGGATGCTTCTGAATGGATGAATTAAGATGGGCTTAATGGCCTTCATCAACGTAATTACCTTTCAGCTTCAAGGATTTTTTGGCAGACTTGTCGACATTTCCTGAATGTACTGCTTTTGAGCAGTTAACGAAGCCTCGAGCCACCTGAAGTTTCAGCTTGGACCAGTGATTGAAGTTCTGACCTTCATTTTGAAAACTGTTGTTGAGTTGATACTGTACCCATTCTGTACCTTTTTTAAAGGATGATCAGCAGTTTCAAACAAAACAGTTCAAAACTGGGGTCCAGACACAGTAGATAGAGAGAAACTGGACACTGATTTCAGGTGACTGGCAGAAGAACCAAAGGCGACATGAGGAAAAACTTTTTGTTACGCAGCGAGTGGTTAGGATCTGGAATGCACTCACTGCCTGAGAGGTTGGTGGTGGAGGCAGATTCAATGGTGGCTTTCAAAAGGGAATTGGATAATACCTGAAGGAAAAAAATTTGCAGGGCCACGGGGAAAGGGTGAGGGAGTGGGACTAGCTGAAATGCTCTTGCAGAGAGCCAGCACGGTCTCGATGGGCTGAATGGCCTCCTTCTGTGATTCTATGAAAACCAGATGTTGGAGGAAGGGCTCCTCTGGACCGGTGCCGTCCAATAGAAATCACTGACTAGCCATAGACGTGGCTATGGTGACCCCATTTTAGACACCTGCATTAATTTTAGAAGAAAACGACAGACACCCCCCCGCTCTCGATCCACCCCTCCCCCGCTCTCCATCCACCCCTCCCCCGCTCTCCATCCACCCCTCCCCCGCTCTCCATCCACCCCTCCCCCGCTCTCCATCCACCCCTCCCCCGCTCTCCATCCACCCAACCCCCGCTCTCCATCCACCCCTCCCCCACTCTCCATCCACCCCTCCCCCGCTCTCCATCCACCCCTCCCCCGCTCTCCATCTACCCTCCCCCGCTCTCCATCCACCCCTCCCCCGCTCTCCATCCACCCCTCCCCCGCTCTCCATCCACCCCTCCCCCGCTCTCCATCCAGACCCTCCCCCCTCTCTCCATCCACCCCTCCCCCGCTCTCCATCCACCCCTCCCCCGCTCTCCATCCACCCCTCCCCCACTCTCCATCCACCCCCCCGCTATCCATCCACCCCTCCCCCGCTCTCCATCCACCCCTCCCCCGCTCTCCATCCACCCCTCCCCCGCTCTCCATCCACCCCTCCCCCGCTCTCCATCCACCTCTCCCCCGCTCTCCATCCACCCCTCCCCCGCTCTCCATCCACCCCTCCCCCGCTCTCCATCCACCCCTCCCCCGCTCTCCATCCACCCCCCCGCTCTCCATCCACCCCTCCCCCGCTCTCCATCTACCCTCCCCCGCTCTCCATCCACCCCTCCCCCGCTCTCCATCCACCCCTCCCCCGCTCTCCATCCACCCCTCCCCCGCTCTCCATCCACCTCTCCCCCGCTCTCCATCCACCCCTCCCCCGCTCTCCATCCACCCCTCCCCCGCTCTCCATCCACCCCTCCCCCGCTCTCCATCCACCCCCCCGCTCTCCATCCACCCCTCCCCCACTCTCCATCCACCCCTCCCCCGCTCTCCATCCACCCAACCCCCGCTCTCCATCCACCCCTCCCCCACTCTCCATCTACCCTCCCCCGCTCTCCATCTACCCTCCCCCACTCTCCATCCACCCCTCCCCCGCTCTCCATCCACCCCTCCCCCGCTCTCCATCCACCCCTCCCCCGCTCTCCATCCACCCCTCCCCCGCTCTCCATCCACCCCCCCGCTCTCCATCCACCCCTCCCCCACTCTCCATCCACCCCTCCCCCACTCTCCATCCACCCCTCCCCCGCTCTCCATCCACCCAACCCCCGCTCTCCATCCACCCCTCCCCCACTCTCCATCTACCCTCCCCCGCTCTCCATCCACCCCTCCCCCGCTCTCCATCCACCCCTCCCCCGCTCTCCATCCACCCCTCCCCCACTCTCCATCCACCCCTCCCCCACTCTCCATCCACCCCTCCCCCGCTCTCCATCCACCCTCCCCCACTCTCCATCCAGACCCTCCCCCACTCTCCATCCACCCCTCCCCCGCTCTCCATCCACCCCTCCCCCCTCTCTCCATCCACCCCTCCCCCGCTCTCCATCCAGACCCTCCCCCACTCTCCATCCACCCCTCCCCCACTCGCCATCCACCCCTCCCCCGCTCTCCATCCACCCCTCCCCCGCTCTCCAACCACCCCTCCCCCGCTCTCCATCCACCCCTCCCCCGCTCTCCGTCCACCCTCCCCCGCTCTCCATCCAACCCTCCCCCGCTCTCCATCCACCCCCCCGCTCTCCATCCACCCCTCCCCCGCTCTCCGTCCACCCTCCCCCGCTCTCCATCCACCCCTCCCTCGCTCTCCATCCACCCCTCCCCCGCTCTCCATCCACCCCCCCGCTCTCCATCCACCCCTCCCCCGCTCTCCATCCACCCCTCCCCCGCTCTCCGTCCACCCCTCCCCCGCTCTCCATCCACCGCTCCCTCGCTCTCCATCCACCCCTCCCCCGCTCTCCATCCACCCCTCCCCCGCTCTCCATCCACCCCTCTCCACTCTCCATCCACCCTCCCCCACTCTCCATCCACCCCTCCCCCACTCTCCATCCACCCCACCCCCACTCTCCATCCACCCCTCCCCCACTCTCCATCCACCCCCCGCTCTCCATCCACCCCACCCCGCTCTCCATCCACCCCACCCCGCTCTCCATCCACCCCTCCCCCACTCTCCATCCACCCCTCCCCCACTCTCCATCCACCCCCCGATCTCCATCCACCCCCCGCTCTCCATCCACCCCTCCCCCACTCTCCATCCACCCCCCGCTCTCCATCCACCCCTCCCCCACTCTCCATCCACCCCCCGCTCTCCATCCACCCCTCCCCCGCTCTCCATCCACCCCTCCCCCGCTCTCCATTCACCCCTCCCCCACTCTCCATCTACCCTCCTCCGCTCTCCATCCACCCTCCCCCACTCTCCATCCACCCCTCCCCCGCTCTCCATCCACCCCTCCCTCGCTCTCCGTCCACCCCTCCCCCGCTCTCCGTCCACCCCTCCCCCGCTCTCCATCCACCCCTCCCCGCTCTCCATCCAGACCCTCCCCCGCTCTCCATCCACCCCTCCCCCGCTCTCCATCCACCCCTCCCCCACTCTCCATCCACCCCTCCCCCACTCTCCATCCACCCCTCCCCCGCTCTCCATCCACCCCTCCCCCGCTCTCCCTCCACCCTCCCCCACTCTCCATCCACCCCTCCCCCGCTCTCCATCCACCCCTCCCCCGCTCTCCATCCACACCTCCCCGCTCTCCATCCACCCTCCCCCACTCTCCGTCCACCCCTACCCCGCTCTCCGTCCACCCCTCCCCCGCTCTCCATCCACCCCTCCCCGCTCTCCATCCAGACCCTCCCCCGCTCTCCATCCACCCCTCCCCCGCTCTCCATCCACCCCTCCACCGCTCTCCATCCACCCCTCCCCCGCTCTCCATTCAACCCTCCCCCGCTCTCCATCCACCCCCCCGCTCTCCATCCACCCCTCCCCCGCTCTCCGTCCACCCTCCCCCGGTCTCCATCCACCCCTCCCTCGCTCTCCATCCACCCCTCCCCCGCTCTCCATCCACCCCCCCGCTCTCCATCCACCCCTCCCCCGCTCTCCATCCACCCCTCCCCCGCTCTCCATCCACCCCTCTCCACTCTCCATCCACCCTCCCCCACTCTCCATCCACCCCTCCCCCACTCTCCATCCACCCCTCCCCCACTCTCCATCCACCCCACCCCCACTCTCCATCCACCCCTCCCCCACTCTCCATCCACCCCCCCACTCTCCATCCACCACCCGCTCTCCATCCACCCCTCCCCCACTCTCCATCCACCCCCCGCTCTCCATCCACCCCTCCCCCACTCTCCATCCACCCCCCGCTCTCCATCCACCCCTCCCCCGCTCTCCATCCAACCCTCCCCCGCTCTCCATCCACCCCTCCCGCACTCTCCATCTACCCTCCTCCGCTCTCCATCCACCCTCCCCCATTCTCCATCCACCCCTCCCCCGCTCTTCATCCACCCCTCCCTCGCTCTCCGTTCACCCCTCCCCCGCTCTCCGTCCACCCCTCCCCCGCTCTCCATCCACCCCTCCCCGCTCTCCATCCAGACCCTCCCCCGCTCTCCATCCACCCCTCCCCCGCTCTCCATCCACCCCTCCCCCGCTCTCCATCCACCCCTCCCCCGCTCTCCATCCACCCCTCCCCCGCTCTCCATCCACCCCTCCCCCGCTCTCCATCCACCCTCCCCCACTCTCCATCCACCCCTCCCCCGCTCTCCATCCACCCCTCCCCCACTCTCCATCCACCCCTCCCCGCTCTCCATCCACCCTCCCCCACTCTCCGTCCACCCCTCCCCCGCTCTCCGTCCACCCCTCCCCCGCTCTCCATCCACCCCTCCCCGCTCTCCATCCAGACCCTCCCCCGCTCTCCATCCACCCCTCCCCCGCTCTCCATCCACCCCTCCCCCGCTCTCCATCCACCCCTCCCCCACTCTCCATCCAACCCTCCCCCGCTCTCCATCCACCCCTCCCCCGCTCTCCGTCCACACCTCCCCCGCTCTCCATCCACCCCTCCCCCGCTCTCCATCCAACCCCCCGCTCTCCATCCACCCCTCCCCCGCTCTCCGTCCACCCCTCCCCCGCTTTCCGTCCACCCCTCCCCCGCTCTCCATCCACCCCTCCCCCGCTCTCCATCCACCCCTCCCTCGCTCTGCATCCACCCCTCCCACACTCTCCATCCACCCCCCCGCTCTCCATCCACCCCTCTCCCGCTCTCCATCCACCCCTCCCTCGCTCTCCATCCACCCCTCCCCCGCTCTCCATCCACCCCTCCCTCGCTCTCCATCCACCCCTCCCCCGCTCTCCATCCACCCCTCCCCCGCTCTCCATCCACCCATCTCCACTCTCCATCCACCCTCCCCCACTCTCCATCCACCCCACCCCCACTCTCCATCCACCCCACCCCCACTCTCCATCCACCCCTCCCCCACTCTCCATCCACCCCCCGCTCTCCATCCACCCCACCCCCGCTCTCCATCCACCCCTCCCCCACTCTCCATCCACCCCTCCCCCACTCTCCATCCACCCCCCGCTCTCCATCCACCCCTCCCCCGCTCTCCATCCACCCCTCCCCCGCTCTCCATCCACCCCTCCCCCGCTCTCCATCCACCCCTCCCCCGCTCTCCATCCAACCCTCCCCCGCTCTCCATCCACCCCTCCCCCGCTCTCCGTCCACCCCTCCCCCGCTCTCCGTCCACCCCTCCCCCGCTCTCCCTCCACCCCTCCCCCGCTCTCCATCCACCCCCCCGCTCTCCATCCACCCCTCCCCCGCTTTCCGTCCACCCCTCCCCCGCTCTCCATCCACACCCCGCTCTCCATCCACCCCTCCCCCGCTCTCCATCCACCCCCCCGCTCTCCATCCACCCCTCCTCCGCTCTCCGTCCACCCCTCCCCCGCTCTCCATCCACACCCCGCTCTCCATCCACCCCTCCCCCGCTTTCCGTCCACCCCTCCCCCGCTCTCCATCCACCCCACCCCCGCTCTCCATCCACCCCTCCCCCGCTCTCCATCCACCCCTCCCCCGCTCTCCATCCCCCCCCGCTCTCCATCCAACCCTCCCCCGCTCTCCATCCACCCCTCCCCCACGCTCCATCCACCCCCCGCTCTCCATCCACCCCTCCCCCACTCTCCATCCACCCCCCGCTCTCCATCCACCCCTCCCCCACTCTCCATCCACCCCCCGCTCTCCATGCACCCCTCCCCCGCTCTCCATCCACCCCTCCCCCGCTCTCCATCCACCCCTCCCCCGCTCTCCATCCACCCCTCCCCCGCTCTCCATCCAGACCCTCCCCCACTCTCCATCCACCCCTCCCCCACTCTCCATCCACCCCCCACTCTCCATCCACCCCTCCCCCACTCTCCATCCACCCCCCACTCTCCATCCACCCCTCCCCCGCTCTCCATCCATCCCCCCCGCTCTCCATCCAACCCTCCCCCGCTCTCCATCCACCCCTCCCCCACGCTCCATGCACCCCCCCGCTCTCCATCCACCCCTCCCCCACTCTCCATCCACCCCCCGCTCTCCATCCACCCCTCCCGCACTCTCCATCCACCCCCCACTCTCCATCCACCCCTCCCCCACTCTCCATCCACGCCCCACTCCCCATCCACCCCTCCCCCGCTCTCCATCCACCCCTCCCCCACTCTCCATCCACCCCCCACTCTCCATCCACCCCCCCGCTCTCCATCCACCCCTCCCCCGCTCTCCATCCACCCCTCCCCCGCTCTCCGTCCACCCCTCCCCCGCTCTCCATCCACCGCTCCCTCGCCCTCCATCCACCCCTCCCCCGCTCTCCATCCACCCCTCCCCCGCTCTCCATCCACCCCTCTCCACTCTCCATCCACCCTCCCCCACTCTCCATCCACCCCTCCCCCACTCTCCATCCACCCCACCCCCACTCTCCATCCACCCCTCCCCCACTCTCCATCCACCCCCCGCTCTCCATCCACCCCACCCCGCTCTCCATCCACCCCTCCCCCACTCTCCATCCACCCCTCCCCCACTCTCCATCCACCCCCCGATCTCCATCCACCCCCCGCTCTCCATCCACCCCTCCCCCGCTCTCCATCCACCCCTCCCCCACTCTCCATCCACCCCCCACTCTCCATCCACCCCCCCGCTCTCCATCCACCCCTCCCCCGCTCTCCATCCACCCCTCCCCCGCTCTCCGTCCACCCCTCCCCCGCTCTCCATCCACCGCTCCCTCGCCCTCCATCCACCCCTCCCCCGCTCTCCATCCACCCCTCCCCCGCTCTCCATCCACCCCTCTCCACTCTCCATCCACCCTCCCCCACTCTCCATCCACCCCTCCCCCACTCTCCATCCACCCCACCCCCACTCTCCATCCACCCCTCCCCCACTCTCCATCCACCCCCCGCTCTCCATCCACCCCACCCCGCTCTCCATCCACCCCTCCCCCACTCTCCATCCACCCCTCCCCCACTCTCCATCCACCCCCGATCTCCATCCACCCCCCGCTCTCCATCCACCCCTCCCCCACTCTCCATCCACCCCCCGCTCTCCATCCACCCCTCCCCCACTCTCCATCCACACCCCGCTCTCCATCCACCCCTCCCCCGCTCTCCATCCACCCCTCCCCCGCTCTCCATTCACCCCTCCCCCACTCTCCATCTACCCTCCTCCGCTCTCCATCCACCCTCCCCCACTCTCCATCCACCCCTCCCCCGCTCTCCATCCACCCCTCCCTCGCTCTCCGTCCACCCCTCCCCCGCTCTCCGTCCACCCCTCCCCCGCTCTCCATCCACCCCTCCCCGCTCTCCATCCAGACCCTCCCCCGCTCTCCATCCACCCCTCCCCCGCTCTCCATCCACCCCTCCCCCACTCTCCATCCACCCCTCCCCCGCTCTCCATCCACCCCTCCCCCGCTCTCCATCCACCCCTCCCCCGCTCTCCCTCCACCCTCCCCCACTCTCCATCCACCCCTCCCCCGCTCTCCATCCACCCCTCCCCCGCTCTCCATCCACCCCTCCCCCGCTCTCCATCCACACCTCCCCGCTCTCCATCCACCCTCCCCCACTCTCCGTCCACCCCTCCCCCGCTCTCCGTCCACCCCTCCCCCGCTCTCCATCCACCCCTCCCCGCTCTCCATCCAGACCCTCCCCCGCTCTCCATCCACCCCTCCCCCGCTCTCCATCCACCCCTCCACCGCTCTCCATCCACCCCTCCCCCGCTCTCCATTCAACCCTCCCCCGCTCTCCATCCACCCCCCCGCTCTCCATCCACCCCTCCCCCGCTCTCCGTCCACCCTCCCCCGGTCTCCATCCACCCCTCCCTCGCTCTCCATCCACCCCTTCCCCGCTCTCCATCCACCCCCCCGCTCTCCATCCACCCCTCCCCCGCTCTCCATCCACCCCTCCCCCGCTCTCCATCCACCCCTCTCCACTCTCCATCCACCCTCCCCCACTCTCCATCCACCCCTCCCCCACTCTCCATCCACCCCTCCCCCACTCTCCATCCACCCCACCCCCACTCTCCATCCACCCCTCCCCCACTCTCCATCCACCCCCCCACTCTCCATCCACCACCCGCTCTCCATCCACCCCTCCCCCACTCTCCATCCACCCCCCGCTCTCCATCCACCCCTCTCCCACTCTCCATCCACCCCCCGCTCTCCATCCACCCCTCCCCCGCTCTCCATCCACCCCTCCCCCGCTCTCCATCCACCCCTCCCGCACTCTCCATCTACCCTCCTCCGCTCTCCATCCACCCTCCCCCACTCTCCATCCACCCCTCCCCCGCTCTTCATCCACCCCTCCCTCGCTCTCCGTCCACCCCTCCCCCGCTCTCCGTCCACCCCTCCCCCGCTCTCCATCCACCCCTCCCCGCTCTCCATCCAGACCCTCCCCCGCTCTCCATCCACCCCTCCCCCGCTCTCCATCCACCCCTCCCCCACTCTGCATCCACCCCTCCCCCGCTCTCCATCCACCCCTCCCCCGCTCTCCATCCACCCCTCCCCCGCTCTCCATCCACCCTCCCCCACTCTCCATCCACCCCCTCCCCCGCTCTCCATCCACCCCTCCCCCACTCATCCACCCCCCTCCCCCGCCTCCCTCCATCCACCCTCCCCACTCTCCGTCCACCCCTCCCCCGCTCTCCGTCCACCCCTCCCCCGCTCTCCATCCACCCCTCCCCGCTCTCCATCCAGACCCTCCCCCGCTCTCCATCCACCCCTCCCCCGCTCTCCATCCACCCCTCCCCCGCTCTCCATCCACCCCTCCCCCACTCTCCATCCAACCCTCCCCCGCTCTCCATCCACCCCTCCCCCGCTCTCCGTCCACACCTCCCCCGCTCTCCATCCACCCCTCCCCCGCTCTCCATCCAACCCCCCGCTCTCCATCCACCCCTCCCCCGCTCTCCGTCCACCCCTCCCCCGCTTTCCGTCCACCCCTCCCCCGCTCTCCATCCACCCCTCCCCCGCTCTCCATCCACCCCTCCCTCGCTCTGCATCCACCCCTCCCACACTCTCCATCCACCCCCCCGCTCTCCATCCACCCCTCCCCCGCTCTCCATCCACCCCTCCCTCGCTCTCCATCCACCCCTCCCCCGCTCTCCATCCACCCCTCCCTCGCTCTCCATCCACCCCTCCCCCGCTCTCCATCCACCCCTCCCCCGCTCTCCATCCACCCATCTCCACTCTCCATCCACCCTCCCCCACTCTCCATCCACCCCTCCCCCACTCTCCATCCACCCCACCCCCACTCTCCATCCACCCCTCCCCCACTCTCCATCCACCCCCGCTCTCCATCCACCCCACCCCCGCTCTCCATCCACCCCTCCCCCGCTCTCCATCCACCCCTCCCCCACTCTCCATCCACCCCCCGCTCTCCATCCACCCCTCCCCCGCTCTCCATCCACCCCTCCCCCGCTCTCCATCCACCCCTCCCCCGCTCTCCATCCACCCCTCCCCCGCTCTCCATCCACCCCTCCCCCGCTCTCCATCCAACCCTCCCCCGCTCTCCATCCACCCCTCCCCCGCTCTCCGTCCACCCCTCCCCCGCTCTCCGTCCACCCCTCCCCCGCTCTCCATCCACCCCTCCCCCGCTCTCCATCCACCCTCCCCGCTCTCATCCCCCCCGCTCTCCATCCACCCTCCCCCGCTTTCCGTCCACCCCTCCCCCGCTCTCCGTCCACCCCTCCCCCGCTCTCCATCCACCCCTCCCCGCTCTCCATCCAGACCCTCCCCCGCTCTCCATCCACCCCTCCCCCGCTCTCCATCCACCCCTCCCCCGCTCTCCATCCACCCCTCCCCCGCTCTCCATCCAACCCTCCCCCGCTCTCCATCCAACCCTCCCCCGCTCTCCATCCACCCCTCCCCTGCTCTCCGTCCACCCCTCCCCCGCTCTCCATCCACCCTCCCCCGCTCTCCATCCACCCCCCGCTCTCCATCCACCCCTCCCCCGCTTTCCGTCCACCCCTCCCCCGCTCTCCATCCACCCCACCCCCGCTCTCCATCCACCCCTCCCCCGCTCTCCATCCACCCCTCCCCCGCTCTCCATCCCCCCCGCTCTCCATCCAACCCTCCCCCGCTCTCCATCCACCCCTCCCCCACGCTCCATCCACCCCCCCGCTCTCCATCCACCCCTCCCCCACTCTCCATCCACCCCCCGCTCTCCATCCACCCCTCCCCCACTCTCCATCCACCCCCCGCTCTCCATCCACCCCTCCCCCGCTCTCCATCCACCCCTCCCCCGCTCTCCATCCACCCCTCCCCCGCTCTCCATCCACCCCTCCCCCGCTCTCCATCCACCCCTCCCCCGCTCTCCATCCAGACCCTCCCCCACTCTCCATCCACCCCTCCCCCACTCTCCATCCGCCCCCCACTCTCCATCCACCCCTCCCCCACTCTCCATCCGCCCCCCACTCTCCATCCACCCCTCCCCCACTCTCCATCCACCCCCCACTCTCCATCCACCCCTCCCCCGCTCTCCATCCATCCCCCCCCGCTCTCCATCCAACCCTCCCCCGCTCTCCATCCACCCCTCCCCCACGCTCCATCCACCCCCCCCGCTCTCCATCCACCCCTCCCCCACTCTCCATCCACCCCCCGCTCTCCATCCACCCCTCCCCCACTCTCCATCCACCCCCACTCTCCATCCACCCCTCCCCCACTCTCCATCCACCCCCCACTCTCCATCCACCCCTCCCCCACTCTCCATCCACGCCCCACTCTCCATCCACCCCTCCCCCGCTCTCCATCCACCCCTCCCCCACTCTCCATCCACCCCCCACTCTCCATCCACCCCCCACTCTCCATCCAACCCTCCCCCGCTCTCCATCCAGACCAGAATGTAGGGAAGAGATAGCAGAAGCATTACTAAACATATTTAATAATTCATTAGAAAAAGGTGTAGTGTCAGAGGATTGGTGGACAGCTAATGTAATAATACCTATATTTAAGAAAGGTGATAGGACATGTCCAGGGAATTACAGACCAGTCAGCTTAACATTGGTGATAGGCAAAATAATGGAATCCCTACTAAGGGAGAGAATAGAGGAAGATCCAGAAACGAAAGGTATAATAATGAATAGTCAGCATTGATTTCAAAAAGGAAACTCTTGCTTGACCAACCTCAAAAGAGTAGACAATGGTAATGCAGTAGATGTAATTTATCTGGATTTTCAAAAGGCCTTCGATAAGGTACCCCATAATAGACTGATGAACAAGGTCAGAGAATGCGGAGTCAGGGGACAAGTAGCAGAATGGATTGCTGGCTGGCTTCGAGACAGAAAGCAGAGAGTAGGGGTAAAGGGTAACTATTCACAGTGGCAGAAGGTGGGTAGTGGTGTTCCACAAGGATCAGTGCTGGGACCACTGCTGTTCACAATTTACAATAACAATTTAGACTTTGGAATCAAAAACACAATTTCTAAATTTGCGGTTGATACCAAATTGAGGGGGGGATTGTCAATACTGAGGAGGCCTGCAACAAATTACAAGAGAACATTAATAAACTTGCAGAATGGGCATTTAATTGGCAAATGAAGTTCGACACAGATAAATGTGAGGTATTACATTTTGGTAGGAAGAACAGGGAGGTCACTTATCACTTGGAGGGTGCGAGTCTGGGTGGGATAGAGGAACAAAGGGATCTCGGAGTACAAATACACAAATCAATAAAAGTTGCGACGCAGGTTAGCATGGTGTAAGATTCAAAATTTTTCATTATATAATCACACGAGACAACAGGATTAATAACACAGCTTTATTGACCAAAAAGAAGCTTGTACAGACAAAACCTTTGATAAAAAGGGCACACAAAATGGCCGCTGGACCTCGTGATCAGTTTCTTGGACCATTTGATTTCTGTTACTGCAAGCCAGACAGGCTTGTGGATTGAGAACAGTAAGCCCGCGAAAGCCAGTATCGGGAAACCGAAACTCAGGGGAATGGGCATACATATTCAATTGGATTCTAAGTACAAGACAGTTTCAGGCAAACAGGATGGGGCCCATCAAGATATGGGCGGACAATGCATGAACACTTAAACCCATTTAATGTACAAAGGAAAAACCGTTTAACAGCCATCAAGGGCAATCTCCAGACCGATCAATATGCGAACCGAGTTACGGTGACAAAGTAAAAGACATTATCGGCCAGGAAGGCCAGTTAAAGCTATCACCGGCTCCCGTTACAAGACAAAGCGCCCCTGCAGAGATTTCTGCCCGCCAAAATTATTACAAAGACTGGACTATGATCTGGCGGGAGATAAGGCTGGCCCAAAAGGGTATAACTATGGATTTTGAAAAGTCCATCAGCGCCTCTTCTACCTCGGTAGCTTCGGAATTCGATCAGGACGTTTCGGACGGACATTTTCGGAAAGGACAACGTGGTCGGTGTTCAGCCAGACAAGGCTCGGCCACGACGAGAAGACGACGAGGGTGGCCCGGGTACCGTTGTCGGGAGATCATCGACGACCCAGGCCGAAGAAGAAGACACCCTCGGGAAAACCGACGATCCAGGCCGGAGGGAAAGGACATTCCGGGCCTAGCACTTCCGTGCCTCAACATCCCATTCTCGAGGTGTTTGCCTGTTCCATGAATTAAAATCCACAACAGACTTAGTGGATTTCAGCCATGACGAGCACTCACCGAGGCTGTGTCCACTGCCTCATCGCCTGAGAGAGAGAGAAAAACAAGCTGCGCCAGAAGTTTCCAAGTCCACGTGACGACGGAAAGCTGTGCCAAAAGGCTGCGAACCCCTCCTTTTCGCGAGTTTGAAAGTGGTGAGCATGATCCCGAGTTCCTCAAGTCGAAACTTAGTTTAGGTATAAGGGGAGGGAGGGGGTAAGGGTAATCGTAATGTGTTTCCCCTTTTTCGATGTGCCGTGTGTTTCCCATTTTCATGGAATCAAGTTTATAGATATGTGCATGCTTGTAGTCACTTTGATTTGTGCTTATGACATGTATTTTGTAATGCTGCAAACTGTTTAATAATAAAAGCATCCATTTTGTGCTATTCAACCTGGTCTATTGAGTCTTTCTCTGCACTACAGTTCCCTGCACCTAAGTCCAAGGTCTAGAACCGTAGGGAAGAGTGGGTCGAACCACTCAAGGGTAATTATTGCACGAAGCCTGGTAGGAGACCAGAACGAGCAAGAGAAACCCCCTACAAAGGCCATAATAAAAGCAAACCAAGCACTAGGGTTTATTTCTAGAGGGATAGAATTGAAAAGTAGGGAAGTTATGCAAAACCTGTATCGAACCTTGGTTAGACCACACTTGGAGTATTGCGTACAGTTCTGGTCACCATATTATAAAAAGGATATAGAGGCACTGGAGAGGGTGCAGAAAAGATTTACAAGGATGATACCAGAAATGCAAGGGTATACCTAATAGAGGTCTTTAAAATTATGAAAGGTTTTGATAGAGTGGATAGAGAGAGAATGTTTCCACTTGTGGGGAAGAGCATAACTAGAGGCCATCAATATAAGATAGTCACCAAGAAATCCAATAGGGAATTCAGATGAAACTTCTTTACCCAGAGAGTGGTGAGAATGTGGAACTCACTACCACAGGGAGTGGTTGAAGCAAATAGTGTAGATGCATTTAAGGGGAGGCTGGACAAGCATATGAGGGAGGAGGGAATCGAGGGTTATGCTGAGAGAGTTAGACGAGGAAAGACGGGAGGAGGCTCGAGTGGAGCATAAACGCCAGCATGGACTGGTTGGGCCGAATGGCCTGTTTCTGTGCCGTATATCCTATGTAAGTCCCAGCTCACCATCTAGTACCGACGCTGCTCTCTAGCCAGAACCACCCAGCGCTCCATCTGGCCTGGCCCCCAGCTTTTCATCCAGACCTCAACTCTGAAATGGTCCATGCAAAATGCTCAATGTTTGCTATTTATTTCAAGTGTCCCTCAGTCAACAGTTGTAACTCTGAGTTTTGAAGATGCCGTTCATACATTTTGGTGGTGGGTGGGGGGGGGGGGTAATGTGCAATGTAGTTCATATTTATCAAAGAACTAAAGACTTGCATTTCTATAGCGCCTTTCACGACCACCTAACATCCCAAAGCGCTTAACAGCCAATGAAGTACTTTTTGAAGTGGAGTCATTGTTGTAATGTGGGAAATGCAGCAGCCAATTTGCACACAGCAAGCTCCCACAAACAGCAATGTAATAATGACCAGATAATCCTTTTTTGTTATGTTGGTTGAGAGATAAAGATTGGCCAGGACACCAGGGATAACTCCCCTGCTCTTCTTCGAAATAGTGGCCATGGGATCTTTATATGCTCAAATCCCTGCAGTGGGACTTGAACCCACAACCTTCTGACTCAGAGGCAAGTGTGCTACCCACTGAGCCACAGCTGACATTGTACAAAGAATACTTGATAAATAATTAAATGGAGAATGGCAATTTGATTCACTTTATCTTTCTAAATAATGAATTAACCGCATTAATATGTGAGGATTAGTATGCAGTGGGATCGGGCACCCTGCTGCTACTTATTCGTGCATGGAATGATGCTTTTTAAATCACAACACAAAGAAAAAATTAAATTTATAAAAGCCAGAATCAAACAGTAACTGGATAAGCGTTACTTGAAGAACTACACAGGAAAGTCACATTTATCACGTCGTTCAGAAACATCTCAAAGTGCTTCACATGTGGGTAACTTTTAAGTACAGTGACTGTTGTTATGCAATCAAATGTGACCGCTGTCCCACGCACAGCAATCGGAGTGTTGCCCAGGATGCCGGGGAAAAGTCCCTGCTCTTTTTCAGATGACACGATGAGCAAGACCAGTCGGCCCACCTTCGTTCATTCATCATGAAACAAAAGAACGAACTTGCATTTCCATAGCACCTTTCATGACCTCAGGATGTCCCAAAGCGCTTCGCAACCAATGAAGTACTTTTTGAAGTGCAGTCACTGTTACAATGTAAGAAACGCGACAGCCAATTTGCGCACAGCAAGCTCCCACAAACAGCAATGTGACAATGACCAGATAATCTGTTTTAGTGAAGTTGGTTGAGGGATGAATACTGGCCAGGACACCGGGAATAACTCCCTTGTTTTTCTTCGATATAGTACAGGAAACTCTTTTATCCGGCACCGACGGGACCGGCGTGGTGCCGGTTGATCAAAAAGTCCGGATTACAGAGAGGTATACTAACCAAGCTACAAGAGCCGCGTACACGGCCACAGGTGCAGGAACCCCGGTTACACGGCCACAGGTGCAGGAACCCCGGTTACACGGCCACAGGTGCAGGAACCCCGGTTACACGGCCACTAATATGAAGTAAAACTTACCTGAACCTACTCCTGAATTTTGCCGGTTAAGAGAGATTTCCGGATATTTAGGTGCCGGTTAAAAGAGAGTTTCCTGCACCGTGGATCTTTTACCTCCACCTGAGAGGGCAGACGGGGCCTTGGTTTAATGTCTTATCTGAAAGACGGTACCTCCGACAGTGCAGCACTCCTTCGACAACAACTTGCATTTATATAGCACCTTTGATATTGTCAAAGGTCCCCAGGCGTTATCAAACAAAAAATTGAGACTGAGGCACAGAAGGCGATATTAGGACAGATGACCAAAAGCTTGGTCAAAGAGATAGGTTTTATGGAGGAGAGAAGTAGAGGTGGAGAGGTTTGGAAGGAAATTTCAGAGCTTAGGGCCTAGGCTGCTGAAGGCACGGCTGCCAATGGTGTGATTTGAAAACAAGGATGAGAATTTTAAAATTGAGGCGTTGCCGGACTGGGAGCCAATGTAGGTCAGCGAGCACTGGGGTGACGGGTGAACGGGACTTGGTGCGAGTTAGGGTACGGACAGCAGAGCTTTGGGTGAGCTCCAGTTTCTCTAATTCATTGACAAGGAGAGGGGAAGTGTAGTGATCAATAACATGTCATTCTGTGGTGGACACTAGGTGGAGCAGTAGAGCTGTATATAGCTGTATGTATAAGACTACACTACCCAGCTATATATTATATTAAGACTACATTACCCATGAGGCTAGGCTACCCACAAGGCAGCAGTCAAGATGGAAGCCTCTACAAGATGCTGCACAAGTCCACATGTGCTCAATAAAAGTAACTAGCAAAAGCTAGCTGTGTTCATAATAAGAATGTCTAGTTATTAATGAACATAACATGGTACCAGGAGTGGTGAAGATCTGCTGAAAATTGTGAAAAGCGACATGGAGAATTTGAAGCCACCAGAGCGTTTGAATCTCACAGAAAAAATCGACTACAACTGGCAGACTTTTAAGCAGCAATTTGAACTCTACATTGCAGCCATCGGATTCGGTACGAAGCCAGACGCAAGGAAGATAGCGTTGCTGCTTACGGTTGCAGGCCCACAGGCGATAGAGGTATTTAATACATTTGTATTTAATCCAGTGGAGAACAGAGAAAAATTAGAAGATGTGCTAAAAAAATTTGATGCACATTGCTCTCCCAAAAAGAATGAGACCTATGAAAGATACATCTTCTGTTCTCGGACACAGCAACAAAATGAGACTTTTGATAGCTTTATAACTGATCTGAAACTGAAAGCACAGACATGTAATTTCTCTGAGCTCAAAGCATCCATGATTCGTGACCAGATTGTGTTTGGTATTCATGATAAAAAAGACAGGGAACGTCTGTTGAGAGAAACCGAACTAACATTGGAAAATGCTGTGACAATATGCAAAGCCAGCGAGCTAGCTCAAAAGCATGCGAAGACTTTCAGTGAAATCAATAATGATGCGATTGTAGTAAGTGCTGCTGTCGGTGCTGTGTCCTACAAGGGGAAGAAACGTGGGCAGAACAGAAATGAAAAGCAATCGGAGGATGACATTTTTAATTGTAAACGCTGTGGTTACAAACACCAGTTAGACAATGCCCAGCGTTTGGAAAAATGTGCACAAAGTGTAATGGAAAGAATCACTTTGCCAAACAATGCTTTTCAAAAGTAAAAACAACGAAAGGGCAACGAGTTAATGTGATTGAGGACATTGATTTAAGTGAGACATTTTTTGTAGGAATGGTGTCATGTGACGATATCAATAAAGATACAGAAAATGTGCAGCCCTCAGAAATAGACAATGCTGAACATAAAGTTAATGCAGTAAAAGAGGACAAATGGATGATCCCACTGCAGATAAATGGAGCATTAGTTACATTGAAACTGGACACTGGGGCAAAAGCAAACTTAATCAGTATGAGTGACATAAAAAATATGAAAGAAAAGCCCAAAATACAGAAAAAGTCAGTACTACTGAAGAGCTATAATGGACAGAAAATAGATAGCTTAGGTGTATGCAGACTTAAAGTGACAGTCAAAGACAAAGTGCATCATCTCATGTTTTCTGTTGTGGCTGAAAGACTTGATTCGATACTAGGTGACAAAGCTTGTGAGGACTTAGAACTGGTCAAAAGAGTCTACCGTATAAACTGTGCCATAAGCAGACCAGATGACTCAGGTGATGAAGCAGAGAGCCCATCAAGGATGAAAAGACCAAAGGGTATCCATGTCTTCAAAAAGCCTAGTTTCTCCAAGAAGAAAGAAAAAGACTTTAAGGTCAAAGGGAAGCCAAAGGAAGAAAAGCACAAAGAGGAAAAACACAAGGAGAAAAAGTCCAAAGATATAACCACAGCAGATGTTGTTAAGCAGTGGAAAGAGAAAAAGAAAAAGAAGAAGCCTGCACCAGAGCAGGAAGCAGTTCCGGTGGATACTCCTTCTTCCCTCAGGCCAATCTTTGGTGTTCCATTAGCCGAGGCTGCTGAGAGGACTATGCTGTATGATGGGATCCAGCTGCCAGCAGTTTTTCGAGAGTGCATTGACTACATTGAGAGTTATGGCATGAAGAGTGAAGGAAACACTGAAACCCTCTCCAAGCAAAGATCGCAAGGAGACCTCGATCTATACAAGAGCAGATTGATGACAATGCCGCAACTGCATCTTGTCATTCACCGCCAGAACAATCTCATGAAGACACATCAGACTTACCCGTGTTGAGAAGATCCACACGTGAAGTAAAAGAGCCTGATAGACTTAATCTTTGAGTACAATGTAAAGCTTTGAAAATGTGTTGACTGTTTTGAAAATGTTTATGTTTATAGAGCACTAACAAAAGTGTTACTGATATTATCTTTATTGTTTTCTTGAAAGTTGATTGATATTG
This sequence comes from Somniosus microcephalus, assembly GCF_052327205.1. Classification (NCBI taxonomy): domain Eukaryota; kingdom Metazoa; phylum Chordata; class Chondrichthyes; order Squaliformes; family Somniosidae; genus Somniosus; species Somniosus microcephalus. The sequence goes on from NC_140988.1 coordinate 364,823,232, forward strand.
ATTTTGTTAAACCTCAAAGAAAGGAGGATGTAGTGATCAATAACATGTCATTCTGTGGTGGACACTAGGTGGAGCAGTAGAGCTGTATATAGCTGTATGTATAAGACTACACTACCCAGCTATATATTATATTAAGACTACATTACCCATGAGGCTAGGCTACCCACAAGGCAGCAGTCAAGATGGAAGCCTCTACAAGATGCTGTACAAGTCCACATGTGCTCAATAAAAGTAACTAGCAAAAGCTAGCTGTGTTCATAATAAGAATGTCTAGTTATTAATGAACATAACAGAAGGGGTGGGAGAGGGGGAGAGGGGGAGGGGGTGGGATCCGACACTATCCCGGATTGGGAAAGTCACGCCAGAGTTCCCGGCATGTGGAGCAATGCTGGCTCCTGAAATGCATGCCTAGTTGCGTGGTTGAATGGCAGCCCCATGCAGATTAGGTGCCCACCTCCCTGACCCCACGTACTATGGCAAGGCCAGTGCCGGAGGGTGCCAGTGGGCACAAGTGCCGGCATAAGTGCAAGGATTCATGACCTGCACACAATCGGGGGTTGATCATTATCCCTATTATTAGTCTTTAACAGTAACACACTTGTGACACCAGCTCACCACCCATGCTGTGGTTGTGTGCTGTTCATGGTAAGATGGCTTGCAAGACCTTTTTTAATGAATTCAGTCATGCATTTTCTTTGCCACTTGGTGTTATTTATTGCTCATTAGCATTGTGTAATGTGATGAGATGTGTAGAAATTACACAGTGACCCTTGGTTCCTATCGCAGGCTTTTCTTGCCAATTTGGTTCCTCAGTCCCTGGTTAACGTGTAACCTGCTGTAATTGCAGTTACGTGACAAGTGTGAGAGATTAAAATGTTGTCTTTTTAACACAATATGCTAAATGTGTAATGTGGTTGTATGAACGATTATTTTGTCCCAGGATCCTTGAAGAATGTTCTTGAAAGGGCAAAGTAAGCTATGCAGGCACAGTCCTCAATTTATATTTTCTTTCACTATTTGTGACAAGGTCGGTAGCTCCCTCTGCACTGCACTTGGAGTGTCAGCCTAGATTCTTGTGCTCGAGTCTCTGGAGTGGTGACTTTAGCCTTGGTGCAACTGAGAAATTGAGGATTATCTTGAAATTTGCAGACGACACAAAGCTGGGTGGGCGTGTGTGCTGTGAGGAGGATGCCGAGAAACTCCAGTATGATTTGGACAGGTTGGGTGATTGGGCAGAAGCATGGCAGATGCAGTATAATGTGGATAAATGCGTGGTTATCCACTTTGGTGGCAAAAACAGGAAGGCAGATTATTATCTGAACGGCAATAGATTGGGAGAAGGGGAAGTGCAACGAGACCTGCGTGTCCTTGTGCACCAGTCGCTGAAGGTAAGCATGCAGGTGCAGCAGGCGGTTAAGAACGCAAATGGTATGTTGGCCTTCATAGCGAGAGGGTTCGAGTACAAGAACAAGGATGTCTTGCTGTAGTTGGACAGGGCCTTGGTGAGACCACATCTTGCGTATTGTGTGCAGTTTTGGTCGCCTTATCTGAGGAAGGATGTTCTTGCCATTGGAGGGAGTGCAGCGAAGATTCACCAGACTGATACCTGGGATGGCAGGAATGACGTATGAGCAGAGAAATTGGGTCGGATGGGCTTATACTCGCTGGAGTTTAGAAGAATGAGAGGGGATCTGATTGAAACTTATAAAATTCTAACAGGACTGGACAGACTGGATGCAGGAAGGATGTTCCCAATGGCCGGGGAGTCCAGAACCAGGGGTCACAGTCTAAGGATAAGGGGTGGAGATGCCGGTGTTGGACTGGGGTGGACAAATGTAAGAAGTCACACAACACCAGGTTATAGTCCAACAGCTTTATTTGAAACACGAATCTCCAACAAAGACGGATGTAGTGTATGTACCTTTAAGACAGAACTACTTTTACAGCTCCTGTATACTGTAGTACCGGCAGTGACCACACCTGTATATAAGCCTTGAGCATGCCTCTGTACTGTTAGTCTTTAGACTACCCTCCTCCAGTAAACACCTGTTGATTGTTAATTTACAGCCTCCGTCTAGTTATTGGAAAACATCATACTTTAAGAATCACGGATTCAACAGTGGCGACGAGGTCGATTCGAATCTACCTGCAACTTTGCATTTCCTTTCAAGGATTTGCTCCGGGAGGACGGTGGAAGAAAGTCGAGGCCAGAAGCCTGGGCGTCGACCACAAGCAACTGCCCAGTCATCCGGCAGAGAGAGAACATCGCAGGGGAGGCTGTTGAGAGCTGGGCTTGATTCTCCAGCCACGACGATCCAGCAACAGACTGGCAACAAGTACAGCGCAGACCCTTCCCGGACAGCTGCGGCTAGAGCTGACCGACGGCACAGAAAAGGCCGAGCAGCGTCGACGGGGTAAGAGAGAGGGTGAAGCGCGCAGGGCGCAGCTGGGGGTTGAAAGCTGAGCGGCGTCGACGGAAAACAAAAAGAGAGAGAGGGTAAAGCAGCAGCCGGGTTCAGGACCGAGCGGCGGCAACGAGAGAGGCGCACAGGAGAATGCGCAGAGCACAGCCAGGGCTCAAGGGCTGAACAGCATCCGCGGGGGAAAGAAAGGAAGTGCGGGAGACGCCATTGAGCCGCGGAGAAGGAGGGAGAGCGTGGGAGACGCCATTTTAGAAGCCGCAGCGGAGAAGAAGGGCAAGCGCGGGAAGAAAGGAAAGCGCGGGAGACGCCATTTTGTGCCAGCGGAGAAGAAGGGAGAGCGCGGGAGACGCCATTTTAGACAGTTTAATCACACCCAGGGATGCCGAAGAGTGGCAGTATCACTGCGTTCGACAATGAAGTCGAAGATTGGGCGACATATGTGGAACGCATTGAGGTGTACTGCAAGGCGAATGAAGTGCCAGATGCTAGGAAAGCACTGGTTTTGTTGAATTCCATGGGTGCAAAAACTTATGGCTTACTGCGAAACCTAATAACCCCAGAGAAGCCAGTGGATAAGAATTTCGAAAGCATAGTGGAAATCCTACAGGACCACTTAAACCCCACACCGCTGCTGATAGCAGAAAGATTTAAGTTCCACAAAAGGAACCAGCATAAAGACGAAAGTAATGCTGAGTACTTAACGGAACTGCGCAAGCTATCGAAACACTGCCAGTTTGGATTGGGACTAGCAGATACGTTAAGGGACAAGTTTGTGTGTGGGCTTCAAAGTGAAGGAACCCAGAAACGGCTTCTATCAGAAAAGGATCTTACGCTGGACAAGGCTTTCAGCATGGCAGTATCACACGAAGCAGCCGCACGGGGCGCTGCAGAGATACAACGGAGACCGCAAGAATATGGCACCAATGAAATGTCATATGGAGCAGGGAAGTGTTATCGCTGCGGCAGAACAACACACGACCAGAAGGATTGTTGGTTTAAGGACCAAGTGTGCAGACAGTGTGGAAAAGCAGGACACATAGCAAGAGTCTGCAGGTCAGGGAAGAAAACCAGCAGCAAGAAATCTCCACAGGAGAAGTACAAAAAGGTACATAAGGTGATGGACAGTAGTTCAGACGAACAGAAAAGTGATACAGACTCCGGAAGCAAGGAGCTGGGTTGTCTGAAACTACATAAGGTAATCGAAATGGAGGATCACCAGACTCTCTGGGTCACGCTCAAGATAGACGGAGTCCAAGTGAAAATGGAATTGGACACAGGATCAGCCCTAACAGTCATAAACCAAAGGGACTACAAGCGGCTATTTTCACATATACCCTTGAAAGCTACAGAGATTGTCTTGAAGATGTACACGGGGCAAAAAGTCTACCCCAAAGGAAAAATAAGGGTGAACGTGATATACAAAGGCCAGGAAATGCCCAAAATGGACCTATATGTATTGCCAGATGGAGGACCACCACTACTAGGACGTGAATGGATCCGGAAGATACAATTAGATTGGCATTCCATACAGGCACTGAAGGTTGAGGCCAAAAAGGATGACGACGTCACACCTGGACGACTGTCAAAAATGCTAACTGACGCACAAGAAGTGTTCCAGGAGGGACTCGGAACACTAAAAGGCATAACAGCGACAATTAAAATAGAGGAAAATGCAAGCCCAAAGTTTTTTAAGGCCAGACCGGTGCCTTATGCGATCCGACCAGCCGTTGAAGCAGAGCTGGAAGGGTTGGAACGTTCAGGAGTACTGTCCAAAGTAGACTGGAGCGAGTGGGCTACACCCATCGTTCCTGTAATGAAGAGGTCGTTGAGTAATACGCCTGGGGAACCAAAGAAGGTCCACATCTGTGGGAATTTTAAGGTGACAGTGAACCCAGTCCTTCACATGGTACAATATCCACTTCCACGGATTGAGGATATTTTCGCCTCGCTATCTGGAGGTAAACGCTTCACCAAAATTGATCAGGCCCAGGCATACCTGGGAGGTAGAAAAAGCCTTGAAACAATACCTCATGATCAACACTCATAAAGGTCTCTACCAATACAACCGGCTGGTGTTCGGGGTAGCATGGAGGTAGAAAAAGCCTTGAAACAATACCTCATGATCAACACTCATAAAGGTCTCTACCAATAAAACCGGCTGGTGTTCGGGGTAGCATCGGCTCCGGCTTTTTGGCAAAGGGCAATGGATCAAGTCCTGCAAGGGATTCCAGGGACCCAGTGTTATTTGGATGACATCCTGGTCACGGGCGAAAATGACAGTGATCACCTCGCCAACCTGGAGAAGGTGCTCACTAGATTGAAGGAATATGGGCTACGAGCTAATCGCCACAAGTGCGAGTTTTTCCAGAAGTAGATCTCGTATTGTGGCCACGTTATTGATGAAGAGTCATAGAGTCATAGAGTCATAGAGTTTTACAGCACAGAAAGAGGCCCTTCGGCCCATCGTGTCTGCGCCGCCCATCCATCCCTGTCCAGTCTAATCCCATTTTCCAGCATTTGGTCCATAGCCTTGTATGCAATGGCATTTCAAGTGCTCATCCAAATGCTTCTTGAATGTTGTGAGGGTTCCTGCCTCTACCACCCTTTCAGGCATTGAGTTCCACATTCCAACCACCCTCTGGGTGAAAAAGTTCCTCCTCAAATCCCCTCTAAATCTCCTGCCCCTTACCCTGAATCTATGCCCCCTTGTTATTGACCCCCCTACTAAGGGGAAAAGTTCCTCTTTGTCTACCCTATCTATGCCCCTCATCATTTTGTACACCTCAATCAGGTCCCCCCTCAGCCTTCTTTGCTCCAAGGAAAACAACCCCAGCCTGTCCAGCCTCTCTTCATAGCTGAGGCGCTCCATCCCAGGTAACATCCTGGTGAATCTTCTCTGCACCCTCTCCAAAGCAATCACATCCTTCCTATAGTGAGGCGACCAGAACTGCACACAGTACTCCAGCTGTGGCCTCACCAGCGTTTTGTACAGTTCCATCATAACCTCCCTGCTCTTATATTCTATGCCTCGGCTAATGAAGGCAAGTATCCCATATGCCTTTTTAACCACCTTATCTACCTGTTCCGCTGCCTTCAGGGATCTATGTACATGTACACCAAGGTCCCTCTGACCCTCTGTACTTCCTAGGGTCCTACCACTCATTGTGTATTCCCTTGCCTTATTTGTCCGTCCAAAATGCATCACCTCGCACTTTTCAGGGTTAAATTCCATTTGCCACTTTTCCGCCCATCTGACCAACCCGTTTATATCGTCCTGTAGCCTGAGGCTTTCCTCCTCACAATTTACCACCCCACCAATTTTCGTGTCATCTGCGAACTTACTGATCATACCTTTTACATTCTCATCCAAATCATTTATGTAGATCACAAACAACAAGGGACCCAGCACCGATCCCTGAGGTACCCCACTGGACACAGGCTTCCAGTCACAAAAGCAACCTTCGACCATCACCCTCTGCCTCCTGCCACTCAGCCAGTTTAGGATCCAACGCGCCAAGGCACCCTGGATCCCATGGGCTCTTACCTTCTTGACCAGTCTCCTATGCGGGACTTTGTCAAAAGCTTTACTGAAGTCCATGTAAACCACATCCACAGCATTTCCCTCATCCACCCCCCTAGTCACCCCCTCGAAAAATTCAATCAGATTTGTCAGACATGATTTACCCTTGACAAAGCCATGCTGACTATCCCCGATTAATCCTTGCCTCTCCAAGTGGAGACTAATTTTGTCCCTCAGAATTTTTTCCAATAATTTCCCTACCACAGATGTTAGGCTCACTGGCCTGTAATTCCCTGGTTTATCCCTGCTACCCTTCTTGAATAATGGTACTACGTTAGCTGTTCTCCAGTCCTCTGGTACATCCCCTGTGGCCAGAGAGGTTCTGAAAATTTGTGTCAGAGCCCCTGCAATCTCCTCCTTTGCCTCCCACAGCAGCCTGGGATACATCTCGTCTGGGCCTGGGGATTTATCCACTTTTTGGCCTGCTAAAACCGCTAGCACCTCCTCCCTCTCGATGCTAATATGTTCAAGTATGTCACAGCCCCCTTGCCCGATTTCTATGTCTGCATCGTCTTTCTCCATAGTGAACACAGATGCAAAAAATTCATTTAAAACCCCGCCTACATCATCTGGCTCTACACACAGATTGCCACTTTGGTCCCTAATGGGCCCTACCCTTTCCCTGGTTATCCTCTTGCCCTTAATATACTTATAAAACATCTTAGGATTTTCCTTTATTTTGCTCGCCAGTGTTATTTCATGGCCCCTCCTCGCCCTCCTAATTTCTTTTTTAAGTATGCCCCTGCATTTTTTATACTCCTCTAGGGCTTCTTCCGTCTTTAGTCTTTTGTAACTGCCAAAAGCCCCCCTTTTATTTCTAATGCATTTTTGTATATCCCTTGTCATCCAAGGTTCCCTTTGCTTGTTGGTCCCACCCTTGACCTTTACAGGAACATGTTGGCGTTGGGTTACATAAGTCCCCTGAAAAGATTGAGGCAGTGGTCAAGGCTCCAGCACCGGAAAATGTGTCACAACTGAGGTCGTTCCTCGGGCTGGTGAACTACTACCATAAGTTCTTACCAAATTTGTCTACAGTATTACACCCACTGAACACCCTACTGCAAACGGGGGTACCATGGAAGTGGAATGATGAATGTAAACGAGCTTTCCAGAAGTGCAAAGAATTGATCACATCAAAAGAGGTGTTGGCCCATTTCAACCCAGCACTACCAATTCGGTTGGCATGTGATGCATCACCCTATGGTATTGGAGCGGTGCTGTCGCACAAATTCCCAGACGGGTTGGAGAGGCCAGTAGCCTTTGCGTCTCGGTCACTAACCTCAGCCAAGCACAACTATGCCCAGATCGACAGGGAGGCCCTCAGTCTAGTATGGGGAGTAAAAAAATTCAACCACTATCTGCATGGGCAGAAGTTCACCTTGCTGACTGACCACCAACCACTTGTCTCCATCTTTAATCCAAAGAAGGGCGTTCCGGTGATGACTGCACGACGGCTACAAAGATGGTCCCTTTTTCTAGGGGCGAACCAATATGAAATAGAGTATAAGGGCATGAAACAGCATGGAAACTGTAGTGTCCGTGTGCAGATAAAGACACTGAAGACAGGAGTTGGTTCATAGGTATTTACTAAGCAAGTCTGGGGGGGGTTCTAAAGGATATACACAATACACAGGCTTATATAGCCCAAGTGGCAATTACCGGCATTACGCACACCTGGGGCTCTTAAGGCACATACACCACAATTCCTCCCCTTTTAGCTAACCAGTACATTTTAAGTAATTATTAATTACATGTTATATGCAAAATAATAAACATTGCTGTAATTAATTAATTATAAGTTAGTCTCTCAGGAGGCTTCCTGACTCGGTCCGGATAACGCCTCGGGGGTGTAGTAGTTTCTGGTGGTGTAGTAGGTTCTTCTGGCAAGGCTGATTCGGCTTGAATGCCAGTGTCGGGTTCATCGGGTTCCAGTATCACCGGATCGGAGGTAGATATAGGTATCTCTACTTCATCGTTAGATGTATAGAGTGGTGGTGTAGGTTGTCCCTTTTCGGATGACTTTATGATTTGGTCAGCATGGCGCCTTATTATGCTTTCTCTGACGTCCACGGTATACATCAGTGGTCCTAGTCGTGTGCAGATAGTTCCAGGCTGCCATTTCTCGGTACGGTAGTCCCGGGCCAAAACCGGTTGGCCTATCTGGAAGGCCCTAGTTGGCCTTTCATTCATGCCTTGAAACTGTCGGTTCTCCACGTCCCTTCGGATGTTGGGCTTGACCAAATCCAGCCGGCATCTTAGGTTTCTATTGAAGAACATCATGGCGGGAGTTTGGTTGGTAACCATATGTGTTGCATTCCTGTATGCGAATAAGAAGTTATCCACCTTGTGCTGAAGTTTTATGTCTTCATTACCCATGGCCTTTATGGCCTTCTTGAAGGTCTGGACAAACCTTTCAGCCAATCCATTGGTGGCGGGATGGTATGGGGCGGACGTGTAGTGCTTTACCCCATTGTTCTTTAAGAACTTTCTGAATTCTTCGGACACAAATTGCGGTCCATTATCAGAACATATCTGTTCCGGCAGCCCATTCCTGGCAAATATGGTCCTTAATACTGTGATGGTTTTTTCCGTGGTGGTGGAGGACATCTTTATTACCTCCGGCCACTTGGAGTGTGCATCAACCGCGATTAAGAACATTGAGTCCATAAATGGACCAGCAAAGTCGATGTGCACCCTTTGCCAGGGAGATGAGGGCCACTCCCATGGATGTAGAGGGGCCTGTGGCGGAGCGTTTTGGACCTTCTGGCATCCTAGGCAGCTCTTGGTCATGTCTTCGATGTCTCCATCGATACCTGGCCAGCATACAAACGCCCTAGCTACGTTCTTCATTTTCACTTCACCCAGATGCCCCTCGTGAAGCTCCTTTAGCACTTTATCCTGGAGTTTGGGTGGAATCACCACTCTGGATCCACACATCAAGGTTCCTCGGCACACTGACAGCTGTTCTCTTCTTTGCGAGAATGCTGGCAACAGTGATTCGCCATGTGCTGGCCATCCCTTCACTGTTAAATCGTAGACCCGTGAGAGAGTCGGGTCATTTCTTGTCTCCCTTTCAATGGCAGAATTTGTCACTGGTAGACATTCCACTATGGTAGAGTGGAATATCTCTACTGGGTCTACTGTAGGTGCCTCTTCTATCATTGGCAACGGTAGGCGCGATAAACCGTCAGCATTCCCATGCTGTTTTGACCCTTTGTATTCTATGTTGTATTGGTGTGCCCCTAGAAAAAGGGACCACCTCTGTAGCCTTTGTGCTGTCATAATGGGAACACCTTTTTTAGGGTTGAATATGGAGATGAGGGGTTGATGGTCAGTCAACAAGGTAAATTTTTGTCCGTGTAGGTAATGGTTGAATTTCTTCACTCCCCATACCAGGCTGAGTGCTTCCCTGTCTATTTGGGCATAGTTACGCTCAGCTGAGTTTAATGAGCGTGACGCAAAAGCTATCGGCCGTTCTGAGCCATCAGGGAATTTATGGGATAATACTGCTCCTATGCCGTAAGGGGATGCATCGCACGCCAGTCTGATTGGTAGTGATGGGTTGTAATGAGCCAAAACTTCTTCGGATGTGATTAAGTCTTTACATTTATGGAAGGCACGTTTACAGTCTTCGTTCCATTTCCAAATCACTCCTGTCTGTAGAAGTTCATTAAGAGGGTGTAGAAGAGTTGCTAAGTTCGGTAAAAATTTATGATAGTAATTTATTAATCCCAGGAATGACCTTAATTGTGAAACATTTTCAGGTGCTGGGGCTTTTATAACTGCTTCAATTTTTTCAGGTGACTTATGCAACCCTTCCTTATTAATTATGTGGCCACAATATGATATCTGATTTTGGAAAAATTCGCACTTGGGGCGATTTGCTCGTAGGCCCCATTCTTTCAGCCTAGTGAGCACCTGCTCCAAATTGGCAAGGTGCTCGTTGTCGTTTTCTCCTGTTATAAGGATGTCGTCTAGGTAGCATTGAGTCCCCGGAATCCCTTGCAGGACTTGCTCCATAGCTCTTTGCCAGATAGCTGGAGCTGATGCTACTCCAAAAATCAGTCGATTGTACTGGTACAGGCCTTTGTGTGTGTTTATTGTGAGATACTTTTTAGAGGCGTCCTCAACCTCCATCTGTAGATATGCCTGTGCCAAGTCAATTTTGGTGAAACGTTTCCCTCCGGATAGTGAGGCGAAAATATCTTCTATCCTCGGAAGAGGATACTGTACTGTGTGAAGGACTGGGTTCACAGTCACCTTGAAGTCACCACAGATGCGAATTTTTCTCTGTTCTTCAGATTTATCATTATTCAATGCTTTTTTCATGACTGGAACGATGGGTATTGCCCATTCGCTCCAATCTATTTTGGATAATACGCCTGCTTTTTCCAAATTCTCCAGCTCTGCCTTGACTGCTGGACGTATTGCGTATGGCACCGGTCCTGCCTTAAAACATTTGGGAATTGCTGCATCTTCCACTTTTATTGAGGCGGTGATGCCTTTCAAGGTTCCTAGTTTCTCTTGAAACACTTCTTTGGCGTTGGCCAAGATGTCTTTTAATCGTTCAGGTATGATGTCATCGTTGTTTTTTTCCTTACTGGTCACCGTCAGTGCCTGAATGGAGTGCCAGTCTAAATGTATATTCCTGATCCATTCGCGTCCCAACAACGGTGGACCACCATCTTGTAGAATGTATAAATACAACTTTTGTATTTCTTTGCCGTTGTATACAACAGGCACCCTTATTTTTCCTTCGGGGTATACTTTCTGCCCCGTATATGTTTTTAAGATAATGGATGTGTCTTTTAGAGGTATATGCGAAAATAGCCTCTCGTAATCCGGTCGATTTATTACGGTTAGAGCTGATCCTGTATCTAGCTCCATTTTAACTGGGGACCCTGCTATCGTGAGGGTAACCCAAATGGTTTGGTAATCCTCTTTGGCAAGTACATTATGTAATTTGAGACAGCTTAGTCTCTTGTTTCCGGAGTCGCTATCGCTCTTCTGGTCTTCGGAGTTACTGTCCGTCATCATTTGTACCTTCCTGTACTTTTCTTTATTGATTTTTTTTTTTCTGTCAGTGGATTTATTTTGCCCAGATTGGCATACCCATGCAATGTGTCCAATCTTCCCGCATTGCCTGCATGCTTTGTCCTTGAACCAGCAGTCCCTCTGGTTATGGGTGGATCTGCCGCAGCGATAACATCTTCCGAACCCCTGTGTCATTTCATGGGTGCCGAAGTCCTGTGTCTTTTGTTGTATCTCTGCAGCTCCTTTTGCTGCTGCTTCGTATGATACAGCCATACTGAAAGCTTTGTCCAATGTTAAATCTTTTTCAGAAAGCAGTCTTTTTTGTGTTCCTTCACTTAAGAGACCACAAACGAATTTGTCTCGAAGATAATCCGATAGTCCTGCCCCGAATTGGCAGTACTTTGATAGCTTTCTTAATTCGGTTAGGTAATCAGCGTTACTTTCATTCTTGTGTTGATTTCTCTTGAAGAACTTGAATCGTTCCGCTATCAGCAGCGGTGTTGGGTTTAAGTGCTCCTGCAGGGTATCAACAATTTCTTAAAAATTCTTGTCCTTTGGTTTGGCTGGAGTGATTAAGTTTCGTAACAGCCCGTATGTCTTAGCGCCCATTAAGTTCAGAAGTACTGAAGCTTTTTTTTATCTTCTATTCCATTTGCAGTGCAATATACCTCTACTCTTTCCACGTATGTGGTCCAATCCTCTATTTCACTATCAAAAGCATCAATATTACCAGATTTAGGCATGTCAGAAAAGATATGGCGCTTCCCGCGCTTTTTTTTTCTGTAGCAAAGATATGGTGCTTCCCGCGCTTTCCCGCCGCTTCTGCCGATAACAACGCTGTTTTACTGCGGTTTCCATTTATTCACTGTTGGAGACTCGTTCCCGCCGGAGGTCTGAACGCTGACCTGCTTGCCGCGCCGGCCGTCTCCCGAGTGCTCTCTCCCAGTCCGTTATTGCTTGCCTCCGATTTCGCTGCCTGTCTCAGCTGTAGAGCCCGCCGCTGGAGCCCCAGCCTGACGCCCAGGAAGGATTAGCGCAGTACCTGCCACCAGCTTGGCCAGCTGGTGAAACCACAGTTTCTCTTACTTCCTTGAGTCTTCTGGACGCCGGAGGAATCGATGTTCTTGAGGTGCTGCCGAATTGCAGGTAAGTCCGTTTCCACTTCGTCGCCACTGTAGTGTCCGTGTGTAGATAAAGACACTGAAGACAGGAGTTGGTTCATAGGTATTTACTAAGCAAGTCTGGGGGGGGTTCTAAAGGATATACACAATACACAGGCTTATATAGCCCAAGTGGCAATTACCGGCATTACGCACACCTGGGGCTCTTAAAGGCACATACACCACAGAAACGCTGATGGGCTATCACGCCTGCCACTGCCTACTGTGGAGGAAGCACCAGCAGTGGACCCTATCGAAATATTTTATTCGTCGATAATTGAACGATTGCCAGTAACTAACGCGGATATAGAGAAGGAGACCCACAATGATCCGACACTGTCTCGGGTATATGATTTGACGGTGAGCGGATGGCCAACACATGGCGACTCACTGTTGCCAGCATTCTCATCCAGAAGAGAACAGCTGTCAGTATGCCAGGGGACAGTGATGTGTGGATCCCGAGTGGTAATTCCACCCAAGTTAAGGGAGAGAGTGCTCAATGAGCTTCACGAAGGCCATCTGGGAGGGGTGAAAATGAAAAGCCTTGCTAGGGCTTATGTGTGGTGGCCGGGGATCGATCAACAAATCGAGGACCTAACAAAAAGCTGCTCAGGATGCCAGAAGATCCAAAATGCACCACCACATGCCCCTCTACACCCATGGGAGTGGCCCTCCTCTCCATGGCAACGGGTGCATATTGATTTTGCTGGTCCATTCATGGACTCAATGTTCCTAATAGCAGTGGATGCGCACTCGAAATGGCCTGAGGTGATCAAAATGTCCTCAACCACTACAGAGAAAACGATTGCAGTCCTACGGACCATATTTGCCAGGAACGGCTTGCCAGAGCAGATTTGCTCTGATAACGGACCACAGTTTGTGTCCAAAGAGTTTCGGAAATTTATGAGAAGGAATGGGGTAAGGCATTACACATCCGCCCCGTATCATCCAGCCACAAATGGATTGGCTGAGAGGTTCGTACAAACCTTTAAAAAGGCGATAAGGGCCATGTGCGATGATGAAATTCCACTACAGCATAAGGTGGACAATTTCCTGTTAGCCTACAGAAATGCGACACATGCAGTTACCAACCAGACCCCGGCCATGATGTTCTTTAACCGAAGGTTGAGATCTCGTCTGGATTTGCTCAGACCAAATGTGCGAAGAAATGTTGAGGATAAGCAATTCCAGCACATCAATGAGAAGCCGACAAGGAGCTTCAATGTAGGACAACCAGTCTTGGTCCGCGACTACCGAACAGAGAAATGGCAACCCGGAACGATATGCACACGGCAGGGGCCATTAATGTACACAGTGGATGTCGGGGAGAACATTGTGAGACGCCACGTCGACCAGATCCTAGCGTCACAGGAACGAGTCAACCCCATGTCTCGCGTACCTCGGGATGAACCCGACATACCGGTAGCATCTACCTCAGAAACTGTAGCAGCGGAAACTGATGAACTAACCGACGAAAGGGGGCCAGAATCGCCTCCGCACCAATAACAAGAACCTCAGGAAAGGCGCTATCCAGAAAGGATCAGGAAGCCGCCCCAAAGACTGAATCTATAAATGGACTATTTCAGTTTAAAGTGCATGTTAAAGTGTTAACTGTTATTTGAATGTTATGGGTACTGTTAATCTAACAGGGGAGGAATTGTAGTGTATGTACCTTTAAGAGAGAACTACTTTTACAGCTCCTGTATACTGTAGTACCGGCAGTGACCACACCTGTATATAAGCCTTGAGCATGCCTCTGTACTGTTAGTCTTTAGACTACCCTCCTCCAGTAAACACCTGTTGATTGTTAATTTACAGCCTCCGTCTAGTTATTGGAAAACATCATACTTTAAGAATCACGGATTCAACAACGGACACCTCAGCACTTCACTCTACCGCAAGCCCACGGACAACCTCACGATGCTCCACTTCTCCAGCTTCCACCCTAACCACGTTAAAGAAGCCATCCCCTATGGACAAGCCCTGCGAATACACAGGATCTGCTCAGACGAGGAGGAACGCGATGGACACCTACAGACGCTGAAAGACGCCCTCGTAAGAACGGGATATGACGCTCGACTCATCGATCGACAGTTCCGACGGGCCACAGCGAAAAATCGCATAGACCTCCTCTGAAGACAAACACGGGACACAACCAACAGAGTACCCTTCGTCATCCAGTACTTCCCCGGAGCGGAGAAACTACGCCATGTTCTTCGCAGCCTTCAACATGTCATCGATGATGACGAACACCTCGCTAAGGCCATCCCCACGCCTCCACTACTCGCCTTCAAACAGCCGCCTAACCTCAAACAGACCATCGTTCGCAGCAAATTACCCAGCTTTCAGGAGAACAGCGACCACGACACCACACAACCCTGCCACAGCAACCTCTGCAAGACATGCCAGATCATCAACACAGATACCATCATCACACGTGAGGACACCACCCACCAGGTACATGGTACATACTCATGTGACTCGGCCAACGTTGTCTACCTCATACGTTGCAGGAAAGGATACCCCGGAGCATGGTACATCGGCGAGACCATGCAGACACTGCGACAACGGATGAACGGACACCGCGCAACAATCGCCAGGCAGGAGTGTTCCCTCCCAGTCGGGGAACACTTCAGCAGTCAAGGACATTCAGCCTCCGATCTTCGGGTAAGCATTCTCCAAGGCGGCCTTCGAGACACACGACAACGCAAAATCGTCGAGCAGAAACTGATAGCCAAGTTCCGCACCCATGAGGATGGCCTCAACCGGGATCTTGGGTTCATGTCACGCTACATGTAACCCCACCTGATGTAGGGTCATCCAGACTCGAGTCGTCGTTGGCTTCTTTTCTCTACACAGATGCGGCCGGACCTGCTGTGATTTCCAGCAAAAAAAATGTTTTTTGTCTGTCTTTTTGTTTTTCATACAGACCCCAGCATCTGCAACATTTGACCCCTTGTGACCCCACCTCATTGTTCTTTGATGTAATGTTTTCCTGACTGACCTGTTTGGACACCATTCACACCTTTGATTGCTGTGATTATCTCTCTGCCGAGGTGTGATAAATGGCAGTTGGAAAGATTACCTGTAAACATCTGACATTATTCTCTGACTATATAAGCTGTGTCTTTATGCATTTCTCCACTTCACCTGACGAAGGAGCAGCGCTCCGAAAGCTCGTGATTTCAAATAAAGCTGTTGGACTATAACCTGGTGTTGTGTGACTTCTTACATAAGGATATAAGGGGTAAGCCATTCAGGACAGAGATGAGGAGAAATTTCTTTACCCAGAGAGTGGTGAACCTGTGGAATTCTCTACCACAGAAGGCAGTGGAGGCCAATTCATTAAAGATATTCAAGAAGGAGTTGGATATATTTCTTAAGGCTAAAGGGATCAAGGGATATGGGGGGAAGGCAGGGACAGGGTACTGAAATTGGATGATCAGCCATGATCTCATTGAATGGCGGAGCAGGCTCGAGGGGCCGAATGGCCTACTCCTGCTCCTATCTTCTATGTTTCTATGAAATTAATTCTGCTACTTGATATGTTTCAGGGAGGCAGGGAAGGAACATGGGGTAGGGATAAGCATGCCTTGTGCCCATTTTTCATGCATCAAATGGGCACCAAATTAGCAGTGGGATGACCTAAACCCAATGTACGGAGGTGTTGGCCTCACTGCTAAATTCGTGGGGGCCTTTTTATTAGGCGTCCTGGGCAGACGCTTAAAACAGGGCCCCCTTGAATACGTTAAATAAGGGCTCAACACTCGTCTAAGGATCTTTCAGTGAAATTGGCTGGCGTTGAGCCGGGCCGCCTCGTCTAAACTTTTTAAAGTTACCTTTATGTGGAGCCGCATGGGGGCTGGAGATTTCTGACCAGCCTACGATCAACGCCCTGCCCCAGGACCTACCTGACGGCCGGCTCTGGGGAGGCAGTCGGCCCAACCTCGCAGCTCGCCAACAATGTGCTGATGAGGCCTGAGGCCCAGTTTCGAGTGAGGCCTCTGGTGCTGCCTATTTCAGGCCTGAAATATGGGCCCAAAGAAAATGTTCCCACCCTGCAGTGTTCCTTAATTTAGGGGATTAACAGTTGGCAGTGGGGGAGAAGAAGGGTAGGTCCAGAACCAGGGGTCACAGTCTAAGGATAAGGGGTAGGCCATTTAGGACAGAAATGAGGAGGAATTTCTTCACCCAGAGAGTGGTGAACCTGTGGAATTCTCTACCACAGAAGGCAGTAGAGGCCAATACATTAAATATATTCAAGAAGGAGTTGGATATATTTCTTAAGGCTAAAGGGATCAAGGGGTATGGGGAGAAAGCAGGGACAGGGTACTGAATTTGGATGATCAGCCATGATCGCATTGAATGGTGGAGCAGGCTCGAGGGGCCAAATGGCCTACTCCTGCTCCTATCTTCTATGTTTCTATGTTTCACTATAGAATGGAATCAGAGGCTCTGAATGAAGTCGGCTTGATGGGCCAAATGGCCCTCTCTTGCTATGGATATCCTTGTGCTCCTATAACCGTAACTGCTCTGAAAGAACTAACTTACCATGACCGGGAACAAGAAGACTCCCGGCGCTGATCCTGTCCCCACCGCCACGCATAGGAATGGAGAAAAAATTCTTACTCGGTGTTGGAAAATTACAGAACGCATTTTCATAGAGAGAGCACAAAAGCCATTGAGTCCGCAAAGGGCAAAAGACGGGTGAAGCATTGAGAAAGTGACCATTAACCTATCACCCGCCACTTCCCAAAGCTGCCACCGCCAAGCTGGGGAATAAATATCTGGCTGCTACTGCCGGTCCCTCCAGTAATTAAAGGCACATAAACAGTCTGGGCAAGTTAACAATTAACAGGGTGTAATGGAATTGGAGAATGCTTTCAATAACCCACTGCGTAGGTCAATTATGTTCGACTCTGACTGCCAGCCTAACAGAAATGATGTGGAGTGGGCTTTAACCCTTGAGCTGCCGGGCGGCGTTATTTTTGCACGGGTTGTCCCTCCCGATCCTTCCGCCGGGAGGCCTGGTCCGTTCCGAGGGCCGTGCCTGGCCGCGTTACCGTGCTGCTGGTAAGCTGCTGGCTCCGAATGAGCTCCACGCCGGCGCCCTACTGGGTCAGCGGGAAGGCAGGTCCGGGAGACGGAGTGCCGGCCGATCGTGGGGAGGGGAGCGTAGGGGTGGGAAGCTGCTGCACCTCCTGGCCCCACGGAAAATAATTTTTTACTTACACTTTTGCTGCCTTTTCCTCTTCACCGCTCGGTTCACGGAGCATGATCCACCCAGTTAGTCCTATAAATTGCATCGGGGTTTTATGTATGCGAGAGGACCCAGATGGGAAATAGTAGCACAGTGGCTATGTTATGGGATTTGTATTCCAGAGGCCTGGACTAATCATCCAGAGAAATTAGTTAAAACCCCACTCCTGGCAGCTGGGAAATTTAAATTCAGTTAATTAAATAAATCTGGAATAGAAAGCCAGTATCAGTAATGGTGACTGTGAAACTATTGGATTGACATAAAAACCCATCTGGTTCACCAATGTCCTTTAGGGAAGGAAATCTGCCGTCCTTACCCGGTCTGGCCTACATGTGACTCCAGACCCACAGCAATGTGGTTGACTCTTAACTGCCCCCTGAAATGGCCTAGCTAGCCAATCAGTTGTCAAGAAGGCAGCTCGCCACCACCTTCTCAAGAGCAACTAGGGACGGGCAATAAATGCTGACCTTGCCAGTGACGCCCACATCCCGTGAATGAATTTAAAAAAATGTGCGTAAAGTAACGAGGGTTCCCAATCGTGCCTTCTGTTTGGAAAATTGCAAATGTCACTCCATTATTTAGGGAGGGAGGGAGAATCCAGGCAACTATAGACTTGTTACTTTACCATCAGTTGGGATCTGTCATCAGAGACCGAGTGACTGAGCATTTGGACGAGGACCTGCTGATCAAAGACAGTCAGCATGGATTAGTGAAGGGTGATTTGTGAAGGGTAGGTCATGTCTGACTAATTTAGTTGAAT
Source organism: Somniosus microcephalus (assembly GCF_052327205.1). Classification (NCBI taxonomy): domain Eukaryota; kingdom Metazoa; phylum Chordata; class Chondrichthyes; order Squaliformes; family Somniosidae; genus Somniosus; species Somniosus microcephalus. Next base: position 364,841,449 of record NC_140988.1, read on the forward strand.
TTTTTGGCATCACTAGCATGGTGCACTGGGGAGTGTCTATAGGAACATAAGAAAGAACTTAAGAACATAAGAAATAGGAGCAGGAGTAGGCCATTCGGCCCTTCGAGCCTGCTCCGCCATTCAATAAGATCATGGTTGATCTTCTACCTCAACTCTGCCTACCCACCCTATCCCCATATCCCTTGATTCCCTGAATATCTATATGGATTTCCAGAGGGCATTTCATAAGGTTCTACAAAAAGGATTATTAGCAAAGTGAAAGCGCCCAGAATTGGAGGTAACCTTTTGACTTGGGTTGGTAATTGTTTGGAAGGTAAGAGACAGAGAGGGCGATTTTGCCAGCCCTGGGGAGGCAGGTAAGGAGGCGGGACTGCCGGGAAAATGGCAGAATCTGGGGCCAGGTACCGATCCTGCCCCCATGCCCCCAACCCGCCTCCATGCCATCTTCCCAGGAGGCAGGTACCCAACCCACGCCAGGTCCCGCCTCCCCGAGGTAGGAAGGGGATTAGTGCCAATTAACTGCCTGTTAACAGATAATTAACAGGCAGTTTATGGAGAATCCCTATTTTCAGCCCTGAAGTGTGGGCTTCCCGACGGCTCCGAACCTCATCAGGGTCCGCGAGGCGGGCCGTCGGTCTGTGGGGGTCGGAGGGGCCGAGATGTCCGGTGTGCAGGTGAGTAATGGGTCATGTGTGCAGAGGTAAGTGTGTGAGGTGTGTGTAAAGTGTTTTAATAAGTTTTACTTACCTTTACTTTCTCCTGCAGGCTTCCTCCCTTCAGGTCTCGGGAGCCCCTCAGCTCACCAGCACAGAAAGCAGAATGGCCGCTGAATTGTCAAAAGCTGCAGCCTCTGCTTTCTGCTCAGGAGAGATCTCTAACTGAGCCTGAGTGGAAGGGCTCAACTTAGAGGACAGGTTGTCAGTGTTTGACAGCTTCACAGAGCCGTCAAACACTGACATTTCATCTGTCAAAAGCTCTTGACAGATGAAACATCACTCGCTGACGTCACCTGTAACCGGCTTTCCCTTAATTGGCCTGCTAAACCCGCTGGGTGGACTTAACAAGGTCAATCAAGGTTAAATAGCATGGGTTGGCCACAAGTCGATGGAGACAGGACTAATACCCGACAAGTGGGAGTCCCGCCTCCAAAAGCTCCCCATTGAGAAAATCCAGCCCAGAGAGTAGGGATAAAGGGAATGTACTCTGATTGATGGGATGTGACAAGTTGTGCTCCTCAGGAATCTGTATTGATGCCTCAGCTTTTCGCCATATATTATTAATATATAGTAACATGGATGAAGTAATAAAGAGCTGTATATCCAAGTTTTCAGATGACACTATATTAGGAGACACAGTAAGTTGTGTGTTTATGGGAGCAGGAAGTTTTTTTTATTCGTTCATGGGATGTGGGCGTCGCTGGCAAGGCCAGCATTTATTGCCCATCCCTAATTGCCCTTGAGTGTCTTGCTAGGCCATTTCAGAGGGCAGTTAAGAGTCAACCACATTGCTGTGGGTCTGGAGTCACATATAGGCCAGACCGGGTAAGGACGGCAGATTTCCTTCCCTAAAGGACATTAGTGAACCAGATGGTGTTTTTACGACAATCCGATAGTTTCATGGTCACCATTACTGACACTAGCTTTTTATTCCAGATTTATTTAATTAACTGAATTTGAATTCCCCAGCTGCTGTGGTGGGATTTGAACTCTTGAACCTGGATTATTAGTCCAGGCCTCTCAATTACTAGTCCAGTTACAAGGGGCCATACAAACATACAAAATAAGGTCCCACATAAGAGATTAGCTTGCAAAATTAAGGCACATGGGATTGGGGGCAAGGTATTGACTTGGATAGAGAACTGGTTGGCGGACAGATAGCAAAGAGTTGGAATAAACGGGTCATTTTCCAATTGGCAGGCAGTGACTAGTGGGGTACCGCAAGGATCGGTCCTAGGACCCCAGCTGTTCACAATATATATTAATGATCTGGACGAGGGAATTGGATGTAATATCTCCAAATTTGCAGACGACACAAAGCTGGGTGGGAGGGTAAGCTGTGAGGAGGATGTCGTGAAACTCCAGTACGATTTGGACAGGTTGGGTGATTGGGCAGAAACATGGCAAATGCACTATAATGTGGATAAATGTGAGGTTATACACTTTGGTGGCAAAAACAGGAAGGCAGATTATTATTTGAATGGCAATAGATTGGGAGAAGGGGAAGTGCAAAAAGACCTGGGTGTTCTTGTGCACCAGTCACTGAAGGTAAGCATGCAGGTGCAGCAGGCAGTTAAGAAGGCAAATGGTATGTTGGCCTTCGTAGCAAGAGGGTTCGAGTACAGGAACAAGGATGTCTTGCTGCAGTTGTACAGGGCCTTGGTGAGACCGCACCTTGAGTACTGTGTGCAGTTTTGGTCACCTTACCTGAGGAAGGACGTACTTGCCATGGAAGGAGTGCAGCGAAGATTCACCAGGCTGATACCTGGGATGGCAGGAATGACGTATGAGGAGAGATTGTGTCGATTGGGCTTATACTCACTGGAGTTTAGAAGATTGAGAGGGGATCTCATCGAAACCTATAAAATTCTGTCAGGCCTGGACAGACTAGATGCAGGAAGGATGTTTCTGATGGCCGGGGAGTCCAGAACCAGGGGTCATAGTCTAAGGATAAGGGGTAAGCCATTTAGGACTGAAATGAGGAGGAATTTCTTCACCCAGAGAGTGGTGAACCTGTGGAATTCTCTGCCACAGAGGGCGGTGGAGGCCAGTTCATTAAATATATTCAAGAAAGAGTTGGATATATTTCTTAAGGCTAAAGGGATCAAGGGATATGGGGAGAAGGCAGGGACAGGGTACTGAATTTGGATGATCAGCCATGATCTCATTGAATGGCGGAGCAGGCTCGAAGGGCCGAATGGCCTACTCCTGCTCCTATCTTCTATGTTTCTATGTTTCTATGTATACAGGGCTTGACAGGGTCGATGCAGGGAGGATGTTTCCCCTGGCTGGGGAGTCTAGAACCAGGGGTCACAGTCTCAGAATAAGGGGCTGGCCATTTAGGACTGAGATGAGGAGAAATTTCATCACTCAGAGGGTGGTGAATCTTTGGCATTTTCTACCCCTGAGGGCTGCGGAGGCTCAGTCATTGAGTATATTCAAGATAGAGATCGATAGATTTTTGAATATTAAGGGAATCAAGGGATATAGGATAGTGCAGGAAAGGGGAGATGAGGTAGAAGATCAGCCATGATCTTACTGAATCGCGGAGCAGGCTCGAAGGGCAAATGGCCTACTCCTGCTCCTATTTCTTATGTTCTTATGACATAGACAGACTAAGTGAGCAGGCAAAACTGTGGCAGATGAAATTCAATGTTGGAATAAAGGAATAAACGTTAAGCCTCCTTAACTACCGGAACAGAATGGGCTACCATTTTCTCAGTGTCTAGATTGTATGTGACTGCAGCCACCAAATAGTCCATATAGTCAAGCAATGTCCTGTAAGTTGCCATGATTTATTCCTCCTCATAAATTCTGTTGTCCCTGAGCTCTTCAAAGAAGATAACCAGGTTTGTTTTTTATCCATTCATGGGATGTGGGTGTCGCTGGCAAGGCCAGCATTTATTGCCCATCCCTAGTTGTCCTTGAGAAGGTGGTGGTGAGCCGCCTTCTTGAACTGCTGCAGTCCGTGTGGTGAAGATACTCCCACAGTGCTGTTAGGAACGGATTCCAGGATTTTGACCCAGCGACGATGAAGGAACGGCGATATATTACCAAGCACATGCCTGTAATAGAGTCGTCATTGAGAGGACCATCAAAGGTTTAAAGGGACACGTTTGCTGTTTTGATAGGTTATGTATGACTCTGCAATGTACTCTAAATCATATGCCCTGCACTGTTGCATTCTACTGTGCCCTGCACAACTTTGCCATCCAAACGTGGCTGGACGTGGACAATCCTGAGGAGGCCTTAGCTGCTTTGAAGACATTGAGGAGAACATCAACATGATTGTGACTCAGAGGACTCCTCAGTGACGGCTTCAAGGGGCATCAGAGCACAACTGAGAAATGAAGGAGTCTAGAACCAGGGGCTACAGCCTCAGGATAAAGGGTAGGCCATTCAGGACTGAGATGAGGAGAAATTTCTTCACTCAGAGTGTGGTGAACCTTTGGAATTCTCTACCCCAGAGGGCTGTGGAGGCTCAGTCATTGGGTATATTCAAAACAGAAGTCGATAGATTTCTGACTAGTAAAGGCATCAAGGGATATGGCGATAGAGCTGGTGAATGGAGTTGAGGCAGAAGATCAGCCATGATCTCATTGAATGGCGGAGCAGGCTTGAAGGGCTGAATGGTCTACTCCTGCTCCTATTTCTTATGTTCTTATATTCTTAGTTTCATCTGTTTAAAACAGTCTACATTTCTCACAACTCTCATAAATCCTTTCCACTCAGATAAATGACAAGTCCTTCAATCCAATACCCAGTCTAGAGCATCACATCACATCACAGCAAAAGTCTTTGACCCAAGTCTTAATCACTTGAATCAATAAGTTAGCATGAAATAAGTGCACCCTTTCCTCAGGGGGACATTCGTCAGAGCTATGCCGGAGATGGAGGTCAATGTTGTCCTGCCAGAGCCACGTGAGTAACTCAGCACCTACAATGTCGCCCTACCATACAAACATGCCACACGCACACACGTGCACACATGCAGGCACACGCACACATACACACACGCCTACACATACACACATGCCTACACATACACAAACATGCGCACATATAAACACACGCACGCATACACAAACATGCACGCGCAAATACACAAACATGCACGCACACATGTACACGCACACACACAAAACATTCCGCCCTCTTGTCTCCATCCTGCGGGGACCAAGCTTACTCCTTCTCAACATCTGCCATCTTTTCCTGCAGGTCTAGCACAGCCAAAGGGGCCGCAGGATGAGGAGAAGGATGGGGAAGAGGAGAAGGAAGAAGAGGACCTGGGCCCATCCTTTAGCCTAGTGCCATATGAGGAGGAAAAGCAGGACCGGAAGCCACGGCAACACGGAGAGGCAACCCATCACGTCCCATTCACCTCTGGCCCAAACCCCTCCCTCAGATTAACACCAGAGTCAATGGCTTTCTCTCTCGCAGGCAACAGCTCAGGGGCTTTCCCCCGGAGAGAATTTAGAAAGTAATAGTAATTGCCAGCCTGTGAGCCACTGAGCACAGGGGAACCGGAGGAGTGGGTGATTGGCAAGAATGAGCCATCTTCCCCGCAGAGGCTGCTGATGACTTCAAAGTTCTGGGACCCAGAATTCATGGGCACTTGCCTGAAGAGAAGGATGTTCGAGGAACATCAAACCTACCTGGAAGTTCTGAGGATAATCTCCCAGGATCGGGCCGTGATTCTGGGCAGGGGTGTGGGGGAGATCGGGAGGCGGGTGGTGGGGCCGGGGGGGGTGGGCGGTGGTGGTGCAGGGTGAGCGGAGGCCTCCAGAGGCCTCCAGTTTTAATGTGGAGCGAGGAGGAGCACTCCTGCTCCTTCTGGCTCCATATTTAGGTCAGTTTACTGACCTTTTTTTGGTGGCAGCCTCCAGCGGTCCCTTTAAAGGCCATTGGTTTGGCTGCTCTGCGCTTTGAGAACACTGACCACAGCAGGCACGGTCAGCCACCTGTTTTGGGAAGGGGCCTGAAATAGGCCTTGTGCCCCTGATCTGCATGGGCAATGAACTCAATGACTCGTAGGGCACTCGAACCAATATGGCGTGTGCAATGCATACCCAGTGCGGAAACATAGAAACATAGAAGATAGGAGCAGGAGTAGGCCATTCAGCCCCTCGAGCCTGCTCCGCCATTCAATGAGATCATGGCTGATCATCCAAACTCAGTACCCTGTCCCTGCCTTCTCCCCATATCCCTTGATCCCTTTAGCCTTAAGAAATATATCCAACTCCTTCTTGAATATATTTAATGAATTGGCCTCCACTGCCTTCTGTGGTAGAGAATTCCACAGGTTCACCACTCTCTGGGTGAAGAAATTCCTCCTGATCTCAGTCCTAAATGGCTTACCCCTTATCCTTAGACTGTGACCCCTGTTTCTGGACTCCCCGACCATCGGGAACATCCTTCCTGCATCTAGTCTGTCTAGTCCTGTTAGAATTTTATAAGTTTCAATGAGATCCCCTCTCATTCTTCTAAACTCTAGCGAATATAAGTCTAATTGACCCAATCTCTCTTCATACGTCATTCCTGCCATCCCAGGTATCAGTCTGGTGAATCTTCGCTGCACTCCCTCCACGGCAATAACATCCTTCCTCAGATAAGGCGACCAAAACTGCACACAATACTCAAGGTGTGGTCTCACAAAGGCCCTGTACAACTGCAGCAAGACATCCTTGTTCCTCTACTTGAACCCTCTCGCTACAAAGGCCAACATACAATTTGCCTTCTTAACCGCCTGCTGCACCTGCATGCTTACCTTCAGTGACTGGTGCACAAGGACACCCAGGTCTCGTTGCACTTCCCCTTCTCCCAATCTATTGCTGTTCAGATAATAATCTGCCTTCCTGTTTTTGCCACCAAAGTGGATAACCTCGCATTTATCCACATTATACTGCATCTGCCAAGCATCTGCCCAATCACCCAACCTGTCCAAATCATACTGGAGTTTCTCGGCATCCTCCTCACAGCACACATGCCCACCCAGCTTTATGTCGTCTGCAAACTTGGAGATATTACATCTAGTTCCCTCGTCTAGATCATTAATATATATTGTGAATAGCTGGGGTCCTAGCACCGATCCCTGCGGTATCCCACTAGTCACTGCCTGCCACTCGGAAAAAGACCCGTTTATTCCAACTCTTTGCTTCCTGTCTGCCAACCAGTTCTCTATCCAAGTCAGTACCTTGTCCCCAATCCCATGTGCTTTAACTTTACACGCTAATCTCTTATGCGGGATCTTATCGAAAGCCTTCTGAAATCCAAATACTCCACATCCACTGGTTCTCCCTTATCTATTCTACCAGTTACATCCTCAAAAAATTCCAGTAGATTAGTGAAGCACGATTTACCTTTTGTAAATCCATGTTGACTTTGTCCGATCCTGTCACTGTTTTCCAATGAATGAGCGGGCACACGGCGTATGCCTGTTTTTTTGCTTGTTCCTATCTATAGGCCAATGCCATTAGCTGTGAAGAGGACAGTAAGCGTCTTTAGGAGGATGTAAGCGGTTAGTAGATTGGGCAGATAGGTGCTGGATGAAATTTAACGTGGACAAACGTGAGATGATACATTTTGCGGGGGGCAGGGAGGGGGGGAGATCAAGCAGAGGAAATAAGGTTCGCAACGGTAAAACTTTCAAAGGAGTAGACGAGCAAGAGTTCAGATACACAAATCTTTAAAAGTGGAAGGATGTTGATAAAGCTGTTAAAAAAAAGCATAAGGGATCCTCGAGTTTATAAATAGGGCTATAGAATAGAAAAATAAAGAGAGGAGGACTTACATTTATATAGCGCCTTTCATGACCACCGGACATCTCAAAGCGCTTTACAGCTAATGAGATAATTTTGGTGTGTAGTCACTGTTGTAATGTGGGAAACGCGGCAGTCAATTTGCACACAGCAAGCCCCCACAAACAACAACGTGACAATGACCAGAGAACCTGTTTTTTATTATCTTGATTGAGGGATAAATATTGGCAAGGACACCGGGGGATAACTCCCCTGCTCTTCTTTGAAATAGTGCCATGGGACCATTTACGTCCACCTGAGTGCATACAGGGCCTCGGTTTAACATCTCATCCCAAAAGACAGCACAGCACTCCACTGGAGTGTCAGCCTAGATTTATGTGTTAGAGCATATATGGGACTTAAACCCACAACTTTCTGACTCAGAGGTGAAGTATGCTACCAACTGAGCCACAGTTGACACTAAGAGTGTAAGAATTAGGAGCAGGCGTAGGCCATACGGCCTGTTGAGCCTGTTGTGCCTTTCAATAAAATCAGGGCTGATCTTCAACCTGAACTCCACTTTCCCGCGCTATCCCAATATCCCTTTATTCCACTAGAGCTCAAAAATCTATCTATCTCAGCCTTGAATATAGTCAACAGTTCAGCATCCACAGCCCTTTCGGGTAGAGAATTCCAAAGAGGTAATTCTGTTTGCTTTTGTACTCTATGGGGGAAAAATTCAGTTGGTAGCGCCACCCCTTAGCGCCTTAAGAGGGCGCTAAGTGGGGCGCAAACCAACTAGTGCCCGGGCGCGGCACTGCCCACGCCTCCCACAAAATTCAGCGGGAGGTTAGTGGTGGCGCTAACCGGTAGCGCCCTGCGGCGCTGCGCCACTGGCGATGATGTCATTGGTGTGCGCAGCGCCCCGCTCACACCCCGGCCACAATCTTCGGGAGCGCCCCCTGACTTACCGCCGGACGCTGTTGTGTATGTACCTTTAAGAGAAGAACTGATTTTATACTGCAGTACCGGCAGTGACCACACCTGTATAAAAAGCCCTAGCAGGCTTCTGTACTTCAGTCTGACGTTTACCCTCTGTTCAGTAAATACCTGTTTTATTGTTCTCCTGCAGTCTGTGTATTATTGATACTCGGACACTACACTGGTGACGGGCAGGTTCAAACTCACCTGCAGTACTGCATCACCTCACGGGGATCTTTCCCTGAGAAGAAGCTTCTTGGAGGTCGAAGTCGGGTCAACGGGCGTCGACCGCGGGCAACTGCCCAAGGATCCATCGGTGTTCGGAGAATTGTGGGAGAGCCTGTGGAGAGCTGGCTTGGCTCCCCAGTCAAGGTGTTCCAGCAAATTGTGCTGGTAGCAGGTAGTGCGCTGACCCTTCCGGACTGCGGCGGGCTCGAGCTTGATCGAGCGGCTCTGCAAAGGGGCTGCGCAGCGTCGTCGGGAGGAAAGAGAGAGAGAGAGGGTGGAGCGCACAGGGCGCGGTCGGTGCTCAAGAACCGGGCAGCGTAGAGAAAATAAAACGAGGGGAAGGAAAAGTGAGACGCGCCGAAGCTGCGGGTCGCCGCCATTACCCTGTAGAACGCTAGGAGCAGCGTGGCAGCAAGGGGAAGAAGGAAAAGCGCGGGAGGCGCCATTTTATTCCATTGGGGAAGAAGGAAAAGCGCGGGAGGCACCATTTTATTCCATTGGGGAAGAAGAAAAAAGCGCGGGAGGCGCCATTTTAAATCACCCAAGATGCCGAAGAGTGGCAGTATCACTGCTTTCGACAACGAGGTAGAAGACTGGACCACGTATGTGGAAAGAATTGAAGTGTACTGCAATGCCAATGAGGTGGCCAATGGAAAGAAGGCGTCGGTATTATTAAATTTGATGGGCGCCAGAACGTACGGCCTATTGCAGAATTTAATTACCCCAGCTAAACCAATGGAGAAAAGTTTTGAAGAGATTGTTAATATCTTACAGGAACACTAAACCCTACACTGCTGCTGATAGCAGAAAGATTCAAGTTCCATAAAAGAAACCAGCACAAAGATGAGAACAATGCTGACTATCTTACGGAACTACGCAAGTTATCGAAGCACTGCCAGTTCGGAGCAGGACTGGCAGACACCTTACGGGATAAATTTGTCTGCGGGCTGCAAGTGAAGGAACCCAGAAACGACTACTTTCGAAAAAGGACCTGACGCTAGAACAGGCTTTCAGCGTGGCAGTATTCTACGAAGCAGCAGCACGGGGAGCTGCGGAAATACAACAGAAACCACAAGAATACAGCGCTAACGAAATGGCGTATGGAGCAGAAAAGTGCTATCGCTGCGGCAGAACAACCCATGATCAGAAGGACTGCTGGTTTAAGGACAAAGTATGCAGGCAATGTGGGAAAATGGGACATATAGCAAGAGTCTGCAGGCCGGGAAAGAAAACCAACACTGCAAGAACTACTAAGGAAAAGTACAAGAAAGTAAAAAAAATGACAGACAGTAGTTCGGAAGATCAGGAGAGTGATAATGGCCCAGAAATTCGCGTCGGGGGCTTCCCGCGGGTGCAAGCCCCCGACCTACACTTACCTAGCGCGCCGGCAGTTGAAGCCTGGGCCTGCATGGATTTTCCTGTCTGTGGCCCGGTTCAGCTCCCGGCGTGCTGTGCTTGCGTGACCCAGTGGCGCACTTAGTGCGATGCGTCGGCTGGGATCACGTGAGCACTGGTCAACCAATCGGAGGATGCAAAAGTTCATTCATGAGTTTGACAGTAAGAACTGTCAAACTCATGACAACTCCGGGCGCCCAAAACAAAATTTAAACTTGAAATAACATTTTAAAAAACATCACACTATTTAAATGAACTATAAATAACTTTAAATAACTATTTTAAACAATAATTTAAATTTTTGAAAAAAATAATTTTATAAAAAATCGGAGCTAAAAATACACTTACCTTACTGTAAAGTCTTTAAAAATAATAAACCTGTGGAAAAAAAATTCTAATTTTAATTAATAGACCACTTACCTTTTAAAATGAAGTCCTTACGTCTGCTTTTTTAAAGTGTAAAAAGTGGAGGCCTTCACGCACGGGCAAACCTGGAAAAAAAAGGAAGTTCAACACGCACGGGCAGGCTCCTGCGCGCACGCATTCGACCTCTGAACCCCTTGGTTCAGAGGATCAGAAATGCCGGTTTCCCACGCATGCGCTGTGCATGCAGAAAACCAGCAATTCCATCGGTCCCATGCGTGAGTACATAGTGCTTACTCACGCGTTGGGACACTAATTTCTGGGCCATTGACTCCGGGAGCAGGAGACTAAGTTGTCTAAAGTTACACAACGTGATCGCAAAGGAGGATCACCGAACCATTTGGGTCACCCTCATGATAGCAGGGTCCCAAGTAAAGATGGAATTGGATACAGGATCAGCCCTAACTGTCATGAATCGACGAGACTATGAGCGGCTATTCTCACACATACCCTTAAAGGACACGTCCATTGTATTGAAGACATACACGGGGCAAAAAGTCTACCCCAGAGGAAAAATAAGGGTGCCAGTTAAATACAATGGCAAGGAAACACAGAAACTGTATCTATATATACTACAAGATGGAGGACCACTATTATTGGGACGTGAATGGATCCGAAAAATACAATTGGATTGGCATTCCATTCAGGCGCTAACTGTGACTGACAAAAAGGATGATGACGTCACACCTGGACGACTGTCAAAAATTCTAACTGACGCGAAAGAGGTGTTCCAACAAGGACTTGGGACTCTAAAAGGAGTAAAGGCAACGATAAAAATTGAAGATAACGCAAACCCAAAATTTTTAAAGGCCAGACCGGTACCGTACGCGATCCGCCCAGCCGTTGAAGCAGAACTGGAGAGTCTGGAGCGTTCGGGTGTGCTGTCCAAGGTGGACTGGAGCGAGTGGGCCACACCCATCGTTCCTGTAATGAAGAAATCATTGAGCAGCACGCCTGGGGAGCCGAAGAAGGTTCGCATCTGTGGGGACTTCAAGGTAACTGTGAACCCAGTCCTGCACACAGTACAATATCCACTTCCACGGATAGAAGATATTTTCGCCTCACTATCTGGAGGGAAACGCTTTACGATGATTGATCTGGCCCAAGCCTATCTACAAATGGAGGTGGAAGAAGCATCTAGGAAATACCTCACGATAAACACTCACAAAGGCCTTTACCAGTACAATCGACTGGTGTTCGGGGTAGCATCAACCCGGCTATTTGGCAGAAGGCGATGGAACAAGTCCTGCAAGGGATCCCGGGGACCCAGTGTTATTTGGATGACATCCTAGTTAAGGGCGAAAATGACAGTGAACACCTTGCCAACCTGGAGCAGGTGCTCACTAGATTGCAGGAATATGGGCTACGAGCCAACCGCCCCAAATGCGAGTTCTTCAGGAGACAAATCTCGTATTGTGGCCACATGATTGATGAGGAAGGGTTGCATAAGTCGCCAGACAAGATTGAGGCTGTAGTCAAGGCTCCAGCACCGGAAAATGTGTCGCAACTGAGGTCGTTTCTCGGGTTGGTGAACTACTACCATAAGTTCTTGCCGAATTTATCTACAATTCTACACCCACTGAATGCCCTGCTACAAACTGGAGTAACATGGAAATGGAGTGATGAGTGTAAGCGTGCCTTTCAGAAATGTAAATGCCTAATCACTTCAAAAGAAGTATTGGCCCACTACAACCCAACACTACCGATTCGGTTGGCATGTGATGCGTCTCCCTACGGCATTGGAGCGGTGCTGTCACACAAATTCCTTGACGGTTCAGAGAGGCCAATAGCCTTTGCGTCGCGCTCATTAACCTCAGCCGAGCGTAACTACACCCAGATTGACAGGGCGGCCCTCAGCCTGGTGTGGGGAGTAAAGAAGTTCAATCACTATCTGCACGGGCAGAAATTCACCCTATTGACTGATCATCAGCCCCTGGTCTCCATTTTTAACCCAAAGAAGGGCGTTCCGGTGATGACGGCGCAACGGCTGCAAAGATGGTCACTTTTTCTAGGGGCACATCAGTACGACATAGAGTACAAAGGTATGAAACAGCATGGAAACGCTGATGGGCTGTTGCGCCTACCGTTGCCTATGGTAGAGGAAGCACCTGCAGTGGACCCTGCTGAGATATTCCATGCGACCATAGTCGAATGTCTGCTTGTTACAAACACAAGTATAGAGAAGGAAACCCGAAATGACCCGACACTCTCTCGGGTCTATGATTTGACGGTGAAGGGATGGCCAGCACATGGTGACTCACTGTTGCCAGCATTCTCGCCAAGGAGAGAACAGCTGTCAGTGTGCCGGGGGACCTTGATGTGTGGATCCCGAGTGGTAATTCCACCCAAGTTGAGGGACAGAGTGCTCAATGAGCTTCATGAGGGTCATCTGGGAGGGGTAAAAATGAAAAGCCTAGCCAGGTCTTATGTGTGGTGGCCGGGAATCAATAAACAAATCAAGGACCTGACCAAGAGCTGCTCAGGATGCCAGAAAGTCCAAAATGCACCACCACAGGCCCCTCTGCACCCATGGGAGTGGCCCTCATCTCCATGGCAACGGGTACACATTGATTTTGCTGGCCCATTTATGGACTCAATGTTTCTAATCGCCATGGATGCCCATTCGAAATGGCCAGATGTCATCAAAATGTCCTCCACCACCACGGAGAAAACTATTGCAGTCCTACAGACCATCTTCGCCAGGAATGGCTTGCCAGGACAGATTTGCTCCGACAATGGGCCACAGTTGGTGTCCGAGGATTTCCGGAGGTTTCTGAGGAATAATGGGGTAAAACATTACACATCTGCCCCATATCATCCAGCCACAAATGGATTGGCTGAGAGGTTTGTTCAGACCTTTAAAAAGGCAATAAAGGCGATGTATATCGACGACATACCACTACAACACAAGGTAGATAATTTCTTGTTTGCTTACTGGAATGCGACACATGCAGTCACCAACCAAGCTCCAGCCATAATGTTCTTCAACCGAAGGCTAAGATGTCACCTGGATTTGCTCAAACCAAACATAAGACGAGATGTTGAGGATAAGCAATTCCAGCACAACAATGAGAAGCCAACCCGGAGCTTCAAGATAAGGCAACCAGTCTTGGCCCGCGACTACCGAACAGAAAAATGGCAGCCAGGAACGATATGCACACAGCAGGGACCACTAATGTACACAGTGGACGTTGGAGAGAGCATCGTGAGACGCCATGCTGACCAGATTCTAGAGTCACAGGAACAAGCCAAACCTATACCACGAGCATGTGCACCTGGTAATGAACCCGAAGTACAGATTGCGTCTACCTCAGAAGCAGTGGTATTGGAAGCTGACGAACCAACCAATGACAATGAGCCAGAATCGACTCCGCCGCAAGAACAGGATACTCGAGAAAGGCGCTATCCAGTCAGGATCAGGAAGCCTCCTCAAAGACTGAACTTATAAATAATTATTTCAGTTGATGTATATAGTACAGAGAAAATTGTAATTGTAATTAGTTATTATTTAGTTGTTAAATGAATGTTATGTACTGTTTATCTAAAAGGGGAGGAATTGTTGTGTATGTACCTTTAAGATACGAACTGATTTTATACTGCAGTACCGGCAGTGACCACACCTGTATAAAAAGCCCTAGCAGGCTTCTGTACTTCAGTCTGACGTTTACCCTCTGTTCAGTAAATGCCTGTTTTATTGTTCTCCTGCAGTCTGTGTATTATTGATACTTGGACGCTACAGACGCTATGTCCGACAGGGTCAGGGGGACGTACCTGTGGCCGGGGAGGCGCAATTTAAAGGCGAGGTGCGGGGCGGCCATTTTTGTTGCTGGCTGCCTGCCAGCACCTGCCTGCGCTCCCGTCCCCGGCCTCCTGAAACGCCCCCCCACCCCCCGCGGAGTGCCGGCTGCACTCCAAGAGCCCGGCACTTCCCTTGGGTGCCAGGCTCTTTTGCCTGCACTCCTGATCCCCGGGGGCCCAGCTGGACCCCAGGTCGCCATGCAGAAGGCCCCTCCCCTTTAAGAAGGGGAGGAAGGCCTGCAATAACTGTGGCACGTAGCGCCACGATATTCACTCACAGCGCCCCAAGAGGGATGCGGTGCACTTCCAGTAGCGCCCCGCTTCCCTCTTGGGGCGCAACCACTTAATTTCCGGCGTGGGGGCGCAAATTTTTCCAGTGCGCTACTTTTAGCGCCCCGGCGAAGTTAGCGCCTCAATTGGGGCATTACTCAATTTTTAGCCCTATAGTCCTATTTATAAATCCTTGGAAAGATGTCCAGGCCTTGGAGAGGGTGCAGGAGCATAACTAAGGGGAGAATCTTTGTTTATCAGCAAAGATCAGCGATCATTTCGCTAGAAGGAACAAGATTAAGAAGACATCTGAAGGAGGTGTTCAAAATAATGAGGGATTTTGATAAGGTTAAATGGGGAAAAACTATATCCACTGATCAGTGAGCCGGTAACTAGAGGGCGTGAATTTAAGATCATGAATGAAGAGGTTGGGAGAATTTTTTTTTCACAGAGAGTTGGGACATGGAATGTTCCTGAACAAATCTGTTGTCTGTTAGTTTTCTCCTCTCATTCTGTCTGCTCCCTCGCTGCACTTTCTAGAGATAGTGGTTAATTAGGGGGTAATAAACTTATCATGGAATGTTTGATTAGACTCTATCTCGTGCCTGTGTCACCCTTGAGACACCCTGTGTCACCCTTGGGTGACGAGATAACCGGCATGAATTTGGACAAGTTTTCTATGCTTTCATTAACCACAGGTGTTCCCGGCTGGTCCTATTGATACATTAGCTGCCATTTGGCTTTCCTGGGATACTTACATTCTACAGCCAACAGTACAGATGTGCTGATTTGATGTCAGATGACAGCCTTGGCTGAGTCGGGAGCACTCGTGCCTCTGAGTTAGAAGGTCAAGGGTTCAAGTCGCACTCCAGGGACTTGAGTGCTTAATCTAGGCTGACACTCCCAGTGCAGTGCTGAGGGAGCGCTGCACTGCCGGAGGTGCCGCCTTTTGGATAAGACGGTAAACTGAGGCCCCGTCTGCCCTCTCAGGTGGATGTAAAAGATCCCATGGCACTATTTTGAAGACGAACAGGGGAGTTATCCCCGGTGTCCTGGCCAACATTTATTCTTCAACCAAAAACACTAAAACAGATAATCTGGTCATTTACCTCATTGCTGTTTGTGGGACCTTGCTGTGCGGAAATTGGCTGCCGAGCTTCCTATATTACAGCCTAGGATTCCCAACATTACAACGGTGACTACACTTCAAAAGTACTGCCTTGGCTGTAAAGCGCATTGGGATGTCTTGAGGTCATGAAAGGCGCTTTCTGCTGAGCTTACATTATATTGAAGCCGGTTGCTCAGAGTTGTGAGAGATTAGGCCAATGATGGTGCTTGCTTCAGTCTCGCCTCCATCTTTGTGGGGCTGCAGCGTGCCTGAGGCCAGTAACTCAACGGAGTGGGCGAGTATCACCCGTCCTTTAGCCTTGGTCCTTGTCGATATGCCCTTGTAGCCTCCATACCTTAGAGTCATAGAGTCATAGAGTTTTACAGCACAGAAAGAGGCCCTTCGGCCCATCGTGTCTGCGCCGCCCATCCATCCCTGTCCAGTCTAATCCCATTTTCCAGCATTTGGTCCATAGCCTTGTATGCAATGGCATTTCAAGTGCTCATCCAAATGCTTCTTGAATGTTGTGAGTGTTCCTGCCTCTACCACCCTTTTAGGCATTGAGTTCCACATTCCAACCACCCTCTGGGTGAAAAAGTTCCTCCTCAAATCCCCTCTAAATCTCCTGCCCCTTACCCTGAATCTATGCCCCCTTGTTATTGACCCCCCTACTAAGGGGAAAAGTTCCTCTTTGTCTACCCTATCTATGCCACTCATCATTTTGTACACCTCAATCAGGTCCCCCCTCAGCCTTCTTTGCTCCAAGGAAAACAACCCCAGCCTGTTTAGTCTTTCTTCATAGCTGAGGCGCTCCATCCCAGGTAACATCCTGGTGAATCTTCTCTGCACCCTCTCCAAAGCAATCACATCCTTCCTATAGTGAGGCGACCAGAACTGCACACAGTACTCCAGCTGTGGCCTCACCAGCGTTTTGTACAGCTCCATCATAACCTCCCTGCTCTTATATTCTATGCCTCGGCTAATGAAGGCAAGTATCCCATATGCCTTTTTAACCACCTTATCTACCTGTTCCGCTGCCTTCAGAGATCTATGTACATGTACACCAAGGTCCCTCTGACCCTCTGTACTTCCTAGGGTCCTACCACTCATTGTGTATTCCCTTGCCTTATTTGTCCGTCCAAAATGCATCACCTCGCACTTTTCAGGGTTAAATTCCATTTGCCACTTTTGCGCCCAACTGACCAACCCGTCTATATCGTCCTGTAGCCTGAGGCTTTCCTCCTTGCAATTTACCACCCCACCAATTTTCGTGTCATCTGCAAACTTACTGATCATCCCTTTTACATTCTCATCCAAATCATTTATGTAGATCACAAACAACAAGGGACCCAGCACCGATCCCTGAGGTACCCCACTGGACACAGGCTTCCAGTCACAAAAGCAACCTTCGACCATCACCCTCTGCCTCCTGCCACTCAGCCAGTTTAGGATCCAACGCGCCAAGGCACCCTGGATCCCATGGGCTCTTACCTTCTTGACCAGTCTCCTATGCGGGACTTTGTCAAAAGCTTTACTGAAGTCCATGTAAACCACATCCACAGCATTTCCCTCATCCACCTCCCTAGTCACCCCCTCGAAAAATTCAATCAGATTTGTCAGACATGGTTTACCCTTGACAAAGCCATGCTGACTATCCCCGATTAATCCTTGCCTCTCCAAGTGGAGACTAATTTTGTCCCTCAGAATTTTTTCCAATAATTTCCCTACCACAGATGTTAGGCTCACTGGCCTGTAATTCCCTGGTTTATCCCTGCTACCCTTCTTGTATAATGGTACTACATTAGCTGTTCTCCAGTCCTCTGGTACATCCCCTGTGGCCAGAGAGGTTCTGAAAATTTGTGTCAGAGCCCCTGCAATCTCCTCCTTTGCCTCCCACAGCAGCCTGGGATACATCTCGACCGGGCCTGGGGATTTATCCACTTTTTGGCCTGCTAAAACCGCTAGCACCTCCTCCCTCTCGATGCTAATATGTTCAAGTATGTCACAGTCCCCTTGCCCGATTTCTATGTCTTCATCGTCTTTCTCCATAGTGAACACAGGTGCAAAAAATTCATTTAAAACCCCACCTACATCATCTGGCTCTACACACAGATTGCCACTTTGGTCCCTAATGGGCCCTACCCTTTCCCTGGTTATCCTCTTGCCCTTAATATACTTATAAAACATCTTAGGATTTTCCTTTATTTTGCTCGCCAGTGTTATTTCATGGCCCCTCCTCGCCCTCCTAATTTCTTTTTTAAGTATACCCCTGCACTTTTTATACTCCTCTAGGGCTTCTTCCGTCTTTAGTCTTTTGTAACTGCCAAAAGCCCCCCTTTTATTTCTAATGCATTTTTGTATCTCCCTTGTCATCCAAGGTTCCCTTTGCTTGTTGGTCCCACCCTTGACCTTTACAGGAACATGTTGGCGCTGTACTCTCTCTATTTCCCTTCTGAAAGTCTCCCACTGTTTTGATGTGGATTTTCCTATAAGTAGCTGCTCCCAGTCCACTTTGGCCAGATCCTGCCTTATCATATTAAACTCGGCCTTCCCCCAATTTAGAACCCTTATTTCCGGGCCGTCTTTGTCTTTTTCCATGACCACCTTAAATTTCACCGAATTATGGTCACTGTCGCCAAAATGCTCTCCTACTGATACTTCCACCACTTGCCCGGCTACATTCCCCAGAATTAGGTCCAGTACCGCCCCCTCTCTTGTAGGACTTTCTACATGTTGGCTCAAAAAGCTCTCCTGGATGCACTTTAAGAATTCTGCACCCTCTAAGCCTTTCACACTCTGACTATCCCAATTTATATTGGGGAAGTTGAAATCCCCCACTATTATTACCCTATTATTTTCACACTTCTCTGAGATTTGCCTACATATCTGTTCCTCTACCTCCCCCTGACTGTTTGGGGGCCTATAGTACACTCCCAGCAAAGTGCTTGCCCCCTTTTTGTTTTTAAGTTCTACCCATATGGCCTCATTTGAGGAACCCGCTAATATATCATCCCTCCTTACAGCAGTAATTGACTCCTTAATTAATATTGCAACACCCCCTCCCCTTTTACACCCCCCTCTGTCTCGCCTGAAGATTCTATACCCCGGAATATTGAGCTGCCAGTCCTGACCCTCCCTCAACCATGTCTCCGTGATGGCAACAATATCGTACTCCCATGTGTTCAACAACAACTTCAGTTCATCCACCTTATTTGCAAGACTCCTTGCATTAAAATAAATGCCTTCCAGCCCTGCCATATTCCCTTTTGCCTTCACATATTTGCTCTGCCTTCCCAGCTGACTTGTTTTTTCCTCTGTATTTGGCTGTAAATCACCCCCTACTATAGCTCCACTCTGTACCCCATCCCCCTGCCAAGTTAGTTTAAACCCCCCCCAGCAGTGCTAGCAAACCTCCCCGCAAGGATATTGGTTCCCCTCTGGTTCAGGTGTAAACCGTCCGACTTGTACAAGTCCCACCTTTCCCAGAAGCAGACCCAGTGATCCAGGAAACTAAAGCCCTCCCTCCTGCACCATCCCTTTAGCCACGCATTCATCTGTTCTATCTTCCTATTTCTATACTCACTAGCACGTGGCACCGGGAGTAATCCAGAGATTACAACCTTTGAGGTCCTGCTCTTTAATCCTTCACCTAGCTCCCTAAATTCTTGCTGCAGGACCTCATCCCTCTTTTTACCTATGTCGTTGGTACCAATGTGGACCACGACCTCTGGCTGTTCACCCTCCCCCTCCAGAATGCCCTGCAGCCGCTCAGTGATATCCTTGACCCTGGCACCAGGGAGGCAACAAACCATCCTGGATTCACGTCTACGGCCACAGAAACGCCTATCTGTTCCCCTTACTATAGAATCCCCTACCACTATTGCTCTCCCACTCTTTTTCCCCCCTTCCTGGGCAGCAGGAGCACCCCCAGTGCCAGGAAGTTGGCTGCTGCTGCCTTCCCCTGGTGAGTCATCCCCCTCAACAGTATCCAAAGTGGTATACTTGTTTGAGAGGGGAATGGTCACAGGGGTCTCCTGCACTACCTGCCTGCTTCTATTGCTCCGCCTGGTGGTCACCCATTTCCTGTCTTCCTGTGCAGCCCTTCCCTGCGGTGTGACCAACTCACTAAACGTGCTATCCACGACCCTCTCAGCATCGTGAATGCTCAACAACCCATCCACCCGCAGCTCCAGCGCCTCAATGCGGTCTGCTAGTAGCTGCAGATGGATGCATCTCTGGCACACGTGGTCATCAGGGGCACCGGGGTCCCTGAATTCCCACATAGAGCAAGAGGAGCATATCACGGGGCTGGGCTCACCTGGCATGACCTTCCCTTTACTTAATTTAAATTAATTTACTATCACCAATTAAAAATATCTCTAAGGCACTTGTATAGTCTACCAACAGTCCCTGCTACACCAGAAAAGACCCTAGTAACTCTAAACTACAGAGTTAAAGTTTAAAAAAGAGAAATACTCACCAACCAATCACTTACCTTCTACCCGTTAACAGTGGCATCTGTAGCTAGTCCACTCTACTGAAATATGATTCGGTGGACAACAACAAATAGCATCTTTAACGTAATATAACGTCCCAGGGTGCTTCACAGAAGTGTTATAAAATAAAACAAAATTTGACACCGGGACATATAAGGAGATGTTAGGGCAGATGACCAAAAGCTTGATCGAAGAGGTAGGTTTTAAGGAGCGTCTTAAAGGAGGAAAAGGAAGTGGAGAGGCGGAGAGATTTAGGGAGGGAATTCCAGAGCTTAGGACCTAGACAGCTGGAGGCACAGCCGCCAATGGTGGAGCGATTAAAATCGGGGAGGTTCAAAAGGCCAGAATAGGCAGAGCGTGGAGGTCTAGGGGGATTGTAGGGCTGAAGGAGATTACAGAGATAGGGAGGGGCGAGGCCATGGAAGGATTTGAAAACAAGGAAGAGAATTTTAAAATGAAGGCGTTGCTTTACTGGGAGCCAATGTAGGTCAGCGAGCACAGGGGAGATGGGCGAATGGTACTTGTCAGTGTTACCAATTTTACCTCAACTGATGCTCAATATCCGAACGTCACTAAGAAGTTAGTGTGCACAGGGAGAGACTTTGAATGCCAAAAGAAATTAGTTATTTCTGCACCAGCAGCTAGACAGCCAACAGTTTGCTCATAAACAGGGTTTGTCGCTGTGATTGGCTAGCAGGGTTGTCCCTGTAGTTGAGCTGACAGGTGACAATGTGGCGGTCACTCTCACCTGTGCCTTCTCCAGACTTTCTCAAAAGGGGCTTCTTGCGAGGTGAAACAGCTCCTTTCTTTAAACTGTCCTCTTCCCATTTCAGCAGAGAGCAAGTTAACTCCACAGGAATGAAAAAAGGAACCGAGGGAGCTGACAGCGGAGGTGTGGGGAGAAGCTCCACACAGGATAAGGATTATGTTAAAGATTTACAGTTCAACTCCCTCCGGGTACAATGTCAGCTCAGGGGAAAATAGCGTACCGTATTGAGGGGCCGGATTGTTTGCGAAGCCCATTTAAAATGCAGGACGGGCAGTATGAACCCTCTACCGTATATCAATATCGCTTACTTTATTGAAATCAAATATTGCTGATCAATCACGGGTTGAACAGAAGACTTGACAAAGTGTGAAAGGCACTGGTTAATCTGAATCTGAATTTGTTCATCCCTGTTTGGCATAAAAATAAAACAAAAAAGGTGACTCAACTGTGGCTAACAAGGGAAATTAGGGATAGCATAAGATCCAAGGAGAGGACATATAATTTGGCCAGAAAAAGCAGCAAACCTGAGGATTGGGAGCAGTTTGGATTCAGCGAAGGACGACAAAAGGATTAATTAAGAGGGGGAAATAGAGTATGAGAGTAAGCTTGCAGGGAACATAAAAACTGACTGTAAAAGCTTTATAGATATGTGAAGAGAAAAAGATTGGTGAAGTCAAGCGTAGATCCCTTGCAGTCAGAATCAGGGGAATTTACAATGGGGGACAAAGAAATGGCTGACCAATTAATTACATACTTTGGTTCTGTCTTCACAAAGGAGGACACAAATAACCTCCCAGAGATGTCGGGGAACATAGGGTCTAATGAGAGGGAGGAACTGAAAGAAATCAGTATTTGTAGGGAAATGATGATAGGGAAATTGACTTGATTGAAGGCCAAAAAATCCCCAGGGCCTGATAATCTACATCCTAGGGTACTTAAGGAAGTTGCCTTAGAAATAGTAGATGCATTGCTGGTCATCTTCCAAAATTCTATAGACTCTGGAATAGTTCCCATGGATTGGAAGGTAGATAATGTTACCCCACTATTCAAAAAAGGTTGTAGAGAGAAAACGGGGAATTATAGACCGGTAAGCCTGACATCGGTAGTGGGGAAAATGCTAGTGTCCATTATAAAAGATGTAACAGCAGAGCACTTGGAAAACAGTGACCGGATCGGACAAAGTCAACATGGATTTACAAAAGGTAAATCATGCTTCACTAATCTACTGGAATTTTTTGAGGATGTAATCGGTAAAATAGGTAAGGAAGAACCAGTGGATGTGGTGTATTTGGACTTTCAGAAGGCTTTCGATAAGGTCCCGCATAAGAGATTAGCGTGTAAAGTTAAGGCACATGGGATTGGGGGTAAGGTACTGACTTGGATAGAGAACTGGTTGGCAGGCAGGAAACAAAGATTTGAAATAAACGGGTCTTTTTCCGAGTGGCAGGCAGTGACTAGTGGGGTACCGCAGGGATCGGTGCTAGGACCCCAGCTATTCACAATATATATTAATGATCTAGACGAGGGAACTAGATGTAATATCTCCAAATTTGCAGACGACACAAAGCTGGGTGGGCGTGTGTGCTGTGAGGAGGATGCAGAGAAACTCCAGTATGATTTGGATAGGTTGGGTGATTGGGCAGATGCATGGCAGATGCAGTATAATGTGGATAAATGTGAGGTTATCCACTTTGGTGGCAAAAACAGGAAGGCAGATTATTATCTGAACGGCAATAGATTGGGAGAAGGGGAAGTGCAATGAAACCTGGGTGTCCTTGTACACCAGTCGCTGAAGGTAAGCATGCAGGTGCAGCAGGCGGTTAAGAAGGAAAATGGTATGTTGGCCTTCATAACGAGAGGATTCGAGTACAGGAGCAAGGATGTCTTGCTACAGTTGTACAGGACCTTGGTGAGACCACATCTTGAGTATTGTGTGCAGTTTTGGTCACCTTATCTGAGGAAGGATGTTCTTGCCATGGAAGGAGTGCAGCAAAGGTTCACCAGGCTGATACCAGGGATGGCAGGAATGACGTATGAGGAGAGATTGAGTCGATTGGGCTTATATTCGCTGGAGTTTAGAAGAATGAGAGGGGATCTCATTGAAACTTATAAAATTCTAACAGGACTAGACAGACTAGATGCAGGAAGGATGTTTCCGATGGCGGGGGAGTCCAGAACCAGGGGTCACAGTCTAAGGATAAGGGGTAAGCTATTTAGGACAGAGATGAGGAGGAATTTCTTCACCCAGAGAGTGGTGAACCTGTGGAATTCTCTACCACAGAAGGCAGTAGAGGCCAATTCATTAAATATATTCAAGAAGGAGTTAGATATATTTCTTAAGGTTAAGGGATCAAGAGATATGGGGAGAAAGCAGGGACAGGGTACTGAATTTGGATGATCAGCCATGATCTCATTAAATGGCGGAGCAGGCTCGAGGGGCCAAATGGCGTACTCCTGCTCCTATCTTCTATGTTTCTATGTTTCTAAGAGCAGGGGATTTATGCTGGTGTCCTGGCCAATATTTATCCCTCAATCAACATATTAAAACTGATTATCTGGTCATTATCACATTGCTGTTTGTGGGAGCTTGCTGTGCACAAATTTGTTGCTGCGTTTCCCACATTACAACTGTGCCTCCACTTCAAAAGGTACTTCATTGGCTGTAAAGCGCTTTGGGACGTCCGGTGGTCGTGAAAGGCGCTATAGAAATGCAAGTCTTTCTTTCTTCATACAGTGCCTTTAACATAGTAAAACATCCCAAGGTACTTCACAGGAGCGTAATCAAACAAAATTTGACATCGAGCCACATAGGGAGATATTAGGACAGGCGAGCAAAAGCTTGGTCAAAGAGGTAGTTTTTAAGGAGCGTCTTAAAGGAGGAATGAGATTTAGAAGGGCGGAGAGGTTTAGGGAGAGAATTCCAGAGCTTAGGGCCGAGGCTGCAAAAGGCACGGCCGCCAATGGTGGAGCGAAGAAAATCGGGAAACATAGAAACATAGAAGATAGGAGCAGGAGTAGGCCATTCGGCCCCTCGAGCCTGCTCCGCCATTCAATGAGATCATGGCTGATCATCCAAACTCAGTACCCTGTCCCTGCCTTCTCCCCATATCCCTTGATCCCTTTAGCCTCAAGAAATATATCCAACTCTTTCTTGAATATATTTAATGAACTAGCCTCCACCGCCCTCTGTGGCAGAGAATTCCACAGGTTCACCACTCTCTGGGTGAAGAAATTCCTCCTCATTTCAGTCCTAAATGGCTTACCCCTTATCCTTAGACTATGACCCCTGGTTCTGGACTCCCCGGCCATCAGAAACATCCTTCCTGCATCTAGTCTGTCCAGACCTGACAGAATTTTATAGGTTTTGATGAGATCCCCTCTACATCTTCTAAACCCCAGTGAGTATAAGCCCAATCGACACAATCTCTCCTCATACGTCATTCCTGCCATCCCAGGTATCAGCCTGGTGAATCTTCGCTGCACTCCCTCCATGACAAGAACGTCCTTCCTCAGGTAAGGTGACCAAAATTGCACACAATACTCAAGGTGCTGTCTCACCAAGGCCCTGTACAACTGTAGCAAGACATCCTTGTTCCTGTACTCGAACCCTCTTGCTACGAAGGCCAACATACCATTTGCCTTCTTAACTGCCTGCTGCACCTGCATGCTTACCTTCAGCGACTGGTGCACAAGGACACCCAGGTCTCTTTGCACATCCCCTTCTCCCAACCTATTGCCATTCAAATAATAATCTGCCTTCCTGTTTTTGCCACCAAAGTGGATAACCTCACATTTATCCAAATTATAGTGCATTTGCCATGTTTCTGCCCAATCACCCAACCTGTCCAAATCGTACTGGAGTTTCCTGACATCCTCCTCGCAGCTTACCCTCCCGCCCAGCTTTGTGTCGTCTGCAAATTTGGAGATATTACATCCAATTCCCTCGTCCAGATCATTAATATATATTGTGAACAGCTGGGGTCCTAGGACCGATCCTTGTGGTACCCCACTAGCACACAAGGCCAGAATTGAAAGAGCGCAGAGACATCGGAGAGTTGCAGGCTGGCAGGAGGTGACAGAGATAGGGCATGGCAGGGCCAGGGAGGGATTTGAACACAAGGATGGTAAACAAGAAGTGAGATAAAAGAACAATTGATCTGCTTTTTGGTGCTGGTGGTGGTTGAGAGCTGAATGTTGGTGCGCACCCTTTGAATGTTACCTCGGGATCTTTTATGTCCACCTAAATGGGCAGATGAGTCCTCGGTTTAATGTCCAATCCAAAATAAATGGCACCTCTGACAATGCAACCCTTGCAATGTTGCACTGAGGCGAGATCAAGCGCTGGAGCCGGGATTGAACCCATATATGGGCTGGATTTTCCAAGCCCCGAGGAGGCGGGCATGGAGGCAGGACAGCCCGTAAAATTGGAGAAATTGGGGGCGGATGGCAAACCCGCCCCATCCCGCCTCTTTGCCCACTTGCCAGGAGGCGGGAAGATGTGCAGCTTCGGGTCCCGTCTCCTGGAGGCGGGAAAGGCTTTTAATCCTTTTAACTGCCTGTTAACAAGTAGTTAACAGGCAGAAAAAAGGATTCGTGCCATTTTACCTTCACAGGTGAAGGTTTCCCGACCTCGGAGAACCCCGCCGGGTTGGAGGAGACGTGGAGGAGGTCTGCGGTGGTTGGAGGCACCTGGGAGTAAGGTGTCGAGGTGAGTGATGGGTGCAAGTGTGGAGTGGTAAGTATGCAAGTGATTAGTTTAAAAAAGTGTTCACTTACCTTTTTTACCTTCTATAGCCTTTAGCCACGCTGGATCGGGAGAGCGGAACTCCACCGTGTCAATTTCAGGTAATGGCTGATGGACCCTCCGATCCATCAGACATCTAAAATTTACTTATTTTCAATGTTTGTTGAGTCCTCACCACAAAGACTCATCAAACTACAGAGAATGTCAGTGTCTGACAGCTTCATAGAGCTGTCAAACGCTGTCATTTCTTCTTTCAAGATGTCTTGACAGGTAGCACGTCTGACGTTGACGTGATCTGTCGGTGACATCCTCCCTAATTGGCTTGCTGAGCCCGCAGGTCGGGCTTAACAAGCTCAATCAGGGGAAAATCCCTCTGGTTGGTCAGGCGAGGTTGGAGGTGGGTCATCGACACGACAAGCAGCTGTCCCGCCTCCAACACACCTCCATTCACAAAATCCAGCCCAATCTCTGTCTTCTCTTGAACCATTTAATACCTGATCGTGTAGAATTTAAGATCAAGCTGTACACTGTGCGCAGTGGGGTCACAAGCTGATCTTGGGCATGTCTTGCACCTGATTCCTTCCACCCACATCCACAGTCTCTTTAAATGCCGATCATTCTCTTGCCCTCACACGCAGCCACTTACCTTTGAGTGGCTGCATCCCATTAAGTCTCAGTGTTAGGCCTGACGTGGCAGGAGCTTGCTGTGACTGAGTAAGGAGGGCGAACCCTGGGAAATCCTGGTACATCGGCCTTGTGGGAAACCAGTGAGAGTTGCATTTGCTGCAAGGGTACTTCCCCTGGTTTTTTGGCCCCACATAAGAACATAAGAGATAGGAGCAGGAGTCGGCCATTCGGCCCTTCGAGCCTGTTCCGCCATTCAATGAGATCATGGCTGATCTTACATAGAACATAGACATAGAGATAGGAACAGGAGTAGGCCATTCGGCCCTTCGAGCCTGCTCCACCATTCAATGAGATCATGGCTGATCTTCGTCTGAGATCATAGCTGATCTTACCAGTTCAGTACCCCGTCCCCGCCTTTTCTCCGTAACCCTTAATCCCCTTAGCCTTCAGAAATATATCCAATTCTCTCTTGAAAATATTTATTGAATTAGTCTTCACAGCCCTCTGTGGCAGGGAATTCCACAGGCTCACCACTCTTTGAGTGAAGAAATTCTTCCTCATCTCTGTTTTAAATGATTTGCCCGCTATTTTTAGACTGTGGCCCCTGGTTCTGTGCTCCCCGGCCATTGGAAACATTCTCTCTGAATTCAGCCTGTCCAGGCCTGCCATAATTTTATATGTTTCGATGAGATCCCCTCTCAATCTTCTAAACTCCAGTGAGTACAAGCCCAAACTATTTAATCTCTCTTCGTAGGTCATTCCCGCCATTCCAGGTATCAGCCTGGTGAATCGCCGTTGCACTCTTTCCATGGCAAGAACATCCTTCCGCAGATGGGGCGACCAAAACTGTACACAATACTCCAGATGCGGTCTCACCAGCACCTTGTACAGCTGTAGTAAGGTATCCCTATTCCTATACTCGAACCCCCTTGATATGAAGGCCAACATACCATTTGCCTTCTTAATCGCCTGTTGCACCTGCATGCTCTCCTTCAGTGACTGGTGCACAAGAACACCCAGGTCCCTCTGCACTTCCCCATCTCCCAATCTATTGCCATTTAGATAATAATCTACCCTCCTGTTTTTACCCCCAAAGTGGATAACCTCGCATTTATCCACATTATAGTGCATCTGCCACGTATCCGCCCATTCCCCCAACCTGTCCAAATCGCACTGTAGCCTCCTGACATCCTCATCAGAGCCCACCCCTCCTCCTAGTTTAGTGTCGTCAGCGAATTTGGAAATATTGCATCCAATTCCCTGATCCAGATCATTTATATATATTGTGAACAGCTGGGGTCCCAGGACAGATCCTTGCGGCACCCCGTTGGTCACTGCCTGCCACTCCGAAAACGAGCCGTTTATTCCAACTCTCTGTTTTCTATCCGCCAGCCAGTTCTCTATCCACGTTAATACTTTGCCCCCAATCCCATGAGCCTTAATTTTGCATGATAATCTTTTGTGTGGAACCTTATCGAAGGCTTTCTGGAAGTCAAGGTACACCACATCCACTGGCTCTCCCCCATCTATTTTACCAGTTACTTCCTCAAAAAATTCCAGCAGATTAGTCAAACACGATTTACCCTTTGTAAATCCATGTTGACTCTGTCCGATCCTTTCCCCATTTGTCAAGTGCTCCGCTATTTTATCCTTAATAATGGACTCTAGCATTTTGCCCACAACCGATGTAAGGCTTACTGGTCTATAATTCCCTTCTGCCTCAACTCCATTCACCGGTCCTATCGCCATATCCCTTCATGCCCTCACTAGTCAGAAATCTATCGACTTCTGTTTTGAATATACCCAATGACTGAGTCTCCACAGCCCTCTGGGGTAGAGAATTCCAAAGATTCACCACCCTCTGTGTGAAGAAATTTCTTCTCATCTCAGTCCTGAATGGCCTACCCTTTATCCTGAGGCTGTGGCCCCTGGTTCTAGACTCCCCAGCCAAGGGAAACATTCTCCCAGCATCCACCCTAGCAAGCCCTGTAATAATTTTGTATGCTTCAATGAGATCCCCTCTCATTCTTCTGAATTCAAGAGAATACAGGCCTAATTTACTCAATCTCTTCTCATACGATAGTCTCGCCATCCCAGGAATCAATCTCGTGAACCTTCGTCGCACTCCCTCTATGGCAAGTATATCCTTCCTTAGGTAAGGAGACCAAAATTGTACACAGTACTCCAGGTGTGGTCTCACCAAGGCCCTATATAATTGGAGTAAGACTTCTTTACTCCTATGCTCAAACATTGATACCTCTGTAAGATGCCCTCTCAGTTGCCACCTTTCTAAGGCTGGAAAATTTGTCTTTAGAATTCAATCCTTTTGTATGAAGCCAAACCTCCTCCATTTACTTTCAATGCTTAACTGTGTATTTCCACTGATGTGGAAAACATAACATGTACTGAGTTAACTGGTGATAACCATTTCCTGTTTGGAAGTTTGGTTTGTGATTAATCTTTTTTGAACAAGGGGTTGAGAAACAAACAAACCTGTTGGAAGTGTGTCGAGCTTTAGTGGTGTTCATTTCACACCCCCGCCCCCCACCCCTGGCCCTTGCTGACCCAGACAAGTAAATAAACCTTTCAATTCCCCTCCAGACAAAACATCATGTAGGACTATGTGAGAGTTTACATGCGTTGGTTTGCTTTATAACTGGTAATGAGAAAAAGGGATAGAAATTGAACCTCGTTGCCCAGTTTTGTGGGTGTAAAACAGACACAATGAGGCTCAATTTTTGGAGCCCAACGTCCTGTGCCCCAAGGGCGCTTGCTTGGCGACCGACCCGAAATTGGGATGGACGATTGTTCAGGCGTCTACAGCGGGAGCCTACAACAGGCGTTAGGCCCTTTACATATGTAAATGAGGGTTCTCACGCCTGTTCTTATTTCTTATGTTCTTATCCCAAGGCACTTCACAGGAGCGTAATCAAACAAAATTTGACATCGAGCCACATAGGGAGATATTAGGACAGGCGAGCAAAAGCTTGGTCAAAGAGGTAGTTTTTAAGGAGCGTCTTAAAGGAGGAATGAGATTTAGAAGGGTGGAGAGGTTTAGGGAGAGAATTCCAGAGCTTAGGGCCGAGGCTGCAAAAGGCACGGCCGCCAATGGTGGAGCGAAGAAAATCGGGAAAGCACACGAGGCCAGAATTGAAGGAGCGCAGAGACATCGGAGAGTTGCAGGCTGGCAGGAGGTGACAGAGATAGGGCATGGCAAGGCCAGGGAGGGATTTGAACACAAGGATGGTAAACAAGAAGTGAGATAAAAGAACAATTGATCTGCTTTTTGGTGCTGGTGGTGGTTGAGAGCTGAATGTTGGTGAGCACACTTTGAATGGTACCTCGGGATCTTTTATGTCCACCTAAATGGGCAGATGAGTCCTCGGTTTAATGTCCAATCCAAAATAAATGACACCTCTGACAATGAAACCCTTGCAATGTTGCACTGAGGTGAGATCAAGCGCTGGAGCCGGGATTGAACCCATATATGGGCTGGATTAACAGAAGGCAGAGAGTTGGGATAAATGGTTCATTCTCAGACTGGCAATCAGTAACTAGTGGTGTTCCGCAGGGGTCAGTGCTGGGTCCCCAACTCTTTACAATCTATATTAACGATTTGGAGGAGGGGACCGAGTGTAACATATCAAAGTTTGCAGATGATACTAAGATGGGGGGGAAAGTAGTGAGTGAGGAGGACATAAAAACTTTCAAGGGGACATAGACATGCTAAGTAAGTGGGCAGAGATTTGGCAGATGGAATACAATACTGGAAAGTGTGAGGTTATGCACTTTGGCAGGAAAAATCGTAGAGCAAGTTATTATCTTAATGGCAAGAAACTGGAAAGTACTGAAGTACAAAGGGATCTGGGAGTCCTGGTGCACGAAACTCAAAAGGTTAGTATGCAGGTGCAGCAAGTGATTAAGAAGGCCAATGGAATGTTGGCTTTCATTGCTAGGGGGATAGAATATAAAAATAGGGAGGTGTTGCTTCACGATAGCAAAATACTGCAGATGTTGGAAATCCGAAATAACAACAGAAAATGCTGGAAAAACTCAGCAGGTCAGGCAACATCCGTGGAGAGAAATTTGAGTTGATGTTTCAGGTTGAACCCTTCAGTTGTACAAGGTATTGG
This sequence comes from Somniosus microcephalus, assembly GCF_052327205.1. Lineage (NCBI taxonomy): Eukaryota > Metazoa > Chordata > Chondrichthyes > Squaliformes > Somniosidae > Somniosus > Somniosus microcephalus. The sequence continues at coordinate 364,871,874 of NC_140988.1, forward strand.
TGAGGCCGCACCTGGAATACTGCGTACAGTTTTGGTGTCCATACTTAAGAAAGGACATACTTGCTCTCGAGTCAGTACAAAGAAGGTTCACTCGGTTAATCCCGGGGATGAGGGGATGGACTTATGAGGAGAGGTTGAGTAGATTGGGACTCTACTCATTGGAGTTCAGAAGAATGAGAGGCGATCTTATTGAAACATATAAGATTGTGAAGGGGTTGGATCGGGTGGATGCAGGGAAGATGTTCCCGATGATGGGTGAAGCTAGAACTAGGGGGCATAGTCTTAGAATAAGGGGCTGCTCTTTCAAAACTGAGATGAGGAGGAACTACTTCACTTAGAGGGTGGTAGGTCCATGGAATATGCTGCCCCAAAAAACTGTAGAAGCTACATCATTACATAAATTTAAAACAGAAATAGACAGTTTCCTAGAAGTAAAGGGAATTAAGGGTTACGGGGAGCGGGTAGGAATTTGGACATGAGTCTAGGTTCGGATCGGCCATGGCCCTGTGGGTAGCGGAGCGGGCCCAGGGGCCGTGTAGCCTGATCCTGCTCCTATTTCGTGTGTCTAATTCTGTTAGATTCAGGAGATGGTTCTGTGATAGTGGATTGGCGGTTAGGATCAGATCAGCCATGATCTTATTGAATGGCGGAGCAGGCTCGAGGGGCCGATTGGCCTACTCCTGCTCCTATTTCTTATGTTCTTATGTTCTTATGTTTTTGGACCCTTCCAGTAATTGGTGTCCCGAGGAGTGGAGCAGGCCCGATGTGGAAGTGGCCTCGCAACCGCCCGCCATCGAAATGGCAAGCTTTGTTGATCTTTCTCTAAATTTCATAAACGGGCAGGAGTGCTCCTCCCGGCTCCAGAACATTCCTGACAGCCACTGATGGATGCGATCGTCCCACCGCCCTCCGCCGGCCATTTATCGGAGGGCCGCTACTGGCAAAGAAGGAGGCCAAACAATTTGCATCACCAGTCGGGCGAGCTGCCTGCGGACGCGTGACAGCCGGCAGTCCGCGGCCTAGATCATTCAGATGAGGCCCAATCTTGGGCAGGCCTCGAGCCTTCTAGCTTGGGCGTGTGTCGTGGATGCAAGGCCGCCTTAGCACCCAGAATTGGGCACAGATGGAGTTCTGCCCTAAACGGCCATCGAGACTGGACTGGACTGCAGTGTTGTAAGAAAATAAAAATTGTGAATAAGAGCAGAAGGAGCATTAGGTCCAACAAATTCAGTGACAGCAACAACAACAACAACTAAAACTTGTATTTACCAAAGGCCTTTAACGTAGTAAAATATCTCAAAGTGCTTCACTGAGGTGAGAAAATGAACACTGAGCCGGTAGCAGGAGAAGAAATAGAGAAATGTGACTGAAGGTATGGTCAAAGTTCTTAAGGGGCTGGACAGGGTAGATACAGGGCGGATGTTTCCCTTTGCTGAAGAGTCTAGAACCAGGGGTTACAGTCTCAGAATAAGGGGTCGGCCATTTAGGACTGAGATAAGGAGAAGTTTCTTCACTCAGAGGGAGAGGGTGGTGAATCTTTGGAATTCTCTACCCCAGAGGGCTGTGGAGGCTCAGTCATTGAGTATATTCAAGACAGAGAGCGATAGATTTTTGGAGAGTAAGTGGATAGAATTATGGGGATAGAGCGGGAAAGTGGAATTGAGGTCGAAGATCAGCCATGATCTTATTGAATGGCGGAGCAGGCTCGAGGGGTCGAATGGCCTACTCCTGCTCCTATTTCTTATGTTCTTATGTTCATATTCGGCCCCCCGAGCCTGCTCCGCCATTTAACAAGATCATGGCTGATCTTTGACCTCAACTCCACTTTCCCGCCCGATCCTCATTTCCTTTGATTCCCCTAGAGTCCAAAATTCTATTGCTCTCTGTCTTGAATATTCTCAATCACTGAGCCTCCACAGCCCTCTGGGGTAGAGAATTCCAAAGATTCACCACCCACTGAGTGAAGAAATTTCTCCTCATCTCAGTCCTAAATGGCCGACCCCTTATTCTGAGACTGTGACCCCTGGTTCTAGACTCCCCAGCCAGGGGAAACATCCTCCCTGCATCGACCCTGTCAAGCCCTATTAACCATCTTTTATGTAGAAGCTGCTTTTTACATCTGTGAGAATACACTTTTGTTGAAAAAAAAGCCCACAACGTTAAAAGCAACTCATATCTTCTAATCCTTCCTTTCGAAACTCGGTCAAGGCATCTTGAAATGTGACAATTCCATAACCTGATGTCACTATGCACCGTTCTAGCGCTTCACAGACGGCGGCTTATTCTGAGGTACAGCCACTGTTGTTATGTAGCCAAGCCTGGTGGCCATTTTGTGCACAGTGCGATCCCAAGAACATCATCGCGAGCAATCTGATTTTTTTTGTAGTTTTGTTGAAGGCAGGGGTGCGGGGAGGGTGGGTGTGGGGGGGAATGTTGGAAAAGTCAGGAAACACCTGGAAAACTCCTTCTTCTTCAAAGCAAGCAGTTGGATCTTTAACATCCACCCGCACCACCAGAACAGTTGACAGGGGCCTGATTTAACTGCTCATATATCTTCAACTTCACATACAACACACAATATGCTCCATTCTTTATTTTGATTTTATTCTTTAAGCCACATTGTGTAATCTTGGCTCTGTGTGAAAGATTGATTGATGTATTTGTATCAAAAGCATTATTGACCCGCCTGGTACTCTATCAAGTGTGCTGAAACAGCCAGATAAGGGAACCAGCTTTCCTTATACAGAAGTCTGACTCATTCATGCTCCTGCTTTGGAACAATAGTGGACAAGTGCCAGTCTCCAGTGTAGCGTGCTGCCATGCCCAGATGCTGCCTGTGGTGCATGCACACACGTGCACAGCAGGATTCCGTCCCTGAAAGCTGGACTGCTGTGGTACTGAGCTGCGGGAAGTAGAAACTAAGGCCAGAACTCTAATGGAATTCTGGCCTCTTGCGCAACCCCCGATTACCTTCGTCCCACCATTGGCGGCCGTGCCTTCAGCTGCCGAGGCCCTAAGCTCTGGATTTCCCTCCCTAAATCTCTCCTTAAAACCTACCTCTATGGTCAAGCTTTTGATCACCTGTCCTAATATCTCCTTATGTGGCTCAATGTCAAATTTTGTCTGAATTTTTAGTTACTGAAAAAGACCAGGTTCCCTTTTCATGAATCTCAACTGCATGGGGAGTTCAATAGAAATGAAAATCGGGCGAGGTGTATAAGGAACATAAGAACATAAGAAACAGGAGCAGGAGTCGGCCATTCGGCCCCTCGAGCCTGCTCTGCCATTCAGTAAGGTCATGGCTGATCCAATCTTGGCCTCAGCTCCACTTTCCCGCTCTCTCCCCATAACCTTTGACTCCCCTGTAGCTCAATATATTTTGATCTCCACCTTGAATATATTCAATGACCCAGCCTCCACAGCCCTCTGGGGTAGAGAATTCCAAAGATTCACGACCCTCAGAGAAGAAATTCCTCCTCATCTCCGTCTTAAAAGGGAGACCCCTTATTCTGAAACTATGCCCCCTAGTTCTAGGTTCCCCCACGAGGGGAAACATCCTCTCAGCATCCACCCAGTCAAGCTCCCTCAGAATCTTATATGTTTCAATAAGATCGCCTCTTATTCTTCTAAACTCCAATGAGTATAGGCCCAACCTGCTCAACCTTTCCTCATAAGACAACCCCTTCATCCCAGGAATCAACCTCGTGAACCTTCTCTGAACTGCCTCCAAAGCAAGTATATCCCTCCTTAGATAAGGAGACTAAAACTGTATGCAGTACTCCAGATGTTCATATGTTCTGATAATGGGCGGCTGAATCGATATTGCTCATTTTACACGATCATCCAAAGCCAAACCGCCCTCCCCCCCCACCCCACCCGCCCCATCTAGTTGCCTTTTCTGTTGGAAAATGCTAGATTCATTGGGAGCAAAGATACTATCCAGTAGGTTTGTGGCAAATTAAATGTTTACAAATCACCCAAAAGCTGGTCACTTTTTATGCAAGTTTCATCTCCGCATTAACTGGATTTATTTATTTTCGAGCTCCTTGAGGGTTATGTAAAAAGGTTTAAGGATTATGAAAGGGATTTAAAAAGCTGATCCAGGACAAACTGTTCACTGCGGCGAAGGGTAAAAATAGTCGGGGACGTAAGTAAAACAATTGGGAGTTAGGAGTGAAGTCAGACAAGACTCGTACATCCAATCCACACTCTCTCTCTCCAGAAATGCTTCTATTGCCATTTGTTAGGCCTGATATCACAGAAAAGCAAAGTCTGTGCCCCAGCGCCCCAGCTTTACGTGACTAAAACCAATTCTTCGTGGGTCTACGCTTCTGCCACTGGGACAAGGCAGTCGGTTTTAAAGAAAGAAAGACTTGCATTGATATAGCGACCTTAGGATGTCCCAAAGTGCTTTACAGCCAATTAAGTACTTTTGAAGTGTAGTCACTGTTGTAATTGCAGCAGCCAATTTTTGCACAGCAAGTTCCCACAAACAGCAATGTGATAATTACCAGACAATCTGTTTTTTTTAAGGGATGTTCTTTCAGGGATAAGTATTGGCCAGGATACTGGGGTAACACCCCTGCTCTTCTTCAAAATAGTGCCATGGGATTTTTTACGTCCATCTGAGAGGGCAGACGGGGCCTCGGTTTAACGTCTCATCCAAAAGGCGGCACCTCCGACAGTGCAGCACTCCCTCAGCACTGCACTGAGAGTGTCAGCCTAGATTTTTGTGCTCAAATCGCTGAAGTAGGCCTTGAACCCACAACCTCCTGACTCAGGCGAGCGTGCGACACTTTAGCGCTGTCAACATGAGAGGCTGGAGCACAGGTCAGTTTGAAAGTGACTCACCTGTCCTTTGAAACCATTTGCACCGACCACTTCACTGCTGTTCCATAGTAACTTATTTCACATCGCTATGACACTTTGGGTGAAAAAAGATCCTGTCTCACTTCCCTTTCGTAATCCTAACTTTTACCTCGCAGCACTTTATGGTTTGGCCCCTTCATCAATTGTGAACAATTTGCCTGAATTAATCAGTTCCCTCCATGAGAGGTGATCTCATTGAAACATACAAGATTCTGAGGGGGATTGACAGGGTAGATGCTGAGAGGTTGTTTCCCCTGGCTGGAGTGTATAGATCTAGGGGGCATAGTCTCAGGATAAGGGGTCCGCCATTTATGACTGAGATGAGGAGGAATTTCTTCACTCAGAAGGTTGTGAATCTTTGTAATTCTCTACCCCAGAGGGCTGTGAATGCTGAGTCTTTGAGTATATTCAAGGCTGAGATCGATAGATTTTTGGCCTCTCGGGGAATCAAGGGATATGGAGATCGGGCGACAAAGTGGAGTTGAGGTCGATGATCAGCCATGATCTTATTGAATGGCGGAGCAGGCTCGAGGGGCCGGATGGTCTACTCCTGCTCCTATTTCTTATGTTCTTATGATGTTGAAAACTTATTTGCATTCCCCCCACAGGCAGCCTGAAATCTGGTCATTTCTGTTAATGTTGGGGGTGTGGATGAGTTAAAAAGAAAATAGGCCCATAAAGAAAAACAGATTTTCAATTATTTGCGAACATTTAATTTCGCAGAACCCTACTGAATAGTACATTTTCAGCAATTAATCCGGAATGTTCCAATAGAATTACAATGAAGGTCTAAAGGTCGGTGCTCCCTTCGATAGGAAATAATGAGAATTTAAAGGTGCTATTGTTCCTACATGTTTACTTTTGTAGATGTGGTAACTGTAAAGAATTAAACCCAAGAGATGCTCTTATAAATAGATAGTAATCCTTTCGATGACATGAGGAGGGTATGGTAGTGTTGTGGTGATATTACTGGGCTTGTAATCCAGAGGCTTTGACTAATCATCCAGAAAATGTAAGTTTAAATCCCATCATGAGAATTCAAATTCAGTTTAAAAACCAAATCTCAAAGTAAAACTGACCATGACGCTGTCAGTTTGTCATGAAGCCCAACTTGTGCTTTAGGGAAGGAAACCTGCTGTCCCTTAGCCAGTTGGGCCTACATGTGACTCCAGTCCCAAACCAACAGGGTTGACTCTCGACTTCCCTCTGAAGTGGCCTAGCAAGTCACTCAGTTGTTTCAAACAGTGGTTCAAGAAGAAGGCCCACCGCCACCTTCTCAGTGTAACTGGGGATGGGCAATAAATGCCGGCCTTGCCAGTGACACCCACATCCCAATAAGGAAAAAAATTGACAGTGCACACCAACTATAGCATGGTCTGATGAAAAAAGAAAATACTGCAGATGCTGGAAATCTGAAATAAAAACAGAAAATGCTGGAAAAACTCAGCAGGTCAGGCAGCATCTGTGAAGGAGTCTTCCCCCCGCACGGCTGACCCTCAGCAACTGTCAACGGCTCCGGCTTACTCCACGTGGATTCCAACTGAAATTCCACCATTCGTGCTTTGGATCCACCCAGTGACGTAAGAAAACTACTAGGCACTTGGTCTAAGCGTTAAACAAAGCTTTAATCAACTGTTTTACAACATGGAGGTCTAGTTGTGTCCTTCATTAGTTCCTGTTAAGATGTCCTGCGCAAGCTGGGCCCGTGCCCGAGTATTTATACTCTCCCTGGACAGCGCCACCTGCAGGCCGCTCAGTATTATTTCATAAGTCTTTCTTTCATGAATGACTGGTTCATGTCACCCAGAACTACAGATATCTCCAAGATATTCAGCATTCCTCGAACCACTGCTCTCGCCGTATCCTGAGATCCACGCTGAATGCCATGCGACGCCACATGCACACCATCGACCTCTCTCTTCAGCAGCAACGACTCACTCTATCTCAAAGCTGTCCTGGTCCGCAGTTCCATTTCATCCTTCGCCTCATCCGGCGCTTTAACAACAAACTTTTTTTCTTCCTTTCAGGTGTCAAGGATCGCAAGCTTCAACAACTCTTGGACACTAATGCCCCTCCGGAACCTTCTTCCCCATTACTTTCCTCTGACCCCCCTTCTCCCAATCTCACCCCCTGCCGTGTTTTCACTATCCCCTCTGACCTTCCCCTCTCTGACCCCGAACGATCAGTCCTCAGCAAAGGCCTGAGCCCCCCACCTCAAAGAATTTCGAGCTCGGCACGATGTTGAGCTCTTTTTCCGCCGCCTTCGTCTCCGTGCCCACTTCTTTGGCCAGGAGTCTTCCCCCCGCACGGCTGACCTTTTCTCCCGCTTTCAGAATCCTCGTTCCACCTGGACCCCTCCCCCTGGCCTCTTACCCTCTCTAGATCTTTTCAGTGCAAACTGTCGGCATGACATCGGCCGTCTCCATTTCTCTGCTCCCCTCACTCACTCCAACCTACCTCCCTCTGAACTTGCAGCACTCCATTCTCTCAGATCCAACCCCGACATTGTCATTAAACCCGCTGACAAGGGTGGTGCTGTTGTTGTTTAGCGAACCGACCTCTACCTAGCAGAAGCTGAACGCCAACTCTCTGACACCTCCTCCTACCCCCGCCTGGACCATGACCCCACTACCGAACATCAAACCACCGTTTCCAAGACTGTCACTGACCTCATCTCCTCTGGAGATCTTCCCCCCACGGCCGCCAACCTCATCGTCCCCCAACCCCGCACAGCCCGCTTCTACCTCCTTCCCAAGATCCACAAACAGGACTGCCCTGGTAGACCCATCGTTTCAGCCTGTTCTTGCCCCATGGAACTTATCTCTTCCCATCTCGACTCTATTTTTTCTCCCCTTGTCCAGTTTCTTCCCACCTACATCCGCGACTCTTCCGACGCCCTTCGCCACTTTAACAGTTTCCAGTTTCCTGGCCCAAACCACCTCCTTTTCACTATGGACGTCCAATCCCTCTACACCTCCATCCCCCACAGAGGCCCAACCAGTCCCCATCCACCACCCTCCTCTGCCTGGCTGAACTTGTTCTCACATTGAACAACTTCTCCTTTGACTCCACTCACTTCCTCCAAATCAAAAGTGTTGCTATGGGTAGCCGCATGGGTCCTAGCTATGCCTGCCTTTTCGTGGGATATGTGGAACACTCTTTGTTCCAGTCCTACTCAGGTCCCCTCCCTCACCTCTTTTTCCGGTACATTGATGACTGTATTGGTGCCGTTTCCTGCTCTCACCCTGAACTAGATAATTTAATTCACTTTGCTTCCAATTTCCACCCTTCCCTCACCTTCACATGGTCCATCTCCGATTCTTCCCTTCCCTTCCCTTCCTCGACTTCTCCGTCTCCATCTCTGGGGATAGGTTATTGACAAACATTCACTACAAGCCCACCGACTCCCACAGCTACCTGGACTACACTTCCTCCCACCCCGCCTCCTGTAAGGACTCTATTCCATTCTCCCAGTTTCTCCATCTCCGCCGCATCTGCTCTGACGGTGCCACCTTCCATACCAGTGCTTCTGACATGTCTTCCTTTTTCCTCAACCAAGGAGTCCCCTCTACAGTGGTTGACACGGCCCTTGACCGTGTCCGTTCTATCTCCCGCACTTCTGCCCTCACTCCTGTCCCTCCCTCCCGGAACCATGACAGAGTTCCCCTTGTCCTCACCTTTCACCCCACCAGCCTTCACATTCAACGGATCATCCTCCGCCATTTCCGCCACCTCCAGCGTGATCCCACCACCAAACGCATCTTCCCCTCCCCTCCCCTTTCAGCATTCCGTAGGGACCGCTCCCTCCGTGACACCCTGGTCCACTCCTCTATCACCCCCAGCACCCCTTCCCCCTCGCCCAGCACCTTCCTGTGCAAGCGCAGGAGATGCAACACATGCCCTTATACCTCCTCCCTTCCCACTGTCCAGGGCCCCAAACACCCCTTCCAGGTGAAACAGCGATTTACTTGTACTTCTCGCAATTTAGTATACTGTATACGCTGCTCACAATGTGGTCTCCCCTACATTGGGGAGACCAAAAGCAGATTGGGTGACCGCTTTGCGGAACACCTCCGTTCAGTCTGTAAGAGGGACCCCGAGCTTCCGGTCACCTGTCACTTTAATTCTCCGCTCCACTCCCACTCAGACCTCACCGTCCTCGGCCTCTTGCATTGTTCCACTGAAGCTCAGCGTAAGCTCGAGGAACCGCACCTCATCTTTCGATTAGGCACTTTACAGCCTTCTGGACTCAACATAGAGTTCAACAATTTCAGACTATAACCTCGGCCCCTATCATATATATATATATATTTTTAACCACACTTTTTTTCTGTGTCTTTTTTTCTTCTCCCCCACAGGGCAGCTGTCTTTCATTCTGCCAGCACAATTTACACTTCATCTAGAGCCATCCTTTGTTTCTTAACCTGTTCCATTACCAGCTCCTTTTGTCTTCTATATCTTAATGTCTCTTAACCTCTCCTGCCTTCTATCCTATCACAGACCTTCCCTTTTGTTCTTTCATCCCCTCCCCCCTTTCCCAGCCTCTTCCCTTGCTTAAAAATCTGTTCCATTTCCTGCTTTTTTTCCAGTTCTGACGAAAGGTCATCGACCTGAAACATTAACTCTGTTTCTCTCTTCACAGATGCTGCCTGACCTGCTGAGTATCTCCAGCATTTTCTGTTTTTATTTTATGGTCTGATGAAAAGTCATCGACCTGAAACATTGGGCAGGATTTTCATTGGGCCGTGGAGTCAAGATTGGAGGTGTGGGAGGGGTTAAAATCCAGAAATCAGGGGTCCCGACCCCATCCCGCACCCAAATTCGCCTCCATGCCAGTTTCAAAGGAGGCGGGTATCCGCCCCGCACTGGGACCCGCCTACCCGAGGCAGGAAGGGATTAGTGCCAATTAACTGCCTGTTAACAGGTAGTTACCAGGCAGTTTTTAGCCTAATCCCTATTTTGAAGGTTGAAGTGTGGGATTCCCGATGGCTCCAAACCACGCCAAGTTAGAGGAGGCGGGTCGTTCGGTTGAAGGACTTGGAGGGGTCGAGATGTCAGTGTTCAGGTGAGTGATGTGTGCATGAGTGCAAAGGTAAGTGTGTTTGGTGTGTCTAAAGTGATTAAAGAAGTTTAAATGACCTTTTCTTACCTTTTCAGCCTTCCTTCCTTTAGGTCCCGGGAGTCCCTCATCTCACCGGCACAGAAAGCAGAATGGCTGCAAACTATCAAAAGTGACAGCCTTCAGCTTTCTGTGCAGGAGAGATTTCTAACTGAGTCTGTGGAGAAGGACTCAGGTTAGAAGTAAGACTGTCAGTGTTTGACAGCTTCAAACAGCTGTGAAACGCTGATATTTCACCTGTCAAAACCTCTTGACAGATGAAATTTCAGTCTGTAACATCACTTGTTGCCGGGTGGCCCTTAATTGGCCTGCTGAGCCCGATGAGCGGGCTCAACAAGGTCAATTAAGTTAAAATCGCGTGGATTGGCTGCATCTCGATGGAGGCGGGACTACAACCCCAAAAGTTGTAGTCCCACCTCCAACCCGACTCCTGAATGAAAATCCTGCCCATTAACTCTGTTTCTCTCTCCACAGATGCTGAGCCTTTCCAGCATTTTGTATTTTTATTATAAAAAGGACATATTGTTTGACATAACCATAAACTCTGTAACTAGGGGGCACGTGCTCAAGCTCAGAAGGGGGAAGGGGCACTGACAGTTTAGAATCGCACCAAGGTTGGTGAATATGTGGAACAAATTGACCGGGAGATGAATGCTATCAGTACATTGCGGTCTCAGCTATGGCTCAATGGGGTCAGCACTCTCTCCTCTGAGTCAGAAGGCTGTGGGTTCAGGTCCCATTCCAGGAAGTTGAACACAACATCTAGACTGACACTTCAGTGCCATACTGAGGAAGCACTGTGCTGTCAGAGATGCCATCTCGCGGATGGAGACATTAAACCAAGGCCCCCGTCTGCCCTCTGAGGTTGTGAAGGAATAAGCCATATTCAGAAAAGTACACCATTCTATAAAATAATTCTTGCTTTTGTAACATGACAAACTGGGCTTGGAAATCTAAAAGCCTCAACAATGGAGAAGCTGTGAACAGCATACAGGGTATTGAGATAAGATAAGTTGTTGACACTGAATCAATAGCCTTGTTGAAACAGGAGGTTGGAGGTTCCTGATAGTCTGAAGCCTTGGAAAGAACACAATGGTATACCCTGTTAAGGTGTTATAATTACACTTCGGAAAGAAACACATAAAAATTAAGAAACATATGCCTTCATGGGAATGGCATCAAGTGGGGGAGGCACCAGCCATCACATTGTTTTTGTGTTGAACTTGGAACACCTAGGAGACACGAGTCTGTGATACAACCAGCTGAGGTGACTTAAGAATTGCATAGAAGACTTTGGTAAGAATGACATCAAATAAATGCACCTGCTGTTACATTCAAACACCTAAAGGAGAGACACGAATCTGCTTGCTACAAGCTGATCTAACTGTAAAAATAGCAGCAGTCAGCAGAAAAATGACTAGAGGTAATTAGCTTACATTAGCAAAAATCTTCAAAGGAAATACCACTGAGAAAGGGTATAAAAATTGAACTTTCAAATGGAAAGATAGATTTGCTGTAAAGGAGCAAAGCGATTCTCGGCTTCAGAGGCAAGCTCTGTAAGTCTACAACATTTTGAGTCTCGGGGATCAACGGTATTGTATTTGATTTTGGTGGATATCCTGGAATAAACTAAGAACTGTAAAACTAGAGAAGTTAGGATTTGAGAATAAGGATCTCTGATAATAGAATTGCAAGATTTCTGTATTTGGAACTGTTAATGTTGCGATTGAATCACCAACTGTAAATTACATGTCGGTTCTTTAATAAATCTATATATTTTTAGAATTGTCTCACATAGTACTTTTGTATCAAACTCGCAAACTGAATCTCTGTACACTCTTTGGTGAGGAGTTGCAGAATTCTGGAGGAGTTTTCTGGACCCTCATAATATCCAGAACGTTACAGTCTAGCTAAACTTATTAAAAATGCTATCTGGAGAATGGTAACATCTTCAGGTTGTTCCTTTCCTTTAGGGAGAGATAGTCTGGGCCTTTAGACCCAATTAAGTGTCTTTAGGATTCAGCTACCTCTAACTTTAGTTGAAAGTGAATGTCTGGGGAATATGCCTGATCCGGGGTAGCCCTAAAGGGGCTAGGACTAGTAATTATCCCTTCAGTTGGCGCCCAATGTGTGTGTTAATGAGTTGATACAGAACCCTATACTTATATTTATATCTATATCCATCTTGTAGATTGTTAAGTATAGAAGGAGTGTTTTACTGACAGTGGTACTAAGACCCAGATTTAAGCCTCTAGAGATGACAAGTCCCTGATAAGGCCTTGTAGAACTTAAATCAGAACTCCCTCAATATGTCATTGAGGTCTAGAAATTTCTTATAATGTTCATATTAAACCCAACCGAGGTTAGGTCCTGACAAAATGGCAAACCCTGTCGGAATTGGCCAAGTCTTTTTATTAGGTAATTCAAACGATTGCTTTATTAGGGGAAATAATCCTATCCCTGTACCTCCACAAAACCAAGTGATAATTTTTGAAATAGAAGGCTTTGATGCTGAAGGAGCCGTTAGAACTCATGGCACGATTGATGTTGATCCCCAGAATCAGGGGATACAGAATATCCAGTGGGATAATCAAACAAAAACTCCAAATCCAATAAATTCCTTAATGATAAGGTGCACACCCGCACAATTGGGAGGCCTAATGAACGGTGCTCAACAAGGTGATGGCATCTATGGATGAATAGTAGGACCCAGAGCAGCCTATGCTCCCGGGGGCCATGGATTCCGGTTAAGGTGGCAAGCTCATGATGAAATAAATGACCAGAATCTTCGAGAAAACTATAGGCAGCTTACAATCCATTATAATCAATACCGACAGGCACTAGCTCAATCTTATCTAAATGCTGGAGGCGCAATGATTACTGGTCTAGTAAGCCAAGCCCAGCAACCACACATTGCGCCCCTAGGTCAAGTAAACCTGAGCTCTCTCTACACAATGTGTGGTAGACCGGGAAACATCAGCCAGGAAAAAACCTGCTGGATTCTAACTAACCTTGATAAATTGGAAACCTGTTGTCAAGTTTGGAATGCCCAACGCCTGAGGCAACTACTGCAGATGATAATGGCCCAGTAATTCCGTTCCAAACGCGTGAGTACGGTCGGGGTCCTCACGCGTCTGGCCGGAGGAAATGCCGGTTTTCAGCATGCACAGCGCATGCGGGGAAAACCGGCATTTCCTGTCCTCTGAACGAAGGGGTTCAGAGGCACAGCGCGTGCGACTGCACAGGCAGCGCGTGCGCAGTGAACTTCGTCGATTTCATTCATGGATTCAGTGAGGTTAAGTCCTTACAACTTACACATGAAAAAAGCATGTGTAAAGTTGCTCCAGAGGCTGCGGAGGAAGATATATTTTATCGTGGAGCTTCTGAAAGGCAATATTTTTGTTTGGGAAAGGGAGGAAAGTTATTTTAAGAAATGCTGAGGTAAGTTTTAAAGTTTAATTTTTTTTTAAACGGGTTTTCAGTACTGTAGGTCGAAGGAGCAATTGTGGCTATGTGAATTGAATTTGCTGTTTATTAAATGTGAAAATGACTGTTCTAAAATGAGTAATGTAACATTTCCAACATTTTTAAGAAAGAAACTTTTCATCAGTAATATATTCTTTTAAGTAATTATGTATGTACGTCCGTATATATTCCTTTACGTATATGTATGTATGTATATATTCCTTTACTTATGTGTATGAATGTATGTATTTAATTATGGTTTTCCAATAAGTTACTTTCTCTGAAAGTCATAATTAAATACATACATTCATACACATAAGTAAAGGAATCTATACATACATACATATACGCAAAGGAATATATACAGACATACATACATAATTATTTAAAAGAATATATTACTGATGAAAAGTTTCTTTCTTAAAAATGTTGGAGTCATTTTCACATTTAATAAACACAGCAAATTCAGTTCACATAGCCACAATTGCTCCTTCTACCTACAGTACTGAAAACCCGTTTTAAAAAACAAAAATAAACTTTAAAACTTACCTCAGCATTTCTTAAAATAACTTTCCTCCCTTTCCCAAACAAAAATATTGCCTTTCAGAAGCTCCACAATAAAATATATCTTCCTCCGCAGCCTCTGGAGCAACTGTACTCATGCTTTTTTCATGTGTAAGTTGTAAGGACTTAACCTCACTGAAAGCATGAATGAAACCGGCAAATTTTACTGCGCACGCGCTGCCTGTGCAGTCGCACGCGTTGTGCCTCTGAACCCCTTCGTTCAGAGGACAGGAAATGCCGGTTTTCCCCGCATGCGCTGTGCATGCTGAAAACCGGCATTTCCTCCGACCAGACACGTGAGTACCCCGACCGTACTCACGTGTTTGGAACGGAATTACTGGGCCAACATTTTACATGTCAATAAAATGAAAAATTTAACAATTGCACAATTTGCCCCCTCGCATCTGCAACTGAGGGTCCAAGGAAGTGCATTGCGCAAGAGGTCATCGTCGTACGTATCCTCACACTGTTCCCTTTCGGGAACTGTATGAAGTGGTGGAAGGATTTCTGGCCACGTTAACGCTCCTTCCGTGACCATAACCATCTTCATACCAGCCATTAGGGTGGTTAGTCCTATGGCGTGAGGGTTTTACGGGCTCCCACAACCCATCTGAGGGGGGGAGCCACCCACACCCGCGGACGCAAGTATCCCGCTGGATGTCCACCCAGAATTTATAGTTGGAGCTCCGACTCCACTTGCCGGGACTGTCTGGAGCGGGGTTCGAAACCCTACTCCTTCTGGCCCAGCGGCGGGGATGCTTACCGCTACGCAAAAGGCCCACTCCGCGCAAAAGGCGACACCCATACGTTTCCTGCGCCTTTTCCCTCCCCGTGACTGGAGCCCTATGCTGCCACTTGAAAGACCAAGCTATCATCTGTCCTTTTTGCGGCGCCTTGGACTTCTCATTACCAATGATGATCAGGCGCTGCACCTCCACCTCGTTGAGGAGATTGCTGAGGTCATCATCAGTTCAATTGTGAGTTCTTTTAATGCTGTGAATTGTGCTCATTCCAGCCATTTCACGTTGCTAATCAGAGTGGGCCTTTGGCGTAGCGGTAGGATCCCCGCCGTTGGGCCAGACGGGGTAGGGTTTCGAACCCCGCTCCAGACAGTCCCGGCAAGTGGAGTCGGAGCTCCGGCTCTAAATTCTGGGTTGGCATCCAGTGGGATATTTGCGTCCGTGGGTGTGGGTGGCCCCCCCTCCTCGTATAGCTTGTGGGAGCCCGTAAAACCCTCCCACCATAGGACTAACCACCCTAATGGCTGGTACAAAGATGGTTACGGTCACGGAAGGAGCGTTAATCACGGCCATAAATCCTTCCACCACTTCATACAGTTCCCCAAAGGGAACAGTGTGAAGACACGTATGACGACGACGTTGCGAAATAAATAAATGGAATGAAAAAAATTCTTTCAGGGCTTTTAAAAGTCTTTAAATTGCTTTAATTCTGTTTAAAACTACTTCAGATTCTTCAAAATAATGTAAACGTTTTTAAAAGTTTATAAAAGTTACCAAAAGCTTCATAAAAATACCAAAAACCTATTTAAAATGCTGCTCTGCATGTAAAAATGCTTAGCAGCTTGTGAGAAACATTGGGGGCGTGTCCTATTAAACTGAGACCTCAAGGGGCGTGTCTCAGTTGCACAGCGCGCTACAGGCTTCGCGCTGGCTGCACTCCTGGGCGGCGTGACGTCAGACGCTGCCCGGGATTCTTCTCTTTCAAAAAGGAATTCCAGGCGTCCCTGGAGGTGAACGGCAGGCGCGTCGGGTAAGTGCAGATCGGGGGCTTGCACGCGCGGCAAGCCCCCGATCCGAATTTCTGCCCCATTAAGTTCAGATTCAATTCCCCCATTAAACCAGTGCAACAACTGGGTTCAAATATACGCCTATGTTCTCACGGCAACTCAGGGAGGGCATTGTTGTGTCGGTACCTTTCTACCTAGACACAATTTAGGACTCAGAACTCAGAGATTCAAACATGAAGTGCTTTATTGGAAGGAAAGGAAGTTCTGGCAAGTTCCGAACAAAGAGAGCTAAACTTAACAGAGAACACCCAACCATTTATCTCCTGTGACAGCGCCACCACAGGTGGGAGGAGAACACACAATAGAACACACAATACATAACATTTCCTCCCCTCTTAAATGGAAGGTCCACAGTATTCCTCAACAGGTAAGTTACTTTCAATGCACTCAACGAACCTAGGGTAGAGGTAGACTGCCTCAACCCCTGACCTTACCCTGGGGTTTATTCTGCCCCAGTCTTGTGGGTAAGTCACTAAGCCTACAGATCCAAGCGTCTTGGAGGCTGCCGCTCTCTGACAGGATACCTGCGGTCATCGCTGGCTTCCACAGCAGTAGGCATTGACACAGGCCTGGATGGAGAAGGTGCCTGTGTCAGTCGAAAGTCAGGAGTTTGCACAGGTGGAACAGTCTCTTTGACTTCCTGTGTTGGAGAAGAGCACTGTGGCAAAGGATGCTGGTTTGCGGTATCATCCAGAAACAGTTCAGGCCAACCAGCCGTTGGAGCCTCTGTGGCTGTCTCTGCTCCTAGCAACAGTTGATCTGTGTGTCTTCTCCAGACGACGTCCTCAGCAGTCTCAACCGTGTAAGACACAGGGCCCGTCTGCACGATCACCGTAGTAGGAACCCATTTCGGTCCAGTGTTGTAGTTTCGAGCTAGGACGTGCTCTCCAGGGTGAAACCGTCTCTCCTTGGCTCTTTTCTCTCTCTTTTCAACTTGAGCTTGTTGTTGACAATGGACAACCTGTTCTGCCCTTGGAGGTTTGAGTAAGTCAAAACTTGTCCGCAACTGCCTCTTCACCATGAGCGAAGCGGGGGAAGTTTTGGTTGTGGCATGCGGCTCCTTCCTGTAGGACAACAGGAAGCTGTTCAGACGTTGGTGGATTGAGCCCTGACCTTGCGATGCCTTCAAGGCATGCTTCAAAGTTTGCACAAACCTTTCTGCCTGGCCGTTAGTAGAGGGATGATAGGGCGCAGACCTGATGTGTTGGACACCATTCACATGCAGGAAGGTTGCAAACTCCTGTGATACAAATTGTGGACCGTTGTCACTTACGAGTTGTTCCGGTGAGCCATAACGGCTGAACATCTCACCAAGTTTCTCAATTGTTTTCTCTGCCATGGTAGACCTCATCACAGCGACCTCCGGCCACTTGCTACGAGCGTCCACAACCACCATAAACATCTTCTCTTCGAAAGGACCGGCAAAGTCCACATATACTCGCTGCCACACTTCTGCAGGCCAATCCCAGGGGTGTAGGGTTGCCAGCTGTGGAACATTCCGGACCCTTTGACATGGGGAACATGTTTTGGCTTTCTCCTCAATATTCCCATCGAGACCTGGCCACCAGAAGTAGCTTCTTGCCATTTCCTTCATCCGAACCATCCCACTGTGGCCTGTATGAAGTTGTTGCAGTATAGGTTCCCTCAGAGGTGGCGGAATGATGACACGGCGTCCCCAAAGAAGACAACCTGCCTGGATGGAGAGCTCATTTCTTTTTGAAATGTAAGGTTTCAAACTAGGAGAATCTCCTATAGCTCTCCCTCGAATGACATCGTCCATTACCTCAGACAGGACTGGATCGTTGCGGGTGTACCTTCGCACCTGAACTGCAGTGACAGGTGCTCCCTCCACTTGACCAAAGTAGAAGATGTCTATCTGACGAGGCTCTGGGGGAGTAACAGGCAAGGGTAGCCTCGAGAGACCGTCTGCGTTGCCGTGCAAGTCTGATTTGCGATATTTGATGTCGTATGTGTGTCCTGACAACAGTAAAGCCCACCTTTGCATCCTGCTTGCAGCAAGAGACGGAATTCCGGTGTGGGGCCCGAAGATTGAAGTCAATGGACGGTGGTCCATCAGGAGTGTGAACCTTCTCCCAAACAGGTACTGATGAAATTTTCGAATTCCAAAAACGATTCCCAAGCCCTTGCGCTCGATCTGCGCATAGTTACTCTCGGCCTTGTTCAAGGTGCATGATGCGAAGGCGATAGGTTTCTCTTCACCCGAAGGCATGATGTGGGATATGACTGCTCCCACACCATATGGTGATGCATCACATGCTAGCTGCACGGGTAGCTTTGGATCGAAGTGTGTCAGGACCTCCGATTTCAGCAATGCTTTCTTTGCTTGGGCGAAAGCTTCGTTGCACAGTTCAGTCCATTTCCATATTTTGCCTTGACATAGCAACTGATGTAACGGCTTCAGCAATGTTGCTAAGTCTGGAATAAACTTCCCATAGTAGTTAAGTAGCCCCAGAAATGAATGTAACTGGCTCACATTCTGGGGTGCTGGGGCCTCCACGATCACCTTGACCTTTGACGGCGCCTTATGCAGGCCAGTAGCGTGAATCACATGCCCCAGGTACTCAACTGAAGACTGAAAGAATTCACATTTGTCTTTACGAACTCTGAGTCCGTACTCTTTCAGTCATTGTAGTGTCGCATCCAAGTTCAGAAGATGATCCTCCTCATTTGTCCCAGTGACAAGGATGTCGTCCAGGTAGCACTGGACTCCTGGCAGTCCACTCAAAATCTGATCCATTGCCCTTTGGAATAGAGCAGGGGCCGACGTAATTCCAAACGGAAGGCGGCAGTACCTGTATAGCCCCTTGTGTGTCACAATTGTCAGCAGCTCCTTTGATTTGTCATCGACATGCATTTGTAGATAAGCCTGGCATAAGTCTATTTTGCTGAACTTTTGCCCTCCGGCCAGGCCCGTAAAAAGATCATCAATGAGGGGAAGAGGGTACTGTTCCGCAGACAGCACCGGGTTAATAGTCACTTTAAAATCCCCGCAGATTCGAACAGATCCATCCTTTTTCAGGACAGGAACAATGGGTGTGGCCCATTTGCTCACGCTCACAGGCTCCAGGACTCCATTCTCGACTAAGACCTCCAAGTTAGCCTCAACTTTTGGCCTAATTGCATAGGGTACAGGTTGGGCTTTGTGAAACTTCGGCTTGCTGTCAGGTTTAATGTCCAGTCTCACGCTGATCTTTTTCATGCTCCCAAGTTCCCCATGGAAGAGTTCTGCATGTTTGTTTAACACTGCAGTCAGACCTGACTCCCCTTTTGACATCATGCGGACTGCAGGCCAGTCCAGTGTGATTTTCTCTAGCCACGCACGTCCCAGTAGCGATGGGTAATTTCCCTTTACCACATATAGTGGCAGTTTTGCAGTCTGTCCATTCAATTTAACTGTCACCTCAATGACGCCTCTCATGACCACAGGTTCGCCGGTATACGTCTTTAGCACAATGTTTGTTGGCTGAAGGGTAAGATGCTTTAGCATTTTGTTGTAGACAGTGTCTGAAACAAGGGACACAGCCGCGCCTGTGTCCACCTCCATCTGCACTGATTGTCCCTCCACCAGTGGTGACACCCAGTAGCCATTTGAATCACCTGCAACCGTCAGTATGTGCACCTCTTCCTCCTCAGAGGTGTCGCTCCCCTCTGTTTTGCTTGTTCCATCATACTGCACTGAATGAACACTCATTTTCCTCTCTTGTCCAAATACAGACATTTTGCTTCCATGCTTCCCAGCTCTGTCTGTTCTTTTTTTACCTCTACAGGCGCGTTCAATGTGACCCTTTTTGCCACAATTTCGGCATTCCAGCTCCGTACACCAGCAGTCATTAGCGTGATGGCCCGTTTTCCCACAACAGTAACATGTGCCGTTCCGCGCACCTTTAGGCTCAGACGACACCTTGTGAACTCTCCCTGTTGAACTCAACTGGTGAGCCTCCTTTTCCGCCATCTCCATGGAGACACTAACTTCAATGGCCTTTTCAAGAGTAAGGTTGTCCTCAGTAAGAAGGCGCTTCTGTGTGGCTGCATTTTGCAGACCACACACAAGTCTGTCTCTAATGGTGTCATGGTGTGGAGATGCCGGAGTTGGACTGGGGTGGACAAATGTAAGAAGTCACACAACACCAGGTTATAGTCCAACAGCTTTATTTGAAATCACAAGCTTTCGGAGCGCTGCTCCTTCTTCAGGTGAAGTGGAGAAATGCATAAAGACACAGCTTATATAGTCAGAGAATCATGTCAGATGTTTACAGGTAACCTTTCCAACTGCCATTTATCACAACTCGGCAGAGAGATAATCACAGCAGTCAAAGGTGTGAATGGTGTCCAAACAGGTCAGTCAGGGAAACATTACATCAAAGAACAATGAGGTGGGGTCACAAGGGGTCAAATATTGCAGATGCTGGGGTCTGTATGAAAAACAAAAAAACAGACAAAAAACATTTTTTTTGGCTGGAAATCACAGCAGGTCCGGCCGCATCTGTGTAGAGAGAACAAGCCAATGTCGACTCGAGTCTGGATGACCCTGCGTCAGGTGGGGTTACATGTAGCGTGACATGAACCCAAGATCTCTGTTGAGGCCGTCCTCATGGGTGCGGAACTTGGCTATCAGTTTCTGCTCGACGATTTTGCGTTGTCGTATGTCTCGAAGGCCGCCTTGGAGAATGCTTACCCGAAGATCGGAGGCTGAATGTCCTTGACTGCTGAAGTGTTCCCCGACTGGGAGGGAACACTCCTGCCTGGTGATTGTTGCGCGGTGTCCGTTCATCCGTTGTCGCAGTGTCTGCATGGTCTCGCCGATGTACCATGCTCCGGGGCATCCTTTCCTGCAACGTATGAGGTAGACAACGTTGGCCGAGTCACATGAGTATGTACCATGTACCTGGTGGGTGGTGTCCTCACGTGTGATGATGGTATCTGTGTTGATGATCTGGCATGTCTTGCAGAGGTTGCTGTGGCAGGGTTGTGTGGTGTCGTGGTCGCTGTTCTCCTGAAAGCTGGGTAATTTGCTGCGAACGATGGTCTGTTTGAGGTTAGGCGGCTGTTTGAAAGCGAGTAGTGGAGGCGTGGGGATGGCCTTAGCGAGGTGTTCGTCGTCATCGATGACATGTTGAAGGCTGCGAAGAACATGGCGTAGTTTCTCCGCTCCGGGGAAGTACTGGACGACGAAGGGTACTGATATACCTATCAATTCATCCAATGAAAAGCGACAAGTTAAGAAAGTAACTATAGGTTTTTATTGGCTAAATAACAGAGCCCACCCTCGTGGGTGATCGGATACAACAAGGAGGAATGCCAGCCAGTCGACTACCTTTATACCTGGGCAGGTAGGTGGAGTCATGGGCGGAGTCAGCAGTGGTCAGCCCAGGTATAGCAGCGTGACAAGAGGCGACCTCGTATAGTGATACAACAGTGTGAACAGTGATAACCATAGAGTAACGATATAACAGTGATAACTATAGTGTAACAATAGTGAACGATAAAAGTGGTTTACCACATTCACCCCTTGTTTAGATTTGAGTGCGGCGGGGTGAAGTGTACTACCAGTTCTGGTATGTCAGTCTGTCCGGAGGCCTCGTAAGCCTTCCTGATCGTCGCAGCGGTGGTGTTGCATTATCCGGTGTTAATGCTGGTGTCTGCGTGGTCGGTGAAGGCTCGTGGGGTTCCGGCATGCCGTCTACCTGGTCTGGAATTGGGGGGGTGGTGGGGGGGGGTGAAGGTGGTGTCTCCGGAGTGCCCGAGGGTGCGAGGTCTCGTAAGGAAACTGTGTCCTCCCGCCCGTCTGGGTATGCCACATAGGCGTACTGGGGGTTGGCGTGCAGGAGGTCCACCCTCTCGACTAGGGGGTCCGTTTTATGGGCCCTCACGTGCTTTCGCAGCAAGACGGGCCCCGGAGAGGTCAGCCAGGTTGGTAGCGTGGTTCCCGTAGTCGACTTCCTGGGGAAAGCAAACATTCGTTCATGGGGGGTGGCGTTGATGGCCGTGCAAAGTAGTGACCGGGTGGAATGCAGCGCTGCCGGGAGGACTTCCTGCCAGCGGGAGGTTGGGAGGCCCTTAGACTTTAAGGCTAAGAGGACGGCCTTCCATACCGTCGCGTTTTCTCTTTCTACCTGGCCGTTCCCTCGGGGGTTGTAGCTGGTGGTCCTGCTTGCAGCAATACCTCTCGTTAGTAGGAACTGACGGAGTTCCTCGCTCATGAAGGAGGAGCCCCGGTCACTATGTATATAGTTTGGGAACCCGAACAAGGCGAAGAGGTCGTTCAGGCATTTAATGACCGTGGTACTGGTCATGTCTGGGCAGGGGAAGGCAAAGGGGAAACGGGAGTACTCATCAACAATGTTGAGGAAGTACACATTACGGTCAGAGGACGGGAGGGGCCCCTTAAAGTCGATGCTCAGGCGCTCGAAGGGGCGGGTGGCCTTGATCAGGCTTGCTCTGTCCGGCCTAAAGAAGTGCGGTTTGCACTCGGCACAGGTCTGGCAGTTCCTGGTCATGGTCCTGACCTCCTCGATGGAGTAGGGCAGGTTGCGGGCCTTAATGAAGTGGTAAAGTCTGGTGACCCCGGGGTGGCAGAGGTCGTTGTGGAGGGTCTGAAGTCTATCACTTTGCGCGCTGGCGCATGTAATTCGTGACAGAGCATCGGGGGGTTCGTTCAGCTTACCTGGCCGGTACAAGATATCATAATCGTAGGTGGAGAGCTCGATTCTCCACCTCAAGATCTTGTCATTCTTGATTTTGCCCCTCAGCTTGTTATTAAACATAAAAGCGACCGAACGTTGGTCGGTAAGGAGGGTAAAGCGTTTGCCTGCCAGGTAGTGCCTCCAGCGTCGTACCGCCTCCACAATCTCCTGGGCCTCCTTCTCGACCGACGAGTGTCGGATCTCAGGGCCCTGTAGGGTCCTTGAGAAGAAGGCCACCGGTCTCCCCTCCTGGTTAAGGGTGGCGGCTAGGGCGAAGTCGGATGCATCGCTCTCGACTTGGAAGGGGATGGACTCATCCACTGCGTGCATAGTGGCCTTGGCAATGTCTCCCTTAATGAGGGAGAAGGCTGCGCACGCTTCCTCCATAAGGGGGAAGGATGTGGACTTCATGAGGGGTCTGGCTTTGTCCGCATAATTGGGCACCCATTGGGCATAGTAGGCGAAGAGCCCCAGGGTTCTCTTCAGTGCCTTTGGACAGTGGGGGAGGGGTAGCTCCATGAGGGGGCGCATTCTTTCGGGGTCGGGGCCGATGACTCCGTTCTCTACTACACAGCCGAGGATGGCAAGGCGCGAGGTGTTAAACACACATTTATCCTTATTGTAGGTGAGGTTCAGCCGTTGGGCCGTACGGAGGAATCTCTCCAGATTAACATCGTGGTCCTGCCGGTCGCGGCAGCAGATGGTGACGTTATCTAGATAGGGGAACGTGGCGTGCAGCCCGTTCTGGTCAACCATCCGGTCCATCTCCCTTTGGAAGACCGAAACCCCATTTGTGACGCCGAAGGGAACCCTAACGAAGTGGTAGAGGCGACCGTTCGCCTCGAAGGCTGTATACTGGCGGTCCTCAGGGCGGATAGGGAGTTGGTGATAGGCCGACTTAAGGTCGATGGTGGAGAATACCCGGTACTGCGCAATCTGATTGACCATATCAGATATGCGGGGAAGGGGGTATGCGTCCAGCTGGGTGTACCTGTTTATGGTCTGGCTGTAGTCGATGACCAGGCGGTTTTTATTGCCGGTCTTAACGACCACGACCTGGGCACGCCAGGGGCTGGTGCTCCCCTCGATGATGCCCTCCTTCAGGAGACGCTGCACCTCAGAGCTAATGAAAGCTCTGTCCCCGGCGCTGTACCGTCTGCTCTTGGTAGCGACGGGTTTGCAGTCGGGGGTGAGGTTAGCGAACAGGGAAGGTGGCGGGACCTTGAGGGTGGATAGGCCGCAGGTGTTACGCGGTGGGCGGTTTAAAATCTGCTGGTTGTCGACTGTGAGTGGGGGGAGGGGTCCGCCGTATGCTAGCGTGATGCTTTGGAGGTGGGATTGGAAGTCTAGGCCTAGTAGGACGGCAGCGCATAGCTGGGGCAGGACGAGGAGTTTAAAATTTTTATACTCCGTACCCTTAACCGACAGGGTCACAACACAGTAGCCGCTGATGTCTGTGGCGTGTGACCTCGATGCCATCGAGATCCGGTTGCGCGTTGGCAGGACAGGGAGGGAGTAGTGGCTCACCGTGTCTGGGTGGATGAAGCTCTCCGTGCTTCCACTGTCGAACAGGCAGGTCGTGGCGTGGCCGTTTACTTTGATGTCCATCATCGACTTGGACAGGTGATGCGGGCGGGCCTGGTCCAGTGTGACGGAGGCTAGTGTATAGCTGAGCGAGTTGTTGTAGTCTGCGGTTGAGGCGGTAGTCGGGTCTAGAGGCACGGTGGCGGTCGGGCGTGGTGGGTAAAATGGCGTCTCCCACGAGGTTGGACAAAATGGCGGAGAAGATGGCTGCTCCCATAACTCACATGAGGCACTGCTGGTGTCAGTTGCCTGTATCAAAGATGGCCGCCCCCATGACTCACATGTGGGGATGCTGGCCTCTGTTGCCTTGAAGGAAGATGGCCGCCCCCACAGCTCGCATGAGGCACTGCTGGCCTCTGATGATCCACCTCTGCAGGCCTTAGCGAAGTGGCCTTTCTTCATGCAGGTTGAGCAGGTAGAGTTCCTGGCTGGGCAGCGCGACCTCGGGTGTTTCGCCTGGCCGCAGAAGAAGCATCCGGCGGCCCGATCGCGGGGGTCCGATGTCGGAGCCGGTACCGGGGGTGGCGGTCTCGATTGGGTCCGGGACGCTGACGCTGAGGTAGGTCCCAGGGGGGTTGCTGCGGGGGGTATCGCGGTCGGGGTCGGTCCCAAGTCCCAGGGTCGCGAGTTACAGTACCTTGAGTATGCCTCGAGGTCCCGATGGGCCACCTCTTGAGAGAGAGCGAGGGCTGCAGCTTTGTCCAGGTTGAGGTCCCGTGCTTCCAGTAGTCTTTGCCGTGAGTAGTCGGACCGCAGGCCTTTCACGAAGGCATCGCGGACGTTGTCTTCAGTATTTTCTGCCGCCGTTACCGCTTTAAAGTTACAGTCTCTGCCGAGTGCTTGTAGCACCCGTAAAAATTCCTCCACGGGCTCTCCTGGCTGTTGCGGGCGGGATCTTAGGAGGTGTCTGGCATACATGGAATTTACCGGGGTTTGGTACTGTCTTTTCAGCCGGTTGATGGCGTCCTCGTATGTTTTAAGGTCCCGGATGAGTGCGAATACTTTAGGGCTCACTTGGGCGTTCAAAACTCTTAGCATGGATTTCTGAGGCACGCCGGATTCTCCCAGGTAGGCTTCGAAGCAGCTCAGCCAGTGTTCGAAGTCGAGGGCTGAGTTTGCTGCCTGTGGGTTTAGATCCAGGTACGGTGGTCTGAGGGCTCGCAGCCAGGCCGGCTGCTGTGGCTGTTGTAGCTGGGCATCTGGCTGGTTGCTTGGCTGGTCGTTTGACTGCTCAGTTGTCGACATTTTAAAATTTAGCCAATAAAATTGATATACCTATCAATTCATCCAATGAAAAGTGACGAGTTAAGAAAGTAACTATAGGTTTTTATTGGCTAAATAACAGAGCCCACCCTCGTGGGTGATCGGATACAACAAGGAGGAATGCCAGCCAGTCGACTACCTTTATACCTGGGCAGGTAGGTGGAGTCATGGGCAGAGTCAGCAGTGGTCAGCCCAGGTATAGCAGCGTGACAAGAGGCGACCTCGTATAGTGATACAACAGTGTGAACAGTGATAACCATAGAGTAACGATATAACAGTGATAACTATAGTGTAACGATAGTGAACGATAAAAGTGGTTTACCACAGGTACTCTGTTGGTTGTGTCCCGTGTTTGTCTTCTGAGGAGGTCTATGCGATTTTTTGCTGTGGCCCGTCAGAACTATCGATCGACGAGTCGAGCGTCATATCCCGTTCTTACAAGGGCGTCTTTCAGTGTCTGTAGGTGTCCATCGCGTTCCTCCTCGTCTGAGCAGATCCTGTGTATTCGCAGGGCTTGTCCATAGGGGATGGCTTCTTTAACGTGGTTAGGGTGGGAGCTGGAGAAGTGAAGCATCGTGAGGTTGTCCGTGGGCTTGCGGTAGAGTGAAGTGCTGAGGTGTCCGTCTTTGATGGAGATTCGTGTGTCCAGGAATGAGACCGATTCTGAGGAGTAGTCCATGGTGAGTTTGACGGTGGGATGGAACTTGTTGATGTTATCGTGTAGTCTTTTCAGTGATTCTTCGCCGTGGGTCCATAGGAAGAAAATGTACACAGATGCGGCCGGACCTGCTGTGATTTCCAGCCAAAAAAAATGTTTTTTGTCTGTTTTTTTGTTTTTCATACAGACCCCAGCATCTGCAATATTTGACCCCTTGTGACCCCACCTCATTGTTCTTTGATGTAATGTTTCCCTGACTGACCTGTTTGGACACCATTCACACCTTTGACTGCTGTGATTATCTCTCTGCCGAAGTGTGATAAATGGCAGTTGGAAAGGTTACCTGTAAACATCTGACATGATTCTCTGACTATATAAGCTGTGTCTTTATGCATTTCTCCACTTCACCTGAAGAAGGAGCAGCGCTCCGAAAGCTTGTGATTTCAAATAAAGCTGTTGGACTATAACCTGGTGTTGTGTGACTTCTTACATTTGTCTAATGGTGTCATTCAGCACCTCCTTGAACTGGCAGTGTTCCGACAACCTTTTTAAAGCAGCAATAAACATCGTCACTGATTCCCCCTCCTCTTGATTCTGTTTGTGAAATCTAAATCTCTCAGCAATAGCCAGAGGTTTTGGTGAAAAATGTGCTCCAAGAATTTCCACTAGTTGCTTATATGTTTTAGTTCCTGGCTTATCTGGCTGCACGAGGCTGCAAAGTAAATTGAATGTCTTCGGCCCGATTACACTCAAAAAGGTAGGCACGACCTTTTCATTTGCTACCGCATTCGCCAAAACAAAATAGTCAAAACGTTCTGTATATGCGCTCCATTGCTCCACATTTTCATCAAAATCACCGATGTTTCCAAATATAGTAGTCATCTCATGTTTCAAATTAAATTTTCTGTTTACTCACTGCACCCGTAACGTACGCAGATTCATCCGCTCCTCGTTGCCACTTGTTGTCATAGAGTCATAGAGTCATAGAGTCATAGAGTTTTACAGCACAGAAAGAGGCCCTTCGGCCCATCGTGTCTGCGCCGCCCATCCATCCCTGTCCAGTCTAATCCCATTTTCCAGCATCTGGTCCATAGCCTTGTATGCAATGGCATTTCAAGTGCTCATCCAAATGCTTCTTGAATGTTGTGAGGGTTCCTGCCTCTACCACCCTTTCAGGCATTGAATTCCACATTCCAACCACCCTCTGGGTGAAGAAGTTCCTCCTCAAATCCCCTCTAAATCTCCTGCCCCTTACCCTGAATCTATTGTTGTGTCGCTACCTTTCTACCTAGACACAATTTAGGACTCAGAACTCAGAGATTCAAACATGAAGTGCTCTATTGGAAGGAAAGGAAGTTCTGGCAAGTTCCGAACAAAGAGAGCTAAACTTAACAGAGAGCACCCAACCATTTATCTCCTGTGACAGCGCCACCACAGGTGGGAGGAGAACACATAATAGAACACACAATACATAACAGGCATGTAATGGGTTCCATCAAGGAAATACTCACTAATACAGCCACAACTAAAGGGCTGGTAGCTGCCTACAGATTAGGCAAAGTACTTACACAGGATAATTGGGACATTGTCCATGGTTGCCTGGCCAATCAATACCAAAATACAGCCCTCAAACTTGCCTGTGAGCGTGCTCTAAATGATTATCGAGATAACCAACAAAGATGGGATAATATCAATTGCATTATCCAACTAAATCATGACCTCTTAGGTCTACCCCAAACTAAACCTATAATGAGATCAGAGACTAGGGTTAAAAAAAACAGAGAAGGTACCTTTGGTACTCAGAAACAAGGATTGTATAGACCCAAGTCTCAAGTCCATCACACCCAGACACAAACTCATGGCTCAGGACCCCCAAGAGGGTATTCCAGAAGGTTTACACCTCCCAAAAGACAAGGCTGAAGCATTTGCAACTATCTTCAGCCAGAAGTGCCGAGTGGATGATCCATCTTGGCCTCCTCCTGAGGTCCCCAGCATCACAGATGCCAGTCTTCAGCCCATTCAATTCACTCCACGTGATGTCAAGAAATGGCTGAAGACACTGGATACTGCAAAGGCTATCGGCCCTGACAACATTCTGGCAATAGTACTGAAGACTTGTGCTCCAGAACTAGCTGCGCCCCTAGCCAAGCTGTTCCAGTACAGCTACAACACTGGCATCTACCCGGCAATGTGGAAAATTGCCCAAGTGTGTCCTGTCTACAAAAAGCAGGACAAATCCGACCCGGCCAATTACCGTCCCATCAGTCTACTCTCAATCATCAGCAAAGTGATGGAAGGTGTCGTCGACAGTGCTATCAAGCGGCACTTACTCAGCAATAACCTGCTAACTGACGCCCAGTTTGGGTTCCGCCAGGGCCACTCAGCTCCTGACCTCATTACAGCCTTGGTCCAAACATGGACAAAAGAACTGAAATCAAGAGGTGAGGTGAGAGTGACTGCCCTTGACATCAAGGCAGCATTTGATCGAGTGTGGCATCAAGGAGCCCTAGCAAAACTGGAGTCAATGGGAATCAAGGGCAAAACTCTCCATTGGTTGGAATCATACCTAGCACAAAGGAAGTTGGCTGTGGTTGTTGGAGGTCATTCATCTCAATCACATGACATCACTGCAGGAGTTCCTCAGGGCAGTGTCCTAGGCCCAACCATCTTCAGCTGTTTCATCAATGACCTTCCCTCCATCATAAGGTCAGAAGTGGGGATGTTCGCTGATGATTGCACACTGTTCAGCACCATTCGAGACTCGTCAGATACTGACGCAGTCCGTGTCCATATGCAGCAAGACCTGGACAACATTCAGACTTGGGCTGACAAGTGGCAAATAACATTTGCACCACGCAAGTGCCAGGCAATGACCATCTCCAACAAGCGAGACGCTAACCATCTCCCCTTGACATTCAATGGCATTACCATCGGTGAATCCCCCACTATCAACATCCTGGGCGTTACCATTGATCAGAAACTGAACTGGACCAGCCATATAAATACTGTGGCTACAAGAGCAGGCCAGAGGCTGGGAATTCTGCGGCGAGTGTCTCACCTCCTGACTCCCCAAAGTCTTTCCACCATCTACAAGGCACAAGTCAGGAGTGTGATGGAATACTCTCCAATTGCCTGGATGAGTGCAGCTCCAACAACACTCAATTAGCTCGACACCATTCAGGATAAAGCAGCCCGCTTGATTGGCACTCCATCCACCACCTTCAACATTCACTCCCTCCACCACCGGCGCACTGTGGCTGCAGTGTGTACCATCTACAAGATGCACTGCAGCAACTCGCCAAAGCTCCTTCAACAGCACCTTCCAAACCCGCGACCTCTACCACTTAGAAGGACAAGGGCAGCAGACGCATGGGAACATCACCACCTACAAGTTCCCCTCCAAGCCACACACCATCCTGACTTGGACCTGTATCACCGTTCCTTCACTGTCACTGGGCCAAAATCCTGGAACTCTCTTCCTAACAGCATTGTGGGTGTACCTACACCATATGGACTGCAACGGTTCAAGAAGGCGGCTCACCACCATCTTCTCAAGGGCAATTAGGGATGGGCACTAAATGCAGGCCTAGCCAGCCAGCAACGCCCACATCCCATCAATGAATAAAAAAAAAACCACCCACAATACGAGAAAGATTTCTCCCCGGAAAGATGGGAGAGACGAGGGGCTAGACCTCGAAAGGAAAGCGAGGGACAGTGGACTCCCTATGGGGACAGCTTTTATACTGGCCAAAACTATCAGAGAGCCATGGGAGGATACCGGGAAAACTGAAATGGGGATCAAAAAGATTCCCGGCAGAACCAACGTCCACCCCAACAGGAGGATCGTCAAGATAATAAACGGTCCAACAAACCCCCTAAGGGATCTGGAAAACATGATACCCCCAAGAGGGAGGAACAAAAATCAGTTAAAATAATTAAAGACAAAGCAGCAAATGAAATTCAGGATCCTGAGGATGATCAATCCCAGGATTGAAGGCCTGACACCCAGCCAGGGCCTCTTGAATTCCCCTATGCCCTGGCAACCTTGCCCACAAACACACAAGTGAAGGCCATGTTTGATACAGGGGCTGATTACATTGTAATAGATCCTGCAATTATAAAAACTAAGGGGACAGATTTGGGGAGCCCAATTTGTAAAAGAACATTAGGGGGATTCAGAAAAGACAAAACTAAAATAATTAATTTTTACAAGATACCTATTATGATATATGGAATCACGGTGACCCGAGATGTAGGACTGGTACCACAATTGGCCTGTTCGCTCATTATAGGACAACCAGACATGCAACATTACCTTAAAATCTCAACCAGACCTGTAGAAGCATCCATAGACTAGGATGACAGGGAAAAACATGTTCGGACACAGCTTGATCGAACTTGCCTAGAGGGGGGAGGCAAAGACTTCCTCAAGCAACTCATTAATAGATACTACCCTTATCTACAACGCC
This sequence comes from Somniosus microcephalus, assembly GCF_052327205.1. Taxonomy (NCBI): domain Eukaryota; kingdom Metazoa; phylum Chordata; class Chondrichthyes; order Squaliformes; family Somniosidae; genus Somniosus; species Somniosus microcephalus. Next base: position 364,902,376 of record NC_140988.1, read on the forward strand.
ATCTAAATCAATGTGGAAAGATAGACACCAAACCCCACCCACTTGATGCTGGCTGGCACAAACCTAAAAAACAGTGGCCTATTCAAGACCACAAAGGAAAACTGGATCTCCTAACAACGCTCAAAGAACTAACAGAACAAGGTGTCTTAATCAAAATTGTTGTGTCGGTACCTTTCTACCTAGACACAATTTAGGACTCAGAACTCAGAGATTCAAACATGAAGTGCTTTATTGGAAGGAAAGGAAGTTCTGGCAAGTTCCGAACAAAGAGAGCTAAACTTAACCGAGAGAATACCCAACCATTTATCTCCTGTGACAGCGTCACCACAGGTGGGAGGAGAACACACAATAGAACACACAATACATAACAAAAATAGCATCTAGAACCAATTCACCATTGTTTGGTGTTGCTAAACCAGATGGGAGGTGGAGATTAGTGGTCGATCATACAGCCTTAAATAAGGTAACGGCCCCACATACTGCACAACAGCAAAATTCCACAGCCCTTCTCTCTGGAATCACGAGGGAAAAATATAAATCTTGTATTGATCTAGCAAACGGCTTCTGGTCACATCCAATCGAAAAAGTTGATTGGCCAAAAACAGCGATGACTGGACCCGAAGGTTATCAGTATTGCTGGACCAGATTGCCCCAGGGATTTCAAAACAGTCCCATTCTCTTTTCAGCCCACATCATTGACCTTTTAAAAGACCTACCTAACATCAATTCTTATGTGGACGATATATATCTGTCACATGACAATCTCCAAGAGCACTTGAAAGCCACTGATAGTGTTTTATCCAGACTTACAACTGCTGGGTACTTAATCAACATAAAAAAGAGTCTCTGCAACTGCTTATAATCTGTTACATTTCCAGTTTTTTCCAGTTCTGATGAAGGGTCCCAGACCTGAAACGTTAACTCTGTTTCTCTCTCCACGGATGCTGCCTGGCCTGCTGAGTATTTCCAGCATTGTCTGTTGTTATTCCAGATTTCCAGCATCCGTAGTATTTTGCTATTAAAAAAGAGTCAACTAGTTAGGGAAGAGGTAGATTTTCTGGGCCTGCGAATAACTGGAAATGGTAGAGGATTAACTCAATCCTATAAAGAAAAATTAGCCACCGTTCAATATCCTACAACTCTGAAAAATCTGCAAGCACGTTTAGGACTCCTGAATTTTGCTCGATCCTTTACGCCAACCTTTGCCGAGCTCTCAACACCCCTGTATGCTAGAGTGGGTGAAGCAGCAAAAGGACCAATTGTAGGTATTCGTGTTGACCTCTAGGGACGAATGCCTACTAAATAATTTAGTTCGACTTCAGATGAATAATTACTTAGTTGTTTATTAACTGGAACTGACGAAATACAGTAGGTAAGCTGGCTTTACACAGGAGCAATGCGAGGTAGGTCTTTCTCTGACAGGGACTCCACGAGGACTGAGTCCGTAGTCCTCAGGAGAGCGTGATGATGTCATCACGCTCAGTCGCGTTTTCCCGCTCTTCGGGTGTCACGTGACCGCGTCCTGATGTTAGCGCGTTGGCCTGCGCTTGGGGCGGTCACGTGACCCGCGCCGATATGTCGGCGCGTTCACCCGGTGCGAAAGCTGGCCGTTGAGACCGAAGTCGCGACCGCAGGAGCAGGAGCTGGAGGCCGAGCTGAGACGGCGCTTGCCGCGGGGGAGCGCGTCGCTCATGTCTGCCGGCCGATGCGGCCGAAGTCGCGGTAGGCCGGGCTGTGCCGGCGGCCGTCATGGAAGCCTGAGTCGGGCCGGTGGCCGCCACGCATACGTCACGTAATGCGTGACGTGACGTCAGCGCGCTAGGGCGCGTCTTAAAGGGGCAACGGCCCCCACAGGTAAGTTAAAGGGGCAACGGCCCAAACAGGTAAGTAATATACATACAGTTAGGTTAAAGTGAATTATATACATTATATGTGTAAGGGACACCCGGTGGAACCGCCACACTATCATATTTTCACCAGACGATTACTCAAAATTGCAACAATTATGCCGAGAGGTACAAAAAGCCATAGACATGGAACATAGGGACTTACAAGATCCCCTCAATATTCATCTCAGGTCATCACCTAAAGTGACAGTTGCAGTTTTCGATAATGAAAAGAGCATCGTGCCCATTCAGTTCCATTCTTATAACTTTTCCAAAGTTGAAAGGAGGTACATTAAAAAAGAAAGGGTTGTGACTATGGAAGTCCAATACCTCATCAAGGCACGAACCCTTCAAGGGAAATACCCCATTACCATCTATACTGAGATTCCCGATTTAAGATCAGTCTTGAGGATGGCCTCTGATGAAAAAAGAGCCACCCAGATCCGACATGATAAATGGGCATCATTCTTGAATGATCCTACACTCATTTTTAAATTCCTCTCCCTGGAAATGGACTTCGAGCATCTCCCCATCATGGAGGATGATGATAGGGAGGAGGGAATCATACAAATACCTATGAGACCGCTTACAGAATACCATCAAGTCATTTACTGTGATGGATCTTCGATGATGATTAAAAAAAGGACATCCCAACAATCCTCAGCTGGGATGGGGATAGTGGTAGCGACTTTTCAAGATTCCTGTTCTTTTTACCCATACGTGGCAAATTGTGAGCCATGCTATTTAACCAATCATTCATCGCTAATTAAGCCACCGCCATTGGCTCCTGTGAAAGCTGATGAGCCAATGGGAAAATTTTTATTGACTTTATTGGACCCCTTGGCCATAAGACAGCACAATATGCTTGATGTGCCTCAATAATCCCGAGACTCGATGTTAGCGAAACAAAACAAGGCTTTTATTAACTTAGAAGATAACACGCAGTGGAGAGAGGTATCTTCCCTGGAGGTCTGCAGTACTGGCTGTGAGGCCAGACTGAGCTGACTTACATAGAGGCCAGGTATGGGCGGAGCCCTACACACAACACATTCCATACATTCCAATACACAATACAATGGTGAGGAGAAACCTGAAACCAACCACAGTCACAGGCAATACAATGGTAAGGGGGAACCTGAAACCAACCACAGTCACAGGCAGTGACGAATGGAATATTTCATCACATTCACCCCTTCTATAGATTTAGTCTGTTCGGGGGTTTGGTAGTCCTCTGCGACCGACGTGGCTGTTGTGGTGTCGCGGGTGTCAGCTGGGTGTCCCCAGTGGCCTCCTGGGTCTCTGCCGGGGGTGCCGCCAGGGTTGTTGAAGGGGTAGTTGGTGGGGGTGCCGTTGGTCGATGTTCTTCCGGGGGTGATGAAAGAGTAGTGGGTGGGTAAGAGTTGCTGTGGTCGTTGTTGCTGCTATTGCCGTGGTTGTTGTCGTTACCGGCTGGGGCGACGTCTTTTATTGACACGGTGTCCTCCCTTCCGTCGGCGTGCCGGACATACGCGTATTGGGGGTTGGCGTGGAGTAGGTGCACTGGCTCCACGAGAGGGTCCGTCTTATGGCCCCTCACATGCCTTCGCACGAATACCGGACCCGGGGTGGAGAGCCATGACGGCATGGATACGCCTGAGGTGGATTTCCGGGGGAAGCTAAACATTCGTTCATGAGGCGTGGCATTAGTGGCAGTACACAATAGCGACCGTATCGAATGGAACACATCTGAGAGGACTTCCTGCCAGCGGGAGATAGGGAGGCCCTTGGTCCTTAGAGCTAGAGTGACTGCTTTCCATACTGTCCCGTTCTCTCGCTCCACTTGACCGTTACCCCGGGGGTTGTAGCTGGTGGTACGGCTCGTGGCGATACCCCTGGACAGCATGTACTGGCGTAGCTCTTCACTCATGAAGGACGCCCCCCTATCCGTGTGGATGTAGCTCGGCATACCGAACAGGCAGAACAGGCTGTTGAGGCATTTAATGACCGTGGCGCTGGTCATGTCTGGGCAGGGGAAGGCGAATGGGAACCGGGAGTATTCGTCCACAATGTTCAGGAAGTAAACATTGCGGTCGACGGACGGGAGGGGGCCCTTGAAATCTAAGCTGAGCCGCTCAAAGGGCCGTGTAGCTTTGATTAAGTGGGCTCTATCAGGGTGGTAGAACCGAGGCTTGCACTCAGCGCAAGTGCGGCAGTTCCTGGTCAGAGACCGAACTTCCTCAATCGAGTAGGGTAAGTTGCGGGACTTTATGAAGTGGAACAGCCGCGTGACCCCTGGGTGGCAGAGGTCGTTGTGGAGGGTCTGTAGCCGATCCCCGGTGGCGCTGGCACACATCCCTCGTGAGAGGGCATCTGGGGATTCGTTAAGGGCCCCTGGCCGGTAAATGATGTCATACTCGAAGGTGGAGAGCTCGATCCGTCACCTAAGAATCTTATCATTTTTGATCTTCCCCCTCTGTTTATTATTGAACATAAACGCTACCGACCGCTGGTCGGTAAGTAGGGTGAAGCGTTTGCCGGCTAGGTAGTGGCGCCAGTGGCGCACTGCCTCCACGATGGCTTGGGCCTCCTTTTCCACGGAGGAGTGTCTGATCTCGGGCCCTTGGAGGGTCCTCGAGAAGAAAGCTACGGGCCGCCCCGCCTAGTTGAGGGTGGCCGCCAAGGCAAAGTCAGACGCATCACTTTCCACTTGAAATGGAGTGTTCTCGTCCACTGCCTGTAGCGTGGCCCGCTCAATATCCTGCTTAATGCTTTTGAAGGCGGCGTGGGCCTCAGCAGAGAGCGGAAAAGAGGATGCTTTCAAGAGGGGGCGGGCTTTGTCGGAGTAGTTGGGGACCCATTGGGAATAATAAGAAAATAACCCCAGGCACCTTTTCAGGGCTTTGGGAGTGTTGGGCAGGGGCAGCTCCCGTAGGGGGCGCAATCGGTCGGGGTCTGGTCCGATTTCACCATTCTCCACCACGCTGCCTAGTATGCAGAGGCGCGTGGTGTTGAAAACGCACTTGTCCTCGTTGTAGGTGAGGTTGAGTTTTTGTGCGGTTTTCAGGAACCTCTCGAGGTTCGAGTCGTGATCCTGCTGGTTGTGACCGCAGATGGTGACGTTGTCGAGGTAGGGGAAGGTTGCCTGCAAGTGGTGGTCATCGACCATGCGATCCATCTCCCTCTGGAAGACCGAGACCCCATTCGTCACCCCAAAGGGGACTCTGAGGAATTGGTAGAGGCGTCTGTTCGCCTCGAAGGCGGTGTACGGGCGGTCCTCTGGTCTGATAGGGAGCTGGTGGTACGCTGACTTGAGGTCGATGGTGGAGAACACCCGGTATTGGGCGATTTGGTTCACCATTTCTGATATGCGGGGTAGCGGGTAGGCGTCTAGTTGGGTGTACCTGTTGATCGTTTGGCTATAGTCGATCACCATCCGTTTCTTCGCGCTACCCCTTACCACCACCACTTGGGCGCGCCACGGGCTATTGCTGCATTCAATAATGCGCTCTTTCAGGAGCCTGTCTACCTCGGTTGCGATAAACCGCCTGTCCTCCCAGCTGTACCTCCTGCTTTTGGTCGCTATTGGCCGGCAGTTAGGGGTAAGGTTCGCGAATAGCGAAGGCGGCTTTACCTTCAGGGTAGCCAGGCCGCACACTGTGAGGGGCGGCTGGGACCCACCGTACTTGAGCGTGATGCTTTGGTGGTTGCACTGGAAATCCAGGCCCAAGATCACGCTCGCGCATAGATTCTTCATTATTAATACTTTAAAATTATCGTATATAGTCCCGTTAACGGACAATTGTACCGTGCAGTAACCCAGAATGGTCGATGTCTGGGTTTTATCAGCCATAGAGATGGTACCCTGAGTAGGGACCACCTTTAGGGAGAGTTGCCGTGCCAGTTCTGGGTGGATAAAACTCTCCGTGCTTCCACTGTCAATTAAACATTTAACCCCGCACCCGTTTACCTCGATGTCCACCATTGATTTGGATAGCGGGTGGGGCCTGGTCTGGTCCACTGTGACTGATGCCACTGTAGGGCCCTGATCGAGACAAGATGGCGTCCGCGCTGTCTGCTCACAAGATGGCGGACCCCACGAGGTCGGGCAAGATGGCGTCCAAGATGGCCGCTCCCACGGCGCACACGCAGCGGTGGCGGGTTTTGGTTTTCCAGCGGGGTTCCCTCTGCACACCTTCCCAAAGTGCCCCTTCTTACCGCACTTAAAGCAGGTGGTGCCTTTCGCCGGGCACAGGTTTCTGGTGTGCTTTGGCTGCCCGCAGAAGTAGCAGTTGGGTCCCCGACGCGTCGCGGCTGTCGTAGGGCTTCTGGGGGGAGAGCGGGGCCCCGACGGTGTCGGGCTGCCGGGCGGGGAAGATGCCTTCCAAGATGGCGGCGCCCTTGGTGCACACGTGGCGGCGTGGACGGCGCGGGCTGAAGAGTAGGCGTCCGAGTTTCTCTGGGCCACATCCAGGGATCGCGCGGTGTCCGCAGCCTGTTTCAGGTCCAATCCCATTTTTTCCAGCAGTCTTTGCCGGATGTAAGTGGAGCTGAGGCCTGTGATAAAGGCATCGCGAACAAGCTCGTCAGTGTACACTGCGGCTTTTACATCTCGGCACTTGCAATCTTTGCCAAGCATTTTCAGGGTGCCTAGGAACTCCTCCACCGATTCCCCAGGTCGCTGTGCACGAGTGGCGAGCAGATGCCTAGCATACACCTCATTCGTAGGCTGCTGGTAATGCGCCTTTAAGATGTCGCAGGCGGCCAGGTACGTGTCGGCGTCTTGGATGAGGGGGTAAACCCGGTGGCTTACCCAATTCCGCAGAATTCCGAGTTTCATACTCGCAGCGTCCGTAGCGTCTTTGACGGCTGCGGAATTGTCCAGGAAGAATTCCATACACATAAACCAGTGTCCGAAGCGTGCTGATGCGTCCGGAGCATGCTGATCCAAATCCAAACGTTCGGGTTTCAGGAGTTGATCCATTGTGTTGAAAAATAAGTTAATAAAATTGATGTGCCTCAATAATCCCGAGACTCGATGTTAGCGAAACAAAACAAGGCTTTTATTAACTTAGAAGATAACACGCAGTGGAGAGAGGTATCTTCCCTGGAGGTCTGCAGTACTGGCTGTGAGGCCAGACTGAGCTGGCTTACATAGAGGCCAGGTATGGGCGGAGCCCTACACACAACACATTCCATACATTCCAATACACAATACAATGGTGAGGAGAAACCTGAAACCAACCACAGTCACAGGCAATACAATGGTAAGGGGGACCCTGAAACCAACCACAGTCACAGGCAGTGATGAATGGAATATTTCATCACAATGCTGAAGCTGCAGCATTAAGATATGCTTTAGGAAAGGCAGACCCTATTAAACCCACACTAATCTGCACAGATAGTGACTACTGTAAAAGAGGATATAACCAAGATCTAGTTTTCTGGGAAGAAACAAATTTTACCAATCATAAGGGTAAACCCATAAAACATAAGTCATTGTGGGAAGGCATTCTCCGTTCGAGAATGGAGAAACGGAATTGTCAGGTGATTCATGTAAACGGGCATACCACTGGGACAGAACACTCAAAAGGAAACAGTCTTGCAGATGAACAAGCGAAACGTTCGGTCTGCATGACACCCCCTCGAGAGGGGCCTGCCAATATTAGTGTAATCACTAGGGCAGAACGGGCAGCTAATCAGGATGGGGAACTGATTCAGCTATTAGACCCAACAAAAGAGAATCCACCAGGATATCCACCAAAGTACTTTTACTCAGAAACCCCTACGGGTATTGTGCTAGTTAAGTTGCCCAAAGGAAACTGAGAGGTACCCCCGAGACACAAACGAGAACAGCTTGTAAAAGAAGCTCACGAGCGCATAGGTCAAGCACATTGTGGTGCCAGAGCAACATTCTGCAAATTGACTCCCTTATATTGGTAGCCAGGCATGCTTAAGGTCTGTAAAACATACGTGGCAAATTGTGAGCCATGCTATTTAACCAATAAGTCATCACTAATTAAGCCACCACCATTGGCTCCTGTGAAAGCTGATGAGCCAATGGGAAAATTCTTTATTGACTTTATTGGACCACTTCCCCCGTCTTTGGGATACAGACATGTTCTCGTTTGTGTAGATGGATGCACTTCCTTCTGCTGGCTGGTCCCCACAAAAATTGTTTCGGAAAACGCATTCGCCAATGCTATTACTGACATAATTACTGTAGCTGGTGCACCCAAAATCTTACACTCCGATTAAGGCGGAGTCTTTGTCTCCAATGTTGTGTATGTGCCTTTAAGAGAAGAACTGATTCTATACTGCAGTACCGGCAGTGACCACCCCTGTATATAAAGCCATAGCAGGCTTCTGTATTTCAGTCTTGAATTACTCTCTGTTCAGTAAATACCTGTTTTATTGTTCTCCTGCAGTCTGAGTATTATTGATCCTCGGACACTACACTGGCGACGGGCAGGTTTGAACTCACCTGCAGTACTGCATCACCTCACGGGGATCTTTTCCCTGAAGAGAAGCTTCTTGGAGGTCGAAGTCAGAACGGCGGGCGTCGACCGCGGGCAACCGCCCAGGGATCCATTGGAGAGTTGCAGGGGAGGCTGTGGAGAGCTGGGCCTGGCTCCCCAGTCGAGGTGTTCCAGCAAGTCGTGCTGGTAGCAGGTAGTGCGCTGAACCTTCCGGACTGCGGTGGGCTCGGGCTCGATCGAGCGGCTCTGCAAAGGGGCCGTGCAGCGTCGTCGGGAGGAAGAGAGAGAGAGAGGATGGAGCGCACAGGGCGCGGTCGGTGCTCAAGAACAGGGCAGCGTGGAGAGGATAGAACGCGGGAAAGGAAAAGTGAGACGCGCCGAAGCCGCGGGTCGCCGCCATTACCCTGTAGAACGCTAGGAGCAGCATGGCAGCAAGGGGAAGAAGGAAAAGCGCGGGAGGCGCCATTTTATTCCGTTGGGGAAGAAGGAAAAGCGCGGGAGGCGCCATTTTATTACATTGGGGAAGAAGAAAAAGCGCGGGAGGCGCCATTTTAAATCACCCAAGATGCCGAAGAGTGGCAGTATCACTGCTTTCGACAATGAGGTAGAAGACTGGACCACGTATGTGGAAAGAATTGAAGTGTACTGCAATGCCAATGAGGTGGCCAATGGAAAGAAGGCGTCGGTATTATTAAATTTGATGGGCGCGAGAACGTACGGCCTATTGCAGAATTAATTACCCCAGCTAAACCAATGGAGAAAAGTTTTGAAGAGATTGTTAATATCTTACAGGAACACCTAAACCCTACACCGCTGCTGATAGCAGAAAGATTCAAGTTCCATAAAAGAAACCAGCACAAAGATGAGAACAGTGCTGATTATCTTACGGAACTACGCAAGTTATCGAAGCACTACCAGTTCGGAGCAGGACTGGCAGACACCTTGCGGGATAAGTTTGTCTGCGGGCTCCAGAGTGAAGGAACCCAGAAACGACTACTTTCGGAAAAGGACCTGACGCTAGAACAGGCTTTCAGCGTGGCAGTATCCTACGAAGCAACAGCACGGGGAGCTGCGGAAATACAACAGAAACCACAGGAATACAGCGCTAACGAAATGGCGTATGGAGCAGAAAAGTGCTATCGCTGCGGCAGAACAACCCATGATCAGAAGGACTGCTGGGTTAAGGACAAAGTATGCAGGCAATGTGAGAAAATGGGACACATAGCAAGAGTCTGCAGGTCGGGAAAGAAAACCAACACTACAAGAACTACTAAGGAAAAGTACAAGAAAGTAAAGAAATTGACAGACAGTAGTTCGGAAGATCAGGAGAGTGATAAGGACTCCGGGAGCAGGAGACTAAGTTGTCTAAAGTTACACAACGTGATCGCAAAGGAGGATCACCGAACCATTTGGGTCAACCTCATGATAGCAGGGTCCCCAGTAAAGATGGAATTGGACACAGGATCAGCCCTAACTGTCATGAATCGATGAGACTATGAGCGGCTATTCTCACACACACCCTTGAAGGACACGTTCATTGTATTGAAGACATACACGGGGCAAAAAGTCTACCCCAGAGGAAAAATAAGGGTGCCAGTTGAATACAACGGCAAGGAAACACAGAAACTGTATCTATATATACTACCAGATGGAGGACCACCATTATTGGGATGTGAATGGATCCGAAAAATACAATTGGATTGGCATTCCATTCAGGCGCTAATTGTGACTGATAAAAAGGATGATGACGTCACACCTGGACGACTGTCAAAAATTCTAACTGACGCGAAAGAGGTGTTCCAACAAATCAAAATCAAATCAAAATCAAATCAAATCAACTTTTTATTGTCATTGTTAGTGCACAAGTGCAGTACAACAAAATGTAGGCTTGCGGCTCCCGAGAGTGTACATTTGGATTAAGACATTTAAACATTCAACATACATTTGGCTTGTACTATATTAACATAAATATGACCATAATAAAGTGCATTGGCAGATGTGCAGGCTTTAGAGTTTATTTGTGGAGTTCAGTAGGATGACAGCCCTGGGAAAGAAGCTGTTCCTAAATCTGGTCGTACGGGTGTGAATGCATCTGTAGCGTCTCCCAGATGGTAGGAGGGCGAACAGACTGTGGCTGGGGTGGGTAGGGTCTTTGATGATGGACCGTGACCTCCGTAGACAGCATTTCTGGTATATGTGCTCTATGGTCGGTAGCCGGGTGCCGGTAATGCGTTGGGCAGTTTTGACTACCCGCTGCAGGGCTTTCCGGTCATAGTAGCTACAGCTGCCATACCATACTGTGATACAGTTTGTCAGGATGCTCTCTATAGTGCAGCGGTAAAAGTTAGAGAGGATCAGGGGTGACAGATTACATCCCTTCAGCCTCCTTAAGAAATATAGGCGCTGCTGGGCCTTCTTCACCAGAGAGGAGGTGTTGAGGGACCAGGAGAGGTCTTCCGTGATGTGGACTCCGAGGAACTTAAAGCTGTCCACCCTTTCCACCACAGCACCATTGATGTGGATGGGGGTGTGACTTCTGCCTTTGGACTTCCTGAAGTCCACAATGATTTCTTTTGTTTTCTTGGTGTTAAGGGCCAGGTTGTTATCGGCGCACCACTTCACGAGATGCTGGACCTCCTCCCTGTAGGCTGACTCATCGTTGTTGGTGATCTGGCCTACTACCGTGGTGCCATCCGCAAACTTGATGATGGTGTTGGAACCATTAACAGCCACACAGTCGTGGGTGAAGAGGGAGTAGAGGAGGGGGCTCAGCACACATCCTTGTGGGGCCCCTGTGTTCAGGGTCAGGGGGGGGAGGTGTGGTTACCTAATTTGACAGACTGGGGTCTGTTTGTTAGGAAGTCCAGGGTCCAGTTGCAGAGGGAAGTGTTCAGGCCAAGAGTTTGGAGTTTGGTGGCCAGCTTGTTGGGGACGATAGTGTTGAATGCTGAGCTGTAGTCTATAAACAGCATTCTGATGTAGGTCTCCTTACCATCTAGGTGATTCAGTGCCGAGTGTAGAGCAGTTGTGATTGCATCCTCCGTTGATCTGTTTGCACGATAGGCAAACTGGTGTTGGTCAAGGGAGGCAGGAACACTGGCTTTGATGTGGGCTAAGACCAGTCTCTCGAAACACTTCATTATGATGGGTGTGAGTGCGACAGGTCGATAGTCGTTCAGGCACGTCACAGCTGTTTGTTTTGGCACAGGAATAATGGTAGCGGTCTTGAAGCATGTAGGGACTACTGCCTGGGCCAATGACAGATTGAAGATGGGGGTGAAGACATCAGCCAGCTGATCAGCACATTCCTTGAGTACCCGTCCAGGGATGCTATCCGGTCCAGCAGCCTTTCGTGTGTTCACTCCGCGTAGAACACCCCTTACATCGGAGGTCGACAGAGTGAGCACCTGGTCTTCCGGGGGTGGCAAGGCTTTGGTAGCCGGCTCCATGTTGTCCCTGTTGAAGTGAGCGTAGAAGTTGTTAAGCTCCTCCGGAAGGGAGGCATCGCTAACCGGGAGACTGGTGTTTTTGCCCTTGTAGTCAGTGATGGACTGGATGCCTTGCCACATGCGCCGGGGGTCCGAGTTGTTGCGGAAGTGATCCTCTATCCGCAGTGTCTGTTTCCTTTTGGCAGTCCTGATACCCTTTTTTAGGTTGGTCCTAGCTGCACTGTAAGCCGCCGTGTCGCCAGATTTAAATGCTGCGTCGCGTGCTTTCAACACTGAGCGGACCTCTCCGTTCATCCAGGGTTTCTGGTTGGGGTATGTCCTGATATTTTTATGGGTCGTGACGACCTCGACGCAGCTGTTGATGTAGAATAGCACTGTGGATGCGTATTCCTCGATGTCATTATGGGCAAACATGCCCCAGTCAGTGCGTTCGAAGCAGTCCTGAAGCTCCGATACTGCCCCCTCTGGCCATACTTTCACTGCTCTCACAGATGTTCTCCCTCTTTTGATGAGCGGTTTGTATGCCGGGGCTAGAAACAGGGAGAGGTGGTCAGACTTCCCAAGGTGGGGGCAGGGAATGGCCTTATAAGCGTCTACAATGCTCGTGTAGACTTGATCCAGTGTGTTCGCCCCTCTTGTCATAGAGTCATAGAGTCATAGAGTTTTACAGCACAGAAAGAGGCCCTTCGGCCCATTGTGTCTGCGCCGCCCATCCATCCCTGTCCAGTCTAATCCCATTTTCCAGCATTTGGTCCATAGCCTTGTATGCAATGGCATTCCAAGTGCTCATCCAAATGCTTCTTGAATGTTGTGAGGGTTCCTGCCTCTACCACCCTTTTGGGCATTGAGTTCCACATTCCAACCACCCTCTGGGTGAAAAGGTTCCTCCTCAAATCCCCTCTAAATCTCCTGCCCCTTACCCTGAATCTATGCCCCCTTGTTATTGACCCCCCTACTAAGGGGAAAAGTTCCTCTTTGTCTACCCTATCTATGCCCCTCATCATTTTGTATACCTCAATCAGGTCCCCCCTCAGCCTTCTTTGCTCCAAGGAAAACAACCCCAGCCTGTTTAGTCTTTCTTCATAGCTGAGGCGCTCCATCCCAGGTAACATCCTGGTGAATCTTCTCTGCACCCTCTCCAAAGCAATCACATCCTTCCTATAGTGAGGCGACCAGAACTGCACACAGTACTCCAGCTGTGGCCTCACTAGCGTTTTGTACAGCTCCATCATAACCTCCCTGCTCTTATATTCTATGCCTCGGCTAATGAAGGCAAGTATCCCATATGCCTTTTTAACCACCTTATCTACCTGTTCCGCTGCCTTCAGGGATCTATGTACATGTACACCGAGGTCCCTCTGACCCTCTGTACTTCCTAGGGTCCTACCACTCATTGTGTATTCCCTTGCCTTATTTGTCCGTCCAAAATGCATCACCTCGCACTTTTCAGGGTTAAATTCCATTTGCCACTTTTCCGCCCATCTGACCAACCCGTTTATATCGTCCTGTAGCCTGAGGCTTTCCTCCTCGCAATTGACCACCCCACCAATTTTCGTGTCATCTGCGAACTTGCTGATCATACCTTTTACATTCTCATCCAAATCATTTATGTAGATCACAAACAACAAGGGACCCAGCACCGATCCCTGAGGTACCCCACTGGACACAGGCTTCCAGTCACAAAAGCAACCTTCGACCATCACCCTCTGCCTCCTGCCACTCAGCCAGTTTAGGATCCAACGCGCCAAGGCACCCTGGATCCCATGGGCTCTTACCTTCTTGACCAGTCTCCTATGCGGGACTTTGTCAAAGGCTTTACTGAAGTCCATGTAAGCCACATCCACAGCATTTCCCTCATCCACCCCCCTAGTCACCCCCTCGAAAAATTCAATCAGATTTGTCAGACATGATTTACCCTTGACAAAGCCATGCTGACTATCCCCGATTAATCCTTGCCTCTCCAAGTGGAGACTAATTTTGTCCCTCAGAATTTTTTCCAATAATTTCCCTACCACAGATGTTAGGCTCACTGGCCTGTAATTCCCTGGTTTATCCCTGCTACCCTTCTTGTATAATGGTACTACATTAGCTGTTCTCCAGTCCTCTGGTACATCCCCTGTGGCCAGAGAGGTTCTGAAAATTTGTGTCAGAGCCCCTGCAATCTCCTCCTTTGCCTCCCACAGCAGCCTGGGATACATCTCGTCCGGGCCTGGGGATTTATCCACTTTTTGGCCTGCTAAAACCGCTAGCACCTCCTCCCTCTCGATGCTAATATGTTCAAGTATGTCACAGTCCCCTTGCCCGATTTCTATGTCTGCATCGTCTTTCTCCATAGTGAACACAGATGCAAAAAATTCATTTAAAACCCCGCCTACATCATCTGGCTCTACACACAGATTGCCACTTTGGTCCCTAATGGGCCCTACCCTTTCCCTGGTTATCTTCTTGCCCTTAATATACTTATAAAACATCTTAGGATTTTCCTTTATTTTGCTCGCCAGTGTTATTTCATGGCCCCTCCTCGCCCTCCTAATTTCTTTTTTAAGTATGCCCCTGCACTTTTTATACTCCTCTACGGCTTCTTCCGTCTTTAGTCTTTTGTAACTGCCAAAAGCCCCCCTTTTATTTCTAATGCATTTTTGTATATCCCTTGTCATCCAAGGTTCCCTTTGCTTGTTGGTCCCACCCTTGACCTTTACAGGAACATGTTGGCGCTGTACTCTCTCTATTTCCCTTCTGAAAGTCTCCCACTGTTTTGATGTGGATTTTCCTATAAGTAGCTGCTCCCAGTCCACTTTGGCCAGATCCTGCCTTATCATATTAAAATCGTCCTTCCCCCAATTTAGAACCCTTATTTCCGGGCCGTCTTTGTCTTTTTCCATGACCACCTTAAATCTCACCGAATTATGGTCACTGTCGCCAAAATGCTCTCCTACTGATACTTCCACCACTTGCCCGGCTACATTCCCCAGAATTAGGTCCAGTACCGCCCCCTCTCTTGTAGGACTTTCTACATGTTGGCTCAAAAAGCTCTCCTGGATGCACTTTAAGAATTCTGCACCCTCTAAGCGTTTCACACTCTGACTATCCCAATTTATATTGGGGAAGTTGAAATCCCCCACTATTATTACCCTATTATTTTCGCACTTCTCTGAGATTTGCCTACATATCTGTTCCTCTATCTCCCCCTGACTGTTTGGGGGCCTATAGTACACTCCCAGCAAAGTGCTTGCCCCCTTTTTGTTTTTAAGTTCTACCCATATGGCCTCACTTGAGGAACCCGCTAATATATCGTCCCTCCTTACAGCAGTAATTGACTCCTTAATTAATATTGCAACACCCCCTCCCCTTTTACACCCCCCTCTGTCTCGCCTGAAGATTCTATACCCCGGAATATTGAGCTGCCAGTCCTGACCCTCCCTCAACCATGTCTCCGTGATAGCAACAATATCGTACTCCCATGTGTTCAACAACAACTTCAGTTCATCCACCTTATTTGCAAGACTCCTTGCATTAAAATAAATGCCTTCCAGCCCTGCCATATTCCCTTTTGCCTTCACATATTTGCTCTGCCTTCCCAGCTGACTTGTTTTTTCCTCTGTATTTGGCTGTAAATCACCCCCTACTATAGCTCCACTCTGTGGGGCAGGAGACATTTTGGTGGAATTTCGGTAATACAGTTTTTAGGTTTATGTGATTGAAGTCCCCCGCGACGATAAAAGCTCCGTCTGGGTGCGCAGTTTGTTGTTCGCTGATGGCCCTGTAGAGGTCCTTCAGTGCTAGTTTGGCATTAGCGTGTGGTGGGATGTAGACCGCAGTGATGATAACAGCCGTGAATTCCCGAGGCAGGTAGAAGGGTCTGCACCTTACCATGAGGAATTCCAAATCAGCCGAGCAGGATCTATCAATTATATCAGTGTTAGTGCACCAGGCATTGTTAGTGTAAATGCACAAACCGCCTCCCTTGCTCTTACCGGAGTCTGCAGTTCTGTCGGCGCGGAAGACCATGCGTCCTTCTAGTTGTATGGTGGTGTCAGGGATGCCGTTGTTCAGCCAGGTCTCTGTGAAGATCATGGCACAGCATTCCTTTGTCCTTGGACTTGGGACTCTAAGAGGAGTAATGGCAACGATAAAAATCGAAGATAACGCAAACCCAACATTTTTTAAGGCCAGACCGGTACCTTACGCGATCCGCCCAGCCGTTGAAGCAGAGCTGGAGAGTCTGGAACGTTCGGGTGTGCTGTCCAAGGTGGACTGGAGTGAGTGGGCCACACCCATCATTCCTGTAATGAAGAAATCATTGAGCAGCACGCCTGGGGAACCGAAGAAGGTTCGCATCTGTGGGGACTTCAAGGTAACTGTGAACCCAGTCCTGCACACAGTACAATATCCACTGCCACGGATAGAAGATATTTTCGCCTCACTATCTGGAGGGAAGCGCTTTACAAAGATTGATCTGGCCCAAGCGTATCTACAAATGGAGGTGGAAGAAGCGTCTAGGAAATACCTCACGATAAACACTCACAAAGGCCTTTGCCAGTACAATCGACTGCTATTCGGGGTAGCATCAGCCCCGGCTATTTGGCAGAGGGCAATGGAACAAGTCCTGCAAGGGATCCCGGGGACCCAGTGTTATTTGGACGACATCCTGGTTACGGGCGAAAATGACAGTGAACACCTTGCCAACCTGGAGCAGGTGCACACGAGATTACAGGAATATGGGCTACGAGCCAACCGCCCCAAATGCGAGTTCTTCAGGAGACAAATCTCGTATTGTGGCCACATGGTTGATGAGGGAGGGTTGCATAAGTCGCCGGACAAGATTGAGGCTGTAGTCAAGGCTCCAGCACCAGAAAATGTGTCGCAACTGAGGTCGTTCCTCGGGTTGGTGAACTACCCGTTCTTGCCGAATTTATCTACAATTCTGCACCCACTGAACGCCCTGCTGCAAACTGGAGTAACATGGAAATGGAGTGATGAGTGTAAGCGTGCCTTTCAGAAATGTAAATGCCTAATCACTTCAAAAGAAGTATTGGCCCACTACAATCCAACACTGCCGATTCAGTTAGCATGTGATGCGTCTCCCTACGGCATCAGAGCGGTGCTGTCACACAAATTCCTTGACGGTTCAGAGAGGCCAATAGCCTTTGCATCGCGCTCGTTAACCTCAGCCGAGCGTAACTACGCCCAGATTGACAGGGAGGCCCTCAGCCTGGTGTGGGGGGTAAAGACGTTCAATCACTATCTGCACGGGCAGAAATTCACCCTTCTGACTGATCATCAGCCCCTGGTCTCCATTTTTAACCCAAAGAAGGGCGTTCCGGTGATGACGGCGCAACGGCTGCAAAGATGGTCACTTTTTCTAGGGGCACATCAGTACGACATAGAGTACAAGGGTACGAAACAGCATGGAAACGCTGATGGGCTGTCGCGCCTACCGTTGCCTACGGTAGAGGAAGCACCTGCAGTGGACCCTGTTGAGATATTCCATGCGACCATAGTCGAATTTCTACCTGTTACAAACTCAAGTATAGAGAAGGAAACCCGAAATGACCCGACACTCTCTCGGGTCTATGATTTGACGGTGAAGGGATGGCCAGCACATGGCGACTCACTGTTGCCAGCATTCTCACCAAGGAGAGAACAGCTGTCAGTGTGCCGGGGGACCTTGATGTGTGGATCCCGAGTGGTAATTCCACCCAAGTTGAGAGATAGAGTGCTCAATGAGCTTCATGAGGATCATCTGGGAGGGGTAAAAATGAAGAGCCTAGCCAGGGCGTTTGTGTGGTGGCCGGGAATCGATAAAGAAATCGAGGATATGACCAAGAGATGCACAGGATGCCAGAAGGTCCAAAACGCTCCACCACAGGCCCTGCTACATCCATGGGAGTGGCCCTCATCTCCATGGCAACGGGTACACATTGATTTTGCTGGTCCATTTATGGACTCAATGTTCCTAATCGCTGTGGACGCCCATTCGAAATGGCCAGAGGTCATCAAAATGTCCTCCACCACCACGGAGAAAACTATTGCAGTCCTACGGACCATCTTCGCCAGGAATGGCTTGCCAGAACAGATTTGCTCTGACAATGGGCCACAGTTTGTGTCAGAGGATTTCCGGAGGTTTCTGAGGAATAATGGGGTGAAGCATTACACATCTGCCCCATATCATCCAGCCACAAATGGATTGGCTGAGAGGTTTGTTCAGACCTTTAAAAAGGCCATAAAGGCAATGCATAATGACGACATACCACTACAACACAAGGTGGATAATTTCTTGTTTGCTTACCGGAATGCGACACATGCAGTCACCAACCAAGCTCCAGCCATAATGTTCTTCAACCGAAGGCTAAGATGTCGCCTGGATTTGCTCAAACCAAACATAAGACGAGATGTTGAGGATAAGCAATTCCAGCACATAAATGAGAAGCCAACCAGGAGCTTCAAGATAGGGCAACCAGTCTTGGCCCGCGACTACCGAACAGAAAAATGGCAGCCAGGAACGATATGCACACAGCAGGGACCACTAATGTACACAGTGGACATTGGAGAGAGCATCGTGAGACGCCATGCTGACCAGATTCTAGAGTCACAGGAACAAGCCAAACCCATACCACGAGCAGGTGCACCTGGTAATCAACCCAAGTACAGATTGCGTCTACCTCAGAAGCAGTGGTATTGGAAGCTGACGAACCAACCAATGACAATGAGCCAGAATCGACTCCACCGCAAGAACAGGATACTCGAGAAAGGCGCTATCCAGTCAGGATCAGGAAGCCTCCTCAAAGACTGAACTTATAAATGATTATTTCAGTTGATGTATATAGTACAGAGAAAATTGTAATTGTAATTAGTTATTATTTAGTTGTTAAATGAATGTTATGTACTGTTTATCTAAAAGGGGAGGAATTGTTGTGTATGTGCCTTTAAGAGAAGAACTGATTCTATACTGCAGTACCGGCAGTGACCACCCCTGTATATAAAGCCATAGCAGGCTTCTGTATTTCAGTCTTGAATTACTCTCTGTTCAGTAAATACCTGTTTTATTGTTCTCCTGCAGTCTGAGTATTATTGATCCTCGGATACTACATCCAAGGTCTTCAAAGACTACTGCAAACAAAGAAGAATTGGGTTAGAGCACAGCACGCCACGTCATCTGCAATCAGCGAGGCTGGTGGAACATAAAAACCAGGAAGTAAAAAAGCTATTGGTCAAACTGTTGAGAATCAGGGGAAATAAGTGATCCACCGTAATTCTGGAGGTGCAGCTATCTCTCAATAATATGCCCGCATCTGCGTCAGGGACAGTGTCCACTAAAATTCCATATTATCTGATGTATGGGATTGAGATGCATACACTGCTTACCCATGGTTCTTTTATTGCCTCTACACTCTCTGAGTCCTTGACCCGACAGCGAGTTAGATTTAAAAAAATAAGTAACAGAGGAGGTTCATCAAATTGATCAGAGGATAATCGAGGCAAATAGGCAGAAAAAATTGACAAACAAGGCATGGCAACCCCTAGTAGGGGAATGGGTACAGGAAAAGAAGTTTGAGCAAAAACCTGGTTTAAGACTGAAGTGGAAAAAACCTGTTCAAATACATTCTGTTATTAATGAAAGAACAGTTCAAATACATATTAACCAGCCGAATGGCAAGCATAGTTTTAAAACTGTCTCCATAGACAATATCAAAAGATGGAGGAATAGTACAAGGTGCAGTCATACACTGTCTTTCAAGACCCAGCTTGGAGCACGGCACAGGAAATGGATGCGATCGAATTACTGACGACGGTCAGTCAGACGGTGTCGCCGACTCCTCCACACGATGCCTGGCAACGCCTCAGGAATTGAATTCGCGAAAAGCAACAACTGAAACAAGGAAAAATCAACGAGTTACTTCAACGAAGGAGGAAGACACCGCGGATGAAGAAGGAATCAACTGAGCGCCTGGCAAGGCCTTTACAAAAACAAGAATCTGTCCACACGCCAGATTGAAGGAACAGCGTGTCAAGCTTCAGCTAGTTCCAAATGACGTCTCCTTGACTCGTATGAATAACTCACCTCCACGGAAAGTACATCTGCCGATTGGACATTCTAAGTACATGTTGTTTTGCTAATTGCATGAAAATGTACCTATCATCCTTTTAAATTGTGTTCAATTTAAAATAAGGCAAAACATTTTCCTAGGATGACTTAAAAGGAATTTTCATGTAGCACATGATTGTGAATCTTGTGAAATTAATGTGCTATTGTAACTTTATTTGTAACATTGACCAAACTCTGTCTTGATGCTCCATAGAAGATAGAAGATAGGAGCAGGAGTAGGCCATTCGGCCCCTCGAGCATGCTCCGCCATTTAATGAGATCATGGCTGATCATCCAAATTCAGTACCCTGTCCCTGCTTTCTCCCCATATCCCTTGATCCCTTTAGCCTTAAGAAATATATCTAACTCCTTCTTGAATATATTTAATGAATTGGCCTCAACTGCCGATTGTGGTAGAGAATTCCACAGGTTCACCACTCTCTGGGTGAAGAAATTCCTCCTCATAATAACAACAGAAAAAGCTGGAAAAACTCAGCAGGCCAGGCAACATCCATGGAGAGAAACAGAGTCAATGGGGCAGAAATTCCTCCCCAAACGCGTGAGTACGGAAGGGGTACTCACGCGTCTGGCCGGAGGAAATGCCGGTTTTCAGCATGCACACGCTGAAAACCGGCATTTCCTCTCCTCCAACCCAAGAGTTGAAGAGGCTAGCGCGTGCGCTGTAGGGGGCAGCGCGTGCGTCTTGGATTTCCTCTGTTTTGGGGGATTTGCGCATGTGTAAAGGCCTCCGGTCTTTACGCTTGTAAAAAGCACACGTAAGTATTTATTTTTACAGGTAAGTGGTGTTTTAGTGCAATTTAGAATTTTTTTCCCACAGGTTTATTATTTTAAAGAATCTACAATAAGGTAAGTTTAGTTTTAGACCCTTTTTATTAAAAATTTATTTAAAAAAAAAAAAAAATTATTGTTTAAATTATTTTTTTAAACTTATTTATACTTAATTTAATGATTGGGATGTTTTTAAAAATTTTATTTAAAGTTTAAGTAGTGTTTTGGGGTGCAGTACTTCTCATGAGTTTGACAGTTCTTACTCTCAAACTTATGAATGAAGTTTCCCCTCCCCTGATTGGCTGAACAGTGCTCACCTGATCCCAGCCGGCACATCGCACTAACTACGCCGCTGGGTCAGGTTAGCACAGCGCGCTGACATCAGAACCGGGCCACTGACAGGAAATCCACTGCGGGCCAGGTTTCAGATGTTGGCGCGCATGGTGAGCGCACATCGGGGGCTTGCACGCACGGCAAGCCCCTGACACCAAGTTCTGGGCCAATGTTTCAGGTCGAAACCCTTCTTCAGAACTGAGAAAAAAAAGGCAGGAAATGAAACAGGTTAAAAGGCAGTTTGGGGGCTGGGAAATGGGGGAGGGGATGAAAGAAGAGACATTAAGAGATATTCAAGACGAGACGAGATGGTAATAGGACAGGTAAAAAAACAAACAATGGCTCTGGATGAAGTGTGAAATGCGCTGGCAGAGTGAGAGACAGCTGCCATGTGGGAGAGAGAGGAAAAAAAGGAAAATAAAAATAAAAAGGAAAAGGCACAAACCAGAAGTGTGGATAAAAATTATAAAAATATAATAGGGGCCGAGGTTATGACCTGAAATTGTTGAACTCGATATTGAGTCCGGAAGGCTGTAAAGTACCTAATCGGAAGATGAGGTGCTGTTCCTCGAGTTTACGTTGAGATTCCTTGGAACAATGCAAGAGGCCGAGGACGGTGAGGTCTGAGTGGGAAAGGAACATTGAATTGAAATGACAGGTGACCGGAAGCTCGGGGTCACCCTTACGGACTGAACGGAGGTGTTTGGTCTCCCAATGTAGAGGAGCCCACATCGTGAGCAGCGAATACAGTATACTAGATTGCAAGAAGTACAAGTAAATAGCTGTTTCACCTGGAAGGGGTGTTTGGGGCCCTAGACAGTGGGAAGGGGGGAGGTATATGGGCAGGTATCCAGCGCTTGCACGGAAAGGTGCCGGGCGAAGGGGAAGGGGTGCTGGGGGTGATAGATGGGTGGACTAGGGTGTCTCGGAGGGAGCGGTCCCAACGGAATGCTGAAAGGGGAGGTGAGGGAAAGATGTGTTTGGTGGTGGGATCACGTTGGAGGTGGCGGAAATGGCGGAGGATGATTTGTTGAATGTGGAGGCTGGTGGGGTGAAAGGTGAGGACAAGGGAAACCTATCGTGGTTCCGGGAGGGAGGGGCAGGGGTGAAGGCAGAAGTGCGGGATATAGAACGGACACGGTTGAGGGCCGTGTCAACCACGGTAGAGGGGAATCCTCGGTTGAGGAAAAAGGAAGACATGTTGGAAGCACTGGTGTGGAAGGTGGCATCGTCGGAGCAGATGCGGCGGAGACGGAGGAACTGGGAGAATGGAATAGAGTCCTTACAGGAGGCTGGGTGGGAGGAAGTGTAGCCCAGGTAGCTGTGGGAGTCAGTGGGCTTGTAGTGAATGTTGGTCAATAACCTATCCCCAGAGATGGAGACGGAGAAGTCGAGGAAGGGAGGGGAAGAGTCGAAGATGGACCATGTGAAGGTGAGGGAAGAGTGGAAATCAGAGGCAAAGTGAATAAAATTGTCAATTCAGGGCGAGAGCAGGAAACAGCACCGATACAGTCATCAATGTAATGGAAAAAGAGGTGAGGGAGGGGACCGAATAGGGCTGTCCTACTCCTCATCTCTGTCCTAAATGGCTTACCCCTTATCCTTAGACTGTGACCTCTGGTTCTGGTCTCCCCCGCTATTGGGAACATCCTTCCTGCATCTAGTCTGTCTAGTTCTGTAAGAATTTTATTAGTTTCAATGAGATCCCCTCTCATTCTTCTAAACTCCAGTGAATATAAGCCCAATCGAACCAATCTCTCCTCATACGTCATTCCTGGCATCCCAGGTATCAGTCTGGTGAATCTTCGCTGCACTCTCTCCATGGCAAGAACATCCTTCCTCAGATAAAGCGACCAAAACTGTACAAAATACTTGACATGAATCAGCCATTCATGTGGAAATGACTTATGAAATAATACTGAGCGGCCTGCTGGTGGCGCTGTCCAGAGAGAGTATAAATACTCGGGCATGGGCCCAGCTTGCTCAGGACATTCTTTTACAGGAACTAGTGAAGGACACAACTAGACCTCCATGTTGTAAAACAGCTGATTAAAGCTTTGTTTAACGCTTAGACCAAGTGCCTAGTAGTTTTCTTACATCAATACTCAAGGTGTGGTCTCACCAAGGCCCTGTACAACTGCAGCAAGACATCCTTGCTCCTGTACTTGATTCCTCTCGCTATGAAGGCCAACATACCATTTGCCCTCTTAACTGCCTGCTGCACCTGCATGCTTACCTTCAGCGACTGGTGCACAAGGGCACCCAGGTCTCATTGCACTTCCCCTTCTCCCAATCTATTGCCGTTCAGATAATAATCTGCCTTCCTGTTTTTGCTACCAAAGTGGATAACCTCGCATTTATCCACATTATACTGCATCTGCCATGCATCTGCCCAATCACCCAACCTGTCCAAAGCATACTGGAGTTTCTCGGCATCCTCCTCACAGCACACACGCCCACCCAGCTTTGTGTCGTCTGCAAACTTGGAGATATTACATCTAGTTCCCTCGTCTAGATCATTCATATATATTGTGAATATCTGGGGTCCTAGCACCGATCCCTGCAGTACCCCACTAGTCACTGCCTGTCACTCGGAAAAAGACCCATTTATTCCAAATCTTTGCTTCCTGTCTGCCAACCAGTTCTCTATCCAAGTCAGTACCTTACCCCCAATCCCATGTGCTTTAATTTTACACGCTAATCTCTTATGCGGGACATTATTGAAAGCATTCTGAAAGTCCAAATACACCACATCCACTGGTTCTCCCTTATCTACTCTATCAGTTACAGCCTCAAAAAATTCCAGTAGATTAGTCAAGCACGATTTACCTTTTGTAAATCCATGTTGACTTTGTCTGATCCTGTCACTGTTTTCCAAGTGCTCTGCTATTACATCTTTTTTAATGGACTCCAGCATTTTCCCCACTATCGATGTCAGGCTTACCAGTCTATAATTTCCCGCTTTCTCTCTACCACCATTTTTAAATAGTGGGGTTACATTAGCTACCCTCTAATCCATGGGAGCTGTCACAGAGTCTATAGAATTTTGGAAGATGACCAGCAATGCATCTACTATTTCTAGGGCCACTTCCTTAAGTACCCTACGATGTAGATTATCAGGCCCTAGGGATTTATCGGCCTTCAATCCCGTCAATTTCCCTAACACCATTTCCCTACAAATACTGATTTCATTCAGTTCCTCCCTCTCATTAGCCCCTATGTTCCCCAACATCTCTGGGAGGTTATTTGTGTCCTCCTTTGTGAAGACAGAACCAAAGTATGTATTTAATTGGTCAGCCATTCCTTTGTTCCCCATTATAAATTCCCCTGATTCTGACTTCACCAATCTTTTTCTCTTCACCTATCTATAGAAACTTTTACAGTCAGTTTTTATGTTGCCTGCAAGCGTATACTCTATTTTCCCCCTCTTAATTAATCCTTTTTTCCTCCTTTGCTGAATCCTAAACTGCTTCCAATCTTCAGTTTTGCTGCTTTTTCTGGCCAATTTATATGTCCTCTCCTTGGATCTTATGCTGTCTCTAATTTCCCTTGTTAGCCACGGTTGCGCCACCTTCTTTGTTTTATTTTTATGCCAAACAGGGATGAACAAATTCTGCAGTTCATCCATGCGATCTTTAAATGTTTGTCATTGCCTATCCACCGTCAACCCTTTAAGTAATGTTCTCCAATCCATCCTAGCCAACTCACGCCTCATACCATCATAGTTTCCTTTATTTAAATTCAGGACCCTAGTCTCTGAGTCAACTACTTCACTCTCCATGTTAATGAAGAATTCTATCATATTATGACCGCTCCTCCCCAAGGGGCCTCACACAACAAGATTGCTACTCAATCCTTTCTCATCACATAATACCCAGTCTGAAATGGCCTGATCTCTAGTTGGTTTCTCGACATATCGGTCCAGGGAACCATCCCGTATACACTCTAGGAATTCCTCCTCCACAGTATTGTTACTAATTTGGTTAGCTCAATCTATATTTTGATTAAAGTCACCCATGATAACTGCTGTGCCCTTATTGCACGCATCTCTAATTTCCTGATTAATGCCATCCCCAATCTCCGCATTACTGTTTGGGGGTCTGTATACAACTCCCACTAACGTTTTCTGCCCCTTGGTATTTCTCAGCTCTACCCATACAGATTCCACCTCATCAGAGCTAATATCCTTCCTTATTATTGTGTTAATCTCCTCTTTAACCAGCAATGCTACCCCACCTCCTTTTCCTTTTTGTCTGTCCTTCCTGAATATTGAATACCCCTGGATGTTGAATTCCCAGCCTTGGTCACTCTGGAGCCATGCCTCCATAATCCCAATTAGAACATATCCGTTTACATCTATTTACGCAGCTAATTCATCCACCTTATTATGAATACTCCTTGCATTAAGACACAAAGCCTTCAGGCTTGTTTTTTTTAACACTCTCAGTCCTTTTAGAATTATTATTTACTGTGGCCCTGTTTGATTTACACACTTGATTTCTCTGTCTTCCACTTTTGCTTTTCTCCTTCCTGTCTTTTGATTCTATACTTGCTTCCCTTTCCTCTGTCTCCCTGCACAGGTTCCCAAACCCCTGCCATTTTAGTTTAAACCTTCCCCAACAGCACTAGCAAACACTCCCCCTAGGACATCAGTCAGGGACAGGACGGTGTGACTACGAGTGAGGAAGGTACAGGGATCCAGGATGTAGTGTTGAAGGAGCCACAGCCCTTGCTCTTGTCAAGCAGGATCGAGCTTCTTACTCCCTGAGAGGGCGGGAGCAGGGACTGCAGGGAGGATGAGCAACCTGGCCACAGCTCCATGGTACAGGGGGCCATTCAAGTGGAGGGAGTAAAAAGAAATGTTGTCGTGGTAGGGGATAGTATCATTAGGGGGATAGATAGGGTTCTCTGCAGTCAAGAGCGGAAGTCCCGAAGGCTGTGTTGCCTGCCCGGTGCCAGGGTTAAGGACATCTCTTCTGGGCTGGAAAGAAACTTGGAGTGGGAGGGGAGGATCCAGTTGTCGTGGTCCATGTTGGTACAAATGACGTAGATAGGACAAGGAAGAAGGTTCTGTTAAAGGAGTATGAGCAGCTAGGGGTCAAATTAAAAAACAGAACCTCAAGGGTAATAATCTCTGGATTATTACCTGAGCCACGAGCGAATTTGGCTAGGATAAATAAAATTAAAGAGTTAAATGCGTGGCTCAAAGACTGGTGTGGGAGAAATGGGTTTTGCTTCTTGGGACACTGGCACCAGTACTGGGACAGGAGGGAGCTGTTCCGTTGGGACGGACTCCACTTGGCCAGTGCTGGGACTAGAGTCCTGGCGAATCATATAACTAGGGCTGTAGAGAGGGCTTTAAACTAATTAGTGGGGGGGCGGTTTCTAGAGAGCAAATAACAGAAATGACAACGGAGAAGGTCATAGACTTAGGTAGCAGTGGTGAAATTAAAAAACAGAATGTGTCAGGAAGGGACAGAAGGTATGGAGTAAAAGGTAAAGTAGTAAAAGGGGAAAAAACAGGAACTAAGTGTCACAAAACATATTTGAAAGTTCCTTACCGGAATGCACGTAGCATTCGTAACAAAATGAATGAGTTAACGGCACAAATAACTACATATGGATATGATCTTGCGGCCATTACAGAAACATGGCTGCAGGGTGACCACGACTGGGAATTAAACATACCAGGTTATTTAACAATCAGGGAGGACAGGCAGGAAGGGAGGGGAGGTGGGGTGGATATGTTAATAAAGGAAGGAATCACTATAATACAGAGAAATGATATTGGGTCAAAGGAGCAGGATAGTGAAACAGTTTGGGTAGAGATAAGGAATAATAAGGGGGAAAAAAACACTAGTGGGCGTAGTCTATAGGCCTCCAAACAGTTGCAACTCTGTTGGACGGAGTATTAATCAGGAAATAGTTGAGGCTTGTAATAAGGGAACAGCTATAATTATGGGGGATTTTAACTATCATATTAACTGGACAAATCAAATTGGGCAGAGCAGCCTTGAGGATGAGTTCATTGAGTGTATTAGGGATGGGTTTCTTGAGCAGTATGTAACTGAACCGACCAGGGGGCAAGCAACCTTAGATTTGGTCCTGTGTAATGAGACAGGATTAATTAAAAATGTCCTAGTAAAGGATCCCCTTGGAATGAGTGACCATAACATGGTTGAATTCCATATTCAAGTAGAGGGTGAGAAGGTTGGATCTCAAACAAGCGTGCTGAGCTTGAATAAAGGAGAATATGAAGGTATGAGAGCGGAATTGATTAGAGTGGACTGGGAAAATAGATTAAAGGGTAAGACGGTACATGATCAGTGGTGTACATTTAAGGAGTTATTTTACAACTTCCAAAAAATATATATTCCACTGATGAAAAAGGATGTAAAAGAAAAGATAGCCATCCGTGGCTAAGTAAAGTAATTAAGGATAGTGTCCGACTAAAAACAAGGGCATATAAGGTAGCCAAGTCTAGTGGGAGGATAGAAGATTGGGAAGACTTTAAAAGACAGCAAAAAATAACTAAAAGATTGATTAAGAAAGGGAAGATAGATTATGAAAGTAAATTAGCAAAAAATATAAAAACAGATAGCAAAAGTTTCTATAGTTATATAAAAAGAAAAAGGGTGGCTAAAGTAAATGTTGGTCCCTTAGAGGATGAGACCGGGAAATTAATGGTGGGAAACATGGAGATGGCAAAAATGCTGAACAAATATTTTGTATCAGTCTTTACGGTAGAGGACACTAAGAATATCCCAACACTGGACAAACAGTGGGCTCTAGGGGGAGAGGAGCTAAATACGATTAAAATCACTAAGGAAGTGGTACTTGGTAAAATAATGGGACTTAAGCCGGATAAATCCCCTGGTCCTGATGGCTTACATCCTAGGGTCTTGAGGGAAGTGGCGGTAGGGATTGTGGATGCATTGGTAATAATTTTCCAAAACTCCCTGGACTCAGCAAAGGTCCCGGCAGATTGGAAAACTGCTAATGTAACACCCTTATTTAAAAAGGGTAGTAGGCAGAAGGCTGGAAACTATAGACCTGTTAGCCTAACATCTGTGGTTGGTAAAATGTTAGAGTCCATTATTAAGGAGACAGTAACGGGACATTTGGATCAACATAATTTAATAGGACAAACTCAGTATGGTTTCATGAAGGGGAAGTCATGTTTGACAAATTTGCTTGAGTTTTTTGAGGAAGTAACATACAGGGTGGATAAAGGAGAACCAGTGGACGTAGTGTATTTAGACTTCCAAAAGGCATTTGACAAGGTGCCACACAAAAGATTATTGCTCAAGATAAAAAATCACGGGATTGGGGGTAATATTCTGGCATGGGTGGAGGATTGGCTCTCTAACAGAAAGCAGAGAGTTGGGATAAATGGTTCATTCTCAGACTGGCAATCAGTAACTAGTGGTGTTCCGCAGGGGTCAGTGCTGGGTCCCCAACTCTTTACAATCTATATTAACGATTTGGAGGAGGGGACCGAGTGTAACATATCAAAGTTTGCAGATGATACAAAGATGGGAGGGAAAGTAGTGAGTGAGGAGGACATAAAAAACCTGCAAAGTGACATAGACAGGCTAAGTAAGTGGGCAGAGATTTGGCAGATGGAATACAATACTGGAAAGTGTGAGGTTATGCACTTTGGCAGGAAAAATCATAGAGCAAGTTATTATCTTAATGGCAAGAAACTGGAAAGTACTGTAGTACAAAGTGATCTGGGGGTCCTGGTGCACGAAACTCAAAAAGTTAGTATGCAGGTGCAGCAAGTGATCAAGAAGGCCAATGGAATGTTGGCTTTTATTGCTAGGGGGATAGAATATAAAAACAGGGAGATATTGCTGCAGTTATACAAGGTCTTGGTGAGACCGCACCTGGAATACTGCATACAGTTTTGGGGTCCTTACTTAAGAAAAGACATACTTGCTCTCGAGTCAGTACAAAGAAGGTTCACTCGGTTAATCCCGGGGATGAGGGGGTGGTCATATGAGGAGAGGTTGAGTAGATTGGGACTCTACTCATTGGAGTTCAGAAGAATGAGAGGCGATCTTATTGAAACATATAAGATTGTGAAGGGGCTTGATCGGGTGGATGCGGTGAGGATGTTCCCAATGATGGGTGAAACTAGAACTAGGGGGCATAATCTTAAAATAAGGGGCTGCTCTTTCAAAACTGAGATGAGGAGAAACTTCTTCACTCAGAGGGTGGTAGGTTTGTGGAATTTGCTGCCCCAGAAAGCTGTGGAAGCTACATCATTAAATAAATTTAAAACAGAAATAGATAGTTTCCTAGAAGTAAAGGGAATTAAGGGTTACGGGGAGCGGGCAGGAAATTGGACATGAGTCTAGGTTCGGAATGGTCATGGCCCTGTGTGTAGTGGAGCAGGCCCAGGGGCCGTGTAGCCTGGTTCTGCACCTACTTCTTGTGTTCTAATTCTGTGTTAGATTTCAGGAGATGGTTTTATTCCTGTTCCTGGCTGGGGTGGAGATCGCCTTTACAGAAGGTAAGTACTGTAGAAAATATAGGGACAGAGTGATCTCCTGGAAGAGTTTCGATCGCCTAGATGGGTCGGAGAGGAATTTCCCAGATTTTTTCTCCCAAATTGGCCATTGGGTTTTTTATCTGGTTTTTCGCCTCTCCCGGGAGATCACATGGGTTCGGGTGGGATGGAGAGTGATAGAAGATTGAGGTTAGGATCAGATCAGCCATGATCTTATTGAATGGTGGAGCAGGCTCGAGGGGCCGATTGGCCTACTCCTGCTCCTATTTCTTATGTTCTTATGTTCTTATGTCCTGCCCAGTTGCAAACCGTCCAGTTTGTACTGGTCCCACGTCCCCCAGAACCGCTTCCAATGTCCCAGGAATTTGAATCCCTCCCCCTTGCACCTTTCCTCTAGCCACGTATTCATCTGGAATATCCTTCTATTTCTACTCTGACTCGCACGTGGCATTGGTAGCAATCCTGAGATTACTACCTTTGAGGTCCTATTTTTTAATTTACATCCTAACTCCCTATATTCAGCTTTTAGAATCTCATCCCATTTTTTACCTATATTGTTGATACCTATATGCACCACGACAACTGGCTGTTCACCCTCACCCTCCAGAATGCCCTGCAGCCACTCCAGTTCATTTTTTGGTCAAGAGGGTTGTGTGAAGGAATAAGCCTTATTCAGAAAAATACACCATTCTATAAAATAATTCTGGCTTTTGTAAAATGACAAACTGGGCTTGGAAATCTAAAAGCCTTAACAATGGAGAAGCTGTGAACAGCATGCAGGCTATTGAGATAAGATAAGTTGTTGACACTGAATCAGTAGCCTTGTTGAAACAGGAGGTTGGAGGTTCCTGATAGTCTGAAGCCTTGGAAAGAACACAATGGTATACCCTGTTAAGGTGTTATAATTACACTTCAGAAAGAAACACATGAAAATTAAGAAACATATGCCTTCATGGGAATGGCATCAAGTAGGGGAGGCACCAGCCGTCACATTGTTTTTGTGTTGAACTTGGAACACCTAGGAGGCACGAGTCTGTGTTGCAACCAGCTGAGGTGACTTAAGAATTGCATAGAAGACTTTGGTAAGAATGACATCAAATAAATACACCTGCTGTTACATTTGAACACCTAAAGGAGAGACACGAATCTGCTTGCTACAAGCTGATCTAACTGTAAAAATAGCAGGGGTCAGCAGAAAAATGACTAGAGATAATTAGCTTACATCAGCAGAAAACTTCAAAGGAAATACCACTGAGAAAGGGTATAAAAATTGAACTTTCAAATGGGAAGATAGATTCGCTGTAAAGGGACAAAGTGATTCTTGGCTTCAGAGGCAAGCTCTGTAAGTCTACAACATTTTGAGTCTCGGGGATCAACGGTATTCTATTTGATTTTGGTGGATATCCTGGAATAAACTAAGAACTGTAAAACTAGAGAAGTTAAGATTTGAGAATAAGGATCTCTGATAATAGAATTGTAAGATTTCTGTATTTGGAACTGTTAATGTTGCGATTGAATCACCAACTGTAAATGACATGTCGGTTCTTTAATAAATCTATATATTTTTAGAATTGTCTCACATGGTACTTCTGTATCAAACTCGCGAACTCAATCTCTGGACACTCTTTGTTGAGGAGTTGCAGAATTCTGGAGGAGTTTTCTGAACCCTCATAATATCCAGAATGTTACAGTCTAGCTAAACTTATTAAAAGTGCTATCTGGAGGACGGTAACATCTTCAGGTTGTTCCTTTCCTTTAGGGAGAGATAGTCTGGACCTTTAGACCCAATTAAGCATCTTTAGGGCTTGGCTACCTCTAACTTTAGTTGAAAGTGAATGTCTGGGGAATACACCTGATCTGGGGTAGCCCTAAAGGGGCTAGGACAATTAATTATTGCTTGAAGGTGGACGTAAAAGATCCCACGGCACTATTTTGAAGAGCAGGGGAGTTATCCCTGGTGCCCTGGCCAATATTAATCCCTCAACTAACATCACTAAAAGCACATTACTTAGTCATTATTCCATTACTATTTCTGGGAGCTTGCTGTGTGCAAATTGGCTGCTGCATTTCCTACATTACAACAGTGATTATACTTCAAACGTATTTAATTTACAGTAAAGCACTTTCGGACATCCTGAGGATGTGAAAGGTGTTGTAGATAAATGCAAATTCTTTCTTTCTTGTAAGAGGGAGCTGATAGATTTTTTTTGTCTGATGGGTGTGAGAGATAGTGTGATTATTTTTGAACCTTGAGACCAGCCAGACGGACCACAATGGTCTTTTCCAGTTCTGTATGTTTCTGTACAACATATCAAAGTTTATCTTCTTAAAACCATAGAATAGTACAGCACAGAAGGAGGCCATTCAGCCCATCAAGTCTGTGCCAGCTCTTTCGAAGAGCAATCCAGTTAGTCCCACTCCCCCGCTCTTTCCCCATATCCCTGCAATTTTTTCCCTTCAAGTATTTATAGAATTTGAAGGCTACTATTGAATCTGTATCCACCACCCTACCAGGCAGTGCATTCCAAATCCTAACCACTCGTTGCGCAAAAAAAGTTTTCCTCATGTCGGCTCTGGTTCTTTTGCCAATCACTTTAAACCTGTGCCCTCTGGCTATCGACCCTTCAGCCATTGGAAACAGTTTCTCTTTATTTACTCTATCTAAACCCTTCATGATTTTGAACACCTCTATCAAATCTCCTCTTAGAGTTCTCCGCTCTAAGAAGAACAACCCCAGCTTCTCCTGTCTATCCATGTAATTGTAATCACTCATCCCGGGAACCATTCTAGTAAATTCCTATCTTCATGGAAGAAGATGCAAAAAACCTCCCGGAAATAGTGGACAACCAAGGGTCTAGCAAGAAATAGGAACTGAAAGAAATTAGTATTAGTAAAAAAATACTACTGGAGAAATTAATGGGACTGAAAGCCAATAAATCCCCTGGACCTGATTGGCCTACATTCTAGGGTTTAAAAAGAGGTGGCTATAGAAATAGTGGATACATTGGTTGTCATTTTCCAAAATTCCATAGATTCTAGAACGGTTCTCGCAGATTGGAAGGTAGCAAATGTAACCCCATTATTTAAGAAAGGAGGGAGAGAGAAAATGAGGAACTACAGACCAGTTAGCCTCACATCAGTAGTAGGGAAAATGCTAGAATCTATTATTAAGGACGTGGTAACAGGGCACTTAGAAAATAATAATATAATTGGGCGGAGTCAAAATGGATTTATGAAAGGGAAATCGTGTTTGACGAATCTGTTAGAGTTTTTTGAGGTTGTAACTAACAGAATAGATAAGGGGGAACCAGTGGGTGTGGTGTATTTGGATTTTCAGAAGGCATTCGATAAGGTGCCACACAAGAGGTTATTAAACAAAATTAGAGCTCATGGGATTGGGGATAATATACTAGCAATGGAGTGAGGATTGGTTAATGGACAGAAAATAGAGAGTAGGAATAAACGGGTCATTTTCAGGTTGGCAGGCTGTAACTAGTGGCGTACCGCAAGGATCAGTGCTTGGGCCTCAGCTATTCACAATCTACATCAATGATTTGGATGAGGGGACCAAATGAAATATATCCAAGTTTGCTGATGATAACAAGCTGGGTGGGAATGTAAGTTGTGAGGAGGATGCAAAGAGGCTTCAAGGGGATATAGACAGGCTAAGTGAGTGGGCTGGAACATGGTAAATGGGAATATAATGTGGAGAAATGTGAAGTTATCCACTTTGGTCGGAAAAATAGAAAAGCAGTGTATTTTGTAAATGGTGAGAGATTGGGAAATGTTGGTGTTCAGAGCGACCTGGGCCACGAATCTTTGGAATTCTCTACCCCAGAAGGCTGTGGCGGCTCAGTAGTTGAGTACATTCAAGACAGAGATCGCTAGATTTTTGGATATTAAGTGAATCAAGGGATATGGGGATAGTGCAGGAAAGTGGCGTTGAGGGAGAAGATCAGCCATGATCTTATTGAATGGTGGAGCAGGTTCGAGGGGCCGAATGGCCTACTCCTATTCCTATTTCTTATGTTCTTTAGGGAGAGAAATTCAGTATCGCCCCATTTGGGGCGCAATTATCGGCCGGGCGCAAAGATTAGCGCCTGCCGCTAATTATCACCTCAGACTGCAAACTTGGCTTTTATCGCCCCTGGAGGTGATTGGAGCGCTAAATCAGGCGCTTCACACCTGTCTTAAGGCGCAAAGGCCGAGGAGCAAGGCACTACCTCAGAGCGCTGGCGAAGCTCATGTGATGTCAGTCAGCAATGGAACACAGACACACTGGCGCCAGCTAGTTCTTAAAGGGGAGGGTCGATCTTGCTCTCCATCCACATCCTGCTCATTGGAGCCTTGAATCTCGGCCCGGAGAGACCTGTACATCAAATCTGCTGGAAAGAACAATGGAGAGACCCAGAGAACGAGCTCAGAGTGCAGCCCCCACAGTCCCTTCTAAATCGATGCTAGGAAGGGCAAATCAAAATGAACCTGCAAAGTGCTGCTCAGTACCCAAAACTCCTTCACACAGCATTGAATCTCTCCAGAAGTCTCTCTCTCGCTCAGAATGCGTGGTGCAAAAATGTCACCAACAAAAAAAGGCAGGAAGTGGTCGGCTTTAAATAGCGCTCCCCTAGTCCCTTCCTGACTGCAAAACACTCCCCCTCAACCTGTCGTTGCTAGCGGCAGGCGGTAAGGCAGGGGGCGCCACTCAATATCCAGTGTAGGGTGCTACCAGGGCGTTGCGCACTCGACTGACGTCACGATCTGCCGACGCAGGAGATCGTGACGGTAGTGTTTAGCGCCGCCGCAAAATGTCTAGATAATTTCGTGAGCGGTGCAAACATCGCCACGCACGGGCGCTAGTTGCTTTGCGCCCCATTAGCGCCCTCTTAAGGCGCTAACGGGAGGCGCAAACCAACTGAATTTTTCCCCCTTAATCTCTTCTGCACCCTCTCCAAAGCCTTCGGTCCTTCCTATAGTGTGGTGCCCAGAATTGGACGCAATACTCCAGCTGAGGGCGAATGTACTGCAGGCCCCAATGACCCAGGTACAATTCAAATACAATTCAACCCACACCAACAGGATGGGACCGATCATATTTTAACTGTTAAGGCAGGAGCTTCTGGCCAGTTTTAGTATGGTTGGCCAGCCTCAATAGAATGGTTTTCTTGCTTTGTCTCAGAAGTTTATAAAATGTTTCCTGCCATACAGGGAAACATAATGAGTGAAAAAAAATTAATTCTAATGTTGAGGTAATGCGGCACGAGTTAAAACAAAAGTGATATTTCATCTTAAGTGACATGCCCGATTGTTTGAGACATACTAAACATCATGATAAAGCTCCTGTGAAGTCTCTCATGTGTCTTCTTCTTTTTAGGCAGTCGCTCGGAACCAAGGATGACTTGCTTCCACATTAAAAATTAGTTCTCAGGTGACTGATGAGTCCAATGCGGGACCTACAAGCCTGGATTTTGATTCAGGGGCGGGCTGGGGTCGTGTAATCCGCATTTCGTGTTAGCCACCCGATTGTAAATCGATGTGGGACAATGATGCGATTTTAACTTAATTGGCCAATTGAGTTCCAACGTGTGGGAACCCATGGCAAATGAGTTTTTCCAGTCTGAAAGTCACCACCGATGACGTCATCATTGCTGCTGCATTTAAGGTCTGCAACAAGCCTTGCTTCTTCTGCAGACTGCCAAGCTTTTGGCCTTTGCATTGAGAAGGTCCTGGAGGAAGAATGGTCAGCCAGAGACTTAGGTCTGCACCCCGCTTCGAAGACATTGCCCTGCAAGCTTTAGTTGAGGGAGCAAGAGCACATAAAGAGGTGCTCGTCCCTTCTTCAGGGAGGAAGAAGCCTCCCCAGCAGACCAAGGCTGCGTGGATCCAGGTGGCAGAGGAGGTCAACTCATTGTCAACAACCCGCAGAATCTGGCTTCAGTGCAGGAAGAGATTTCATGACCTTCTGCGCACTGGAAAAGTGAGTATGAATTTCCCATCACCCTCAATCTGATCCCCATTGCCTCTCCTCACCAGCACTCAGCTTTAGCAATGGTCACATTCACCTAACTATTTGACTATGCAGCCCTCACACTCCCTATCACTGTGATGCTATGAAAACAACTGACAACACACAGGGAGGGCCCTTGGTCTTGCCACCTCACTCCATCTTTGTCTCCTTCTAAGTATCTATGCTATGGATTCTCTACACTCACTCCTTCATTCTCACTCAACCTCCACTTGTCTCCCTCATTGCAGGAAAAGAGAGCTTACAATAAGCAAGAAAGAGCGAGGACAGGAGGAGGGCCGCCCTCAGTAGCCCACCTCACCCCCTGGGAGGATGCGGTCCTGGAGATCGTGGGAGTGGAGGAAGATGCGCAAGTGGGGGACAGACAGGTGCATCGCAGCAAGCTGGTGACAGAATAGTTTTCCATCTTGCTCATTGACATTGCATGAGTCACTGATAATGATTCTGAAGCTCTAACAGATGGACTTACGATCATCTGCAATATGCAATGTGCATGTAACCTTGGCATCACATCTCTGACTCTTTCCTTTACTCCCCCACAGAACCATCGAGAGCCCCTGTCCCCACTAGCCAGGAGGAAGAGTCTGAGCATCCAGACTCCTCAGAGGAAGCTGCAACCTCTGAGGGCACAGCGTCAGCAGAATTCACCGCACCCAGCACCAGCGCAGACACTCACACCTCGGTGGGACCATCGTGAGATAGAGTAGTGTTGTCACCTGGTGTATCACAGCTCACAAGTGAGCATCAGCAGATTGTGGAGACAGGGAAAGCAGTGGAGAGTCCTAGTCGGAGGGCGCAGGACTCTGCCAGCTTGGCTCAGCTGCATGTCGACCCTCTGCCTCTGGGTCCATCCATAAGATCAGCGGCGCTGGAACTCCAGGAACAGATGCAGGAGTCTCTGGCAGGTTTTGTCTCCAGGGTCGCTGTGAGTGTGGAGCGAATCGAGGAGTCCATTGCGAACATGAGCAGAGCCTTTGTGGAGTCATTGGCGCATGAACGCATCACCATGGAAAAGATGGCAACCTCCATGGAGGTGATAAGTTGCCAGAGTGCAGAAAACATGGTGAGTGTTCTGAATAGAATGACATCTCTGGAGGAGCGATGGTCATCTATTGAACAAAGAAACCAGACCTTCATGGAAGTCCTTCTGAGTAGGACTGCCAGTGCAGATATGGGTCCCCATGGCCCCCCTGATGTACAGCAAGGTGCTCTCGAGCCACTTGCAAGCGCTGAGGGGGACCTAACCCATGAGAGGGAAGTTGGTGGCAGACATCAAGGAAGTGGGGGCTCCTCTCCAAGTACTCACACTTCCATGCCACTGCAGAGCCCTCGGTCAGAGCCCCACCAGAGTCCACACCCAACTGAGATCGGCGCCTCAACCCCTGCACAGCCGCAGTAGCAGCAGACTGTTGACGAGCCCTCACAGGTTCGCAACCCCAGAGGACGCCCGCCAAAGGTGTCGAGACAGGAGCAGCAGGAAAGTGAGCAAGGGGCCTCCACATCTGCTGAAGCCACAGGGGAAGCACCACGTAGGAGCACGCGTAAGAGAAAGATACTGCACAAATAGTCACAACGGTAGTCACTTGGGTGAAATTTGATGTTTTATGTGAAAAAGCCATCAGATGAATAATGTAAATAAAAAATCTGATGGCTACTGCTGTAGTTGTGGTGTGTGTCATTTCGCAAATGGGACTTTCACATTGAGGGCTTAGGATTACTTGCAAAAGTATGGTGGTCAAATTGCTAGGAATCTGCTGGTCCTTGGCCATTGTCGATGCTCAGGTAAGAAGTTGCGAGGCAAAAGTGCTTGATTGGCTAGGCTAAGCAAATCTGGCCAAGGTGAATGCATTCCTTGCATCCCGGGCAGCAATGTTCTCGCGTACTGCTGTCGCTGGTTGATGGGCCTCTGCAAGATGTTCATTTTCGCTCTCCTCCTCCTCCTCCACATCTGAGGAGGATATCTGACGAGCCACTTGTTCCTCAGCAATCTGCAAGCCACAACGCTGTGCCATGTTGTGAAGTGCGCAGAAAACCACGACGATTCTGGAGACCCTGGCTGCTGAGTACTACAAGGCTCCACCTGATCTATCCAGGCATCTGAAGCGCATCTTCAGCAAACCGATGGTTTGCTCGATTATGGCTCTGGTGGACATGTGGCTGGAGTTGTAGCTCTCCTCAGCTTCATTGGATGGGCTCCTCAACGGCATCATTAGCCATGTCCTCAGGGGATAGCCCTTGTCTCCAAGTAACCATCCGTTAACATAGAAACATAGAAACATAGAAGATAGGAGCAGGAGTAGGCCATTCGGCCCCTCGAGCCTGCTCCGCTATTTAATGCGATCATGGCTGATCATCCAAATTCAGTACCCGGTCCCTGCTTTCTCCTCATACCCCTTGATCCCTTTAGCCTTAAGAAATATATCCAACTCCTTCTTGAATATATTTAATGAACTGGCCTCCACCGCCTTCTGTGGTAGAGAGTTCCACAGGTTCACCACTCTCTGGGTGAAGAAATTCCTCCTCATTTCTGTCCTAAATAGCCTACCCTTTATCCTTAGACTGTGTCCCCTGGTTCTGGACTCCCCGACCATCGGGAACATCCTTCCTGCATCTAGTCTGTCCAGTCCTGTCAGAATTTTATAAGTTTCAATGAGATCACCTCTCATTCTTCTAAACTCCAGTGAGTACAAGCCCAATCGACCCAATCTCTCCTCATATGTCATTCCTGCCATCCCAGGTATCAGCCTGGTGAATCTTCGCTGAACTCCTTCCATGGCAAGAACATCCTTCCTCAGATAAGGCGACCAAAACTGCGCACAATACTCGAGATGTGGTCTCACCAAGGCCCTGTACAACTGCAGCAAGACATCCTTGTTCCTGTACTCAAACCCTCTCGCTACGAAGGCCAACATACCATTTGCCTTCTTAACCGCCTGCTGCATCTGCATGCTTACCTTCAGCGACTGGTGCACAAGGACACCCAGGTCTCGTTGCACTTCCCCTTCTCCCAATCTATTGCCATTTAGATAATAATCTGCCTTCCTGTTTTTGCCACCAAAGTGGACAACCTCACATTTATCCACGTTATATTGCATCTGCCATGTTTCTGCCCAATCACCCAACATGTCCAAATCATCCTGGAGTTTCTCGACATCCTCCTCACAGCACACACGCCCACCCAGCTTTGTGTCGTCTGCAAATTTGGAGATATTACATCTAGTTCCCTTGTCTAGGTCATTAATATATATTGTGAATAGCTGGGATCCAAGGACCGATCCCTGCGGTACCCCACTAGTCACTGCCTGCCACTCGGAAAAGGACCCGTTTATTCCAACTCTTTGCTTTCTGTCTGCCAACCAGTTCTCTATCCAAGTCAATACCTTGCCCCCAATCCCATGTGCCTTAACTTTACATGCTTAGCTCTTATGCAGGACCTTATCGAAGGCCTTCTGAAAGTCCAGATACACCACATCCACTGGTTCTCCCTTATCTAATTTACCAGTTACATCCTCAAAAAATTCCAGTAGATTAGTCAAGCATGATTTACTTTTTGTGAATCCATGTTGACTTTGTCCGATCCTGTCACTGTTTTCCAAGTGCCCTGCTATTACATCTTTATAATGGACTCTAGCATTTTCCCCACTACCGATGTCAGGCTTACCGGTCTGTAATTCCCCATTTTCTCTCTACCACCTTTTTTGAATAGTGGGGTAACATTAGCTACCCTCCAATCCATGGGTACTGTTCCAGATTCCATCGAATTTTGGAAGATGATCAGCAATGCATCTACTATTTCTAGGGCCATTTCCTTAAGTACCCTAGGATGTAGATTATCAGGCCCTGGGGATTTATCGGCCTTCAATCCCATCAATTTCCCTAACACCATTTCCCTACAAATACTGATTTCTTTCAGTTCCTCCCTTTCATCAGGCCCTATGTTCCCCGGCATCTCTGGGAGGTTATTTGTGTCCTCCTTTGTGAAGACAGAACCAAAATATGTATTTAGTTGGTCTGCCATTTCTTTGTTCCCCATTATAAATTCCCCTGATTCTGACTGCAAGGGACCTACGCTTGACTTCACCAATCTTTTTCTCTCCACATATCTATAAAAGCTTTTACAGTCAGTTTTTATGTTCCCTGCAAGCTTACTCTCATATTCTATTTTCCCCTTCTTAATTAATCCCTTTGTCCTCCTTTGTTGAATCCTAAATTGCTCCCAATCCTCAGGATTATTGCTTTTTCTGGCCAATTTATATGTCCTCTCCTTGGATCTTATGCTATCCCTAATTTCCCTTGTTAGCCACGGTTGAGTCACCTTTTTTGTTTTATTTTTGTGCCAAACTGGGATGAACAAATTCTGTAGCTGGTCTGGTAGACTGAATAGCGGAGGCATACGAGACAGGCGCAGTATGAAGGAGTCATGGCAACTGCCAGGGTACTTGGCACAAACATGCAAAATTTCCTTCTTGTGGTCACACACCAGCTGAATGTTAAGGGAGTGGAAGCCCTTGCGGTTGACAAAAATACCTGGTTTGCGATGGGGTGCCTTAAGGGCCACATGTGTGCAGTCAACGACGCCGTGCACCCTTGGAAAGCCTGCCAGATTAGCTAATCCAACCGCACGCACCGTGACACTTGCTTGATCCTTGGTGAAATGGATGTGATTGTGCGCGATGGCAAAGAGGGCATCGGTTCACTGCATGATGCAAGTGTGTGCGGCCGCCTGGGAGATGCCGCTGATGTTGTAAGGGGTTTTAGATCGCAGAGGTTTCTCTCTCTAGAGGCCTCTCTCTCTTGCACAGTAAAACCTTGAGTGGTTCGACCCACTCGCCCCTTTGGGGCAGGAACTACAATGTAGAGAAAACTCTTGTAGACCAAGTTTGATGAAACGAAATGAAATTTTATTGCATATGGAAAAATAAATCAAATGCAAGCAGATAAGAGAGTACATGGGAGGGAAAAACACAAACAAATCATAACGACACAGTACTAACTAAGGCAAATACAGGCATCTTATACTCTACAAAGATCACCATGAAATAAGGAAACACACGGAACATCGAGGGACAACAACTCATGTTAATTGTACCCTTAAATCCACCCCCTTAAACCTATCTAGATCTGATTATGGAGGGCCAGAAACATGCTCACCAATCCAACTAGGAAGTGCAAGGTTTTGAACCAGTCTGCGTTTGATCCTTTCAGGTGTCCCGTCTCCACGTGGATCGTGGAGCCCCAGCGAGCTGCGTCACACCTCTCTCCTGAGGTGGGGGTCGGGGGCGGTTGGACACCGGCTGCTTCTGTTGTTTTATCTTGTCTCTTCTCCTGAGCCGGGAGAGGGCCTCTCGTTTTTGTCAACGGCCCGGGGTTGGTCGATGATCTCCCGATGTTTGACCCCGGGGCGGGGCGGGGCGCCGGCTCAAACGGTCTTCTTGATGATGGCTTAGTCTTCTTCTTCTTCCTCCGATGGTGGAGAGGAGTTCGCTGATCTTCTCCCAAACCAGCTCCTCTTTACCCAGCTCAAAAGCTGGACCGGCTGCCAACGCTCCAGGGCTGAGCTTGAAAAGCTGAGGCTCACCCCACCGCTCCGAAGAAGCTCCGACTCCACTCCAATTCAACTCAGCAACCGCCGAATTCCACTCTTCCAACAACTTCAACTCCTCCAATTATACTTTTCCTTCAGAAGCTTCCACTTCCTGCCCAAAATCAGGTTAGTCTTTGTTTAACTTTTGGCGGGCTGGGAGCACAGCGGGGTAGTTATTATATTTTAAAATATTTTAGATGGCCGGTAAAGGCCCATCTCTGGTCTGGAATGACCTTCATTGTTTTTAATGTCCTGCTGATCTCGTTATCTAGTCCTTGCTGCTGTTCTCATCAACATGAAATTGTCCCCTTTTGTCTGGGTCAACATTTAGATGGCCTCTGTCTCCAGGCCGATCTTGACTGGATCTGCATCTAATCCATATGTATACGTGTGGGTCTGGTTTCGTTCTCTCAGAAACGGCTTCCAGAACTTACTGTGGGTTGAATCCACAAAGCTGTCTGAGGATTCGCAGGAACCATTTAAAAATGTTCCAATAAGCCGGTCACGTGGTATGGTGGCCATTTTGTATGCCCCTTTTTCTGGGCTTCTTTTAAAACAGTCTTTAAAAATCATGGCCTCTTCTGCCATTTGACCCTTTATAATACAAAGTTCAATTTTGCGAATCCTACAATGTCTGCTGCTGATCCCTGGAATGAGCCTGAGGCAAAAAAGTTGAGTGCGGTGGTGACTTTGATGGCCACTGGTAAGGGTTGTCCACCTGCTCCTCTGGCCTGCGGGTGTTGTTGCAGCATTGGGCAGATGTCACCCACTACCTCTCACGAAAGTCGGAGCCGTCTTTGGCACTGCTGCTCAGACATGTTGAGGTAGCTGACTCTGTGTCTGTAGACCCTGTTTGGGGGGTATCTCCTGCGCCGATGGGCTTCCATGCCCTGGCCCCTTCTGGCCTGTGCCGCTTCAGGTGGGTGAGCAGCAGCTTGGCGCTCCTGTTGTTGCTGTTGCTGTTGTTGCTGCTGCTGTTGTTGCTGCTGATGTTGGTGCTGCTGCTGTTGGTGCTGCTGTTGTTCCTGGTCCTGCTGGTGCTGCGGCTGGTCTTCGTCCTCATCTGATGTCCAGAAGGGAAGGAAATAAATGGCTCCCATGCTTCTGGTATATGCCTCAGTTGAGGAAGCGCTCAGTGAAGGTGGCGAGAGGGGTTTCCCAGGAGGTCACACTGGAGATGGGTTTCAGGCTCCAAACTTCCACAGCTGTGGTTATGCCTTCTAAAAGTTCCCCCAGACATGAGACAACAAAGTCCTGCCACCTGCAAATGATGGCTGATCAAATCTCCTCTTTAATGGTTGAGCTGCAGCTGACAGTCAGCAATCCAATTGTGCTCCCGCCAGGATTCACTGTCGTGTTTCAGAACAGGCGTGCTTCACGTGGGAAAAGGGTTAAAATCGCAAAGGCCTATCAAAATGACATTATAGAGGCAATTTAATGCTTGTTGAGGGCCTTAACGGCCTATCCCACCTCTTGGAGGCGGGACGGAGGCGGGACTATTAGACACGATTTAATGAAAATTGCTTGGAGGCGGAATGGAGGCGGGGTTGGGCCCGCCCGCCAGTTTTTGCAATTTTAACCCCCCACATGTCTCCAATCCCACCTCAACGGCCTGATGAAAATCGAGCCCACAGTCTCTGTCACAGGTGGGGCAGACGGTGGTTGAAGGGGCGGGTGGGTGGGGTTCTTGGGTTGATGTGCGCTCCCTCCGCTGTTTGTGCTTGGCTTCTGCTTGCTCCCGGCAAAGAGACTCGAGGTGTTCGGCGCTATCCCGGATGCTTCTCCTCCACTTTGTGCGGTCTTGGGCCAGGGATTCCCAGGTGTCGGTGGGGGATGTT
The DNA here is from genome assembly GCF_052327205.1 of Somniosus microcephalus. NCBI lineage: Eukaryota > Metazoa > Chordata > Chondrichthyes > Squaliformes > Somniosidae > Somniosus > Somniosus microcephalus. The sequence continues at coordinate 364,945,333 of NC_140988.1, forward strand.
GCACTTTTTCAAGGAGGCTTTGAGGGTGTCCTTGAAGCTTTTCCTCTGCCCACCTGGGGCTCTCTTGCCGTGTCGGAGCTCCGAATAGAGCGCTTGTTTTGGGAGTCTCATATCTCATGTGTAACCTATTGCGCATCCACATCATCCAAATAATCTACCCTTGGTTTACATTACACACGGATATGGGGGTAGGAATTTGAACTCGTTGCACCAGTTTCACAGGCGCAAATTGGGTGTGATGAAGCCCAATTTGTGGGGGGGCGGGGGGGAGGTGCAGCATCTTGTGTCCCAAGGACACCTGAAAGACATCCCACCTGAAATTGGTTCGGGCTGTTTTGATGGCCTCCTTGGCTGCCGCTTAAAACAGGAGCCTAACGCCTCAATTTAGGTTCCCTCACCGAAACTGGGTTGCAATGTGCGGTGCGGGCGTCGGGTTCGCGGGATATCCACCCCTGGAGACCTAGAGGGTGAGGTGCACCAGGTAAAACAAAGAGCACAAGTGTGCCGGACCTGGTGGTGGCACATGAGCTGTCGGGGGAGGTGGTGGCGGTGGTTGGGGGGTGGGGTGATAGACGTTGCTTGCTGGAGGGTCAGGAGCCATTGTTTCTTGGCTAAAGTGTCTTTGGATCTACCATTCACAGAGCCACAACTGTGAAGGGCAATGCTGGCACAATGCCCGTGAAGGCACCCAGAGAACGTGTGACGTAGGTGGCAGCTCGGGTGGATAAGCCCACCAGCAGCATGCGTGACACATTGGAGGACCACTTAACAGCACTCGTGCCCACCATCGAGGTTTAAGAGTTCAAACGTCACATAGAGGCGCCAAGAAGCTTCACAGTGATAAGAAAACGTAGGCACGCACACACAGTATGGGGTGTAGAGCAAATGGTGGCACTATCGTGTGTGCCAGGCATTGTTCTTGGCCAGGCTTGGAAGTGGCATTGATGAGGTGGTCCATTGATGAATCAGAGTTGTGCGAGTTGACGTGCACAGAACAAGGTTATTAATTATTTGTGTTGGGAAAGGGGAAGGATGTAGACAGGACTTACCCTGCAGTGGACAGATGTGGTAGTCAAGAGAAGGTCTCCCATATCAGAGTGGCATGAATGTCTCTTGCAGCTGGAAATGGGTTGTTCTCCGCTTATTCTTCAGCCTGCAGCCCTGCTTGATGATGCACTTGCTCCTGATTGGGGGCTTCCATCCTCCATGGTCTCCAAGAGGCAGCGTCTTTGTAGGGTTTAGTTCTACAGCATGCAGCACATCACCACAATCCTTGAGATCCTCAATGAACTACACTGTAGCACGTCCCTAGATTTATGATGCATATGCCTGTGGTTTGTTCACTGATAAGTCTGGTGCCTGAATGGACCTTGTTATGGTGCTGGGGTCCTGGCAACATGCACCAGTGTCATCGGCTACAGCTGTAGAAGATAACCTTGGTGTCCCAGGAGCCACCCAAAGACTACCGTTTCTTTTAAAATTCTCATCCTCGTGTTCAAATCCCTCCATGGCCTTGCCCTTCCCTATGGCTGTACCCTAGTCCAGCCCTACAATCCTCCAACAACTCGGCATCCTCCAATTCTGACCTCTTGTGAATCCCCAATTTCCTTCGCTCCACCATTGGCGGCCATGCCTTCAGCCGTCTAGGCCCTGAGCTCTAGAATTCCCCCCCTAAACCTCTGCCTCTCTCTACTTCTTTAAAACCTACCTCTTTGACCAAGCTTTTGGTCGCCTGTCCTAATATCCCCTTATGTAGCTCGGTGTCAGATTTTGTCTGATAGCGCTCCTGTGACACAGTCTAAGGATAAGGGGTAAGCCATTTAGGACTGAGATGAGGAGGAATTTCTTCACCTAGAGAGTGGTGAACCTGTGGAATTCTCTACCACAGAAGGCAGTGGAGGCCAATTCATTAAATATATTCAAGAAGGAGTTAGATATATTTCTTAAGGCTAAAGGGATCAAGGGATATGGGGAGAAAGCAGGGACAGGGTACTGAATTTGGATGATCAGCTATGATCTCATTAAATGGCGGAGCAGGCTCGAGGGGCCGAATGGCCTACTCCTGCTCCTATATTCTATGTTTCTATGTTTCTATGTGACGTGCCTTGGGACATCTCGCTGATTGTTGTTATTGTTGTAGAGTGCTTGCACATTGGAATTCCTTGAAACAAAAGCATGGTGACGGTTGCTGGGGAAGTGAGCGTTCACTTGCACGATGGCATGCTGCTGGTTGCTCATCGTGAGTGTGGTATCTCTTCCTGTGGATGTGCGCCTGGCACATTGACGAAAGGAGCGCGCGTGGACGTGTGGCTGCAGTCTGTGACTCCACGAGCCTTAGAGAATCCAGGCACTCCGTGCACTGTCATGTTGCCTCCAGTTCTCCATGGGAAAGGAGATGAAAATGTTATCTCTAGGGGACAGTCCACCTGTGGCTTGCTTAATACATCTGTGCACAGCTACTTGGCTCATTTTAAAGGCGCGCCCAGTGGCAGCCTGGAATCATGACAGGGCATTGCGGTTAAGAGCACTTGTGAGATTTGTGAGCCACTTGTATGTGCTGGGATGGGCATAAGGCCAGTTTGCACCAGCAACAGTCTCCTTTGTAAAGCAAAGCCTCTACAGGCGCTGCTTCTCCACGTTCCCCTCCAAGTCACACAACATAGAAACATAGAAACATAGAAGATAGGAGCAGGAGTAGGCCATTCGGCCCCTCGAGCCTGCTCCGCCATTCAATGAGATCATGGCTGATCATCCAAACTCAGTACCCTGTCCCTGCCTTCTCCCCATATCCCTTGATCCCTTTAGCCTTAAGAAACATATCTAACGCCTTCTTGAATATATTTAATGAATTGGCCTCAACTGCCTTGTGTGGTAGAGAATTCCACAGGTTCACCACTCTCTGGATGAAGAAATTCCTCCTCATCTCTGTCCTAAATGGCTTACCCCTTATCCTTAGACTGTGACCCCTGGTTCTGGACTCCCCCGCTATCGGGAACTTCCTTCCTGCATCTAGTCTGTCTAGTCCTGTCAGAATTTTATAAGTTTCAATGAGATTCCCTCTCATTCTTCTAAACTCCAGCGAGTATAAGCCCAATCGACCCAATCGACACCATCCTAACTTAGAAGTATATCGGCCGATCCTTCATCGTCGCTGGGTCAAAATCCTGGAACTCCTACCCTAACAGCACTGTGGGAGTACCTTCACCACACGGACTGCAGCGGTTCAAGAAGGCGGCTCACCACCACCTTCTCGAGGGCAATTAGGGATGGGCAATAAATGCTGGCCTTGCCAGCGACGCCCACAGCACTTAAAAGAATTTTTTAAAATGCGGGCAGGAGGGTCTCTGCCTGTATACTCTGGTGTCGGGGTTATTGATGGGCCTGCAATGCCATCTGACCACACTGGCATCACTCTGTTCTTCCTACTCTTCTCCCAAGGGAGGATCCTCAGTGGGAAACTCCCTGTGCCCTGTCTGAAAAGGAGTGTGCACGGACACATGGCTGGAGTCTATTACTCCTGTTGGGGGTCAATTGAAGTCCCACAGCGAATGGTAGAAAGACAGAAGATGCCACAGTAGGTGCAAACAGCAAGAAAGCTCCCACAAAAATAACACAGTAATCAGGTAGTAACAGCAACAACTTACATTTATATAGCGCCTTTAATATAATAAAACGTCCCAAGGCGCTGCACAGGAGCGTGATCAGACAAATTTTGACACCGAGCCACATAAAGAGATATTAGGACAGGTGAACAAAAGCTTGGTCAAAAAGGTAGGTTTTAAGAATCGTCTTAAAGGGGGAGAGAGGGGAGAAGTGGAGAGGGGAGAGATTTAGGGAGGGAATTCCAGAGCTTAGGACCTAGGCAGCTGAAGGCACGGCCATCAATGGTGTGGCGAAGGAAATCGGGGATGCGCAAGAGGCCAGAATTGGAGGAGCGTTGATATCCCAGAAGGGCTGTAGAGCTGGAGGAGATTACAGAGATAGGGAGGGGCGAGGCCATGGTGGGATTTGAAAACAAGGATGAGAATTTTAAGAACGAGCCAATGTAAGCCAGCGATCACAGGGGTGGTGGGTGAATGGGACTTGGTGCGAGTTTGGACACGGGCAGCCGAGTTTTGGATGAGCTGAAGTTTGCGGAGGGTAGAAAGCGGGTGGCCGGCCAGGAGTGCAATGGAATAGTCACGTCTAGATGTAACAAAGGCATGGATGAGGGTTGCAGCAGCCGATGAGCTGAGGCAAGGATGGAGACAACGACAGTAACTGAACAAGCTTATCCCTTTTAAACCTATTTCTGCTTTCAGGGCGTAGAGCTCGATGCGAGTCTTATACAGGCGTGATTCAGACTCAGAATAAACGAGGCAGAAAATAGTAGGAAATGGGACACATAAAAACCGGCAGATTCTTCATGATTCATAAAGAACATGATTGCGGCCAATCCGGCAGCTGCTAAAGTGGCTGGGAATCCAGAGTAAGAGATCTTTGCCCTACTTGTCTGATTACTACTCCAAAACCTTAGGCAGGGGGCTTGAACCCACAACCTTCTAGCTTAAGAGGCAAGAGTGCTGGCGCTGAGCCTAGCCGACAGTGGGCAAGTTTGAGCTGGCTATTAGCGGCAACCAGCATAAGGTATGTTACTGGACTAGTAATCCAGAGACCTGGACTAATGATCCGGAGACATGAATTCAAATCCCACCACGGCAGCTGGGGAATTTAAATTCAGTTCATTAAATAAATCTGTAATAAAAAGCTAGTATCAGTAATGGTGACCATTACACTACCAGATTGTTGCAAAAACCCATTTGGTTCACTAACGCCTGGACTCCAGACCCACAGCAATGGTGGTTGACACTTAACTGTTCCCCTGCCACTCAGTAGTATCCCAAGAAGGCAGCTCACCACCACCAATAAATGCTGGCCTTGCCAGCAATGCCCACATCCTGTGTATAAATTAATAAATAAAAAACTTTGACCTTTCAGTTAATTTGGAACGGGTGATATGTACGCTATGCATTGCTACTTATTTCCATTATAATTGTAAAAGGTATGATTGATACTGAAAATCCAGGGTACTTTGGCACAAAGCTATCGTAAGTTCAGTGGATCTGTGCCAGATGGACCAGAAATTAGGCTGGGTCCTGGCCTAACGTTGGAGTATCGAGGAGGGTTTATTAGCACATCTCGCTGCTTCCACCAGGAGGCCTCTTCCTGTGGCATTTGAGCACCATCGAGCTCGATGAAACTTAAAGTGCTTAGGTCGCCTCGAGGATTGGAAATTGGAAGTTGGAGAGGTCAATAAGACCGTTGGTAGTTAGCAAAGCCTGGAGATTTGAGGGAGTTAGCAGAGCTAATTAGAGAGTGTTGGATAGAAACATAGATGATAGGAGCAGGAGTAGGCCATTCGGCCCCTCGAGCCTGCTCCGCCATTCAATGAGATCATGGCTGATCATCCAAATTCAGTACCCTGTCCCTGCCTTCTCCCCATATCCCTTGATCCCCCTAGCCTTAAGAAATATATCTAACTCCTTCTTGAATATAGTTAATGAATTGGCCTCAACTGCCTTCTGTGGTAGAGAATTCCACAGGTTCACCACTCTCTGGGTGAAGAAATTCCTCCTCATCTCTGTCCTAAATGGCTTACCCCTTATCCTTAGACTGTGACCCCTGGTTCTGGACTCCCCCGCCATCAGGAACATCCTTCCTGCATCTAGTCTGTCTAGTCCTGTTAGAATTTTATAAGTTTCAATGAGGTCCCCTCTCATTCTTCTAAACTCCAGCGAGTATAAGCCCAATCAACCCAATCGCTCCTCATACGTCATTCCTGCCATCCCAGGTATCAGTCTGGTGAATCTTTGCTGCACTCCCTCCATGGCAAGAACATCCTTCCTCAGATAAGGCGACCAAAACTGCACACAATACTCAAGGTGCGGTCTCACCAAGGCCCTGTACAACTGCAGCAAGACATCCTTGTTCCTGTACTCGAATCCTCTCGCTATGAAGGCCAACATACCATTTGCCTTCTTAACCGCCTGCTGCACCTGCATGCTTACCTTCAGCGACTGGTGCACAAGGACACCCAGGTCTCGTTGCACTTTCCCTTCTCCCAATCTATTGCCATTCAGATAATAATCTGCCTTCCTGTTTTTGCCACCTCGCATTTATCCACATTATACTGCATCTGCCATGCATCTGCCCAATCACCCAACCTGTCCAAATCAGATAATTATAACTCTCATTCAACAGATGTAATTTGGGATGTGAACAGATTGGAATTGAAGCATTTAACAAAGCTTCGTATCAGAGAGCCACATCATTTCAATTGGTAATCTAAAGGAGGTGCTTGATAAATGGATTGCTTATTTTGTAGATGTTATGCTGCACATCAACATAGAGCAAATATAACGAGAATAGATACCTCCTGGGACTGACTCAGGTGGTTGTAGAGAGTACGAAAGCTATGGGGAATTTGCTGGAGAGGGCAAACCAGAACCTTCTGGTTGTAATGCACACTCCAAACACCCTGGTTTGATGAAGTGATGATTAACTCTGTGGTGGAACATCTGCTTACAACAGGAAAAATGACTCATTTCCAGAGATAGTCCCACCTTTCACTGTGAACAAAAATGTAACCGCTTCAAGTGTCAGCTGTGGCTCCCTCGCCTCTGAGTCAGAATGTTGTGTGTTCACGTCCCACTCTAGAGACTTGAGCACAAACATCTGGGCTGATCCTCCAGTGCAGTACTGAGGGAGCGCTGCACTGTCGGAGGTGCCGTCTTTCGGATGAGATATTAAACCGAGGCCCCGTCTGCTCTCTCGGGTGGACGTAAAAGATCCCATGGCATTATTTTGAAGAAGAGCAGGGGAGTTATCTTCCCGTGTCCTGGCCAATATTTATCCCTCAATCAAGGTCTAAAACAGATTATCTGATCATTATCACATTGCTGTTTGTGGGAGCTTGCTGTGTGCAAATTGGCTGCTGCGTTTGCTATGTTACAACTGTGACTATAGTTCAAATAGTACTTCATTGGCTGTAAAGCTCTTGGGGATGACCGTGAAAGGCGCTGTATAAATGCAAATCTTTCATTTTTTCTTTTCAGTGTAAATGAGTAACCCCAACTATAATCATTCCAATAGGTTTCTAACCAAAGGTCCAGATTCTCTCAATAACAAACAAAATCTTGCTGTTTCCTATAATATGACCTTGGTAGTGCTGCAAATGATAATGATGTCTGGGAGAGAAAGCGCCACAGACAGCACAAGCAGTATGTAAAACATCTCTGCTGGTATTCTGCAGGGACGGTTATTGGGCGGATACAGAATGTTGAGTCGTAGCTGCAACAATCTTTGTGTCGCTTGTATATACATGGAGTTCATCGCCTCCCTCGCTCTGCCCCTGACATTGCAGTGGAGTTCACGGTTCTGGCTACATCTCTGTGACGCCACGCCAGACGGTGTACCTCGAATGACCTTATAAATCTCCAGTTCATGGTGCTCGCTCGGAAGAACTTCATCCAGTCTAAACACTGCTCTGCTTAACCTTGTAAAAATTCATCTACAGACTCTCCTGGCTGTTGCGAGCGGGATCTTAGGAGATGTCTGGCATACATTGAATTTACTGGGCTCTGGTACTGCTCTTTTAGCAGGTCGAGGGCCTCCTCGTATGTAGTAAGGTCCCGGATGAGTGCAAATACTTTAGGGCTCACCTGGGCGGTCAGAACTCTTAGTTTGTTGGCTTCCGATGGCACGCCGGAGGCTACCAGGTAGGATTCAAAGCAGCTCAGCCAGTGGTCAAAGTCGAGGGCTGAATTTGCTGCCTGTGGATTTAGATCCAGGTACGGCGGTCGGAGGGCTCGCAGCCAAGTCGGCTGTTGGGGCTGGTCAGTCATTTCAAAATTTAGCCAATAAAATTGATATACCTATCAATTCATTCCATGAAAAGCGACGAGTTAAGACAGTGGCCTAGAAATTGAGTGGGCTTAGCACCCATTTTGCGGCGCTAGAGGGCATTGCGCTGGACTTACAGCTGGTTTTGAAATTGACTAGGGCCCAACATCGGCGTTACACCGGTAGCGCTGCGCCGGCACCAATGACGTCATCAGTGTGCGCAGCGTCCCGGTTGCCGTGGTGACGGGCCCCAGCGCCGAAATTCAGTTGCGGCCGCCTCGCCCGTGGCAGCCGCAACTAAGACTCTGGCAACAGAGTCTTACACGACTTTGCGCCGGCGCATAAAGGTGGAGCGGCGGCCGGCCGCTTTCCCGCCGGCCGCCTGCCCGCACCTCCCTCCCCCACCCCCACCCCCGCGGAACAGATGCTTCTCGGCTGCGAGCCCGGCACTTCCCCGAGGTGCCGGGCTCATTTTTGTGGCGATTTAACCGGCCAGCGGGCGGGTGCAGGCAGCTCCTCCTTAACTGAAGGAGGAGGCCTGCACTTCCCGAGCCTGCCACACCGCATCGGGCGCCGCAGCGCCGGAATAGCGCCGCAATGCGGCGCGTAGCGCCAGTTTTCAGGTGCAAACAGCCTTCAGTAGCGCCGGCAGCCGTTTGGGCGCGGCGCTACTGAATTTTTGGCGCGCACAGCGCGACTTAGCACCGGCGCTAAATTTCCAGCGTTAAGCCCCGGCGCAGCGCAAACTCAATTTCTAGGCCAGTAACTATAGGTTTTTATTGGCTAAATAACAGAGCCCACCCTCGTGGGTGATCGGTTCCAGCAAGGAAGAATACTAGCCAAGCAATCACCTTTATACCTGGGCAAGCAGGCGGAGCCATGGGCGGAGTCAGCTGAGGTATGCCTAGGTATAACAGCGTGCGAGGCAAGAGGTAACCTTGTGCAGGTGATAACAACAGTGTAACAATAACAGTGGTTTACCACACCCCCCCACAAGAACACTTTAAATAAGCTCTGGACAGCACAAAGGAAGAAATGGAGTTAAGGAAATCCAACGCCCCTTTGAGGAGTTGAACAGGATCGAACCGACAAATACCCTGTTGGAAGACCCAGCCTCGCAGTTGTTATTGGAGAGACAATGAATTATTCCAAGATATCGGCTTAGAAAGTCAATGGGCCGCGCCCCTCTTACAGACGTAAAGTACGGTAGCACAGTGGTTATGTTACTAGATTACTAATCCAGAGGCCTGGACTAATGATCTGGATAACATGAGTTCAAATCCCACCACGGCAGCTGGGGAATTTAAATTCAGTTAATTAACTAAATCTGGAATAAAAAGCTAGTATCAGTAATGGTGACCACGAAACTACTGGATTGTCATAAAAACCCATCTGGTTCACTAATGTCTTTTAGGGAAGGAAATTTGGCCTATATTTGACTCCAGACCCACAGCAATGTGGTTGACTCTTAACTCCCCTCTGAAGTGGCCTAGCAAGCCGTTCAGTTGTATTCAAAAAGGCGGCTCACCGCCACCTTCTCAAGATCAATTCGGGATGGGCACTAAATGCTGGCCTGGTCAGTGACACCCACATCCTGTGAATGAATGAAAAAAGGGCGCCTAAACATTCAAAATGGCAGGAGGCGCACGCACAGCTCTCATTCCATGCTGGAAGTGCGCGCCCGCCATACTGGTAAAGGGTCCTGCATAGGAGTCCATGGCACAGGCCTGAAACAGGCCTGCAAACTGGGGGCCTATCACCTGCTGTTTGAGGCCCTTTTTGAATCTCTTCTTCTTCTTAGGCAGTCCCTCGGGACCGAGGATGACTTGCTTCCACACTAAAAATGAGTTCTCAGGTGACTGATGAGTCCAATGTGGGACCTACAGTCTCTGTCACAGGTGGGGCAGACGGTGGTTGAAGGGACGGGTGGGTGGGGTGCTTGGGTTGACGTGCGCTCCTTGTGCTGCCTGCGCTTGGCTTCCGCTTGTTCCCGGCGAAGAGACTCGAGGTGTTCGGCGCCTTCCCGGATGCTTCTCCTCCACTTTGTGCGGTCTTGGGCCAGGGATTCCCAGGTGTCGGTGGGGATGTTACACTTTTTCAAGGAGGCTTTGAGGGTGTCCTTGAAGCGTTTCCTCTGCCCACCTGGGGCTCTCTTGCCGTGCCGGAGCTCCGAGTAGAGCGCTTGTTTTGGGAGTCTCGTATCGGGCATGCGGACAATGTGACCCGTCCATCGGAGCTGATCGAGCGTGGTCAGAGCTTCGATGCTGGGGATGTTGGCCTGAGCGAGAACACTGACGTTGGTGCGCCTATCCTGCCAATGGATTTGCAGGATATTGCGGAGGCAGCGTTGGTGGTACCTCTCCAGTGCTTTGAGGTGCCTGCTGTACATGGTCCATGTCTCTGAGACATACAGCAGGGCAGGTATCACTGCTGCCCTGTAGACCATGAGCTTAGTGCCGGGTTTGAGGTCCTGGTCTTCAAACACTCTCTTCCTCAGTCCTCTTTGAATAATCAGTCAGTGACCGAATGCTGTGGTCAGTATTCTCAGGCGCTTGGCAGCCAAGCCAGCGATCCTTAAAGACTGCCTCTGCAAAGGTAAGTTTTACATATTTTTTTTTACTTAACCTTATTGTGGAGCTGGGAGCAGCTGGAATGCTCCTTCCAACTCCACATTAAACCAGTGGCCGTTGCCGGGCACTGCTCCTCGTGCCTTCCATTGTTTATTTCCTAATCCTTCCACCTGATTGGTTCAGGAGATACTTTTTGATATATGTATTACCGACCTGTGTATACAGGACATAATTTCAAAGTTTACAGTTGACACGAAACTTGGAAATTGTAGTAAACTATGAGGCGGATAGCAACAGACTTCAGGAGGACATCGACAGGCTGTTGAAATGGGCAGACACATGGCAGATGAATTATAACGCAGAGAAGCGTGAAGTGATACATTTTGGTAGGAGAGGCAATATAAACTGAATAATATAATTTTCAAGGGGGTGCAGGAACAGAGAGACCTGGGGCTGTTTGTACACAAATCTTTGAAGGCGGCAGGACAAGTTGAGAAGGCTGTTAAAAAGCATATGAGATCCTTGGCTTTATTAATAGGCATAGAGCACAAAAGCAAGGAAGTTATACGAAACTGGTTAGGCCTCAGCTGGAGTATTGAGCTGGATATTCCGATTCCCTACAGGTGGGTATGCGCTGTGTACCCACCCACCCGTAGGGACATCGGAAATGCACTGCCCATGCGCTGGAAACCGGCATTTGCGATCTGTCAAGAAAGCTCTTGACAGATCCTCCGGCTGCGCTGGAGAAGGGCCTACTGCGGGCGGAGAGTTCCGCTTTTTGGAGACCCTCCGCCCGCAGAAAACACTTACAATTCTTGCGCCTGGTAAAAGCAGGCGTAAGGCTTGCTTTTACCAGGATAAGGGGGAGTGGGCCTTTGGCGTAGCGGTAGCATCCCCGCCGCTGGGCCAGAAGGCGTAGGGTTTCGAACCCCGCTCCAAACAGTCCCGGCAAGTGGAGTCGGAGCTCCGGCTCTAAATTCTGGGTTGACATCCAGCGGGATACTTGCATCCGTGGGTGTGGGTGGCCCCCCCCCTTGTAAAACCCTCCCGCCATAGGACTAACCACCCTAATGGCTGGTACGAAGATGGTTACGGTCACGGAAGAAGCATTAATCGCGGCCAGAAATCCTTCCACCACTTCATACAGTTCCCCAATGGGAACAGTGTGAAGACATGTACGATGACGGCCAGGATAAGAGTTGAAAAAAGAAAAAAAAAAAAATTCCCACTGATTTATCATTTAAAAATACTTTAAAAAAAGTTAAGTTTATTTTTAGCCCCATTAAAAACTTTAACTATTTTTTCAAAAATTTAAATTTTTGTTTAAAATGGTTAATTTATGTAATTTCAAATCATTTTAAAAATGTGATTTAAAAAAAAATTTATTTGAAGTTTTACTATATTTTGGGGGTGATCTCTATTCATATATTTGACAGGTCTTCCTGTCAAGTGTATGAAGGGAGATTCCCTTCTGTGATTGGCTCCCCATGGCCCACGTGATCCCAGGGACGCTGCGAACTACCTGCGCCTCTTGAATACGTGGGCCCTGCGCACCGGCAGTTTGGAGAGGGCCAGCATCGGAACTCTGCGCCTCCCGGGAGCCCTCCGGTAAGGGCGCAGACTTTTCCAGACCGCAGCCCTCCGCCCGCGGGAGGCCTGCGATCGTAATATCTGGGCCATTGTGTCCAATTCTGGGCACCACACTTTAGGAAGAATGTCAAGGCCTTGGAGAGGGTGCAGAACAGATTTACTAGAATGGTACCAGGGATGAGGGAATTCAGTTATGCGGAGAGACTGGAGAAGCTGGGCTTGTTCGCTTTAGAGCAGAGAAGGTTAAAAGGAGATTTGATAGAGGCGTTCAAAATCATGAACAGCTTTGATCGAGTAAATAAGGAGAAACTGCTTCCAGGGTCGGTAACCAGAGGACACAGATTTAAGGTGATAGGCAAAAGAACCAGAGGCGAAATGAGGAAACATTTCTTTTACACAGCGAGTTGTTGTGATCTGGAATTCACTGAAAGGGTGGAGGAAGCAAATTCAATAGTAACATGCAAAAGAAAATTGGATAAATACTTGAAGGAAAAAAATTGGCCAGGGCTATGGTGAAAGAGCAGGGGGAGTGAGACTAGTTGGATTGCTTTACCAAAGACACAGGCACGATGGGCAGAATGGCTTCCTTCTGTGCTGTATCATTTTATGATTCTATACACAGAAAAGCCAATGAATCCGGCTGTTGCGAGTGTTGCAAGAACAAGTTAAAAAAGCTTAAGGTCCTACTTTGTGCATATACAAACGTGGCAGACGGTTATGTTACTGGACTAATAATGCCTAGAACGTGTGTTCAATTCCTACTGTGGTAGTTTGAAAATTTGAATTCAGTTTTTAACAAGTTGTCACCCCCCAGTAAAAGTGACCATGAACATAAGAACATAAGAAATAGGAGCAGGAATAGGCCACTTGGCCCCTCGAGCCTGCTGAAGCTGTTAGATCATTGTAAAACCCCCAACTGGTTCACTTTAAAAAAATAAGGACTTCCATTTCTATAGCGCCTTTCATGACCTCAGGACATCCCAAAGCACTTTGCAACCAATTAAGTACTTTTTGAAGTGTGGTCACTGTTGTAATGTAGGAAACGCAGCAGCCAATTTTCACACAGCAAGCTCCCACAAATAGCAATGTGATAATAACCAGATAATCTGTTTTTAGTGATGTTGATTGAGGGATAAATATTGGCCCAGGGCACCGGGGATATCTCCCCTGCTCTTCTTCGAAATAGTGCCACAGGATCTTTTCCGTCCACCTGAGAGGGCAGATGGGGCCTTGGTTTTAACGTCTCATATGAAAGACGGCACCTCCGATGGTGCAGCGCTCCCTCAGCACTGCACTGGAGTGTCAGACTAGATTTTTGTGCTCAAGTCTCTGGAGTGGGACTTGAACCCACAACCTTCTGACTCAGAGGGAAGAGTGCTGCCAACTGAGCCACCGCTGACTCTCCAGGCTGCCACTTAGGGAAGGAAACCTACCGTCTGTACCCAGTCTGGCCTATACGTGCCCCCAGGTCCACACCTCTGAATTGGCCGAGCAAGTCACTCAGTTGTGTTAAACCGCTAAACCGCAAGAAACACAGAAAGCTAGCATGCAAGCACAGCAAGCAATAAGGAAGGCAAATGGCATGTTGGCCTTTATTGAAAGGGGGTTGGAGTATAAGAGTAAGGAAGTCTTGCTACAATTGTACAGGGCCTTGGTGAGACCACACCTGGAGTACTGTGCACAGTTTTGGTCTCCTTATCTAAGGACCTAAGGAAGGATATACTTGCCTTGGAGGCGATGCAACAAAGGTTCACTACATTGATTCCTGGGATGAGAGGGCTGTCCTATGATGAGCGATTGTGTAGAATGGGCCTATACTCTCTGGAGTTTAGAAGAATGAGAGGTGATCTCATTGAAACATACAAGATTCTGAAGGGGATTGACACGGTCGATGCTGAGAGGTTGTTTCCCCTGGCTGGAGTGTCTAGAACTAGGGGGCACAGTCTCAGGATAAGGGGTAGGCCATTTAAGACCGAGATGAGGAGGAATTTCTTCACTCAGAGGGTTGTGAATCTTTGGAATTCTCTGCCCCAGAGGGCTGTGAATGCTGAGTCCTTGAGTATGTTCAAGGCTGAGATCGATAGATTTTTGGACTCTAGGGGAATCAAGGGATAAGGAAAGCTCCTATTTCTTATGCTCTTAAATGCAGCGGTTCAAGAAGGCAGCCACCACCATCTTCTCAGGGCAACTAGGGATGGGCAATAAATTGCCAGCGGTGCCTACATCCTGAGAATGAATGTTTAAAAAGGCAGAACACAATCGACTGTCCTCCCCTTAAAGGGGGGAGCACCACTAATACCCAAAGCGAGGACTGGCTTATCCAACGTGATTTTATAGCAAAGAATTGACAAACTAAACTGAAATGGTGCGATCGGGAACATTGAGATGGGAATTCCATGTAAGAGCATCCAACGAGCTGCTACTTGTTTTATATAAGGTTTCCGCGGTGTGTTTTACTGGAGTGTTTGCATTCTGCACTTTCAAACTGCTTCCATGAGTCGCGTTGCTGATTCTGAGGCACCGGCCACACCGTTAAAAAAAAATGATTGGAATGTGGCAAGGCAAGTTTTACCGTCCATTGAATTGTGACATTAGGCTAGACTGGGTGGGGAAGCTGGGTTCCCTTCTCTGAAAGACATTTGATTCTATAGTGATTTTCTCCTACAAATTACCAGATTTATTGAATGCAGTTTCACAACTAGATATTGGCAGGATAGGTGCACCAACATCAGTGTTCTCACTCAGGCCAAGATCCCCAGCATCGAAGCTTAGACCAGGCTCAATCAGCTCCGATGGACGGGTCACTTCGTCCGCATGCCCGATACGAGACTCCCAAAACAAGCGCTCCACTCGGAGCAGCGACCCGGCAAGAGAGCCCCAGGTGGGCAGAGGAAATGCTTCAAGGACACCCTCAAAGCCTCCTTGAAAAAGTGCAACATCCCCACCGACACCTGGGAATCCCTGGCCCAAGAACGCACAAAGTGGAGGAGAAGCTTCCGGAAAGGCTCTGAACACCTCGAGTCTCTTCGCCGGGAGCCAAGCGGAAGCCAAACGCAGGCAGCGCAAGGAGCGCACGTCAACCCAAGCACCCCACCCACCCCTGCCCCTTCAACCACCATCTGCCCCACCTGTGACAGAGACTGTAGGTCCCGCATTGGACTCATCAGTCACCTGAGAACGCATTTTTAGTGTGGAAGCAAGTCATCCTCAGTTCCGAGGGGCTGCCTAAGAGAAGAAGAGATATGTTAAACTTATATTGCACCTTGGCTGGACCACACTTGGAGTGCTGTGCACAAGGTCTGGTCTCCATATTATAAAAAGAATAAGGTGCTAAAAAAAAGGTTCACAAGGATGATGCCAGAACTGAGAGGTTATACTTATCAGGAAAAAACGAACAGGCTGCCGCTCCCTTCTCTAGAAAGGGGAAAGCTGGGGGTGACCTAAGGTCTTTAAGATTAAGAACGGGTTTGATAGGGTAGACATAGAGAATACAAAAACAAAATACTGCGGATGCTGGAAATCTGAAATAAAAACAGAAAATGCTGGAAACACTCAGCAGGTCAGGCAGCATCTGTGGAGAGGGAGAAACAGAGTTAATGTTTCAGGTCGATGACCCTTCGTCAGAATATAGTAGACGTAGAGAAGATGTTTCCACTTGTGTGGGAGTCCAAAACTAGGGGCTATAAATATAAGACAGTCACCAATAAATCCATAGGGAATTCAGGAGAATGTGGAACTCGCTACCACGGAGTAGTTGAGGAGACTAGCATAGATGTATTTATGGGGAAGCTAGATAAGTAAGAAAGTGATAGAAGGATATGCTGATAGGGTTAGAATCATTGAATGACACAGCACAGTAGGAGGCCATTCGGCCCATTGTGCCTGTGCCGGCTCTTTGAAAGAACTATCCAACTAGTCCCACTTCCCCTGCTCTTTCCCCATAGCCCTGCAAATTTCGCCCTTTAAAGTATTTAGATGAAGAGGGATGTGAGGAGGCTTGTGTGGAGCATAAATGCCGGCATAGAATCGTTGGACTGAATGGCCTGTTTCTGTGATATAGATTCTATGTAACTTGCTATGGTGGGATTCTAAACTCTAAACATATAAGATTCTGAGGGGGCTTGACAGGGTAGATGCTGAGAGGATGTTTCCCCTCATGGGGGAATCTAGAATTAGGGGGCATAGTTTCAGAATAAGGGGTCGCCCATTTAAGATGGAGATGAGGAGGAATTTCTTCTCTCAGACGGTCGTGAATCTTTGGAATTCTCTACCCGAGAGCTGTGGAGGTGGAGTCATTGAATATATTCAAGGCGGAGATAGACAGATATTTGAGCTACAGGGGAGTCGAGGGTTATGGGGAGCGGGTGGGAAAGTGGAGTTGAAGCCAAGATCAGATCAGCCATGATCTCATTGAATGGCGGGGTAGGCTCGAGGGGCCGAATGGCCTACTCCTTCTCCTATTTCTTATGTTCTTATGTTCAGGACACTTGGATTGTTTGATCAGTACTACAAGCACCTAGGCTATCCTACACAAATTTATGTGATGTTATCCTTTTAAGGGGAGGCATTTGATTGTTTCCCTGTAGGATTAGGCTTGCGTCCAAACTTGCCTACTTTAAAAACATGGAAACAAAAAAACAAAAAAATCCTTTTGCTAATTCAGCTTAGTTTTATGCTTGTGTGTTACTGGCGCAGTGACAGCTCTGCAAGACCCCTTCAGTGCCTTCCTTTGTGTCCCTTACGTCCCCCTATAGGACTGGAGTAGAAGTGCAGGGAGAGTTTTAAAAAAAAACACCGTGTTCAGTCCCCTGAAGAATAAAAACAGTTTTAAGCATCAAATCTTATCAGACGGAAGCAGATGCTGCACTTTTTGGAGCCCAGTCAACATAACCAAAACAAAACAACCCAGAGTCTTTGGTTTCCTCACCCATTCTACTGCAAGACACTGCACCTTTGAATGCAAACCCTGTGAGCAAGGCAGCATTCCCACAGGTCCTAGTGCCGGCCATGGTAAACAGGCTCTTTGGCAAGTTACATAATAGTTCCTATATGCAACACCATTGAACGATGCAAGAGTATGATATACCTTGAACTTTGGGACTGGCCACGTGGTTTTTCTTGGTCCTGTACATGTCTGTGTTCCTGTTTAAAGTGTAGCATTTGCTATATCAGTTCTGAGTTCATGAAGAGAGACTTGCATTTCTATAGTGCCTTTCATGTCCACCGGACGTCTCAAAGCGCTTTACAGCGGTGCCAGTTTTTGTTTGCTAACGCTCTTGTGAAGTGCCTTGGAACATTTTACAACATTAAAAGGGCTATATAAATGCAAGTTGTCGTTGTGAGTTCTAAACCCTAATATGAACTTCTGTACAGAACCTAAATAAAAACTTGCATTTATATCGCGCCTTTCACGCCCACAGGACGTCCCGAAGCGCTTTACAGCCAATGAAATGCTTTTGAAGTGTAGTCACTGTTGTAATGTGGGAAACTTTGCGCACAGTAAGCTCCCACAAACAGCAATGTGCTAATTACCAGATAATCAGTTTTTGTTATGTTGGTTGAGGGATAAATATTGGCCAGGACACCGGGGATAACTTCCCTGCTCTTCTTCGATCTTTTACGTCCACCTGAGAGAGAGAGAGCAGATGGGGCCTCGGTTTAACGTCTCATCCAAAAGACGGCACCTCCGACAGTGCAGCACTCCCTCAGCACTGCACTGGAGGGTCAGCCTAGATGTTTGTGCTCAAGTCCCTGGAGTGGAACTTGAACTTCTGAACTTCTAGACTCAGAGACTTGCTTTGCAATATAATACGCTGGGTGGAAAAAGCACTTAGATATAGCATAGGAATGTACAGGACCGGAGAATTTATGGCACAGAAGGAGGCTATTCGACCCATGGGGCAGGATTTTCATTGGGCCGTGGAGGTGGGATTGGTGTCGTGTGGGGGGGTTAAAATCCTGAAATCGGGGGGGCACGAACCCATCCCGCCCCAACCCGCCTCCATGCCAGTTTCAAAGGAGGTGAGTACCCGACCCGCACTGGGACCCGCCTTCCTGAGGCGGGAAGGGGATTAGTGCCAATTAACTGCCTGTTAACAGGTAGTTAACAGGCAGTTTTTAGCCTAATCCCTATTTTCATTGGTGAAATGTGGGATTCCCAACGGCTCCAAACCACGCCAAGTTAGCGAGGCGGGCCGTCGGGGTGAAGGGCTTGGAGGGGTCGAGATGTCTGGTGTTCAGGTGAGTGATGGGTGTATGAGTGCAGAGGTAAGTGTGTTTGGTGTGTGTAAAGTGTTTAAAGAAGTTTTACGTACATGTACTTACCTTTACAGCCTTCCTTCCTTCAGGTCTCGGGAGTCCCTCATCTCACCGGCACAGAAAGCAGAATGGCCGCGAGCTGTCAAAAGTTGCAGCATTCAGCTTTCTGTTCCGGAGAGATCTCTAAATCATCCTGAGAGGAAGGAATTAACCTGGAGTACAGGTTGTCAGTGTTTGACAGCTTCAAACAGCTGTCAAACGCTGATATTTCATCTGTCAAAAGGTCTTGACAGATGAAATATCAATCTGTGACGTCATCTGTTGCTGGGTGGCCCTTAATTGGCCTGCTGAGCCCGCTGGGCGGGCTCAATAAGGTCAATCAAGTCAAAATCGCGTGGGTTGGCTAGAACTCGATGGAGGCGGGACTACAACCCCGAAAGTTGTAGTCCCGCCTCCTACCCGCCTCCTCAATGAAAATCCAGCCCACTCATGTGTGTTTCGTTCTCAGAGCTCAAAAGCAGAATACACAGCCCACCACCCAGTAATTTTCCCATAAGACATAAGAATTAAGAGTGGTAGTAGGCCAATACGGCCCCTTTGTGCCTGTTCCACCATTCAATAAGACCATGGCTGATCTTTGACCTCAACTCCAATTTCCCGCCCGATCCCCATATCCCTTGATTCCCCCTAGAGTTCAAAAATCTATCGATCTCAGTCTTGAATATACTCAAGGACTCAGCATCCACAGCACTTTGGAGTAGAAAATTCCAAAGATTCACAACCCTCTGAGTGAAGAAATTCCTCCTCATCTCAGCCTTAAATGGCCGACCCCTTATCCTGAGACGGTGCCCCTTAGTTCTAGACTCTCCAGCCAAGGGAAACAACCTCTCAGCATCTACCCTGTCAATCCCCCCTCAGAATCTCTGGCTGGAATTTTGCCGTCACTCAGGGGGCGGGTTTGGAGGCGGGACATCCCGGCAAAATCGCAAAGATTGACAGCGGGTCGGAAACCATTAATTTGTCACATGTATGCCTTGTGATTGCTGCTAACATGTTGCAAGCAGTTTCTCACCTATAGGTTGCATGTGTATCTGCATCAACAGTTTGTGATAACGCCTCATTAACAGGTTATAAGTGTCCTCTGGGTTTGTGATAATACGTTGCATATATGTCCTCTTCTCCCTATTACAGTAACTGGTTATTTGTTTCCTGGTATCCCCATTATCAGATTACAGGTAAAATGACTTCAACTGTACCCATTAACTGGCTTCAACTGCACCCTTTTATGCGAATAAAGGCAAATCATGTTTAACTAACTTGATTGAGTTTTTTGATGAGGTAACAGAATGGGTTGATGAGGGCAATGCAGTTGACGTACTGCACATGGACTTCCAAAAGGTGTTTGATAAAGTGCCACAGAATAGGTTTGTCAGCAAATTTGAAGCCCATGGAATAAAAGGGACAGTGGCAGCATGGATACGGAATTGGCTAAGTGACAGGAAACAGAGAGTAGTGGTGAATGGTTGTTTTTCGGACTGGAGGAAGGTATACAGTGGTGTCCCCCAGGGGTTGGTACTAGGACCACTGCTTTTCTTGATATATATTAATGACTTAGACTTGGGTGTACAGGGCACAATTTCAAAATTTGCAGATGATACAAAACTTGGAAGTATAGTGAACAGTGAGGAAGATAGTTATAGACTTCAAGAAGACATAGACAGGCTGGTGAAACGGGCAGACACGTGGCAGATGAAATTTAACGCAGAAAAGTGCGAATTGATACATTTTGGTAGGAAGAACGAGGAGAGACAATATAAACTAAAGGATGCAATTCTAAAGGGGGTGCATGAACAGAGAGACCTGGGGGTGTATGTGCACAAATCGTTGAAGGTGGCAGGGCAGGTTGAGAAAGTGGTTAAAAAAGCCTATGGGATCCTGGGCTTCATAAATAGAGGCATAGAGTATGAAAGCAAGGAATTTATGATGAACCTTTATAAAACACTGGTTTGGCCTCAACTGGAGTATTGTGTCCAATTCTGGGCGCTGCACTTTAGGAAGGATGTGAAGGCCTTAGAGAGGGTGCAGAAAAGATTAATAAGAATGGTTCCAGGGATGAGGGACTTCAGTTACGTGGATAGACTAGAGAAGCTGGGGTTGTTCTCCTTAGAGCAGAGAAGGTTGAGAGGAGATTTGATAGAGGTGTTCAAAATCACGAGGGGTCTGGACAGAATAGATAGAGAGAAACTGTTCCCATTGGCGGAAGGGTCGAGAACCAGAAGACACAGATTTAAGTTGATTGGCAGAAGAATCAAAGGCGACATGAGGAAAAACTTTTTTATGCAGCGAGTCGTTCGGATCTGGAATGCACTGCCTGAAAGGGTGGTGGAGGCAGATTCAATCGTGGCTTTCAAAAGGGAGTTGGATAAGTACCTGAAGGAAAAAATTTTGCAGGACTACGGGGAAAGGGCGGGGGAGTGGGACTAGCTGAAGTGCTCTTGCAGAGAGCCAACACGGGCTCGACGGGCTGACTGGCCTCCTTCTGTGCTGTAACCATTCTATGATTCAACTTCATAGGTTGTAAAGTGCTTTGGGAGGTCCCAAGGTCATGAAAGGCACTATAGATATCCAAGTCTTTCTTTCTTTCTCTATCCTCATTAACTAGAACAACAACAACAGCTTGTATTTATATAGCACCTTTAATGTAGGCAAACATCCCAAGGCACGTCACAGGAGTGTCATAAGACAAAAAATTTGACACCGAGCCACATAAGGGGAAATTAGGGCAGGTGACCAAAAGCTTGGTCAAAGAGGTAGGTTTTAAGGTGCGTCTTAAAGGAGGAAAGTGAGGTAGCGAGGCAGAGAGGTTTAGGCAGGGAATTCCAGAGCTCAGGGCCTGGGCAGCTGAAGGCACCATCACCAATTGAGCGATTATAATCAGGGATGCTCAAGAGGGCAGAATTAGAGGAGCGCAGATATCTCGGGGCGTTGTGGGGCTGGAGGAGATTACAGAGATAGGGAGGAGAGAGGCCATGGAGGGATTTGAAAACAAAGATGAGAATTTTAAACTCGATACCCTCATCTGTGCACATATGCCCCTATTGAGTGGCCTCAGCCATGTACTTGTACCCAAATTAATTGGGCCCATCTGTGCCTTAGTGTCCCCATTAACCAGTCCCATCTGTCCTCTGATGTCCCCGTTAACCACTGTATCCCAGTGTTTTCCCATGAACACACGTGTCCTAAGTAACCAGCATCATTTGTGCCTGAGGTCCCCATTAAGAGGTGTGTGTGGTCTTGCACATGATTTCTCCTGGCCTGACTACTGAGGCAGAGAGTTGGTGTGATGTGTAAAGAAGCTGGGTTCAAATACTGAGCAGACCCCGGCAATGGGAGCGGACTGCAAATACAAGGGATGTCACATCGAGTTCCACATTCAAAATATTTCTACTGACCTTACACAAGGAACTGCACCATCTTGCTGTCCGGAGGAGGCCGGGATCCCCGATGAAGGGCTCTCTACGCAGGAGTCCTCCCTTTATCTATTGGGGACTTGGCCTGGAGGGTGTTGCACGGAGCAGTCCCGTGCAATAAGGTTTTAAGTAGGTTCACAGACTCCCAGGCTGCCTGCCTTTTCTGCAGCTTGGAGGAGTCCGTGTTCCACGTATACATGGAATGTGAGAGGTTGCAACCCCTCTTTCATTATTTGAAGGGGCTGCTTCTCGATTTTTGGCTGTGCTTCAGTCACATGCTCCTGATCTTTTGGTCACCCGGTACGGAGGGGAGCGGGCAGATCAGAGGACCTCCTCGTAGGACTGCTCCTGGGCCTGGCCTAAGTGGCCATCAACTGGTCCAGGCAGCGGGCAGTCGAGGGGGTCGTTCGGCCTGACTGCCTGTCTCTCTTCTGTGGCCACGTTCGCGCTCAGGCGACCCTGGAGATGGAGCACGCGGTGTCCGCCGGCACGCTCGAGACCGCCGCAGGGACTGGAGTGCATCATCACCCCTGGCAATGGAATTTTAATTTAATTTATTAAGTTTCCTTTAATGTTTTAAGTTACAGTTTATTTGTTTACAGCTTCACCAGAAGAGTTCACAAGGCACTGAGTTTCCCCCCCAAACAAAGCTTCACAATCCCTGCGACCTACCCTTAATGGTTAATGAAAGATATTTTACAATAATTTTTTTTTTACCCCCGAAAGTTGTAAAAAAAATTAAGTAATTTTTTTTGAGATTTGAAAATGTTTTCACGAGCTTAAATTCCTGATTTGTAATTGCCAACCTCTCCTTCTAATCGCCTATTTCATACAGAAGCAAGACACGTGGTTTATCTATTTTGTTTAAGGTAAATGCATTTTGTTTCCACTCCCCCCCCCCAAAAAAAAACTCTTGTTTATTAACTTTACTATTATGAATTTGTTGATTGGTGAGGGGCAATGGAATAGGCGGAGGTTCGCAGCTCTGGGCGTTGCTCCCTCAGCCGGCAGGACTCGAGTCAGCTTCACGCCGCCGGGGCTGCGTTTAAAAAGCGCTGGTGCAGGAGGATGAGCGGGTGATGGTGAGGGGGGTGTTACTGAAGCACAGAGGATTCACCACAGCCGGCCGGCATGGATTCCACGCGGGTTTTTCATCTGCAACCATGTGGTAAGAAGGATCATTTTAAAAGAAATCCTTTATTATAATAATAGCGGGGTGAAGGAAAAAAAAATGCAAGTAATTTACAGACAATTTAATTTCAGAGGGGGGGGGGTGTGGCGAAGGAGGAACAATTTGCAGATTATTTCAGTCGGGGAAGGAGAAGACTCGAGACCGCTGCTACCGTCGTTTTTAAAACTAGCGTTTATCAAAGGTAGTGAGTAGATGCAACTTAGTCACAATGCAATGTATCGGGAGTTTAAAAAAAAAGATACTCTAAGGTGGTTATGGCATTTTTGCAACAGGCTGGGGGAATCTGAGTCTAGCCATTTTTTAATTTTATATATATTATTTATATATATATATAAGATACTTTCTTGCACAATCGTCGCAGGCAGGTTAATTAGGGTGAGGCAGCTCTCTGTCTTTTAAAGGTATTTTAATTCTGAGCGTTCTGGCGCATTTTGAAGACATTTCAAGTGTGCCGGCTGCACTTGGGGCGCCGCTTTTTTTGGGGAATCGATTAAGGTCTGGCAAATATCGTGATATTTTGGGGGTTATTGGCAGCTGTGAGTGATGCTACCATTTTTTTAAAAGGTTGACCTGATCGAGAGGTCTTTAAGAGCTCGATAGGGTAGAGGTAGAGAAGATGTTTCCACTTGTGGGGGAAGAGACCAGAACTAGGGGTCATAAATATAAGATAGTCACTAATCAATCCAATCAGGAATTCAGGAGAAACGTCTTTACCCAGAGGGTGGCGAGAATGTGGAACTCGCTACCACGGAGTAGTTAAGGCGAATAGTATAGATGCATTTAAGGGAAAGCTAGATAAACACACGAGGGGGAAAGGAATAGACGGGTGAGATGAAGCAGAGTGGGAAGAGACTGGTGTGAAGTGTGAGAGCACCATCAGTTGGGCTGAATGGCCTGTTTCTGTGCTGTGCATTCTATGTAAAACAGCAAATTATTTGTCAAACCCTTTTTTTAGTGAAGAGGGTTTTTAATAGGCTGGATTTTGGGGGAAGGTTATAGCACTCTTTCTGTATGCCTCAGAGACATGGACCATGTACAGGCACCTCAAAGAACTGGAGAGGTACCACCAACACTGCCTCCGCAAGATCCTGCAAATCCATTGGCAGGATAAGCGCACCAACGTCCGTGTTCTCACTCGGGCCAACATCCCCAGCATCGAAACTTTGACCACGCTCGATCAGCTCCGATGGATGAGCCACATCGTCCGCATGCCCGATACGAGACTTCCAAAACAAGCGCTCTACTCGAGCTCTGACACGGCAAGAGAGCCCCAGGCGGGCAGAGGAAACGCTTCAAGGACACCCTCAAAGCCTTCTTTGGAAAAAGTGCAACATCCCCACTGACACCTGGGAATCCCTGGCCCAAGACCGCACAAAGTGGAGGAGAAGCATCCGGGAAGGCGCCGAACACCTCGAGTCTCTTCGCTGGGAGCAAGCGCAAGGAGCGCACATCAACCCAAGCACCCCACCCACCCGCCCGCCCCTTCAACCACCGTCTGCCCCACCTGTGACAGAGACTGTAGGTCCTGCATTGGACTCATCAGTCACCTGAGAACTCATATATTTTTAATGTGGAAGCAAGTCATCCTTGGTGCTGAGGGACTGGCTAAGAAGAGAATTTTTTTAGTGAAGAGGGTTTTTAATAGGCTGGGTTTTGGGGGAAGGTTCTAGCACTCTTTTTCTGTCTGTAGTAGCACCTGGTTGATTTCCCATCTTGAATAGTGAATGTAGTTCATAAACAAGCATATGAGGAGAAACTACATCGATCAGACCCATCAATTAATTGTCACCTGAATCTGTAGACCAAGTACTCAAAGACCCCAACAACTAGTAATGTTCGTTCCTGTGGGAGAGAAAGATTATATATGCAAACAGTGATGGACAGGGAAATACCCACTGGTCCATCCAGCCTGTCCCATTCAACAGGATGCCTTCTGCCCAGGTACCCAGAGTTGATCAAAATGGGGAACTGATCAGCAGTACTAAAACTGCTCTTGAAATGGCATTGCCTGTCTGGTACAACAAAACACATCTGCACCATTTGAACAACATGGGCATGGTAGCATAGTGGTTATGTTACTGTCCAGAGGCCTGGACTAATGATCTGGAGATGCGAGTACAAATCCCACCACGGCAATTGGGGATTTAGTTCAGTTAATTAAATAAATCTGGAATAAAAGGCTAGTATCAGTAATGGTGATCCTGAAACTACTGGATTGTCATTAAAAACCCATCTGGTTCATTAATGTCCTTTTTTAGGGAAAGAAATCTGCTGTCCTTGCCCGGTCTGGCCTATATGTGACTCCAGACTCTCAGCAATGTGGTCGACTCTTAACTGCCCTCTGAAATGGCCCAGCAAGACACTCCGTTGTACCAAACCGCTATGACAGTCAGCACTGTGGGAGTACCTTCACCACAAGGACTGCAGTGGTTCAAGAAGGCTCGCCACCTTCAAGGGCAATTGGGGATGGGCAATAAATGCTGGCCTTGCCAGCGACACCCACATCCTGTGAACAAATAAATTTATTTAAAAAAAAAAAACCAAGCACGTACTTGCATTTATACAGCGCTCCTCACCTAAAAAGCATTGTTTAACAAAGTGGACGGGTGGGGTGTGGCATTAAGAAACGAATGGGAAAGAGACCGAAGACCCACTCAAAGTAGGGCTGGAAGTGAGGCAGTTTGGTTTTGGGAGTGAATTTCCGAGGGTACAGCATAATGAATGAACAATCCAAGTGTGGAACAGGGAATGCACAGTATTGCAGAAGTGAAGGGTATGGGGAGGCTTACAGGGCTGGAGAAGATCGTTTTGACGGGCTGGGGTGAGTCCATGGAGGGATTTAGAGAGTGGCCCATGGATTTTGAAGTCTGTTCATGGGGCATAGTGGAGCCACTGGAGCTTGCCAGGGATGGGGAGTGAATGGGTGTGACGTGGAAAGTGAGTGTTGCTGTAATTTAAGTAACAGCTGCTCAATTGGTAAGAGTTTAGAAATGTGAATGTAGCAGAAGTGTGCTCTGCAAGTTTCCTTGATGCTTCAGTTTGTAACGGCAGTGTGTTGTTGGAGAGTTTGCTCCCCAGTCTGTGGTGAGTTGGTTGAGCTCGCCTAGAGTGGCAGTCAAGGTGCTGTTATTGATCTCGATACCAATGGAGTGGGGAGATCAGCCAAGAGTCCTGCTCCTATTGCTGTTGAGTGATTCTCTCTCAGAGAGGGGGTGGGATGGAGAGATAGATATAGAGAGAGAGAGAGAGAGAGAGAGAGAGAGAGGAAACAGACATTGGCTGAAGATTGGACATGGCTCAGCCATGACATCTCTTCCAGGCAAATAGTCTGCTGGTACCTGCCATTGGGTTCATGCCTGAAGGGTGGTCATTTGGATGAGGCACACGAGAGAGTGCCTGGTATGTGTGGAATTGCTCCCCAACATGAGTTGGTGCCTTCAGGTCATGGTCTTCGGATAGGGTGCTGGCCATTTAGGACTGAGATGAGAGATTTCTTCACCTTTTTGAGAGTTGTGAATCTTTTGGAATTCTCTGCCCCCACAGGGCTGTGGTTGCTCAGTTGTTGAGTATACCCGAGACTGAGATCGATAGATTTTTGGGCACTAAGGGAATAGAGGTATGGGGACAGGTTGGGAATGTGGAGTTGAGATCGATGATCGGCCATGATCTTATTGAATGGTGGAGGGCTTGAGGGGCCGTATGTGCTACTCCTGCTCCTATTATCTTGTGTAGGCGAAAGAAAGACAGGCATGCATTTATATAGCGCCTTTCACAACCCCTGAATGTCCCAAAGTGCTTTACAGCCAGTGAAGTACTTTTTGAATTGAAATCATTGCTGTAGGAAATGTGGCAGCCAATTTACATACCACAAGGTTCCACAAACAGACAGCAATGAGGTAATGACCTGATAATCTGTTTTAGAGATGTTGGTTGAGGGATAAGTATTGACCAGGACACCGGGGAGAACTCCACTGCTCTTCTTTGAATAGTGGCCGTGGGATTGTTTACATCCACCTGAGGGGGCAGACGGGTTTAATGTCTCATCCGAAAGACGGCACATCTGACAGTGCAGCACACTCTCAGTACTGCGCTGGCAGTGTCAGCCTTGCCTTTGTTCCTGTGGCAGCCTGGACAGACTTGGCTTTAGAGTGGGGAAAGAGAACATCAGGGAGATTCTATGCTGGCAGTTGTGCCTACCTCGCCAGTATTGATTTTACCAGACACTAACGATGGAGAATTTTCATAATGATTCACTTAGTCTCATGTGGTTTGTCCACTTGTGAATCATAAATTCACTCCCTGGTGCAGCCATAGTGACTTAAACTGGGGGGAAATGCCTGTCCAGTTCTAGCTGGTTGCAGCATTTATTGCACCAATGAAACAATAACTTTTTTTAAAGCAGAAATACCTGCAGCACATTTGATTATGCCAATATATGCAGAACTTGAAGATGACCAAAACAAATGGTGTGGAATCAATGAGGGGATGGATGGGGTGTGATCTGTGGAAGGTTTGGTAGAATCATACAGAAGGAAGCCATTCGGCCCATCTTGTCTGTGCCGGCTCTTTGGCAGAGCTATCCAATTAGCCCCACTCCCCCACACTCTCCTCCCATAGCTCTGCAAATGTCTCCCCTTCAAGTATTTATCCAATTTCCTTTTTGAAAGTTACCATTGAATCTGCTTCCACCACCCTTTCAGGTAGTGCATTCCAGATCACAACAACTTGCTGTGTTTTTAAAAGAAGAAAGTTTTCTTCTTTTCCCCCTCCTGGATTTTTTTTGCCAATTACCTTCAATCTGTGTTGTCTGGTTAGAGCTTCTCCTTATTTATTCTATCAAAATCCTGCATAATTTTGAACTTGGGTAGGGTGATTGGGCTTTTTAAAATAAGTGGTGTGTGCGCGTGCAGGCACGATGGGCCGAATGGCTTGTTGTCATTCTTGGGACTGTGATAAAAGAAGCTTGACTACCTCAGTAAGTTTCCCCCCTCCATCTTTTCTGGGGACCACTAGCGGAGTAAAGAGCTAGTATTGGCCCGGTGGGCCGAATGGCCTCCTTCTGCGCTCTATTATTCTATGTGAGAAGTATTGCTCTTGGGCTGCTATTGGTATATCGTGATACCCAGGTTATTTTGCTGCTTTCATGTCGCACTCAGCCCTGTCATGGTGGACCTCCTTGCATTTATGTAGCACTTAAATACCAATAAACATTCCAAGATGCTTCAGCGGTGTGAAGAAAATGGATGGCGAGTCACGGGTGGACAGTTGGCCAAAGAGCTGAATCTTCGGCTTGGTAGCGCACTCTCCTCAGAGTCAGAAGGTCGTGGGCTCAAGCCCTGCTCCAGAGACTTGTGTACATGATCTAGGCTGACACTCCAGTGTAATATTGAGGGAGTGCTGCACCGTTGAATGCTGCACCGTTGAATATGCTGTATTTCGGATGAGATATTGGCCCAGAAATTCGGGTCGGTGGCTTCCCGCGGGTGCAAGCCCCCGACCTGCACTTACCTAGCGCGCCGGCCGTTGAGCTGTGGGCCCCCGTGGAATTGCGATCCTGGGCCTCCTCCAACTGCTGGCGCGCAGTGCTTGCGTATCCCAGGGGCGCAGTTCGATGCGTCCCCTGGGATCACGTGGGCCATGGAGAGCCAATGGTAGTAGGGAATGCTTCATAAGTTTGACAGGAAGGGCTGTCAAATTGATGAATACTATAAGCCCCAAAAATCACAATCCTCAAATAAATAAAAAATCCAATTTTTTAAGCTGTAAATTACATGAAATAGCTATTTTAAACAATTAAAATTTTTGAAAATAATTTTATTTTCTAACGGGGCTAAAAATAAACTTGCCTTTCTTTTAAAGTATTTATAAAAATAATAAACCTGTGGGGAAAAAATGTTTTAATTTTAATTAATTCACCACTTACCTTGTAAAAAGCAGGCCTTGCGACTGCTTTTTATATGTGTAACTTCTGGAGGCTTGCCCTCCCGGGAAAACCTGCAAAAAAAAAAAAAAGTAAGTTCGATGTGCACGCGCTGCCTCTCCTGCGCCCGCGTTCGACCTCTGAACCCCTTCTTTCAGGGGAACCGAAGTGCCGGTTTCCCGTGCATGTAGGAAACCGGCACTTCCATTGGCCTCGCGGGTGAGTACTCCGTGCGTACTCACCCGTGGAGACCCGAATTCCTGGGCCAATAAACCAAGTTCCCGGCTGCCCCCTCGGGTGGATGTTAAAAGATCCCATGGCACTCTTCGAAGCAGAATGAGGGGAACTCTGCCGCGTGTCAGCATCACTAACAGATTATCTGGTCATTTTTCTCATTGCTGTTTGTGGGAGCGTGCGGTGTCCAAATTGGCTGCTGTTAATGTACATTTATACCAGTGACAACACGTGTACTTCATTGGTTGTGGTGTGCTTTGGGATGTTAAATGAGCCATATAAATGCAAGTCTTCCTTCAGATATAGAGATAGAGATCATTTAAAAAGTCCCTAACTTTGCTCAGTTCTGAGGCAATCTACTTTTTAAACATTACTTTACACCGGACTGTAGTAATATTGCGGTCAGCGCGAAACCCTGGTAACGTGTCGCTAGAGGTGTTCGCTCACTTCTGTTTTAGTGCAGATGGGAGTCAGACTGCCAACTTGACATCCCAGTTACGCTGCTGCTTTTGCATCGACAGTATAATAACATCTACTTGCCTTTGATGTTCGTTCACGTTTTATCCCACAACCTGGAATGAATGGTCTGTTGAAATTCTTGGCTTTTTTTAAAACACTAGTCAAGCCTGTATTGGGGAGGGGTGGGGACAGGGAGGGAAGAGCAGATGGCCAGGTTTTTTTCTTTTTTTTTTTGTCCCCATCCTGTGAAGGCATTGCTTATTCACGTCCGGTGTCGAGTTTGGTGGTCTGACTGGAAGCTGACGGTGCTCACTGCTGGCTGAAGCTTGCACTCGGAAAGGCAGCTCGCCACAGGTTAGGATGGCTAGATTCCACTACAAATATTGCACTCCCTAATAAAATGACAATTTGCTAATTATTTACTGCGTGGTTTGCGCCCCAAAAATTCCCTTCTGTTCTTCCTTTCCCTGCCCTTGCCTTCTCCCACCCTGCTTGCTTGAGGTACTACTCTAAAGCCTGTCGGCCATTGTCTCCTCTACCTTTTCTCTGCCCCCCGCCCCCCAGCATCAAGAATTTCTGTGTTTTTGTACAGTGTACAGAGAGTGGGTCAGCTCACCTTTTGTGGAGTTTGTATGGTGTATTTTTTTTTTTTTTTTTAAATATCTTTCACAATGGAACAAATAGCCTTTACCTCTGATGCCAACTCTTAAGAGCTGGTTTGGCTGCCACGCGAAGTCTAAAAAAAGTTTTGAAATGAAAACAAACATTTGCTGGCACACGATTACATGTAGACTTTTTTTCTTGTGTCTTTTGGAATAAAGTCCAGAGGCACGAGTGGTGCGTGGCCGGTGGGATTTGGGTTCAAGCGCAGCGTTGATCTGATCTTCTGCTCTGCCACAGAGAGGTGTGGAACAGCGCTAGGGGTCGGCTGGAGAGGGAACGTGATGATAGAGCTGTATTGGCTGAATGTCACCCTTCCCCATCAGCTGGGGCATCATGGAAACATAGAAAAGTAGGAGCCGGAGTAGGTCCTTCGAGCCTGCTCCGCCATTCAATATGATCATGGCTGATCCTCTATCTCCATACCATATTCCCACTCTCTTCCCCATGCCCCTTGATGCCTTTTGTGTTTAGAACACTATCGATCTCCTTCTTAAATATATTCAGTGACTTGGCCTCCACAGCCTTCAGTGGTAGAGAATTCCACAGGTTCACCACCCTCTGAGTGAAGACATTTTTCCTCATCTCAGTCCTAAATGTCCTACCCTGTATCCTGAGACTGACCTCTTGTTCTAGACCCCCCCAGCCAGGGGAAACATCCTCCCTGCATCCAGTCTCTAGCCCTGTCAGAATTTTATACGTTTCAATGAGATCCCCTCTCATCTGAACTCTAGTGAATACAGGCTTAGTCGACCCAATCTCTCTTCATACGACAGTCCTGCCATCCCAGGAATCAGTCTGGTGAACCTTTGCTGCACTCCCTCTATGGCAAGTATATCCTTGGGTAAGCAGACCAAAACTGCACAGAATACTCCAGGTGTAGTCTCACCAAGGCCCTGTATAACTGTAGTAAGACATCCTTGCTCCTGCCCGCAAATCCTCTTGCAATGAAGGCCAACATACCATTTGCCTTCCTAACTGCTTGCTGCACCTGCATGTTTGCTTCCAGTGACTGGTGCACAAGGACACCAAGGTCCCTTTGTACATCAACATGTGAGTGACACGAGAAGCCTGAATGAGGCTAGTCTATCATTTGTGATCAAATCTATGGGGGGTGGTGTGCGGGGTTAGGTGGAAACTGTTTGGGTGCTTGCTGTGCCCCATGCCCCATTTTTTTTCTTCCACGGTTTGAGGCTGAAGCAAATATATTGAAGTCGACCATTTCTAATGTAAAATATCTTGCTGTGATAATGTACATTATCAACTGCAATATATTTACCAATATACTGAATCTACTGGCTTTTTTTAATTTTTGGGCTAATTTATTTCCGTGCAGAGCAACCACAAGTCTTGCCTTGATGCATGTTGTGTGCATTTTGGTCGGGAATGATGCTGTGATGAGGCATTTTACTTGAACACCCAACATGTATCACGCAAATTCTGCGTGTTGCTAATATCTAACGGGATTTGCACCATGCACCTTCCTGTCATTCTCCAGCTGCCAGGTTTGTACCTGCCTCGGGTGATGACTGACATCAGTCACCTGCTAGCATATCAAGATGTCTCCTTTGTCCCCTGCCTGCTGCTCCCTCTTTAATGTCAGCGCTTGTCTCTGTTGGGAGTGTTGCCCAATACTGCCTGGTACAACCCAAGAAAGTTGCCCCCCTTGCACTTGTCATTGGAAAGAAAGAACTTGCATTTATATGGCGCTTTTCATGACCTCAGGATGTCCCAAAGCACTTTACAGCCAATGAAGTACTCTTTGAAGTGTGGTCACTGTTGTAATGTGGGAAACGCGGCAGCCAATTTGCGCACAGCAAGCTCCCACAAACAGCAATGTGATAATGACCAGATCATATGTTGATTGAGGGATAAATATTGGCCCAGGACCCTGGAGATCACTCCCCTGCTCTTCTTTGAAATAGTGGCATGGGATCTTTTATGTCCACCTGCGAGCAGATGGGCTCTCTGTTTAACGGCACCTCTGACAGCACAGCGCTCCCTCGCCACTGCACTGGAGTGTCAGCCGAGACTTTTGTGCTCGAGTCCCTGGAGTGTAGACTTGAACCCCCCCAACCTTCTGACTCAGAGGTGAGAGTGCTGCCCACTGAGCCATGGCTGACAGTGCAACATGAGACCAAATTAAATCAAGTAAATACACACTGGTCATTGGAGTCATCAGATCATAAAATAGTTATGGATGAGACAGACCATTTTAGCCTATCTTAATTCATCCATACAGAGATCCTGGATTTCCATCCCCCCCCACCCCTCTTCCTGCATCTAAAACTATTCCAGGGATTTTCCCCTCCACATTTCTTCTGGAAGTCTGTTCCTCTCCTTTTGTGAAGAATTTCCTGATGCCATCAGTTCTAAATTTTCTGTTTTAGCCGTTTGGACCTGTCTTGCCAGTTAATTTTAAAGTAATATTCTGGATCTACCCTGGACGAGGGACTGAAGAAAATCGGGCACGATCCCTATCCTTTCTCAACTTGTTTGAGATTCGGCATGTTGTACATCTACATCTTATTGTCCCAATTGCAAACTTGAGCGCAGAAGGGGGCCTGTGTAACAGTAGCACTGATCAAAGGCTCCCTCACAGCCCAGGGCACTGATTATAATTTTGGTGGCAGGTATGCTAATGGTTTTTTTAATATAAAAATCATTTTATTTTTAAAGGCATTTGGCTGAATTCCAGTGAGGGATCCCCTTGTGTGCTGGAGGAAGCTTGTGCCTGAGATTGAATGGGAAGGCGCACTTTTTTAGTGGTCATTTTGTACATTAATATTTCCGTGGAACATTTATGCAGCCGTGTGAGATTTTTGTTACCTGTTGCTCGCTTGCTTCCACGCACTGATACTGACCTCTTCATCATCCTCCTGGTACCGTCGGGGCGGGGGGGGCTTGCTAATTGCTTGGCAATCACTTTGCAATAGAGGCAGCCAAAACCAGTGCCAGCAGTGAACTTCACTGCAATATGAGGAAATAGTACACTTATTAATATCCCCAAAGAGGAAGAGCCTTGCTGATTTATGATCTTAAGACTTTGTGATCGTGTAAACTATGAATTTTAATTTGCATGTGTGTGGGGGGGGGGGGGGAGTTTTTTTATTGGTTAAAATATGCTTTGAATATTTCAATTGTTTCAAGTTACAAACCCATGGGAGTTGGATGTCCTGTTCCATGTTTTGAAAGTTGTTTTTCTGTTCAATATTCAATTTACTGCAATGCAGGTAATTGCGATTTAAGACTTGTTTTGGGGATTATTTTCTCTCTGTAGATAGAGAAACTGTTCCCATTGGCGGAAGGGTCGAGAACCAGAGGACACTGCTTTAAGGTGCTTGGCAAAAGAACCAAAGGTGACCTGAGAAATTTTTTTTTTTTTACGCAGCGAGTGGTTAGGATCTGGAATGCACTGCCTGAAAGGGTGGTGGAAGCAGACTCCACCGTGGCTTTCAAAAGGGAATTGGATAAGTACCTGAAGGAAAAAGATTTGCAGGACTACGGGAAAGGGCGGGGGGGAGTGACTAGCTGAAGTGCTTTGGCAGAGAGCTGGCACTGGCTCGACTTGCTGAATGGCCTCCTACAGTTCTGTAACCACTCTGATTCTGTGTCTCAACCCCTTTTCTTTCTCTCCATTGTGTCAGCTGCGGCTCAGTGGGCAGCACTCTTGCCTCTGAGTCAGAAGGTTGTGGGTTCAAGTCCCACTCTAGAGGCTTGAGCGCAAAAGTCTAGGCTGACACTCCAGTGCAGTACTGAGGGAGTGCTGCACTGTTGGAGGTGCCGTCTTTCAGATGGGACGTTAATCCGAGGCCCCATATTCTCTCTCGGGTGGATGTAAAAGATCCCAAGGCACTACTTTTGAAGAAGAGCAGGGGAGTTATCCCTGGTGTCCTGGCCAATATTTATCCCTCAATCAACATCACAAAATCAGATTACCTGGTCATTATCACATTGCTGTTTGTGGGAGCTTGGTGTGTGCAAATTGGCTGCTGCGTTTCCTACATTGCAACAGTGACTACACTTCAAAAAGTTCTTCATTGGCTGTAAAGTGCTTGGGATGTCCTGAGGTCATGTAGAAATGTAAGTCTCTTTTTTTTGCACTTCAGATTTATACTGTGTGTCTCTCTCTCTTCTTCCCCCTGCCCAATTTCTCCATTTTGGACAAGGGTTTAAAATATCAGCTAGATATAAGCCTTTGTGTTTATAAAATCTATTCCTTATGCCTTGGCAAAGTACAAATATCTTGTTGCTTGCTGTGAGTGGGAGGATATATTGCAATATTTGAGGTGCAGTGAAGTAAATATATATGGTGAAGCGCTCTTGGATTTTTTTTGTTCTGTTTGACCGTGGACCACATTTCTTCAGTGAGAAACATGTTTGACTTGTATACAAACCGCTAACTCGTGAGTATTCTCGAGTCTGAGATAACCATGATGTTTAGCAGCTAAATTGACTGCTCCTTAAGGTCAGGGCTCGTACTGTCTAGGCAAATCTTGGCAGTTGCTTGCTTGGAAGCTGACTGGGTCAGAGGCTAATCGCAGTTACTTGTAGAACACACGCTCCAAGTCTCACAGACATGCACTAATGCAAGATATATACCTATAATAAAGTCCTGAATTTGTATACACGTTCTTCCTGTCGGCACACTTTGTTGACTTGGCTCAAAATAAAATCACTGCAAATCCAAATTGGAAGAGGTAGGGAATAGATGAATCCAAAAGCATGATAAACAGCTAGAAAACTGCCCATCTGAAACTACTAAGGACAGGAGGGGGAGGGGGGGGGAGAAACGAGAAGTCTTGATTGACCAGTCAGGATGTGGAGCTAAGACCGGTAAATGCAGTTGAGCTATGGATCAGCCATGATGCAATTGAATGGCGGAGCCGGCCCGAAGGGGTTGGGTGGCCTATTTCTGTTTCTCTGTTCCTATGTACTGTAAAACACTGAGCAATACCATGGAAGATCCGAGTGTTCTAAATGATGGGGTGGGGGGACATTTGACCCATCTAGCTATTTAAACATATGGTGGCCCCATCACTGGGTCTAACTGCCCCTTGAATAACGCCAGACTGTTCCCCTAACCTGCCTAGAGTTTTTCATCAGTCTTTGGGTGACCAAATGGTTCCTGACACATGTTCTGAACTTAACTTTTACTAGTTTGTGCCTATATTTCCTTGTCCTGCACTCCTGGTTTAACTTTAAAACATTGCCCCTTTAGTGCCTTAATATGCCTCAATAAAGATCCCTCTCATTTGCCTCTTTTTTTATTATGTTTTAAAAGACTGAGCCATTCCTCATAACTTGGTTTTCCTACACTACAGATCAGCCTACTGTGCAACCTCTGGACTTTGAAAGTTCTCTTGTGTCTTGGAGTTTCAACATGATGGGGTAGAAATTCATCTTGGCAGTAAACAGGCATTATTGCATCTACCGCCATATATCTATATATATCCTGCCTGACGTTCCGTTCTGTTGAAGACAATGAAGCTGAATATCGGGTGGGGTGTATAACATAAATAGGAGTAGGCCATTTGACCCCCTCGAGCCTGCGCCGCCATTCAATAAGATCATGGCTGATGTGGGCTTGGCCTCAAATCCACTTTCCTGCCCACTCCCCATAACTCCTGACTCCCTTATTGTTCAAAAATCTGTTTATCTCCACCTTAAATATATTCACTGACCCAGCCTCCACAGCTCTGTGGGGTAGAGAATTCCACAGATTCACAACCCTCAGAAGAAATCCTCCTCATCTCCATTTTAAATGGGCGACCCCTTGTTCTAGATTCCCCCACGAGGGAAAACATCCTCTCTGCATCCACCCTGTCAAGCCCCCTCAATCTTGTGTTTCAATAAGATCACATCTCATTCTTCTAAACTCCAAGGAATATAGGCTCATCTCAATAATTAACTTGGTGAACCTTCTCTGAACTGCCTCCAATGCAAGCATATCCCTCATTTTTTAATGAGACCAAAACTGCACGCAGTACTCCAGATGTGGTCTCGCCAACACCCTGTACCGTTGTAGCAAGACGTCCCTGCTTTTATACTCCATCCCCCCCCCCCCCCCCTTGAAATAAAGGCCAACATTCCATTTGCCTTCCTAATTACTTGCTGCACCTGCATGCTAACTTTGTGTTTCATGTACGAGGACCCCCAGATCCCTCTGTACTGCAGCATAACAGGCAGCTGATATGATTGCACTCCCACCCAAGACTAATTTCTATCCGGACGACTTCAGATTTGTAACCCAGTGACCTGGCAGTTTGGCTCAGCGTTCTGTTGGCTTGGGTTGTTGCTCCACAAAAAGTAGACATGCTCATGATATGGAGGTGTTGAGAGTCAAGATTGGAACTTAATTTTCATCAACAAAATAAACATCAGAATTCAAACCACTGCTACCCTCTACCCTGACTTTACAAATGAAACTAAGACTGACTTTCATTTGTATAGTGCTTTTCACAACCTTGGGATGTCCCAAAGTGCTTTACAGCCAATTAAGTACTTTTGAAATGTGGTTACTGTTGTAATGTAGGACAACGAGGCAGCCAACTTGCGCACAGCAAGCTCCCACATAGCAGCATGGGAATAGGAGTAGGCCATTCATCTGCCATTCAATGAGATCATGGCGGATAATGACCAGATAATCTGTTTTAGTGATACTGATTGAGGGATAAATATTGGCCAGGACACCGGGGGAACTCATTGCTTTTCCTTGCAATAGTGCCATGGCATCTTTTATGTCCACCCGAGTGGGCAGACAGGGCTTGGTTTAAAGTCTCGTCCAAAAGGCGGCAGTCCAACAGTGCAGCTCTTCAGTACTGCACTGGGAATGTCAACCTAGACTTTGTGCTCAAGTCCCTGGGGTGGGACATGAACCCATGAGCACTTGACTCGGGTGAGAGAGATACCACTGAGCCACAGTTAACATCTTGCCGTTTCCCGATCTGGCTTTGGCCTTTGCAAAAGTCTCTTTTAAACCCTAGCTGTACATCGGTTTGTAGCTTGACCCCTCTTCGTGTCTGTCTGCTTTTGTTAACCTGCCAACAGCAGGTCTCCATCGACAATAACAACTTGCGGTAATGTCCCAAGGTGTTTTGCGGGAAGGGGCGGGGGACAAAAATCAAATAGGAATAGATAATCGACTGGCTGCTGGGCTTTGGAGGGAGAGATTGAAAGGGGTGACCAAAAGCTTGGTTGAAAGGATGTCTTGGCCCATGAGATGGGTTTTGAGACGGTTTTTGAGGAGAGGTGGAGGGGTTTGAGGAGAGAGTTGTTCTGGATAAATGAATTAAGATGGGGTGAATGGCTTTCCTCATCTGTAAATTTCTTGTGTGGTTGAACAGGTTCACTGGGATTATCTTTTTTTTTTACCTTGCCTTGATTGAAGAGCGTACACAAGTCCGTGATTGTGACTTGGGGATATGTGTGTGATGAGCAGAGAGTCTAATGATTGAGTTTGTTGAACATTTGACAAGGAGACATGATTGGAGTTTATCAAGTACTGTGATGAATGACTTGCACAGTGGACTGTCAGGACAGAACAAAAGGAAATTGGTAACGAGCCTCAAGCAAGACCTGTCACAGTGGCATGTTTAAACCCCAGAGAGCTGCTTGTATAATCGGAAGCAGTTGATGTGTTCATTACCACGTCAGAGCTGAATGAATTAATAATTTTGAAACATTAGAAGATAGGAGTAGGCCATTCGGCCCCTCGAGCCTGCTCCACATTCAATGAGATCATGGCTGATCATCCAAATTCAGTACCCTGTCCCTGCCTTCTCTCCATATCCCTTGATCCCTTTAGTTTGATATTTTTCTTAATCTTGGGAGAAACTTTGCAGGATCTTTCCTCAGAAGGTTAGGTAGATTGTGGCCTAATATCTCTTTGTGGCTCAGTGTCAAATTTTGTTTGATAATGCTCCTGTAAAGCACATTGGGACATTTTACTACGTTAAAGGCGCTATGTATTTCAGTTTTTAAAAACATGCATTGTTTAAAGCTATATTCTAAGACGTGTACGTTGTCTGTCTTTTGGATGAGACATTAAACCGAGGCCCCGTCTGCCCTCTTGGGTGGATGTAAAAGATCCCGTGGCATTTTTTTTTCTCAAAGAAGAGCGAGGGCGTTCTCCCTGGTGCCTTGCCCAATATTTATCCCTCCGCTAACATCAATAAAGGAGTATCCGGTCATTATCACATTGCTGTTTGTGGGAGCTTGCTGTGCGCAAATTGGCTGCTGCGTGTCCTACATTACAACAGTGACTACATTTCAAAAAGTACGGTGGCATAGTGGTTAGCACTGTTGCCTCACAGCGCCAGGGACCCGGGATCGAATCCGGCCTCGGTTGACTGTCCTGTGTGGAGTTTGCACATTCTCCCCGTGTTTGCGTGGGTTTCCTCCGGGTGCTCCGGTTTCCTCCCACAGTCCAAAGATGTGCGGGTTAGGTTGATTGGCCATGATAAAAAAAAAAAAAAATTGGCCCTTAGTGTTAGGGGGGATTAAATACGTGGGGTTACGGGGATGGGGCTTGGGTGGGATGGCTGTCTGTGTAGGGACTGGGTGCTAGGGTTTGGATGATCAGCCATGATCTCGTTGAATGGCGGAGCAGGCTCGAATGGCCTACTCCTGCTCCTATCTTCTATGTTTCTATTTCATTGGCTGTAAAGTGCTCTGGGGCGTTCTGAGGTTGTGAAAGGGAGCTATAGAAATGCAAGTTGTTTCTTTCTTTAAAGCCACGTTATATTGTTTTTATACCATGTGGTACGTTAATACATTCCCGCACCTGACTAGATGGCCCATTCATCAGACTTCGGGGGGAGGGAATGGCTGCCAGGTGAGCCTGCACCCAGGTGGGGGGTGGGAAGCAGGGTTGATGGGCAGCTCAACTGGTCAGTCCCTAACACTAACTGTGGGAGGGTCGGAGATCAAACTTTTAGTTTTCTGTCTAAGGGTGCAGGACAGTCTGCAGAAATTTGGAATGGTGATGGTGGCAGGGGACTCTCTCCTTTTTAAGTTTACAGTCAATCAGGTCAGTGAATTCTGATTTGAAGTGAATCTAGGCCTGCATCAGTTTACATAATTTGTTGTATTACAAGGGGTGATCGATTAAATTTCACTGCAAACTATATTCATGTGAAGCGAACAAGTTTGTTGGTATACAATTAACCTCCTCTTGCTAGTATTCTCAGTCTGCTTTTGGGAAGATAGGAGCGAGAGACACACTAGGGTGTGAGGTTATGGTATCCAGTTCACACAACCAAGGGTTTCCGTGTTACAAACCCCAGGATCACCAGGGCTGAGGGTTTTCAGTTATGTGGCAAGACTAGAGAAGCTAGGATTGTTCTCCTTGGAGCAGAGATTTGATAGAGGTGTTCAAAATGAAGAACAGTTTTGACAGGAGATAAGGAGAAACTGTTTCCATTGGCAGGAGGGTCAGTAACCAGAGGGCACAGCTTTAAGGTAATTGGCCAAAGAACCAGAGGGGAAATTAGACTTTAACGCAAGGAGTTATGATTTGGAATGCGCTGCCTGAAAGGGTGGCAGAAGCCGATTCGATAGTAACTTTCAAAAGGGAATTGGATAAATCTTTAAAGATTTGCAGGGCTACAGGGAAAGAGCAGGGTAGTGGGACTA
This sequence comes from Somniosus microcephalus, assembly GCF_052327205.1. Classification (NCBI taxonomy): domain Eukaryota; kingdom Metazoa; phylum Chordata; class Chondrichthyes; order Squaliformes; family Somniosidae; genus Somniosus; species Somniosus microcephalus. Next base: position 364,985,203 of record NC_140988.1, read on the forward strand.
ATTGGATCACTCTTTCAAAGTGTCGGCACAGGCACAATGGTCCGAATGGCCTCCTCCTGTGCTGGATCATTCTATGATCACTCTATCATATGACTTGGATATTTAATAGCAAGAGTAAACCCCTGATCGTAGGGGTCATGGAGTCTATTTACGGGAATGATGGGTGATGCTGAACCTGAGAATATATATCATTTGTTTATGGGATGTGGGCGTCTCTGGCAAGGCCAGCATTTATTGCCCTTCCCTAATTGCCCTTGAGAATGTGGTGGTGAGCCGCCGCCTTGAACCGCTGCAGTCTGTGGTGAAGGTCCTCCCACGGTGCTGTTGGGGAGGGAGTTCCAGGATTTTGACCACGCGACGATATCTACTGCAGACCCAAAATTTGCAACAGTCTTTAAAAGTTTTACATAAAATATATGTTGTGTATTAAATTTTGTAGTGTGCAGAAATAATCAAAGTTTGTGCTTTTTCCGGTTCAGAAAAATAAATCTTGGTCAAAGAGGTGGGTTTTTAAAGTGAGGTAGGGCAAAAAATATCATACAATGTAAATAACTGTGAGAGCAGGAGTGGAGGGAAGAACCAAGTTGCTAACATCTTAAGTTTTGTAAACTAACAACAACTTGCATTTATCTAACTCATTTAAAGTAGCAAAACGTCCTAAGGCGCTTCACAAGATATCGCTTAAACATTTTTGACACTGAGCCACAGGGGAGCTATCGGGACAGATCACCAAAAGCTTGGTCATCGAGATAGGTTTAAAGGAGGGGAGAGAGAGAGAGGCGGCGATGTTTAGGGAGGGAACTCCGGACAAGGCAGCTGAAAGCACGGCCGCAAGTGTTGGAGTCAAGTGAAGTTACAGGTAGTCTTGGTGATGTGTCCAGGTAAATAGTATTACAAATAGTTGGGCCTGTATCTTTCAGTATCGGCAATGTGTTTAGTTTATTTTTACCCTTAAATCATGTGATTATGCCTCCACTTCTTGGAGGCGTAATCAGGCGAAAAATGGATGTTGAGCCACAGGAGGACATATTGGGTGGGGTGACTAAAACCTTGGTCAATGAGGTGAGGTTTTAGAGAGACTTGGTGGAGAGGCTTATTACTTTTCGGGAGCAAATTCCAAAGCAAGGGGGCCTAGATAGCCATCAGTGGTGGGATGAAGGGGTGGGGAGGGGGCTGGGAAATGTGTAAGAGGCCAGAGTTGGAGGAATGGAAAGTTTGGAAGGGAGGGGAGGGAAGAGTTGGGGTGTAAGGCTGAAGGAAGTTGGTGATGGGAAAGTGTAAAGCGATGAAGGGATTCCATTCTTGTCTGTCTAATCGTAACCAGAGAATCACCTGCAACGGCTTCTCTACCTGCATCGTTACCTCTAGTGTTCTCCAAGGATCTATCCTTGGCCCCCCCTCCTATTTCTCATCTACATGCTACCCCTTGGCAACATTCAGTTACCACATGTACGCTGATGACACTCCGCTCTATCTCCTCGCCACTACTCTCAAACCCCCCCCACTGTCTCTAAATTGTCAGACTGGTTGTCTGACATCCAGTACTGGATGAGCAGAAATTTTCTCAATTAAATATCAAGATTGAAGCCATTGTTTTCAGGCCCTGCCACAAACTCCATTCCCTAGCTGACTTTAATCTAAATATAAATTGGGCTAACCAAATTAGTAACAATATTGTGGAGGGGGAATTCCTGGCGTGTTTACGGGATGGTTTCCTGGACCAATATGTCGAGGAACCAACCAGAGATCAGGCCATCTTAGACTGGGTATTATGTAACGAGAGAGGATTAATTAGCAATCTTGTGCGAAGCCCCTTGGGTCGGAGCGATCATAATATGATTGAATTCATTAAGATGGAGAATGAAGTAGTTGACTCGGAGACGAGGGTCCTCAATTTAAACAAAGGAAACTACGATGGTGTGAGTTGGGTAGGATTGATTGGGGAATGTCACTCAAGGGTTGACGGTGGATAGGCAATGGCAAACATTCAAAGACCGCATGGATGAACTACAGCATTTGTTCATCCCAGTTTGGCATAAAAATAAAACAAAAAAGTGACTCAACCGTGGCTAACAAGGGAAATTAGGGATAGCATAAGATCCAAGGAGAGGACATATAAATTGGCCAGAAAAAGCAGTAAACCTGACGATTGGGAGCAGTTTAGGATTCAACAAAGGAGGACAAAGGGATTAATTAAGAAGGGGAAAATAGAATATGAGAGTAAGCTTGCAGGGGACATAAAAACTGACTGTAAAAGCTTTTATAGATATGTGAAGCGAAAAAGATTGGTGAAGTCAAGCGTAGGTCCCTTGCAGTCAGAATCAGGGGAATTTTATAATGGGGAACAAAGAAATGGCAGACCAATTAAATACATACTTTGGTTCTGTCTTCACAAAGGAGGACACAAATAACCTCCCAGAAATGTTGGGGAACATAGGGTCTGATGAAAGGGAGGAACTGAAAGAAATCAGTATTTGTAGGGAAACGGTGTTGGGGAAATTGACAGCATTGAAGGCCGATTAAATCCCCAGGGCCTGCTAATCTACATCCTAGGGTACTTAAGGAAGTGGCCTTAGAAATAGTAGATGCATTGCTGGTCATCTTCCAAAATTCTATAGACTCTGGAACAGTTCCCGTGGATTGGAGGGTAGCTAATGTAACCCCACTATTCAAAAAAGGTGGTAGAGAGAAAACGGAGAATTATAGACCGGTAAGCCTGACATCGGTAGTGGGGAAAATGCTAGAGTTCATTATAAAAGATGTAATAGCAGAGCACTTGGAAAACAGTGACAGGATCGGACAAATTCAACATGGCTTTACAAAAGGTAAATCGTGCTTGACTAATCTACTGGAATTTTTTGAGGACTCTCTCTCTCTCTCTCTCTCTCTCTCTTTTTCTCTTTCTCTTTCTCTTTCTCTCTCTTCCTCTCTCTCTCTCTCTCCTCCTCCAGCCCCACAACCGCTCCCCCCCCCCCCCCCCCCCGAGATATCTGCGCTCCTCTAATTCTACCCTCTTGAGCATCCATGATTTTAATCGCGCAACTGTCGGTGGCCGTGCCTTCTGTTGCCTAGGCCCTAAGCTCTGGAATTCCCTGACTAAACCTCTCTGCATCTCTACCTCTCTCTTGAAGACTCTCCTCAAAACCTACCTCTTTGACCAAGGTTTTTGGCCATCTGCCCTAATTTCTCCTTATGTGGCTAGGTGTCAGATTTGTCTCCTAACACTCCTGTGAAGTGACTTGGGGCGTTTGCTATGTTAAAGGCGCTATATAAATACAAGTTTATTTTTAAGATGATGAGAATTTCTAAATTGGCTCCTGGTCCCCCAACTCCACCAATGTAGGACAGGGGCGATGGGTGAGTGGGACTTGGTGCGGGAGAAGATGCAGGCAGCAGAGTTTTGGATGAGATGAAGTTTTTGGAGGCTGGAGACTGGCCAGGAGAGCTCTCGCAGAAGAGACTACTGCAGCCCTCTCGGATACATGTGACTTTACACTAATTTGTGCTGGAGTTAAAGTCTACTTTTATTTATTTTAATCCAGATACTCCAACCCCAACTGTGAACGGGTATTTCTTCCAAGAAAGTGGTGAGTGAATTAAATGAAGTGTTGCAGTTACCAGATGCGGAATGTAAATAATTTATTTGGACGTTAAAACAATATCTGTTTTTCCGGAGGGGAGGTACGGAAAGTATGCGTATGTTAACTTTAAATATTTAACCCGGCACGTGTAATCCTGGATTCTGGGAAAATGAGCCTTTTTAAAAAAAAATAAAAAAAATATTGGCTTCACTGTTTATGGCTCTTAGCGTTGTAACCTGTTGTAACCTGATGTAGGAATGCATTTGTTTTTCGAAGGGAGATTGATTTGTAACGAGTCTTGCAGCAGTATTTGCTTGCGTTACAGTTGCTGTACTTCAAAGTAGTTCGCTGTATGTGAAGCACTTGGCGATGTTTCTGGAAGTTGTGTGGTGGTGGAAAGGGCAAATCGAGTCTCTAAGCCCAGATTCTCTCTGATAACCAATGATTTAGTTGATTTTAAACTCAAAAGATGTGGGTTGGGAATGTAAACTGATGATTCTCTAACAGTTTTTGTCCTTTTTTGGGGGGCAGGGGAGAGAGAGATCCTGATGTGGACATTTGTTCTTTACATTGGCCAATAGTGGGTGCAAATAACTTCAGAGCAAAGATGCAAGAGCTAAGATACAAGAGAACCAGACAATGGATGGGTTTGGAAAGATTTTATTGAAGCTGGATAAAGAAGTTTCCCCCCCCCCCCCCCCCCCCCTACTGCTTAGAAAGTGAGAACTTGCCTTATGAATAGCACCGTTTCTGCTGCTCCAGAACACTTCAGCCATTTGGTTACTTTTTTATCTTTTTTAAGTGTGGGGAGAAGTGGCGGCTAATTTGTACACAGCAAAATCCTGTAAACAGTAACAACAACTTGTATTTACGTAGCGCCGGTATCTTAATAAGACGTCTCAACGCGCTTCACAGGAGTGTTATCAAACCAAAGTTTGACACCGAGCCATACAAGGAGAAATTAGGGCAGATAACAAAAAAAGCTTGGTCGAAGAGGTCGGTTTTTAAGAAGGGTCTTAAAGGAGAAGTTAGAGGTAGAGAGGTTTAGGGTTTGAACAACCCGTTTAATCTGTTTGGGGGGTAAATGTTGGCAAAGTGATTGTGCCTGGGGATCTTTCTGGCACATGAGGCCTTGGTTTAATGTCTTCATCTGAAAGACAGTGCAGCACGGCACTGAATTGTCAGCGCTCGACTTCTGGAGTGGCTCGGAAGTTTTAAACAAAGCTAGGCTAACGATTAATTTACTCCTTTTTCTGCCCCACTCGCCCAGCAAGTAAATGTAGTTTTTTCCTGGACTCTGGTAACTGCTATTTTGAGTCGCAATTATTTAACACTATCTCCACTGGGATTCTCTGAGTGGCCACTTGAGTATTACAGATTGACCCTCCATGCTGTTCATGAACCTCTGTTGGTCAGTAGGTGTCTGATCTCGGAGACCTTCGCACAGTTGAGTATGCAGCTCTTGCACACTCGTGTTTTTATTTGTTCTTGGGCTGTCTGTGGCACTGACGAGACAGTATTTATTGGCCAATCATTGTTGCCCTGAGGGCATTGAGTCAATCCCATAATGTGTGACTGGAGTCTGAGGTCAGACTGGGCAGGTTCCCTTCCCTGAAGAACATTTAGTAAACAGTTGGTTTTTTACAACCTGGCCATTTTTATTTCTAACTATAGCCCATTGAGTTCGATTTCACAACTTACTGGGATTTGCACTCGTGACCTCTGGGTTGCTAGGCCACCAAAACCCTGTAATATGAAATATTTGACACTTGCTGAAGTAAATACTCAAGCTATATCATTCACTTGCTCTGCTGTGTGCTTTTGAGACTTTGTTTTAAGTGCTATAGTAAAGCATTAGCTCTGTTAATTGCACTCTCCCTCTGAGTCAGAAGGCCGTGGCATCAAACCACACCTTCAAAATCTCACTAAAACTCTTTTCGGTCGAAACCTTTTGAAACCACCCCTGTGTCACCATCTGGGTGGGAAAAATTAATACTGAACACTCTCTGCCTCTTTTTTAATCAAAATCTGCTGATGATCGTCTCCTACGGCCACACTCCATTATTCCACATTTCATTTTCTGTGCTGGTGTGAAGTGCCATAGTGCATTCAGGGCCATGTACCACCGGGCACAGAAGCATAGTGGTTATGTTACTGGACTAGTAATCCAGAGGCCTGGACTAATGATCCGGAGTAGTGAGTTCAAATCCCACGGGAATTTAAATTCAGTAAATTAAATTAAAAAAATCTGGAATAAAAAGCTAGTATCAGTAATGGTGACTATGAAACTATCTGGTTCACTATGTCCTTTTAGGGAAGGAAATCTGCTGTCCTTACCTGGTCTGGCCTATATGTGACTCTAGACCCACAGCACTGTGGTTGACTCTTAACTGCCCTCTGAAATGACCTAGCAAGCCACTCCGTTGTAAAAAAAAAACCTACGAAAAACAATAAGAATAAAACTGGATGGACCACCCGATATCGACCTCCGTACTGGCTACGGACACGACAACGGCACACCCAGCCCAGTTGACCCTGCAAAGTCTTCCTCGCCAACATCTGGGGACTTGTGCCAAAATTGGAAGAGCTGTCCTACAGACTAGTCGAGCAACAGTCTGACATAGTCATACACTCGGAATCATACCGTTTAGCCAATGTCGCAAACTCCGCCATCACCATCAATAGGTATGTCCTGTCCCACCGGCAGGACAGACCCACCAGGGGTGGTATACAGTTGGGAAGGAGTGGCCATGGGAGTCCTCAACATTGACTCTGGACCCCATTTGAAGTCTCATGACTTCAGGTCAAGCATGGGCAAGGAAACCACCTGCTGATTACCACCTACCACCCTCCCTCAGCTGATGAATCAGTACTCATCCATGTTGAACACCACTTGGAAGAAGCACTGAGTAGCAAGGGCACAGAATGTACTCTGGGTGGGGGACTTCAATGTCCATCACACAGTGTGGTTCGGTAGCACCACTACTGACCGAGCTGGCTGAGTCCTGAAGGACATAACTGCCAGTCTGGGCCTGTGACAGGTGGTGAGAGAACCAACACGAGGGGGAAAAACCTACTTGACCTCGTCCTCCCCAATCTACCTGTCGCAGATGCATCTGTCCATGACAGCATTGGTAGCAGTGACCACCACAGTCCTTGTGGAGACAAAATCATGTCTTCACACTGAGGACACCCTCCATCATGTTGTGTGGCACTACCACCATGCTAAATGGGATAGATTTCAGAACAGATCTGTGAGCCATCAGCAGCAGCAGAATTGCATTCCACCACAATCTGTAACCTCATGGCTCGGCATATCTCTCTCTACCATTACCATCAAGCCAGGGGACCAACCCTGGTTCAATGAGGAGTGTAGAAGAGCATGCCAGGAGTAGCACCAGGTGTACCTAAAAATGAGGTGCCAACCTGGGGAAGCTGCAACACAGGACTACATGCACGCTAAAAAGCAGAAGCAGCATGCTATAGGCAGAACTAGGTGATTCCCCCACAATCAAGGGATCAGATCAAAGCTCTGCAGTCCTGCCACATCCAGTTGTGAATGGTGGTGGAGCATTAAACAACTAACGGGGGAAGGAGGAGGCTCCATGAATATCCCCATCCTCTGATGGCGGAGCCCAACACACGAATGCAGAAGACAAAGCTGAAGCGTTTGCAGCCAGAAGTGCCGAGTGGATGATGCATATCGGCCTACTCCTGAGGTCCCCAACATCACAGAAGCCAGTCTTCAGCCAATTCGATTCACTCCACGTGATATCAAGAAATGGCTGAGCTCACTGGGCACAGCAAAAGCTATGGGCCCCGACCACATCCCAGCTGTCGTGCTGAAGACTTGTGCTCCAGAACTAGCCACGCCTCTAGCCAAGCTGTTACAGTACAGCTACAACACTGGAATCTATCCAACAATGTGGAAAACTGCCCAGGTATGTCCTGTCCACAAAGCAGGACAAATCCAATTTGGCCAATTACAGTCAACTGTGCTATCAAGCAGCACTTGCTCACCAATAACCTGCTCCCTGATGCCCAGTTTGGGTTCCACCAGGACCACATGGTTCCAGACCACATTACAGCCTTGGTTCAAACATGGACAAAGGAGCTGAATTCCAGAGGTGAGGTGAGAGTGACTGCACTTGACATCAAGGCAGCATTTGACCGAGTGTGACATCAAGGAGCCCTAGTAAAACTGAAGTCAATGGGAATCGGGGCTGGAGTCATACCTAGCACAAACAAAGATGGTTTTGGTGGTCAATCATCACAGCCCCAAGACATCACTGCAGGAGTTCCTCGGGGCAGTGTCCTCGGCCCAACCATCTTCAGCTGCTTCATCAATGACCTTCCCTCCATCATAAGGTCAGAAGTGGGGATGTTCGCTGATGTTCAGTGCCATTCACAACTCCTCAGATAATGAAGCAGTCCATGCCCGCATGCAGCAAGACCGTGACGGCGTTCATGCTTGGGTTGATAAGTGGCAGGTAGCATTTGTGCCAGGCAGTGACTTTCTCTAATAAGCCAGCGTCTAACCACCGCCCCATGACATTCAACAGCATTACCATCGCTGAATCCCCCACCATCAATATCCTGGGGGTCACCATTGACCAGAAACTTAACTGGACCAGCCACATAAATGCTGTGGCAACAAGAGCAGGTCAAAGGCTGGGTATTCTGCAGCGAGTGTCTCGCCTCCTGACTCCCCAAAGCCTTTCCACCATCTACAAGGCACAAGTCAGGAGTGTGATGGACTACTCGCCACTTGCCTGGATGAGTGCAGCTCCAACAACACTAGAAGCTCAACACCATCCAAGCCCACTTGATTGGCACCCCATCCACTACCTTAAACATTAACTCCCTCCACCACCAGCAACCCGTGGCTGCAGTGTGTACCATCTACAAGATGCACTGCAGCAACTTGCCAAGGCTTCTTCGGCAGCACCTCCCAAACCCGCGACCTCTTCCACCTAAAAGGACAAGGGCAGCAGGCAACTCCAAGTTACACACCATCCTGACTTAGAAGTATATCGCCATTCCTTCATCATTGTAGCTGGGTCAAAATCCTGGAACTCCCTCCCTAACAGCACCACACGGACTGCAGCGGTTCAGGAAGGCGGCTCACCACCACCTTCTCGAGGGCAACTAAGGATGGACAATAATTGCCAGCGACGCCCACATCCCATGAACGAATAAATTTTAAAAATTTTCTTTTTACTCCCCTCGGCAATTTTTGGTTTGGAAATTGAGGTGAAAGATTATATTGTGATGCAAAGTGATAGCTTCCTTTCCCTTTAATACCAACCGCTCTCAAGGGATCTTGATCTTCTCCTGGGAAATCTTCCCATTGTCCTTGATTTAACATGCTGGAATGTCCTGAGCTCCTGAAAGGTGCAATATAAACACACGCCTGTCCTTTTCAAATTTAGACACCCTTCAGTGATCTTCAGCATGGTGATGGTTCTGACATTGAGTACTGGAAAGAGATTGTTCGTCTACTTTATTCCTCCAGGAATTATTGCCATGGAAGGAGTTCAGCGAAGATTCACCAGGCTGATAGCTGGGATGGCAGGAATGATGTATGAGGAGCGATTGGGACGATTGGGCTTGTACTTGCTGGAGTTTAGAAGAATGAGAGGGGATCTCATTGAAACTTATAAAATTCTGGCAGGACTGGACAGACTAGATGCAGGAAGGATGTTCCTGATGGTCGGGGAGTCCAGAACCAGGGGTCACAGTCTAAGGATAAAGGGTAAGCCTTTTGGGACAGAGATGAGGAGGAATTTCTTCACCCAGAGAGTGGTGAACCTGTGGAATTCTCTACCACAGAAGGCAGTAGAGGCCAATACATTAAATATATTCAAGAAGGAGTTAGATATATTTCTTAAAGCTAAAGGGATCAAGGTGTTGGGAGAAAGCAGGGACCGGGTACTGAACTTGGATGATCAGCCATGATCGCATTGAATGGTGGAGCAGGCTCAAGGGGCCGAATGGCCTACTCCTGCTCCTATCTTCTATGTTTCTATTATACAGGCTCGTATTGGCACCACGCAAATGTCCTTGCAGACCTCGACATTTGGTCTCTGGGTCTCGAGGGAGGCTGGAGCTGCTTTGTTTGCAGTGAACTGCTTGGCTATTTTAAGTGGGAAGGGCTGATTTTTTGTATGCAAGTCAAGTAACTCCTGAGGCATAGTGAAGGGGGAAGGAAGGGAGGGTCCAAAGCTGAAGATTGGGTGGAGTTGACGAATCCATTGAAGGTTCATCCACTGCTTTTTGTGTACCACTAGGGGGTATATACAAGTTATACAACAAAGCACAATGCTCAGCAAATAAATCCAAGTCTGATTTTTGGATCTTTTGAGCCAATGTGGTTAGATTTTCATAGATCAATAGAAACTTACAGCTTGGCCCGTCATGCCTGTGCCGGCTCTTTGAAAGAGCAGTCATGCTCAGTCCCACAGCCCTGCATTTTCTCCATAACTCTCATCATCTTGAAAACCTCAACGGTCAACTCTTAACCTTCTCTGTTCCAAGGAGAACAGTCCTAACTTTTCCAACCTCTCCTCATAACTGAAGTTCCTCATTCCTGGTAAACCTTCTCTGTCCCCTTTCTAAAGCCTTTACATCTTTCCTGAAATGTGGTGCACAGAATGGTCCACAACACGCCAGCTGCGGCCTAACCAGTAATTTTATAAAGTTCTAGCATGATCTCTCACTTGAAAGCTCGGCTGCCCGTGTCCTAACTCTCTCCCAATCCCATTTGCCCATCACCTCTGAGCTCGCTGACCAACATTGGCTCCTAGTTAAGCAGCGCCTCGATTTCAAAATTCTCCTCGTTTTCAAATCCCTCCATGGCCTCTTCCCTAACTATCTCTAATCTCCTCCAGCCCCACAACCCCACCCCAGAGATATCTGCGCTCCTCTAATTCTGCCCTCGAGCATCCCTGAATATAATCGCTTAACCATTGGCAGCCGTGCCTTCTGCCTTCAAGGCCCTAAGCTCTGGAATTCCCTCCCTAAACCCCTCCACCTCGCTACCTCTTTCCTCCTTAAGACGCTCCTTAAAACCTACCTCTTTGACCAAGCTTTTGGTCACCTGCCCTAATTTATCCTTCTGTGGATCTGTCATTTTTTGTTTTAAAATAATCCTGTGCCACGCCTTGGGACGTTTTACTACATTAAAGGCGCTATATAAATACAAGTGTTTTTAATTAAAAAAAAAAAAAAAAAAAAAAATCGCTTATGGGATCTGGGCGTCGCTGGCAAGGCCAGCATTTATTGCTGTTGTTTATTCTATCCCTCTATTTTAAAACCCAAGTAACCCATATGCTTTTTTGACCACCTTGTCAACATGCCCTGCCACCATTTTTTTACGGAATTGTGTATTTTGTGGAGTAAAAATTTTTGCGCACTTCTGAGTAGTGAAGCTTGAGTTCAATTAATTAATTAACCAGAAGGCTATGGAGATATCTGCCAGCAAGCAATATACCAGCCAAGCAGTTTTTGAGGAAAGGTAGTTCCATGGAATCTGTAACCACTAGGTTCCTTTTCCTCTCTTCTCCACCCCAAATTAATAAAATCTCCTTTTAATCAAAACAAGGAATCATTGACATTTGAATTGAATACCCTGGAATAGATCAAAGTGTGTTGGTGACATCTAGTGGGAGGGCTTCAAAGTTGCTGCCATCGATTTTTGAGATTTTGTGCATTCCATTTTAATCAGATGGGGTCTGCGCGAGCGATCAAAAGATGCTCTTTAGTCCCTCAGCGCTATTAAGAGCGGGGAGTTCTCTGCTTCCCTGGCCAACATCCCTGCTTCAGTGTAACCAAAAAAAGCAAATTTAACTGGCCTTTCATCATTGGCTGTTTGGGATCTTACTGGAGGGGAATGTCTACTGTGCCTGCGCTCAACCTATGTGAAGTGATCTTTCCTTTTTTAAATAAGTGAAAGTATTTCTCAACTGGATAGATACAAGTCTCCGTATAATGGGTTGACTTCAAAACCTCAATTAACAGGACAGCTTATAATGCACCTAATTAAAGTAGGGGTTAAGGGTAGCTTCTCGGACTGGTAAAAGTGGTGTTCCTAAAGGATCGGTGCTGGCACTACTATTGTGCACAATTTACATGAACGGTTTGGACTCTGGAATTGGAAGTACAATTTCAAAATTGTGGGCAAATCCAAAACTTGGGGGCCTAGATACAAGGTGGTCACCAATAAATCCAATGGGCAATTCAGGAAAAACTTCTTTAGTTGTGCAACTCGCTACCACATGGAGTAGTTGAGGCGAACAACATCGATGCATTTAATGGGAAGCTAGATAAGTACATGAGGGAGAAAGGAATAGAAGGATATTCTGATAGGGTGGGAGGAGGCTCATGTGGGGCACAAAACGTTGGTTTGGACCAGTTGGGCTGAATGGCCTTGTTTCTGTGCTGTAGACTCTAATTCTATAACACATGTACACTTTGACTGCAGCAGTAAAAACTAGAAGTGCCGGTTTGCTGAATGCCCCTTCTCTCTGCTGATCCTATTGAAGATCAAGTTCTTTTGCTGAAATAAACAGGAACTTCCTGCAGTCTGCCAGCTACACAATCTGCTATGTTCTTTTGAGGGTACAGTGTAATAATCCCAAATGCCACTTCTGTTTTGGACCTATGCCGTGTGAGTGACAAATTGCAAGCTAAATAGCCTGTGTGTGTTTGTGTGGTTTATGTCGTCTCCCCTGCGAGAGAGAGCGAGAGAGTTTCCTTGTCAGCCAGTGTCCATGTTGCTTTGTCTGTAGAGTTTTTTTTGCCTTAATCAGTTTCCAGTTCCGGAAGAACTGGCCACAAGACAAACCTGTGTCGACCAAAGCCGTGTGGATTAAAACCCCTTGAGTGTTTCTTTTTTAAACAAAAAAGGGCAATGTTGTTGTGGAGAAAAATATGGCACTTCTTGAAAAATAAAACGGTGTGCTTTATAAAACTGTGCAGAATCATGGTGCCATGTAATTTAGCAATTGTGCAAGTTAGCTCAAGTAGATTTTTCTTACAAACCCAGTGGGTTGGTGGGGGGGTGGTAAATTGCCATTTCCCTCAAGAAGGCTCTTTCCCTTTTAAAACCAAACGGCACCATGCCTGGTGCCAGTTGCTCGTTTGAGCACAAGTGCAGGCTTTTCCCACAGGATTCAGTGGAGTTGGGTTTTTCCTTGAACTTTGATGATTGTGCAGAAGCAATTTTTAAGCGTGAATGTTTTATTTGGGGGGGGGGGGCGCAATGGTGCTTTTTGTTGTGTTGATCTTTTATTGCAGGCTGTTGTCATGGAAACCCAAACATCCACAGATTGGCACCAAGTAGAATGTTTGTTTACTACTGCGCTCTCGCTCTCGCTCTCTGACGGCAGTGGTTCAAGAAGGAAGCTCACCACCACCTTCTCTAGGGCAATTTGGGATTGGCAATAAATGTTGGCCTTGCCTGTGACGCCCACATCCCATAAATGAATTTAAAAAATAAATAAATAAAATCAAATTCTCCCCTGTGTCCTGCCCAAAATTTAGCCCTCAACCAACCTCACTAAAACAGATTATCTGGTCATGATCACATTGCTGTTTGTGGGAGCTTGCTGTTCACAAATTGGCTGCTGAGTTTCCTATATTCCCAAGAGTGACTACATTTCAAAAGTACTTCATTGGCTGTAAAACGCTTTGGGATGCCCTGAGGTTGTGAAAGGCGCTATATAAATGCAAGTCTCTTTTTTTTTTCTTTCTAAAGGCACTGACTGTTGCTGGGCAATATTCCACAAGCAATGTGTGTCATTACTGGGCCTGATTGCAGCATGCAGTGTTGAGATCACACCTTGAATATTGTGTGCAGTTTTGGTCGCCTTATCTGAGGAAGGATGTTCTTGCCATGGAGGGAGTGCAGCGAAGATTCACCAGACTGATACCTGGGATGGCAGGAATGGCGTATGAGGAGCGATTGGGCTTATACTGGAGTTTAGAAGAATGAGAGGGGATCTCATTGAAACTTATAAAATTCTAACGGGACTAGATGCAGGAAGGATGTTCCCGATGGTCGGGGAGTCCAGAGCCAGGGGTCACAGTCTAAGGATAAGGGGCAAGCCATTTAGGACAGAAATGAGGAGGAATTTCTTCACCCAGGGAGTGGTGAACCTGTGGAATTCTCTACCACAGAAGGCAGTAGAGGCCAATTCATTAAATATATTCAAGAAGGAGTTGGATATATTTCTTAAGGCTAAAGGGATATGGGGAGAAAGCAGGGACAGGGTACTAAATTTGGATGATCAGCCATGATCTCATTAAATGGCAGAGCAGGCTCGAGGGGCCGAATGGCCTGCTCCTGCTCCTATCTTCTATGTTTCTATAACTCGCCTCAATCCTCAGTGGCTGGGTTGTGGGCAGATGGAGCTGTGGCTCCTCTCACACCGGAAGGGGTGGGAAATGGGAGTGGGGGGGCAAATGGGCCTATCGAGCGAAATCCCAAAGTTTCTAGGGGAGAGGAAGAGAGCAGTGAACGGTGAAGTGCTGATTTGTACTATAAGTACTGGTTTATTATTAAACACTCAGTTTCACATACAACTATCCCTGGAGGTTTTTGTTTGGGCGGTGAGGGGGAGGGTTTAAAGTGATTTTGTTATCATCCTGTACAAGTAGACACTTTGGGGGGAATTTTGTCATTGGGGATGGGACTACTGCTTGTCGGGCTTCTGTCCCGCCACCAACATCGTCTGGCCAACCCACGCTATTTTTCCTTGATTGACCTTGTTAAGCCCACCCTGTGGGCTTCGCTTAGGCCAATTAAGGGAAAGCCGGTGACAGAACGTCAGCGTATGATGCTCCATCTGTCACAAACTTTTGACAGATGAATTGTCATCGTTTGACAGCTTTGAGAAGCTGTCAAACACTGACAATCTCTGTCCTTTGAGTCCTTGTACCTCAAGACTCACCAAACCTCTTTCCTGAGCAGAAATCGGATGGCTGTTACACCTGAGAACGCAGCAGCCATTCTGTCATCTCTGCCGTGGAGATGAGGCACCTCCGGGTCCCCAACGGTTGAAGCCTGCAGGAAGAAGCAAAGGTAAGTGAACTTTTTTTCAAACACTTTATACTCGCCTCCCATACTTACCTCTCCACACTTGCACCCATCACTCACCTCCACAGCGCACTTTTCGAACCCACTGCTCGCCTCGCGGACCCTGGCGAGGTTTCCTGACGTCTGGAAGCCTGCACCTGTGTTGGAAAAATGGGGATAAGCCTGTTAAGTGGCTGTAATCCCCTTCCTGCCTTGGAGACCGGTCCCAGCACGAGTTGGAGACCCGCCTCCTGGGAAGATGGCACGGGGGCGGGTTTGGTACCCGCTCCAAGTTTCTGCCGTTTTCCTGGCAGTCCTGCCTCCCCAGGGTAGGCAAAATTTCCCCCCTTTGTGTAGTTTGACTCTAGGGTTGCCAACCCTCCAGGATTTCCCAGGAGTCTCCAGGAATTCAAGACTGACCTCTGGAGCACTGCTGCGAGCCAACCAGGAGGCAATTTAAAAAAAAAAAAAAAAATTATGTTAAGAGGGGGGGAAAAAAATCTCGACACTTTGGTTGTTAGTAATGAAATGGTGGGTGGGGAGGAGGCTGTTTGACTTGACTTGATGGGGGGGAAATGATCCAATCTGGTAACGAAGAGTCTATTCACTTTCTGATGGGTGGGGACCGTGAGGATAGACGTGTTGGGCGAACGCTGGCAGGAGTGGGGCACGCCTGGGTGGTTGGAGGCAGGATGCCAGGTGATGACGCCTCCCAGGGATATGTCCGAGAGTTGGCAGCTCCTAGTTGAGTCGCCTGATCTGGGTACTGGCTTTGCACATCCTAAAAAGAGAACCTGTTCCCCGAGTGTGGCTGGCGGCTGCCTCGGGTGTGGGTCAACCTCGCTCAGGAACCTCGCTAACCCAACTTGCTTTATTGTTTTTTAGGTGATATGAAACCTGGGCGAGAAGAAGGCAGCGCGGGTCGAGGGAATGGTGCAGATGAAACTTATGAAACTGTAAATGCATCGACGCTATCTGATGACAGCCTCCAATTCTATGTGAATATGAATGTAAATGTGGAGCTGGAGCCAAATACAGATGGTGAGTATGTGAAGTGCTGCGATCTCCTGGTACAGGAAGGGAGTTTTTTCTTATTTGTTATAATGGGGGCTGTTGACGCTTGAAGCTGCACTTAAACTAATGCCAATGCAACTGAGAATGTGTTAACTTCGAAAGGTATTTCCATATTCAAAAAGGAATTGGATATTTACTTGAAAGGGTGGGGGGGGGGGGAGAAATTGCAGGGCTATGGGGAAAGAGCCGGGCGAGTGGGACTAATTGGACAGCTCTTTCAAAGAGCTGGCACAGGCACGATTGGCTGTATGATTCCAATTCTGTCCAAGCCAAATACAACAGAGCTTTGGACTTGGATCAAGAACCCTGAACACCCTCCCCTCTGGGTGCTGCTACCTCATTCATGGTTCATTCTTCTTGTGAGCCTACATGGACAGTGTCAGGATGTTCAATCATGGGGCCATTTCTGTTCCCACTGCACTTTCAAAGGATTGCAGTAGGGAACTGCCTCTGTGCCTGTGCGCGTACTCCACTCGCCTCCATAAGCATGCAACTCACCCAGCCCAGGTTTGAATGAATGAAATAGGCAAATTACATTATTGGAGACCAATCTGAGTTGTTTCATTATGGAGGGAAGGTTAGGAGGAGAAGAGGAGGGGAAAAGTTGAAGTACACACCAAGTAAATTTGAACCAAATTTAGCACTGATTATGGTAGTCCATGTGGTACTTGTTCTGTCGATAGTGACCCTAATGGTGCAGTTAGTAAAGTTGCTGTCAAGTGTGGAACTGAGCCATGAAACCAGAAAGGGACCTAGTTTAACTGGAGCTGTGGTAGACCCTCTACAAATGGCTTCAGCGATCCCTGTTGGTCAAGTATGAGAGTCTGGACATAGGAACAGGAGGAGGCCATTCAGCTCCTCGAGCCTGTTCCTCCATTCAATGAGATCATGGCTGATCTGTGACCTAACTCCACATACCTGCCTTTGGTCCATATCCCTTGATACCTTTGGTTAACAAAAAGCTATCGTCTCCAATTTTAAAATTAACGATTGAGCATCAATTGCCATTTGCGGAAGAGAGTTCCAAACTTCCACCACCCTTTGTGTGTAGAAGTGTTTCCTAACTTCACTCCTGAAAGGTCTGGCTCTAATTTTTAGACTATGCCCCCTAGTCCTAGAATCCCCAACCAGCGGAAATAGTTTCTCTCTCTACCCTATCTGTTCCCCTTAATATCCTGAAAACTTCGATCAGATCACCCCTTAACTTTCTAAATTCTAGGGAATACAACCCTAATTTGTGTAATCTCTCCTCGTAACTTAACCCTTGAAGTCCGGGTATCATTCTGGTAAACCTACGCTGCACTCCCTCCAAGGCCAATATATCCTTCCTAAGGTGTGGTGCCCAGAACTGCTCCCAGTGCTCCAGGTGTGGTCTAACCAGGGCTTTGTACAGCTGCAGCATAACTTCTACCTCCTTGTATTCTAGTTCTCCAGATATAAAGGCCAGCATTCCATTAGCCTTTTGAATTATTTTCTGTATCTGTTCGTAACATTTTAATGATGGCTGAAGATGGTATCTGGCTTATCTGTGATCCCATAGCCAGAAAAAAGCTGTTGGGGGGTGGGAGTCTTTTTTGACTAGTACGTGAAAAATGGCCATGTGGTAAGGTGCTGGAGGGTGGCAGCCACTGGTCCAATAGCAAGTCAACAGTCCTAGGGGAGGAGCGGAGAAAATGGAGGACAAGGACATACTGTTACGTGAACATAACATAAGAGCCGGAGTAGGTCATTTGGCCCCTTGAAGCTGCTCCGCCATTCAATAAGATCATGGCTGATCTTCTACCTCATCTCCACTTTCCTGCCCTATCCCCATATCCCTTGGTTCCCTTAATATTCAAAAATCTATCGATCTCTGTCTTGAATATACTCAATGAGCCTCCACAGCCCTCTGGGGTAGAGAATTCCAAAGATTCACCACCCTCTGAGTGAAGAAATTTCTCCTCATCTCAGTCCTAAATGGCTGACCCCTTATTCTGAGACTGTGACCCCTGGTTCTAGACTCCCCAGCCAGGGGAAACATCTACCCTGTCAAGCCCTGTAAGAATTTTATGTTTTAATGAGATCACCTCTCATTCTTCTAAACTCTAGAGAATATAGGCCTAGTCTACTCAATCTCTCCTCACAGGACAATTTCTCCACCCCCCCCCCCCCCCCCCCCAATCGCAGGAACTAGTCTGGTGAACCTTCATTGCACTCAAAGAGCAAAGCAGCTCCTGTGAAGCAAACAAAACTCAGACAATTTTACTTGAGGGTATTGTGCCTCCTCGCCATTGCGTCTTGTGATTGGTGGAGTTCCTTGGGGTACAAGTCTATAGTTACAAATGCTGGCCCTTCAAGTGTTGTCTTTATTTAAGAGGATGATGTAATGAAAGCTTTTTTTTAAATGATGGAAGTGAGTAGCGCACCCCAGAGAATGCGGAACGCTTTTGCATTCTTACATTGGCTCCCCACTCGCATAAAGGCTCAGTGTGTTGTGCAAGCCATTGTTTTATGGAGCTACCTTAGTGATTCTTGTTTGTTAACTAGAAAAAGGGACTGTGGGTGAACCTTGCTGGCAGTGGTGCCGATGAATCCCTCAGAGAACTATCCAGCGACAAAAGGTCTCGGGTGAATGTGGATAATTCTGTACACAATGGAGCTGTATTTCCTTATATTGACTCTTCAGGCCTTTTTATGTCTGTAGGCACAATGCTGACCCACAGTCTACATCAGATAGCTTATTTTAGAACTTTGATGTCAATGGGCTCTGGGCTTCTAACCCTTTCCTTCTGGAAGAATGTCTCCTTGATCAACTGTTCGTATGTTTATTAAAGTTGTGCGATCGTTTGTGCTAGGGCGATGTTGACCTCGCAGCAGGTTACAGAAAACTGCTGTCCCTTTTGAATTATTGCCAGGGTTTGAAGGTGGCACACACGAGCTTTCCGGTCACGTTTAAAGGGGAACCGTAGCCGATTTTTAATAAGCTGTGGCACAATTCAAAGAGGAGTGTGGGGTGGGGAAGAGATTTCTCCTGGTGTTCTGGCCAACGTTTATCCCTTAACCAAAATCACCAAAGCAAATTATCTGGTTGTCTATCTCACCTGCTTAAGAAGATAAGAGCATGAGAAATAGGAGCAGGAGCGGGCGCGGGCCCATACTGTCCCTCGAGCCTGCTCCGCCATTCAATAAGATCAAAGCTGATCTTTGACCTCAACTCCGCTTGCCCCACCTTGATTCCCCTGGGATGGCAGGAGTGACTTATGAGGAGAGATTGGGTCGATTAGGCTTATTCGCTGGAGTTTAGAAGAATGAGAGAGGATCTCATTGAAACTTATAAAATTCTAACAGGACTAGATACAGGAAGGATGTTCCTGATGGCGGAGTCCAGAACCAGGGGTCACAGTCTAAAGATAAGGGGTAAGCCATTTACAACTGAGATGAGGAGGAATTTCTTCACCCAGAGAGTGGGGAACCTGTGGAATTCTCTACCACAGAAGGCGGTTGAGGCCAATTCATTAAATATATTCAAGAAGGAGTTAGATATATTTCTTAAGGCTAAAGGGATCAAGGGATATGGGGAGAAAGCCGGGACAGGGTACTGAATTTGGATGATCAGCCATGATCTCATTGAATGGCGGAGCTGGCTCGAGGGGCCGAATGGCCTAATCCTGCTCCTATCTTCTATGTTTTCTATGTGTGGGACTTTGCGCGCAAATATTTTATTTAAAAAAAAAAAAAAAAACAAAACAAAAAAAAACCCTGAGCCAGTGGTGGTGGGCCTTGTAGTGCTGTTGCAGTCTTTATGGCAATGGTGTTGGGCAGGGAATTCCAGCATGTTGATGTAGAGACGATGATTTAGAACATCGATGTCGGGATGGTATTTCTGCTCTTAGCATTGTTTTGGGGTTAGAGGTCGCAGAAGAGGGAGGTATTGTGGCATTAACACTGTTGAACTGCTGTCAACTGTATAAACTGCAGCCACAGTGTGCCAGTGAGGGAGAGGATTGGTATGGAGTCCAGTTGCAGGGGGGTTCAGTCAAGTGACTTGCTTCTGTTCTGAATGGTGTCGAGCTTCATGAGTGTTGTTGCAGCTGCACCAGGCCCAGATGAGTAGCGAGTATTCCTTCAAACTCCTGACTTGAGCCTCTGTAGATGGTGGTTGGGCTTTGAGAGACCCAGAGGTGAGCACTGATTGCAGATTATCCAAACTCTGGCCAGATCTTGTAGCCAAGGTATCGATATCATAGAATCATACAGCACAAAAGGCAGCCATTTGGCCCATCGTGCATGTGCTGGCCCTTTGAAAGAGCGGTCCAATTAGCCTCACTCCCTTGCTCTTTCTCCATGGTCCTGCAATAATTTTCCCCTTCAAACATGTATCCAGTTGCCTTTTGCTGGTCCTGTTAAGCTTCTGGTTGGTGGTGGCTCCCAAGATGTTGATTGGAGACCTGGCGTTCAGGGTCAAGGGAGGTGGCTGGGGTTTTCTCTTGCTCGAGCTGACCATTACCTGGCACTTAGACAGCATCCAGACTTGGGCTAACAAGTGGCAGGTAAACTTCACACCACCCGTGTCCTGGTGTAGGCTGGTATGAAATTGTTCATTATCCAAGGGTGGGGGGGGGGTGAAGGAAGAGGCATATGCATGGGAGCAGGCCATACCGCACCTCGAGCCTGCGCCGCCATTAAATAAACCTGAGAAGCCAAGCTGAGTGACCCGGCACGTCTAGGACAGGTGCTTTGGAGGTCATCGGGAATACCAACAGGGCTGTGGGAGATGATTGACACCACAAGGCCTGAACTCCTAACACATATCACTCAGATTGGTCAATTAAAGTGAGGATTTCTTTGGGAATTAAGCATAAACCAGATGCTGTTTTTAAATCTAAGACTCTGTATTCAGTTTTTAATACTTGGTTTAGTTCTAGTTCTTGTAGCAGAATGTGTAGGAGTTCTTTGTCTAGTGTAGGGGAATCGAGGGAATCCAGGGATATGGGGATCGGGCGGGAAAATGGAGTTGAGGTCGAGGAGCGGCCGTGATCTTCTTGAATGGTGGAGCAGGCTCGAGGGGCCGAATGGCCTACTCCTGTTCCTAATTCTTCTGTTCTTGTATGCCGAAGGTTAACTCTGTAAAATTAGAAAGTGCATCTGTGACCGAGGAGGTTATTGAAGTTAAGATTGTACAGCTATACCAACTGGATACAGGCAGTTATAAGTGTGTCAATTAAAAGTACAACTACCCTGTTCTTCCCCCCCCCCCCCCCTCCCCCCTCAAGATCAAGAAAGGGAGCATGAAACTAGCTAGTCCAGATACATCTACTGGTGTGAGCAGAGGCTCCAGGAGGAATGGAGAGGACCTCTCCGGATGAGGTCAATCACTCTGACATCAAACGCTAGCACTGTCCTCAAGAAGTTTTGAGATTGGAACTGGTAGTTCCATTGCTCTTCAATAATACAGCAAACTCTTTCGTATCCAGCACCGACAGGACTGAAAATAACGGAGAGGTATATTTATCGAGGCTATTTTTAACAAACAAAAATAAAATAAGATTTGAATGCTATTTACATAACATGACCAACTTTTGTCTGGTATAATCCTTATCTGGTCATCAATTTTCAGCTTTCACTGGCAAGTGTACATTGCCCTCCAAGTAACTTATCCACACCAGTGCCTTCTATATAGCTTATCCCCACACTCATTTCAATCTCTACCTAACTCGCCAACAGCCAGTCAGCTTTTTCTTCTGGGTAAGTCCCTGAAATATTTTATTCCCCACCAACTATATTATTCCTATACAACTGAAGATTTCCGACCTATCACCTGACAGCCATGAATCCATCGGGTGGTTAACACGTACCTGTAAACCTCCAAATGGAGAAAATTCAGCTCTTTCTCCCCGACCAGGATTGAGTGCATAATCTGACTCCTTGATGTTAACTCCGCTCTCCAAAAAGTGCTCCATTTCCCAGCACTCATTCTTTACAATGATGAGCAAAGAGAAACAGCAAAAAACAAACCCTCCATGGGTGAAAAATTCAGTTGGTAGCGCCTTAAGAGGGCGCTAAGTGGGGCGCAAACCAACTAGCACCCAGGCGCGGCACTGCCCACACCTCCCGCAAAATTCAGCGGAAGGTTAGTGGTAGCGCTGTGCCGCTGGCGATGACGTCATTGGTGTGCGCAGCGCCCCGCTTGTGCCCCGAACGCGATCTTTGGGAGCACCCCCGGTTTACCGCCGGACACTCTGTCCGACGGGGTCAGGGGGGCGTACCTGCGGCCGGGGAGGCGCAATTTAAAGGTGAGGTGTGGGGCGGCCATTTTTGTTGCTGGCCGCCTTCCAGCACCTGCCTGCGCTCCCATCCCCGGTCTCCTGAACCCCTCACCCACCTGCGAAGTGCCAGCTGCGCTCCAAGAGGCTGGCACTTCTCTTGGGTGCCAGGCTCTTTTGCCTGCACTCCTGATCCCTGGGGGTCCAGCTGGGCCCCAGATCGCGCTGCACAAGGCCCCTCCCCTTTAAGAAGGGGAGTAAGGCCTGCAATACCGCAGCGCGACGTGCCGCAGCGTGTGGCGCTGCGGCACGTAGCGCCACGATATTCACTCGCAGCGCCCCAAGAGGGAGGTGGGGCGCTTCCAGTAGCGCCCCGCTTCCCTCTGGGGCGCAACCACTCAATTTCCGGCACGGGGGTGCTAATTTTTGTGGGGCTCGACTTTTAGCGCAGCTAGCGCCTCAATTGGGGTGCTACTCAATTTTTAGCCCTGCAAGTTTATAAGAAATTTCTCCGCATCCCAAGATTTCAGAAAATCAATTTCACATCAAATCGGCAATAGACCCTGGGATTTCCCTAGTCTATATGACAGCGTAACATACTGAAAAATGAACTCGCCCATGGAGTCTCTGGGAAACGCATTTGATTCTAAAGTAGCTGCCACTCAATATTCTGAAGCAAACAGAAACAAAGACTCTGACTCGGCAACATTTCCAGTTATGAGGTGTTGTTTTCTGAGTGTCAATTTTGCCGGTTATTAGAGAATTCTGGATGATTACGTGCCGTTTAAACAAGAGTTTACTGTAAATCCAGTGATTGGCATTCTCAAAATGCTAATTTTTCATAGGTTTCGATTGAAAAAGCTACATTATTGTCCTTTCACCAATCCAGATATTTTCTTTGTTTTATAATCTGCAATCCTTTTAAATTTTATTTTTTTTCCCCCCCTTACAGAAAATGACAATGCTGGATGTGTCTTGCTACATACTTCCAGAAAAGTAAGTGACCTTTTTATTGTCCCAATTGATATGATATGGGATCATTTTTATCCCACTGTAACCTCCAATAGTGTAAAATCCAGCATACAAATGTTGTGGTCCAGATTGGAAAAGTTAAGTGTGTGCAAAATATGTGGATTGAATGCTGAGAAACAGAAGATATATTAATATTTCAAACATAACGAGTTTGCACTCCCCGTGTTTGCGTGGGTTTCCTCCGGGTGCTCCGGTTTCCTCCCACAGTCCAAAGATGTGCGGGTTAGGTTGATTGGCTATGATAAATTGACCCTTCATGTTAGGGGGATTAAATACGTGGGGTTACAGGGATAGGGTGGGATATGTGTTGGTGTAGGGGTTACGGGGATCGGGTGGGATATGTGTCGGTGCAGGCTCGATGGGCCGAAATGGCCTCTATCTGCACTGTGGGGTTTCTGTGATTCTGTGATAACCTTTTGCAATAGGTGTTCATCGTAGAATCAAACAGCACAGAAGGGGGCATTCGGCCCATCGCGCCTGTGCCAGCTCTTTGAAAGCTATCCAATTAGTCCCACTCTTTTTTTCTTTTTCTCCTCTGAAGTCCACTGAAGTAGACAGGGTTTTTTTTTTCCTGGGGTGTGGGAGATGCCGCCAAGGCCGCATTTTTTTAATGTTGTCTATCTCCAAGTGCCTTGTGAATGTGGTGGTGGTGGGCCTTCTCTTTGAACTACTGCGGCTCTTGAGCTGATGCTGTCCCCATGATGGTGTTTGTATAAAGCGGATTAAAAGGCAACTAGATGTGTGTGATGAAATATGCCATTCATCACTCATCTGTATTCTCTGTGTGCCTGTGACTGGTTTAGTTTCCGTTTCATTTCCCTCACCTCAGTTCCGTTTCCTCACTTGTATTGTATTGTATTGTGTAGGGCTCCGCCCATACCTGGCCCCTATGTAAGCAGGCACAGCGTGTCTCGCATCCAGTACAGCAGACATCTGGATGGGGAGACGCTTCTCTACTGTGTTACCTTCTAAGTTAATAAAAGCCTTGCTTTGTTCCGCCAACATTGAGTCTCGGATTTATTGAGGCACATCAATGTGTTTCTGGGCAGAGCTAAGGGATTGAGAGAGAGTTGGTGAGCAGGTGGGACTAAGAATGGGAGAAAGTTGCAGGGCTATGGAGGAAAGCGCTTGGGGAGTGGGACTAATCGGACCGCTCTTTCCAAGAGCCGGCACAGGCACGATGAGCTGGATTACCACCATGATTCTATGATGAACATTCATTCCAAATCCTAACCACTTGTTGCGTTTATTTTATTTAAAAAAAAAAAAAAAAAGTTTTTCCCTCCTGTCGCTTCTGGTTCTTTTGCCAATTGCCTTAAACCTGTGCCCTCTGGTTATCGACCCTTCAGCCATTGGAAACAGTTTCTCTATATTTACTCTATCTATCTAAACCCTTCATGATTTTAAACACCTCTATCAAATCTCCGCTTGGCCTTCTCTGCTCTAAGGAGAAACCAACCCCAGCTTCTCCAGTCGATCCACATAAGTGTAATCCCTCGTCCCTGGACCCATTCTCGTAAATCTCTTCTGTACTCTCTCTCCTCCCAAGTCTTCACATCCTTCCTAAAGTGTGGTGCCCCGAATTGGAAACCATACTCCAACTTGGGCCGAACTAGTGTTTTATATAGCTTTAGCCTAAATTCCTGGCTTATGTACTCTCTGCCTCTATTTATAAAGCCCAGGATCCCAGATGCTTCATTAACCCCTTTGCTAACCTGTCCTGCCACCTTCAAAGATTTGTGCACAAACACCCCCAGCTCTCTCTGTTCGTGCACCCCCTTTAAAATGATACCATTTAGCTTCTATAGTCTCTCCTCATTCTTCCTACCAAAATGTATCCCATTACACTTTTTTTTCTGGAATGATGACATTGATATCATTGCTGTTTGTGGGAGCTTGCTGTGTGCAAATTGGCTGCTGCGCTTCCTCTATTACAACAGTGACTACACTTCAAAAGAACTTCATTGGCTGTGAAGAGCTCTTGGATGTCCTGAGATTGTGAAAGATGCTGTATAAAAGCCAGTTCATTGTTTCTTTTAAACAAATTTCAATACTGGCCAGCTCTAAATTACAGTACTTTTTATATTTATAAAAAAAAAAAAAAAAAAACCCTTATCCATCCCTCCCCAGGTCAGATGGGTCCATCACTGAGAACTTTTTAATTGTAGAGGCTGAACTGTTTCCCATGTTTAGCTGGAACAATCACTAATAATGGAGATATGTCTGTGGGGCACTTTCCTCTTTCGCACCTCATCATGTTACATAAATCAGCCCTAATGTCCATTCAAAGTCTCTGGCAAGTGTACAGTATAACTCGTAACCTTTTCAGATATACAATTGAATATTGTAGCTTGCCTACTATTCCTAATAGAAACATAGAAGATGGGCGCAGGAGTCGGCCATTCGGCCCCTCGAGCCTGCTCTGCCATTCAATGTGATCATAGCTAATCATCCAAATTCAGTACCCTGTCCCTGCCTTCTCCCTTGATCCCCTTAGCCTTAAGAAATATATTTAATGAATTGGCCTCAACTGCCCTGTGTGGCAGAGAATTCCACAGGTTCACCACTCTCTGGGTGAATAAATTCCTCCTCCTCTCTGTCCTAAATGGCTTACCCCTGATCCTTGGACTGTGACCCCTGGTTCTGGACTCCCCTGCCATCGGGAACATCCTTCCTGCATCTAGTCTGTCTAGTCCTATTAGAATTATAAGTTTCAATGAGATCCCCTCTCATCTAAACTCTAGTGAATATAAGCCTAATATGAACAGTTGTTTTTTAATGTGACCAGTCGAGGCCCATAGTGAACTAAAGACTGGAGAGAAGATGAAAGATGTTGTGAAGCAGTGATTGGGTGCAAAGTTTGGATTTAAAAACAACAACTTGCATTTTATATAGCGCCGTTAACTTAGTGAAACATCTCAAGGCACTTCATGGGAGCATTATCAAACAAGATTTGACACCGAGCCAGAGACTAGGACAGATGACCAAATGCTGGGGGGGGGGGGAAATTGAGGTCTTCTACAGTCCTGTAGTTTATTCCAGGAATACCAATTAATATTGAGTATATGCTTTTCAAGAATACAAGTGCAGAAACTTGTAGCGGTTGTGTGTCCACAGGCAGGGTTCGACAACAAGTTTAGAGAGAGTAAGATAGATAAGCTAAATACGTGGCTTGAGCAGTGGTGCAAGGGAGAGGGATTTAAATTCTTGAGGCATTGGAACCAGTTCTTGGGGAGGAGTGACCTGTACCAAGGGGACGGTCTACACCTGAACTGTGAGGGAGCCGATGTCCTCGGGGTAATATTTTCTAGGGCGGTTCGGGAGGATTTAAACTAATTTGGCAGGGGGATGGGAACCTAGGTAGTGGAAAAGAGGGAAGTCATATGAAGTCAGAAATAGATGGTAGAAAGGTGAGAAGCAATAAGCAAAGGAGAGAAACACAAAGGGCCAAACTAATTCATAATGAGAGTGTGAAAAAAGCAAGCCTGAAGGCTTTGTATCTTAATGCTAGAAGCATTAGGAACAAGGTGGATGAATTAGCTGTGGAAATAGAGGTAAACAAGTATGATTTGATTGGGATTACAGAAACGTGGCTGCAGGGTGGGCAAGGCTGGGAACTTAACATCCAGGGATATACAATATTTAGGAAGGATCGGCAAAAAGGTAGGGGAGGTGGGGTAGCATTGCTGGTAAAGGAGGGGATTAATGCAATGGAAAGGAAGGATATTAACTCGGATGAAACGGAATCTGTATGGGTAGAAATGAGAAATAGCAAGGGGAGGAAAACGTTAGTGGGTGTGATATATAGGCCTCCAAATAGTAATATGGAGGTGAGGGAAGGCATAAAAAGGGAAATTAGAGAAGCGTGCGATAAGAGCACAGCTGTCATCATGGGTGACTTTAATTTACATATTGATTGGACTACCCAAATTAGTAAAAATTCTGAGGAGGAGGAATTCCTGGAATGTTTTCGGGACGGTTATCTGGACCAATATGTCGAGGAGCCGACTCGAGATCAGGCCATTTTAGACTGGGTATTGTGCAATGAGAAGGGACTTATCAGCAATCTTCTTGTACGAGGCCCCTTGGGTCAGAGCGATCATAATATGATCGAGCTCTCAGTCGAGATGGAGAGTGAGGAAATTGAATCAGAGACTAAGGTCCAGAACTTAAATAAAGGGAATTACGAGGGTATGAGACGGGAATTGGGTAAGATTGATTGGGTGGTGTTTCTGGGGGGATTGACAGTGGATAGACAATGGCAAGCATTCAAAGATAGAATGGAAGAATTCCAGAACATGTTTATACCGGTTTGGCATAAAAATAAACCTAAAAAGGTGACTCAACCGTGGATAACGAGGGAAATTAGGGACAGCATAAAATCAAAAAAAAGGGCATATCAACTGGCAAAAAAAAGCACCAGACCGGAAGATTGGGGGCAGTACAGGATACAGCAAAAGAGGACAAAGGGATTAATCAGGAAGGGGAAAATAGAATACGAAAGTAAACTTGCAGCAAACATAAAGACAGACTGCAAAAGCTTTTATCGGTATATCAGGAGGAAAAGACTGGTAAAATCCCAAGTCGGTCCCTTGCAGTCCGATTCGGGAGAATATATAATGGAGAATAAGGAAATGGCAGACCAATTAAACTCATACTTTGGTTCTGTATTCACAAAGGAGGACACAAATAACCTCCCAGGAATATCGGCAAACATAGGGACTAATGAGAGGGAGGAGCTGACAGAAATTAGTATCTCTAGGGATATGGTGTTGGGTAAGTTGAGGGGACTGAAGGCCGACAAATCCCCGGGGCCTGATAAACTACATCCTAGGGTACTTAAGGAGGTGGCCCTGGAGATAGCAGATGCTCTAAGGATCATCTTCCGGAACTCCATTGACTCGGGAACAGTACCCGTGGATTGGAGGGTAGCTAATGTTACCCCAATATTTAAAAAGGGGGGTAGAGAGAAAGCAGGGAATTATAGACCAGTAAGCCTTACATCGGTTGTGGGCAAAATGCTAGAGTCCATTATTAAGGATAAAATAGCGGAGCACTTGACAAATGGGGAAAGGATCGGACAGAGTCAACATGGATTTACAAAGGGTAAATCGTGTTTGACTAATCTGCTGGAATTTTTTGAGGAAGTAACTGGTAAAATAGATGGGGGAGAGCCAGTGGATGTGGTGTACCTTGACTTCCAGAAAGCCTTCGATAAGGTTCCACACAAAAGATTATCATGCAAAATTAAGGCTCATGGGATTGGGGGCAAAGTATTAACGTGGATAGAGAACTGGCTGGCGGATAGAAAACAGAGAGTTGGAATAAACGGCTCGTTTTCGGAGTGGCAGGCAGTGACCAGCGGGGTGCCGCAAGGATCTGTCCTGGGACCCCAGCTGTTCACAATATATATAAATGATCTGGATCAGGGAATTGGATGCAATATTTCCAAATTCGCTGACGACACTAAACTAGGAGGAGGGGTGGGCTCTGATGAGGATGTCAGGAGGCTACAGTGCGATTTGGACAGGTTGGGGGAATGGGCGGATACGTGGCAAATGCACTATAATGTGGATAAATGCGAGGTTATCCACTTTGGGGGGTAAAAACAGGAGGGTAGATTATTATCTAAATGGCAATAGATTGGGAGATGGGGAAGTGCAGAGGGACCTGGGTGTTCTTGTGCACCAGTCACTGAAGGAGAGCATGCAGGTGCAACAGGCGATTAAGAAGGCAAATGGTATGTTGGCCTTCATATCAAGGGGGTTCGAGTATAGGAATAGGGATACCTTACTACAGCTGTACAAGGTGCTGGTGAGACCGCATCTGGAGTATTGTGTACAGTTTTGGTCGCCCCATCTGCGGAAGGATGTTCTTGCCATGGAAAGAGTGCAACGGCGATTCACCAGGCTGATACTTGGAATGGCGGGAATGACCTACGAAGAGAGATTAAATAGTTTGGGCTTGTACTCATTGGAGTTTAGAAGATTGAGAGGGGATCTCATCGAAACATATAAAATTATGGCAGGCCTGGACAGGCTGAATTCAGAGAGAATGTTTCCAATGGCCGGGGAGCACAGAACCAGGGGCCACAGTCTAAAAATAGCGGGCAAATCATTTAAAACAGAGATGAGGAAGAATTTCTTCACTCAAAGAGTGGTGAGCCTGTGGAATTCCCTGCCACAGAGGGCTGTGAAGGCTAATTCAATAAATATTTTCAAGAGAGAATTGGATATATTTCTGAAGGCTAAGGGGATTAAGGGTTACGGAGAAAAGGCGGGGACGGGGTACTGAACTGGTAAGATCAGCTATGATCTCAGACGAAGATCAGCCATGATCTCATTGAATGGCGGAGCAGGCTCGAAGGGCCGAATGGCCTACTCCTGTTCCTATCTCTATGTAACTATGTAAATGTTCTAATGTGCTATCCATTCCAGAGCTGCCTCATGCAGCAAATGGTGTGGAGAAACGTCACTTCTGTCGCAATACGGGCCATCAAGTCTGGGAGCTTTAAGTTGCATCATTGCGTAGAGTCTGAATTGCTAAGAATTCAACCAAGCTGTTTCACATAACTGGGTGCTGCGAAAGGCACCATATTTTGTTTACCCTTTTTGCCATATTGTAAAGATGGATTTTTGAGGGCTTGTATGAGTCAACTCTCAATCTCTGCCTTGTTGGTCACCCCATACTCTTTTAGCAATTCTGTTTTTAATATAAAAAATGACCATCTCTAACAGGAAGGTGCTGGGAGGGGGTGCACTGGCTTGATTTTTGATCAGCTGGGTGTCTGAATAGGCAGAGAGTTTAGAAGCATGAGAGGAGATCTCATTGAAACATATAAAATTCTTTAGAGGAGCTTGATGGGGTAGTTGCTGAGGGGATGTTTCCCCTAGCTGGAGAGTCTAGAACGAGGGGTTATAGTCTCAGGATAAGGGGCCTGCCATTTTAGGACTGAGATGAGACATTTTTTCACTCTGAGGGTTGTGAATCTTTGAAATTCACCTGCTCCGCCATTTAGTAAGATCATGGCTGACCTTCGACCTCAACTCCACTTTCCTGCCCAATTGCTCCATATCCCTTGATTCTTCTGGAGTCCAAAAATCTATCGATCTCTGTCTTGAATATACTCTAGCATCTGCAGCCCTCTGGGGTAGAGAATTCCAAAGATTCACAACCCTTGGAGTGAAGAAATTTCTCCTCATCTCAGTCCTAAAATGGCAAACCCCTGAGGGGCATCTTCTTGAGCCGTGTGGGGGGAGGGGTTAGTTGTACACTGGCCTGCCATGGGTAGTTAAATGATTGGCCGTCCCCCTGAGCCCCTGGTAGAAACAATAGCGGTCCTTGGAACTTTGTCAGCAGTATAAATCCCACAAGCAGGTTAAATGAAGCCTTGTTGCTGACGGGGATAAACCATTGGCAGGATAGGCGCACCAACGTCCGTGTTCTCGCTCAGGCCAACGTCCCCCAGCGTTGAAGTTTTGACCACGCTCAATCAGCTCCGATGGACGGGTCACATTGTCCGCATGCCCGATACGAGACTCCCAAAACGAGCGCTCTACTCGGAGCTCCGGCACAGCAAGAGAGCCCCAGGTGGGCAGAGGAAATGCTTCAAGGACACCCTCCTTGGAAAAAGTGTAACATCCCCATCAACACCTGGGAATCCCTGGCCCAAAACTCCACAAAGTGGAAGAGAAGCATCCGGGAAGGCGCCAATAACCTCCTCATCTCTTCGGCGGAAGCCAAGCGCAAGGAGCGCACGTCAACCCAACCACCGTCTGCCCCACCTGTGACAGAGACTGTAGGTCCCGCATTGGACTCATCAGTCACCTGCGAACTCATTTTGAATGTGGAAGCAAGTCATCCTCGGTTCCGAGGGACTGCCTAAGAAGGAACAATAAAGTAAAGTCGCCAGCGGCACAGTTTTTAACCTGCGAGTTTGAAGAGAACAGTAACGTGGATGTTTTGCCTGGACCAGCCACACACATACTGTGGCTACAAGAGCAGGTCAGAGGCTGGGTATTTTGTGGCAAGTGTCTCACCTCCTGACTCCCCAAAGCCTTTCCACCATCTACAAGGCAAGTCAGGAGTGTGATGGAATACTCTCCACTTGCCTGGATGAGTGCAGCTCTAACAACACTCTAGAAGCTCGACATCATCCAGGACGAAGCAGCCCACTTGATTGGCACCCCATCCACCACCTTAAACATTCACTCCGTCCACCACGGTGTACCGTGGCTGCAGTGTGCACCATCTACAAGATGCACTGCAGTAACTCGCCAAGGCTTCTTCACCAGCACCTCCCAAATCTGCCACCTCCAACAACAATAACTTGTATTCATATAGCACCTTTAGCATAGTAAAATGTCCCAAGGTGCTGCACAGGAGTGTTAGGAGACAAAAAATTGACACCGAGCCACATAAAAAATTAGGGCAGATGACCAAAAACTTGGTCAAAGAGGTACGTTTTAAGGAGTGTCTTAAAGGAGGAACGTGAGGTAGTGAGGCGGAGAAGTTTAGGCAGGGAATTCCAGAGCTTGGGGCCTAGGCAACAGAAGGCACGGCCGCCAATGGTTGAGCGATTTATAATCGGGGATGCTCAAGGCCAGAATTTGAGGAGCGCAGATATCTCTGGTGGGGTTGAGGGGCTGAAGGAGATTAGAGATGGGAAGGGGCGAGGCCGTGGAGGGATTTGAAAACCAGGATGAGAATTTTGAAATGGAGGTGTTGCTTAACCAGCGGCCAATGTAGGTCAGCGAACCCAAGGGGTGATGGGGGAACGGGACTTGGTGTGAGTTAGGACACGGGCAGCCGAGTTTTGGATGACCTCGCATTTACGTAGGGTAGAATGTGGGAGGCCAGCCAGGAGTGCGTTGGAATAGTCAAGTCCAGTCCAGCGGTAACAAAGGCATGGATGAAGGTTTCGGCAGCAGATGAGCTGAGGCAAGGGCGGAGACGGACAATGTTGGAGGTGAAATAGGTGGGCTTAGTTATGGTGCGGATATGTGGTCAGAAGCTCATTTCAGGGTCAAATATGATACCAAGGTTGCGAGCAGTCTGGTTCAGCCTCCGACAGATGTTAGGGAGAGGGATGGAGTCGGTGGCTAAGAGCGGAGTTTGTGGCGGGGACCGAGACAATGGCTTCGGTCTTCCCAATATTTAATTGGAGAAAATTTCTGCTCATCCAGAACTGGATGTCTGACGAGCAGTGTGTCAATTTAGAGACCGTGGAGGGGTCGAGAGAAGTGGTGATGAGGTAGAGCTGGGTTTAGTCAGCATACATGTGGAAACTGACGCAGTGTTTTTGGATGATGTCGCCAAGTGGCAGCATTTGGATGAGAAATAGGAGGCCAAGGATTGACCCTTGGGGGACCTCTGAGGTAACTATGCGGGAGCGGGAAGAGAAGCCATTGCAGGTGATTTTCTGGCTATGATTATCATAGAAATTTACGGCACAGAAGGAGGCCATTCGGCCCATCTTATCCACCCCGGCTGACAAAGAGCTATCCACTCTAATCCCAATTTCCAGCACTTGGTCCGTAGCATTGTAGGTTACAGCACTTCAAGTGCATATCCAAGTACTTTTTAAATGTGATTGAGGGTCTCTGCCTCGACCACTCTTTCAGGCAGTGAGTTCCAGACCCCACCACCCTCTGGGTGAAACAATTTCTCCTCAAATCCTCTCTAAATCTCCAACCAATTTCTTAAAATCTATACCCCCCTGGTTATTGACCTCTCTGCTAGGGGAAATGGGTCCTTCCTATCCACTCTATCTAGGCCCCTCTTAATTATAGACAGCTCAATTAGGTCCCCCCTCCGCCTCCTTTGTTCAAAAGAAAACAACCCCAGCCTATCCAATCTTTCCTCATAGCTAAAATTCCCCAGTCCTGGCAACATCCTTGTAAATCTCTTCTGTACCCTCTCTAGTGCAATCACATCCTTCCTGTAATGTGGTGACCAGAACTGCACGCAGTACTCTAGCTGCGGCCTAACTAGTGTTTTATACAGTTCAAGTATAACCTCCCTGCTCTTATATTCTACGCCTCTGCTAATAAAGGCAAGTATCCCGTATGCCTTCTTGACCACCTTATCTACCTATCCTGCTACCTTCAGGGATCTGTGGACATGCACTCCAAGGTCCCTCTGATCCTCTCTGATCCTCTCTACTTCCTCAGTGTCCTACCATTTATAGTGTATTCCCTTGCCTTGTTAGCCCTCTCCAAATGCATTACCCCTCACTTCTCCAAATGGAATTTCATTTGCCACTGTTCTGCCCACCTGACTAGTCCATTGATATCTTACTGCAGCTGCCTTCATTATCAACCACATGGCCAATTTTTGTATCATCTGCAAACTTCTTAATCATACTTCCTACATTCAAGTCCAAATCATTGATAGGTACCACAAAAAGCAGAGGACCCAGTACTGAGCCCTGCGGAACCCCACTGGAAACAGCCTTCCAGTCACACAAACACCCATCAACCATTACCCTTTTGTTTCCTGCCTCTGAGCCAATTTTGGATCCAATTTGCCATGGATCCCATGGGCTTTTACTTTTGTGACCAGTCTGCCATGCGAGATCATATCAAATAGATAGATAAATGAATACCACCTAAAAGGACAAGGGCAGCAGGCGCATGGGATCCCATCACCTGCAAATTCCTCTCCAAGTCACACACTATCCTGACTTGGAAATATATCACCGTTCCTTCATCATCGCTGGGTCAAAATCCTGGAACTCCCTCCCTAACAGCACTGTGGGAGTAACTTCACCACATGGGCTGCAGCGGTTCAAGAAGGCAGCTCACCACCACCTTCTCGAGGGCAATTTGGAATGGGCAATAAATGCTGGCATTGCCAGCGACACCCAAATCTTCTGAACAATTTTTTTTTTTTTTTAAACAGCAGCACTCTTTTCCCCCCCCCCCCCCCCTCCCTTCAGAGTATTCACCTTGGTGGTTATTCAGTGTTCCTAAAGCTTACAAAAAGACTTTTGTTTTGGCTCCATTTGCAAAACTCCCTGCTGCTTTTGAAATACTGGAGCAAATTAAAGGTGTCCTGGCTCCGTTTGGATCCACACACTCGCTTTAGATAAGTGAGCTATTTTAAATCGACTCTTCTGGCTTGTGCTGGTGCTCGCACTATCTGAATGGACTTCTTTTAGTCTCAAAGGCTCCAGCTGTGTTCGTTCTTCCCTGTTCACTCTGCTTCACTTTACACTGTATGTAACGTGCTGCTTGCCTCGTTCTAAATAGTAGATTGCATGGAGGTTCTTCAGCTCTCACCAAATGGATCATACATTCAGTGTTGGGGGACCATAGGGTGGAGGAATTGTTCTAACAAAGAGCCGACACAGATACTGTAGTTCAAGCAGTCTCCCTCCCTTCTGTGCTGTGAGGTTCCCTGCGGATGGTGTAGCTTCCTGTACATTTGGTCATCTTTTGGCCGGAGCAGTTGACTTGGAAAGAATTTGATTTTGCTGAGTGACAATCTGTTCACTGGCACACCATAAATGACAGGACATACCTAAGGAAAGATGTACTTGCCGTAGAGGGAGTGCAACGAAGGTTCAACTGATTCCTGGGATGGCGGAGAATTGAGTAAACTAGGCCTGTATTCTCCTGAATTCAGAAGAGAGGGGATCTCATACAAAATTATTACAGGGCTTGATCGGGTGGATGCTGGGAGAATGCTTCCCTTGGCTGGGGCGTCTAGAACCAGGGGCCACAGCCTCAGGATAAAGGGTCGGCCATTCAGGACTGAGATGAGAAGAAATTTCTTCACACAGAGGGTGGTGAATCTTTGGAATTCTCTACCCCAGAGGGCTGTGGAGGCCCAGTATTCAAAACAGAAGTCGATAGATTTCTGACTAGTAAAGGCATCAAGGGATATGGCGATAGGGCCGGTCAATGGACGGCGGAACAGGCTCGAGAGGCCGAATGGCCTACTCCTGCTCCTATTTCTTATGACAGACGAGAAAGAAATTTATACAGTGCATTTCATGATCACGGATGTCCCAAAGTGCTTTACAACCAATGAAGTACAGTACTTTTGAAGTAAAAACAGAAAATGCTGGAAATACTTAGCAGGTCAGACAGCATCTGTATAGAGAGAGAAACAGAGTTAACGTTTCAGTTCGATTACTTTTTTTTCTCTCTCTACAGATGCTGTCTGACCTGAGTATTTCCAGCATTTTCTGTTTTTATTTCAGATTCCAGCATCTGCAGTATTTTGCTTTTGTATAAGTACTTTTGAAGTATGGTTATTGTTGTAATGTAGGAAACGGACAGCCAATTTGCACACCGCAAGCTCCCACAAACAGCAATGAGATGACTTTGAAATAGTGCCATAGGATCTCTTGCGTTCATCAGAGAGCAGACGGGGCCTCGGTTTAACGCCTCATCTGAAAGACGGCCCTTCCGACAGTGCAGCACCCCCTCAGTACTGCGCTGGAGCGTCAGCCTAGATCTTGTGCAAGTCTCTGGAGAGGGACTTCTGACTCGAGTGCTACCAGCTGAGCCATAGCTGACACTTGGGGACATAGAAAGCACAGATGGTTCCCCCCCCCACCCCCACACACCCTCTCCTCCTCCTCTTTCTCGCTCCTCCCAATACACCAGCAACAGGTGGGTTTGGTGTTGAGAATGTTTTAATTGGCAGCAAGTAAATATGTGCTTTATGGTGCTAATGACCTTTGAACTGAGAACAAGTACTCTGAGTTATCAATTTGTATAATACAAAAAAAATTAAGTTATTGAAGTATGTTCCAGTCTTGAAACATAAACCAAAATCAAGCCTGTGTGAGAAGAGTCTGGGTCAATTTATTTAAAAAAAAAAAAAAAAAAAAAAAATGTTGTAAATCACCTCCGATTCTAGTGGCTCAATTGATGGGATTGTGCATCCTGTTCTAGAGGCCCATTCATTTGATCCGGGTGTTCACATTTTTGTTTGCAGGCAAGATGACTGACATTACAACTTGAGATTCTTTCACTTCCCTTGCAGTACATTGGCAAAATATCTCCCACTGCATTGGTCAAAAATATCAACTAATGTTAGGCAAAAGAGTGAATAATGTCCGCAGTTATTTGGCAGGTAGGGTAGCAAACCTCGGCCCTGGAGCCCAGCTCCACTGACAGACATGGGGTGGGGCAACACTACCAGCTGCCGGCCTGGCCCGGTATTGACCCTCTTCCAAATCCTGAGGCCGTGTGCCCATGCCATTCACCGTGCTCCCTTTTGGGGTCTGCCAGTGGACGGACAGGAGGATCGCCAGAGAGACACCTTGTTTACTGCCGTGGTCGGCCTTGGCTTAGTGGTAGCATGTTTGCCCGAGTCAGAAGATCGTGGGTTCAAGTCCCACTCCAGAGACTTGAGCACAAAATCTAGGCTGACACTACAGTACAGTTCTGAGGAAGTGCTGCACTGTCTGAGGTGCTGTCTTTCGGATGAGATATTAAACCGAGGCCCAGTCTGCCCTCGGGTGGATGTAAAAGATCCCATGACGCTATTCGAAATGAAGGGGAGTTCTCCCTGGCCTGTGTTTATCCCTCAACCAGTGTCTTGAAAACAGATTATCTGGCCATTTTCACATTGCTGTATGTGGAACCTTGCTCTGTGCAAATTGGCTGCAGTGCTACTAGATTTCAACAGTGACTATACTTCAAATGTACTTGACTAACGCTTTGGGATGTCCTGAGCTCGTGAAACGTGCTGTATAAATCTTTCGTCGTTCATGCTTTTTTGAGGGGCTTGGGTCAAAGAAGTCATTGTTTCTCTTGGCAATAATTGCCATTCAGAAACTGGCACTAGGCCCCCGCTTCAAGCCTTGTACAGTAAGTGTACCGTAGGCACGCTTTAACCTGGCAGCAGGGAAGATGGGGCCAACAGTATTTGGCGGCAGAGGTCACTTTGGCAGTCCAGTCTCCTCCTGATAAAGTTGGGATGGAAAGGAACCAGAAGCCTTGGCCTGCTGGAGCCCCCTCTCCAATCTCCCAGGAGAGTCAGAATATTGGGGAACGGACTTCAGAGGGCTGAGTGGACTCTTCTTGTCCTTATTGCAATTGTTATAATCAGATCCCTTTTATTCTTGAATATGCCAATGCTCCCCTGGCCGGTCTTCCACCTTCCATCAACTTCAGCTCACACCAAAAATTCTGCTGCCTTTATTCAAACTCTCACATCACCACTGTGCTCGCTGACCTACATTGGCTCCTGGTCCAGCAACATCTTGCGTTTAAAAATTCTCATCCTTGTGTTCAAATCCCTCCATGGCCTCTCTTTTCCCCCTCCCCCCTCCTCCTCCAGACCCTTGGAGATCTCTGCGCTCTTCCAATTCTGGCCACTTGAGCATCCCCTATTTTCTTCGCTCCACCATTGGCGGCTGTGCCTTCAACTGCCTCGGCCCTAAGCTCTGGAATTCCCTCCTTAAGCATCTCTACCTCTTTTTTAAGACACTCCCTAAAACCTACCTCTACGACGAAGCTTTTGGTCACCTGCCCTAATGTCTCCTTGTGTGGCTCGGTGTCGAATATTTGTCTGCTAACACTCCTGTGAAGCGCCTTGGGACCTTTTGCTATGTTAAAGGTGCTATATAAATACAAGTTGTTCAGGTTTCAGTGGATGTTGGGAGATTCCATGGCAGAAGAGTTCTGCTGGTGTCATGGCCAAGGTTCCTCCCTCAAGCAATACTGCCAGAAATGGATGAACTGGTTATATATCTTGCTTGTTTATGGGACCTCGCTGTCCCATAAAATGTCTGCTGCATTCCGGTGCGTAACAAGTAACTGCATTTCAGTGGTTCATAGTCTGGAAGCACTTTGGGCTGTTTGAGTTACAATGTGATGCTATATAACTGGAACCCTTCTACCCTGCAGTCAGCCAGTCAAGGTCAAGGTAATCTTTTTTGTTTAAAAAAAAAAAAAAAAAAATCTCCCATTTGCCAAGTTACAGCAGCCTAGTTTTTCCTTTTGTGCTTTCTGCCACCGTTTTCATGCTTGACAAACAGGTCTGCCTTTTGGTGAGTGTTGCTCTCAAAAGCACGTGAACTGAGGAGGTGTTTCGGTTTGAGGGATTAGGCTCCCACATCAGTGAACAATGTGACTGGCCGTTTATGTAATGGACACAGATGAGCGTGAGGTGGGGGCAGTGTGGTGGAACGATTGCTCCCTGCGTGTGGCATTTCCTTTTGGGAACTTGTAGTGCACAAACCTGATTTTTGGTCATGACTCCAAATAAAATGCTGCTGCTGTATTGTGTTACAAGGAGAATAAAGAACACAAATGTGAGGTTATCCACTTTGGAAGTAAGAATGAAAAAGCAAATTATTATTTAAATAGAGTGTTCACTATATGGAGAAAGACGATGCAGACATAGAAATCGGGCAAGGGGACTGTGACATACTTGAACATATTAGCATCGAGAGGGAGGAGGTGCTAGCGGTTTTAGCGGGCCAAAAAGTGGATAAATCCCCAGGCCCGGACGAGATGTATCCCAGGCTGCTGTGGGAGGCAAGGGAGGAGATTGCAGGGGCTCTGACACTAATTTTCAGAACCTCTCTGGCCACAGGGGATGTACCAGAGGACTGGAGAACAGCTAACGTAGTACCATTATTCAAGAAGGGTAGCAGGGATAAACCAGGGAATTACAGGCCAGTGAGTCTAACATCTGTGGTGGGGAAATTATTGGAAAAAATTCTGAGGGACAAAATTAATCTCCACTTGGAGAGGCAAGGATTAATCGGGGATAGTCAGCATGGCTTTGTCAAGGGTAAATCATGTCTGACAAATCTGATCGAATTTTTCGAGGGGGTGACTAGTGGGGTGGCTGAGGGAAATGCTGTGGATGTGGTTTACATGGACTTCAGTAAAGCTTTTGACAAAGTCCCGCATAGGAGACTGGTCAAGAAGGTAAGAGCCCATGGGATCCAGGGTGCCTTGGCGCGTTGGATCCTAAACTGGCTGAGTGGCAGGAGGCAGAGGGTGATGGTCGAAGGTTGCTTTTGTGACTGGAAGCCTGTGTCCAGTGGGGTACCTCAGGGATCGGTGCTGGGTCCCTTATTGTTTGTGATCTACATAAATGATTTGGATGAGAATGTAAAAGGGATGATCAGTAAGTTCGCAGATGACACAAAAATTGGTGGGGTGGTAAATTGCGAGGAGGAAAGCCTCCGGCTACAGGACGATATAAACGGGTTGGTCAGATGGGCGGAAAAGTGGCAAATGGAATTTAACCCTGAAAAGTGCGAGGTGATGCATTTTGGACGGACACATAAGGCAAGGGAATACACAATGAGTGGTAGGACCCTAGGAAGTACAGAGGGTCAGAGGGACCTTGGTGTACATGTACATAGATCCCTGAAGGCAGCGGAACAGGTAGATAAGGTGGTTAAAAAGGCATATGGGATACTTGCCTTCATTAGCCGAGGCATAGAATATAAGAGCAGGGAGGTTATGATGGAGCTGTACAAAACGCTGGTGAGGCCACAGCTGGAGTACTGTGTGCAGTTCTGGTCGCCTCACTATAGGAAGGATATGATTGCTTTGGAGAGGGTGCAGAGAAGATTCACCAGGATGTTACCTGGGAAGGAGCGCCTCAGCTATGAAGAGAGGCTGGACAGGCTGGAGTTGTTTTCCTTGGAGCAAAGAAGGCTGAGGGGGGACCTGATTGAGGTGTACAAAATGATGAGGGGCATAGATAGGGTAGATAAAGAGGAACTTTTCCCCTTAGTGGGGGGGTCAATAACAAGGGGGCATAGATTCAGGGTAAGGGGCAGGAGATTTAGAGGGGATTTGAGGAGGAACTTTTTCACCCAGAGGGTGGTTGGAATGTGGAACTCAATGCCTGAAAGGGTGGTGGAGGCAGGAACCCTCACAACATTCAAGAAGCATTTGGATGAGCACTTGAAATGCCATTGCATACAAGGCTATGGACCAAATGCTGGAAAATGGGATTAGACTGGACAGGGATGGATGGGCGGCGCAGACACGATGGGCCGAAGGGCCTCTTTCTGTGCTGTAAAACTCTATGACTCTGAGTGAGACTACAAAATGCTGCAGTGCAAAGGGATCTGGGGGTCCGAGTACATGAAACACAAAGTTAGCATGTAGGTACAGCAAGTAATTAGGAAGGCTAATGGAATGTTGACCTTTATTGCAA
The DNA here is from genome assembly GCF_052327205.1 of Somniosus microcephalus. Classification (NCBI taxonomy): domain Eukaryota; kingdom Metazoa; phylum Chordata; class Chondrichthyes; order Squaliformes; family Somniosidae; genus Somniosus; species Somniosus microcephalus. Next base: position 365,025,360 of record NC_140988.1, read on the forward strand.
GGGGTATGGAGTATAAAAGTAGGGAAGTTTGGATGCAACTGTACAGGGCGCTGGTGAGACCGCACCTGATGTACTGCGTACAGTTTTGGTCTCCATATTTCAGGAAGGATATACTTGCATTGGAGGCAGTTCAGCGAAGGTTCACTAGGTTGATTCCTAGGATGAAGGGGTTGACTTATGATGAAAGGTTGATCAGGTTGGGCCTATACTCATTGGAGTTTATCCCTTACTACTTAAGGCTAAAAGGATCAAGGGGTATGGGGAGAAAGCAGGGACAGGGTACTGAGTTTGGATGATCAACCATGATCTCATTGAATGGCGGAGCAGGCTCGAGGGGCCGAATGGCCTACTCCTGCTCCTATCTTCTATGTTTAAAAGAATGAGAGCTGATCTTATTGAAACATATAGGGGTAAAAATTTGATTGCTTTGCGCTTCCCGTTGGCACCCTAAGAGGGCGCCAACTGGGTGCAAAGCAACTAGCGCCTGGGCGTGGTGCCGCCCACGCCTCCCGTGAAATTCAGCAGGTGGTTAGCTGTGGCGCTGCACCGCCATCGCCGTGCACAGCGCCCCATTCACTATCTTTGGGAGCGCCCCCTGACTTACCGCCAGACGCCATGTCTGATGGGGCCGGGGGCCTACCTGTGGTCGGGGAGGCGCTATTTTTAAAGGAGAGGTGCGGAGCGGCCATTTCTGTTGCTGGCCGCCTGCCTGTGCTCCCGCCCCCGGCCTCCTGAACCACCCATGCCCCCCACCGCGGAGTGTCGGCTGCGCTCAGAGTCCGGCACTTCTCGAGTGCTGGGCTCTTTTGCCACCTCTCCCGATCCCTGGGGGCCCAGGTGGGCCCCGGATCGCACTGCGCAAGGCCCCTCCCCTTTAAGAAGGGGAGGAAGGCCTGCAATACCGCGGCGCCCCAAGAGGAATAAGAGGGATGCAGTGTGCTTCCAGTAACGCCCCACTTCCCTCTTGGGCGCTACCACTCAATTTCCATCTTGGGGCACTGCTCAATTTTTGGCCGATAAGATTGAGGGGGATTGACAGGGTGGATGCTGAGAGGATGTTTCCCCTAGTGGGGGCATCTAGAACCAGGGGGCATAGTTTCTGAATAAGTGGTCGCCCATTTAAGACTGAGATGAGGAGGCATTTCTTCTGAGGGTCATGAATTTTTGGAATACTCTACCCCGGAGAGCTGTGGAGGCGGAGTCATTGAATATATTCAAGGCGGAGATTGACAGACATTCGAACTACAAGGGGTATGGGGGAGAGAGCGGGAAAGTGGTGTTGAGGTGGTGGTGCGGCTAAGATTGGATCAGCCATAATCTTATTGAATGGCGGAGCAGGCTTGAGGGGTCAATTGGCCGACTTCTGCACCTGTTTCTTATGCAGAGACACACCTGCCATTCAGTGGCTGCGAGACAGTTGAGGGGATCCAATGATGACAATCCATTTCTGCCGTCTTTGAACAATCTTTTCCCCCCTCAATCTTTGGAGCCATTCCCGGCACCAGAATGCCCAGGCCCTTTAGTGACATGCCGTATCCAGGGCAGTTATTCTGGATATTTTTTTTTTCTCGCATGCTTAGTTCTCTTGGTTTTTGGTTCATTAATTCTGCTACTATAGTGGAATGTGCTGCCATCCTGGCTTTTTACCTTTGTTTGATGCTGTGGCATAAATACTAGCAGCAGGATGGCAGGGCCAGGTCAGAGCAGAGGTGTGCCTGGATTTTTAATTTTTTTTAATTTTTTTATTTTATTTTAATCTCGTTTACTAGGGGCACACTGTATCTTATGTACACCATAGGTTTTCCAAGTCTGATTTTTTTTTTAATGTCTTTTCTAGGGCGAGGTTACCCTAATGTATTGAGCTCAGTGTCTGATAAATTTGGTGCTCTATACTGCTTCTGCATCCGCTGATTTCCCTGCCCCCTCCCAGCCCTGTTATTCCTGTGGCTATGTACTAACAAAACTGTGGCGGTGCGGTTTCCCTCTGGCCGGCTGACCTTGTCCTCGAAACTTGCGATAGGGGATCTTCAGGAGTTTATATATTCACACACCGATTCGGAAACCACAGCGCACGCTCTCTGGATGTGCCGCACTTCTTTGTAGCAGTTTCTTTATAAAACCGTTATCTTCTGACCCTATCTCATCTGACTCAGTTTAAAAGATGTTGCAGGAGACCTTGTGTATGCTGTAGGAATGAGCGCTCTTTGTGTGTGTGTGCGTGTTTAGGTTTAAATTGTACTAAAGCACTCTCCCTCTCCAAAGATGTAAACAACATGCCCTCTTGTACAAGTCGTTTCCCCATCAGGACTTTTTTTTTTATTTTTTATTTTTTTTAAAGTTGAGCCATTGCAAGGAATTCTGATTAAAGGGCCTTTTTTAAATATTTTATTGCAGTGTAAGGAAGCTAACCAGTGCTCTGTTTACCAGGACTGTGTTGTGTACTGTCGCTGAGCAATTTATGTGAGGGCAACGCCAGGAATCTGCTTGCATCAGCATTAGATGCAGACTTGACTCTTTTCCAAATGGAAACGTTGTTTTGAATTTTAGGGTAACAATTTAATAAAAAATAAAAAAAAAACCCCCTCGCTTCAAAGTTTGAAAGTAAAACGTTCAAGACCGAACCACAGTTTCCTGCCGCATAGCATCGTAGAACCAGACAACACAGAAGGAAGCCATTCGGTCCATCGTGCCTGTGCCAGCTCTTTGAAAGAGCTATTTAATTTGTTCTTTCACTCCCGCCCCCCCCACCCATAGCCCTGCAATGATGAATGTGAATGATACAATCACACAGAATAAGTTTCTTCCTAATGGTGGTGAAGTCACGAGTCACAATACATGCCAACTATCTGTGTACCATGCCGTCGCTCAGTGTTTTGATATCTGATCTTCGGTTGTGGGCAATGGATATCAGCAGTTCCTTTCCGACGCTGCTATTTCTTCCCTGTGTGTAGAACTGTCTTTCGTACTGTAGTGGAAAATTTCTACCTCGCAGAAAAAGAGGTGACCTGATCGAGGTCTTTAAAATGTTAAAGGGGATTTGATGGGGTAGACGGAGAGAAGATGTGGCGGAGTTCAAAACTAGGAGTCATGAATATAAAATAGTCACTGATAAATCCAATGAGGAATTTAGCAGACTCTACTCCGAGTGGTCAGAATGTGGAACTCGCTACCACACGGAGTAGCTGAGCCACTTGCATTTAAGGGGCAGCAGGATAAACACACGAGGGAGAAAGGACTAAGATATGCTGACCGGGTGCGATGATGTCAGGTGGGAGGGGGCTCGTGTGGAGCATAAATACCTGCATAGACTTGTTGGGTCGATTCTTGCAGTAAATTCTATTCTATGCACATTATTGCAAATTTATGCCCTTAAACCGGCAGCAGCACCTGCGGCGGGTGGTAATGGTGGGGGTTGAAGTGTGTCGGTGTGAACTGGAGGGGAGTGGAGAGGACTGCGAGCAAAAACTATGGGCAGCTAGAAGGAGGTTAGCGCTAGCTTAAATTGAGCGGAAGAGGAGGAGAAAAGTGCCAGATGGATTTGGGGGGGTGGGAGGAAGGAGTGGAGTGTCAGAATAATTGAAGGGGGCAACATCACAGATAAATTGAGAAGGATGGGGTGAGGGATTAGAGTGGTAACATAAATCAGGAAATGGGGGTGGGGTGGAGAAAATGCGTCTCTGAATTGGGTAAGACGTGAGGGGAGTCATTATTGGTGCTTATCCGTGAAAGACTGCAAGTGTTTCCACAAGAAATGAGGGCAATCTCTGCAGTTTTTACCCTAATTTTCTGTGGTAGCAGTGATAGATTTCAGAAGAAACTGCTTTACCCAAACAGTGGTGTGAATTAAATTTAACGTGGAAAAGAGCGAAGTGATACATTTTGGTAAGAACAACGAGGAGAGGCAATGTAAACCTAAAGGGGCTGCATGAACAGAGACCTGGGGGTATATGTGCACAATTTGTTGAAGGTGGCAGGGCAGGTTGAGAAAGCGGTTAAACATAGAAACCTAGAAGATAGGAGCAGGAGTAGGCCATTCGGCCCCTCGAGCCTGCTCTGCCATTCAATGAGATCATGGCTGATCATCCAAATTCCGTACCCTGCCCCTGCTTTCAACCCATACCCCTTGATCCCTTTAGCCTTAAGAAATATATCTAACTCCTTGAATATATTTAATGAATTGGCCTCAACTGCCTTTTGTGGTAGAGAATGCCACAGGTTCTCCACTCTCTGGGTGAAGAAATTCTTCCTCATCTCTGTCCTAAATGGCTTACCCCTTATCTTTAGACTGTGACCCCTGGTTCTGGACTCCCCTGCCATCGGGAACATCCTTCCTGCATCTAGTCTGTCTAGTCCTGTTAGAATTTTATAAGTTTCAATGAGATCCCCTCTCATTCTTCTAAACTGCAGCAAATATAAGCCCAATCGACCCAATCTCTCCTCATACGTCATTCCTGCCATCCCAGGTATCAGCCTGGTGAACCTTCACTGAACTCCTTCCATGGCCAGAACATCCTTCCTCAGATAAGGTGACCAAAACTGCACACAATACTCAAGGTGTGGTCTCACCAAGGCCCTGTACAACTGCAGCAAGACATCCTTGCTCCTGTACTCAAATCCTCTCTCTATGAAGGCCAACATACCATTTGCCGCTTTAACCGCCTGTTGTACCTGCATGCTTACCTTCAGCGACTGGTGCACAAGGAGTGGCGATGCCGGTGTTGGACTGGCGTGGACAAATGTAAGAAATCACACAACACCAGGTTATAGTCCAACAGCTTTATTTGAAATCACAAGCTTTCGGAGTGCTGCTCCTTCGTCAGGTGAAGTGGAGAGATGCATAAAAACACAGCTTATATAGTCAGAGAATAATGTCAGATGTTTACAGGTAATCTTTCTAACTGCCATTTATCACACCTCGGCAGAGAGATAATCACAGCAATCAAAGGTTGTGATTTCAAATAAAGCTGTTGGACTATAACCTGGTGTTGTGTGATTTCTTGCATAGGTGCACAAGGACACCCAGGTCTCGTTGCACTTCCTTCTCCCAATCTATTGCCGTTCAGATAATCTGCCTTCCTGTTTTTGCCACCAAAGTGGATAACCTCTCATTTATCCACATTATACTGCATCTGCCCAATCACCCAACCTGTCCAAATCATACTGGAGTTTCTCGGCATCCTCCTCACAGCACACACGCCCACCCAGCTTTGTGTCATCTGCAAACTTGGAGATATTACATGTAGTTCCCTCATCTAGATAATTAATATATATTGTGAATAGCTGGGGTCCTAGCACCGATCCCTGCGGTACCCCACTAGTCACTGCCTGGCACTTGGAAAAAGACCAGTTTATTCCAACTCTTTGCTTCCTGTCTGCCAACCAGTTCTCTATCCAAATCAGTACCTTACCACCAATCCCATTGATGCGCTATCAATTACTCATAAAAGACTGAGAGTTAAGAGAGTAACTAAAGGCTTTTATTAACAAAAGAATGAAGGTCTGCCTCGAGTGGTCGACCGGTCCAGAAATACAAAGGGCTGGGGAGCAGTCACATTTATACTAGGACTTGTGGGAGGAGTCAGCCGAGGCATGTCCAGGCATGTACATGGTGGAATACAAAGTGGTTTACCACACCCATGTGCTTTAACTTTACATGCTAATCTCTTATGCGGGACCTTATTGAAAGCCTTCTGAAAGTCCAAATACACCACATCCACTGGTTCTCCTTTTATCTATTCTACCAGTTTATCCTCAAAACATTCCAGTAGATTAGTTAAGCATGATTTACCTTTTGTAAATTCAATGTTGACTTTGTCCGATCCTGTCACTGTTTTCAAAGTGCTCTGCTATTGCATCTTTTATAATGGACTCTAGCATTTTCCCCACTACCGATGTCAGGCTTACCGGTCTATAGTTCTCCGTTTTCTCTCTACCACCTTTTTTGAATAGTGGGGCTACATTAGCTACCCTCCAATCCATGGGAACTGTTCCAGAGTCTATAGAATTTTGGAAGATGACCAGCAATGCATCTACTATTTCTAAGGCCACTTCCTTAAGTACCCTAGGATGTAGATTAGCAGGCCCTGGGGATTTATCGGCCTTCAATGCCGTCAATTTCCCTAACACCGTTTCCCTACAAATACTGATTTCATTCAGTTCCTCCCTCTCATTAGACCCTATGTTCCTGACATCTCTGGGAGGTTATTTGTGTCCTCCTTTGTGAAGACACAACCAAAGTATGTATTTAATTGGCCTGCCATTTCTTTGTTCCCCATTATAAATTCCCCTGATTTCTGACTGCAAGGGACCTACACTTGATATATATAGAAGCTTTTACAGTTTTTATGTTCCCTGCAAGCTTACACTCATTCTATTTTTCACCCTCTTAATTAATCCCTTTGTCCTCCTTTGCTGAATCCTAAACTGCTCCCAATCTTCAGGTTTGCTGCTTTTTCTGGCCAATTTATGGATCCGTGGATCTTATGCTATCCCTAATTTCCCTTGTTAGCCACGGTTGAGTCACTTTTTTGTTTTTGTTTAATTTGTTATGCCAAACAGGGATGAACAAATGCTGTAGTTCATCCATGCGATCTTTAAATTGCCTATCCACCGTCAACCCTTTAAGTAACGTTCCCCAATCCATCCTAGCCAACTCGCGCCTCATACCATCGTAGTTTCCTTTATTTAAATTCAGAACCCTAGTCTGAGTCAACTACTTCACTCTCCATCTTAATGAAGAATTCGATCATATTATGATCGCTCCGCCCCAAGTGGCCTCGCCCAACAAGATTGCTAATTAATCCTTTCTCATTACATAATACCCAGTCTAAGCTTAAAGCATATGGGCTTCATAAATAGAGGTGTAGGGCTGGATTTTCATTGGTCCGTGGAGTCGGGTTTGGAAGCGTGGGGGGGGTTTAAAATCCCGAAATTGGGGGTCCCGATCCCAACCCGCCTCCATGCCAGTTTCAAAGGAGGCAGATACCCGACCTGTGCTGGGACCTGCCTCCCTGACGCGGGAAGGGGATTAGTGCCAATTAACTGCCTGTTAAACACGTAGTTAGCAGGCAGTTTTTAGCCTAATCCCTATTTTCATTGAAATGTGGAATTCCTGATGGCTCCAAACCATGCCAAGTTAGCGAGGCGGGCCATTTGGATGAAGGGCTTGGAGGGGCCGAGATGGCCGGTGTTCAGGTGAGTGATTGGTGCTTGAGTGCAGAGGTAAGTGTATTTGGTGTGTTTAAAGAAGTTCTACTAACCTTTACTTACCTTTACAGCCTTCCTTCCTTCAGGTCTCGGGAGTCCCTCATCTCACCGGCACAGAAAACAGAATGGCTGCCAGCTGTCAAAATCTGCAGCATTCTGCTTTCTGTTCTGGGGAGATCGCTAAATCATCCTGAGAGGAAGGCATTAACCTGGAGTACAGCTGTCAAACACTGATATTTCATCTGTCAAAAGGTCTTGACAGATGAAATCTCAATCTGTGACGTCACCTGTTGCCGGGTGGCCCTTAATTGGCCCGCTGGGCGGGCTCAACAAAGTCAATAAAGTCTAAATTGCGTGGGTTGGCTTGAACTCTATGGAGGCGGGACTACAACCCCAAAAGTTGTAGCCCTGCCTCCTACTTGACAACTCAATGAAAATCCAGCCCATAGAGTGCAAAAGCAAGGAAGTTATGATGAACCTGCATAAAACACTGGTTCGGCCTCAACTGGACTATTGTCCCCAATTCTGGGCACCGCACTTTAGGGAGGATGTGAAGGCCTTGGAGAGGGTGCAGAAAAGATTTACAAGAACGGTTCCAGGGACGAGGGACTTCAGTTACGTGGCTAGACTGGAGAAGTTGGGGTTGCTCTCCTTGGAGCAGAGAAGGTTGAGAGGAGATTTGATAGAGGTGTTCAAAATCATGAGGGGTCTGGACAGAGTAGATAGAGAGAAACTGTTCCCATTGGCGGAAGGTTCAAGAACCAGAGGACACAGATTTAAGCTGATTGGCAGAAGAACCAAAGGCGACATGAGGGGGGGAAATTTTTTTTTTTATGCAGCAAATGGTTAGGATCTGGAATGCAGTGCCTGAAAGGGTGGTGGAGACGGATTCAATTGTGGCTTTCAAAAGGGAATTGGATGTACCTGAAGGGGAAAAAAATTTCAGGGCTACGGGGAAAGGGCGGGAGAGCTGTTTTAGGCCCCCTCTCCATTGAAAGTTTTAGATTGTCCAACAAACTGTTCGCATTGTACAAAATATGATTGCAGAGTGAGCGAGCAGGTAAGTGTTGAGCAATGCGGCTGAGCGGAGTCTGGTGTTCATGCCTCTGATGTGGGGTGGGCGTTTCCAGTGACCCATTTCTTTTGGATGTGAGTTTTATTTTCTGGCCTGCAACAGGGAAAGAAATGGTGTGCCTTTTTAAACTTCCTTTGCCACAGTAGGTGATTTTCCCCTCGTGCCAGCCTGTAAATAAACGTAAATTTTGAAAACCTGAAGTATGTAGTTTGCTTGTTGAACTTGTGCTAGTGCCATCAAAACTTGACCAGGAGTAAACCCTTACAGCGTCAGCTTGATCCTCTTTTAATGAGCATAACCTGACCGCTCTTTTCCTCTTGGTTGAAAACCAGGAGATGTAATTTGTGTCCCAGTTCTTGCACTTTTTTCCTTTTAACCTCTCAACATCTTGTGATACTTGGTTTCACTCGTTGTTTGTATGTCCCTGGCATCTGCCTAGTTGCTAAACTCCACACGATCCCAGTAACTTCCTCTTTTTTTTTTTCAGACCCTGCCAGCCAGCAACCCTCGCATCCAAACATCCTTTTTTTTTTTTTAAAACCCTCCATGACCTTGCCCTCTTTCCCCCTCCCCATCTCTGCAACCTCCTCCAGCCCTGTAACCCTCCGAGATCTTTGCGCTCCTCCAATTTTGGCCTCTTGCGCATCCCTGATTCTCACCGCTTCACCGTCGGCGGCCGTGCCTTCAGCTGTCTAGGCATTGAGCTCTGGAATTCCCTCCCTCCGCTTCTCTGCCTCCTTTTTAAGCTGCTCCTTTAAAAACCTCCTTTGAGCAAGTTTTTGGTCACCTATCATGACGTGGCTCGGTGTCAAATTTTGTCTGATTTACGCTCCTGTGAAGCGCCTTGGGATGGCTTACCATGTTAAAGACACTGTTGTTGTAGTCATCGTCGAAGCCTATTTTTCTTCAGTGATGATCTACTGCTGTCTCCCAGCATTGACCCACACACGTCCTGCTGGTTTGGGGAGCAGGGGGGTGGGGGTGGTGGTGAAGGATCGCTGCTTCCCCCTTCCCACCTGTGTCCATTTCTTCAATAGCAGTCTGGGTGTGAGGGGAGGTGCAGCGAATGGTTTATAAAGTGTGGGAAGGGATTGTACATTGTGTACACGTACTTCTTTTCAGAGGTCCTTGAATAACGTTAAAGGTAAAATAGCTTTCAAAATTTTAACCTCTGTTTTGACATCTTTCGAAAGACACCCAAGTGCATGTGACTCCTGACTCTCTCTCTCTCTCTCTCTCTCTCTCTCTCTCTCTCTTGCAGTACCTGAAGTTGAAGAACTTTGAGGAGGAGGTGCGAGCCCACCGAGACCTGGACAACTTTCTCGCGAAGGCCGGAATCCTGCTGGACGTATCTGCCCTGTCCCTTGACGATGTCCTGCGGGAGATGACCAAGCAGATCGCGGAGAACGCGGAGTCCAACTGCAACTTCGACGACGTCATGACCGGTTTATTCACTGATTCAGGCACTTTGAAAGAGGGCAATGGTAATGGTGCTATTGCATTGGCCCATAAATTAGCCCTGAAGGGGGACTTTCTTGATCTAACGTCTTGGCTGATCCTCTGGGTTTAGATTTTGGTTCCTGGATCTATCTTTTTTTACCGACTCCGAACCGGACCTTTTCCTCCGCTGCCTGTTGGTTGCTCAAAGGTTCCTGTACCTTCTCCTCCTCTGCTTCTACTAATCTCAGAATAAAACTCTTCACTTAAATCTCGTTCTCCAATTCCCATTTCCTTGCCTTTGCTCCTCCATGCGTCACGACGACTCTGCCACTGTCGACTTGTTCACTCGTCTCTGTCCTTGACGTTCCAGCAAATCGACCCATGTCTCCACCTCTCGTCGTTGCTCTACTGCAGCCCCCATTTTCTGCTCTTCAAGTTTAGAGGGCTGCAAACTTGCATGTACCTGGTGCATAATGATTTGCACTTGTATCGAGGCTTTACATAGTAAAATACCCCAAGGTGCTTTCCTTGGGACACGTCCCTCTCTCTCCACTTCAACAAAAAAAAAAAAAAAAAATCCAAACTCTACCATCTGTATTCTTCATTTACTGCCCATTTCTAAAGTCTGTGCATGTGTGGTTATGTTGCAGCTCTGTGCACCTCTCTGGGAACTTGTGTTTTGAATGCCTCTAGTCCAGCTTCTCAGCACCAAAACCGTTCTGGCCAATGTCCTCCTCTGGCCATGGTGCATTGCTCCTCCTTGTCCCCCTCTACCTCACTCCAGTGTTTGACCTGTTTAGCTTTCTCCAATGCCTCTCCTGCATGATCCCGTACTGTGGGATTGCTGTTGCACGGTTCCATTCCTACCTATCCGAATGTAGCTAAAGCATCCCCAGCAAAGGATTTTCTTCCCTTCCCTGAGTCCCCCAAGGATACATCATTGTCCTCTCCTCTTCCTCACTTGCTACCTCAGCGATGTCACCGGCAGGGGTAGGGTTGGCTTCTACACGCATGCTGATGATGCCCAACTCTACCTCTGAATCCCCTCTCTCGACTCCACAATAACCTCCGTGTTTTCAGACTGTCTGTCTGACATCAAGTCTTGGATGAGTCACAACTTTGTCCAACTGGATATGATTTTAAACTGCATTCCATCGCCACTGACTCCACCCGCCTCCCAGCCACTCACTCGGGCTTAACCAGACCATGTGAAACCTTGGCATCCTGTTGGACCCAGAGCTGAGCTTCAAACCCCTCATCCTATACATTAGCGAGACTGCTTATTTTCACTCCACAACATTCCCTCCCTCAGCCCCTCTTCTCCATGAATCTGGAACCTCCATACTCAACTTTTTCAGTGTTCTCATCACCGGCCTCCTACCCTCTACATAAACTTACAACTGCTCCAAAACGTAGCTGCCTGCATCCTATTGCAGAGTTGCTGTCTCCCACCACTCCCATCCTTGCTGATCTACAATTGCTAAAAGTCCCCCAGTGCGTCAACTATTAAAATCCTAGGGGGGAAAATTGGTTTGTTTTGCGCCTCCCGTTAGCACCCTAAGAGGGCACTAATGGGGCACAAAGCAACTAGCGCCCGGGCGCGGCGCCTCCTGCAAAATTCAGCGGGAGGTTGGCAGCGGCACTAACCGGTAGCTCCCCGCGGCACTGCGCCACTGGCAATGACGTCCTCACCGTGCCCAGCGCCCTGATCGCGATCTTTGAGCGTCCCCTGACTTGCCGCCAGACGCCATGTCCGACGGGGTCAGGGGGAGCCTACCTGCGGCCGGCGAGGTGCGGGGCAGCCATTTTTGTTGCTGGCCACCTGCCTGCGTCCCCAGCCTCCTGAACGGCCCACCCCACCGGCGTGTCGGCTGCGCTCCAAGAGCCTGGCACTTCTCGAGTGCCTGGCTCTTTTGCCGGCACTCCTGATCCCCGGGGACCCAGCTGGGCCCCGGGTCGCGCTGCGCAAGGTCCCTCCCCCTTTAAGAAGGGGAGGAAGGCCTGCAATAACGCGGTGCGATGTGCCGCAACGCGTGGCGCTGCAGCACATAGTGCCGTGATATTGACTCGCAGCGGCCCAAGAGGGATGTGGGGCGCTTCCAGTAGCACCCCGCTTCCCTCTTGGGGCGCAACCACTTAATTTCCGACGCGGGGGCGCTACTCAATTTTTAGCCCCTAGTCTTCCAATCGCCTCCTACCTTACCTCTGCAACCCTTAGCCTTGCATCCCCTTCAGTCTTCTGATCTTGGTTTTCTTTTCATCCGATCATTGGATGCAGCTTTCAGTCGCCTGGGCCCTACTCTGGAACTTGCTCCCTAAACCCTTCTGCCTCACCTCTGTTCTTTCCACCTTTAAAAAATCTTACGTCAAGTCAGCCTTACTAATGTCTTCGCCCTGTAATTAAATTTATTCCAGAAAATTGGAACGTTCCTTTTTAAGGATTGCAATGACATTTCACACCAGGCTGAAAATGGGAACAATTCCAAGAACGCTGAATTTTTTTAAAACCGTACATTTCTGTAGCTCTAGAAATCCCTACCTAAACCCCTCCATCTCTCCATTCAAGACATTTCTTTAAAACCTACCCCCTTTGACCAAGCTTTTGGCTGTCCTGTCTTTTGACTGATAATCGCTCCTGTGACGTGCCTTGGGACGTTTTACTACGTTAAAGGCGCTATATAAATGCAAGTTTTTGTTACTCAGTAAAACAAGAGAATCTCGCCATCCCTTTTATAAAATGCTGATTCTTGTAACGTTTTAATATTTGTGACCATTTCAAACATTCTGCTGCACTTTCATAGAAACATAGAAACATAGAAGATAGGAGTAGGCCATTCGGCCCTTCGAGCCTGCTCCGCCATTCAACGAGATCATGGCTGATCATCCAAACCCTAGCACCCGGTCCCTACACCGACAGCCATCCCACCCAAGCCCTATCCCCGTAACCCCACGTATTTAATCCCCCCCCCTAACACTAAGGGCCAATTTTTATCATGGCCAATCAACCTAACCCGCACATCTTTGGACTGTGGGAGGAAACCGGAGCACCCCTTTCTGGGCCCAGTCCCCACGAGATGAGATGAGCTGAGATTAACTACATTTTACAAAGGATCCTGCCAGCCAACTGAAGGATGCGGGTGGTGAAGTGATTGTTATTTTGTTAAATTCCATTAGCTTTGACTGGTTTGGCATATGGGTCCCAGTGCTGAAAGGGCAAGGTTCAAAACCCTGCACTAATAATTCCCACCGATTACATGCTTTTTCAAGAAACATTCTATTGATTGTGTACTGTGACTGTAGAGACGATCACATTGCAGGTTCTTTGGTTCTACACATGACACTTGTCACCAGTTCAACTATGCATAAGGACAACTTGCATAGGCTTCCAGGTGGCCCAAGTATAATCTCGCCCCGAGTCAGAAAGTCATGGGCTCAAGTCCCACTCCAGGGATTTGAGCACAAAATCTAGGCTGACACTCCCAGTGGAGTGCTGCACTGTTGGAGGTGCCGTCATTTGGATGAGACGCCAAACCGAGGTCTTGTCTTCCCTCTCGGGTGGACTTAAAAAATCCTATGCCGCTATTTGTAGAAGGAAGAAAAAAGAAAGACTTGCATTTATAAAGTGCCTTTCACGACCTCTGAATGTCCCAAAGCCCTTTACAGCCAATGACATACCTTTGAAGTGTATTCACTGTTGTAATGTAGGAAACGTGGCAGCCAATTGGTGTACAGCAAGCTCTCACAAACAAAGAGCAGGGGCGTTCTCCCCGGTGCCCTGACCAATATTTATCCCTCAACCAACATCACTTAATGACCAGATAATCTGCATTTTTTTTCTCATTGCTGTTTGTGGGAGCTTGCTGTACATACATTGGCTACAATATTTCCTACATTACAACAGTGACTACACTTCAAAAGTATGTAATTGGCTGTAAAATGCTTTGGGACATCCTGAGGTTGTGAAGGCGCTATTGAAATGCCAATCATTTATTAAAAATTAAAAAAAAAAGATGGCCTGTAGCTTCAGTGATTCAGTCCAAAGCAATCTGATGTTTTACAGCAGGTCACTGTAGTATTGCTGAAATGGAAGCTGCCTTAGAGGTATCACATCTAGCACAGCCCAAACACTCAAATCTACGGGGGAAAGCCTATATTGTGCTGAAAAGTGGTTCAATCACAACATTGTATGTTTCTGTTCCAGTGCATCTCCTCTCGAGCACCATTCAAGGGGTCTCTGCAACAACGACCGGTATTCAATACCAGCAGTCTTGGCTCTGTCTTATGTAAGTGGCTCTTGACTCTTGTCAAAGTTCTAACCAGGTGCCCTAACTTGTTACGATTGGGGTGTTCAGTGAGCAGACACCCATAGCCGTCACCCTGGCTGGGTTCTGACCCAGGACAAAAGGGTCAGCGTCTAATCCATGGCTGCTGCCTGACCTGCTGAGGTGTTCCCAGCATTTTCAATTTGTTTGTTTCTAATCCATGTTGCCACGTTGAACCTGGATTGGCACTTTTTCCGAAAGGGTCTGGAAGTGTGGCCGTAACGGAGTTGCAAAGTTTAAATGCTTCATCTGGAGCGGGTTAGACGATCGTACCATGCTGATCTAGTGAATCAGAACAGGATCCGAGACTGCAGCCGGAATCTTAAAGACATAATAAAGCTGCTCCCACTGAGGCTGTTTATGTTGACTCCACGGGTCTCCTATAATGGTTTCACTTTATTGTTAAAGGAATACTCCTGGGATGTTCTGGCAGGGCTCGAGTGCACTAGTCAAAACCGCGACTCTTGATTCATTCCAACATGCGTTGTATATATTTTTTTCCAGTCTTTGTACTGTCTGATGTCCACAGCTACATTGCGTAGCAATTTATTTTCTGTTGGTCTTCCTTACTTCCTGTACTCCACAAACTTCAAAAACCTAAATGTGGCATCACCTAACTCTCTTTTTTCTTTTATCCTTTTACTTTAGCCTTTTCTCTCTCTTAGCCTTGTCGCTCTCTATAGTTGTTGACGGCAGCCCTTTTCAAAATTTTCTTTTTTTAAGAAAAAAACACGTTACTGTTTCTTGAATGTTTTTATTTTATAAAACGGTTAGTGCAAAAGCTGAAAGTTATGACATGGCATGGCAATCAGCCTATTTTAAAAATGGGGAGATATTAAATCCATTGTGAACATAAACAAATGCTACCGTAAGAATTGGGAGCAGGAGTAGGCCGTATGGCCCCTCGAGCCTGCTCCAACATTCAATAAGATCATGGCTGATCTTCTACCTCATCTCCACTTTCCTGCCCATCACAATATCCCTTGATTCCCCAGAGTCCAACAATCTATCTATCTCAGCCTTGAATATACTCAAGGACTGAGCCTCCACAGCCCTTTGGGGCAGAGACTTCCAAAGATTCGCAACCCTCGGAGTGAAGAAATTCCTCCTCGTCTCGGTCTTAAATGGCCGACCCCTTACCCTGAGACTATGCCCCCTAGCGCTAGACACTCCAGCCAGGGGAAACAATCTCTCTGTATCTGTCACTTTTTTAAACAATAGAAAGGGAAGAGGGGTCAGCTCACTGGGTGGGTGGGTGGGTGGGTGGCGGGAGTAAAACATTGGGGGTTGTTGGATTGACCTGCTATGCTGCTGGTTCTCTCCCGCTGACCCAGTTGACCTTGGAAGAGGTCACCAGCTGATGAGATGGTGGTTACTCCCAACATGTGTTCTGCTCACGATACTTCACGTGTGGGCCGCCATTGTTAAACAGGAGAGTATTTAAAGTTGAGCAGTTGGCTGTAGTATGGAGGGTCATGTTTGTCCCCCGAGCTGAGCTTCCGACCCCATATCGCAAAGGTGCCTTAATCCATCTTCTCGCCGTTGCCAGCCTCTGCCCCTACCTCCGTCCATCTGCCACTGAAAATCTGATGATGCCCAGCGTTGGCCCGCTGCCACCAGTTATGACTCCTCAAACACCACTGCGCTTGTCTAACTGCTTGGGGATGTCAAGTCACGCGCACCTGGACTTTCACTTCAGTGCAGCTCTGAGGGAGTGCTCCATTGTCTGAGGTGCCGTCCTTTTCAGATGAGCTGTTCAGCCGAGGCCCCCGTCTGCCCCCTCGGATGGACGTCAAAGATCCCATGGCACTATTTCCGGAAGAGCAGACGGTTCTCCCTGGTGTTCAGGCCAATATTTATCCCTCCTCTAATATCAAAGTAGATTTTCTACTGATTTGTTCAATTGCGGTTTGTGGGACCTTGCTATGAGCAAATTGGCTGCCTACAAAACAACAGTACAAAAGTAATTAACTGGTTTAAGTGCTTTCACATCCTGAGGATGTGAAAGGTGCTGTATAAATGCAGGTTTATTTGTTCATATTGGGCCCAATAAGCCTGTGCCTGTTGATTTGAGCTCTGTGCTACCAAATCCCTCTGTCTCTCCCATTGCCTTTGTTTCAGTGGCCTCCTGGCAACTTGCTCTGGAATTCTGTTGTCCTTTAGGTGCTGCTTAACTTTCATCCTCCTGATTTTTTGATTTGTCCCCCTGATATTTGAAACATTCACTGCAGTGAATAATTCACCGGAATCAATTTTGCTCCCCTTGATTGTAGTCTTTGCTTCAATTAGTTACTTTTAAAGTTTCCTTGTCATTTTTCGGGGGGGGGGGAAAAAAAAAATGAACGGGGGTAATTTTGATATTGATTCAGCCGCCCGTTCTACACACTGCCCAACTTTCAAAGGTCAAGTGAAAATCAGGAAAGATGTGCGGCTGAATCGATATCTCCTGTTCAACACCATCACCCAAAGAAAGAAAGACTTCCATTTCTATAGCGCCTTTCACGACCTCAGCCAATGACTTACTTTAGAAATGTAGTCACTGTTGTAATGTAGGAAACGAGGCAGCCAATTTGCGCACAGCAAGCTCCCACAAACAGCAATGTGATAATGACCAGATAATCTGTTTCTGTTGTGTTGATTGAGGGATAAATATTGGCCAGGACACGGGATAACTCCCCTACTCTTTGCAGTTGTGCCATGGGATCTTTTACATCCAGCTGAGCGAACAGACGGGGCCTCGGTTTAACATCTCATCCGAAAGACGGCACCTCCGACAGTGCAGCACTGCACTGGAGCGTCGGCCTAGATTTTAGTGCGCCAGACTCTGGAGTGGGACTTGCCTCTGTCAGGAGGTTGTGGGTTCAAGAGTGGTACCCACCGAGCCACGGCTGACGAGTCCAAACTGCCCTCAACTTTGGATTTGTGGAATCCTCTTGGCCCGTCGCAGGAACCATCCTTTCTATCGCTGCCATCAGCGTCCCCACTGCCGTCTATCATTGGAGTGTGTTTGAATGGAGTAGCAGGGCTGAGTTCAAGTGGCATGGATTAAAATGCTCGCGCTTTGCTCGGTGTATTTTGTCATCTGGACCCCTCAACGGGTGCAGGCTGCATAATGTGCCCTCCTAGCTATCCCAGTTAACGTCTAGCAAAGTGTTAATGGGAGAGCTCTTCAATGTAGCGTGTGTTGCAGTGTGAATTGATGGTTGCGTTTGATAATCTGGTCAGGCGGATCAAGATGGACTTTTTAATCCTTCAATATCTTGAGACTCCTGAAGCCTTATTACTTGGAAATACTCATCCAACACGGCGCTTATCAGCTCCATTGTGGTGCCTAACCTGAGGCACAGTTTCTTTTATCTGCCCAAGGCCATGCTAAGTAGGTGGCTATTCAAATTTCTCTTGCTGTTGGATCACATATGGATACACTTACTAGGTAAATATTTTTTACATTTACAGATTTTTTCGGGAACAATGTAGGCATTGAACACAGAAGACATCTGTTTGGCATATTCTCTCCTCTAACAAAAACTTGCTCGAAATCTGCTTTGGTAGGGAAACAGGGTTCCGAACCCCCCCAAAACCTGACTTGGTGCCACAACAATGTTGTTTTTTTTTACTTGGAAAAATAAAATTCGAAGCTTTGCAACTTCATGGAGCAGAACTACTTATCAACTGGGAGTAAATAGCAATTTTGCCCCATCCCCTCTCCAAATTTCTTCTGCCCTCCCTGAAGGTGCAGACTGGTGCTGGGGCTTCACTAGTGTCATCTCCGGTCGCTACGAGTCAGCCTAGATGGTAAATGCTGGCACTCTGAGGAGGATTAGAGCTGAGCACGTTCCTGTTTGCATCCGATCACGCACTCGGAGTGCTCCTTCCAGCGCGAGTTGAGAGAAGCGTCGCATTGGATGAGTATTTCCAAGTAATAAGGCTTCAGGAGTCTCATGATATTAAAGGATTTAAAAAGTCCATCTTGATCCGCCTGACCAGATTATCTGAGAGAGAGAAAATTGGTAAATAATGATCATGAGTGGGAACCCAGGCTTTCATTTTTGTTTCATTTATATAGAATTTATTTCAACCAACCTAGCCTAGGAGGCCTGTGGGCAATTGTAACCCTTTCTGCTGCATTGCCTGTCCAACACATCAGTGATCGAACATGTGGGGGAAAATATAGCCATTTAATCGTTGAGTTTAAGTGGGGTTTAGGCTCCTCATGGGACTTGTCACTCTTTTTTCCTCTTCCTGATTCTTTTGGATTGAGCCAGGTAAGGAATTGTTGGCCTTTATTACAAGAGGATTTGAGTATAAGAGTAAAGACATCTTGCTGCAACTATAGGGCCCTGGTGAGACCACACCTGGAGTACTGTGTGCAGTTTTGGTCTCCTTACCGAAGGAAGGATATACTTGCCATAGAGGGAGTGCAATGAAGGTTCACCAGACTGATTCCTGGGATGGGGGGATTGTCCTATGAGGAGAGATTGAATAGACTAGGCCTATATTCACTAGAGTTTAGAAGAATGAGAGGTGATCTCATTGAAACATACAAAATTCTTACAGGGCTTGACAGTGTAGATGCAGGGAGGATGTTTCTCCTGGCTGGGGAGTCTAGAACCAGGAGTCACAGTCTCAGAATAAGGGGTCAGGCCTGAGATGAGGAGAAATTTCTTCACTGAGGGTGGTGAGTCTTTGGAATTCTCTAGCCCAGAGGGCTGTGGAGGCTCAGTCATTGAGTATATTCAAGACCGAGATCGATAGATTTTTGGATATTATGGGAGTCCAGGGATATGGGGGAATAGTGCAGGAAAGTGGAGATGAGGTAGAAGATCAGCCATGATCTTGTTGAATGGCGGAGCAGGCTCGAGGGGCCGAATGGCCCACTACTGCTCCTAATTCTTATGAATTCTGCTTTTCCTCAGACTGGTGTGGTACTTGGGTATTGGCTTGTACGTGACGTGAAGGGGCCTCTGGTCATGTATTACCACGAATGTTGATCGCTTTCAGACGAAGTACTTTCCGATGAATACTTCTTGCATTGTTCCCACAGGTGCAATGTAGCAACACTCCAGAGACGGCACGTGTGCATAAGCCGATTGGGAAGACCTCAGAACTGGGGGGAGAATTGCTGTGAAGTGCGCTACGTTATACTGATCCTGGTGCCGCCCAAAACGGTAAACACTTTAAATGTGCTACATTACGGATGTGTTTTGATTTGGTAGCGGTCGGAATGGCGAGCGGGAGTGTTACGGAGGAAAGAGTGCTTTTGCCCATGCTTGGTTTTTATGAACCCCACCCCACAGGTTTTCCTGCACATAATCTAGACGCGAGACTTCAGTGCTGCGGGAGTGCTGAATTGTCAGAGGTGTCTGTTGTCTTCTGGCTGAAACATTAAAGGTTCATGAAGAGCCAATGTCACTGTTGGGAAAAAAAAGTGTAGGGAGTTCCCCTGGTGCCTTGGCTAATAAACATTCCTGTACCAATGCCACTTTTATTTAATTAAAAAAAAAAACTTTTTTATTTGTTCATAGTGTGTGGGCATCACTGGCAAGGCCAGCATTTATTGCCCATTCCTAATTGCCCTTGATTAGCTAGTCATTCATCTTATTTACTGTTTGTGGGATAAACTTGCTTTGTGCAGACTGGCTGCCTCATTTGCCAATATAACAAGTTACTTTTGAAGCGCAGTAACTATTAGTTGGGAAGCATTTTGGGATAAAGGAAGACTTGCTGACCTACATTGGCTACCAGTTTAGAAACCCCTCAAATTTTCATCCTTGTTTTCAAATCCCTCCATGGCCTCACCCCTGCCTATCTCTCTCATCTCCTCCAGCCCTATATTGCCCCTAGACCGCTCTGCCTTTTGAACATCCCCGATTTTATAATCACTCCACCATTGGCGGCCCTGCCTTCAGCTGCCTAGGCCCCAAGCTCTGGAATTCCCTCCCTAAATTTCTCCACCTCACTTTCCTCCTTTTTTGAGATGCTCCTTAAAATCTATTTCATCGACCCATTTTGGTCATTTACACTAACGCCTCCTTATATGACTCGGTAGCATTTTTTTTGATAACGCTCCTTCCTGTGAGTGCCTTGGGATGTTTTATTACGTTTTAAAGATGCTGTATAAATATATAAGTGTTTCATTTCTGTAGTGCCTTTCACAACCTCAGGATGGCCCAAAGCACTTTACAGCCAATGAAGTACTTAAGTGGAGTCACTGTTGTAATGTAGGAAACGCGGCAGCCAAGTTGCGCACAGCAAGCTCCCACAAACAACAATGTGATAATGAGCAGATGATTTTTTTTTTTTAGTGCTGTTGATTGAGGGATAAATATTGGCCCAGAGTCCCCTGCTCTTCTTCGAAATAGTGCCATGATATCTTATGTCCACCTGAGAGCAGAAGGGGCCTCTATTTACCATCTCCTCATAAACTCGGCGAGTCCGGAGGTGCTATACAGGTTGAGCGTCCTGAATCCGACAACCTCGTGGCTGAGCCAGTTTTCGTGGTTTTTTTCCCGAATTTCGGAACATGTTTCTGATGTACGGAAATATCGCAACCTGGGCTCGGGCGTTTCCGGACTTCGGACATCAGAAACGCGGTCCGAAGTCCGGAAATGCCTGGGCCGCTCCGCAATTGCGCCGACGCCTTTCTCCGCCCCTCCCCTTCTGTTAAAGGGGAGGGGCTCTGCAGAGCATCCGATGGCCCACACTAGGCCACCAGGGCGTCATGGTGCCGTGGCCGCCGCCTGGCGGAAACACTTGGTGGAGCTGCGCAGATTAAGGAGGATAAAACACAACACTATAAAGTTTTATTGCATCACTTGCATTTTTCTTAGGAATTTTCAAAAAAAAAGACAACAAAAGTTGATGGGTTTTTGGAGTACAGCTTGAGTGTCCAAAATCTGGAGTTGCGGATTCTGGAACATTTTACGGATTCCGGACGACCCTGCCACCAATCGGTCTGGATTCCAGAACTCCGGATTTTGGATGCTCAACCTGGTATATAAATGCTAGTTTTCTCTAGTTCTCGTCAGAAGGGTGTGGGCCCCACACCAAGAGCTTGAGGGAGACTTTAGGCCGTTAATGACAAAGTACACTGTGTACATGACCAGTAAAAGAATCGGCTTGGAGCGCTGGCAGGGATTGTATCACGTGATCTAGATTCCAGCCTGGAATATGGCACTGGGCACGTGTATCTCCACTGATCCCGTGTTCATGTTTAAACTGCTCCAGTGTTGCTGGCTCCCACCGCGTGGGTCTCGCACAGCTTCTGACAACCTCGGAGATGATTCTGTCAAACTCACTCGGGCTTGCCCTGGGAAGATCACTTTATTTCTTTTTTAAACTAGCGCATCCCAGCAACTGGCCTTGCATTCTGGCCAGCCTTTTTTTTTGGTGTTGTTGCTGGCCGGGAGTGATGTGAACAAGAGGGGGCAGAACTGGCACGGAGCTAGAGCACTAGAAGAGGCCGCTGCAGCCAATGGAAACGGTTTCGCCTCCCAATTAACGGCCCTTGCCTTGATGTCTGAACAATGTCCTTTTTTTTATCCTTCCACAACCCCCCCTGCCCCACCCTTCCAAAAAAAAAAACTGTCTTTTAATGCACTGACATTGCAGAAAAATCAACAACTGGAAACTGCAGTAAAGGTACAGGCATTAACTTTTTTTTAAATATGATTTGGAGAGGCAGAATAATTTTAACAAAATAGCTCATCTATTCAAATAAAGTAAGAGCTGAGCATCAATTTACATAGTATTAAGTAGTATGACGTCGTATTTACAGCACAAACAGGCCATTCGGCCCAATAGGTCCATGCTTCACTTGAGCCTCCTCCCACCCTTTTTCATCTAACCCCATCAACATATCCTTCGAACATCTCAATTCTCTCCTCATTGACTACATGCAATCAACATTGCATCTCAAAGCCTATTTTTGGATTAAACCATGCTAGTGAGACTCTCTCTCATTCGGGGCAGGACATTCAGTGCTAAAATAAGCAGTCACCATAGAATCCATTTCTGCAATCCTAGGATCTTGCAGCACAGAAGGCGGCCATTATGCCCATCATGCCTGTTCCGGCTCTTTGAAAGAGCGATCCAATTAGTCCCACTCCCCCTGCTCTCTCTTCCCACAGCCCTGCAAAGTTTTCCTTTTCCTATGCTACAGCCTTGGTTAAAATGTAGTGTGATCAGTATTAAGTGTGTACACATCTTCACGCAGTTTGCTACCCAAGTGACTCCAAAAGCTACAACGTGAAGGCTTGCTGACATAATTTAATTAAGTGACGCCAGAATTTTCCCAAGACCTGTCAGAGTGGAAAATTAATTCGGAAAGTATTTACTCTTAATATAATCTTCCCAAAGTCTCAATTGACTGAAAATGAGGAATAAAGATATTTGGACATTCAGTAATGGTTGTATTATGGTTCTCGAGTTTAACTCTTTCCTGCATGCCCATGTTGACTCCACTTGGCACCTCATCACCGTGCCAAAGATCAGATTGGGAGCACTATGTTGGGAAGGACATCCTTTTTTTAAAAATAAGCAGTGTCATGTTTATCTTGTTACAAGTGATCGCCGTGTAGTTTTTTTTTGTCCCAACCAAAAGCTCCTATTTTCCCCCTCTAGTGTCTGGCTGAATACATTACATCCGCCCTTCCTTTACGACAGTATATCTTCTAATCAAAGGTGTTGCTATGGGTATCCGCATGGGTCCCAGCTATGCCTGCCTTTTTGTGGGATATGTGGAACGCTCTTTGTTCCAGTCCTACTCGGGTCCCCTCCCTCACCTTTTTCCGGTACATTGATGACTGTGTATCGGTGCCTTTTCCTGCTCTCGCCCTGAACTAGACAGTTTCATTCAATTTGCCTCCAATTTCCACCCTTCCCTCATCTTCACATGGTCCATCTCTGACTCTTCCCTTCCTTGACTTCTCCGTCTCCATCTCTGGGGATAGGTTTTTGACAAATATTCACTACAAGCCCACTGCTACCTGGACTACACTTCCTCCCAGCCCGCCTCCTGTAAGGACTCTATTCCATTCTCCCCAGTTTCTCCGTCTCTGCCGCACCTGCTCTGATGATGCCACCTTCCATACCAGTGCTTCCGACATGTCTTCCTTTTGCCTCAACCGGGGATTCCCCTCTACAGTGGTTGACACGGCACTTCTGCCCTCACCCCTGCCCCTCCCTCCCGGAACCACGATAGAGTTCCCCTTGTCCTCGCCTTTCACCCCACCAGCCTCCACATTCAGCGGATCATCCTCTGCCATCTCCAGCGTGATCCCACCACCAAACGCATCTTCCCCTCCCCTCCCCTTTCAGCATTCCGTAGGGACCGCTCCCTCCGCGACACCCTAGTCCACTCTATTACCCCAGCACCCCTTCCCTTCATCCGGCACCTTCCGTGCAAGCGCAGGAGAGGCAACACAGCGATTTACTTGTACTTCTTGCAATTTAGTATACTGTATTCGCTGCTTACGATGCGGTCTCCTCTACAATGGGGAGACCAAACGCAGATTGGGTGACCGCTTTGCGGAACACCTGTGTTTAGTCCGTAAGGGGGACCCCGAGCTTCCGGTCGCCTGTCACTTTAATTCACCGCTCCACTCCCACTCAGACCTCACCATCCTCGGCCTCTTGCATTGTTCCACGGAAGCTCAGCGTAAGCTCGAGGAACAGCACCTCATTTTCGATTAGGCACTTTACAGCCCTCTGGACTCAACATAGAGTTCAACAATTTCAGACCATAACCTCGGGCCCTATCTCATTTTTTATCCACACATTTTGTTTGCGCCCCTTTTTTTTTCTTCCCTCCCACAGCGCAATTCACACTTCGTCTAAAGCCATCCTTTGTTTCTTAACCTGTCCCATTACCATCTCCTCTTGCCTTGAAGATCTCTTAATGCCTCTTTACCTCTTTACTTCTCTTGCCTTCCATCCTATCACAGACCTTCCCTTTTGTTCTTTCATCCCCTCCCCCATTTTCCAGCCCCTAAACTTGCTTTAAAATCTGTTCCTTTTCCTGTTTTTTTTTTTTTTTTCAGTTCTGACGAAAGATCTTCGACCTGAAACGTTAACTCTGTTTCTCTCTCCACGGATGCTGCCTGGCTTGCTGAGTTTTTCCAGTTGTTCTAATTTCTAAGCTGCTTGTTTGTGTCTGGGAACTACACTTTCTGGTTCTGAGGAGGGCCTTGGTGTTGACTGTTGATGGTCAAGTTGGGCGCGAGAATTTACTTGATCGCTCCATTGGGATGACTATGCTCAAGGCATAGAGTATCATCCTGAGCGTCATTAGTTCATGGTGAACTGGCCCTAATGTTCAGTAATTTTTTGCCTTTAATTTATGCCTTTGATCTGTACACTGACATTCTACGGCTGCTTGCGTTGCAAGATCTTTCTGTGTAGCTTGTTTGATGGTCTTGTGTATAGAATGTTGAGCTACAAAATGACTGACTTCCTCAACACCCTCTGTCTAATGACTTGTGATATTCCCTTGATTTGCACACACAATTATCAGGCCTTCAGCGATTTAGTTGTAACATTGGGCTTTCAATGACCAGCTCTGGATCCGAGAAGAAGCTTTGGATTGCTGCTTGGGGAATATGGAGATCAGAAGCTGGTGATCTGTAAAGCATTGCAAAATCATCAACCCATAATTATAGGTGGAATTATTGCATAGCCCATATAATTGGCAATTCTTCATGTTCAATCTGGCTGTAATGTTACTCTGGAATTGAGTGAACCACTCTGGACCAAGATATTTTTTTCTGTGAAAGGACTGCCCCTAAAGCAGTCAGAACATCAGTATAGCTCCCCACTGGGCTGCTGATATAAAAATAAGCTGTTGCTGCCAAATCAGATAGTGATTGCTTGATTTGAGGAAGGGCATAGGCCATTCGGCCCCTCGAGCCTCTTCTACCATTCACTTAGATCATGCTGGCCTTCCTGTTTGAAGATGCTACCTTTTTTAATTGTTGGTTCTCAATGGCTCAGTAACTGTAGCCAAATTGGTAATAAAATCGGATCGCTTCCATGCCTAGAAGACTGCAGTTGCTGATGTGTTATTTGGAGGGGTGAATGGTGTTGAGCTGCTTGGGGTGTGGAGACATTCCCTGCTTTGTGAACACTAGGCCAAAATACTCTTGCCAAATTCACACCTTGCTTGTGAGTGTAGAGTTGTTTCCTTGCCGCCTGTGAAAAACGCTGTGAAGGTGTGTATTGTCTTCTGCTAGGCAGGTTGCACGTATTAGAATATTATCACTTGCATTCAAAGCACCTGCAATCCCTTCGATATCTCGTTGAATGGTACACTGAAATACTTCTGCTACTGAAGATGTGCTGAAAGTTAGCCCCTTGTGCCACTTCGGACCAGCACGTCATGCAATATAGTGACTCTCCTTGGCAAATTCTAGTTGGTGACTCCCAGATTTGGGGCCTAGCTTCAAGAAAACACACGATCCGTTTACTTCTGATCTTATCCAGGTTTGGCATACCCAGTCACTCATGCTTTTGTTTGATTTCTGCCTAATGATACAGAAGGATATATAGTTGGGATTCTTGGGATCTACTGAAGATGAGACCCAAGGTATGGGACTGTCCTCAAACATAGGCTTGCCAGCAAAGTTGAAGCCCATGGAATAAAAGGGACAGTGGCAGCATGGATATGAAATTGGCTAAGTGACAGGAATAGTCCACAGTGGTGAACGGTTGTTTATTGGACTGGAGGAAGGTATACAGTGGTGTTCCCCAGGGGTTGGTACTGGGACCATTGCTTTACTTGATATGTATTTTGGACTTGGGTGTACAGGGCACAATTTCAAAATTTGCAAATGACACAAAACTTAGAAGTATAGTGAACAGTGAGGAGGAGAGTGATAGACTTCACGAGGACATAGACAGGCTGGTGGAATGGGCAGACATGCGGCAGATGAAATTTAACACAGAAAAGTGTGAAGTGATGCATTTTGGTAGGAAGAACAAGGAAAGGCAATATTAACTAAAGGGTACAATCCTAAAGGGGGTGCAGGAACAGAGGCCTGGGGGTATATGTGCACAAATTGTTGAAGGTGGCAGGACAGGTTGAGAAAGCAGTTTAAAAAAAGCATATGGGATCCTGGGCTTCATGCATAGAGTACAAAAGCAAGGAAGTTATGATGAACCTTTATAAACACTGGTTCGGCCTCAATTGGAGTATTGTGTCCAATTCTGGGCACCGCACTTTAGGAAGGATCTGAGGGCCTTGGAGGGTGCAGAAAAGATTTACAAGAATGGTCCCAGGGATGAGGAACTTCAGTTATGTGGATAGACTGGAGAAGCTGGGGTTGTTCTCCTTGGAGCAGAGAATGTTGAGAGGAAACTTGATAGAGGTATTCAAAATCATGAGGGGTCTGGACAGAGTAGATGGAGAGAAACTGCGGACACAGATTTAGGGTGATTGGCAGATGAACCAAAGGTGACATGAGGAAAAACTTTTTTACACAGTGAGTTGTTAGGATCTGGAATGCTCGTCTCCTTAGGCAGTCTCTCGGAACCGAGATGACTTGCTTCCACATTAAAAATGAGTTCGCAGGTGACTGAGGAGTCCAATGTGGGACCTACAGTCTCTGTCACCGGTGGGGCAGACGGTGGTTGAAGGGGCGGGTGGGTGGGGTGCTTGGGTTGACGTGCGCTGCCTGCGCTTGGCTTCCGCTTGCTCCCGGCGAAGAGACTCGGTGTTTGGCGCCTTCCCGGATGCTTCCCCCTCCACTTTGTGTGGTCTTGGGCCAGGGATTCCCAGGTGTCGATGGGGATGTTGCACTTTTTCAAGGAGGCTTTGAGGGTGTCCTTGAAGCGTTTCCTCTGCCCACCTGGGGCTCTCTTGCCGTGCCAGAGCTCCGAGTAGAGCGCTTATTTTGGGAGTCTCATATCGGGCATGCAGACAATGTGACCCGTCCATCGGAGCTGATCGAGCGTGGTCAAAGCTTCGATGCTGGGGATGTTGTCCTGAGCGAGAACACTGACGTCGGTGCGCCTATCCTGCCAATGGATTTGCAGGATCTTGCGGAGGCAGCGTTGGTGGTACATCTCCAGTGCTTTGAGGTGCCTGCTGTACATGGTCCATGTCTGAGGCATACAGCAGGGCGGGTATCACTGCTGCTCTGTAGACCATGAGCTTAGTGCCGGGTTTGAGGTCCTGGTCTCCACACACACTCGTCCTCAGGCGACCAAAGGCTGCACTGGCACACTGAAGGTGGTATAACAGAAAATGCTGGAAAAATTCAACAGGCCAGGCAGCATCCGTGGAGAGTGAAAGAGTTAACGTTTCAGGTCGAAGACCTTTTGTCAGAACTGGGGGGAAAAAGCAGGAAATGGAAAGATTTTAAAGCAAGTTTAGGGGCTGGGAAAAGGGGGAGGGGATGAAAGAACGAAAGGGAAGGTCAGATAGGATAGAAAGCAGGAGACATTAAGAGATCTTCAAGGCAAGAGGAGGTGGTAATGTGACAGGTTAAGGAACAAAGGGTGGCTCTAGATGAAGTGTGAATTGTGCTGGCAGAATGAAGGACAGCTGCCATGTGGGAGGGAAGGAAAAAAAGCCAAACAAAGTGGATTAAAAAAATGTATGTGCAGTACTGTGTGGCAGGGGCAGGTTGGTAGAGGACCTTTGTCTTACGGGTGTTTAGTGTAAGACCCATGCTCTCGTAAGCTTCGGTGAAGGTGTTGTTGATGGTTTGGAGTTCGACCTCCGTGAGCGCAGACGCAAGCATCATCTGCATACTGTAATTCGATGACAGAGGATGGGACGACCTTGGATCTGGACTGGAGGTGATGGAGGTTGAACAGTTTCCCTTTTGTTCTGTAAATTAGCACCACTCCAGTGGGGCGCTTACTGAGGGTGAGATGGAGCATTGCAGCAAGGAAGATCGCGAAGAGTGTTGGTGCGCTGACGCGGCCTTGCTTGACCCCGGTTCGTACGTGAATTGGGTCTGTGGTGGAACCGCTCGTTGGATCACGGCTTGCATGTCGTCGTGAAACAGGCGGAGGATGGTGAAAAACTTGAGGGAAGCCGAATTTGAGGAGGACGCTCCTTAAACCCTTACGGTTGACGGTGTCAAAGGCCTTTGAGATCAAAGAAGGCCATATGCAGCGGTTGATGCTGTTCCCTGCATTTCTCTTGTAATTGATGTGCGGTGAAGATCATGTCTATTGTGCCCCTTAGTGGGTGGAATCCACATTGCGACTCTGGGAGGAGCTCTTCGGCCACTGGGAGAAGGCGATTGAGGAGGATTCTTGCGGAATCTGGAATGCACTGCCTGCGGATGGTGGAGGCAGCCTCAATCATGGCTTTCAAAAGGGAATTGCTTAAGTACCTGAAGGAAAAATAATTGCAGGGCAAGGGGAAAGAACAGAGGAAGTGGGACTAGCTGAAGTGTTCTTGCAGAGAGCCGGCCGGGCTCGACAGGCCGAATGGCCTCCTTCTGTGTTGTAACCATTCGATGATTTCTAACATTTCCTCCACACAAGAAAGCTGAGGAAATGCATTTTGTGATGAAGCTCATGAGCAGGAATAATGGGGCATGCTAATGTGCAGTTTGACTTGCCTGTACTTTCAAATGCTTGAGAAAGCTAATTGAAAATAGCAGCTTGGCAGATTGATGCTACAAGTAGGCCAAAGGTTTGAGTGTTTGAACTGTTTGCAGGCCAGATAATTCCTTTTGTGACCAGCTTGTGTTTTATCGGGCTCTTGAC
Source organism: Somniosus microcephalus (assembly GCF_052327205.1). Taxonomy (NCBI): domain Eukaryota; kingdom Metazoa; phylum Chordata; class Chondrichthyes; order Squaliformes; family Somniosidae; genus Somniosus; species Somniosus microcephalus. The sequence continues at coordinate 365,054,124 of NC_140988.1, forward strand.
AAAAGTATTAAACGCTGAACGAGGTTGGCTTTGCATCAAGTGGTGGTGCTTCACTTTGAGGTAGATTGGTAACTGGATTTGTTGATATTTCGTGGACAACTGGAATCCACAAGAGCTTGAATTTGTACCCCTTAAATTCTCTCTCTCTCTCTCTCTCTCTCTCTCTCTCTAACAAGGGAAATTGGGGATAGCATAAGATCCAAGGAGAGCACATATAAATTGGCCAGAAAAAGCAGTAAACCTGAGGATTGGGAGCAGTTTAGGATTCAGCAAAGGAGGACAAAGGGATTCATTAAAAGGGGGGAAAATAGAATATGACAGTAAGCTTGCAGGGAACATAAAAACTGACTGTAAAAGCTTCTATAGATATGTGAAGAGAAAAAGATTGGTGAAGTCAAGCGTAGGTCCCTTGCAGTCAGAATCAAGGGAATTTATAATGGGGACCAAAGAAATGGCAGACCAATTAAATATATACTTTGGTTCTGTCTTCACAAAGGAGGACACAAATAACCTTCCAGAGATGTTGGGGAACATAGGGTCTAATGAGAGGGAGGAATTGAATGAAATCAGTATCTGTAGGGAAATAGATGGGATTGAAGGCCGATTAAATACCCAGGGCCTGATAATCTACATCCTAGGATACTTAAGGAAGTGGCCCTAGAAATAGTAGATGCATTGCTGGTCATCTTCCAAAATTCTATAGACACTGGAACAGTTCCCACAGATTGGAGGGTAGCTAATGTAACCCCACTATTTAAAAAGGTGGTAGAGAGAAAACGGGGAATTATAGACCAGTAAGCCTCGGTAGTGGGGAAAATGCTAGAGTCCATTATAAAAGATGTAATAGCAGAGCACTTGGAAAACCGTGCAGGATCGGACAAAGTCAGCATGGATTTACAAAAGGTAAATCATGCTTGACTAATCTACTGGAATTTTTTGAGGATGTAACTGGTAAAATAGATAAGGGAGAACCAGTGGATGTGGTGTATTTGGACTTTCAGAAGGCTTTCGATAAGGTCCCACATAAGAGATTGGCGTGCAAAGTTAAAGCACATGGGACTGGGGTAAGGTACTGACTTGGATAGAGAACTGATTGGCAGACAGGAAGCAAAGAGTTGGAATAAACGGGTCTTTTTCCGAGTGGCAGGCAGTGACTAGTGGGGTACCGCAGGGATCGGTGCTAGGACCCCAGCTATTCACAATATATGTTAATAATCTAGACAAGGGAACTAGATGTAATATCTCCCAAATTTGCAGATGACTCCAAGCTGGGTGGGCGTGTGTGCTGTGAGGAGGATGCAGAGAAACTCCAGTATGATTTGGACAGGTTGGGTGATTGGGCAGATGCATGGCAGATGCAGTATGATGTGGATAAATGCGAGGTTATCCACTTTGGTAGCAAAAACAGGAAGACAGATTATTATCTGAGCGGCAATAGATTGGGAGAAGGGGAAGTGCAACGAGACCTGGGTGTCCTTGTGCACCAGTCACTGAAGGTAAGCATGCAGATGCAGCAGGCGGTTAAGAAGGCAAATGGTATGTTGGCCTTCATAGTGAGGATTTGAGTACAGGAGCAAGGATGTCTTGCTGCAGTTGTACAGGGCCTTGGTGAGACCACACCTTGAGTATTGTGTGCAGTTTTGGTCGTCTTATCTGAGGAAGGATGTTCTTGCCATGGAGGGAGTGCAGCAAAAATTCACCAGACTGATACCTGGGATGGCAGGAATGACGTATGAGGAGAGATTGGGTCGATTAGGCTTATCACAGAATCCCCACAGTGCAGATAGAGGCCATTTCGGCCCATCGAGCCTGCACTGACACATATCCCACCCTATCCCTGTAACCCCACTTATTTAATCCCCTAACACTAAGGGTCAATTTATCATAGCCAAATCAACCTAACCCGCACATCTTTGGACTGTGGGAGGAAACCCACGCAGACACAGGGAGAATGTGCAAACTCCACACAGACAGTCGCCCGAGGCCAGATTTGAACCCGGGTCCCTGGCGCTGAGGCAACAGTGCTAACCACTATGCCACCGTGCCCCCCTATGTTCGCTAGAGTTTAGAAGAATGAGAGGGGATCTCATTGAAACTTATAAAATTCTAACAGAACTAGACAGGCTAGATGCAGAAAGGATGTTCCTGATGGCGGGAGAGTCTGCAACCGGGGGGGTCACAGGATAAGGGGTAAGCCATTTAGGACAGAGATGAGGAGGAATTTCTTCACCCAGAGAGTGGTGAACCTGTGGCATTCTCTACCACAGAAGGCAGTTGAGGCCCACTTATTAAATATATTCAAGAAGGTGATGGATATATTTCTTGAGGCTAAAGGGATATGGGGAGAAAGCAGGGTCAGGGTACTGAATTTGGATGATCAGCCATGATCTCATTAAATGGCGGAGCAGGCTCGAGGAGCCGAATGGCCTACCTCTCTCTCTCTCTCTCTCTCTCTCTCTCTCTCTCTCAGTGCTCTGACCGCTTGTAAAAGCTGGTCTAAGTTGAGCTGCTCTTCTCTGGGTGCTCGGACACGCAGCTTTTTCAATGAATTCTTCTGTAATCTCTTTATTTGGATTTCATCATCTGAATCTGGAACCATATTTTACTGCTCATCGAAATTTTCAGAAGGCAGTTACAGATTCATTCTTGGTGTTCTTCAGACCATTACAAAACGATTTGATTCATATGTTGCATTTTACCTGGGAATGAGATGATCAGCTATTGCTTTCTTAGCTGTATCATAGTCTACATCATTTTCGGTATTTGTGCAGTGTGCGGAATTGTATCTTGCACATGTTCGTCTCAATGCAGAAGAATACCATTGGTGATATCGGCGTGTCACAGGACACTCAAAGCACAGAACCCAATTCTCCCACCTTGATGGGAGTGAAGTCAGGTTGTTGTGTAGGTTGAATGGGAATACAGGGGGCAAGCCTAAGACCGGTTTACTAGTGGAGCTGTTTTGCTACTCGGCTTGATCCAGATATATGGGCTACACTGGGAGTATGGTTATTGTGGATGATGGGTCAGTTGAAAATTTCAAGAATTGAGATCGTTAGATTTTTGCTAGCTAAGGATTGTCGGTGACCTGGAGCAAAGGCAGGTAAATGGAACAGAGGTGCACATCAGCGACGATCTAACAATTGCTGAACAGGCTCATGGGGCTGAATGGTCTACTGTTGAGTTGCAATCACTGCATAGTCTTTGTTCCTGCAGAAAACACTTGCTTTCCCCCTCTAGTGGCCGGATGAATACACCGCAACCATTAGAAATAATCCGAATTCTTCTTTAAACTTGTTCCGGTGGCGGTTGCCCACCTTAACTGAACCTGGTGATGTAGGTGGAGTGACCGTATTGCTGGGTTCCTCGATGCCATGTTTACATGGGAATCCCACGCTTAAAATCAAACCTTCAGAACAAAAAAGTCTGTCCTTGCAGAGAAAAGAAATGCTGGATGTAATCTGGCTTCCTTCAATATTCACCAGTGTGCTGCATAACCTTTCTTTCCCTTGCTATGTTCTCATTTTCCTTTTCTGCATTGTGTTTAGTCATTGAGCTTCAGAGAGGAGTTCTGCTAGGCCCCATATCTGGAGGTGAAAGCACTTCCAACTTGCAAAACAAACTATAATTAGTGAGTATTTTCCAATACGCATAAGATTGGGATTCCCTTCTGCCATTGTGGGTTCAAATTCCCTAACCACACTTTCCCCCCCCCCCCCCCCCCCCCATGTGCAAGCTCAACATATATTTTATACACGTTTCCCAAGTGATATACTCTTTTATTTATATAAAAAAAAAAAAAAAAATCTAATTTGAAAAATAAATATTGCCCAGCTGATCTAAGGGCCAATTTTAACTCTGGGTGTGAACCGGGTGGGCAGGGACAGTGGGAGGACTTCATCAGTGTGATGCCCGTGTAATTTAATTTAAAAAAAAAAAAAAAGAAAACTCTTGGGCCAATATGATTGATGAGCTGGCCACCAGATCGCATTGGGAAATGGGCAGCCTGCCCACTTTTTTTTCTGCGCACATGCATGCTAAACAGCAGAACCAGCCTGCTCTAGATGGAGCCAAGTGTTCTTGCAACCAATGGATCCGGCCAAAGCTCTGCAGCCCTGCCATATCCAGTCATGCATGGTGGACAATTAAGCAACTAATGGAAGGTGGAGGAGGAGGAGGCTCCATGAACATCCTTATCTTCAGCGATGGCAAGAGCCCAGCACATGAGTACAAAAGTCAAAGCTGAAGCATTTACAACCATCTTCAGCCAGAAGTGTCAAGTGGATGATCCCCTTTTTGGCCTCTTGCTGAGGTCCCCACCATCATGGATGCAAATCTTCAACCAATTTGATTTACTCCGCATGACATTAAGAAATGGCTGAGTGCGCACTACACAGCAAAGGCTACAGTCCCTGAAGACTTGTGCTTCAGAACTAGCTGCGCCTCTAGCCAAGCTGTTCCAGTACAGCTACAACACTGGCATCTACCCGACAATGTGGAAAACTGCCCAGGTATGTCCTGTCCACAAAATGCAGGACAAATCCAACCCTGCCAATTACTGCCCTATCATCCTACTCTTAACAGCTAAGTGATGCAAGGAGTTGCCAACAATGCTATCCAACGGCACTTGCTCACCAATGCTCAGTTTGGGTTCTGTTAGGGCCACACACCTCCAGATCGCACTACAAATATGGAGATGAAGTGAGAGTGACTGCCCTTGACATTGAGGCAATATTTGACAGACTGTGGCACCAAGGAGCCCTAGTAAAACGGAAGTCAGTGGGCACAAAGGAAGATGGTTGTGGGAGGCCAATCATCTCAGCCCCAGGACATCACTGCAGGAGGTTCACAGGGTAGTGTCCTAGGCCCAACTATCTTCATCTGCTTCATAATGACCTTCCCTCCATCAAGGTTAGAATTGGGGCTGTTTGCTGTTGATTGCTCAATGTTCAGCTCCAGATAATAAAAAATAAAATATCAGCTAGATAAAAGTCCCATACCAGTGTGGTTGATTTAAGTGATCTGAAGTGGCCTTAGCAAGGCACTCTGTTGTATCAAGACCAGCAGCAGTGCAAGAAAAAGGTCCACCACTTTCTCGCGATACCGAGGGGTGGGCAATAAATGCCAGCCTTGCAAGCAGCCCGAGAATGAATAAAGAAAAAAGTTCAATGACCTGAAGAGCAGCAAGGGTGAGTACAGCTCTTCACCTCCCCACCTAAACATCACCCAACAATCCTGTCGTCACCTCACCCACGACTCTCGACAATTCCCTCCCCTCCATCACAAACTGCGCAGTTAAGATGGCGGCGGCTGGCAGCGTGTTGAAGTCCGCGGTGCATACTGCCACTCCTAGAGGAGTACAAAAAGTGCAGGGGGATACTTAAAAAAGAAATTAGGAGATCAAGGAGGGGCCATGAAATAACACTGGCAAGCAAAATAAAGGAAAATCCGAAGATGTTTTATAAGTATATTAAGGGTAAGAGGATAACTAGGGAAAAAATAGGGCCCATTAGGGACAAAAGTGGCAATCTGTGTGTGGAGCCGGAAGATGTAGGAGGGGTTCTAAATGAATTTTTTGCATCTGTTTTCACTATGGAGAAGGACGATGTAGACATAGAAATAGGGCGGGGGGACTGTGATATGCTCGAACATATTAACATCGAGAGGGAGGAGGTATTGGCGGTTTTAGCTGGCCTAAAAATGGATAAATCCCCAGGCCCGGATGAAATGTATCCCAGGCTGCTGTGTGAGACAAAGGAGGAGATTGCGGGGGCTCTAACACATATATTCAGGACCTCTCTGGCCACAGGGGATGTGCCAGAGGACTGGAGAACCGCTAATGTAGTACCATTATTCAAGAAGGGTAGTAGGGAAAAACCGGGGAACTACAGGCCAGTGAGCCTAACATCAGTGGTAGGAAAATTATTGGAAAAAATCCTGAGGGACAAAATTTGTCTCCACTTGGAGAGGCAAGGATTAATCAGGGATAGTCAACATGGCTTTGTCAAGGGAAGATCATGTCTGACTAATTTGATTGAATTTTTTGAGGGGGTGACTAGGTGTGTGGATGAGGGTAACACAGTGGATGTGGTATACATGGATTTCAGTAAGGCCTTCGATAAAGTCCCGCACAGGAGACTGGTCAAGAAGGTAAGAGCCCATGGAATCCAGGGTGCCTTGGCACATTGGATACAAAACTGGCTTAGTGGCAGAAGGCAGAGGGTGATGGTCGAAGGTTGTTTTTGTGACTGGAAGCCTGTGGCCAGTGGGGTACCACAGGGATCGGTGCTGGGTCCCTTGCTGTTTGTGGTCTACATTAATGACTTGGATATGAATGTAAAGGGTATGATCAGTAAGTTCGCGGATGATACAAAAATTGGTAGGGTGGTAAATAGCGAGGAGGGTAGCCTCAGTCTGCAGGACGATATAGATGGGTTGGTCAGATGGGCGGAACAGTGGCAAATGGAATTTAACCCGGAAAAGTGCGAGGTGATGCACTTTGGGGGGACTAACAAGGCAAAAGAATACACAATGAATGGAAAGACCCTAGGCAAGACGGAGGGTCAGAGGGATCTGGGTGTGCAAGTACACAGATCCCTGAAGGCGGCGGAACAGGTGGATAAGGTGGTAAAAAAGGCATATGGGATACTTGCCTTCATTAGCCGAGGCATTGAATATAAGAGCAAGGAGGTTATGATGGAGCTGTATAAAACACTGGTTAGGCCACAGCTGGAATACTGTGTGCAGTTCTGGTCGCCACACTACAGGAAGGATGTGATCGCGTTGGAGAGGGTGCAGAGGAGGTTCACCAGGATGTTACCAGGGCTGGAGCGCTTCAGCTATGAAGAGAGACTGGGCAGATTGGGTTTGTTTTCCTTGGAGCAGAGGAGGCTGAGGGGGGACATGATTGAGGTGTACAAAATTATGAGGGGCATAGATAGGATGGATGCTGAGGAGCTTTTTCCCTTAGTAGAGGGGTCAATAACTAGGGGGCATAGATTCAAGGTAAAGGGCGGGAGGTTTAGAGGGGATTTGAGAGAGAACTTTTTCACCCAGAGGGTGGTTGGAGTCTGGAACTCACTGCCTGAAAGGGTTGTGGAGGCAGAAACCCTCACAACATTTAAGAAGCATTTGGATGTGCACTTGAAATGCCATAGCATACAAGGCTACGGGCCAAATGCTGGAATATGGGATTAGATTAGACAGGGCTTGATGGCCGGCACGGACACGATGGGCCGAAGGGCCCCTCTCCGTGCTGTATTACTCTATGACTCTATGACTCATTTAGCCATCCGCCCCGCCCCCTTCCCGTTACGGACGCGGGTTTAAAATTGGACCTCTAGAATGTTCCCCATCTCTGGGGGCATTGCCACCCTTGCCAGTAAAGGTCACGTTGATGAAATCTTTGGCCCTGTGCGTCAGATTGTTGAGAACTGGAGTGATGCCATTCCTTTTTATATTGACACTGGCCCGGCAGACCGTGTGGATGGGAAGCAACCAAAGGCTGGAGGGGAGCGAGGGACGTATAAGCACAGAGCGTGTAGGCGCTCCATGAAAGTGAGCGATTGTCCTGGTGGAGAGGGACCGGGGGAACATGATGAGAAGCAAGGAAGCATCATTTAAAACCAAAAATATTTCCAGTGCACATTTTTGGAAGGAAGAGAGAATTAATTTTACCTTCAGCACAAAGGGCAAAGTGTAGGGATCTTTTTGCAAGTGAACGTGGACCCTTATGTCTGGAATAAGAGATTAGCGTGCAAAATTAAGGCACATGGGATTGGGGGCAAGGTATTGACTTGGATAGAGAACTGGTTGGCGGACAGAAAGCAGAGAGTTGGAATAAACGGGTCGTTTTCTGAGTGGCAGGCAGTGACTAGTGGGGTACCGCAAGGATCGGTCCTAGGACCCCAGCTGTTCACAATATATATTAATGATCTGGACGAGGGAATTGGATGTAATATCTCCAAATTTGCAGACGACACAAAGCTGGGTGGGAGGGTATGCTGTGAGGAGGATGTCGTGAAACTCCAGTATGATTTGGACAGATTGGGTGATTGGGCAGAAACATGGCAAATGCACTATAATGTGGATAAATGTGAGGTTAGCCACTTTGGTGGCAATAACAGGAAGGCACATTATTATTTGAATGGCAATAGATTGGGAGAAGGGGGAAGTGCAGAGAGACCTGGGTGTTCTTGTGCACCAGTTGCTTAAGGTAAGCATGCAGGTGCAGCAGGCGGTTAAGAAGGCAAATGGTATGTTGGCCTTCGTAGCAAGAGGGTTCGAGTACAGGAACAAGGATGTCTTGCTGCAGTTGTATAGGGCCTTGGTGAGACCACACCCTGAGTATTGTGTGCAGTTTTGGTCGCCTTACCTGAAGAAGGACGTTCTTGCCATGGAAGGAGTGCAGTGAAAATTCACCAGTCTGATACCTGGGATGGCAGGAATGACGTATGAGGAGAGATTGTGTCGATTGGGATTATACTCACTGGAGTTTAGAAGATTGAGGGGATCTCATCGAAACCTATAAAATTCTGTCTGGCCTGGACAGACTAGATGCAGGAAGGATGTTTCTGATGGCCGGGGAGTCCAGAACCAGGGGTCATAGTCTAAGGATAAGGGGTAAGCCATTTAGGACAGAAATGAGGAGGAATTTCTTCACCCAGAGAGTGGTGAACCTGTGGAATTCTCTGCCACAGAGGGCGGTGGAGGCCAGTTCATTAAATATATTCAAAAAAGAGTTGGATATATTTCTTAAGGCTAAAGGGATCAAGGGATATGGGGAGAAAGCAGGGACAGGGTACTGAATTTGGATGATCAGCCATGATCTCATTGAATGGCGGAGCAGGCTCGAAGGGCCGAATGGCCTACTCCTGCTCCTATCTTCTATGTTTCTATGGAAGCCCCCAAAAAAATACCGTCCAGCTTTCCATAGCTACCTGTGGTCGGAAATAATTTTTTCGAATTGGTGGATTAATTTAAGTTAGGCCACTACAGGTAACGCCTCTGGCTGGGTGGGGTGCTCAACAGTTCAGTCCTGGGTATGTCCATAGGCCCAAGGTTTGCTGTGGCCCAAGCCTTCAGCTCCATTAAAAAATTTCAGTCAGATTTTCAACTTCTTTCATACTTGGCATCAGCAGAGTGACCATTCAGAGGAGACTTCTGGGTAATTGGTTCTCTCCGACCAATCCACACACTGCGCACTCTCCCACATCAGTCGATTTTGGCACTTGTCTGATTTCGTGTCTACAATGCATCACAAGCTGTAAACGACTCAGTACTTTTGTTCCTGTATGATTACGCATGGGAAAATATTGAAATGCTGACATTTGGATTTAAGAAAAAAAATCCAACAACCCCTTCCTGCTGAATCAAGCCTGTGTTAACGCCTGCATTTACTGATGATTGATCGAAAGAAAGACAGACTTGCATTTCTATAGCGCCTTTTCCAGACATGCCCAAACGCTTTACAGCCAATGAAGTGCTTTTCGAAGTGTAGCCACTGTTGTAATGTAGGAAACACAGCAGCCAATTTGCCCACGGCAAACTCCCACAAACTAATTTATGTTGGTTGAGGGATAAATATTGGCCAGGACACCGGAGATAACCTCCTTTGCAATCGTGCCACGGGATCTTTTATGTCCACCTGAGAGAGTAGACAAGGCCTCGGTTTAACGTCTCATCCGAAAGACGGCACCTCGGACAGTGCAGCACTCCCTCAATATTTCACTGGCGTGTCGGCCTAGATTTTTGTGCTCAAGTCTCTGGAGTGGGACTTGAACCCACAACCGTCTGACTCTGAGCTGACCGCGTTACCCACTGAGCCACAGCTGACGCTGGAATTCCTGGCCACTGCCCGAGTTTAAATAACAATTGCAGTAATTTTAACTTTAACCCACCGAGCGGGAAACTGGTGCATTCGGTTTGGCCCTACATGATTTTTACTTTACATTGACTTCAATGACTAGCAAGACTTTTTTTTTGTATAGCAGAAAGTCACTTGTTGGACTCCTTTTTTAATCTTTTCTAACCAAGACCCATTTTGCACATTATTGACTCACCCGAACAATCGTTCTGTCCTCTTTTTGAATTCCAGTAATTGATGTCATTGCAATGCGCTCCGGCCCCCAGTGGAGAACCTCCGCCTTTGATTGATTGTGTGATGTGGTAAACGTTGGAATTCTGGTTGTTTTCCATTTATAGAAATGACTAAGACCATGGGCACGAGAGCAACGCTGTAAAGCTTGCTGATGGCAAATTGGGGCGCATGGCAAACTGTGAGTGAGAAATGAAGCCGAATGCATGAGAGTTTAAAATTCTCATTCTTGTTTTCAAATCCCTCCACGGCCTCGGCCCTCCCTATCTCTGTAGCCTCCTCCAGCCGAGATCTCTGCGCTCCTCCAATTCTGGCCTCTTGCTCATCCCCTATTTTCATTGCTCCACCATTGGCGGCTGTGCCTTCAGCTGCTGAGGTCCTAAGCTCTGGAATTCCCTCCCTAAACCTCTCCGCCACTCTACTTTTCTTTCCTCCTTTTAAGGCGCTTCTTAAAAGGTACCTCTTGGGCCAAGCTTTTGGTCATGTGCCCTAATATCTCAGTTTGTGGCTCGGTGTCAAAATTTTATTTGATGTCGCTCCTGTGAAGCACTTTGGGACGTTTTACTGCATTAAAGGTGCTATATAAATGCAAGTACAGGAAACTCTTTTTATCCGGGACCGGCGTGGTGCCGGTTGATCAAAAAGTCTGGATTAGCGAGGTATACTTGCCAAGGTATGAGAGCCCCGTACACGGCCACAGGTGCAGGAGCCCCGGCTACACAGCACTTGTGCAGGAGTCCCGGTAACACGGCCACAGGTGCAGGAACCCCGGTTACACAGCCACTAATATAAAGTAAAACTTAGCTGAACCTACTCCCTGAATTTTGCCGGTTGAGAGATTTCCGGTTATTTAGGTGCTGGTTAAAAGAGAGTCTCCTGTAGTTGTTGTTGATGGAGTGGGCAGATAGACTTTTTTTTAATTGCCCGATTTCTTAATAAAGCAGAGGAACCAAGACAGGTAATGTGGAATTTATACAAAGCGTTGGTTAGGCCCCGCGCATAGGAGTATTTCCTGTAGCTCTCTGCACCCCATTATAGGAAGGATATCGCAGCCGTGAAAAGGGGACCGTGAAGATTCACTAGAATAATCTCGAATAAGCAGTTACAACTGTAGAACAGAGAAGGTTGCTAAGAGCAGACAAAAGAAAGAAAGATGTGCATTTCTATAGCGCCTTTCGTGACCACCGAACGTCCCAAAGTGCTTTACAGCCAATGAAGTGCAGTCACTGTTGAAAAGTAGGATGTAATAAGGTTTCAAAATTGCAGGTTTTGGGCGGTTGAGTGATGAAGATTGTTTCCCCTAGTTGAATCTATATTCAGAGGGTGCAGACTGAAGATTATCACTGAGAATGGGGGGGGGGGGGGGGGGAAGCTCGCAAATGGGAATGCTTTACCACAAGTGACTACTGAGGCAGAGACCTTCTCAACATTTGAAAGGTGACTGAATAAGTATTTTAAAAGGAGCAGGTGACTTTGGACCTATGGTTCCCCAACCTCTCCACCACTGGGGTTTTTTCCTCGCCTCATGTCTGAGTCTGTTGTAGACTCATTGATTAGAGATTGATGGCTATGATTAGTCAACAATTCCATTATCGTCATATCGTGCGACTACCAGGATGGTCGAAGGCGATCTAGGTCTTTTATCATCTAACAATTCCTATGTACCATCTACAAGATGCACTACAGTAACTTGCCAAGGCTTCTTCGAACCACCTCCCAAACCCGTGACCTCTTCCACCTAGAAGGACAAGGGCAGCAGGTGCATGGGACCACCACCACCACCTCCCCCTCCAAGTCACACACCATCCCGACTTGGAATTATATCGCCGATCCTTCATCGTCACTGGAAATCCTGGCACTCCCTCCCTAACGGCACTGTGGGAGCACCTTCACCACACGGACTGCAGCGGTTCAAGAAGGTGGCACACCACCACCTTAAGGGCAATTAGGGATGGGTAATAAATGCTGGCCTCGCCACCGACGCCCACATCCCGTGAACGAATTTAAAAAAAAAATAATTAAAAGGTTACAGGGAAATGGGATTCGAGTAGATGTCTTTAGTCGAACACACAATGGGTCAAATTGAGATCTGTGCTGTAATTGCCATTATTCCACCGTGTAGGAATTGAGTGCGAGCCCATGCCATGTGAGTGTGCTCCGGATATCTAGCACAGTGCAGCCCGGTCATGTGCTGACCCCTACAGGACTTGCAGCTTCAGTAGCTGTTTAGCTCCTCCTTTTCAGCTGTTTGCTGATTCTGCCTGGTTTTATTCTCTTTTTTTCCCCCCTCATTACAGAAAAGTACAAAAACCGCTCTTGAAATTGGAAGGACCTTTGCCACCATGTTTGCCGACATAAACTTCCGCCAGAAACTATTGGAAGCCAAAACGAAGGAGGAGTTTAAAGAGACTCTGGCTCTTCAACGACACCTGCTGACCGTGATCCACAGGGAACCAGCTAATAAAGATGATTCCAAGGACTGGGAAGATAAAGTCCCAAAGGTAACAGAACTTCCCTTGTACGCATGTCAACTTGACTCGGATATAGGGTTGACTTCCCCCCACTCCCGGGATGTCCTGGCGTCTCCAGGAATTAAAGATTAATCTCCTGGGCACCACTGTGAGCGACCCTGGAGAAAAATAATTGGGGTGTTTTTTTTGAATTTATTTTTTCATTTTCGTGGAACACCTTCATAAACTTGCTCATCCAAAACTCTGCAGCCTGTGCCCTAACTCGCACCAAGTCCCGTTCACCCATCACCCCTGTGCTCGCTGACCTACATTGGTTCCCAGTTAAGCAACACCTTGATTTTAAAATTCTCATCCTTGTTTTCAAATCCCTTCATAGCCTCGCCCCCTCCCTATCTCTTTCATCTCCTACAACCCTGCCGCGCCGCCCCCCTCCCCTCCCCCACCGAGATCTCTGCGCACCTCCAATTGTGGCTGAGAATCCCCGATTTTAACCGCTCCGTCGTTGCCGTCTGTGCCTTCAGCTGCCTGGGCCCTAAGCTCTGGAATTCCCTCCCTAAACCCCTCTACCTGTCTCCCCTCTTAAGGTGCTCCTTTTTAAAACCTACCTCTTTGACCAAGCTTTTGGTCATATGTCCTAATATCGGATGAGATGTTAAACCCAGGCCCCGTCTGCTCACTCAGGTGGACGTAAAAGATCCCATGGCATGGTTTCGAAGAGGAGCAGGGGAGTTATCCCTGCTGTCCTGGCCAATATTTGTCCCTCAACCAACACCACTAAAACCGATTATCTGGTCATTAGCACATTGCTGTTCGTGGGAGCTTGCTGTGCACAAAATCAGATGCCGTGTTTCCTTCATTGCAACAGTGACTACGCTTCAAAAAGTCCTTCATTGGCTGTAAAATGCTTTGGGACACCCAGTGGTCGTGAAAGGCGCAATATAAATGCAAGTCTGTCTTTCTTGTAGGTGTGAGTTCACTGGACAAAATTGCCTTTTGATTTGCTAATTTAATATTGATATAAAGATGATTTAATATGGAAAAAGCCTCCCTGGCGCAGTAGGTGGTACTCTATTGAGATTAGGGAGATTTGCAGTGTAAAGGGAGATGTACTAATGGAATAGGATGTATAGACGGAATAGTAGAATAAAGTCCAACAGGAGTTATACAAAGGCTTTGCAAGGCCCTGGTCGGACTGCAGTTAAAATACTGTGTTGAGTCTCGCTTTCTCTCAAAAACTGGCTACAGAATGGAGTAACCAGACTGATCACACGTTTAAAGGGTATGGGCTATGAGGAAAGATTATAGCTTAAACTGTACGCCTAGAGACACAGAATTTCAGACTATAACCTCGGCCCCTATTATTTTTTTTCTGCGAATCAACCCACCTGCCACTGGAAATGTTTCCCTTTTTTTATTTACTCTTCAAAAACCTTTCATAATTTTGAACACCTCTTTATTAAATCTCCCTTTTAATCTTCTCCTATTTCTTATGTAACAGAGGAGGCCATTCAGCCCCTCGAGCCTGCTCCGCCATTCAATAAGATCATGGCTGATCTTCTACCTCCTCTCCACTTTCCTGCACTATCCCCATATCCCTTGGTTCCCTTAATATCCAAAAATCTATCGATCTGTCTTGAATATATTCAACAACTGAGCCTCCACAGCCATAGAGAGTCAGTTATACAGCACAGAAAGAGGCCCTTCGGCCCATCATGTCCGCGCCGGCCATCAAGCCCTGTCGATTCTAATCCCATTTTCCAGCACGGTCCATAGCCTTGTATGCTATGGCGTTTCAAGTGCTCATCTAAATGCTTCTTGAATGTTGAGGGTTCCTGCCTCTACCACCCTTTTCAGGCAGTGAGTTCCAGATTCCAACCACCCTCTGGGTGAAAAAGTTTTTTCCTCTAAACCTCCTGCCCCTTACCTTGAACCTATGCCCCCTGGTTATTGACCCCGCTACTAAGGGGAAAAAGTTCCTTTCTATCTACCCTATCTATGCCCCTCATATTTTGTACACTTCAATCAGGTCCCCCATCAGCCTTCTCTGCTCTAAGGAAAACAACCCCAGCCTGTCCAGTCTCTTCATAGCTGAAATGCTCCAGCCCAGGTAACATCCTGGTGAATCGCCTCTGCACTCTCTCTCTAACGCAATCACATCCTTCCTATAGTGTAGCGACCAGAACTGCACACAGTATTCCAGCTGTGGCCTTACCAGCGTTTTGTACAGCTCCATCATAACCTCCCTGCTCTTGCCTTCATTAGCTGAGGCATAGAATATAAGAATCCTATATGCCTTTTTAACCACCTTCTCTACCTGTCCTGCTGCCTTCAGGGATCTATGTACATGCACACCAAGGTCCCTCTGATTCTCTGTCCTTCCTAGGGTCCTAACATCCATTGTGTATTCCCTTGCCTTGTTAGTCCTCCCACAATGCATCACCTCACACACTTTTCAGGGTTAAATTCCATTTGCCACGGTTCTGCCCATCTGACCAACCCGTCTATCGTCCTGTCGCCTGAGGCTTCCCTCCTCGCTATTTACCACTCCACCCATTTTTGTGTCACATGCAAACTTACTGATCATACCTCCTATATTCATATCTATAAATTATTAATGTACACTACAAACCGCAAAGGACCCAGCACCGATCCATGCGGTACACCACTGGACACAGGCTTCCAGTCACAAAAACAACCTTCGACCATTACCCTCTGCCTCCTGCCACTAAGTCAATTTTGGATCCAATGTGCCAAATTGCCCTGGATCCCATGGACTCTTACCTTCTTGACCAGTCTCCCATGTCAAAAGCCTTACTGAAGTCCATGTAGACTACATCAACTGCACTACCCTCATCCACACAGCTAGTCACCCCTTGCAAAATTAAATCAAATTGGTCAGACATGATCTCCCCCTGACAATGCCATGCTGACTATCCTTGATTAATCCTTGCCTCTCCAAGTGGAGACTAATTCTGTCCCTCAGAATTTTTTCCAATAATTTCCCTACCACTGATGTTAGGCTTACTGGCCTGTAATTCCCTGGTTTATCCCTAATGTCCTTCTTGAACAATGGTACTATGTTAGCTGTTCTCCAGTCCTCTGCCCCCTCCCCTGTGGCCAGAGAGGTTCTGAAAATTTGTGTCCGAGCCCCTGCAATCTCCCTTGCCTCACACAGCAGCCTGGGATACATCCCGTCAGGGCCTGGGGATTTATCCACTTTTAAGCCCGCTAAAACTGCTAGTACCTCCCTCAATGCTAATTTGTTCAAGTATATCACAATCCCCTGCCTGATTTTCTATGCCTACATCGTCCTTCTCCATAGTGAACACAGATGCGAAATATTCATTTAAAACCTCACCTACATTTTCCGGCTCTACACACAGATTGCCACTTATGTCCTTAATGGGCCCTACTCTTTCCCTGGTTATCCTCTTGCCCTTAATATACTTAAAAAAAATTAAAAAAAACACCTTGGGATTTTCCTTTTATTTTGCCTGCCAGAGTTTTTTCATGCCCCCTCTTCGCTCTCCTAATTTCTTTCTTAAGTACCCCCCTGCACTTTCTATACTCCTCTAGGGCTTCCACTGTTTTTAGTCCTTTGTATCTGCCAAAAGCCTCCCTTTTTTTTGCTAATTCATTCTTGTATATCCCTTGACATCCCAGGGTTCCCTAGGCTTGTTGGTCACACCCTAACCTTTACGGGAACATGTTGGCATTGTACACTCTATTTCCTTTCTGAAAGAGTCCCACTGCTCTGATATGGATTTTCCTACAAGTCGCTGATCCCAGTCCACTTTGGCCAGATTCTGCCGTATCATATTAAAATTGGCCTCCTCCCCCCCCCCCCCCCCCCCCCCCCCCAAATATGGAACCTTTATTTCCAGTCCATCTTTGTCCTTTTCCATGACTACCTTAAATCTCACTGAATTATGGTCACTGTCACACAAATGCTCTCCTACTGCCACTTCTACCACTTGCCCGGCTACATTCCCTAGAATTAGGTCCAGTACCAACCCCTCTCTTGTAGGACTTTCTACATGCTGGCTCAAAAAGCTCTCCTGGATGCACTTTAAGAATTCCGCACCCTCTGAGCCTTTTACACTCTGACTATCCCAGTTAATATTCGGGAAGTTGAAATCCCCTACTATTATTATCCTATTATTTCTACATTTCTGAGATTTGCCTTCATATCTGTTCTTCTATCTCCCCCTGACTGGGGGCCTATAGTACACTCCCTTCTTCTTCTTAGGCAGAACCGAGGATGACTTGCTTCCACATTAAAAATGAGTTCTCAGGTGATTGATGAGTCCAATGCGGGACCTACAGTCTCTGTCACAGGTGGGGCAGACGGTGGTTGGGGTGCTTGGGTTGACGTGCGCTGCCTGCGCTTGGCTTTCGCTTGCTCCCGACGAAGAGATTCGGTGTTCGGCGCCTTCCCGGATGCTTCTCCTTCACTTTGTGCGGTCTTGGGCCAGGGATTCCCAGGAGTCGGTGGGGATGTTGCACTTTTTCAAGGAGGCTTTGAGGGTGTCCTTGAAGCGTTTCCTCTGCCCACCTGGGACTCTCTTGCCGTGCCGGAGCTGCGAGTAGAGCGCTTGTTTTGGGAGTCTCGTATCGGGCATGCGGACAATGTGACCCGTCCATCGGAGCTGATTGAGCGTGGTCAGAGCTTCGATGTTGGCCTGAGCAAGAACACTGATGTTGGTGCGCCTATCCTGCCAATGGATTTGCAGGATCTTGCGGAGGCAGCATTGGTGGTACCTCCAGTGCTTTGAGGTGCCTGCTGTACATGGTCCATGTCTGAGGCATACAGCAGGGCAGGTATCACGGCTGCCCTGTAGACCATGAGCTTAGTGCCGGGTTTGAGGTCCTGGTCTTCAAACACTCTCTTCCTCAGGCGACCGAAGGCTGCACTGGCACACTGAAGGCGGTGTTCGACTTCGTCGTCGACGTCTGCCCTTGTTGACAGTAGGCTCCCGAGGTATGGAAAGTGGTCCACGTTGTCAAAGGCCTTGTCGTGGATTTTGATAATTGGGGGGCAGCACTGTGTGGCGGGGGCAGGTTGGTAGAGGACCTTTGTCTTACGGATGTTTAGTGTAAGGCCCATGCTCTCGTATGTTTCGGTGAAGGTGTTTACGATGGTTTGGAGTTCGACCTCTGAGCGCAAACGCAAGCATCATCTGCATACTGTAATTCGATGACCGAGGATGGGACGACCTTGGATCTGGACTGGAGGCGACGGAGGTTGAACAGTTTCCTGTTTGTTCTGTAAATTAGCTCCACTCCAGTGGGGGAGCTTACGGAGGGTGAGATGGAGCATTGCAGCAAGGAAGAGCGTTGGTGCGATGGCACAGCTTTGCTTGACCCCGGTTCGCACGTGAATTGGGTCTGTGGTGGAACCATTGGTCAGGATCACGGCTTGCATGTCGTCGTGAAGCAGGCGGAGGATAGTGACAAACTTTTGAGGGCAGCCGAATTTGAGAAGGACACTCCATAATCCCTCATGGTTTACAGTGTCGAAGGCCTTTGTGAGATCAAAGAAGGCCATGTACAGTGGTTGGTGCTGTTCCCTGCATTTCTCTTGTAATTGACGTGTGGTGAAGATCATGTCCATTGTGCCCCTTAGTGTGCGGAATCCGCATTGCGACTCTGGGAGGAGCTCTTCGGCCACTGGGAGATGGCGATTGAGGAGGATTCAGCAAAGTGCTTGCCCCCTTTTGTTTTTAAATTCTACCCATATGGCCTCATTAGAGGAACCTGCTAAGATATCATCCCTCTTTACAGCAGTAATTGACTCCTTGATTAATATTGCGACACCCCTCCTCTCTTGTACCCCCCTCTGTCTCGCCTGAAGATTCTATACCCTGGAATATTGAGCTGCCAGTCCTGCTCCTCCCTCAACCATGTCTGTGATGGCAACAATATCATACTCCCATGTGTTCATCAACACCTTCAATTGATCTGCCTTACTCGCAAGACACCTTGCATTAAAATACATGCCATCCAGCCTTGCCATACTCCCTTGTGCCATTACATATTTGCTCTGCCTTCCATGCTGACTTGTTTTTTCCTCTATATTTGGCTGTGCATCTCCCCCTACTATAGCTCCACTCCATATCCCATCCCCCTGCCAAGTTAGTTTAAACCCCCCCCAACAGTACTAGCAAACCTCCCCGCAAGGATGTTGGTCCTGTTCGGGTTCAGGTGCAACCTATCTGACTTGTACAAGTCCCACCTTCACCAGGAGCAGACCCAGTGATCCAGGAAGCTAAAGCCCTCCCTCCTGCATCAACTCTTTAGCCACGCATTCATCTGCTCTATCCTCCTATTCCTATACTCACTAGCACGTGGCATTGGGAGTAATCCAGAGATTACAACCTTTGAGGTCCTGCTTTTTAATCTGCTACCTAGCACCTTAAATTCTTGTTGCAGGACCTCATCCCTCTTTCTACCCATGTCGTTGGTACCGATGTGAACCACGACCTCTGACTGTTCGCCCTCCCCCTTCAGAATGCCCTGCAGCCATTTAGTGACTTCCTTGACCCTGGCATCAGGGAGGCAACATACCATCCTGGAATCACGTCTGCGACCACAGAAACTTCTATCTGTTCCCCTTACGATAGAATCCCCTGTCACTATTGCTCTCCCACTCTTCTTCCTCCCCTCCTGTGCAGCTGAGCCACTCATAGTGCCACGGACTTGGCTCTTGCTGCATTCCCCTGAGAAACCATCTCCTCCAGCAGTATCCAAAACGGAAAATCTGTCTGAGGGGGAGATGGACCCAGGGGACTCCTGCACTGCCTTCCTAGTTCTTTTACTCTGTCTGGCGGTCACCCATTTCCTGTCTGCCTTTAGCCCTCTGGGGTAGAGAATTCCAAAGATTCACCACCCTCTGCATGAAGAAATTTCTCCTCATCTCAGTCCTAAATGGCCGAGCCCTTATTCTGAGACTGTGATCTCTGGTTCTAGACTCCTCAACCAGGGGAAACATCCTCCCTGCATCTACCCTGTCAAGTCCTGTAAGAATTTTGTATGTTTCAATGAGATCACCTCTCGTTCTTCTAAACTCTAGAGAATATAGGCCTAGTCTACTCAATCTCTCCTCATAGGACAATCCCCCCATCCCAGGAACCAGTCTGGCGAACCTTTTAGAGCATAAAGCAAGAATAGGCCACTCGGCCCCTCGAACCTGCTCCGCCATTCAATAAGATCATGGCTGATCTAGGGCTCAAAGCCACTTCCCCGCCCGCTCCCCCATAACCCTTCACTCCCTTGCCTTGCAAAAATTTGTCTATCTCCACTTTAAATGTATTTAATGACCCAGCCTCCACAGCCCTCTGGGGCAGAGAATTCCACAAATTTATGACCCTCGGAGAAGAAATTCCTCCTCATCTCAGTTCTAAAAGGGCGACCCTTTATTCTAAAACTGTGCCCCCGAGTTCTAGATTTCCTCACGAGGGGAAACTTCCTCTCTGCATCTACCCTGTCGAGCCCCCTCAGTATCTTATGTTTCGATAAGATCACCTCTCATTCTTCTAAATTCCAATGAGTACAGGCCCAGCCTGCTCAACCTTTCCTCATAAGTCAAACCCCTCATCTCTGGAGTTAACCTAGTGAATCGTCTCTGAACTGCCTCCAATGCAAGTATATCCTTCCTTAAATAAGGAGACCAAAACTGTACGCAGTACTCCAGGTGTGGTCTCGCCAATACCCTGTACAGTTGTAGCAGGACTTCCCTGCTTTTATACTCCAACCCCTTTGAAATAAAGGCCAACATTCCATTTGCCTTTTTGAGTACTTGCGTGCTAACTGCACAAGGACCCCCAGGTCCCTCTGAACTGTAGCATTTTGTAATCTCTCTCTATTTAAATAAGTTTGCTTTTTTATTTTTCCTGCCAAAGTGGATAACCTCGCACTTTTCCACATTATACTCCATCTGCCAAATGTTTGCCCACTCACCTAGCTTGTCTATATCCCTTTGCAGATTCTTTAAGTCCTCTGCATAACTTACTTTCCCACCCATCTTTGTATCATCCGCAAACTTGGCTACATTACACTATCCCTTCATCCAAGTCATTAATGTAGATTGTAAATAGTTGAGGCCCCAGCACCGATCCCTATGGCACCCCACTAGTTACCGTTTGCCAACCAGAAAATGACCCATTTATCCCGACTCTCTGCTTTCTGTTAGTTAGCCAATTCTCTATCCATGCTAATATCTTACCTCCAACTCCGTGAGCTCTTATCTTATGCAGTAACCTTTTATGTGGCACCTTATCGAATGCCTTCTGGAAATCCAAATACACCACATCCACTGGTTCACCCTTGTTCCCCCTGCTTGTTACATCCTCCAAGAACTCCAGCAAATTTGTTAAACATGATTTCCTTTTCCTAAAACCATGCTGACTCTGTTTGACTGCAGTATGTTTTTCTAAATGCCCTGCTACTGTTTCCTTAATGAAGGACTCCAGCATTTTCCCAACGACAGATGTTAGGCTAACTGGTCTGTAGTTTCCTGCTTTCTGTCTCCCTCCTTTCTTTAAATAGGAGTGTTACATTAGCGGTTTTCCAATCCACTGGGACCTCTCCAGAGTCCAGGGAATTTGGGTATATTGCAACCAATGCATCCACTATCTCTGCAGCCACTTCTTTTAAGACCCTGGGATGCAGGCCATCTGGTCCAGGGGACTTGTCATCTTTTAGTCCCATTATTTTACCAAGTATTTCCTATAGTGATAGTCTTTAGTTTCCCCCTCTCTGTGGCCCCTTGATTATCCATTATTGGGATGTTGTTAGTGTCTTCTACAGTGAAGACAGATACAAAATATTTGTTCAGAGTCTCTGCCATTTCCCTGTTCCCCATTATTAATTCCCCAGTCTCATCCTCTAAGGGGCCAATGTTTACTTTAGCTACCCTCTTCCTTTTTATATACCTGCCGAAGCTCTTACTATCTGTTTTAATGTTGGCTTACTTTCACAATTCACCCCCCTCTTTAGTCATCCTTTGCTGGTTTTATAAAATTTCCCAATTTTCTGGTCTCCCACCAATCTTGGCAACATTGTATGCCTTCGTTTTCAATTTGATACCATCCTTTACTTCCTTAGTTAGCCACGGATGGTGCCCCCTTAAAATCAATTTTTCTCACTGGAATATACCACTCCCTCTATGGCAAGTATATCCTTCCTTAGGTAAGGAGACCAAAACTGTACACAATACTCCAGGTGTGGTCTCACCAGGGCCCTATATAATTGCAGTAAGACGCCTTTACTCTTATCAAATATCTCCGCAAACTTGGATAGATTACATTTGGTCCCCTCATCCAAATCATCGACCTAGATTGTGATAATTCCAGCTTCTCTTGTCTCTTCACATAACTGAAGTCTCATCCCTGGTATCATTCTATTAAATCTCTGCACCCTCCCCAAAGCCTTGACATCCTTCCTAAAATGTGGTGCCCAGAATTGGACACAATACTCCAGCTAGGGCCTAACTAGTGATTTATAAAGGTTTAGCAAAACCACCTTGCTTCTACTGAGATTGCTGGTCCAAAGGGTTATATCCATTAGTGGTACTTGAGCTCCTTACTGATGCAGGTAGACTATCCCTTATCCGCAATTCCGAAATTCGAAAACCGAAAGTTTTTTCGTGGAGCGTAACTAGAGTATTTATGGTCTATTTATCCCACTATTTAATTTACCAAATTATTACTGTACAAAAACTAATACTATTTATAGTCTTTATTTATCCCACTCAGTGTGAATATTCATAAGGTTCGCTGCAGAAATATTAATGTGTTTGCTTACGGGGTGCTGCCCAGACCCCCGCTAGTGTGTTACACACTGATTCTGAATACCATTCTGAAATCTGAAAAATTCCGAATTCCGAAAAACATCTGGTCCCAAGGGTTTCGGATAAGGGATAGTGCACCTGTACTTGATTCCTCTAGATGCTGTCTTAATTCAATGGAGATCAAAAGTGTGGTCTAACCAAGGTTACATAAGAACATAAGAAATAGGAGTAGGCCATTTGGCCCCTCGAGCCTGCTCCGCCATTCAATAAGATCATGGCTGATCTTCTACCTCAACTCCACCTTCCCGCACCATCCCCCTTTAGTTCCCAAAAATTGATCGATCGATCTCTCTCTCTCTTGAATATACTCAACGACTGAGCGTCCACAGCCCTCTGGGGTAGAGAATTACAAAGACTCACCACCCTGTGTGAAGAAATCTCTCCTCATCTCAATCCTAAATGGCCGACCCCTTATTCTGAGACTGTGACCCCATGTTCTAGACCCCCCAGCCAGTGGAAACATTTTCTCTGCATTAACCCTGTCAAGCCCCTTAAAATTTTTTATGTTTCAATTAGATCACCTCTCATTCTCCTAAACTCTAGAATATAGGCCTATATAATTTTAACATCTCTGCTTTTCAATTCTATTCCTCTAGAAATGAATTCCAGTGCTTTGTTATTTTTTATAGTCTTGTTAACCTGGGTTGCTACTTTTAATGATTTTGTGAATCTGTACCCCAAATCTCTTTATTTCTCTGCCCCATTATTCCAAGGAGTAGGTGGCCTCATTATTTCTCCTACCAAAGAGCACCATCTCACGCTTATCTACATTGAAATTCATTTGCCATTTGCACGCCCATTCTGCAAGTTTATTTATCCTCTGCATTATCATGACCACCTACTTCCACCTCTAACATCACCCAACTCTGCCCCTGCCTCAGCCTCAGCCTATCTGCTGCTGAAACCCTCATCCATGTCTTTATTACCTCCAGACTCAAACTATTCCAATGCACTTCTGGCCGACCTTCCACCCTGCGTAAACTTCCAAAACTCTGCTGTCCGTACCCTAACTCGCACCAAGTCCCGTTCTCCCATCACCCTTTTGGTCACTGACCTACATTGGTTCCCAGTCCACTGATGCCTTGATTTTTAAAAAGGGGAAAAAAAATTCTCGTGTTCAAATGCCTCCATGATCTTGCAGCTCCTTATCTCTGTAATCTCCGCCAGCCCTACAATCCTCCCAGAACTCTGCGTTCCTCCATCTTGGCCTTTTGCACGTGCTCCACCATTGGCGGCCGTGGCTTCAGCCTTCTAGGCCCTAAGCTCTGGAATTCCCTCCTGTTAGATCCGGGTATCTTAATGTTGTGTCCTTCAATAATCAGACAAAAGACTGCTGGGAACGATCAACAGGTGTTTACTGAATGAGGGTTCAAACTGCAACTGACTGTACAGATCATTACTCAGGTTTATATACAGGTGTGGTCACTGGTACTACAGGATACAGGAGCTGTAAAAAGTAGTTCTCCCCCTTAAAGGTACATACATTACAATTCCTCCCCTTTTAGATTAACAGTACCATAACACTCTTAACAATTAAATATCAAACTAATTACAATTGACACTTTTAACATGCAACATTAACTGAAAATAGTCTATTTATAAATTCAGTCTTTGGGGAGGCTTCCTGATTCTTTCTGGATAACGCCTTTCCCGAGTGTCTCGTTCTTGGTGCGGAGGCGATTCTAACACCCTGTCGTCAGTTGATTCATCAGCTTCCAATGCTATTGTTTCTGAGGTAGATGCGACCTGTACGTCGGGTTCCTCACCAGGTACGTATGGCCGAGACATGGGGTTGACTCGTTCCTGTGACTCTAGGATCTGGTCAGCATGGCGTCTCACAATGTTCTCCCCAACATCCACTGTGTACATTAGTGGCCCCTGCCGTGTGCATATCGTTCCTGGTTGCCATTTCTCTGTTCGGTAGTCACGGGCCAAGACTGGTTGCCCTACATTGAAGCTCCTTGTCGGCTTCTCATTGATGTGCTGGAATTGCTTATTCTCAACATCTCTTTGTACATTTGGTCTGAGCAAATCCAGACGAGATCTCAACCTTCGGTTAAAGAACATCATGGCCGGGGCCTGGTTTGTGACTGCATGTGTCGCATTTCTGTAGGCTAACAGGAAATTGTCCACCTTATGCTGCAGTGGAATGTCGTCATCGCACATGACCTTTACTGCTTTTTTTAAAGGTTTGTACGAACCTCAGCCAATCCATTTGTGGCTGGATGATATGGGGCGGATGTGTAATGCCTTACCCCATTCCTTTTCATAAATCTTTGAAACTCTTCGGACACAAACTGTGGTCTGTTATCAGAGCAAATCTGCTCTGGCAAGCCGTTCCTGGCAAAAATGGTCCGTAGGACTGCAATAGTTTTCTCCGTGGTGGTGGAGGACATTTTGATCACCTCAGGCCATTTCGAGTGCGCATCCACGGCTATTAAAAACATTGACTCCATGAATGAACCAGCAAAATCAATATGCAACGACATAGGTAAAAAGAGGGATGAGGTCCTGCATCAAGAATTTAGGGAGCTAGGTAACAGATTAAAGAGCAGGACCTCAAAGGTTGTAATCTCTGGATTACTCCCAGTGCCACGTGCTAGTAAGTATAGGAATGGGAGGATAGAGCAGATGAATGCGTGGCTAAAGAGTTGGTGTAGGGGGGAGGGTTTTACTTTCCTGGATCACTGGGCCTGCTTCTGGGAAAGGTGGGACTTGTACAAGTCGGACGGGTTGCACCTGAACCAGAGCGGGACAAATATCCTTGCGGGGAGGTTTGCTAGCACTGTTGGGGGGGGTTTAAACTAACTTGGCAGGGGGATGGGATACAGAGGGGAGCTGAAATAGGGGGGGATGTGCTGCCAATTATAGAGAAAAAAACAAGTCAGCTTGGTAGACAGGGCAAATATATAAGGGCAAGGCTGGATGGCATCTATTTTAATGCAAGGAGTCTTGCGAATAAGGTGGATGAACTGAAGGTGTTGATAAACACATGGGAGTATGATATTGTTGCTATCACGGAGACATGGTTGAGGGAAGGGCAAGACTGGCAGCTCAATATTCCGGGGTACAGAATCTTCAGGCGAGACAGAGGGGGAGGTATAAGAGGAGGGGGTGTCGCAATATTAATTAAGGAGTCAATTACTGCAGTAAGGAGGGATGATATATTAGCAGGGTCCTCCAATGAGGCCATATGGGTGGAGCTTAAAAACAAAAAGGGGGCAAGCACTTTGCTGGGAGTGTACTATAGGCCTCCAAACAGTCAGGGGGAGATAGAGGAACAGATATGTAGGCAAATCTCAGAGAAATGTGCAAATAATAGGGTAATAATAATGGGGGATTTCAACTTCCCCAATATTAACTGGGATAGTCAGAGTGTGAAAGGCTCAGAGGGTGTAGAATTCTTAAAGTGCATCCAGGAGAGCTTTTTGAGCCAGCATGTAGAAAGTCCTACAAGAGAGGGGGCGGTACTGGACCTAATTCTAGGGAATGTGGCCGGCCAAGTGGAAAAAGTGCTAGTAGGTGAGCACTTTGGTGATAGTGACCATAATATGGTAAGATTTAAGGTGGCCATGGAAAAGGACAGGGATGGGCCGGAAATAAAGGTTCTAAATTGGGGGAAGGCCGATTTTAATAGGATAAGGCAGGATCTGGCCAAAATGGACTGGGATCAGCTACTTGTAGGAAAATCCGCATCGGAGCAATGGGAGGCTTTCAGAAGGAAGATTGAGATCATACAATGGCAACATGTTCCCGTAAAGGTCAAGGGTGGTTCCAAAAACCACAGGGAACCTTGGATGTCAGGGGATATACGGGAATGGATTAGGAAAAAAAGGAGGGCTTTTGGTAGATACAAAAGGCTAAAGACGGAGGAAGCCCTAGAGGAGTACAAAAAGTGCAGGGGGATACTTAAAAAAGAAATTAGGAGATCAAGGAGGGGCCATGAAATAACACTGGCAAGCAAAATAAAGGAAAATCCGAAGATGTTTTATAAGTATATTAAGGGTAAGAGGATAACTAGGGAAAAAATAGGGCCCATTAGGGACAAAAGTGGCAATCTGTGTGTGGAGCCGGAAGATGTAGGAGGGGTTCTGAATGAATTTTTTGCGTCTGTTTTCACTATGGAGAAGGACGATGTAGACATAGAAATAGGGCGGGGGGACTGTGATATGCTCGAACATATTAACATCGAGCGGGGGGAGGTATTGGCGGTTTTAGCTGGCCTAAAAATGGATAAATCCCCAGGCCCGGATGAAATGTATCCCAGGCTGCTGTGTGAGGCAAAGGAGGAGATTGCGGGGGCTCTAACACATATATTCAGGACCTCTCTGGCCACAGGGGATGTGCCAGAGGACTGGAGAACCGCTAATGTAGTACCATTATTCAAGAAGGGTAGTAGGGAAAAACCGGGGAACTACAGGCCAGTGAGCCTAACATCAGTGGTAGGAAAATTATTGGAAAAAATCCTGAGGGACAAAATTTGTCTCCACTTGGAGAGGCAAGGATTAATCAGGGATAGTCAACATGGCTTTGTCAAGGGAAGATCATGTCTGACTAATTTGATTGAATTTTTTGAGGGGGTGACTAGGTGTGTGGATGAGGGTAACGCAGTGGATGTGGTATACATGGATTTCAGTAAGGCCTTCGATAAAGTCCCGCACAGGAGACTGGTCAAGAAGGTAAGAGCCCATGGAATCCAGGGTGCCTTGGCACATTGGATACAAAGCTGGCTTAGTGGCAGAAGGCAGAGGGTGATGGTCGAAGGTTGTTTTTGTGACTGGAAGCCTGTGGCCAGTGGGGTACCACGGGGATCGGTGCTGGGTCCCTTGCTGTTTGTGGTCTACATTAATGACTTGGATATGAATGTAAAGGGTATGATCAGTAAGTTCGCGGATGATACAAAAATTGGTAGGATGGTAAATAGCGAGGAGGGTAGCCTCAGTCTGCAGGACGATATAGATGGGTTGGTCAGATGGGCGGAACAGTGGCAAATGGAATTTAACCCGGAAAAGTGCGAGGTGATGCACTTTGGGGGGACTAACAAGGCAAAGGAATACACAATGAATGGAAAGACCCTAGGCAAGACGGAGGGTCAGAGGGATCTGGGTGTGCAAGTACACAGATCCCTGAAGGCGGCGGAACAGGTGGATAAGGTGGTAAAAAAGGCATATGGGATACTTGCCTTCATTAGCCGAGGCATTGAATATAAGAGCAAGGAGGTTATGATGGAGCTGTATAAAACACTGGTTAGGCCACAGCTGGAATATTGTGTGCAGTTCTGGTCGCCACACTACAGGAAGGATGTGATCGCGTTAGAGAGGGTGCAGAGGAGGTTCACCAGGATGTTACCAGGGCTGGAGCGCTTCAGCTATGAAGAGAGACTGGGCAGGTTGGGTTTGTTTTCCTTGGAGCTGAGGAGGCTGAGGGGGGACATGATTGAGGTGTACAAAATTATGAGGGGCATAGATAGGATGGATGCTGAGGAGCTTTTTCCCTTAGTAGAGGGGTCGATAACTAGGGGGCATAGATTCAAGGTAAAGGGCGGGAGGTTTAGAGGGGATTTGAGAAAGAACTTTTTCACCCAGAGGGTGGTTGGAGTCTGGAACTCACTGCCTGAAAGGGTTGTGGAGGCAGTAACCCTCACAACATTTAAGAAGCATTTGGATGTGCACTTGAAATGCCATAGCATACAAGGCTACGGGCCAAATGCTGGAATATGGGATTAGATTAGACAGGGCTTGATGGCCGGCGCGGACACGATGGGCCGAAGGGCCTCTATCCGTGCTGTATTACTCTATGACTCTATGACTCTATGCACCCTTTGCCATGGAGATGAGGGCCACTCCCATGGGTGTAGAGAGGCATGTGGTGGTGCATTTTGGACCTTCTGGCATCCTGAGCAGCTCTTTGTCAGGTCCTCGATTTGCTGATCGATCCCCGGCCACCACACATAAGCCCTAGCAAGGCTTTTCATTTTCACGCCTCCCAGATGACCTTCGTGAAGCTCATTGAGCACTCTCTCCCTTGGGTGGAATTACCACTTGGGATCCATACATCAAGGTCCCCTGGCATACTGACAGCTGTTCTCTTCTGGATGAGAATGCTGGCAACAGTGAGTCGCCATGTGCTGGCCATCCCTTCACCGTCAAATCATATACCCGAGACAGTGTCTGGTCATTTCGGGTCTCCTTCTCTATACCAGCGTTAGTTACTGGCAAGCATTCAATTATAGTCGAATGAAATATTTCGACAGGATCCACTGCTGGTGCTTCTTCCGCAGTAGGCAGTGGCAGGCGTGATAGCCCATCAGCGTTTCCATGCTGTTTTGTGCCCTTATACTCGATATCATATTGGTGCGCCCCTAGAAAAAGGGACCATCTTTGTAGCCGTTGCGCAGTCATCACCGGAACGCCCTTCTTTGGATTAAAGATGGAGACAAGTGGTTGGTGGTCAGTCAGCAAGGTGAACTTCTGCCCGTGCAGATAGTGATTGAACTTTTTCACTCCCCACACTAGGCTGAGGGCCTTCCTGTCAATCTGGGCGTAGTTACGCTCGGCTGAGGTTAGTGACCGAGGCGCAAAGGCTACTGGCCTCTCCGAGCCGTCCGGGAATTTGTGCGACAGCACCGCTCCAATGCCATAGGGTGATGCATCACACGCCAACCTAATTGGTAGTGCTGGGTTGAAATGAGCCGACACCCCTTTCGATGTGATCAATGCTTTGCTCTTCTGGAAAGCTCGTTTACATTCGTCACTCCACTTCCATGGTACCCCCGTTTGCAGTAGGGTGTTCAGTGGGTGTAGTACGGTAGACAAATTCGGCAAGAACTTATGGTAGTAGTTCACCAGCCCGAGGAATGACCTCAGTTGTGACACATTTTCCGGTGCTGGAGCCTTGACTACTGCCTCAACTTTTCAGGGGACTTATGTAACCCCTCTTCATCAATAACGTGGCCACAATACGAGATCTGCTTCTGGAAAAACTCGCATTTGTGGCGATTAGCTCGGAGCCCATATTCCTTCAATCTAGTGAGCACCTGCTCCAGGTTGGCGAGGTGATCACTGTCATTTTTGCCCGTGACCAGGATGTCGTCCAAATAACACTGGGTCCCTGGAATCCCTTGCAGGACTTGTTCCATTGCCCTTTGCCAAATAGCCGGAGCTGATGCTACCCCGAACACCAGCCGGTTGTATTGGTAGAGACCTTTGAGTGTTGATCGTGAGGTACTGTTTCGAGGCTTCTTCTACCTCCATTTGCAGGTACGCCTGGGCCAGATCAATCTTAGTGAAGCGTTTCCCTCCAGATAGCGAGGCGAAAATATCTTCAATCTGCGGAAGCAGATATTGTACAGTGTGAAGGACTGGGTTCACTGTCACCTTAAAGTCCCCACAGATGCGAATCTTCTTTGGTTCCCCAGGTGTATTACTCAACGACCTCTTCATTACAGGAACGATGGGTGTAGCCCACTTGCTCCAGTCCACTTTGGACAGTGCTCCTGAATGTTCCAAACCTTCCAGCTCTGCTCCGACGGCTGGGTGGATCACATAAGGTACCGGTCTGGCCTTAAAAAAAAAAAAAAAAAAAATCTTTGGGCTTGCATTTTCCTCTACTATTTTGATCGTCGCTGTTATGCCTTTTAGTGTTCCGAGTCCCTGCTGGAACGCTTCTTGTGCGTCGGTTAGCATTTTTGACAGTCGTCCAGGTGTGACGACGTCATCCTTTTTGGCATCTACAGTCAGTGCTTGTATGGAATGCCAATCTAGCTGTATCTTCCGGATCCATTCACGTCCTAGTAGTGGTGGTCCTCCACCTGGCAATACATATAGGTCCATTTTTGGTGTTTCCTTGCCGTTATATATAACGTTCACCCTTATTTTTCCTTTGGGGTAGACTTTATGCCCCGTGTACGTCTTCAAGACAATCTTTGTATCTCTCAAGGGTATATGTGTGTGGTAAACCACTGTTCTACCTGTCTGTCTGTATGTGTATTCCAATAGGTACAGGTCTGGACATGCCTCGGCTGACTCCTCCCACTATTCCAGGTATATAAGTGACTACCTCCCAGTCCCTTAGTATTTTGGACGGGTCGACCACTCGAGACAAGACCTTCATTCTTTAGTTAATAAAAGCTAATTGTTACTCGCTCAACCTCAGTCTTTTGAGTAATTGATGGCGCATCAATTTTATTAACTAAATTTTTTATAATGGAGAAGATCCTCACACCAGCATGCCTGGACCTGGACAGTCGGGAAGCGGACGCTTCCACCAAGTTTGCTCACTGGCTCACGTGCTTCGAGACATTCCTGACTGCCTCCACTGCGGTCGAAACGGATGCGGACAAACTGTCCTGATCTCCAAGGTGAACCACCGAGTGTACTCAGTCATCCGGGACGCGACCTCGTACACAGCCGCCCTCCAGCTCCTCAAGACCCAGTACACGCGCCCTGTGAACGAAGTATACGCTAGGCACCTTCTGGGGAGTCGCAAGCAACAACCTGGGGAATCGACTGAGGAATACCTCCAAGCACTGTCCGTGCTTGGCCGGGCCTGTGGGTGTAAGGCGGTAACGCCCACTAAGTACACGGAGGAACTGATCCGGGATGCCTTCGTAGCAGGCCACAGGTCCAACTACACCCGACGGCGACTGCTGGAGCAGAGTGACCTCACCCTCGACAAAGCCTCCAAAATTGCAATAACGCTGGACGCAGCCTTCCGGGGCACGGATGCCTACTACTCTGCACCGTGGACGCCGCAGGGAACGACAACCTGGGACACAGTAAGACAGCCCCATCGCACCGTGCCACCCCAGCCACAGCCCAACAACGGCCCAACTACCACAGCAGTGTGAGAATAGCTGCTTGTAGTCCCTTCGGTTTATGACTGTTAGGGCTGATCCTGTGTCCAATTCTATTTTCACTTGGTCTCCTGCTATCTGGAGCGTGACCCAGATAGTTTGGTGATCCTCCATTTTGATCACATTATGTAGTTTCAGACAACCCAGCTCCTTGCTTCCAGAGTCTGTATCACTCTTCTGTTTGTCTGAACTACTCTCCGTCACCTTATGTACCTTCTTGTGGAGATTTCTTGCTGCTGGTTTTCTTTCCTGACCTGCAGACTCTTGCTATGTGTCCTACTTTTCCACACTGTCTGCACACTTTGTCCTTGAACCAGCAATCATTATGGTCGTGTGTTGTTCTGCCGCAGCGATAGCACTTCACTGTTCCGTATGACATTTCATTTGTGCCATATTCTTGCGGTCTCCGTTGTATCTCTGCAGCGCCCCGTGTGGCTGCTTCATGTGATACTGCAATGCTGAAAGCCTTGTCCAGCGTAAGATCCTTTTCTGATAGAAGCCGTTTCTGGGTTCCTTCACTCTGAAGCCCACACACAAACTTGTCCCTTAAAGTATCTGCTAGTCCCGTTCCAAACTGGCAGTGTTTCGATAGCTTGCGCAGTTCCGTTAATGCTGGTTCCTTTTGTGAAACTTAAATCTTTCTGCTATCAGCAGCGGTGTGGGGTTTAAGTGGTCCTGTAGGATTGACACTGTTTTCAAAATCCTTTTCTACTGGCTTCTCTGGGGTTACTAGGTTTCGTAGTAAGCCATACGTTTTTGCACCCATTGAATTCAACAATACCATCGCTTTCTTGTCATCTGGCACTTCATTCGCCTTGCAGTATACTTCTATGCGTTCGACATATGTCGTCCAATCTTCGACTTCATTGTCGAACGCCGTGATACTGCGCCACTTCGGCATTTTTGGGTGTGGCTAAACTGGCTTAAAATGGCGTCTCCCGCGCTTTCCTTTCCTTCCCCGCTGCGGCTTAAAATGGCGTCTCCCGCGCTGCTGCCAACGCCGCTCTCGGCGGTCCTCGTGGCAAATGGCAATGCCCTGTGGGTTTCGTGCGCTGCTCCTGCGCTGCTGCCAATGCCGCTCTCTGCGGTCCTCGTGGCAATGGCAGCACCTCGCGATTTCCTGCGTGCCTCTCTACCCCGTTGACGCTGCTCGGCCCTTGAACACCGGCTGCGCTCTGCTCTCTCTCGCCTCTCTACCCCCGTTGACACTGCTCGGCCCTTGAACACCGGCTGCCCCCTGTGCGCTCTGCCTTCTCTCGCTCTCGCTCTCCCGTCGACGCTGCTCGGCCTTTTTCTGTGCCGCTCAGTCAGCTCTAGCCGCCGCTGTCCGGGAAGGGTCTGCGCAGTACCTGTTGCCAGCCCGTTTTGCTGGACCACCGTGACTGGAAAGCCAAGCCTGGCTCGCGACAGCCTCCCCGCGATGCCTGTGCTTCTGGACTCGACCTCCTTCCACTGTTCTCCAGGAGCGAATCCCTGGGAGGTGATGCAGAGTTGCAAGTAGGTTCGAATCTTTGTCGTCGCCAATGTTAGATCCGGGCATCTTAATGTTGTCCTTCAATAATTAGACAAAAGACTGCAGGGAACGATCAACAGGTATTTACTGAATGAGGGTTCAAACTGCAACTGACTGTACAGATCACTACTCAGGTTTATATACAGGTGTAGGAGCTGTAAAAAGCAGTTCTCCCCCTTAAAAAATAATAATCAACTTTATTGTCATTGTTAGTGCACAAGTGCAGTACAACAAAATGTAGGCTTGCGGCTCCCGAGAGTGTACATTTAGATTAACACATTTAAACATTCAACATTCATTTGGCTTGTAATACATTAACATATAAACATAATAAAGTGCATTGACAGATGTGCAGGCTTTAGAGTTTATTTGTGGAGTTCAGTAGGATGACAGCCCTGGGAAAGAAGCTGTTCCTAAATCTGGTCGTTAGGGTGCGAATGCATCTGTAGTGTCTCCCAGATGGCAGGGGGGCGAACAGACTGTGGCTGGGGTGGGTAGGGTCTTTGATGATGGTCAGTGACCTCCGTAAACAGCGTTTCTGGTAGATGTTCTCTGGTCGGTAGCCGGGTGCCGGTAATGCGTTGGGCAGTTTTGACTACCCGCTGCAGGGCTTTCTGGTCATAGTAGCTACAGCTGCCATACCATACTGTGATACAGCTCGTCAGGATGCTCTCTATAAAGGTACATACATTACACCTCCCAAAACCCCTTCGCTTCTCTTTCCTCCTTATGTGGCTCGCGTCAAATTTTTGACTGATGATCAATTCCTGTGAAGCGCCTTTGGGGCGTTTCACTACGTTAAAGGCTACTTTTAAGGGAATAATTTTACAGAGCTATTGGGGAATGGGTAGGGCAGAGTGGGACTAATTGGATTGCTCTTTCAAAAGGGCCGACACAGGCACGATGGGCCGAATGTGCTGTATGATTCGATGACGATACGGAGCCATTCTCCCAGTTGGGAGAGTCGGCATCGTCGGGAGAAAGCGAGAGAAAACCTTTTTGCTTCAGTTTGTGGACCATCTTCTTGTTCTGAATGTGCTGGGTCCCAGATGTGTATGTTTGAAGATGATTGCAACCTTGTTAACATGAAAGAAGAAAAGCAAACAAACTTTGGCAAAGCTTTTGGACATTGAGAGTGCATCTTGAAGTAATTGCTCATCAGAAGGTGCTGTACAAATGGTCTGAGGGGGGCCAAGTCTATTACAAGAGAGATGTTTGTTCAGTAGAACTGAGCACTCCATATTTTTTTAATGGTGTGTGTTCTGTAGGTCGGGCAAAAGGAGATACAGCAACATAAAATAAATTGGGTTCCCAGATAACCTGGAAAACACATGGTCAAGTGCCAGAGTTAATTGATAGCAGGCTCCAGGTATCTGGTGCTACGTCAGCTTTGCTGGTATAAGGTGGGTATTTGGGGGAAGTATCTGCAGTTTTAACCCCTTTACACTTTCCATATTTCTGTAGTTTGAACAGACACGGAAGATTCTTTCTGATCAGCCACTAAATTTTTTTGGCCTCCAGAAGAAGAGCTGAACAGGTTAACGAAGCCTTGCGCTGCACTTCACTTGGTCTTTTGCGGCGTGACTTGGGTGTCGGCCTTGCGGGCAGTGGGTCGCACTCTCGCCTCCGAGTCAGAAGGCTGTGGGTTCGAGTCCCACTCCAGAGACTTGAGCACTGACGCTCCCAGTGCAGTGCTGAGGGAGTGCTGCACTGTCGGAGGTGCCGTCTTTCAGATGAGACGTTAAACCGAGGCCCCGTCTGTCCCCTCGGGCGGGCGTAATAGATCCCGTGGCCACGATTTGAAGACGAGCAGGGGAGTTCTCCTGGTGTCCTGGCCAACATTTATCCCTCAACCAACACCTAAAACAGACAAACTGGTCATTTATTTCGTTGCTGTTTGAGGGGGTCTTGCTGTGCGCAAATTGGCTGCCGCGTTTCCTACTTCTTCTCCTTAGGCAGTCCCTCGGAACCAGGGATGACTTGCTTCCACATTAAAAATGAGTTCTCAGGTGACCGCTGAGTCCAATGTGGGACCTGCAGTCTCTGTCACAGGTGGGGCAGACGGTGGTTGAAGGGACGGGTGGGTGGGGTGCTTGGGTTGACGTGCGCTCCTTGCGCTGCCTGCACTTGGCTTCCGCTTGCTCACGGCGAAGAGACTCGGTGTCAGCGCCTTCCCAGATGTTTGAGGACCTGGCCTTCAAACACTCTCTCTTCCTCAGGCGACCGAAGGCTGCACTGGCACACTGAAGGCGGTGTTGGACTTCGTCGTCGACGTCTGCCCCACCATTACCACAGTGACTACACTTCAAAAGTACTTCAATGGCTGTAAAGCGCTTTTAGGATGTCCTGAGATCGTGAAAGGCGCTAAAGAAATGCAAGTTCTTTTAGTAGAGCCTACCTCATAACCTTGCAGTACTGAGGGAGACTTTGAATAAAAATGACTGGATATGAGATCATTAGTTCAAATCCCAACATGGCAAGTTGTGAAATTTAATTGAATAAATCTGGTGATTTTTATTTTTTATTTTTGAGGGAGCAGTAGCACCAGAACATAACCGTAAAAGCTGCCGGATTGTCGTAAAATCCTGACTCGCTCACTAACGTCCTCCTTCTTTCAAGGTAGAGGACCTGCACCTGTTTTCTGGTTTGGCCAGACTCCAATCCCACACTACAAAGTTGGCTCGTAACGCCCGCCAGCTAGGAATGGTCAATAAATGCTGCTTCGCCAGCGTTGCCCGCATTATAGAATCGTACAGCACAGAAGGAGGCCATTTGACCCATTGTGTCTGTGCCAGCTCTTTGAAAGAACTGTTGAATTAGCCCCACTTAGGACTGAGATGAAGGTGGTGAATCTTTGGAATTCTCTGCCCCAGAGGGCTGTGGAGGATCAGTCGTTGACCGAGATCGATAGATTTTTGGGCACTAAGGGAATCTAGGGATACGGGCAGCAAAGTGGAGTTGAGGCCGAAGATCAGCCATGATCTGAACAGTGGAGCAGGCTCCAGGGCCTGTATGCCCTGCTCCTATTACTTATGTTGAGTGTTGGCATGTTAACCTACACCATGGAGTGTGAGACTCTTGTCCTAATCTGAGCTGAGGCGCGTGTTGGTTGGAGGCTGTGGCACCCCCTGCTTCCCCCCCCCCCCCCCCCCCCCCCAAGTAGGGCAGGAGGAGGCAACAGAACATGCAGGTGCCCTTGGTAAGTCTCTGGCACCTGTTGGTGGCTATTTGCAGGGACACATTGGTGGTGGTCTAGTTTTGGTTTTCTTGGTTCCAGGAATGAGGTAGACAAATGCGAGGAATGAAATTACTAAATTTTAACTGGAACCTCCCCACCTCACCTTTTAATGAGAGAGCACCAATCTTTCTGTTGAAGATAAAGTCGAACCAATTAAATAGAAATAAAAACTTTCCTAAAAAAAAAACCCCCCAGAAAATGCTGAGAATACTCAGCAGGTCAGGCAGCATCTGTGGAGAGAGAAACCGAGTTAACATTTCAGGTCGATGACCTTTCGTCAGAACTGGAAGACGTTTGAGATTTAACCGTCTTTTAGCAAGTAGAGAGCCTGGGGGAAAGCACAAAAGGGAAGCTCTGAGGAAAGAGACGTGGCTGTGAAAACCAGCTTTAGTAGATACCTGATCAAACGCGAGAAGGGAAACCGCAAGCAATGAAGGTGAACACGGTGGGAGTCAGACGGAAATCCCGCCTGAGAGGGGAGCAGAACTTGTTCGAGGTGGGGCGTTCCCGGAAGAGAAAGCGGGAAGAATTTCCTGCTGGGTAGTCGCAACGTTCTAATCAAGTTCCCTTTTCTCCCCAACAGGCTCGCGACTTCCTACACATGGGAAAGGGAATGATGAAGGACTTGCGGCGCAGGTTGCCTTTGTACCTGTCGGATTATACTGATGGTGAGTAAACGTTCGTTTTATGATTGACCTATCAGCACTTCAACCACAGCATTACTACTGCCGAGTCAGAACACATTGAAGTGTGACGGGAAGAAAGTATGACGCCTCCGTGAAGTGTGTGCTATACACGAGGCGTTTTAATGCATCGCTACCAGCTGTTCAGTTCTTAATGGTGAATTGGAAGTTTTGTACGAACAAATAGTGACCACTAGTCATGAGAACATAAGAATTGGGAGCAGGAGTAGGCCATATGGCCCCTCGAGCCTGCTCCGCCATTCAATAAGATCATGGCTGATCATCTACCTCATCTCCACCTTCCCACCCTATCCCCATATTGCTTGATTCCCTTATTCAAGTACTATTTACTAGGGACACGGTATTGGGGCTTGCCCTGGGACCAGGGAGCACTGGGATGGAAGTCCAGGTTCCAGTAATACTGACATGGGATGAGTAAGTTGGTTCCATGATCTGGGAGGGCTGGATAGGGAGATTCTAAACACTGGGGCAAGTATTAATAGGATCTGAGATCACTGGGAGAGAGATCCTGGAATCTAGAGGCACTGGAGAGGGGAGGCTTCAGGGTTGGAGATCAGGAAGTTTTGGGAATTTAGTTTTGGGGATCGAGAGCGCTGAAGCGATCTTGGGATCTGGGAATGGATGGGGAAAGTCTGTGGAGGTGGGGGAATGGGTGGGTTGGGGTCCAACAGGACCCGAGGGGGGAGGGGTTTTGGGAGCATGAAAAGGTAGGACCAAGTCTAGCAGTATTAGGATTGCTGTGACCTGGCAGTAATGGGAGGTGCAGCGTCCAACAACCTTTGTGGGAGTGGGCCCAAGGAGAATGGAGCCCAAGCTGCCATTGGCCCTCACCCCCGCCCACCCTACTGATGGCTTCTGACCCCTCCCCCACTGACATCCACAGCCATTTTAGTGCATTCAGATTCCCCATTGCCTGACCCTTCCTGTCTTTATCCTCCAGCCTTTTGATGAAAATTATGGGGTAATTTCCTGATGTACACTTCTGGAATGTCCCAAGTGTGCAGAAGCTGGAAATTCAGAGCATTATTAAGAAGTGTGCTGATTTAATACAGGCGCATCGATAATCAAACAGAAATTACTTCATGAAATGGTCATTGTTCATGCAATTTCCAATTCCATAAACCTCAACAACAACAAAATGTTCAGAAGAGAGATACTTTGCATTGAATTTTCAGATTCACAGAATTCTTTGTTCACAAGTTGTTCATGAGGATTATTAGGCTTTGAGCACAATTGTTAATCCATTGATCATAAACACAAATTCACTTGCCTGAAATGGGAGCTTTAACAACTTAATCTCCGGTTTCTTTCAAATTGTTTTGAGGGGGAAAGCAGAATCTTTCAAATCATCAGAAGGTTCCCTTCTACCAAAAGACTTGCATTTATATAGCACCCTTCACACCCTCAGGATGTCCCAAAGCCCTTTATAGCCAATGAAGTACTTTTTGAAGTCTAGTCACTGTTGTAATGTAGGAAACGCGGCAGCCAATTTGCGCACAGCAAGCTCCCACAAACAACAATGTGATGATTGACCAGATCATCTGTTTTTTAGTGATGTTGAGTGAGGATAAATATTGGCCCCAGGACACTGGGGAGAACTCATAGAAACATAGAAAATAGGAGCAGGTGTAGGCCATTCGGCCCCTCGAGCCTGCTCCGCCATTCAATGAGATCATGGCTGATCATCCAAACTCAGTACCCGGTCCCTGCTTTCTCCCCATATCCCTTGATCCCTTTAGCCTTAGAAATATATCTAACTCCTTCTTGAATATATTTAATGAATTGGCCTCTACTGCCTTCTGTGGTAGAGAATTCCACAGATTCACCACTCTCTGGGTGAAGAAATTCCTCCTCATCTCTGTCCTAAATGGCTTACCCCTTATCTTTAGACTGTGACCCCTGGTTCTGGACTCCCCCACCATCGGGAACATCCTTCCTGCATCTAGTCTGTCTAGTCCTGTTAGAATTTTATAAGTTTCAATGAGATCCCCTCTCATTCTTCTAAACTCCAGCGAGTATAAGCCCAATCGACCCAATCTCTCCTCATAACATCATTCCTGCCATCCCAGGTATCAGCCTGGTGATTTCTTTGCTGCACTCCCTCCATGACAAGAACATCCCTATTAAACTCCCCTGCTCTTCTTCAACATAGTACCATGTGATCTTCTACTGGAGAGGGAAGTTTTCTGTTTTAACGTCTCATCCGAAAGACGGCCCCTCCGACAGTGCAGCACTGCACTGGGAGTGTCGGCCTAGATTTTTGTGCTCAAGCCTCTGGAGTGGGACTCTGCTTTCTGACTCCGAGGTGGGGCTGCCACACACTGAGCCACGGCTGACTCAACTTTAACTCCTGTTGAAGCACAGCTTGCATTCTGGGAAATTCGGCAAAACTGGGCACGCTCCGGATGCAGAGAACGCCATTGAAACTGTTGAGTTGAAGCCCAGGCATTTGAGAGGCACTGAAGCCTTGCGATTAAAAACCTTTTATTGCAAAAGACAACTCGATGGGAAAATTTACTAGCCTCATTCTGAAATATTGGGAGGGGGTGGGGTAGGGCGGCAGGGGTAATTGTCACCCTTCGCTTGGGTGTTAATTTGGAGGAACAGGTCACCCGCCCATTGTAGAACCCGCCTGATGTTTGTTTCCAATCAGGCTGGTTCTACAAAAGGTGGACAACCAGGTTACTGCCCAACTGTGGAGATACAAATGTCCCCTCTTTTTTCTTTTCCCCCACCACCCCCCCCCACCCCCCCCACAATGTAATTATTAAGGCTGTATATAGTGACGCCACAAGTCACCACCAGAATGGAGATAATTGAAAATGAGAATTTTCGCGATGAGGAAAGATTGGATAGGCTGGGGCTGTTTTCTTTGGAACAGAGGAGGCTGAGGAGAGACCTTTATTGAGGTGTATAAAATTGAGGGGCCTAGATTGAATGGATAGGAAGGACCTATTTCCATTAGCAGAGAGGTCAATGACCAGGGGGCATAGATTTAAAGTAATTGGTCAGAGGTTTAGAGGGGAGTTGAGGGGAACTTTTTTCACCCAGAGGGTGGTGGGGGTCTGGAACTCACTGCCTGAAAGGGTGGTAGAGGCAGAAACCCTCATCGCATTTAAAAAGTACTTGGATAGGCACTTGAAGTGCCAAAACCTACAGGGTCATGAACCAAGAGCTGGAAAGTGGGATTGGGCTGGATAGCGCTCTTTTTCAGCCGGCTCAGACCTTCTGTGTCGTAAATGTCTATGATTGAGTGTCATGGGTAATTCCCCTGTCGGTCACTGCTGCGAGTGACTGAGATCGACTTTACACACGTGATTTTGTATCGTGCAACTATCCACCTCTCACTGCATTTTGCTGAAGAAATCACCCGGCTGTTATCGGGAGACTTTCAGTCATAAGTTCTGTTTGCTGTAGTTTGCACCGACTCTTTTATAAAAAAAAAAAAAAAGACGATAGCAAAATACTGCGGATGCTGGAAATCCGAAATAACAACAGAAAACGCTGGGGAAAAACTC
Organism: Somniosus microcephalus; assembly: GCF_052327205.1. Taxonomy (NCBI): domain Eukaryota; kingdom Metazoa; phylum Chordata; class Chondrichthyes; order Squaliformes; family Somniosidae; genus Somniosus; species Somniosus microcephalus. The sequence goes on from NC_140988.1 coordinate 365,094,368, forward strand.
AACAGGCCAGGCAACATCCGTGGAGAGAGAAACTGAGTTAACGTTTCAGGTCGAAGACCCTCCTTTGTCAGAACTGGGGGGAAAAAAAGCAGGAAGAGGGATAGATTTGAAAGCAAGTGGGGGCTGGGATGAACGAACAAAAGGGAAGGTCCGCGATGGGATAGAAAGCAGGAGAGATTAAGAGACATTGAGATATTCAAGGAACAAAGGATGGCTCTAGATGAAGTGTGAATGGCGCTGGCAGAATGAAGGACAGCTGCCACGTGGGAGGGAAGAAAAAAGCCCAGACGAAAGTGTGGATCAAATAGACTCTGTTTGCTGTAAGACCCACCCAGCCTCCAACTCACTGGCTGACACCGTGGTGTCAACAGATGCAGCAAATTATTATTTTGTTTCTAAATGTGAATGACATTTACTGAGGTGGGTTAAAAACGCAGATGCAAATATTTCCAGAAAGCACTTTTGAGTTTTTTTTTGGGGGTGGTGGAGAATGACAATGCAGTGCCACCTAGTGACAGAGCAAGGAATTGTTACAAGTCAGTGTTGTTGTCAACTGGAATTCCTGTTAAAGCCTCACCTAGTGAGTTACAGCTAATAGTTGGAGTCAAACGCCTTCTATGCATCTTGTTTTTTTAACTTTTTTGTAATTCTCCTCCATTTGAGGGAGGATGCAGAGAAACTCCAGTACGATTTGGACAGGTTGGGTGATTTGGCAGATGCAGTATAATGTGGATAAATGCGAGGTTATCCACTTCCGTGGCAAAAACAGGAAGACAGATTATTATCTGAACGGCAATAGATTGGGAAAAGGGGAAGTGCAACGAGACCGGGGTGTCCTTGTGCACCAGTCGCTGAGTAAGCATGCAGGTGCAGCAGGCGGTTAAGAAGGCAAATTGTATGTTGGCCTTCGTAGCGAGAGGATTCGAGTACAGGAGCAAGGATGTCTTGCTGCAGTTGTTCAGGGCGTTGGTGAGATCACACCTTGAGTATTGTGTGCAGTTTTGGTCGCCTTATCTGAGGAAGGATGTTCTTGTCATGGAGAGAGTGCAACGAAGATTCACCAGACTGATACCTGGGATAGCAGGAATGACATATGAGGAGAGGTTGGGTCGATTAGGCTTCTATTCGCTAGTTTAGAAGAATGAGAGGGAATGCAATGAGACCAAACGCAGATTGGGTGACTGCTTTGCAGAACACCTCCGTTCAGTCCATAAGGGTGACCCCGAGCTTCAGGTCGCCTGTCATTTTAATTCACTGCCCCATTCCCACTCGGACCTCACCGTCCTTGGCCTCTTGCATTGTTCCACGGAAGCTCAACGTAAACTCGAGGATCAGCACCTCATCTTCCGATTAGGCACTTTACAGCCTTCCGGACTCAACATCGAGTTCAACAATTTCAGATCATAACCTCGGCCCCATTACATTTTTATTTATATTTTTTATCCACACCTTTGTTTTGGTTTCTCTCCCTCTCCCACATGGCAGCTGTCTCCCATTCTGCCAGCACATTTCACACCTAATCCAGAGCTGTCTTTTGTCTCCACTAGCCCTATCAAGTCTCATTTTGAATACCTCTCAATGTCTCCTCTTTTGTTCTCTCCCAGCCTGGCCTCTTAATCTATTTCATTCCCTGTGCCTCTTTAGTCTTGATAAAGGGTTTTGACCGGAAACGTTGACTCTAATTTGTCTCCACGGATGTTGCCTGGCCTGCTGAGTTTTTCCAGCATTTTCTGTTATTTCGGATTTCCAGCATCTGCAGTATTTTGCTATCGTGACCATATATCTTGCTGTTTACAAATTAGCTGCCTCATTTGCTGATGAAACCATGACTAAACTTAAAGTGAAGTACTGTGGGGTGTCTAAAGGTGCTGTATAAATCCAAGTTTGTTTTGTTTGTTTTTGTTTGTTCTTTCCTAATTCCCTCAATTTCTAATTCCACTTGCCTAACTCACTATATTAACATTACTAATGTTATCTGCCTCCACTCCCTCCCTGGGACATTTCACCGTTCACTTTGTGATTATAATACCTAATCTGTCCAGTCAGTTTCAGACTCCTCTCTCTCCTTTTAAGATGCTCCTTAAAACCTACCTCTTGACCAAGCTTTTGGTCACCTGCCCTACGGTCTCCTGATGTGGCTCGGTGCCAAGTTTTTGTCCGATTGCGCTCCTGAGAAGTGCCTTGGGATTTTTTTCACTGTTATAAGGCGCTATATAAATGCCAGTTGTTCTACTCCCTCCACCCTCTTGTACGCAGAGCCACACAACTTAAAAAGCATTCGTTCTAGCAATTCACTGCAACATGATGCAGAGGGTGAAGTTCCTTTCTCTGTGGTTTTGTCACGTCACCCCTGAAACCTTAACCCATCGTTTTCCCTTTCAGATGCTGATCGAATGCTGGAAATCTAATATAATTCAGTTTGTGCGACGCCAGCATTATTTTAGTGATGGTGCTGGATCAAGGCTATAGATCTGGTCTTAAGGTTTTTTGAGTCTGGTTTTGAAAGTGATGATATTGACTTGTGTGGAAATGCCTGTCTTGACCTTTGCACTTTGCTTTTGCTGCAGGTATAATTGGTCGCAATAAATCCATCCGGAAGTACATCACCACCATCTTGTTTCTGTACTGCATCTGCCTGCTGCCAACGATAGCTTTTGGTTCTTTGAATGATGAGAACACCAGAGGATCGATAGGTAAGATCTCCAAAGCTGGTTTTGATCAATAGGTGCTCTCGACCTCCCTTGCTGCCTAATTGGAGTTTTATCGTTGGTGAGAAACTGAAGTCAAAATGCAATGTCCCACCAGTGAAGAGCTGCACCAAGGTTGAAAGGAATATGCAAGAATACATAACATAAGAACTAGGAGCAGGAGTCGGCCATACTGGCCCCTCGAGCCTGCTCCGCCATTCAAATAAGAGCATGGCTGATCTTCGACCTCGACTCCTTTCCCGCCCAATCCCCATATCCCTCGATTCCCCATGAGTGCAAAAATCTATTGATCGCTGCCTTGAATATACTCAACGACTGAGCCTCCACAGCCCTCTGGGGCAGAGAATTCCAAAGATTCACCTCCCTCTGAGTGAAGAAATTCTTCCTCATCTCGGTCTTAAATGGCCGACCCCTTATCGTGACACTATGCCCCCTCGTTCTGGACTCTTCTGCTAGGGGAAACAACCTCTCAGCATCTACCCTTTCCATCCCCCTCAGAATCTTCTATGTTTCAATGAGAATCACTTCTCATTCTCTCTCTCTCAAATCCAGAGAGTATAGACCCATTCTATTTGATCTCCTCATGGGACAACCCTCTCCTCTCGGGAATCAATCTAGTGAACCTTTGTTGCACCACCTCTAAGGCAAGTATATCCTTCCTTGGATAAGAAGACCAAAACTCTGCACAGTACTCCAGGTGTGGTCTCACCAAGGCCCTGTACAGCTGTAGTAAGACTTCCTCACTCTTGTACTCCAGGCCCCTTGCAATAAAGGCTAGCATACCATTTGCTTTCCTAATTGCCTGCTGTACCTACATGCTAGCTTTGTGTTTCCTGTACGAGGACACCTAAATCTCCCTGAACACACACATTTAATCGTTTCTCACCATTTAGAAAATATTCTGTTTTTCTACTCTTCCTACCAAAGTGAATGTTCACTGTCTTGTGAGGTTAGAGAGGTTTGATGCCAAGCCCACAGGTTGAACGAGGCAGTTGATGATTAGGGGAGTTCCAGAGCGTTAAACTCCTGGGAATGATGAAGTTCGAGGAGCAGTAGGCGGTGCAGTGGGATAAATTTTGCAACACTTGCACAGGACGTAGAATCGGACTCTGGGCAAGATTTTCATTCAGGAGTCGGGTGGGAGGCGGGACTACAACTTTCGGGGTTGTAGTCCCGCCTCCATTGAGATGCGGCCAATCCACGCAATTATAACTTGATTGACTTTGTTGAGCAGGCTCAGCAGGCCAATTAAGGGCCACCCAGCAACAGGTGACATCACAGACTGAAATGTCATCTGTCAAGAGGTTTTGACAGATGAAATATCAGCGTTTCACAGCTGTTTGAAGCTGTCAAACACTGATAGTCTTCTAACCTGAGTCCTTCTCCACAGACTCGGTTAGAAATCTCTCCTGCACAGAAAGCTGCAGCTGTCACTTTTTGACAGTTTGCAGCCATTCTGCTTTCTGTGCCGGTGAGATAAGGGACTCCCAAGACCTAAAGGATGGAAGGCAGAAAAGGTATGTAAAACTTATTTAATCACTTTAGACACACCAAACACACTTACCTTTGCACTCATGCACACATCACTCACCTGAACACCGACATCTCGACCCCTCCTAGGCCTTCAACCCGACGGCCCGCCTCCTCTAACTTGGCGTGGTTTGGAGCCGTCGGGAATCCCACACTTTAACCTTTAAAAATAGGGATTAGGCTAAAAACTACCTGTTCACAGGCAGTTAATAGGCACTAATCCCTTCCCGCCTCGGATAGGCGGGTCCCAGTGCGGGGCGGGTACCCGCCTCCTTTGAAACTGGCATGGAGGCGGGTTTGGGTGCGTGATGGGGTCGGGACCCCTGATTTCGGGATTTTAACCCCCTGCACGCCTCCAATCCCGACTCCACATCCCAATGAAAATCCTGCCCTATATGTTGGTGCTTTCAATTCATTGCGTGCTGCATTTCTCAATGAAGACGCATGCTGCGCCGGTGATTGACGTGAGCCTCATTTCAACTCAAAATTGGGCCAGATTTTACCCGTTTTGCAAACCCCGTCCCCTCCATTTAAATAAAACTGGTGTATGGCTGGCTGACCTGGTCTTTGGTCAGCCTTTACCAGTTAACTTAAGTGTGTTTTGGAACTTTCAGTATTTGATTGCAAAGCTGGATTTATTTTTGACTTTTATGACGTCGTTTCATTGGTCCTTCACATGCCTGACATTTGGCATTGCCTGTCTCTTATTTATCACTTTAAGCTCGGCAGCCATCTTGCTTGCAGCTGCAGTTTCCCTTGTGGACAGCAAAGGTGTTGAGGGATGGGAATTCCCTTTGGGGGTTTCTTTGGTGCTCCACGATTTGATGGAGTAAGGTCACTTCACGAGAGCACCAGTACGATTTGGACAGGTTGGGTCATTGGGCAGATGCAGTATAATGTGGATAAATGCGAGGTTATCCACTTTGGTGGCAAAAACAGGAAGACAGATTATTATCTGAACGGCAATAGATTGGGGGAAGTGCAACGAGACCTGGGTGTCCTTGTGCACCAGTCACTGAAGGTAAGCATGCAGGTGCAGCAGGCGGTTAAGGAGGCGAATGGTATGTTGGCCTTCATAGCGAGAGGATTCGAGTACAGGAGCAAGGATGTCTTGCTACAGTTGCACAGGGCCTTGGTGAGACCACACCTTGAGCATTGTGTGCAGTTTTGGTCGCCTTATCTGAGGAAGGATGTTCTTGCCATGGAGGGAGTGCAGCGAAGATTCACCAGACTGATGCCTGGGATGGCAGGAATGACTTATGAGGAGAGATTGGGTTTATTAGGCTTGTATTCGCTAGAGTTTAGAAGAATGAGAGGGGATCTTATTGAAACTTATAAAATTCTAACAGGACTAGACAGATTAGATGCAGGAAGGATGTTCCCGATGGCGGGGGAGACTAGAACCAGGGGTCACAGTCTAAGGATAAGGGGTAAGCCATTTAGGACATAGATGCGGTGGAATTTCTTCACCTAGAGAGTGGTGAACCTGTGGAATTCTCTACCACTGAAGGCAGTGGAGGCCAACTTATTAAATATATTCAAGAAGGAGTTAGATATATATTTTAAGGCTAAAGGGATATGGGGAGAAAGCAGGAACAGGGTACTGAATTTGGATGACCAGCCATGATCTCATTAAATGGCGGAACAGGCTCGAGGGGCCAAATGGCCTACTCCTGCTCCTATCTTCTATGGTTCTAAGAACGGCAGATGCCACCAAACCACAAGGGGCAGGGAGATGGGCATTTACAAATGGCTACTAATGTGGCGCACTGGAAGGCCGACGAATCATTCCCCCTCTGTGTTCCGTCACAGAAGAGAAGGTGGAACTGCTGCTTCAGTTTTTCTTTTTCAAGCCAAACTTCCACGAGCAGCAGAGATATAAAAAAAAAAACACACACTTTTTGGCCTGGAATTTGCGGTGGGTAACAACAGCGAACATACAGCACTCGCTGTTATTACCCCTTTGAAACTGTCTGCAAATTCAGGATATAACGTGTGCGCATATTAACGCAGAAATCCTGAGGTTGCAGTCAGTCATTCACTGCTCCGACACTGGCTGCGCTGTGGAGCCCTAACCCGGAGTCGGAAATCCATGCAATCGGAAATCCGTGGAACTGATAAACTTGGGGTTTTCCGCGATAATATCGCTACTAAATACCCCATTAAATGTTGAGCCTTGTTGGAATAGGTGTGACTGGGGTTTTAACAGCCTCTATTGATTTGGTAAACAAACATTCTGGCCCTGAAGATCTAATTTTTATATTTGTTAATTATGATAATTACAATTTAAAAAAAACTTCAAGCGTGTTCATGATATTTCAGCTTTTACCTTATCCCTGTGTGAGAGTCCCAATCTTTATTTCGCTCTCTAACTTTACAAAAAAAGTCCGGATAAAAGCAGCTTCTCGTTTCCTGTCTGAGTTCTGCAATCTGATTGGCTTCGTAGACCGCTTGTTGACGCCACAGCAGCATCGCACTAGGAATTCCCATTGCAGAGCGCTGAAATCAATTGAACGTCAAATATGGCAAACTTTTCGCCACAGCAATCTCTCTGGGCCACTTTCTTCGGAGCCGGCGACGAACGCCTTTGCTTCTCTGCCAACCGCAAATTGCAGGCCGTTAATTCTCTGGATGTGGGTGTCGCTGGCACATCCGGAATTTATTGCCCATCCCTAGTTGCCCCTTGAGAAGGTGGTGGTGAGCCACCGCCTTGAGCCGCTGCAGCCTGTGTGGTGAAGGTGCTCCCACAGCGCTGTTAGGGAGGGATTTCCAGGATTTTGACTCGGCACAAGGAACGGCTGATATATTTTCAAGCCTCTAAATGAGCTCCTGAAGTGGCAGCAGATAGAAGTTCAGATTTGTGCTCCGTTCCAGTTAGACATTGTGGCCTTAAGAGCCGGGCAAGTTAAAATTCTTAAATTGGATATTTAGAACGCAATAAATGAAAGCGGCTGATGATCTACAAGTAGAACAAAATTGGGCCATTTCCTGCAATGCAACACTATAGTGGTGGTGAGGAAGAGTTCTGTGTTTTTGTTTTTGGTTCAGTATTTAGTTGTCATTTGTTGATATTGGTGCTGGGGGCTGTAATGCGTCAGGAAGTGCGGCCAGATTGTATTCGAGTGGAGAGTGTTGAGAAGGGTGATCTGACCCATTTCTATCTGTTGTACGTCTTTTTCATCATTCCTTCCAGGCCCTCGCTGAAAACTAAGTGTTCGGGAGGTCTTTCCAAGCAAGGAGCTGTAATAGTACTGGTGTATACATTAGCTGCTGTTGTTGGTTGGCTGGGGACTACTGTGGTGGGAGGGGTGAAATGGAAGCTCCCTACTCCAATCCCTGTCTGACTAGGCAAGTGAGTAAACTGCCTGTGATGCTGCCTATAGTCAGACGTTAATTATGAATCCAAAACCAAGTGTAATATTGGGGCCGTGCTGCATTGGCGGCTGCAGGGGTAATGGGATTCTGGGAAAGGGGAGGAGGGAATAGGAGAGGAGTAGGAAAATGTCAGAGGGAATGGTACAGAAGTGGGGTTGAGGTGCAAGGCTAGCAAACACTAGGCAGGGTTGGGTTACAAAATATTGGGCAGGATTTTCATTGGGCCATGGAGGTGGGATTGGAGGCGTGTGGGGGGGGTTAAAATCCTGAAATCGGGGGGCATGAACCCATCCTGCCCCCAACCCGCCTCCATGCCAGTTTCAAAGGAGGCGGGTACCCGACCTACACTGGGACCTGCCTCCCCGAGCCGGGAAGGGGATTAGTGCTAATTAACTGCCTGTTAACAGGCAGTTTTTAGCCTAATCCCTATTTTCATTCTTGAAGTGTGGGATTCCCGACGGCTCCAAACTACACCAAGTTAGCGAGGTGGGCCGTCGGGCTGAAGGGCTTGTAGGGGTCGAGATGTCCGGTGTTCAGGTGAGTGATGGGTGCATGAGTGCAGAAGTAAGTGTGTTTGGTGTGTTTAAAGTGTTTAAAGAAGTTTAACTTACCTTTACAGCCTTCCTTCCTTCAAGTCTCGGGAGTCCCTCATCTCACCGGCACAGAAAGCAGAATGGCCGCGATCTGCCAAAAATTGCAGCATTCAGCTTTCTGTTCCGGGGAGATCTCTAAATCATCCTGAGAGGAAGGAATTAACCTGGAGTACAGATTCAGTGTTTGACAGCTTCAAACAGCTGTGAAACGCTGATATTTCATCTGTCAAAAGGTCTTGACAGATGAAATGTCAATCTGTGACGTCACCTGTTGCCGGGTGGCCCTTAATTGGCCTGCTAAGCCCGCTGGGTGAGCTCAACAAGGTCAATCAAGTCAAAATCGCGTGGATTGGCCGCATCTCGATGGAGGCGGGACTACAACCCCGAAAGTTGTAGTCCCGCCTCCTCAATGAAAATCCAGCCCGTTCTCTCAGCAGGGAAAGGGTCCACAGTTCATGCAGAGTGAGGGGATTTCTGTGTTTCATGCTTAGTAAGGAAGAGGTAGTTAATTGCTTTGGTGGTACTTTACCGCTGTCATTTTCAATGCCAAAGACCCTTGGATGCTACTCTGACTCGCTGTCTTCAATTCCTCCAATTCCGTAGAGTTTTGCATGTTCTCAGTTTTCCATTTTTCTTCCAATGTCTCTCGTTCTCTTCCATTTGGCATCTCCGGTTTCCACTTCACTTCACTTCACACTGTGTGCCCACCTTTTTATTAATTTAATATTTTTATTAATATAATGGACTTACCTTGATTCTGTAAAGGCTGTATATATGTGGAATTTAGTTATGAGGAAAGGGGTTGTTTTCTTTGGAACAGAGGAGGCTGAGGGGAGATTTAATTGAGGTTTATAAAATTATGGCGGGGCCCTGAGAGTGGACACGAAGGACCTATTTCCCCGAGCAGAGGGGTCAGTAACCAGGGGCCATAGATTTAAAGTAATTGGTAGAAGGATTAGAGGGGAGTTGAATTCTTTTTCACCCAGAGGGTGGTGGGGGTCTGGAACTCACTGCCTGAAAGGGTGGTAGAGGCAGAAACCCTCACCGCATTTAAGAAGTACTTGGATAGGCACTTGGAAGCGCCGTAACCTGCAGGGCTCCGGACCAAGAGCTGGAAAGTGGGATTAGGTTGGAGAGCTCTCTTTCGGCCGGGACAGACACAATGGGCTGAATGGCCTCCTTCTGTGCCGTAATTTTCTATGTTTCCTAGCATGGATGCCACCCATATCCTACAGAATAATTGAACAGAAACGTGAGGCATTTTAAGTTGTCGCGGGGGCGGTTGGGGGGTGTGTCAAACTGGTTAACTTGACAATTCTGTGGGTTGAGGTTATAGCTTGAAAGCGAAAAAAATGTAATTCTCCACTGTCCTCTTCTTTTATGTAAGGCACAAGTACAAACTCTTGTGTGTAAATAGAAAGCCAGCTGACTTTGAAGGATATCTTCAATCTCGATTTACAAATGCTGCTCTAACCTCGGTGGTGGTTGTTTTGCAGATGTACAGAAAACCATTCTTGCCCAGTGCATTGGAGGAGTGGCCTATGCCGTCTTGGCGGGACAGCCAATGGGTATCGTTTTAACAACGGCACCCCTGGCCTTGTACATCCACGGTATGTTGTGTCGTTCCCCCCACCCCCCCCCCCCCCCCCCCCCAATCTAGTACAACTTTAACCTTTAATGTTTTTAATTGTTATGTCTTTTTTTTAAACGAGACCTTGTCCATGTTGACCACTGTGGAAGGATTTGAGGCAGCCTGCTCCCAGCGTTTGGCTTATATTCCTCCTAGGCTGCTAGGGGGTGTGGGCGAAGATCTGGAGAAGTGCCTGACCAGATGGATTCTACTGCACAGATAGATGTCTTTTAATCTTGGATGCCTTTTAAGGGGAGACTAGATAAGGGAGAAAGGAATAGAGAGTTATGGTGATGGGGTTTGATGAAGTAGGGTGGGAGGAGGCTCGTGTGGAGCATAAACACCGGCGTAGACCAGTTGGGCTGAATGTGCTGTGCTGTAAATTCTACGCAAGGCTGGTAATATGCTGTGTGGAGAATTGGAGTTGCAAAGATGTGTTGTACTGCAGTGTGCTACAGCTTGTTAGAATGCCGTTGCGTGTGAATGGCTACTTCAGAAAGATCCAGTTGTGCCAATCTCACGGCACTTGATGGCTGCAGCCCTGGATATTCCTCCTTATTTACCTAGGAACATCCTCTTTATTTATTAGAATAATGGCTGTATTTAAGGTGGATTATTTTGGCTGGGCTAACTTAATTCAGTACCCAGTGGGAAGGTGGTGGGGGTTGGGGAGGGGAGAGGAAAAGACTTTGGCACAAATATGGTCCCTTTAACTGATGTCCAAAGTAGCACTAGTGTATGGATGAGACTAAAGTAAGACCTGTGTTTCTTCACCTCAGTTCTTGGGGGATTGCCCAAGTAACCTTAGTCCAAAAAGTCCACAAGACCACAGAGTCCATGTCCATGTGTACCCCTGCATGGAGTGTGCCTGCTTCACACGAGTTCCATAAATATATTTTGGATAATAGTACCTGTCTTTAGGTCATAGATCAATGGGGTAATTTGTCCCTTCAATCCATCTCCTCCTGTACCATCCACTTAATCACTTGGGCTCTGCCCTGCCCATTTAATCTCCTGCAGGAAAGGTGATTGAACAAAACAGCAGATTTTATCACTCTTCAATCCTGAATAAGCTTTTCGTAGATGCCAATTCCTTGGTGTCAGAAACATGGGAAAAAATCATGTTCTGTAGAGCATTTGGTCATCGCTATCCATACTTATCCCTCAACTTCAACCTAGATATTTATTGACTCTCTTCCTGCCCCTGTTTTTATTTATAAAAAAAAAAAAAAAAAAAAAAAAAATATTTATAGAGATAGATATATGTGTGTGTATATATGGTCCAACTAATCAGTCCCTCATTTAGAGACTAGTAACCTAGGTTTTGACAAATGAACTTGCTATTAAATAGTGTCTTTAATGTAAAAGAATGGCCCACGGCATTTCACAGATGTGAGGGAAATGGATTGAGCCTAAGTAGGGATTAAGAGGAGTGACCAAAAGCTTGGTGGAAGAGGTGGCTTTTAAGCAGTGCCTTAGAAGGAGATGAAGAGACAAGGATGTTTAGGGAGGAGATTCCAGAGAGAGATCTAGGTGGCAGAAGGCACAACCACCAACTTATTGCAAGAGAAGGGCAAGGCACAAGAGGCCAGAGAGAAAAGATTATACTTGCTCTCGAGGCAGTTCAGAGAAGGTTCACTCGGTTGATTCCGGAGATGAGGGGGTTGATGTATGAGGAAAGGTTGAGTAGGTTGGGACTCTACTCATTGGAGTTCAGAAGAATGAGAGGCGATCTTATCGAAACATAAGATTGTGAGGGGGCTTGATCGGGTGGATGCGGTGAGGATGTTTCCACTGATGGGTGAGGCTAGAACTAGGGGGCATAATCTAAGAATAAGGGGCTGCCCGTTCAAAACTGAGATGAGGAGAAACTTCTTCACTCTGTAGTAAATCTATGGAATTTGCTACCCCAGAGAGCTGCGGAAGCTGCAACATTAAATAAATTTAAAATGGAGATAGACAGTTTCCTAGCAGATAAGGGAATTGGGGGTTACGGGGAGAGGGCAGGGAAGTGGACGTGAGTCTAGATTTGGATCAGCCATGATCCTATTGAATGGCGGAGCAGGCCCGAGGGGCCGTATGGCCTACTCCTGCTCCTACTACTTATGTTCTTAAAGGAATGGATAGTTTGAGATGTGAGGAGGGTCATCGGGAGAAGAGGAGATTACATAGATCAGGAGGGGTGTGACCATGGGAAAATTTAAAGTCAAGGTGAAGAATTTTATATTTGAGATATTGGAGGACGGAGCCAACATGGGTCGGTGAGGACAAAGGGTGATGGGTAAGCAAGACTTGGTGTGGGATAGGATATAGAGAGCAGAGGGCCCTTTTTAAAACAAAACCACAATTAACTACTGAAATGACTTCATTTCCTGTGTTCTACAAAGGAAACATATTCCTGTATATTGTATGTCTAATGGATTTTTCTTTTGTATCTGAAATTAAATAATTTACTTTCACTTTCAATAAATACTTGCAGGAAAGTCAACTAATACTTTTGAAAATATTGCATTTTAACAAAAAAAAAAGTAATACAAAGTCAAACTTTGCTTCTTCCGAATAGACCAACAATGCTTTATTTCAGTGCATTCAACACCCAACCCAACACACTTCCACTTCTGGCAGAGAAGACACTTGTTGGCCCCAGGAGTTCACAATTGAGGCTTTGAAATTTTATGACTGGTTCCTAAAATGAACAAAGATGTGCACTGCAAAGGCACTTTCTCTATTGAATTGCCTTGTTTAATGTTTTATAGTTCTTGTGGTTTGTATTTTTATAATTGGCGTTAGAGATTGGCAGGAAGAGAACTTTTTCAACCCCCATCTGTTCCTTTCTCGACACTGCCTTCTGTTTCATTTGTGACCAATATCCTTTTCCCTTTTCAGTAATCCAGGGCGTCTGCGATGACTACAATCTGAATTTCTTTGCTTTCTACGCCTGTGTTGGCTTGTGGAATTGTTTCTTTTGTATCGTCTATGGTGTCTTTAATTTAAGTTTATTGAAGAAGTTTTTCAAAAGGTAAGCTGCAATAGACCAGTTGCTGTCAATTCTTAACTTCATTGTGTACACCTTGGTTAATCTTTTTTCCCCTCTGAAGATGACGGTTAATACTGGGATATTGTTCTACAGATCCCAGGAACCTCGCCAGGGCTTCACCTTTGTACTCCAGCTGTGGGCAATGCTGGTAATTTATTGCCCCTGCATAGTTGACCAGAGCAGATGGTGGTGGGCTTTCTCCTTGAACCACTGCAGTCCTTATGGCACTCATACAATGGAGTTGGGTAGGGAATTCCAGGATATTGACCCAGTGACATTGAAGGAACAACAATGTATGTCCAAGAAGGTGCAAAACTTGGAGGTGGTGGTGTTTCCAGAAACTCTTGTAGCTATTCTTTGTGGCGCCTAGGTAGTGAGTGTCAGTGGGCTATACATTGCAATGAAGTCTGAGCCTGACCTAACCTCACAAGCTGGTATTAGACAGCTTCATGGTTACTGTTACTGATTGTCGTTAAAAACCCAACTGGTTCGCCTAAGGTCCTTTTTTTATGGAAACAAACATAGTCATAGAGTTATACAGCACAGAAAGAGGCCCTTCGGCCCATCGTGTCTGCGCCGGCCATCAAGCCCTGTCTATTCTAATCCCATTTTCCAGCACTTGGTCCGTAGCCTTGTATGCTATGGCGTTTCAAGTGCTCATCTAAATGCTTCTTGAATGTTGAGGGTTCCTGCCTCTACTGTCCTTTCAGGCAGTGAGTTCCAGATTCTAACCACCCTCTAGGTGAAATTTTTTTTCCTCAAATCCCCTCTAAACCTCCTGCCCCTCAACTTGAAACTATGCCCCTTGGTTATTGATCCCTCTACTAAGGGGAAAAGTTCCTTTTGTATCTACCCTCATAATTTTGTACACCTCAATCAGGTTCCCCCCTCGGCCTTCTCTGCTCTTAAGGAAAACAACCCCAACCTGCCCAGTCTCTCTTCCTAGCTGAAACCTGCCGTCCTTACCTGGTCTGGGCTTGTATGTGACTCTAGTCCTACGCTAATGTGGTTGACTCTTAACTGCTCTCTGAAGTGGTCTAGCAAGCCACATGGTTGCCTTGAATCACTGCAGTGTAGCGGTTTGATACAAAGGTCCATCAGCACCTTCTCGAGGACAACTAGAGATGGACAGTAAATGCCGGCTTTGCTAGCGACGCCCGCATCCTGAGAATGAACAAAGGGGAAAAAAAAACTTGATTTGAGTGGTGACGCGCGACTAATGCTTACAATCATCTCTATTGCTCAGAGGCAACATATCAGATATTAACCTGACCTGTGACTGAAAATCTCATGACCAGGGGGGTTTCAACCAGTGTTGATGGTTCTGCTTTCGCTGTGACAATAGAACAGAGATGATGAACAATCTGGTCACTCTTCATTGCACCTTTTTACCTTAAGTCTCAATGTGGTTTTTTCTTATTAAAAGCAATTCTCCCTTTGACTCTCAAGGGTAGCTCAAGGTTGTTTAGACTGATGAAGGATTTTTGTGCCACAATGTCAGTAGGAAATCTGCTGCCCCTTTTAGCAATGATTCTGTTTGTCTGACTGTAACATTTCGTTGTCAAAATAAGTGTCGTATCAGATCAGAGAGAGTTTAGAAGAATGAGAGGGGATCTCATTGAAACATATAAAATTCTTAAGGAGCTTGACAGGGTACATGCTGGGGAGGATGATTCCCCTGGCTGGTGAGTCTAGAACCAGGGGTCACCGTCTCAGAATAAGAGGTCGGCCATTTGGGACTGAGATGAGGTGAAATTTCCTCACTCAGAAGGTGGTGAATCTTTGGCATTCTTGACCCCAGAGAGCTGTGGAGGCTCAGTCGTTGAGTATATTCAAAGAGATCGATAGATTTTTGGATCCTAAGGGAATTGAGAGATCTGGGGGTGGGGGGAGGAAAGTGGAGCTGAGGTAGAAGATCAGCCATGATCTTATTGAATGGCGGAGCAGGCTCAAAGGGCTGACTCCTGCTCTTATTTCTTATGTTCTTGTATTGTTTATGACCTAATTCTTTTCAATAAGGGCTGTTCTCATAGAATCTTACAGCACAGAAGAAGTCCATTCAGCCCATCGGGGCTGTGCCAGCTCTTTGACAGAGCTATCCAATAAATCCCACACCCCTGCTCTTTCCTCATTGCTCTGCAAATGTTTCTTATATTTAGTTCCCTTTAGAAAGTTACTATTGCATTTGCTTCCACCACCCTTTCAGGCAGTGCATTCCAGATCATCACAACTTGCTGCGTTTTATATAGTTTTTAATTCTCCACATCTCCCTTCTGGTTCTTTGCCAATTATCTTAAATCTGTGTCCTCTGGTTACCGACCCAGCCACCAGCAGAAACTGTTTCTCCTTTATTTACTCTTAATCAAAAGCCTTCATAATTTTGAACACCTCTATTAAATCTCCTCTTAACATTCTCTGCTCTAAGGAGAACAATTCCAGCTTCTCTAGTCTCTCTACATAACTGAAGTACCTCCTCCCTGGTAAATCTTTGCTGCACCCTCTCCAAGGCCTTGACCTCATGTGGTGCCCAGACTTGACCACCATACTCCAACTGGGGCCTAACCAATTTTTTATAAAGGTTTAGCATCGTTTCTGGGCTTTTGTTCTTTGTGCCGCTAGTTATAAAGCCAAAGATCCCGTATGCCTTTTTTAACAGCATTCTCAACTTGTCCTGCCACCTGTCTGTTCCTACACCCCCTTTAAAATTGTACCATTTTAGTTTATATTTCCTTTCCTCATTCCTCCTCCTAAAATGAATCACTTCACATTTCTCTGCCTTCACAATTAATCTGCCAATTTCACCACTGTCTGTCCTGAAGTCTGCTACGATCCACCTCACAATTTACTACATTTCCAAGTTTTGTGTTGTCTGCAAGGTTTGCCTCTACTTTCAGTTAATTCTCCTACAACCACCCTCCCAACCCTCTCTCTCTCTCTCTCTCTCTTACATGCAACACCAAAGGACATTTGTTATGTTTGAGCTAAATAAATGCAAGTTTTTAATCGACCTTTTATCTTTCTCTCTCAATCTTACACAAACTGGCTGTGCATTACTAGCGTGTGTGTGTGTGTGCCCGTGCGTGTTTTAAATCTTTCAAATAATAGTGTTCTACTCCCCTGCCTTTTACAGATCAACTGATGAGATCCTCGCGGTCTTCATATCCATTGCTTTTGTGGTGGATGCTTGTAAAGGACTGGCCAAAAGTAAGTCTGTAAAGATGATGAAGATAGTGTATTTTTTTTTCCTCTTCGCCTCCCTTTTCCACCTGCCACCTTTTCATCTTTCACCCCACCCAAGAGGGCCAACCATCCTGTTTCTCTACCAGAGAACCCTAGAATGATACAGCACAAAAGGAGGCCATTCAGCCCATCGTGCCTGTGCCAGCTCTTTGGTCGAGCGATCCAATTAATCACACTTCTCCCCCCTGCTCTAATTGGTTTTTCCCTTTTCAGGTATTTATCCAATTCCCTCTTTGAAAGTTACTGTTGAATCTGCTTCCACCGCCCTTTCAGGCAGCGCGTTCCAGATCACCACAACTCACTGCGTTTATATAAAAAAAAAGTGTTTCCTCATGGTTCCCTTGCCAAACACCTTAAGTCTGTTGTGGTGTGTAACCAGCTATTGGGCCATGCAAAGGTGGCTCTTGGGGATCTGGTGCTTCTTTGGTTTGTTCTGGTTATTTTTGAGATGATACAGACAGGAAAAACAATGATGGTTTCAGGTGGTGGAAGCAGATTCAATAGTAACTTTCAAAATGGAATTGGATAAATACTTGAAAAGGAGAAAATTACAGGGCTATGGGGAAAGAGCAGGGGGGTGAGTGGAACTAATCGGACAGCTCTTTCAAAGAGCCGGCACAGGCACGATGGGCCCAATGGCCTCTTTCTGAGCTGTAAGCTTCTATGATTCTATAATGAGGAAGGATTAAGGAAATTAGGCTTATTTCCACTCTCTAGCGCTCTTATGGTGCGAGCTTGCTTGACCTAGGGAGTTGGAAGGGAATTTCTCAAAGCTTTTCCTGATGTGGCCACAGATTTTCTTTTGTGATTGCTTCCCCTGGGAGATTGCAAGCTTAAGGGGTCAGTGTTGTACATGACACTATTGCGCCTGAACAGTGAGGGATTTGGGCCTGATGGTCCTTTTTGTATGTTCGGAGAAGACTTTTTAAGGTGACCTAATTGAAGTTATGAAGATTGCGAAGGGGACTGACGAAGTTAATCCAGACAAACTATTTATTTTTCCATAAGGGATTCAAAAACAAGTTTTAAAAATTTGGAAAGTTGAGGGTTGGAAAGAATTTTATCACCCCATGTTTCATGAGCTTGTGGTATAATTTAGCAGGAAAGGTTGTTGGAAGCATACAGTACAAATGGGTTTAAAAAGGTACTGAAATATTTCTGGACTGTGAAGGGATTGAGGGGTATTGTGGGCAGGGCAGGTAGGTAGGAAAGGATGTACTTATGGGGCTTAATGGTCTTTTTCTGTTTCAAAAGTGCTTGTTCTCGCTCCCCCTCTTCACCTGCCTCTTCCCTCTGGTAAACAACTTGACCTCTAGTTAGCATCTCCACCTGATGCCACATTTGATCTGGAACTTGGCACCAATAAAGAGAGAGAGAATTTGTTTTTATATTGTGCCTTTCATGACCCCAGGACATCCCAAAGTGCTTTATAGCAATGATGAAGTACTCTTGAAGTGTAGTTGCTGTAAGCTCCCACAAACACCGATGTGATAATGACCAGATCATCTGTTCTTTGTGATGTTGGTTGAGGGGTCAATATTGGCCCGGACACCGAGGAGGACTCCCCCTGCTCCTCTTCGAAATTGTGCCATCGGATCTTTTACACCTACCTGAGAGGGTAGACGGGGCCTCGGTTTAACGTCTCATCTGAAAGACGGTACCCCCGATAGTGCAGCGCTCCCTCAATACTGCACTGGGAGTGACCGCTGAGATTCTGTGCTTGAGACTCTAGTGTGGGACCATGCTGCCAATGGAAGATTCTATTCCATCTAGACTTAATGGAAAAGATGAAAGCTATACCAAGGGGCTTTGTAGTCAGATGCTTCACTAAACCCTCAAAGGTTGATGACTTACTAATGCTGGGTCCTAATTAACGTTCTTTGGTTTATCGTTGTGCTTTATGATTTGAGAAGTGTACTACATGGGAAGATCTTAAACTAGCTTGTGTGCAAGCCTCTGGAACTCGCTCTCTGTATTCTGAGGTGGTTCATCTTGATGGTCACTGCTGAGTATCCAACATCTACCACTTCTTATCTTTTGGCTCTACCTTTAGCCCCATCATCCATTTCACACCCGTGGCCTCACTGTTGCCTCTCTGAAGCAGAGCTTCCTCTTTCAGGCTTCCTTTTTTCCCTCCATGGCAATTCCTAAATCTAAACCCCAAGTTCGCTCGAGACTTGATTATTCCCACATCTAAAGAGACTTTCCTAATGCCTCCTGCGCAGGAAGCAAGGAACAGCTCATTGTCTGTCTGAAAGACGCGTCTTCTCGAACCTCTGCTCTCTCTTGTGACTTTTTTTTTCTTGCCCATCTTATTATGATCACTGCTCATCTGAAGTTTCCTACCAAGTTCCAATACGCTAACCTACACCATCTCATTTCCTTTTGCTTGAACCCTCGCTCCGTTGAAATCCAGATTGGCCACACAGTCATCTCCTTTCTCAACACATCAAAAGGAACTGCTAACATAGAAGATAGGAGCAAGAGTAGGCCATTCGGCCCCTCGAGCCTGTTCTGCCATTTAATGAGATCATGGCTGATCATCCAAACTCAGTACCCTGTCCCTGCCTTCTCCCCATATCCCTTGATCCCTTTAGCCTTAAGAAATATATCTAACTTATCTGCCTCGCTGTTACCTTCCATCTACACTTCTCCACTGTAGGCCTCGGCCCTTCAATGTAAAATAATACATTGAAATCCCTTTTTTATAATTGGGGGGTGGGGTTTGTTCTTGGAAGAAAAGCTTACAATATTGATTCTTCACCACCACTTTTTTATCTTAGTTTTTCAGGATTATTACTCCTGTCCTAAAATACTGACAGACCATCTGGATTTTGGCTCTTTTACCGCCAACTCTTCGATCAATACTACGGACCCTGAGGCCCACCCCTGTGGGCGAGACACTGCTGTCCTCAGTCTGCTGCTGATGCTCGGCACCTTGTGGCTGGGGTACACCTTGTTTCAGTTCAAGAAAAGGTAAATTCCATAACGCTCGCTAATCCCAGATAGATGGTCTCCCAAGGTGATGTCGGTCAGCTTGTGCACCCTCAACCCAGCTAGGCTCCTCCCCTGGCCAGGTAGATTGACCCATCCTAGTATTGCCCATCGCCATGGTTAAATTGTAGCGTGGTTTTTAAAAAAAAAAAAAAAAAAAAATGTTCATTTGCATTTCATTTATATTAAAAAAACAAATACTTGTTTGCTGCAGGCAGATTATTCAGGTTGAGTTTGCAGCAATGAATCATGGAAGGAGTTCAGCGAAGATATACCTGGGATGGCAGGAATGACGTATGAGGAGAGATTGGGTTGATTTGGGTTTGTACTCGCTGGAGTTTAGAAGAATGAGAGGGGATCTCATTGAAACTTATAAAATTCTGACAGGACTGGACAGACTAGATGCAGGAAGGATGTTCCCGATGGCCGGGGAGTCCAGAACCAGGGGTCACAGTCTAAGGATAAGGGGTAGGCCATTTAGGACAGAAATGAGGAGGAATTTCTTCACCGAGAGTTGTGAACCTGTGGAATTCTCTACCACAGAAGGCAGTAGAGGGCAATGCATTAAATATATTCAAGAAGGAGTTGGATATATTTCTCAAGGCTAAAGGGATCAAGGGGTATGGGGAGAAAGCAGGGACAGGGTACTGAATTTGGATGATCAGCCATGATCGCATTAAATGGCGGAGCAGGCTCGAGGGGCTGAATGGCCTACTCCAGCTCCTATCGTCTATGTTTCATGATGTCTGGCGGAGGTGAAGGACTTGGGCCTAGGCAGAGTCAAGTGGCACTGCAAGGCGTTTAGTGATAACATCCAGGGCATCACCAGGATCCATGAGCAGAGACACCTGGGGGTGTAGGTGCACAAATCTTTGAAGGTGGCAGGACACGTTGAGAAGGCCGTCAACAAAAGCATGTGGGTGCCTTGGCTTTATCGATAGACGAATAGAGTACAAAAGCAAGGAAGTTATGCTTAAAAAAGCACTGGTTAGGCCTCGGCTAGAGTATTGTGGTCAGTTCTGGGCAGCACACTTTAGGAAGGATGTCAAGGCCTTGGAGAGGGTGCAGGAGAGATTTACTAGAATGGTACCAGGGATGAGGAACTTCAGTTACGTGGAGAGACGGGAGAAGCTGTGGTTGTTCTCATTTAGAGCAGAGAAGGTTAAGAGGAGATTTGATCGAGGTGTTCAAAATCATGACTGGTTTTGACAGAGTAAATCAGGAGAAACTGTTTCCAGTGGCAGAAGGGCCAGTAACCAGAGGACACCGATTTTAAGGTGATTTGCAAAAGAACCGGAGGCGACATGAGGAAATAGTTCTTTACGCAGGGAGTTGTTATGATCTGGAATGCACCACCTGAAAGGATGGTGGAAGCAGATTCAAAGTAACTTAAGAGAATTAGCTAAATAATTGAAGGGGAAAGCATTAGAGGGCAATGGGGAAAGTAATTGGATAGCTCTATCGAGCCAGCACAGGCAAGATGGGCCGAATGGCCTCCTCCTTCTGTTCTGAGAGATTCTATGATTATCAGCATTGGGTTTGATACCATGATTCTACCGACTGTCTCTCACTTCAGTCCGTGCTTACCATGATTATTTTTGGAGCCACGACCTAATTTCTTGCCCATTCAGTCACCTCCTGACTCCTGTGCCTAATTGGCTTTCCCTTCATTTGGCACCACTGCCTACCCAGCTGAAAGTTGGTGGAAGTGACCATCTGTGATGCTGAGGAGGAGAGGTGTGGTTAAAATGAGAAACACAAATCAAGTGAAAACTAGTCTCTGATTACGACTGAGTGAACAGTGTGTTTTCATTTGTCTGTAGATGTCTAGACACTAAACTTGATTGTAATGTTGTCAATTCAAATATTTTTTTCATCTAGCAATTTTCTACGGTCCGTCTAGTTCACCTCCAACCATCCTGGTAGTCGCATGCTACAACGGTAATGGAGTTGTTGATTTAATCAGAGCGACCAATCTCTCTCAATTTAGTCTACGACAGACCCAGATGTGAGGCGAGGAAAACCCCCAGTGGTGGAGAGCTTTCGGAATCATGGGTCCAAAGTCACCTGTTCCTCCCGAGCACTTAGCACATGTCGTAGAACGGTACAGCACAGGAGGCCATTCGGCCCATCGAGTCTGCGCCGGCTCTTTAGAAGAGCAATCCAGTTAGCCCTGCTCTTTTTCCCCCCCCCCCCCCGCTCTTCCCCCATATCCCTGCAATTTTTTTCTCCTTTCAAGTATTTTCCGAGTCCCTTTTTGCAGGCTGCTATTGAATCTGTAATCCACCACCCTATCAGACAGCGCACTCCAAATCCTAACCATGTTATGTCATGTCTCGCATCACTCCTATACTGTATCCCTAAATGTCATTTTCTGAAAAATCTATATGATTGGTAGAGCTGTGAGGCAACTAGCCTTGAGAGATGAGACATTAAATATTTTATGTATTATTGAACAATAATAATGGACTCTGCCAGTTTTAATGTCATTGTCTAATGATTTGACTGGCCCAGTAAAGGTTCATTATTGCTTTACTTTTTTTGTTTAAAAGTCCTTTTTTTTTTACGCGGGTGTACTTTTTAAAATTTTATTTTCTTTACAGCCCTTTTCTGCATGTCAGGGTCCGTGAAACCCTGTCTGATTGTGCCTTGCCAATATCTGTGGTGGTGTTTTCATTTGTGGGATCGTACCTATTTAGAGATATAAAGGGTACGTTCATTCTTTTACCTCATGAAGCCTGTATTGTTTTAGCTTTGTTCTGGGATTATTCAGCTTGGCTCCATTTCACTGCCTTTCAATTGGATCATTCCCCGGTTCCCACTGCTTTGGCCTGCTTTCTGGGGGGGTTGACAGGGTAGATGCCGAGAGGCTGTTTCCCCTGGCTGGAGAGTGTAGAACTAGGGGGCACAGTCCCAGGATAAGGGGTCGTCTACTTAAGACTGAGATGAGGAGGATATTCTTCATTCAGAGGGTTGTGAATCTTTGGAATTCTCTACCCCAAAGGGCTGTGGATGCTGAGTCGTTGAATATATTCAAGGCTGCGATCGATAAATTTTTGGTCTCTGGGGGAATCGAGCGATTATGGAGATCGGGCGGGAAAGTGGAGTTGAGGTCGAAGATCAGCCATGAACTTGGAGCAGGCTTGAGGGGCCATATGGCCCACTCCTGTTCCTAATTCTCTCACACTCCGGACTAAAATAAACTTGCCGTAGAATTGTATTCCATTTATCAGCAGTAGTTACTAGTGAGGCATCATTGCTGAGGCATGAATGTTGATGTAAGCATGCAGGTGCAGCAGGCGGTTAAGAAGGCAAATGGTATGTTGGCCTTCGTAGCGAGAGGGTTTGAGTACAGGAACAAGGATGTCTTGCTGCAATTGTACAGGGCCTTGGTGAGACCGCACCTTGAGTATTGTGTGTAGTTTTGGTCACCTTATCTGAGGAAGGATGTTCTTGCCATGGAGGGAGTGCAGCGAAGATTCACCAGACTGATACCTGGGATGGCAGGAATGACGTATGAGGGGAGATTGGGTCGATTGGGCTTATACTCGCTGGAGTTTAGAAGAATGAGAGGGGATCTCATTGAAACTTAAAATTCTAACAGGACTAGACAGACTGGATGCAGGAAGGATGTTCCCGATGGCCGGGGAGTCCAGAACCAGGGGTCACAGCCTAAGGATAAGGGGTAAGCCATTTAGGACAGAGATGAGGAGGAATTACTTCACCCAGAGAGTGGTGAACCTGTGGAATTCTCGACCACAGAAGTCAGTGGAGGCCAATTCATTAAATATACTCAAGAAGGAGTTGGATATATTTCTTAAGGCTAAAGGGATCACTGGATATGGGGAGAAAGCGGGGACAGGGTACTGAATTTGGATGATCAGCCATGATCTCATTGAATGGCAGAGCAGGCTCGAGGGGCCGAATGGCCTACTCCTACTCCTATGTTCTATGTATCTTCTATGATGTCTTCAATAAGATTGTAGGAGGTAGGGAAAATTGAGGTTGGTGAAGAATTCCACTAGTTTGAGGTCTTTGACCAAGCTTTTGATCACCTGTCCTAATATCTCCTGAGTGGCTCGGTGTCAAAATTTTACTTGTTGATGCCCCTGTGAAGTGCCTTGGGACGTTTTACAAAGTATAAAGTGCTATATAAATGCAAGTTGCAACTTGAGGAGAAACCCATTACAGAATAAAACTGCTAGGACAGCGGAGCAAACTATGATCTCTTCCAGCCTTTTGGGAGCTTTCTGTTTTTCTAACACAGAACATGTGACTGGCTTATGATTGCACCTAACAGGAAGGAGGGCCCAGCAGGGTTGGAGTGCACAAGAATAGGCTTTTGGCTTCATTAAGTGCCTTGAATAGCTTTTTAAAGGAATTTAAATGCGCATTCTCTCATTTTAAGTAAAAGCTTGTTTTTGAAATGTGATCAGGTGTTTAAATATTGGAAATAAACACAAGGCAATAATTTGTTTTTTATATTTCCACATCAGAGAGTTTATTATTCATTGAAGTGTTTGAATGCTGGGCATGTTCCATACCTAACTTTGGTTTTATTTCTCTCTCCTAGTTGCCACATTTAGTTACAATCCCAATAAAGGCTTATTCAATCTGGCCCCATTTCACCTCCTCTCTGTTGGAGCAGTGTTTGGTGCGATGGGTTTGGGCTTCCTTCTCTCAATGCTCTTCTATTTGGAACAGAACATTGTGATGTCATTGACAAATTCCCCTCAGAACAGGTAAGGTGTCAAAAGTAATGACCTCTCCTACTTAAGGTGGTGTCATGCACTCTAGCCTTGCTCCCCAGTTCCTGCTCCTTCACTCTTCTGACTCCGGCCTTCTACTCATTCCCTTGGCTCCCCCATCAGTGGTGGGGGGCCTTCAATCAGTGGGGTCTGTGCTCTGAAACTCGCTCTCTCCCTAAACCCCTGCACTTCGATTCATCTTTTCCCTGCTTTCAAATACCTTCTTGAAACTCGCCTCTTGCCTGTTCCTTCTGTCACCTTTCCTAACTCATTTTCCCCAGTTGCAGTTTAAAATGTTGCCCTCAATCTGCTGTACAAATCTTTTGGTTAGGCTGCAGTTTGAACACTCTGTCTGCCTAGTTTTAGAACACCCTACTTTAGGAAAGATGTCCAGGCCATGGCGAGGGTACAGAAGAGTTTTATAAAGGTGATACCAGGGGGATGTGCATTTAGTTATGAGGAGAGCGATTAGAGAATGACCTTCCTCAGCGGTATCTTGTCTTTTGATCTGAGGAGTTAAAAGTCCCCACCTGCTAACTTTTTTTTTCTCAAATTTTATCTTTGCAGATTAGTGAAAGGCACAGGTTATCACTGGGACATCTTCCTTGTGGGCATAATCAACATAGCGCTGTCTATCTTTGGGTTGCCATGGGTGCACTCTGCATTCCCCCATTCTCCCTTGCATGTCCGAGCACTGGCCTGCGTAGAGCAGAGGGTGGAGAACGGTCACCTGTGCGAAACGTAAGTTAACGGTGGCTTCTAGACCACCTTTTTTATTTATTTTGTGACCAGGTTATGTTTTCTGAGCCAGTTTTTGTAAATAAATTAAATCCAGACAAAGCAGTAAATGTTTAAACCATAAAGTTGGATTTACCGGCAGGGATGCGCTTGAGCACAAACACTTGGACCATCTGCCGTATAAGTTGCAGCTTTGTTTTTATCCCTAGACTTCAGCAGAAAATCTAGGCCGACGGTCCCAGTGCAGCACTGAAGGAGTGCTGCACTGCCCAAGGTACTGTCTTTTAGATAGGCGCCATTAAACCGTCTGCCCTCTCAGATGGGCGTAAAAGATCCCACAGTACTATCGTGAAGAGGAGTAGAGGAATTCTCCCCATTGTCCTGGCCAATATTTATCTCTGTCAGCATCACTAAAACAGATTATCTGGTCATTATCACATTGCTATCTGTGGGAGCTTGCTGTGCGTAAATTGGCTGCTTCCTCTTAGCATGTTGACCCATGTTGGTGTAAATTCCAAAACTGGACGACTTGATGTGTGAACTTCGTGGACTGTCATCGGGCTAATGGCCCATGGGGGACATCGCAACCAACCCTGGTCGCCGTCTTCCCTTATGTCCACGTAGGTGCTTTTACTAGGTGACAATCCGAGGTGGGAGTCCTGGCTATCTTTTGTACTCCCTTACCAACCCAGAGGTACTGAGGCAAATTCCAGTGTCTCTATCCTCACCATGTCAGAGATCAGCTAACTCGGCAAAGACCAGAGCTTGAACCTGGGATCTTTCTGGTCTGTATGGCCTGGATGAGTGCAGCTGCATCAGCAATCAAGAAGCTCACTGCTATTTGGACAAAGTAATCCACTTGATTGGCACATAGAAACATAGAAGATAGGAGCAGGAGTAGGCCATTCGGCCCCTCGAGCCTGCTCCGCCATTCAATGAGATCATGGCTGATCATCCAAATTCAGTACCCTGTCCCTGCCTTCTCCCCATATCCCTTGATCCCTTTAGCCTTAATGGAAAAAAAAAAAAGCACCCCATCCACCACTTTAAACATTCACTCCTACCACCATGGACATACCGTGGCTGCAGTGTGTACCATCTACAAGATGCACTGCAGCAACTCGCCAAGGCTTCTTCAGCAGCACCTCCCAAACCCGCGACCTCTACCACCGAGAAGGACAAGGGCAGCAGGTGCATTAGAACACCAAAACCTCCAAGTTCCCCTCCAAGTCACACACCATCCTGACTTGGAAATATATCGCCGATCCTTCATCATCGCTGGGTCAAAATCCTGGAACTCCCTCCCTAACGGCACTGTGGGAGCACCTTCACCACACGGACTGCAGCGGTTCAAGAAGGAGGCCCACCACTACCTTCTCCAGGGCAACTACGGATGGGCAATAAATGACAGCCTTGCCAGTGACGCCCACAACAACAACTTGCATTTATATAGCGCCTTTAACATAGTAAAACGTCACAGGAGGGTTATAAAGCAAAATTCCTGATAACGTGAATAGAAAATGCTAAAAATGCATTGCTGGTATATTGCCATCAGGGGAGGCTGGTTAACAAGTTTTTAACTTCACGTGAGTATTTCCCAATGAGCTACTTGGGGGAAAATTGTTCTATTAAAATGAGATAACCGTACTTTTTGTGCCAAGTAATACATTGAAAAATCATACTGCATTCTGCTTGGCAAAAGACTGAATTATATAAATTTTCACTCGCGCTTAAAAATGTCAGTCAACATTCTCCAGGTGTGTGGTGTGTGACCAAAAGCAAATGTACAGGGGTAGTGTGTATAGGGACAATCATTCATTAATTTTGTGTGCAAGTAATCTGCTGTGTTTGCTCAGAAGATGACAGTGATTGCAACTTGAAAGTAATCCATTGGCTGTATATTAAAAAAAAAAAAAAAAAAGTTATTCATTCATGAGCGTCGCTGGCAAGGCCGTCATTTATTGCCCATCCCTAGTTGCCCTTGAGAAGGTGGTGGTGAGCCGCTGCCTTGAACCGCTGCAGTCTGTGTGGTGAAGGTGCTCCCACAGTGCAACGTGCTTTGGGATGGCTTGAGGATGTACAAGTTCAACATGTTTGGCCTTGTAGAACAAGAACGTGTATTTAAAATGGCCTTTTAATGTAGTCGGGGGGAAAAAAGAGACGAGATGCTTCAGGGGCATGAGGAAAAGCAGAATTTCCATTTGGCAACTGGTGATAAAGAAGTAACATTGAACACTATTTGTCACTT
Source organism: Somniosus microcephalus (assembly GCF_052327205.1). Lineage (NCBI taxonomy): Eukaryota > Metazoa > Chordata > Chondrichthyes > Squaliformes > Somniosidae > Somniosus > Somniosus microcephalus. Next base: position 365,121,209 of record NC_140988.1, read on the forward strand.
AAGCAGCTAAGGTCCCACAAACAGCTGTAAAATAAATGTACCAGATTATCTATTTTAGGGAAAAATATTGGTCAGGACACTGGGGAGCACTCTCGTGCTCCTCTTCCAATTGTGCCAGGGGATCTTTTACGTCCCCCTGAGGGGGCAGACGGGGACTTGGTTTAAAGTCTCATCTACGAATGTACGAAAACGACGGGCAAGAAAAAACCAGCTGGTCCACCATGCCTGCCCCACACATGATCGTTGAATCATCATGGCCTGTCATGGTGTGGGGAAAAGCTGTGGATCATTAAACTGCTGAGAGTCGTATTCTTGGGTAGGTTTCAGGAGAGCAATTGCCGCTACTAAAGAGACTCCTCAACCTGTGGTCTCCAAAGCCTGCCTATCTCAGTCCGTTAAGGACCGCTCGAGGCTGACCTTCCCAGAGGGCAGTGCCAAATAATAGTTGCATAAACAATATTATTTCTCTCTCTTCATTCCCTTAACAATTGTTCTCCTGCGCCCCACGTCAAGGATCTCCAACCACATGTGGCCTCCGAGCTCTGGCAATTTGCCCTGGAGGCCCAGAGAATTCGATCCTGTTTGTCTCATTTCTTAGCTGTTGCTTCGAATTTCATGGACCTGTAATAGTGTCAGCTGTTGCTCAGTGGGTAGCACCCTCGCCTGAGTCAGAAGGTTGAGGGTTCAAGTCCCACTCCAGAGACTTGGGCACAAAAATCTAGGCTGACACTCCAATGCTGCACTTTTGGAGGTGCCGTCTTTCAGATGAGACGTTCAACCTAGACCCCGTCTGCTCTCTCAGGTGGACGTAAAAGATCCCACGGCACTATTTTGAAGAAGAGCGGGGGAGCTCTCCCTGGCGTCCTGGCCAATATTTATCTCTCAATCAACATCCCCAAAACAGATTATCTGGTCATTATCACATTGCTGTTTGTGAGAGCTAGCTGTGTGCAAACTGGCTGCTGCGATTTCTACGTTCGAACAGTGACTACACTTCAGAAAGTACTTCATTGGCTGGAAAGTGCTTTGGGACATCCAGTGGTCATGAAAGGTGCTGTATAAATGAAAGTCTGTCTCTCTTGCATATTTAGAAGGAGCTGCTTTGCAGCCTTGTTGTCTCACCGGTAGGTGATTCATTACTCGGAGCACCAGATTCTGTATCGGCAACTTTTGAGATGTATTGAAATTAGTGGGAACACCGAGCCCTTAGGATTCAGTGTGCAGCCTCCAAAGACGAAAGATTGTACAACTGCGCTCTTGGGTGAATGTTGCTTTGAAAGGAAACTAAATGATCTTTGCTTGTATTTACTGCACCATGATGTTCGAAAACAGTTCACAAGGTAAATTACTTTTGAGGTGCTGTGACTCTTGTAATATATAGTACCTGACATAATTTCTACAGAAGTTGGAATAAACGGGTCTTTTTCTGAGTGGCAGGCAGTGACTAGTGGGGTACCGCAGGGATCGGTGCTAGGACCCCAGCTATTCACTATATATAAATGATCTAGATGAGGGAACTAGATGTAATATCTCCAAGTTTGCAGACAACACAAAGCTGGGTGGGTGTGTGTGCTGTGAGGAGGATGCCAAGAAACTCCAGGATGATTTGGACAGGTTGGGTGATTGGGCAGATGTATGGCAAATGTGGATAAATGCGAGGTTATCCACTTCGGTGGCGAAAACAGATTATTATCTGAACGGCAATAGATTGGGAAAAGGGGAAGTGCAACGAGACCTGTGTGTCCTTGTGCACCAGTCGCTGAAGGTAAGCATGCAGGTGGTTAAGAAGGCAAATGGTATGTTGGCCTTCATAGCAAGAGGATTCGAGTACAGGAGCAAGGATGTCTTGCTGCAGTTATACAGGGCCTTGGTGAGACCACATCTTGAGTATTGTGTGCAGTTTTGGTCACCTTATCTGAGGAAGGATGTTCTTGCCATGGAGAGAGTGCAGCAAAGATTCACCAGATTGATACCTGGGATGGCAGGAGTGACGTATGAGGAGAGATTGGGTCGATTAGGCTTATATTCGCTAGAGTTTAGAAGAATGAGAGGGGATCTCATTGAAACTTAAAATTCTAACGGGACTAGACAGATTAGATGCAGGAAGGCTGTTCCTGATGGTCAGGGAGTCCAGAACCAGGGGACACAGTCTAAGGATAAGGGGTAAGCCATTTAGGACTGAGATGAGGAGGAATTTCTTCACCCCGAGAGTGGTGAACCTGTGGAATTCTCTACCACAGAAGGCAGTTGAGGCCAATTCATTAAATATATTCAAGAAGGAGTTGGATATATGCTAAAGGAATCAAGGGATATGGGGAGAAAGCAGGGACAGGGTACTGAATTTGGATGATCAGCCATGATCTCATTAAATGGTGGAACAGGCTCGAGGGGCCGAATGGCCTACTACTCCTCCTATCTTCTATGTTTCGAAGTGCTTTTGAGCACTGTTTATCCCCGTGTATATTGCCTCAAGCAGCTAAGGTACACCGTTAGACTGGTTGTATGCTGTCCAGTATTGGATAAGTAGATTTTTTTTTCCTCCAACTAGATAATGGGAAGACCAAAGACATTTTCTTCCGTCTCCACCACAAAAAACATTCTCCAGCCATCGACTCCGTCCCCCAGCCGCTGTCTGAGGCTGAACCAGACTGTTCGCAACCTTGGCGTCCTATTTGACCCTGAGCTGAACTTCCGACCCCATATCTCCTGCGTCACCAAGACCGTCTATTTCCATCTCAGTGCCATTGCCCTTCTCCGCTCATCTGCTGCTGAAACCCTCATCCATGCCTTTGTTACCTCTAAGCTCGACTATTCCAACGCTCTCCTGGCCGGCCTCCCATCTTCATCCTCCATAAACTTGCGATCATCCAAAACTCTGCTGCCCGTGTCTTAACTCTCAGCAAGTTCCGTTTCCCCCATCACCCCTGTACTCGCTGACCTACATTGGCTCCCGCTCTGGAAATGCGCCGATTTTAAAAATTCTCATCCTTGTTTTCAAATCCCTCCATGGCCTAGCCCCTTCCTATCTCTGCAACCACCTCCAGCCCTCCGAGATCTCTGCGCTCCTCCAATTCTTGGGCATCACTGATTTTCAGCGCTCCACCTTTTGACGGCTGTGCCTTCAGCTGCCTGGGCCCTAAGCTCAGGAATTCCCTCCCTAAACCTCTCTGCCTCTGTCCTTTTTTAAGATGCTCTGTAACGCCTACCTCTTTGACCAAGCTTTTGGTGGTCTGTCTTGACATCTCCTTATGAGACTCTGTCAAACTTTGTTTGATAACGCTCCTGTGAAGTGCCTTGGGATGTTTTACTACATTAAAGGTGCTGTATAAATACAAGTTGTTGTCAGTGCTGACCGACCTCAGGCCATGTGGCTGCTGGGTCCTGGCAAACGGCCCCTCACCGATGAGCCCGGCCCTATTTGTGCTTGTATTTCTTACTGGCTTATTTGAATCTTGTGGGCCTGAAGTTTGGGGGGGGAAAAAGCCTCATGCTAGTGCTGTTGTTTTATTGGTGGAGCGATATTAAATTTTGAACAACGAGATCTATTGATGGCAACTTGGCATAATTGCAAATTAATGGGAGCGTGGATTTCAACTTTACATGTGGCTCTTGAGACTCCGCGCCATGTATTATGCAGCACATGAAGATAAAAGCTTTGACACATTAACACAAATTTACTCCTGAATAATGTTGAAATACCTAAAGATGAAATTGAGAGAGACCCTGGAGTCTTGGTAATCTCGCTGCTCAACGTTTCCACCCAATGGAGAGCAGCATTCAACAACAGAGTAAATCCAATTCCGAGCTATAAAGGCAAAGTAGTACAATACAAGTCTGAGAAAGTTGTGATCAAACCACACCGGTCTCTGGTCAGACCGCAACTAGAGAAATGTTGCGTTTTAATTGTTTTTGGCTGCGCGGCTTCAAAATACTGCGCTGATGCAGTTTTTCTTATTTAAAAGCCGGTGAGCTGGCTGCGCGGGAGTTGCGTGACCACGCAGCTTAAAGGGAACATTGAACTAGAGTATGTGTCCGTTTCTGGTTACTGATGCACAAGGGGGACATTCCAGAGAAGAGCCACAAGACTGATTCCCAGTCTTGCAGTCTACGTTATGATGACAGATTGGAGAAACTGGGCCTCTTCTTTCAAAGTCGATGTTTGAAAGATAAAGGGGGGGGGGGGGTGGAAATCCGTTCACACTGCTAGGCAGCCACTTAACCAGGCGCAGAGAACGATCTTTGCCCTCTGAGGTAGGCCTGAGGCCCGGTCGATATTGGTCCTTTGGCCTCATTTTAATGCTCGCTGAGCTCCTGACTCTCTCGCCGCCTGTCCCCAGGCAGCTCGCCAGTGAAGTGAAAGGTCAATTGTGGGCAGCTACCCCGGGGGGAGGGGTAGGGAAGGAGAAGGGGGAGGTGGCTAAGCGAGGCCTTCAGGAGGGCCACCGCATCCAGCGGTCACTTTAGGCTACATGAGCAGAACGGGGCCCAATGCCTGCTCCCCTCAGAAGCAACAAATAGCGCTAAACGGGCAATAGGCCTCTCGATATAATATTCAGAGGGCCGACCACCTGTTTTTGCCACTCGGGTCGCCTGCAAAGCTGCCGTCTCCAATGTGGCGGCACCCGTAACATAAGCACAGGACGTTATGCCTGGAAATTGGTCCTTTTTACACCCCGCCACCCCCCCCCCCCCCCCCCCCCCCCAGATTTCAGTCCACCATACAAAAAAAAATGAATAACACATGGACCGGACTTCTGGATAGAGTCTGGAGGACTTTCGGGCCTAGTTTTAGTCGGATGGATGAACTAAAATGGGTCGATGACCTTCCTCATCCATAATCATCATAAGTCAACAGCAGTGGACCAGGTAACACGCCGTTGAGAGATGTGTGGATTTGTGTAAATGGAATTTTTCAGCTGGATAATAGTTCAGTGGTTTTTCCGACAAGCCTCATTGCACAGGGAGACTGGATAATTCTTTTATTGGGGAAAGTGAACTCTTGAGAGTAACATTATTCTATACAGAGTGCAATTGAATTAGAGTTACAGTATGCAGACGATGCTTGCGTCTGCGCTCACTTGGAGATCGAACTACAAACCATCGTCAACACCTTCACCGAAGTGCACGAGAGCATAGGCCTTGCAGTAAACATCCGTAAGGCAAAGGTCCTCTACCAACCTGCCCCGCCACACAGTACTGCCCCCCCCCCCCCCCCCCCCCCCCCGGATTATCAAAATCCCCGACAAGGCCTTGGACAACGTGGATGACTTTCCATACCTCGGGAGCCTACTGTCAACAAGGGCAGACGTTGACGACTAAGTCCAACACCGCCTTCAGTGTGCCAGTGCAGCCTTCGGTCGCCTGAGGAAGAGTGTGTTTGAAGACCAGGACCTCACACCCGGCACTAAGCTCATGGTCTACAGAGCAGCAGTGATACCTGCCCTGCTGTATGCCTCAAAGACATGGACCATGTACAGCAGGCACCTCAAAGCACTGGAGCGGTACCACCAACGCTGCAAGATCCTGCAAATCCATCGGCAGGATAGGCGCACCAACATCTGTGTTCTTGTTCAGGCCAACATCCCCAGCATCGAAGGTTTTACCACGCTCAATCAACTCCGATGGACGGATCACATTGTCCGCATGCCCGATACGAGACTCGCAAAACAAGCGCTCTACTCGGAGCTCCGGCACAGCAAGAGAGCTCGAGGTGGGCAGAGGAAATGGTTCAAGGACACACACAAAGCCTCCTTTGAAAAAGTGTAACACATCCCCATCGACACCTGGGAATCCCTGGCCCAAGACCGCACAAAGTGGAGGAGAAGCATCCGAGAAGGCGCCGAACACCTCGAGTCTCTTCGCCGGGAGCAAGCGGAAGCCAAGTGCAAGGAGCGCACACCCACCTGCCCCTTCAACCACAGTCTGCCCCACCTGTGACAGAGACTGTAGGTCCCGCATTGGACTCAGCAGTCACCTGCGAACTCACTTTTTTAATGTGGAAGCAAGTCATCCTCGATTCCAAGGGACTGCCTAAGAAGAAAAGGTTTTTCCGACAAGCCTCATTGCACAGGGAGACTGGATAATTCTTATTGGGGAAGGTGAACTCTGGAGAATAACATTCTATAGAGTGCAATTGAATCAAGATTATACACGCGGGTTGTACACATTAACCATCTGCTGCACAGTGGGATTATGTAAACTGATGAGTGCATAAAACAATAAGACCTGCAGTAAACCAAATATAACACTGGAGCATCAACAAAAGCTCATTCTGGCCGTTTCTTTCACTGGGACAGAACCAGAAAACACATCCTTGAGTTTTGAATTTTTCTTCCTAGTTTTCCCCAGATGTCCATTGTGATTCAAACTTTTATGGCTCACCAGCCATTATCCGTAGAAATCACAACATGGAATCGGGCCATTCGGCCCAACCAGTCTGTGTCGGCCTTTACCCTCCTGTGCGAGCAAATGGTCCTAATCACATTTACTAAAATAAAGATTTGCATTTATATAGCACCTTTCATAGCCTCAGGACGTCCCAAAGCGCTTTATAGCCACGAAGTGTACTCGCTGTTGTAATGTGGGAAATGCGGCAGCCAATTCGCGCACAGCAAGCTCCCACAAACAGTAATGTGACCATGACCAGATAATCTGTTTGTGATGTTGACTGAGGGATAAATATTGGATAACTCCCCTGCTCCTCTTCGAAATAGTGCCATGGGATCTTTTACATCCACCTGCGAAAAGTCGGGGCCTCGGTTTAACGTCTCATCTGACAGACGCCATCCCTCAACACTGCACTGGAGTGTCGGCCTAGATTTTTTTTTTTTTTACTCCAGTCTCTTGGAGTGGGATTCGAACCCACAACAATATGACTGAGGCGAGAGTGCTGCCAACTGAGCCACAGCTGACACAAAATAACATTTCCCATGGATATTTAGGCTTAACGCATCCTGGTTTTAATTAGATTTAAAACAATCAAAACTTCAATGGGACCACACGAGGTGAGGGCAATGGACTCCTGAGAATATCTTGAAGTGCTTCTACCTGGATTCTGACATGGTGCCAAATGGCCCCTGGAGCTCCTGTTTCTACAGGCAGGCAATGGGGAAACTGACCCAGAGCTGGGCTCATGCCCTCTCGTGGCCAGGTTTAACATTAAACCCCACCTGTACAAACTGAAGGGTGAGGAAAGGCTATAAGGCTCATCAAACCTGCCCCGTCTTGTTGCTGTCGGTAGGTCCTTGTGCACAGAATGGCAGCCAACGTTTGCCCACGTAAGCACCGCACTTCACATCTGGTTCGTTCTACGTGAAGCCCTTTTGGGTGTTTGAGTGATGTCGCCTTCTTCTTAGGCAGTCTCTCGGAACCGTGATGTGATGAGGTACTATATAGCAAGGCAATGGGACTAAATGGGTAGCTCTTTTTCAGAGAGCCTGCACAGGCACGATGGACCGAATGGCCTCCTGTGTTGTAGGATTCTATAAATATACTTTTAGACTTAAGATAGCTGCCAAAAGAACCAAGGGGGGTGCGAGATGAGAATTTCTTTTACGCAGCGAGTTATGATGATCTGGAATACGCGGCCTGAAAGGGCGGTGGAAGCAGATTCAATAGTAACTTTCAAAAGGGAGTTGGATAAATACTTGAAGGAAAAAATTTGCGGGGCTACAGGGAAGGAGCAGGGGGAGTGGGACTAATTGGATCTCCTCTCTTTTTCAAAGAGCCGGCCCAGGCACGATGTGCCATGTGATGCGGAGCTGCATGATTCTCTGAAATGTCTTTCAAGTCCTTCCGCGTCTTCTGCTTGCAAAGAGTCACTGATGGCGTTAGCAACACTCTTCGTTAAAAACGACGCCTCTGTTGAATGCCTTTTTCAGGCAAACCATTCGCATTGTTCGCACGTCCTGTAGAGAGAATGAACCTCCGTCAACTTGTTCAGACCCGCGAAATGGGTGACTTAATTGCCGGAGAGTTTATTAATGTGTCTGGATTTGAATTCCAAATGTGGCTGCCATGTTCAGTACGTAAAAAAAAACCTTGCCCATTTCCTGAGCGGAGCCTCACCGGTTTGCTTTTTTTTTCTCTCTCAGGATTGTTTGTGTCCGGGAGACCCGTGTGTCGGCACTTGTGGCACATATATTAGTGGGGATCTCGCTTCTGATGTTGCCCATTCCTCTGCAGTGGATTCCAAAACCTGTCCTGTATGGGTTGTTCCTCTACGTTTCTGTGACCTCCATCGACGGCTGTCAGTTCTTTGAGAGATTGGCCCTTCTATTTAAAGAGCAGGTACAGTAAATCTGGAAAAGCCTGCACGTGTGTAACACATGAGACGGGAGGAACCACCTTTGAGCCAGAGTCCTCCTTCCCCTTGAATCGCTGCAAAGAGCCTTTGTCCCAAGATGAAGGTGCCGCAACAAATGCTAGTTTTACTATTGGTAACCGTATGGCACAAAGATGCAGGACCACTGGCAAACGGAACAAAAAATCAGATCCATAATGACACCAGGGTGCGCCTTTCAAAATGGTGTGTGGTCGGTGTCCCTTTTTTTTAAGAATGAATTTGAAATATTGAATGAGGTAGATGAACGCACCACCCTAATACGGCCCGAACTATACAGACCCAAGAGGCCCCAAGTTCAGCCTGTGGTTTGTGCTAGTGTTGGCCAATCTTGACCAGGCCAGTACACCGACTGCCATTGATATCCCTGGGTTGAGGGTGGTCCCGAGGGCTACTCCCTGCTCCCCTGCTGGGAAGTGGACGCCATTGGCCGGGATTTGCTGGCGCAATTTGCTGTCGCCCGCAATGCACAAAATCGACCCGCAGCTTGTGGCGAGGAAGAGGACCCCCCCCCCCCCCCCCCCGGTGTGAGTCGCGGATCGCCACAAGCTGCTGGCCGATTTGCGCCGCTCCGCTGTTAGCCTCACGAAAACGGCATCCCGATCTTAACTCCCCGTGGTTTTCATGAAGTTGCCGCACTTGCACGTTAATTGCCCATTAAACTCACTGCAGAAAGTAGAGTCTAGTAATTAATAGCGTAAGGACCCTCTTAGCGACATGATGATTGTTGATGTTCTGACCCAAAAAACTGAACAATTATAAGTGTGGCGTCTCCTCCCTTCAGGTTGTGAATTGTTGGAGATTTTTTAAATGTCAGATCTCACATTTTTATGCTTTTCTTTCTTTTCCTTTGTCTCTTCTCTCTAGCTCTCACTCAATCCAATCTTTTTCTCTCTACCTAATTTGACATTGAATTCGCCGTCCCTCCTCGGTTAATTTCTCAATCCTTAAATCTCATTGGTTAAGGAGATGCACTGTTGGTCCCGTCGTTCACCAAGGTCCCAGATGCCCTGTTGCCCTCGCCGTGCCGTTATCGGCTCGGACTTCCAGTAACTTGCAAGGCAAAACATTTTTTGAGCCGAAGAGCGAGGGGGAAAGGTCTTAACTAACTGGGCGCGATGCCCCGATCCAGCAAATTCCGGCCCTCTGATGTCTCTCAATGGTTGCAAACACACTGGGCTCATTCCTGAAACATGGTCACTTGGGTGAAGTGTGGTTGGGGAGGATGAGGGCGTCGGAACCTGTGGAATTACACCTCTAGTGCAAGTCACCTTTTTCAGGTGTGATGCACGCATCAGTGAAACTGAAAGGTGCTTCAAGCTTCTGCTTGAAGTACCTGGTCAAAGTGACATTGCAATCATAACATCCTGTACTCTCACTGATACACAAACATGTAGCAGAGATTGATGTTGATGGAGGGTGGAGAAGAGGAATCCGATATTGGTTGGTTACACCTTCTAAATACTTGCTGCAAATAATCGAGTCAAATTTATTTCTGGAATTAAAACACACTCACTCACTCACTCACACTCACTCACTCACTCACTCCCGTTCCCCCCCCACCCCTCCAGGAAAACGTGGAGTATTCGAGACTGAGAACGATAGATTTTTGTTAGATAAGTGTATCCAGGGACATGGATCAAAGGTGGGTCCGTGGAGCTGAGGTGCAGATCAGCCATGATCGCATTGGCTTGAGAGGTGAAATGGCCTACTCCTGTTCCTTGTGTCCTAAGAGGGGGGTTTTTATCAAACTTGGAAACTGATCCTCTTTCTGCTCCCCTTCCACCTGCGCCCCCCTCCCCCTTCAGGCTATGGAAGCTGCTTTTATAATTATCTTGTGTGTCTTTTTAAAATTCTGGTGTAGGCATCCTATCCCCCCACCCACTACGTCAGGAGAGTCCCGCAGAGGAAGATTCATTACTTCACTGGTGTACAGCTGATCGAGGTCGCCATACTCTGTGGCTTTGGAATGGCCCCAATGCCGTACTTGAAGATGATCTTTCCGCCCATCATGCTCGCAATGGTCCCAGTCAGGTTAGTCGTGGATTCCGACTCTCGGCAGTGCAGTGGGGTGGCCCTTCTGGAACTCCTTTCTCCTCTGGGATTCTGGGCAAATTGCAACGCTTATCTTCGAAAGAGTTGGATTTAACTTGAGAAAAATGGATGTCCATGAGTGAGTTACAGGCTGGAATCTGTTCGGATGGTTTATATATAGAATAACGGATACCCGGGAGTGAGTTACAGGCTGGGATCTAATCGAGGGGTTTGGGTGGTTTATATATAGAATAACGGATACCCGGGAGTGAGTTACAGGCTGGGATCTAATCGAGGGGTTTGGGTGGTTTATATATAGAATAACGGATACCCGGGAGTGAGTTACAGGCTGGGATCTAACCGAGGGGTTTGGGTGGTTTATATATAGAATAACGGATACCCGGGAGTGAGTTACAGGCTGGGATCTAATCGAGGGGTTTGGGTGGTTTATATATAGAATAACGGATACCCGGGAGTGAGTTACAGGCTGGGATCTAATCGAGGGGTTCGGGTGGTTTATATATAGAATAACGGATACCCGGGAGTGAGTTACAGGCTGGGATCTAATCGAGGGGTTCGGGTGGTTTATATATAGAATAACGGATACCCGGGAGTGAGTTACAGGCTGGGATCTAACCGAGGGGTTTGGGTGGTTTATATATAGAATAACGGATACCCGGGAGTGAGTTACAGGCTGGGATCTAATCGAGGGGTTCGGGTGGTTTATATATAGAATAACGGATACCCGGGAGTGAGTTACAGGCTGGGATCTAACCGAGGGGTTTGGGTGGTTTATATATAGAATAACGGATACCCGGGAGTGAGTTACAGGCTGGGATCTAATCGAGGGGTTCGGGGTTTTTTTTGCTGCTTCTCCAGTTGAAGACGGCTAGGGTTATCCTGGCTTCCATCTAACAAGGACCCTGTTGGATGATGCATTGATCCTATAGTTTGTGTTCCACTCCCCCTCTCGCCTTGGAGATGCTTCTGGACTCCAGTTGGCAAAATGATCACAGTAATGGGATAGCGGGGGATTGCGTCCCTTTGTTTCATGGTGCAGCAGCTTAGAAAGCGCGGCTCGATTTCAAGGCACCGAGGCCCCTCGACGAAAGGTTAAGTGAGCGATTTTGCTGGGTTTTCGGTTCCTGGGTTTCATTCCTTTCCTCTCGCCTTGTACACAGGTGCCACATACTTCCCAAGATAATTGAAGCCAAGTATTTGGACGCGATGGATGCGGAGCAGTAAAGGACACCACGCGTACCTCGTGCTCTGGATCATGGGGACGTGCCTGGAGGAGGGTTTTTGTGTGTCGCTGCTTGAGGCTCGAGGACCAACCGAAGCGGCTGAGCACCAGATGAAGGAAGTGTCACCCAAGGACTGCCGTCTTATCAAATTACCACAAGCCAAGGGGGCAGTGCTCTGTGTTCCTGTTCACATTACGTATTTGCACCAAACTTGGGAAATCTCTCTCTTTGGAAAAGTTTGCACAGCGGAGAATGTGTCTGTGGTCGGGGGAGACAGACTATAAAAATAGCATTTTGTACTTTTTGGTTAGTGTTGCTCCAGCACCCACTGCCCACCCACCCCACCTTTCTTACTACCACCCCCCCCCCCCCCCCCCCCCCCCACAGACTTCCCGTTACAAGGAATTGCAAGATAGAATATCTTGGCTTGTATCACTAGGACAACTGGATGGGTTTGGTTTCTGAGCAGAGCATACAGTATCTAGATCCGCCACACTAGCTCTAATGTAATGAGTTGTGGAATATTGTTTAGACGCTCATTATTATTATTATTATAATGTGTTTCTACGCACATCCCCATCATATGTACTCTGATGCAGAAGATTCAAAAGGGTGTTTTTTTTTTTAATATTCCAACTTTTTAATATTTTCACAGGTGTCTCTCTGTCGGGGCCTGATTTAGCTTTTCTTTAAATGGGCAAGGCGGCCATAAATTGAGGCCTATAAGCTTCACTGGACGTTGGTCATGAGCTGATGACTGAGCTGCTGGTGGTGGAATGGGGTGGGGAGAGAGCGGCAGTGCGCCTTTTACGCTGTGTTTGTTTAATAATCAGTCTGACCAGGATCAACCCTTCCTCCGCTTGAACTTGCCCATCCCTCCCCCCCTCAGCTGCTTCAGTTTCCATCCATCTTCCTCCTGATGGAAGCCACACAGCAGAACTTGGAGATGTCGATGGTCCTCCCCTTTCGTCCCCCTACCCCCTCCCCACCAACCAATGATCATACTGTGTGTGTGAGTTTCATGGTGCACCCTCTATTTCTGTAGAGTTGTAATATAAATGGATTGTAATGTAAATGGTTTGCTCCTGTATCACAATGTTATGATCCAAAGCCTATCGGTCACTTGTTTCATCTTGTGTAACATGTATTTGACGTCTGATACTTGGTGAGCGAATATTGCTGTCGGAACCGAAATTAAAATTCCTGAGCTGTTTTCTAAGGTACTCCTATTATTCTGTATTTTATTGGGAGGTAACTATTGGACATCGTGCAATTTGACGAGCAATGATGGGAAATAACATAAGGACATAAGAAATCGGAGTCGGCCATTTGGCCCTTCAAGTCTGCTCCGCTGTTCAATAAGATCATGGCTGATCTTTGACCTTAACTCCACTTTCCTGCACTATCCCCATATCCTTTGATTCCCTTAATATCCAAAAGTCTATCGATCTCGTTCTTCAATATACTCATCAACTGAGCCTCCACAGCCCTGTGGGCTAGAGAATTCCAAAGATTCACCACCCTCTGAGTGAAGAAATTTCTCCTCATCTCCGTCCTAAATGGCCGACCCCTTATTCTGAGACTGTGACCCCTGGTTCTAGACTCCCCAGCCAGGGGAAACATCTTCCCTGCATCAACCCTGTCGAGCCCTGTAAGAATTTTATGTTTCAATGAGATCACCTCTCTAAACTCTAGGGAATACAAGCCCAGTCAATTCTAGGGAAAACAAGCCTAGTTGTCTTCAATTCTCCTCAATCCCCCTCTTCCATCTTGGGCACCCAGTACCTGTGTCAAGAACACTCTGGTCAGGTCCAACTTGAGTTAGTTGGAGAATAACATCCTGCGAGACTGACCCCCCAGGTTAGCTACAGCGGGACGTAGACACCAATTACATCTCCCTTTCAGCATCCCAGTAAATAGCTGTTCAGGTAATGCTTGGCAATTTAACTGTTGGAAACATCACTGCCTCACCTGACATGCGTGTGGATAGATTTCAATGAGGGGTCATTGACCAGGGTTCCTGCTGCTGACTGCTATGCAATCAGTTAGTTTGACAGAGATTGGTGAATCATACCCTGGAGTACTCTCCACTTGCCTGGATGGGTGCAGCTCGAACAATACTCAAGAAGCTCGACACCATCCAGGACAAAGCAGCCTGCTTCATTGGCACCCCATCCACCACCTTGAGTATTCGCTTCCTCCACCACCGGCGTACCGTGGCTGTCGTGTGTACCGACTACAACATGCACTGCAGCAACTTGCCAAGGCTTCTTCGAAGCACCTCCCAAACCCGCGACCTCTTCCACCAAGAAGGACAAGGGCAGCAGGCACAATGGGAACACCACCACCTCCAAGTCACACACCACCCTGACTTAGAAGTATATCGCCGATCCTTCATTGTCGCTGGGTCAAATTCCTGGAACTCCCTCCTTAACCGCACTGCGGGAGTACCATCACCACACGGACTGCAGCGGTTCAAGAAGGCGGCTCACCACTGCTTTCTCGAGGGCAACTAGGGCTGGGCAATAAATGCTGGCTTCGCCAGCGACACCCACAACCCATGAATGAAAAATAAAAACTAAATTGCCTATGAAAAGTCTTGCGTTTATGTAGCTGCATCGCAATTCTCCAAATAAGAGGAGTTGGCCATACCACCCCTCGAGCCTGCTCCGCCATTCAATAAGATCACGGCTGATCTTCGACCTCAACTCCACTTTCCCGCCCGATCTCCATATCCCTTGATTCCCTTAGAGTCCAAAAATCTGTCGATCTCTGCCTTGAATATACTCAAAGACTCAGCCTCCACAGCCCTCTGGGGCAGAGAATTCCAAAGATTCACAACCCTCTGAGTGAAGAAATTCCTCCTCATCTCGGTCGTAAAAGGCCGACCCCCTTATCCTGAGACTATGCCCCCTCGTTCTAGACTCCAGCCAGGGGGAAACAACCTCTCAGCATCTACCCTGTCAATCCCCCTCAGAATCTTGTATGTTTTAATGAGATCCCCTCTCATTCTTCTAAACTCCAGAGTATAGGCCCATTCTACACAATCTCTCATCATAGGACAGCCCTCTCATCCCAGGAACCAATCTAGTGAACCTTTGTTGCACCGCCTCCAAGGCAAGTATATCCTTCCTTAGATAAGGAGACCAGTACTCCGGGTGTGGTCTCACCAACACCACGTACAGTTGCAGCAAAGGGTGGTGGCTATTGCTATCTCCGCAAATACGGCTGCTGTTTTGCGCGGGGGAAGATCCCGCAGACCACAATGAGATGAATGACCAGTTGACCTTTTTTTTGTGGCGCTGGTTGAAGGATGAATGTTGCCTAAAACATCATGAGAATTCCTTACTCCTCTTTGAACAACGCCATTGGCTCTTTAACGAATGGGGTCTCGTCACCTCTGAACATAAGAAATAGGAGCCATTCGGCCCTTCGAGCCTGCCCCGCCAATCAATGAGATCATGGTTGATCTTCTGCCTCATCTCCATTCACCAGCCCTATCGCCATATCCCTTGATGCCCTTACTAGTTAGAAATCTATCGACTTCTGTTTTGAATATACCCAATGACTGAGCCTCCACAGCCCTTTGAGGTTGAGAATTCCAAAGATTCACCACCCGTGTGAAGAAATTTCTTCTCATCTCAGTCCTGAATGGCCTACCCTTTATCCTGAGGCTGTGGCCCCTGGTTCTAGACCCCCCAGCCAAAGGAAACATTCTCCCACCATTCACCCTATCAAGCCCTGTAATAATTTTGTATGCTTCAGTGAGATCCCCTCTCATTCTTCTGAATTCAAGAGAATACAGGCCTAGTTTACTCAATCTCTTCTCATAGGACAGTCCCGCCATCCCAGGAATCAATCTCGTGAACCTTTGTTGCACTCCCTCTATGGCAAGTAAGGAGACCCAAATTGTACACAGTACTCCAGGTGTGGTCTCACCAAGGCCCTATATAATTGGAGTAAGACTTCTTTACTCCTGTACTCAAATCCTCTTGTAATGAAGGCCAGCATACTATTTGCCTTCCTAATGGTTTGCTGCACCTGCACATTCACTTTCAGTGACTCATGTACAAGGACACCCAGGTCCCTTTGAGCATCTGCATTCCCCAATCCTTCACCATTTAGGAAATACTCTGCCTTTCTGTTTTTTCTACCAAAGTGGATAACTTCACATTTATCCACATTATATTCCATCTGCCATGTTCTCGCCCACTCACTGAACCTGTCGAGATCCCCTTGAAGCTTCTTCACATCCTCTTCGCAACTGACACTGCCACCTAGCTTTGTATCATCAGCAAATTTGGAAATGTTACATTTAGTCCCCTCATCCAAATCATTGAAAGAGATTGTGAATAGCTGGGGCCCAAGCACCAATCCTTGCGGACCATGTTATTCCAGGAGTGCGTTAGGTGAAGGGGATGGGAAATATATAGACACAGTCACAGAGAAAGAAACAGAATGACCTCTAAAATGGAGAATTGGAGGTGATTAAATTGCAGAAGTAATATTAGGATGAGACAATAGGAGTCATAATGAGAGAAATCAAAGAGATCGAAGTCACAGAAGATGTGTGAACAGCTTAAAGAGATGGCTGATAGGCAGGGGGGAAGGGAAGCACGAATGGCAAAGCAGAACTTGCTCCAGTGGCCCAGGAGCCTGTAATGAGGGAGTGCTGCATTGTCAGAGGTGATTAACAGCCTCGATTATGTGCTTCAACCCACGGCCTTCTGACCCAGAGAGAGCACTAGCAGCTGAATCACACCGCCGCCGCAACCCTTTCTACATTTATTTGACGTGGATGATTTTTTTTAGTGGCATTTTTCAGGATGGTTTTGTGTTTCAATGCCTTCCTGTTTGGGACCTGCGTTGACGTCGCCCAGTAATTATTGCACTTAGACCCTCGCATCAAGAACACTTAACGTCAGCGGTCTGCACTGGGTTTGATGCCAGGTCCCAGAAGTACTTGCCAAAACGCCACAGTTTGCTCTCCGTCTCCCTCCTACCCCCCCAGCTAACGGCTTTAGAAATTAATCTTGGCTCTCGGTCTCTACTGAACTATTATGTAATCCCCCTACATGTTATAAAGGACCTTTTCTGTACTTGTATCGGGCGGAGTTCTTGAGGCGCTCCGGAATCGGCCATTTTGTGCAGCGCTCCCCCTGATGTGACCTGAAGCTTTGCTCCCGTGCAATCCAGAATGAAAGAAGAGCGAGCTGCATTTATATAGCGCCTTTCATGACCTCAGGACGTCCCAAAGTGCTTTGCAGCCAATGAAGTACTTTTTGAAGTGTAGTCACTGTTGTAATGTAGGAAACACGGCAGCCAATTTGTGCACAGCAAGCTCCCACAAACAGCAATGTGATAATGACCAGATAATCAGTTTTAGTGATGTTTGTTGAGGGATAAATATTGGCCAGGACACTTCGAAATAGTGGCTGTGGGATCTTTTATGTCCACCTGAGAGAGCAGACGGGGCCTCAGTTTAATGTCTCATCCAAAAGATATTTTGATAGATGGATAGATAGATAGATAGATAGGCAGACAGACAGACAGATAGATAGATCTCTGTCTCTCTGTTTCTGTCTCTGTCTATCTGATTCTGATAATCTGGTTTTTTTGTTACGTTGATTGAGGGATAAATACTGGCCAGGACACCGGGGAGAACTCCCCGGCTCTTCTTCGAGATAGTGCCATGGGATCATTGGTGGCAAAAACAGGAAGGCAGATTATTATCTGAACGGCAATAGATTGGGAGAAGGGGAAGTGCAACGAGACCTGGGTGTCTTTGTGCACCAGTCACTGAAGGTAAGCATGCAGGTGCAGCAGGCAGTTAAGAAGGCAAACGGTATGTTGGCCTTCATAGCGAGAGGTTTGAGTACAGGAACAAAGATGTCTTGCTGCAGTTGTACAGGGCCTTGGTGAGACCACATCTTGAGTATTGTGTGCAGTTTTGGTCGCCTTATCGGAGGAAGGATGTTCTTGTCATGGAGGGAGTGCAGCGAAGATTCACCAGCCTGAAACCTGGGATGGCAGGAATGACGTATGAGGAGAGATTGGGTCGATTGGGCTTATATTCGCTGCAGTTTAGAAGAATGAGAGGGATCTCATTGAAACTTATAAAATTCTAACAGGACTAGACAGACTAGATGCAGGAAGGATGTTCCCAATGGCGAGGGAGTCCAGAACCAGGGGTCACAGTCTAAGGATAAAGGGTAGGCCATTTAGGACAGAGATGAGGAGAAATTTCTTCACCCAGAGTGTGGTGAACCTGTGGAATTCTCTACCACAGAAGGCAGTAGAGGCCAGTTCATTAAATATATTCAAGAAGGAGTTAGATATATTTCTTAAGGCTAAAGGGATCAAGGGATATGGGGAGAAGGCAGGGACAGGGTACTGAATTTGGATGATCAGCCATGATCTCATTGAATGGTGGAGCAGGCTCGAGGGGCCGAATGGCCTACTCCCTTACTAGCTCCTACTATGTTTCTATGTTTCTCCGTCCACCTGAGAGGGCAGACGGTTTTAACGTCTCATTCAAAAGACGGCACCCCCGACAGCGCAGCACTCCCTCGGTTTTGCCCTGGAGTGTCAGCCTAGATTTATTGTGCTCTAGTCTCTGGAGTGGGACTTGAACCCACAACCTTCAAACTCAGGCGAGAGAGAGTGCGACCCTCTGGGCCACGGCTGGGGACGGTGAGAGGAAATAGCAAGAGCAATGGGACTTTGAACACATGATTTGTTCTATTTTTTAAGGTTAGTTTTATTTCATTACTTTGAAACTGTTTGTAAAAACTCAACTAATAGTGATATATCTGAATAAACACTCAAGCTGGCCTGGCAAACAGCTTTTAGTTCCGCTATAGTGCAATACACTAAATGCCCTGTTAGTGGCGCTGCTGAACTAGTATCTATTGCCCTTCTCAACAGCACCACTAGCAGGTAGGCAGTGGTACTGCAGCCATATTTTTAAACTGGGTTTCTGAATTTATGGGGCTCAATTTTCTTGCTGTTTTCAGCTCATTAACGGTTTATAAGCAGCGTAGGATTTTTATTTTAGCAAAGCAATTTAGGTGGAAGTCATTTCTGCTGCTTGTGCGCCTTTAAAACGTGTTCCAATCCCTCCATGGCCTCGACCCTCCCCTCCCCATTTCTGTAACCTCCTGCAGCCCGACAACCCTCTGTGATCTCCTCCAATTCCGGCCTCTTGTGCATTCCCCAATTTCTTCACCTCACCATTGGCGGCCATGCCTTCAGCCGTCTAGGCCTAAGCTCTGGAATTCCCTCCCTAAACCTCTCCACCTGTCTCCTCCTTTAAGACACTCCTTAAAACCCACCTCCCAAGTGGTGCAAGGGTGCACATGGGGGTGGAGGGGTTGGGGGGGGGGCGGTGGGGGTGGTGTGTCTTCGATTATGCGCCCTACCCCTTTACAACAGAATAATGCCTTAAGTTGAGCCTGTGCAATTGTGTATGAAAAGCATTTTGAGACCTTTCATAGAACCATAGAAGATAGGAGCAGGAGTAGGCCATTCGGCCCCTCGAGCCTGCTCCGCCATTTAATGAGATCATGGCTGATCATCCAAATTCAGTACCCTGTCCCTGCCTTCTCCCCATATCCCTTGATCCCTTTAGCCTTAAGAAATATATCTAACTCCCTCTTGAATATATTTAATGAATTGGCCTCAACCGCCTTCTGTGGCAGAGAATTCCACAGGTTCACCACTCTCTGGGTGAAGAAATTCCTCCTCATCTCAGTCCTAAATGGCTTACCCCTTGTCCTTAGACTGTGACCCCTGGTTCTGGACTCCCCCGCCATTGGGAACATCCTTCCTGCATCCAGTCTTTCATCTCATGTAGAGCTGTAGGGCTTTAGCCAGTGCTTGATTGGACAGTCTGTTTAGATGCATGGCTGTTTCCCTGTTCTAGGCTGTGGCCTGGACGTAACGCGGGCCACATTCTAGAGCACCAAGAGGCCCCACGCATTGCAGAGCCACATCAAGTGCAAGCTGTTCCACAGTATACACAGGTACTGTGTAGACGGAGTTTGGCTGAACTGGTGGCACTCTCACCTCTGGGTTACAAACCTAAAGTCAGTTTATGGTTGTGGCCCAGAGGTGAGAGTTTTGCTGCCTCGTATACTCCGAATGTGATGCAGCTTTGCGTTAACACGGAGCTTAAAATTTCTTCCAGACCTTTTCGCAGTGCACCCGTCCTGTCTGATTTCTGATCTCCCATGAGCTTTGCAAGCCCAGGTTCACACCAGGATTCGAGGGCTAATCTAGATCGGTACTCCAGCTGAGGGCACAGGCTGTGTTGCACCTCTTGAGCATCCCCGAGTCCCTTCACCCCACCATTGGTGCCTTCAGCTGTCTGGGTCCTAAGCTCTGGAATTCCCTCCCTAAATCTCTCTACCTCTCTCTTCCTATGAGTTGCTCCTTAAAACCTACCTCTTTGGCCAAGCTTTTGGTCACCTGCCCTAATATCGCGTGACTCGGGGTTAAATTTTGTTTAATTACGCTCCTGTGAAGTGCCTTGAAAGAAAGAAAAAAAGACTTGCATTTCTATAGCGCCTTTCACGACCACCGGACGTCTGAAAGCGCTTCACAGCCAATGAAGTACTTTTTGAAATGTAGTCACTGTTGTAATGTGGGAAACGCAGCAGCCAATTTGCGCACAGCAAGGTCCCACAAACAGCAATGTGATAATAACCAGGTAATCTGCTTTTGTTATGTTGGCTGAGGGATGAATATTGGCCCCAGGACACCGGGGATAACTCCCCTGCTCTTCTTCGAAATAGTGCCAAGGGATCTTTTATGTCCACCTGAGAGGGCAGACGGGGCCTCGGTTTAACAAAAGACGGCACTTCCGACAGTGCAGCACTCCCTCAGCACTGCACTGGAGTGTCAGCCTAGCTTTATGTGCTCAAGTCTCTGGAGTGGGACTTGAACCCACAACCTTCTGACTCAGAAGGCAAGTGTTCTACCCACTTTTTTTTTATATACTTCATTGAACATTAAGAACATTTACAACATCTTGATCATTTCATTGTATCATACAAATCAATTCCGCTGCTCTGCACAGCCATTCCACCACCACATTTTAACATCAAAACCTGAAGTTTAATTTGTCTCCTGTAACATATATTAATCGATTGTACTTTAGAAATTGATTGTAAAATACTATCTTTAAATTCCTTTCTGAATAAAACATCCACAGAGCCTTATAATGATCTTTTAGCTTATATTTAAAATACTCTTTTAGATTGATTCTCCTCCTCTTAAAAAACAGAGCATTCCTTCTTTGCACAATCACGAATCTAGCCAAACTGAACATTAAATTAATTGCCGCTCCGCTAGACTCGGGCAGACTCTCCTGCAATCCCCATCTCAAAATTGAGTCCCACGGGATTCCCATTCTCGCTCTTCGGTCCCCACCCAGGAAAAAAACTTCACACAACTGTCGAACATAGTACTTAAAATCATTTAACTGCGGACATAACACCAGTAAATGGGACAGAGTCTCATCCTGTGTCCCACACATTGGGCAAGTTGCCCCCTCCACTCGTCCAATCTTGCACAAGATCGTCATGGTAAAAATCCGGTTATGAGCCAATTTGAAATCCAGTTCACTCCACTCTGGACATTTAAAATTCGCCCACACTCCCTTCCAAATCCTGTTGAAGTCCAGCTGTGGGTATATACTCAGCCAAAACTCCTGACCAGCAGGTGTCTTGAATCTCCATTCTCTGAATACCTCATAGAAATCTCGAGTATTACAGTTGTCAAATTGGACCAACTCTCCCCCTTTCTCCAGTACAAAGCTTGGAAAAGCAGGACGCGTTTTACTTCCTTTGGAGATTTCCGCATTTATTTCTTCCATCCAATCCTGTGACATTGCCCTCACAATCTTCTCATACATGATCCCTATTGCTTTTTCCTCTACCTCCTGATCCTCCTCCCATACCATCTCCCTCACTATCGCTGCCGGCAACCAACCTGGAATTACCTCGTATAATATACCTTTCACACATATAATACCAGCTTTTATAAAAGCTTGATTAAATAATACCTCTCCTTCAATGTTGACCCACCTGTTCAAAAACAAGGGCTGTTCTAAAAATTCCTCAGCTCCCTTGGGCATAAACTGCACACTTTTTAAAATTGGGCCCAAGTCTCTACAACCCCCTTATAAAACCTAGGGAGAAGTTTAATCGATTTCAAAAACATATTGTATTCCATATACAATATCCCCTGCCCTCCTATCCCACTTCGTTTTAAAAAAAATGCTCAAAACAACTCTTCCAAAAACTTGTATTTGACTTCTGAAGAAATCTCTTCACCCATTTGATTCTAAAGGATTTTTTCTTCAAATCAATATCTGGGAAATTGATAGCAAAATACTGCAGATGTTGGAAATCTGAAATAACAACAGAAAATGCTGGAAAAACTCAGCAGGTCAGGCAACATCCGTGGAGAGAAATTTGAGTTGACGTTTCGGGTCGAACCCTTCTTCAAAACTGGAAAGAAAAGAAATTAGATCGAAGGCAGGGCTGCGATCGGACAAAAGAAGTGAAAGAGCTAGACGAGATGGTAATAGGCTGAGATTAGGTGTGACGTGTACTGGCAGGGCAAGAGATAGCTGCCAGGTGTGAGAGAGAAACAAAAGGAAAGGGGGAGGGGGGGAAAGGAGTGGAAAGATTACAAGCCGAGGTTATGATCTGAAATTGTTGAACTCGAGATTGAGTCCCACTCAGACCTCAGCGTCCTTGGCGTCTTGTATTGTTCCACGGAAGCCCAACGTAAACTCGAGGAACAGCAAATCATCTTCCGATTAGGCACTCTGCAGCCTTCCGGACTCAATATCGAGTTCAACAATTTCAGATCATAACCTCGGCCCCTATTACACATTTTTTCTTGTAATCTTTCCACTCCTTCCCCCCCCCCTTTCCTTTTGTTTCTCCCTCACACCTGGCAGCTATCTCTTGCCCTGCCAGTACACTTTACACCTAATCTCAGCCTATTACCATCTCGTCTAGCTCTTTTACTTCTTTTGTTTCTTTCACTTCTTTTGTCCGATCGCAGCCCTGCCTTCGATCTATTTTCTTTTCTTTCCAGTTTTGAAGAAGGGTTCAACCCGAAACGTCAACTCAAATTTCTCTCCACGGATGTTGCCTGACCTGCTGAGTTTTTCCAGCATTTTCTGTTGTTATTCTGGGAAATTGAGTCCTCCCTGATTTCTCTGTCCAATGATGGTATTGTAAGCCACCAAGGCTGGTTTCCCTTCCCATAAAAACCTCACACAAGCCTCTCGGATGGACTTTTCCACCCACTCAGGAATATCCTCCACCATCAATAAGTACCATAGCTTAGATAGCAGGAGAGCAGACACCACTGTCGCTCTTCCTTGCACTTTCAACCACCTTCTTTCCCATCTTCCCAAAATCATTTTAATTTTCATAACCTTCGGTGCCCAATTTAATCGATCCACTTCATCCCTGTCTTTCTTGCACCCCATATGCACCCCCAGAACTTCCAAAACCTCCACCACCTTAAAGGGACTTTCCCCCAACCATTCCCCCCTACCCCTTCCTGCAACCAGGCATTGGGACTTACTATAATTCACTCTGGCTCCTGAAGCTCTAAAATATTCCTCCACTACCTCCATAGCTTTCCTCACTGACTCCCCATTTCTCAATGTTAAGGTTGTGTCATCTGCATATTGGTGTATCACCGACACCAGCCCAGAACTGGGGACCACAATCCCAACTACACCTTGGGGTCAATTTTCATTAAGCTGTCGGGAAGGAGGCGGGACTACAACGTTCGGGTTTTAGTCCCGCCTACATCGACGTCCGGCCAATCCACGCGATTTTCAGCAGGCCAATTAAGGGCCACCCGGCAACAGGCGATGTCACAGACTGAAATTTCATCTGTCAAGAGAAATATCAGTGTTTCACAGCTGTTTGAAGCTGTCAAACACTGACAGTCTGACTTCTAACCTGAGTCATTCTACACAGACTCAGTTAGAACACTCACCGGCACTAAAAGCTGAAGGCTGTCACTTTTGACAGATCGCAGCCATTCAGCTTTCAGAGCCGGCTGAGTGATGGACTCCCGACGCCTACAGGAAGAAAGGCTGTAAAGGTAAGTACAGGTAATTTAAACTTCTTTACACACTTTAGACACACCAAACACACTTACCTTTGCACTCATGCACCCATCACTCACCTGAACACCGACATCGCGACCCCTCCAAGTCCTTCATGACACCCCTCAAAATAGGGATTAGGCTAAAAACTGCCTGTTAACTACCTGTTAACAGGCAGTTAATTGGCACTAATCCCTTCCCGCCTCGGGTCGGCGGGTCCCAGTGTGGGGCGGGGGCGGGATGGTGTCGGGACCCCCGAATTCGGGATTTTTGCCCCCCACCCGCCTAAAAGCCCGCCTCACGGCACACTGAAAATCTAGGCCCTTGTTTCTTTCGCATCATGTTACCTAATGGTTCTGCTACCAATGTGTACAACAATGGGGACAGTTGACAACCCTGTCTCACTGATCTCTGTATCGGAAAATACTTGGATAAAAAATCATTACATTTAACACAGCTAAATATGTTTGAATAAAAAATCCTTATCCACTCAATGAAATTTCCCCCGAAACCAAATGCTTCCAAAACCTTCAATAAAAACTCATGAGAGACCCTATCAAAGGCTTTCTCTTGACCTATCTTTAATACATAAGCCCCCCTCACACTCTCTTCCATGAGCACTATCACATCTCGGATTGAGACCACAGAGTCTGCGATGTCTCGGCCTATGACTCCATAGGACTGAGAGGGCAAAACTATCTGCGGCAACACCTCCTTCAAATGATTTGCCATAACCCTCGCCAAGATCTTATAATCCACATTTAATAATGTGATGGGCCTCCAATTCTTCAGATCCCTTCTATCCCCTTTATTTTTATAAGCTAAGCTTATGAAACCTCTCCTCATAGATGGGGCCAGGCTTCCCTCAATTTTAACTTCCTTAAAAACTCCTAAGAGCAATGGACTTAAAATCTCGAAAAATTCTTTGTAAAATTCTGCACTTAGTCCATCAGACCATGGGCTTCCCCCTCCCCCCTTCATTCCACTTATTGCTACTTTTATTTCCGCTAATCCTACTTCTTTGTCACACATGCTTCTCTCATCCTCCTTTAAACCCTCTTCAATAAAAGCAGTAACCTTCTCCATCGCCAAATTGGAAATATCTTCTTTTGTATATAACTCTTGATAAAAGCTGCTAGCCGCCTCTAAAATCGCTCCACTTTCATGAATGATCTTCTCCCCAAACTTCAACTCTCCAATTAATGAAAATCTCTGTCGCAGCTTCTCTTGCTCTAGAAAATATCTAGTGCATCTTTCGCCCTCCAATGCATCTCTAGCCTTTGCACGAAGAATGGCCCCCTTGCATTTTTCAGCTTGCAATAATTCCCACTCTTCCTTTAGCACCCGGAACTTAGTTTCAGCTCCCTTATCCCCTCCGTCAACTGCTTTACAGACATCTGTAAACCTTTTGTTTATATTCTCTTCTCGACGCCGGTTAGCTGCCGCTCTCTTTTTCCCATAACGTACCGAAAAAACTTTTACCCCATATTTGAAATTGTCCCACCAAACTCTTCTTTCTTTCAAGAACAAAGGTTCCTTCTGAGCATTCTTTATTATATTTAAAGTCCCTTCTTTATAAGCAATTTCTTTCAGGTATTGATTGTTTAAAATACACAACCCTGAACCGATCTTAACTCCGTTGTTCCTAATTCTAAGAACCAAAGCCGAGTGGTCTCTAAAAAATACCTTTTTATAATAAATCTCCATCACCTCAGAACTTAACCCTTCCCGCATTAACACAATGGCCCAGAAATTTGGGTCGGGGGCTTCCCGCGGGTGCAAGCCTCCGACCTGCACTTACCTAGCGCGCCGGCCGTTGAGCTGTGGGCCCGCGTGGGATTCCGATCCTGGGCTTCCTCCAACTGCCGGCGCGCAGTGCTTGCGTATCCCAGGGGCGCAGTTAGTTTGATGCGTCCCCTGGGATCACGTGGGCCATGGAGAGCCAATGGTAGCAGGGAACGCTTCATTCATAAGTTTGACAGGAAGAGCTATCAAACCTATAAATACTATAAGCCCCAAAACATCACTAAAACCTCAAATAAATTTTTTAAAAATCACATTTTTAAAATAAACTATAAATTACATAAAATAACTATTTTAAACAATAATTTAAATTTTTGAAAAAATTAATTACATTTTCTAACGGGGCTAAAAATAAACTTAGCTTTCTTTAAAGTATTTAAAAATAATAAACCTGTGGAAAAAATGTTTTAATTTTAATTAATTCACCACTTACCTTGTTAAAAGCAGGCCTTGTGCCTGCTTTTTAAAAGTGTAACTGCTGGAGACTTACCCTCCCGGAGAAACCTGCAAAAAAAACATAAGTTCAATGCGCACGCGCTGCCTCTCCGGCGCACGCGTTCTACCTCTCAACACCTTCTTTCAGGGGAACGGAAGTGCCGCATGCGCAGTTCATGCACGAAACCGTCACTTTCGTTGGGGCTACGCGTGAGTACCCCGTGCGTACTCACGCGCTGGGACCCGAATTTCTGGGCCAAAATCTGTTCGGCTCTGTTTTAAAACATCACCCACCCAACCTGTTCTGGAGAACTCCCTTTTTATGGGGTTCCGGTCCCTCCATAAGTCTCTCAAATTTAAATTGGCCATCATTTTTACAATCATCCCTCTGGAGTTATCATCCTTAAAGGTCATCTGGGCTGAAATGTCCATCCGAGATAAAAATACATTGAAATCCCCCACTATACAAGGATTTTCCACTTCTGCCACTTCAGTGAATAACCCCCGAAAAAACCCGCGACGCTTGCAATGGTCGTTTGGTGCATAGATATTAAAGAGATCGCAATTAAATTCCTCCATTTTTACCCTTAGCCATAAAAATCTCCCCTCAGTGTCCCTGTCCACCAAGACAATGTTCTCTTTTATGGACGGACTCACCAAAACAGCCACCCCTCTACGGTGACTAAATGCTGCGGATGCTGGAAATCCGAAATAACAACAGAAAATGCTGGAAAAACTCAGCAGGCCAGGCAGCATCCGTGGAGAGAGAAACAGAGTTAACGTTTCAGGTCGATGACTCTTCGTCAGGACTAGAAAAAAAACAGGAAAGGGGATAGATTTTAAAGCAAGTAGGGGTTGGGAAAAGGGGGAGGGAATGAAAGAACAAAAGGGAAGGTCAGCGATAGGATAGAAAGCAGGAGAGATTAAGAGACATTGAGGGACATTGAGGGACATGCTTTGAGAGCCCCTACTTGCTTTAAAATCTATCCCCTTTCCTGTTTTTTTCCAGTTCTGACGAAAGGTCTTCGACCTGAAACGTTAACTCTGTTTCTCTCTCCACGGACGCTGCCTGGCCTGCTGAGTTTTTCCAGCATTTTCTCTTGTTATTTCACCCCTCTACAGTTATTGTTTGCACAACTTGCAAACGCCTCTCCCTTCCAAACCTTCTGAACTCTTTCTAGGATATCCTCATCCCAAAAGGTTTCTTGCAGACACAACAAGTCCGTACCTTTAAAACCCTGCAACAACTGCTGCAATTTCTTCTCACCCCTCAGTCCGTTCACATCAATCGAGACCAATGTAATCATGGCTTCGAAGAAGGGAAGTATGCCTGATAATCTCTGGCCCTTCCCTCCTCTCATGCTCCTTCCCAACTTTTCGACCAGCTGTTGCTTTTTCCTGCAGCCTCCGACTCTTTTTCACCTCCTGTTTGAACCTTCCCTGCTGTTTCAGCCTCTTCCTTGCATTAAGTTTCGGGCAAGGAGCTGCCCTTTCTCCCTCCTTCTGCCCCTCACTAACCTTTCCCTTTCCACATGATGCCATCCCACCCCCGACTTCCATGTCTCTGTCCCCCTCTAATTCCTCACTCTCAAGCTCTTCTGTAACCCTCTGTGCCTGCTCCCCGTCAGATACATAATCCTGCTCCCCGTCAGATACATCATCTCCCATAGTCTTCCTGCTATCGCGGTTTCTCCAACAGTGCCGCTCCCTTTGACCTCATCTCCACCTCTGACCCTTGCTCCCTGATCCTTCTCTCTCTGGGACAATGGCGCACCTATATTGCTCTCTTCTGGTGTCTTTGTCTCGCCGCTCCCATCCTGCTGCCCCTTTAAGGCTCCTGCCTCTTGCACCCTCTCCTCGTCTTGCCCCCTCCTGCTCACCGAGATGTCCGACTCCCCGTCTTTCTTTGGAGTACTTACATTTACCACGCATCCCACTCCCGTCTCCTCTCCCCTCGTGGACACCAGATTCTTTAGGGAGAGCTGAACCGTATTAAGGCTCGAGTCTGCACTCAACCCTTGCTGCCCTCTGCTGTCTTTGTTCTTTTCCACTGTACTTGGTGTGTTTTCCACTCTCTCCATCCTGTTCTCTGCTCCGCAATTTTCTGCCTCTTCCTGTGCTCTTTTCTCCATCAATTTACCAGCTGTGTCCTCCGACTGCTCTGCTCCTCCGGCCATTCCACTCACACTCCTGCCCCTTCTCCAATCTCCTCGTCACTTATAGAGCTTCCTTCTGCCTCACACTCACAGCGGGTCGGGCCTTTGTGACACACCCCACAACTCTCTGCCTTGCAGCTCCGAGCGATGTGTCCAGACTCGCCACAATTATAACAGTACAAGTCTGGACAGTTTCTTACAAGATGGTCGTGTCCAAGACAATAATAACAAACCTTCATAACAACAGAAAATGCTGGAAAAACTCAGCAGACCAGGCAACATCCGTGGAGAGAGAAATAGAGTCAACATTTCAGGTCAAAACCCATCGTCAGGACTGAAGAAACACAGAAAAAAGCCATTTCCCAGCCACCAAACTGGCCTTTTAATCTGTTTCATTTCCTGTGTTTTTTTTAGTCCTGACGAAGGGTTTTGACCTGAAACGTTGACTTTATTTCTCTCTCCACAGATGTTGCCTGGCCTGCTGAGTTTTTCCAGCATTTTCTGTTGTTATTTCGGATTTCCAGCATCCGCAGTATTTTGCTATCATAACAAACCTTCACTTGGTTATCATGCAGTACTCGGAAGTACTGCACTCCTTCCATTGTCTTGAATTTCATGCTGTATGGTAATGACTTCACCCCCTCTGGGAACCACTTCTTTACGTAACGGGTTCCATCTGCTACCCGTGTTCCTGGATAGTACCTCCTTATTGCTGAGCAAATTTTAATGTCCCACGACTCCAACTTTTTGATTAGCGCATCGTCCTCAATATAAACTGGCACGTTTAAGAATGAGACCACCACCTCTTCCGAATATAGCAGAGATACCTCCAAGAACTTATCGCTAACCTTCAAACTGAGTAAAAGTCTTTTCACCTCCTCTCGGCCACTGACCGTCACCGCGAACCCAACATTCGGCTTTGGTCGGCAGGCAAAGCAGTTTGCCTCACTACAGTCCTCATGTACCACTTAGATAATATCCCAAGCTCGTATCTCCTTATCCTCGCACTGAACCACCACCGTGTTTTCTTTTCCAAACCTCCTGGGGTCCCGGCCCAAATCTTTGGGCCTTTCTCTTTCCCTTCCAACCACAGTTTCTCCCCTAATTAAATTCATCTTGGGAGCACTGTCATCTGAGGGGCCCAGCACTCTGGACCCCTCAGCAGCCATCTGGCTGTTGTTTATGGGCCAAAAAGGCCCTAAAACCTGAAAAAAACCCACCACCAACTTTTTACAAACTCACTCCAACTCCCTGCAGCAATCAGGCAACCAGTAACATCTGCTCACTCATAGCCCCTCCCACCTAGAGAGTGCTACCCACTGAGCCACAGCTGACACGTTTTACTGGGACATTTTACTACC
This sequence comes from Somniosus microcephalus, assembly GCF_052327205.1. Classification (NCBI taxonomy): domain Eukaryota; kingdom Metazoa; phylum Chordata; class Chondrichthyes; order Squaliformes; family Somniosidae; genus Somniosus; species Somniosus microcephalus. Next base: position 365,150,728 of record NC_140988.1, read on the forward strand.
TTAAAGGCGCTATACAAATGTAAGTTGTTGTTGCATTGTTAGAAGGGTTGTGCTTCAGACTCCGCTTACCCGTTGAGAAGGATTAAGGATCCTAAGCAATGTTTGAAGAGCAGGGCGTTCTCCTGCTGTGTCAGCCAACATTCCTCCCTCAACCCTCGCCACCAAAGAAGACACATTGTCTGGCTATTGATCTCTTTGTCCGTTTGTGGGATATTGTTGGCACAGTGTGGGTCGCTGCATTGGCTTAGGAACTGTATTTGAAGTGTGAGCAGGGGCTCAGTGAGTAGCACCCTCGCCTCTGAGGGCAGAAGGTTGTGGGTTCGAGTCCCACTCCAGAGACTTGAGCACAAAAATCTAGGCTGACACTCCCAGTGCAGTGCTGAGGGAGTGCTGCACTGTCGGAGGCGCCGTCTTCTGCTCCCTCAGGTGGACGTAAAAGATCCCGCAGCACTAATTCGAAGAAGAGATGGGGAGTTCTCCCCGGTGTCCTAGGCCAATATTTATCCCTCAATCAACAACACGATAACAGGTTATCTGGTCCTTATCACATTGCTGTGTGTGGGAGCTTGCTTTGCGCAAATTGGCTGCCACGTTTCCCACATTACAACAGTGACTGCACTTCAAAAAAGTACTTCATTAGCTGTAATGCACTTTGGGATGCCTGCCGATCACGAAAGGCGCTATATAAATGCAAGTCTTTCCTTCTGTATTCCAACCAAAGCCCGTTATGTGAAGAGCATTTGAGATGTGTTGACACGATGAAGCAAGTGTATTGCTGTATTAATTCATGCCCCAAGTTGTGATGCAATCCACCCACCCACGGTTACATGGCAGACACTGCACTGCAGGGGCAACTCCCCGTGTGCGCAGCCCTCTCAGACAGTTCAAAGTGATGGAGTGCTATATATATGAAAATGGAAATTATAAGTATTTATATATTTGAGTCATACGGTGCACTTTTGAAGATGCAAATCCTCCATGGACTGACAGCAGCTGAAATCAGTATGCTACATAGAACAATTAGCAGACCAGCACTAATTCATTTATTAGTTTCTTATTTATTAGTTATTCATCACTGCAATGTCCCACTCATCTCGAAAGGTCAAACTCTTGACAGATTAGTCTCCCCTCCGCCCGCCCCCCCAGCCCCCTCCTCCTCCGCCACCTTCCTATTGGTTGGGGTTGTGAGCTCAGACAGGATTCCCGGAGATGGAGGCATCAAAATAGACACTCTGTGGCAGCAAGAACCACGCACGCCAACACTGAAGAGCAAGAGATCCACGTGGAATTGGTCCCCGTGCGTCAGCAGGAGGCGGTCGACGGATGCTGGGGGCGCTACTCATGCTCCAAGAAGCAGTGCGCCGGGCGCCAAGAGGAGGAAAGTCAGCCGGCGGGTGTGCCGGGGAGTGGGGTGGCAACTGTGGTGGGGAGGGGGGTGAAGGTGTGAGCAGCTCGCAGTTTCAACGTCGAGCCAGGAGGAGCACGTCAGCTCCTCCTAGCTCCACAGTCAAAGAAAAACTTGCACTTATTTAGCACCTTTCACAACCTCAGGACCTCCCACAACGCTTTACAGCCAATGAAGTACTTTTTGAAATGTAGTCACTGTTCTAATGTAGGAAACGCAGCAGATAATTTGTGCACAGCAAGCTCCCACAAACAGCAACGTGATAATGACCAGACAATCTGATTTTGTTACATTGTTTGAGGGATAAATATTGGCCAGGACACCGGGGAGGACTTCTCCTGCTCCTCTTCGAAATAGTGCCGTGGGATCTTTTATGCCCTCCTGAGAAGGCAGACGGGGCCTCGGTTTAACGTCTCATCTGACAGTGACGGCACCTCCGACAGTGCAGCACTCCCTCAGCGCTGCACCGGGAGTATCAGCCTAGCTTTATGTGCTCGAGTCTCTGGAGTGAGACTCAGGGGTGCTGGGTGAAGGGGACTTGGTGCCAGTTAGGATAGGGACAGCAGAGTTTGGGATGAGCTCAAGTTTACGGAGAGTGCAAGCTGGGAGGCCGGCCAGGGGAGCGTTGGAGCAGCATTGGACCCTCCCCACTTCTGAACTAACGGAAAGTTTAATTGATAACATGAGGTGCAATCATTAACGACAGATGCTAGTTGGTTTAAATGCAATTGCAGGCTGCTCCAATCACTGTCATTCTATTTTGAAGGCCCTAGGAGGCGAGATTAATGATTGTTTAATTGCTGTTGATGGGTGATAATGACTATTGTTGGAGGAATGGGCAGTGTGTAATGTAGCTTTCTTTATGATTGAGATGGTTGCCAGGGTAAGATGATGAACAATGCGTTGCAGATAATTAGAGTAATTGATGAGATGGTTCACAGGAAGAGGCCCACAAGTGCACCAAGAGCGTTGCCAAGACATTGCGGGGCCTGATTCTGGTCGCTGTTATCGGGCTGGAATGGGGCAGCGGCTGGCCTGTACCCGCCGACGTCTAGCCCGTCACAGTGGGCCAGGGAACAGGCGAGCACAGAGATCTCACGCCCGAAATAGGCGGGAGCCTACTTAACAGAAATGCAAGGTTATACCCATCAGGAAAGGATGAAAAAAAAGGCCGAGGGGTGACCTAATAGAGGTCTTTAAGATTGTGGAAGGTTTGTTTCTATTCGTACACGGGATGTGGGCGTCGTTGGCAAGGCCAGCGTTTATTGCCCATCCCTAATTGCCCTTGAGAAGGTGGTGGTGAGCCGCCTTCTTGAACCGCTGCAGTCCGTGTGGTGAAGGTACTCCCACAGTGCTGTTAGGTAGGGAGTTCCAAGATTTTGACCCAGTGACGATGAAGGAACGGCGATATATTTCGAAGTCAGGATGGTGTGTAACTTAGAGGGGAACTTGGAGGTGGTGGTGTTCCCATGCGCCTGTTGCCCTTGTCCTTCTAGGTGGAAGAGGTCGTGGGTTTGGGAGGTGCTGCTGAAGAAGCCTTGGCGAGTTGCTGCAGTGCATCTTGTAGATGGTACACACTGCAGCCACAGTATGCCACTGGTTGAGGGAATGAATGTTTAAGGTGGTGGATGGGGTGCCAATCAAGCGGGCTGCTTTGTCTTGGATGGTGTCAGGCTTCTTGAATGTTGCTGGAGCTGCACTCATCCAGGCAAGTGGAGAGTATCCCATCACACTCCTTACGTGTCTTTGTAGATGGTGGAAAGGCTTTGGGGAGTCAGGAGGTGAGACACTCGCCGCAGAATACCCAGCCTCTGATCTGCTCTTGTTGCCACAGTATTTATGTGGCTGGTCCAGTTAAGTTTCTGGTCAATGGTGAACCCCAGGATGTTGATAGTGGGGGATTCGGCAATGGTAATGCCATTGAATGTCAAGAGGCGGTGGTTAGACGCTCGCTTGTTGGAGATAATCATTGCCTGGCACTTGTGTGGCGCGAATGTTACCTGCCACTTAGCAGTCCAAGCCTTAATGTCGTCCAGGTCTTGCTGAATGAGGGCAGGGACTGCTTCATTATCTGAGGAGTTGCAAATGGCACTAAACCCTGTGCAGTCATCAGCAAACATCCCCACTTCTGACCTTATGTTGGAGGGAAGGTCATTGATGAAGCAGCTGAAGATGAATGAGCCTAGGACACTGCCCTGAGGAACTCCTGCAGCGATGTCCTGGGGCTGTGATGATTGACCTCCAACCACCACAACCATCTTCCTTTGCGCTAGGCATGACTCCAACCAGTGGAGAGTTTCCCCCCTGATTCCCATTGACTTCAGTTTTACTAGGGCTCCTTGATGCCACACTCGGTCAAATGCTGCTTGATGTCAAGGGCAGTCACTCTCACCTCACCTCTGGAATTCAGCTCCTTTGTCCGTGTTTGGACCAAGGCTATAATGAGATTGGGAGCCGAGTGGGCTTGGCGGAACCCAAACTGGGCATCAGTGAGCAGGTTATTGGAGAGTAAGTGCTGCTTGATAGCACTGTCGATGACACCTTCCATCACTTTGCTGATGATTGAGAGTAGACTGATGGGGCGGTAATTGGCCAGATTGGATTTGTCCTGCTTTTTATGGCCAGGACATACCTGGGCAGTTTTCCACATTGTCGGATAGATGCCAGTGTTGTAGCTGTACTACAACAGCTTGGCTAGAGGCGTGGCTATTTCTGGAGCACAAGTCATCAGCACGATGACTTTGATAGAGCAGATACAGCGAGAGTATTTTCACTTGTGGGGAAGAGCATAACTAGAGGCCATCAATATAAGATAGTCACCAAGAAATCAAATAGGGAATTCAGAAGAAACTGCTTTACCCAGAGAGTGGTGAGAATGTGGAACTCGCTACCACAGGGAGTGGTTGAGGTGAACAGTATAGATGCATTTAAGGGGAGGCTAGACAAGAATATGAAGGAAAAGGGAATAGAGGGTGTAGGGATTTCGCAATAATTTCAAATTTCCTACAGTTCTGAAGATTGAATTTTGATTAAAGAATACCTGGGTAATATACCTTTAAAAATCCAGGGATCAAAATGGCCACCAGACCGCATGGCAGAAGACAAAAAGGACTTGAAAAGGCAGCCTGCTGTGTCTGTGAAAGAGGTTCAATGGAGCAGTCAAACTGCCAATCAAGGCAGTTCAGGGAGTTCCCCTCCCTGCAGCAGACAATCGATGTGTTTACAGAAACTGCTACAATGTTTACACAAAGGATTACTGCGGTTTCAGTCTGACCACAAGGACAATGACTCTGTTTACTCAAGCAATCAAGGAAATAGACATGCTTTTTTTCAAACCACGGCAGCTTTATTAAAAGCACATCACAGACAATGAGGACACTTTTGAACTGCAGCTTTATTCATAGCCCATCACAGACAATGAGGACACATTTAAACTGAAAAAACCCAGTTTAAACGAATGGGTGATTCATCCAAACCCATTACAAGACAATGGGGACAGTTTGGATCCCTTTTGTTTAGCCCAGATACATCCGGATTTGGGCAGGCCCCAAATGGGGTATAAAAGATAGCTTCTCAGAAGCCTCTCTCTCGGTGTGGCCTCGCCTCCGTGCCCTCTACAACATGGGAGCCTGCCTAAAGGAGTGGAACACCAGCAGTTTACTTTTAAAATACTGGGGTGTTTTTACTTCGGGGCAGTGAAGATCAAAGATCGCAGGGCACGGAGCAGGCGGTTTTCATTGGTGAGCATATATTTTTCTGGCCCATTACAAGGCAACTTAGAATAGGTATAGGGGTGGGAATTAAGTGGGAATTTTGTTAGAACTGTGATTTTAGTCAATTTTCCCTCGTTGTGTCCGTTCTCTCCCCTATTTAAGTAACAGTGTTGCACTAGCAGATAAGGCTGTAGTGAACACTGAGAGTAGCTGTATTTAAAAGTGTTGTTTTTAAGTAAAAGCCACTAAGCAAAGGTGCTGTAGTGAGCAAGGTGTTTCTATATTAAAAGTGCTATTAAAGAGGTGTTGCACTAGCAGATAAGGCTGTAGTGAACACTGAGAGTAGCTGTATTAAAGTGCTGTTTTTAAGTAAAAGCCACTAAGCAAAGGTGCTGTAGTGAGTAAGGTGTTTCTATATTAAAAGTGCTATTAAAAGGGTGTTGCACTAAGGAGAGAAGTGCTTCAGTGGACACTAAGGGTTCTGTATTAAAGTGCTGTTTTTAAGTAAAAGCCACTAAGCAAAGGTGCTGTAGTGAGCAAGGTGTTTCTATATTTAAAAGTGCTGTATTTAAATAAAGGAGTGTTGCACTGATCAAAGAGCGCTCTAGTGGACACTAAGTGTAATGCATTAAGCAAGAGTGCTGTACCCGGCACAGGTGTGCTGTATCGATTATTTTAAGTTGTTTCTTTCTTTTTGTTTCAATAAATGCTGTTTTGCACCCAAACCACGAGTCACATTTTCTGTCTACATCGCTACCGAATAAGTCCGGCAGTCAGAACCAGGAATAGGGGAGCGCTTCGAAACCACACGGGGGTCCCTGGAGCAGCTCAGAGGCTTCTGTCTGGCCAGAGACAATAACCCCAACCCCGCTGTTAATTCCTACAAGGGTTCTGCTGATAGAGTTAGATGAGGAAGGATGGGAGGAGGCCCGACTGGAGCAGAAATGCCGGCATGGACTGGTTGGGCCGAATGGCCTTTTTCTCTGCTGTATATTTTACGTAATCCTATGTAACTATGCAAATCAGCCTTCTGTGCTGTGTGTGAGACCCCGTTGCAATTTTGTCGCTAACCTACATGAGATCCCCGTCTAGCAACGCCTCGATTTTAAAATTTGCATTCTCGTTAAGGGGTGATTTGATAGAGGTGTTCACAAGCATGAAGGGTTTTGATAGAGTAAGTGAGCAGAAACCATTTCCAGTGGGAGAAGGGTCAGTAACCAGAGGACACAGATTTAAGATCATTGGCAAAAGAGCCAGAGGCGACACAAATCTTTTGCACAGCCGGTTGTTATGATCTGGAATGCACTGCCTGAAAGTGTGGTGGAAGCAGATTCAAAAATAACTTTCAAAAGGGAATTGGATATCAAAGAATGGGGATCGAAGTTTTCAAGATATTAAGGGGAACAGAGGGTAGATAGAGAGAAACTATTTCCGCTGGTTGGGGAGTCTAGGACTAGTGGGTATAGTCTAAAAATTAGAGCCAGACCTTTCAGGAGTGAAGTTAGGAAACACTTCTACACACATAGGGTGGTAGAAGTTTGGAATTCTCTTCCACAAACAGCTAGATCAATTGTTAATTTTAAATCTGAGATTAATAGCTTTCTGTTATAAAAGGGAAATATAATTAAACACTTTAACAGGAGTTGCGACTTTAATCACATTTCCCTTTTATATTGGCCCAGAAATTCGGGTCTCCACGGGTGAGTACGCACGGGGTACTCACCCGTAGGCCGAATGGAAGTGCAGGTTTCCTGCATGCACTGCGCATGCGCGGGAAACCGGCACTTCCGTTCCTCTGAACGAAGGGGTTCAGAGGTCGAACGCGCGCGCAGGGGAGGCTGCGCGTGCGCTTTGAACTGAGGTTTTTTTTGCAGGTTTTCACGCGAGGTTAAGCCTGCAGGATTTACACATCTAAAAAGCAGGCGTAAGGCCTGCTTTTTACAAGGTAAGTCGTCAATTAATTAAAATTAAAACATTTTTTCCACAGGTTTATTATTTTTAAATACTTTAAAGCAAGGTAAGTTTATTTTTAGCCCCGTTTTTTAATAAAATTATTTTTTTCAAAAATTTATATTATTGTTTAAAATAGTTATTTAATGTAATTTGTAGTTTATTGAAAAAGTGTGATTTAAAAAAAAAATTATTTGAAGGTTTAATGCTGTTTTGAAGCCCGTAGTATTCATAAGTTTAGACAGGTCTTCCTGTCAATCTTATGAATGGGCTTTTCCCTCCTCCGATTGGCTGCCCATGGCTCACATGATCCCAGGGGACGCATCGCACTAACTACGCCCCTGGGACACGCAAGCACAGCGCGCCGGCAGCTGGGCCAGGCTCCAGAGCAGAATTCCATGGGGCCCTACAGCTCAACTGCCGGCGCGCAAGCTAAGTGCAGGTCGGGGGCTTGCACCCGCGGGACGCCCCCGACCTGAATTTCTGGGCCATTCTTCCTGTTCTCATACTTCCTTTTTAAGTAATGTTATCCTCTCTGCCTCAGTAACCAGTGGTAAAGTATTCTAATAATCCTCTATGTGAAAACACTTGTTCTAACATCCCCACCAGTGATAGTCCAGAGTCTACACTCTGTTGTTTCACTATTTGCCCTCTGAAACCTTTCATAATTTTGAAAGCCCTTATTAGGTCTCTCTTAACGTTGTCAGCCGTGGCTCAGTGGGTAGCACCCCCGCCTCTGAGTCAGAAGGTTGTGGGTTACGAGCATATGAACATACGAATTAGGAGCAGGAGTAGGCCAATTGGCCCTTCGAGCCTGCTCCGCCATTCAATGAGATCATGGCTAATCCGATTACTCTACATTCCAGCCTACCCCCGATAACCTTTCACCCCCTTGCTTATCAAGAATCAATCTACCTCTGCCTTAAAAATATTCAAAGACTCTGCTTCCACCGCCCTCTGAGGAAGAGAGTTCCAAAGACTCACGACCCTGTGTGAGAAAAAATGTCTCCTCATCTCTGTCTTAAATGGGCGACCCCTTATTTTTAAACAGTGACCCCTAGTTCTAGATTCTCCCACAAGGGGGAACATCCTCTCCACATCCACCCTGTCCAGACCCCTCAGGATCTTATATGTTTCAATCAAGTCACCTCTTATTCTTCTAAACTCTAGCAGATACAAGCCTAGCCTGTCCAACCTTTCCTCATAAGGCAATCCGCCCATTCCAGGTATTAGTCTAGTAAACCTTCTCTGAACTGCTTCCAACGCATTTACATTCTTCCTTAAATAAGGAGACCAATACTGTACACAGTACTCCAGATGTGGTCTCACCAATGTCCTGTATAACTGAAGCATAACCTCCCTACTTTTGTATTCAATTCCCCTCGCAATAAACAATAACATTCTATTAGAGTCATAGAGTCATAGAGTCATAGAGTCATAGAGTTTTACAGCACAGAAAGAGGCCCTTCGGCCCATCGTGTCTGCGCCGCCCATCCATCCCTGTCCAGTCTAATCCCATTTTCCAGCATTTGGTCCATAGCCTTGTATGCAATGGCATTTCAAGTGCTCATCCAAATGCTTCTTGAATGTTGTGAGGGTTCCTGCCTCCACCACCCTTTCAGGCATTGAGTTCCACATTCCAACCACCCTCTGGGTGAAAAAGTTCCTCCTCAAATCCCCTCTAAATCTCCTGCCCCTTACCCTGAATCTATGCCCCCTTGTTATTGACCCCCCCACTAAGGGGAAAAGTTCCTCTTTATCTACCCTATCTATGCCCCTCATTATTTTGTACACCTCAATCAGGTCCCCCCTCAGCCTTCTCTGCTCCAAGGAAAACAACTCCAGCCTGTCCAGCCTCTCTTCATAGCTGAGGCGCTCCATCCCAGGTAACATCCTGGTGAATCTTCTCTGCACCCTCTCCAAAGCAATCACATCCTTCCTATAGTGAGGCGACCAGAACTGCACACAGTACTCCAGCTGTGGCCTCACCAGCGTTTTGTACAGCTCCATCATAACCTCCCTGCTCTTATATTCTATGCCTCGGCTAATGAAGGCAAGTATCCCATATGCCTTTTTAACCACCTTATCTACCTGCTCCGCTGCCTTCAGGGATCTATGTACATGTACGCCAAGGTCCCTCTGACCCTCTGTACTTCCTAGGGTCCTACCACTCATTGTGTATTCCCTTGCCTTATTTGTCCGTCCAAAATGCATCACCTCGCACTTTTCAGGGTTAAATTCCATTTGCCACTTTTCCGCCCATCTGACCAACCCGTTTATATCGTCCTGTAGCCGGAGGCTTTCCTCCTCGCAATTTACCACCCCACCAATTTTCGTGTCATCTGCGAACTTACTGATCATACCTTTTACATTTTCATCCAAATCATTTATGTAGATCACAAACAATAAGGGACCCAGCACCGATCCCTGAGGTACCCCACTGGACACAGGCTTCCAGTCACAAAAGCAACCTTCGACCATCACCCTCTGCCTCCTGCCACTCAGCCAGTTTAGGATCCAACGCGCCAAGGCACCCTGGATCCCATGGGCTCTTACCTTCTTGACCAGTCTCCTATGCGGGACTTTGTCAAAAGCTTTACTGAAGTCCATGTACACCACATCCACAGCATTTCCCTCATCCACCCCACTAGTCACCCCCTCGAAAAATTCGATCAGATTTGTTAGACATGATTTACCCTTGACAAAGCCATGCTGACTATTCCCGATTAATCCTTGCCTCTCCAAGTGGAGATTAATTTTGTCCCTCAGAATTTTTTCCAATAATTTCCCCACCACAGATGTTAGACTCACTGGCCTGTAATTCCCTGGTTTATCCCTGCTACCTTTCTTGAATAATGGTACTACGTTAGCTGTTCTCCAGTCCTCTGGTACATCCCCTGTGGCCAGAGAGGTTCTGAAAATTAGTGTCAGAGCCCCTGCAATCTCCTCCCTTGCCTCCCACAGCAGCCTGGGATACATCTCGTCCGGGCCCGGGGATTTATCCACTTTTTGGCCCGCTAAAACCGCTAGCACCTCCTCCCTCTCGATGCTAATATGTTCAAGTATGTCACAGTCCCCTTGCCCGATTTCTATGTCTGTATCGTCTTTCTCCATAGTGAACACAGATGCAAAAAATTCATTTAAAACCCCGCCTACATCCTCTGGCTCTACACACAGATTGCCACTTTGGTCCCTAATGGGCCCTACCCTTTCCCTGGTTATCCTCTTGCCCTTAATATACTTATAAAACATCTTAGGATTTTCCTTTATTTTGCTCGCCAGTGTTATTTCATGGCCCCTCCTCGCCCTCCTAATTTCTTTTTTAATTATGCCCCTGCACTTTTTATACTCCTCTAGGGCTTCTTCTGTCTTTAGTCTTTTGTAACTGCCAAAAGCCCCCCTCTTATTTCTAATGCATTTCTGTATATCCCTTGTCATCCAAGGTTCCCTTTGCTTGTTGGTCCCACCCTTGACCTTTACAGGAACATGTTGGTGTTGTACTCTCTCTATTTCCCTTCTGAAAGTCTCCCACTGTTTTGATGTGGATTTTCCTATAAGCAGCTGCTCCCAGTCCACTTTGGCCAGATCCTGCCTTATCATATTAAAATCGGCCTTCCCCCAATTTAGAACCCTTATTTCCGGGCCGTCTTTGTCTTTTTCCATGACCACCTTAAATCTCACCGAATTATGGTCACTGTCGCCAAAATGCTCTCCTACTGACACTTCCACCACTTGCCCGGCTACATTCCCCAGAATTAGGTCCAGTACCGCCCCCTCTCTTGTAGGACTTTCTACATGTTGGCTCAAAAAGCTCTCCTGGATGCACTTTAAGAATTCTGCACCCTCTAAGCCTTTCACACTCTGACTGTCCCAATTTATATTGGGGAAGTTGAAATCCCCCACTATTATTACCCTATTATTTTCGCACTTCTCGGAGATTTGCCTACATATCTGTTCCTCTATCTCCCCCTTACTTGCTGTACCTGCATAGTAACCTTTTGTGATTCATGCACTAGGACACCCAGATCCCTCTGCATCTCAGAGCTCTGCAATCTCTCACCATTTAGATAATATGCTTTTTTATTTTTCCTGCCAAAATGGACAACTTCACATTTTCCCACATTATACTCCATTTGCCAGATATTTGCCCATTCACTTAACTTATCTATATCCCTTTGTAGCCTCCTTATGTCCTCTTCACAATTTACTTTCCTACCTATCTTTGTGTCATCAGCAAATTTAGCAACCATACCTTTGGTCCCTTCATCCAAGTCATTTATATAAATTGTAAAAAGTTGAGACCCCAGCACTGATCCCTGTGGCACACCACTTGTTACATCTTGCCAATCAGAAAATGACCCATTTATGCCTACTCTCTGTTTCCTGTTAGCTAGCCAATCTTCTATCCATGCCAGTATGTTACCCCCTACACCATGAGCTTTTATTTTCCGCAATAACCTTTGATGTGGCACCTTATCAAATGCCTTCTGGAAATCTAAGTACAGTACATCCACCGGTTCCCCTTTATCCACAGCACATGTTACTTCCTCAAAGAACTCCAATAAATTGGTTAAACATGATTTTCCTTGCACAAAACCATGTTGACTCTGTCTGATTACTTTGAACTTTTCTAAATGCCCTGCTATAACGCCTTTAATAATTGAAGTCCCACTCCAGAGACTTTAGCCCATAATCCAGGTTAACACTTTGGGAGTGCTGTACTGTTGAAGGTGCTAGCTTTTGGATGACATGTTAAAACTGAGGTCCCATCTGCCTTCTCAAGTGGATGTAAAAGATATAATGGCACTATTTCAAAGAAGAGCAGGGGAGTTCTCCCCAGTGTCCTGGCCAATATATAATCCCTCAATCAACATCATTAAAATATCACGTTGCTTTTTGTGGGAGCTTGCTGTGTGTAAATTGGCTGCCGCGTTTCCTACATTTCAACAGTGACTACACATTAACTCTGTTTCTCTCTCCACAAATGCTGTCTGGCCTGCTGAGTATTTCCAGCATTTTCTGTTTTTATTTCAGATTTGTTGATATAAGTTTAGCAGAAGTGATTACATCTATTTTCAAAACCTAATATCAACAAATCCAATTTAGTCCATTCTTGCTCAGCTCCCCCAGAGTCAAATCCGTACATAATGCGGAATAATAACGGGAATTATAGCATAGTGGTTATCATAGAATCATAGAAATTTACAGCACAGAAGGAGGCCATTCGACCCATCGTGTCCATGCTAGCCGACAAAGAGCTATCCGCCCTAATCCCACTTTCTAGCACTTGGTCCGCATCCTTGTAGGTTACAACACTTCAAGTGCATATCCAAGTACTTTTTAAATGCGATGAGGGTTTCTGCCTCTACCATCCTTTCAGGCAGTGAGTTCCAGACCCCCACCACCCTCTGGGTGAAACAATTTCTCCTCAAATCCTCTCTAAACCTCCGACCAATTACTTTAAATCAATGCCCCCTGGTTTTTGACCCCTCTGCAAAGGAAAATAGGTCCCTTCTATCCACTTTATCTATGCCCCTCATAATTTTATACACCTCAATTAGGTCCCCCCTCAGCCTCCTCTGTTCCAAAGAAAATAACCCCAGCCTATTCAATCTTTCCTCTTGGCTATAATTCCCCTGCCCAGGCAACATCCTCGTAAATCTCCTCTGCAACCCCTCTAGTGCAATCATATCCTTCCTGTAATGTGGTGACCAGAACTGCACGCAGTATTCCAGCTGCGGCCTAACTAGTGTTTTATACAGTTCAAGCATAACCTCCCTGCTCTTATATTCTATGCCTCGGCTAATAAAGGCATGTATCCCATATACCTCCTTAACCACCTTATCTACTTGCCCTGCTACCTTCAGGGATCTGTGCACATGCACTCCAAGGTCCCTCTGATTTTCTGCCCTTCTCAGTGTCCTACCATTTATAGTGTATTCCCTTGCCTTGTTAGCCATTCCCAAATACATCACCTCACACTTCTCCAGATTGAGTTCCATTTGCCACTGTTCTGCCCACCAGACCAATCCATTGATATCTTCCTGCAGTCTGCAGCTTTCTTCTTCATTGTCAACCACACGGACAATTTTTGTATCATCTGCAAACTTATTAATCATACTTCCTCCATTCAAGTCCAAATCACTGATATATACCACAAAAAGCATGTTACTGGGCTAGTAATCCAGAGGCCTGGACTAATTCAAATCCCACTGTAACATTTGCATGTTGAATTGTCATTGGCCCGCAGGCATCTGTAAGGAATACCTATTATATTCACATGTGATCACATGCTGAGTTGTCATTGGCCTGCAGGCATCTGTAAGGACTGCTATTGTTTTGGAGGACCCAGGGTCCTGACTCCATCTTGTCCACATGGTGCTGTATTGATTGAGAAAGCTTACAGACCTGATGCTTCATTAAAAGAGTTTAAACTGTAATACTCCGTTGTCCTGCAATTTATTATTTTTGTACAAAGTGTGCAATGAAGTTGTAGTGTATGTACCTTTAAGAGAGAACTACTTTTACAGCTCCTGTATACTGTAGTACCGGCAGTGACAACACCTGTATATAAGCCTTGAGCATGCCTCTGTACTGTTAGTCTTTAGACTACCCTCCTCCAGTAAACACCTGTTGATTGTTAACTTACAGCCTCCGTCTAGTTATTGGGAAAACATCATACTTTAAGAATCACGGATTCAACAGTGGTGACGAGGTCGATTCGAATCTACCTGCAACTCTGCATTTACTTTCAAGGATTCGCTCCGGGAGGACGGTGGAAGAAAGTCAAGGCCAGAAGCACGGGCGTCGACCACGAGCAACCGCCCAGTCATCCGGCAGAGAGTGAACATCGCAGGGGAGGCTGTTGAGAGCTGGGCTTGGTTCTCCAGCCATGACGATCCAGCAACAGACTGGCAACAGGTACCGCGCAGACCCTTCCCGGACAGCAGGTGGCTGGAGCCGACCGACGGCACAGAAAAGGCCGAGCAGCATCGATGCGGTAAGAGAGAGGATGAAGCACACAGGGCGCAGCCGGGGGTTGAAAACCGAGCGGCGTCGACGGAAAACAAAAAGAGAGAGAGAGGGTAAAGCAGCAGCCAGGGTTCAGGACCGAGCGGCGGCAATGAGAGAGGCGCACAGGAGAACGCGCAGAGCACAGCCAGGGCTCAAGGGCTGAACAGCGTCCGCGGGGGAAAGAAAGGAAGCATGGGAGACGCCATTGAGCCGCGGAGAAGAAGGGAGAGTGCGGGAGACGCCATTTTAGAAGCCGCAGCGGAGAAGAAGGGCGAGTGCGGGAAGAAAGGAAAGCGCGGGAGACGCCATTTTGTGCCAGCGGAGAAGAAGGGAGAGCGCGGGAGATGCCATTTTAGACAGTTTAATCACACCCAGGGATGCCGAAGAGTGGCAGTATCACTGCATTCGACAATGAAGTCGAAGATTGGGCGACATATGTGGAACGCATTGAGGTGTACTGCAGGGCGAATGAAGTGCTAGATGCTACGAAAGCACTGGTTTTGTTGAATTCCATGGGTGCAAAAACTTAAGGCTTACTGCGAAACCTAATAACCCCAGAGAAGCCCGTGGATAAGAATTTCGAAAGCATAGTGGAAATCCTACAGGACCATTTAAACCCCACACCGCTGCTGATAGCAGAAAGATTTAAGTTCCACAAAAGGAACCAGCATAAAGACGAAAGTAATGCTGAGTACATAACGGAACTGCGCAAGCTATCGAAACACTGCCAGTTTGGATTGGGACTAGCAGATACGTTAAGGGACAAGTTTGTGTGTGGGTTTCAAAGTGAAGGAACCCAGAAATGGCTTCTATCAGAAAAGGATCTTATGCTGGACAAGGCTTTCAGCATGGCAGTATCACACGAAGCAGCCGCACGGGGCGCTGCAGAGATACAATGGAGACCGCAAGAATATGGCACCAATGAAATGTCATATGGAGCAGGGAAGTGTTATTGCTGCGGCAGAACAAAACACGACCAGAAGGATTGTTGGTTCAAGGGCCAAGTGTGCAGACAGTGTGGAAAAGCAGGACACATAGCAAGAGTCTGCAGGTCAGGGAAGAAAACCAGCTGCAAGAAATCTCCACAGGAGAAGTACAAAAAGGTACATAAGGTGATGGACAGTAGTTCAGACGAACAGAAAAGTGATACAGACTCCGGAAGCAAGGAGCTGGGTTGTCTGAAACTACATAAGGTAATCAAAATGGAGGATCACCAGACTATCTGGGTCACACTCAAGATAGACGGAGTCCAAGTGAAAATGGAATTGGACACAGGATCAGCCCTAACAGTCATAAACCAAAGGGACCACAAGCGGCTATTTTCACATATACCCTTGAAAGCTACAGAGATTGCCTTGAAGACGTACATGGGGCAAAAAGACTACCCCAAAGGAAAAATAAGGGTGAAAGTGATATACAAAGGCCAGGAAATACCTAAAATAGACCTATATGTATTGCCAGATGGAGGACCACCACTATTAGGACGTGAATGGATCCGGAAGATACAATTAGATTGGCATTCCATACAGGCACTGAAGGTTGAGGTCACAAAGGATGACGACGTCACACCTGGACGACTGTCAAAAATGCTAACTGATGCACAAGAAGTGTTCCAGGAGGGACTCGGAACACTAAAAGTCATAACAGCGACAATTAAAATAGAGGAAAATGCAAGCCCAAAGTTTTTTAAGGCCAGACCGGTGCCTTATGCGATCCGACCAGCCGTCGAAGCAGAGCTGGAAGGGTTGGAACGTTCAGGAGTACTGTCCAAAGTAGACTGGAGCGAGTGGGCTACACCCATCATTCCTGTAATGAAGAGGTCATTGAGTAATACACCTGGGGAACCAAAGAAGGTCCGCATCTGTGGGGATTTTAAGGTGACAGTGAACCCAGTCCTTCACACGGTACAATATCCACTTCCACGGATTGAGGATATTTTTGCCTCGCTATCTGGAGGTAAACGCTTCACCAAAGTTGATCTGGCCCAGGCGTACCTGCAAATGGAGGTAGAAGAAGCCTCGAAACAATACCTCACAATCAACACTCATAAAGGTCTCTACCAATACAACCGGCTGGTGTTCGGGGTAGCATCGGCTCCGGCTATTTGGCAAAGGGCAATGGATCAAGTCCTGCAAGGGATTCCAGGGACCCAGTGTTATTTGGACGACATCCTGGTCATGGGCGAAAATGACAGTGATCACCTCGCCAACCTGGAGAAGGTGCTCACTAGATTAAAGGAATATGGGCTACGAGCTAATCGCCACAAGTGCGAGTTTTTCCAGAAGCAGATCTCATATTGTGGCCACGTTATTGATGAAGAGGGGTTACATAAGTCCCCTGAAAAGATTGAGGCAGTAGTCAAGGCTCCAGCACCGGAAAATGTGTCACAACTGAGGTCGTTCCTCGGGCTGGTGAACTACTACCATAAGTTCTTACCAAATTTGTCTACAGTATTACACCCACTGAACTCCCTACTGGAAACGGGGGTACCATGGAAGTGGAATGATGAATGTAAACGAGCTTTCCAGAAGTGCAAAGAATTGATCACATCAAAAGAGGTGTTGGCCCATTTCAACCCAGCACTACCAATTCGGTTGGCATGTGATGCATCACCCTATGGTATTGGAGCGGTGCTGTCGCACAAATTCCCAGACGGGTTAAAGAGGCCAGTAGCCTTTGCGTCTCAGTCACTAACCTCAGCCGAGCGCAACTACGCCCAGATCGACAGGGAGGCCCTCAGCCTAGTGTGGGGAGTAAAAAAATTCAACCACTATCTGCATGGGCAGAATTTCACCTTGCTGACTGACCACCAACCACTTGTCTCCATCTTTAATCCAAAGAAGGGCGTTCCAGTGATGACTGCACAACGGCTACAAAGATGGTCCATTTTTCTAGGGGCGAACCAATAAGAAATAGAGTAAAAGGGCATGAAACAGCATGGAAACGCTGATGGGCTATCACGCCTGCCACTGCCTACTGTGGAGGAAGCACCAGCAGTGGACCCTATCGAAATATTTTATTCGTCGATAATTGAACGATTGCCAGTAACTAACGCGGATATAGAGAAGGAGACCCGCAATGATCCGACACTGTCTCGGGTATATGATTTGACGGTGAAGGGATGGCCAACACATGGCAGCTCACTGTTGCCAGCATTCTCATCCAGAAGAGAACAGCTGTCAGTATGCCAGGGGACAGTGATGTGTGGATCTCAAATTAAGGGAGAGAGTGCTCAATGAGCTTCACGAAGGCCATCTGGGAGGGGTGAAAATGAAAAGCCTTGCTAGGGCTTATGTGTGGTGGCCGGGGATCGATCAACAAATCAAGGACCTAACAAAGAGCTGCTCAGGATGCCAGAAGGTCCAAAATGCACCACCACATGCCCCTCTACACCCATGAGAGTGGCCCTCCTCTCCATGGCAACGGGTGCATATTGATTTTGCTGGCCCATTCATGGACTCAATGTTCTTAATAGCAGTTGATGTGCACTCGAAATGGCCTGAGGTGATCAAAATGTCCTCAACCACTACAGAGAAAACTATTGCAGTCCTACGGACCATATTTGCCAGGAACGGCTTGCCAGAGCAGATTTGCTCTGATAACGGACCACAGTTTGTGTCCGAAGAGTTTCGGAAATTTATGAGAAGGAATGGGGTAAGGCATTACACATCCGCCCCGTATCATCCAGCCACAAATGGATTGGCTGAGAGGTTCGTACAAACCTTAAAAAAGGCGATAAGGGCCATGTACGATGATGACATTCCACTGCAGCATAAGGTGGACAATTTCCTGTTAGCCTGCAGAAATGTGACACATGCAGTTACCAACCAGACCCCGGCCATGATGTTCTTTAACCAAAGGTTGAGATCTCGTCTGGATTTGCTCAGGCCAAATGTGCGAAGAAATGTTGAGGATAAGCAATTCCAGCACATCAATGAGAAGCCGACAAGGAGCTTCAATGTAGGACAACCAGTCTTGGCCCGTGACTACCGAACAGAGAAATGGCAACCCGGAACGATATGCACAAGGCAGGGGCCATTAATGTACACAGTGGATGTCGGGGAGAACATTGTGAGACGCCACGTCGACCAGATCCTAGCGTCACAGGAACGAGTCAACCCCATGTCTCGCGTACCTGGGGATGAACCCGACATACCGGTAGCATCTACCTCAGAAACAGTAGCAGCGGAAACTGATGAACTAACCGACGAAAGGGGGCCAGAATCGCCTCTGCACCAAGAACAAGGACCTCAGGAAAGGCGCTATCCAGAAAGGATCAGGAAGCCGCCCCATAGACTGAATCTATAAATGGACTATTTCAGTTTAATGTGCATGTTTAAGTGTTAACTGTTATTTGAATGTTATGGGTACTGTTAATCTAAAAGGGGAGGAATTGTAGTGTATGTACCTTTAAGAGAGAACTACTTTTACAGCTCCTGTATACTGTAGTATCGGCAGTGACCACACCTGTATATAAGCTTTGAGCATGCCTCTGTACTGTTAGTCTTTAGACTACCCTACTCCAGTAAACACCTGTTGATTGTTAACTTACAGCCTCCGTCTAGTTATTGGGAAAACATCATACTTTAAGAATCACGGATTCAACAATGGTGTCAGAACAGGGATTTGAAATGGACATCGTTGGAGCTCCCTTACCCCGAATGAATTGGGAATCTTTGAACTTACCTAGAGAATGGAGCAAGTTCAAGCAACACGTGGAGTTGATGTTTTCGGGTCCGTTGAAAAGCAAAGGGGAGGAAGAAAGATGCAGTTATCTACTCCTGTCAATTGGAGAAAAAGGGAGAGACATTTGTAACACATGGTCTCTCACCGCGGATGAAGCAAAGGTACTGAGAAGTTATTTTGACCGTTTTGAATCATATGTGATGCCCAAGACAAATACGATATTCGCTAGGTACAAGTTTCAGGAGAACTTGAGGCGCTGGAGCTGCGGATGGATGGGTTGTGGAGCATTCACGACGCTGAGAGGGTCGTGGATTACACGTTTGATGAGTTGGTCATGCCGCAGGGTAGGGCTGCACAGGCAGGAGGGAAATGGGTGACCACCAGGCAGAGCAGTAGAAGCAGGCAGGTAGTGCAGGAGACCCCTGTGGCCATCCCCCTTTCAAACAGGTATACCAATTTGGATACTGTTGAGGGGGATGGCTCACCAGAGGAAGGCAGCAGCAGCCAACTTCCTGGCGCCGGGTTGTGGCTGCTGCTCAGGAAGGGAGGAAAAAGAATGGGAGAGCAATAGTGGTAGGGGATTCTATCGTAAGGGGAACAGATAGACGGTTCTGTGGCCGCAGACGTGACTCCAGGATGGTTTGTTGCCTCCCTGGTGCCAGGGTCAAGGATGTCACTGAACGGCTGCAGGGCATTCTGAAGGGGGAGGGGGAACAGGCAGAGGTCGTGGTTCACATTGGGACCAACGACATAGGTAGGAAGAGGGATGAGGTCCTGCAACAAGAATTTAGGGAGCTAGGTAGCAGATTAAAGAGCAGGACCTCAAAGGTTGTAATCTCTGGATTACTCCCGGTGCCACGTGCTAGTGAGTATAGGAATAGGAGGATAGAGCAGATGAATGCGTGGCTAAAGAGTTGGTGCAGGAGGGAGGGCTTTAGTTTCCTGGATCACTGGGCCTGCTTCTGGGAAAGGTGGGACTTGTACAAGTCGGACGGGTTGCACCTGAACCAGAGCGGGATAAATATCCTTGCGGGGAGGTTTGCTAGCACTGTTCGGGGGGGGTTTAAACTAAAATGGCAGGGGGTTGGGAACCTGAGCAGGGAGACAGAGGAAAGGGAAACAGGGATAAAAGCAAAAGATAGGAAGGAGAAAAACAAAAGTGGCAATCAGAGAAATCAACAGTTTAAATCAAACGTGGCCACAGTAAATAATAATTCTAATAGGGCTAAGAGCGTTAAAAAAACAAGCCTGAAGGCTTTGGCCTAGAAATTCAGTTGGGCGCGCCAGCCGTTAGCGCCTTAGGAGGAGTAGATCTTGAGCGCTAGGCGCTTAGCGCCCGGGCGCAGTGCGATCTGTGCCTCGCCCCAACTTCAGTACACATTTAGCACCGGCGCAAAGTCTTAGCGCGCGCCCTGCTGCGCGCGCAGATCATGACGTCATTTACTAGTGCAACGCCCTTTGTGCGCCCCGAACCGGAACTTCACTCGCGCCGCCCCATTGTGCGCCGGGCGGCCCGAACGACTGTGAAGTGGAACGGTACACAGCCGAGGCGGGCCGCGGGGAGCGCTAATTAAAGGGCACTTACCCTACACTATAAAGGCCAGCCATTTTGCAGCATTCACTCTTGTGCAACGGTTTTTTGGAGAGAGACCAAGGAGGAGAGCTTACTGGTTTGGACCAACACTAGGACAGGTATTTTTGGCTCAGGCCAGAGCTTAGCAATTATCTTTGCCTTCATTGAGAGCTCATTGTTTGCCAGCATATAATGGGGGCTGCATTGGGTGCCAACGCTGACTTTCAGCCTTATGCCAGAAGGGCTTACAGACGCCGTGAGAGAGTGGCAGCCCTGGCTAGACGCAGAGGGGGCAACAGGCGTCGCCAACTGAGGCCTTACCCACCCAGGGTATACCGCCAGCAGTCCTCCTATCTGACCATGTCTGCCGCGATATGTGTAAGGAGGCTGCGATTCAGAAGGGAGGTCGTTGCAGACATCTGCCGACTGCTTCAGAGAGATCTGCAGCCACAGCTGATGCACAGGACGTCTCTGTCGGTGGCAGTGAAGGTGACGGTGGCTCTCAACTTCTATGCCACCAGCTCCTTCCAATCCGCTGCTGGGGACATCGCTAACATCTCCCAGTTCGCCGTGCATTGCTGCATCCGCCAGGTGACCGAAGCCCTTTTCACAAGGAGACATCAATTCATCTCCTTCCCCATGACCCTGGACAAGCAGCAGCAGCGTGCAGTGGGATTTGCAAGAATAGCGGGCTTCCCCATGGTGCAGGGCGCCATTGACTGCACGCATGTGGCTTTGCAGGCACCTCTGGAGCATGCCGAGGATTACCGCAACCGGAAGGGCTACCATTCCCTCAACGTACAGCTGGTGTGTGACCACAGGCAGCGCATCCTAGCTGTCAATGCCCGCTTTCCAGGCAGCAGCCACGATGCCTTTATCCTGCGACAGACAACTGTGGCTGACATGTTCCAGGCACAGCCTCCCCCAAGAGGATGGCTTATCGGGGACAAAGGCTATCCTTTGTGTACCTGGCTCATGACCCCGCTCCGCGCGCCCACGACCCCTGCTGAAGAGGCATACAACGAGAGCCATCAAGCGACTAGGAACATCATAGAACAAACAATCGGCGTCCTCAAGCAACGGTTCCGCTGTCTCGATCGCTCCGGGGGAGCCCTCCAGTATTCGCAGGACCGAGTCTCCCAATTCGTCGTCGTTTGCTGCATGCTGCACAACCTGGCTATCCGCAGGACTCAGGCACTGCCACCTCACGTTGGACCCCCACCTCAGGAGGAGGAGCAGGAGGAGCATGAGGAGGAGGAGGACGAGGAGTACCAGCCCAGGAGGGAGGCACAAGGTCCAAGGGCCGCCCGTCGGCGGCTTATTGAACGTCACTTCTAGGCCCCCTGTCAGGGAATGGCTTGTGCCAATGATAGAACATGATTGCAGCCGCTCCGCAAGCCCTCAGCCGGTTAAGGCAACAAACACTTCAAAGATCAAACATGGACAATGTTAATAAATAAAATGCTTTATTGTACAAACTCAGGGCCCTTCCCACATGAAAACCAAAAACAGACGAAACCCCCAAAAAACACTCAAACACATTACTCGCTCCCACAACCTGGAGAGGATTAACAAAACAGTGCAACTAAAATGGCCATCATCCTCGGCCTTCGTAAAAAACAAACATCACATCCTCGGCCTTCAAAAAACAAACATCCAATTCTCGGCCTTAAAAAACAAACACAACTGGCCACACATTCGACCTTTTGGCCCGCTAGGGCGATGCCTTGGCCATCTTTGTGTGGCCCCTGCCCACCCTGCTGCTCCTCCTCAAAGTAAGGCCATTGGCTGCTGCAAGGCTGGGGGCAGGCTCCAGAGGGGCACATGTCGTGACGGCAGATGCCCTTGGGGGTCGGCCTAGTCGAGGTCTGGCCGTCGAGCGGGCGGCTGTTGAATGCTGCAGCTGTGGCTGGCCAGCATCAGTCGCTGCAGCAGCTCCTGGCAGCTCCACTGGGGGAGTGGCAGTGGCGGCTGGAGGAATGGGGGCAAGCTGGCGCATGGCAGGCGCTCGCTGGTCGCCTGAGACACTGGCACTCGCCCGGGCCAGCACTGCAGCATGCGCACCAATCTGCCGAGGGACAGACCGCTGTGCTGCTGCAGCGCGCCGGGTGCCCTGGCGATGCCTGGCTGACACAGCGAGTGTGGCAGCAGTGAATGCCCGTGTTGACCTGTTCAGTGACCTCATCAGAGCACCCAGTGACTGCACGGCACCACTGATCAGCTGCCCACTCGCTGCCTGAGCTGCCCCGAATGCCGCACGACTCGCTGCCTGATCTGCCCCGAATGCCGCCCGACTCGCTGCCTGCTCTGCCCCGAATTCCGCCAAACTGATGGCCTGTGAGGCCCCGACGTCGGTGATACTCCGAGAGAGGGACTCGATGGCCTCAGGCAACCGTGCCACTACCCCCATGAGCTCCGTGTGCCGGCGCTCCGAGTCCGCGGACAAGTCCTCGAGGCGTTCCATCTCCTCGGCGAAGACCATCTCCGGACTGGAGGCCGGACTCTCCCTCTGGGGAGAAGGCCACCGAGCTGGCCGACCCTTCCTGCGTTGCTGGAGGCCGCTGGGCCCAGCAATTGGACTCCCCTCCGACCCTTCCCCCCTCTGGGGAGAAGGCCGCCGACCTGGCACCCCCCTCCCGCGGTTCTGCAGGCCGCAGGTCCCATGAGCTCCCCTCCCCTCCGACACTTCCGCCACGCTCCCCTCCAGGGAAGACGTGTCCCCTACATTGGCATGGGTTGCCACAGCTGAGGGTTCCCCTGATGGGCCGCCTTCCTCTTGCTCCTCCTCCTCCTCCTCCTCTGAGGGGCTGTCACTGGCAAGTTCAGGGACCTCCTCCTTACCATCTGAAAGCAGGAAGGCACAAGAGTAGCTTTAGAGTGAGGAGAGGGCGTCAGCGAGGGATGCATGAGTGGTGGCATTCAGCGCATTGGTCGGACAGTGGCAAAGGATGTAGATCTGATGCGCAAGTGGGATGAGAGAGGTCCAAACGTTGATGTCCTTACCATTGGTGCCCAGAACAGGGTCGGCATCTCCACATGCAACGGGGCCAATCACCCGGGCACCCATGATGCGCTCCACGCGATGTTGCAGCTCGGTGAGCGGCTGGATCTGGGGTCGGCCTCCCCCGGTCGCAGTCCGGCTCTTCCTATTATTAGCCAGCTTGGCCTGCAAGAGAAAGGACGGCCTCTAAGTACAGTGTGTCGCCCTGATCTTGTGTGCACTGCCTCCCATGGTGGAATAGCCTGGCCAGTGTGTCGCCCTGATCTTGTGTGCACTGCCTCCCATGGTGGAATAGCCTGGCCAGTGTGTCGCCCTGATCTTGTGTGCACTGCCTCCCATGGTGGAATAGCCTGGCCAGTGTGTCGCCCTGATCTTGTGTGCACTGCCTCCCATGGTGGAATAGCCTGGCCAGTGTGTCGCCCTGATCTTGTGTGCACTGCCTCCCATGGTGGAATAGCTTGGCCAGTGTGTTAAGTGCAGAATGTGCAATTGATGTTCATGCCTGTCCCATAGCTGCTGGATGAGGGCTGGCCATTAGGGCTTTCAGGTCCCTTTGCCCATAATGTGAGGTGCACATGCAAGGATGAGGAGGTCACTGGAAAGGGTACTCACCCTGACAATCCGCGTGAGGTCATTAAACTTTTTGCAGCATTGGACACCGGTCCTGGGGACCTCGCTGTTGGCTGACACCTTGCTGGCGACATGCCTCCAGGCTCTCCGGTAGGCGCGGACCGGCGCCTTCCTGCCATTGTCCGGGTACAAAATATGGCGCCTCTTCTCCACACCACCAACCAGCACACTCAGATCACGCTCTGAGAAGCGCTGCGCTCGTTCACGGGCCCTCTGCATGGCTTCAGGCGCTATTTGGGTCCAGCAGCAGTGTTCAGGCCTAGCTGGAGGGCTCCACTATCCAGGGCGTGGCAGCAGACAAAGTCGACCCTTCCCCCTTAAGAGCTGGCCGGCGCCAGGGTGTCTGCTGTCAATCACGAGATGGCCGCACCTGCGCTGAGCCCGGCCTGGGCGCTCTCGCTCAGCACCTCCGGCTTAGCGCCTAAAGAGAGGCATCCAGCACCAGTTTTAGCGCTCGAGCAAACTCTTAGGGCGAAGCTAATGGATATCGCAGAAGTGGCCTCGATTTGGCGGCGGGCGCAAACTTTAGCGGCCGCCCGACTTTAACGCCCCAAAAGTGGCTACAATGAATTTCTAGGCCTTTGTGTCTTAATGCGAGGAGCATTTGTAATAAGGTGGATGAATTGGCTGCGCAAATAGAGGTAAATGAATACGATTTGGTTGGGATTACAGAAACGTGGCTCAAGGATGGCCAAGACTGGGAACTCAACATCCAGGTGTATTCGATATTCAGGAAAGATAGGCAAAAAGGAAAGGGAGGTGGGGTAGCATTACTGGTTAAAGAAGGGATTAATACAATTGTAATGAAGGAGATTAGCTCTGATGATGTGGAATCTGTATGGGTAGAATTGAGAAATACTAAGGGGAAAAAAACATTAGTGGGAGCGGTATATAGACTTCCAAACAGTAAGGTGGAGGTTGGGGATGGCATTAAAAGGGAAATTGAAGAAGCGTGCAATAAGTGCACAGCAGTCATCATGGGTGACTTTAGCCTACATATAGATTGGGCCAACCAAATTAGTAACAATACTGTGGAGGAGGAATTCCTGGAGTGTTTACGGGATGGTTTCCTGGACCAATATGTCGAGGAACCAACCAGAGATCAGGCCATCTTAGACTGGGTATTATGCAACGAGAAAGGATTAATTAGCAATCTTGTTGTATGAGGCCCCTTGGGTCGGAGCGATCATAATATGATCGAATTCTTCATTAAGATGGAGAATGAAGTAGTTGACTCAGAGACAAGGGTCCTCAATTTAAATAAAGGAAACTACGATGGTCTGAGGAGCGAGTTGGGTAGGATTGAGTGGGGAATGGCGCTCAAAGGGTTGACGGTGGATAGGCAATGGCAAACATTCAAAGACCGAATGGATGAGCTACAGAATTTGTTCATCCCAGTTTGGCACAAAAATAAAACAAAAAAGGTGACTCAACCGTGGCTAACAAGGGAAATTAGGGATAGCATAAGATCCAAGGAGAGGACATATAAATTGGCTAGAAAAAGCAATAATCCTGAGGATTGGGAGCAGTTTAGGAGTCAACAAAGGAGGACAAAGGGATTAATTAAGAAGGGGAAAATAGAATATGAGAGTAAGCTAGCTGGGAACATAAAAACTGACTGTAAAAGCTTTTATAGATATGTGAAGAGAAAAAGATTAATGAAGTCAAGCGTAGGTCCCTTACAGTCAGAATCGGGGGAATTTATAATGGGAAACAAGGAAATGGCAGACCAACTAAATGCATACTTTGGTTCTGTCTTCACAAAGGAGGACACAAATAACCTCCCAGAGATGCCGGGGAACATAGGGTCGGATGAAAGCGAGGAACTGAAAGAAATCAGTATTTGTAGGAAAATGGTGTTAGGAAAATTGATGGGACTGAAGGCCGATAAATCCCCAGGGCCTGATGGTCTACATCCCAGGGTACTTAAGGAAGTGGCCCTAGGGATAATAGATGCACTACTGATCATCTTCCAGAACTCGATAGACTCTGGAACGGTACCCATGGATTGGAGGGTAGCTAATGTTGCCCCACTATTCAAAAAAGGTGGTAGAGAAAAAGCGGGGAATTATAGACCGGTAAGCCTGACATCGGTAGTGGGGAAAATGCTAGAGTCTATTATAAAAGATGTAATAGCAGAGCACTTGGAAAGCAGTGACATCATGCTTGACTAATCTACTGGAATTTTTTGAGGATGTAACTGGTAAAATAGATAAGGGAGAACCAGTGGATGTGGTGTATTTGGACTTTCAGAAGGCTTTCGATAAGGTCCCACACAAGAGATTAGCGTGCAAAATTAAGGCACATGGGATTGGGGGCAAGGTGTTGACTTGGATAGAGAACTGGTTGGCGGACAGAAAGCAAAGAGTTGGAATAAACGGGTCGTTTTCTGAGTGGCAGGCAGTGACTAATGGGGTACCGCAAGGATCGGTCCTAGGACCCCAGCTGTTCACAATATATATTAATGATCTGGACGAGGGAATTGGATGTAATATCTCCAAATTTGCAGACGACACAAAGCTGGGCGGGAGGGTAAGCTGCGAGGAGGATGTCGGGAAACTCCAGTACGATTTGGACAGGTTGGGTGATTGGGCAGAAACATGGCAAATGCACTATAATGTGGATAAATGTGAGGTTATCCACTTTGGTGGCAAAAACAGGAAGGCAGATTATTATTTGAATGGCAATAGATTGGGAGAAGGGGAAGTGCAATGAGACCTGGGTGTCCTTGTGCACCAGTCGCTGAAGGTAAGCATGCAGGTGCAGCAGGTGGTTAAGAAGGCAAATCGTATGTTGGCGTTCGTAGCAAGAGGGTTCGAGTACAGGAACAAGGATGTCTTGCTACAGCTGTACAGGGCCTTGGTGAGACCGCACCTTGAGTATTGTGTGCAGTTTTGGTCACCATACCTGAGGAAGGACGTTCTTGCCATGGAGGGAGTGCAGCGAAGATTCACCAGGCTGATACCTGGGATGGCAGGAATGACGTATGAGGAGAGATTGTGTCGATTGGGCTTATACTCACTGGAGTTTAGAAGATTGAGGGGGGATCTCATCGAAACCTATAAAATTCTGTCAGGTCTGGACAGACTAGATGCAGGAAGGGTGTTTCTGATGGCTGGGGAGTCCAGAACCAGGGGTCATAGTCTAAGGATAAGGGGTAAGCCATTTAGGACTGAAATGAGGAGGAACTTCTTCACCCAGAGAGTGGTGAACCTGTGGAATTCTCTGCCACAGAGGGCAGGGCGGTGGAGGCCAGTTCATTAAATATATTCAAGAAAGAGTTGGATATGTTTCTTGAGGCTGAAGGGATCAAGGGATATGGGGAAAAGGCGGGGACAGGGTACTGAGTTTGGATGATCAGCCATGATCACATTGAATGGCGGAGCAGGCTCGATGGGCCGAATGGCCTACTCCTGCTCCTATCTTCTATGTTTCTATATTTCTAAGTACAAGGAGCTAGTGAGTTGTTTGAACAGTTCGTGACTGAGTTAAAACTACTGGTAAAAGACTGTGTATATGCACATAAAGTTGAGATGGTCAGAGACCGCATCGTGTTTGGAATACATTCAGCTAAAGTGAGAGAGAAACTTTTGAATGTTGGGTCCGGGCGAACGCTGGACAAAGCTATGGACATAGCTAGATCACGCGAGATAGCCCAAGCACAGTTTAAAACCATAACCGGCACCACGAACAGCTCGAGTGAACAGACAGTGCACGCACTTAATAGACACACACCAAAGAACACTGCCCTGAGAGCGTGTTTCAGAACAGAAAGAACAGCGAGAGTTCTAAAAATGGGTGACACAGACATAAAACGCTTCAAAAACTGTGGATTTTGTGGAAACAACTGGCATGGAGAAAAGGAGAACTGCCCTGCCAAAGGTAGGCAATGTACTAAATGTGGTAAACGGAACCACTTTGGTAAAGTTTGCAAGACTGTTTTCGGAAAAACAGTCCACACAGTGAGTGACAGCCAAATGCCAGATAGAGAGCCAAATGCAGAGGAACTGTTTATTGATTCTGTGTCACAGAAAAAACAGATTTCAGAGACTGAGCAAGCCTTTGCCGATATTGAGATAGAAAACAGGGCAAAGAGCTTAAGTTTACACTAGACACTGGATCTCAGGTTAATGTAATTCCTCTGAGTGAGTATCACAGCTTGAAGGATGAGTGTGAGCTACAGCCCACCTCAAGCAGACTGACTGGCTATGGGGGTGAGCAGCTCATTGTAAAAGGCACATGCGTGATGAAATGCAAGTACAAAGAAAGTGACATGATGCTGGACTTTTACATTGTTGACACTCAAGCACCTCCAGTGTTAGGTCTAAAGGCATGTTTAGACATGGATCTCATCAAGCTAGTGCTATCATTGACAGCACCAGTTGATAAGCAGACAGTCATGGAGGAGTTTGCTGACGTTTTCAAAGGAATCGGACTATTCCCAGGTGAATGCACTATTCACCTTGACACAGCAGCAACCCCTGTGGTTTGCCCACCGAGAAGGATACCCCTTGCTCTATGTAGTCGCCTGAAGGAGGCGCTGCAGAGCATGGAGAATACAGAAATCATCATCCGGGAAACAGAACCGACAGAGTGGGTCAACGCGTTAGTAGTGGTTGAGAAACCACGTACAGGCAAGCTCAGAGTCTGTCTCGACCCCAGAGATTTGAACAAGGCTATCAAACGCCCTCACTACCCTCTACCAACGCTAGATGACATCACACCCAAGCTAGTGGGAGCACGTTACTTCAGTGTAATGGACGCACAATCAAGATACTGGACTATCAAGCTCACGGAAGAGTCATCTAAGCTAACAACGTTCAACACACCATTTGGACGCTACCGATTTCTGCATTTACCATTTGGTCTTATCTCAGCTCAGGATGAATTCCAGCGGAAGATCCACAAAACCTATGAAGGCCTCGACGGAGTAGTCGCAATTGTAGACGACATCCTCATCTATGGCAGGAATAGAGAGGAACATGACAGGAACCTCCGTGCGATGCTACAAAGATCACGGGAGAAAGGTATTCGGCTCAACCCCGAGAAAAGCATAATCGGATCCACCGAGATCAGTTATTTCGGGCATCGCCTCTCAGCTGATGGCATTAAGCCGGATCCAGAGAAAATCTCTGCCATCAAGAAGATGGAGCCGCTGAAGAA
Organism: Somniosus microcephalus; assembly: GCF_052327205.1. Taxonomy (NCBI): domain Eukaryota; kingdom Metazoa; phylum Chordata; class Chondrichthyes; order Squaliformes; family Somniosidae; genus Somniosus; species Somniosus microcephalus. The sequence goes on from NC_140988.1 coordinate 365,179,863, forward strand.
CTGCGCAGAGCTAGAGACAGTACTAGGCATGGTTAACTACTTAGCCAAGTTTGCCCCGAGCCTCTCCGAAATCAACGCACCCATGTGTCAGTTGCTCAAACAATCCAATGAGTTCCTGTGGGACAAACAACATGACACAGCATTTCAGAAAATGAAAGACCTAATCACCAGAGAACCAGGACCAGTTCTTGCCTACTTCGACCCCAACAAAGAGCTCAGACTACAAGTGCACGCGTCAAAGTACGGACTAGGCGCAGTATTACTGCAAGATGGAAAGCCCATCGGCTACGCTTCCAGATCTCTCACAGACAGTGAAATCAACTATGCTCAAATCGAGAAAGAGCTATATGCAATTCTGTTTGGATGTAAGCGTTTCCACCAATACGTCTATGGCCGACAAGTCATTGTGGAATCTGACCACAAGCCCCTTGAGTCAATCATGAGGAAACCACTAGCCGCAGCCCCACCAAGGCTACAGAGAATGATACTTCAGCTACAGCAGTATGACTTCACAATCATTCACCGTCCAGGCAAAGACATTCCTGTCGCAGACACGCTCTCCAGAAAGTCTCTTAGCTACCAGGACAGCAGCCTCAGTGAAGGCATAGATGTGCAGGTGCACATGGTGTACAACAGCTTACCTGTGAGTGACTCAAAACTGAAGGAGATCCGAGCAGGGACAGAGAAGGATGCACAACTCACACTGCTGAGCAAAGTCATACATGAAGGATGGCCTGAGGAAAGGAGGAAATGCCCTCAGAGCATATCTGAATTCTGGAACCACAGAGACGAAGTGTCACAAATCAACGGAATCATCTTCAAAGGGGAGAAAATCATCATTCCTACCAGTCTCAGAGAAGAGATGTTGACAAAAATTCATGCTGGACATATGGGCATGGAAAAATGCAAACAAAGAGCACGTGACATTATGTTTTGGCCTGGAATGTGCAAACACATTGAGGACATTGTTGGAAAATGTTCCATTTGTCTAGAACGCCGCCCATCAAATGTCAAAGAGCCCATGATACCTCACCGTATCCCAGACAGGCCCCGGCAGGTCGCGGCAATGGATCTGTTCACATGGAACAACGAGGACTACATAGTGACTGTTGATTACTACAGTAGATTTTTTGAATTGGACAAGCTTCACAGCACCACATCTGCAGCCGTGATCCACAAGCTAAAGGCAGCCTTTGCCAGGTATGGCATTGTAGAGACCTTAGTCTCAGACAATGGGCCCCAATACAAATCAAAAGAGTTCGAGTCGTTTGCCAAGGCATGGGATTTCACACATGTCACATCAAGCCCACATTACCCTCAAAGTAATGGCCTTGCTGAAAAAACTGTCCAGATTGCAAAAACACTCACGGACAAAGCCAAAGCGGACAAAAGAGACCCCTACATCAGTCTCCTTGAGTACCGCAACACTCCGGTTGACAACTTCAAGTCACCAGCACAGCTGTTGATGAGCCGCAGACTCCACTCAATCCTTCCAAGCACCAACCAGCAGCTGCAGCCAGAGGTCGTCAGCTGCAAGCAAGTGCATGTAAAACGTGTACAGAGACAGCAACACCAAAAGAGATACTATGACATGTCAGCCAGACTACTGCCGCCGCTGCACAGAATCCAGGAGCATGACTACTGGAAGCCAGCAGTCATCATCCAGCCAGCTGACACTGAGCGATCATGTCCGCACCCCAGAAGGACAGGTGTACGGCCGCAATCGCAGGCACCTCCTGAACACCAAGGAACAACACCATCATTCCAACGAGAGGATCAGTTCAACAGAGTGTGATGAACAGAGCAATACACAAAACGCATCATACTTACCTGAACCTAAACCTGAACCTGATTTATTGACCGATTCAGGAGCATGCTCAATTCGATACCACACAAGGTCGGGACGAGAGGTGAAGCCTAGAGTTATCCTTGACTTGTGAACTGTCAAAGGGTGTAGGCGGTTTGCTGCCCTAAAAAAAGACTGTACATCGTTATTGAAACGTTGAGATGTTTTCAGTGCTTGTTAAATGTTGAGTTTACTTATATGTTGATGCTACTGAGAACATTATGTAGAAGAAAGGTTCAAAAGTAATGCATAAAATTTTTCTTTTAAAAGAAAGGGGATGTAACATTTACATGTTGAATTGCCATTGGCCCGCAGGCATCTGTAAGGAATACCTATTAAATTCACATGTGATCACATGCTGAGCTGACATTGGCCTGCAGGCATCTGTAAGGACTGCTATTGTTTTGGAGGACCCAGGGTCCTGACTCCATCTTGTCCACACGATGCTGTATTGATTGAGAAAGCTAACAGACCTGATGCTTCATTAAAAGTATTTAAACTGTAATACTCCGTTGTCCTGCAATTTACTATTTTTGTACAAAGTGTGCAAAACAAGACACCCACCATGGCAGCTGGGGAATTTAAATTCAGTTAATTAAATAAATCTGGAATAAAAAAAGCTAGTACAGGTAGACTATCCTTTATCCGAAAACCTTGGGACCAGCCGTGTTTCGGTTTTCGGAAAATTTCGGATTTCGGAAGGTATTTTATAAGACTGGGAAATTTGTCGGGGGTGGGTCGGCGGGAGTCGGGGTCGGCGGGGGGGTCGGCGAGGGGGTCGGCGGGGGGTCGGGGGTGGGGGTCGTCGGGGTCGGTGGTGGGGGTCGGCGGGGGGTTGGGGTCGGCGGGGATCCGCGGGGGGGTCGGCGGGAGTCGGGGACAGCGGGGGGGTCGGCGGGGGTCCACGGGGGGGGTCGGCGGGGGGGTCGGCGGGGGTCCGCGGGGGGGGGTTGGCGGGGGGTTGGCGGGGGGGTCGGCGGGGGTCGGGGTCGGCGGGGGTCCGCGGGGGGGTCCGCGGGGGGTCGTCGGCGGGGGTCGGGGTCGTGCGCCACTCTGGTCATGTCGTGCGCACGACTTACGCTGAACGAAAAAACCTTCGGTTTTTAGAGGGTTTCGGTTTTCGGAACTTCGGATAAAAGGTAGTCTACCTGTAACAGTAAAATGACCATGAAACTATCGGATTGTCATAAAAACCCATCTGGTTCACTAATGTCCTTTAGGGAAGGAAATCTGCTGTCCTTACCCAGTCTGGCCTATATGTGACTCCAGACCCGCAGCAATGTGGTTGGATCTTAACTGTCTCTCTGAAATGGCCTAGCAAGCCACTCAGTTATACCAAACCACTCAGTTATACCAAATCGCTACGAAACACAATAATAAGAATAAAACCGGACGGACCACCCGGCATTGACCTCGGTACCGGCTACGGCACACCCAGCCCAGTTGACCCTGCAAAATCCTCCTCACCAACATCTGGGGATTTGTGCCAAAATTAGGAGAGCTGTCGCACAGACTAGTCAAGCAACAGCCTGACATCGTCATACTCACAGAATCATACCCTTCAGCCAATGTCCCAAACTCCTCCATCACCATCCCTGGGTATGTCCTGTCCCACTGGCAGGACAGACCCACCAGGGGTGGCAGCACAGTGGTACACAGTCGGGAATGAGTGGCCCTGGGAGTCCTCAACATTGATTCCGGCTCCCATGAAGTCTCATGGCTTCAGGTCAAGCCTGGGCAAGGAAACCTCCTGCTGATTACCACCTACCACTTTGGGTGGGGTACTTCAATGTCCATCACCAAGAGTGGCTCGGTAGCACCAGTGAAGTACATAGCTGCTAGTCTGGGCCTGTGACAGGTGGTGAGAGAACCAACACGAGGGAAAAACCTACTTGACCTCGTCCTCACCACTCTACCTGTTGCAGATGCATCTGTCCATGACAGTATTGGTAGCAGTGACCAGCGCACAGTCCTTGTGGAGACAAAGTCCCGTCTTCACACTGAGGACACCCTCCATCGTGTTGTGTGGCACTACCACCGTGCTAAATGGGATAGATTCAGAACAGATCTAGCAGCTCAAAACTGGGCATCCATGCGCAGTGGGCCATCAGTAGCAGCAGAACTGTATTCCACCACAATCTGTAACCTCATAGCCCAGCATATCCCTCACTTTACCATTACAATCAAGCCAGAGGACCAACCCTGGTTCAATAAGGAGTGTAGAAGAGCATGCCAGGAGCAGCACCAGGCGTACCTAAAAATGAGGTGCCAACCTGGGGAAGCTGCAACACAGGACTACATGCATGCTAAAAAGCGGAAGCAGTATGCTATAGACAGGGCTAAGCGATCCCACAATCAACGGATCAGATCAAAGCTCTGCAGTCCTGCCACATCTCGTCGTGAATGGTGGTGGACCATTAAACATTTAACGGGAGGAGGAGGCTCCATGAATATCCCCATCTTCAATGATGGTGGAGCCCAGCACGTGAGAGCAAAAGACAAGGTTGAAGCGTTTGCAACCATCTTCAGCCAGAAGTGCCGAGTAGATGATCCATATTGGCCACCTCCTGAGGTCCCCAACATCACAGAAGCTGGTCTTCAACCACTTCGATTCACTCCATGTGATATCAAGAAACGGCAGAGCGCATTGGATACAGCAAAGGCTATGGGCCCCAACAACATCCCGGTTATGTGCTGAAGACTTGTGCTCCAGAACTAGCCGCGCCTCTAGCCAAGCTGTTCCAGTACAGCTACAACACTGGCATCTATCCGACAATGTGGAAAACTGCCCAGGTATGTCCTGTCCACCAAAACCAGGACAAATCCAATACAGCCAATTACTGTCCCATCAGTCTACACTCAATCATCAGCAAAGTGATGGAAGGCGTTTATCAATAGTGCTATCAAGCGGCACTTACTCACCAATAACCTGTTCACTGATGCCCAATTTGGGTTCCGCCAAGACCACTCGGCTCCCGACCTCATTACAGCCTCGGTCCAAACATGGACAAAGGAGCTGAATTCCAGAGGTGACGTGAGAATGAATGCCCTTGACATCAAGGCAGCATTTGACCGAGTGTGGCATCAAGGAGCCCTAGTAAAACTGAAGTCAATGGGAATCAGGGGGAAAACTCTCCACTGGCTGGAGTCATACCTAGCACAAAGGAAGATGGTTGTGGTGGTTGGAGGTCAATTATCACAGCCCCAGGACATCGCTGCAGGAGTTCCTCAGGGCAGTGTCCTAGGCCCAGCCATCTTCAGCTGCTTCATCAATGACCTTCCCTCCAACATAAGGTCAGAAATGGGGATATTCGCTGATGACTGCACAGTGTTCAGTGCCATTCATAACTCCTCAGATAATGAAGCAGTCCATGCCCGCATGCAACAAGGCCTGGACTATGTTCAGGCTTGGGCTGATAAGTGGCGTTAAGGGGCCTTACACTAAACATCCATAAGACAAAGGTCCTCTACCAACCTGCCCCCGCCACACAGTGCTGCCCCCCGATTATCAAAATCCACGACAAGGCCTTGGACAACGTGGACCACTTTCCATACCTCGGGAGCCTAATGTCAACAAGGGCAGACGTCGACGACGAAGTCCAACACCGCCTTCAGTGTGCCAGTGCAGCCTTCGGTCGCCTGAGGAAGAGAGTGTTTGAAGACCAGGACCTCAAACCCGGCACTAAGCTCATGGTCTACAGGGCAGCAGTGATACCTGCCCTGCTGTATGCCTCAGAGACATGGACCATGTACAGCAGGCACCTCAAAGCACTGGAGAGGTACCACCAGCGCTGCCTCCGCAAGATCCTGCAAATCCATTGGCAGGATAGGCGCACCAACATCAGTGTTCTTGCTCAGGCCAACATCCCCAGCATCGAAGCTCTGACCACGCTCAATCAGCTCCGATGGATGGGTCACATTGTCCGCATGCCCGATACGAGACTCCCAAAACAAGCCCTCTACTCGGAGCTCCGGCACGGCAAGAGAGCCCCAGGTGGGCAGAGGAAACGCTTCAAGGACACCCTCAAAGCCTCCTTGAAAAAGTGTAAACATCCCCACCTGGGAATCCTTGGCCCAAAACCGCACAAAGTGGAGGAGAAGCATCTGGGAAGGCGCCGAACACCTCGAGTCTCTTCGCTGGGAGCAAGCGGAAGCCAAGTGCAGGCAGCGCAGGGAGCGTACGTCAACCCAAGCACCCCACCCACCCGCCCCTTCAACCACCGTCTGCCCCACCTGTGACAGAGACTGTAGGTCCTGCATTGGACTAATCAGTCACCTGCGAGCTCATTTTTAACGTGGAAGCAAGTCATCCTCGGTTCCGAGGGACTGCCTAAGAAGAAGAAGAAGATAAGTGGCAGGTAACATTCATTCCAAACAAGTGCCAGGCAATGACTATCTCTACAAACGACAGTCTAACCACCGCCCCTTGACATTCAACAGCATTACCATTATCGAATCCCCCACCATCAACATCCTGGGGGGTCACCATTGACCAGAAACTTAACTGAACCAGCCACATAAATACTGTGGCAACAAGAGCAGGTCAGAGGTAAGATATTCTGCGGTGAGTGTCTCACCTCCTGAATCCCCAAAGCCTTTCCACCATCTACAAGGCACAAGTCAGGAGTGTGATGAAATACTCTCCACTTGCCTGGATGAGTGCAGCTCTAACAACACTCAAGAAGCTCAACACCATCCAGGATAAAGCAGCCCGCTTGATTGGCACCCCATCCACCACCTTAAACATTCACTCCCTCCACCACCGGCATACTGTGGCTGCAGTGTGTACCGCCTACAAGATGCACAGCAGCAACTCGCAAGGCTTCTTCACCAGTACCTTCCAAACACGCGACCTCTTCCACCTCGAAGGACAAGGGCAGCAGACGCATGGGAACACCACTACCTCCATGTTCCCCTCCAAGTCACACACCATCCTGACTTAGAAGTATATCGCCGATCCTTCATCATCGCTGGGTCAAAATCCTGGAACTCCCTCCCTTACAGTACTGTGGGAGTACCTTCACCACAGGGTCTGCAGCGGTTCAAGAAGGTGGCTCACCACCACCTTCTCAAGGGCAATTAGGGATGGGCAATAAATGCTGGTCTCACCAGCGATGCCCGCATCCCATGAACGAATAAAACAAATGTAGCTGGCTCTGATTGCATTTTAGGTTCAAAGGCATGTGCAAATGAACAAAGGTCATTCATCCATACATCCCTCTGACCCTTGAGGCCATCTCAGTCCTGTGGATAACATTAGCGAACTTGCCATTGAAAACAGGACAGCTCATCTAGCTGAAGAGCTTTCTGTCGGTATTTCTCGTTCTTTCTGTGTGTGGTTGGATTGTTCATATATTCTAGAAAGCAACTTTAAAAATCTTGTACAAAAGCCAACTACTGTGGAGGCTGGAAAGCTAAAATAAAGAACAGAAAATGCTGGAAACACTCAACAGGTCAGGCAACATCTGTGGAAATAGAAACTGCGTTAACATTTGATCAGAACTGGAAGGTGTTTGAGATTTAACAATGTTTAAACAAGCACAGCGCCTGGGAAAAAGGTGAGGGAGGGGCGGGGAGAGGTCTGTGATAGGGTGGATGGAAAGAGTGATCATTTGGGGTGGGGATCCCCAATCGGTACACAGCCAGCAGGGTGATCCGCACCCCTGGAGGGGTCTACAAACCTATCTCCGCCACATTCCGGGGCCACAGCACGCTTTGAAAGAATTTCCATGATTCCCTCCCATTCCACCGTCGGCAGCAGTGCCTTCAGCTGCCTCGGCCCTGAGCTCTGGAATTCCCTCCCTAAACCTCTCCGCCTCTCTATCGCTCTTTCCTACTTTAAGACGCTCCTTAAAGCCTACCTCTTTGACCAAGCTTTTGGTCACCTGCGCTAATTTCTCCTTATGTGGCTCGGTGTCAAATTTGATTGATAACGCTCCTGTGAAGCGTTTCATTACGTTAAAGGTGCTATATAAATGCCAATTGTTGTTGTTATTCTGCAGTGCCCATTTACACCTCCTCTGGACCTAGCTTTTGTTTCTTTACTTTCATTATCTCTCACTATTTGGTCACTTTTTGTCATTTAATCATCCCTGCCCTGTCACCGACCTCTCCCATTTGTCCTTTTCCTGCCCTCCTTTCCCCTGACTCCACACTCGCTTGAAAGCTGTCCACCGCTGACATCTTCCAGCCCGGGCGAAAGGTCTTCGACCTGAAACGTTGACTCTATTTCTCGTTCCAGAAGATGCTGCCGGGCCTGCCGAGTGTTTCCAATGTTTTCTGCTTTTATTTTCTTTTAAACTTATGATTGACGATCAAACCTCAACGGAATAAGATTCTCCCCGGTTCTGGAGAATTCCCCTGCTGTCCAGCCTCGTGTCCTGCTTTGGAGAAAAAAATCAATGCAGTAATCTTAAGTACAAACTAATCATGCGCCTTTTATAATTAATGTCTATTATTAATATGGTTGCTGCTTGATCAGAGACAGATTGCCCTCTTTGCATTCACTGTACCATTGTATTTGTATTACTACCACTGGGAGTATTATAGTGAAGGATTACTGTTGTTGAAATGGAGTGATGGGTTTATAGTAAATCCCTTGATGATCTAATCCTCCCCTTCCCTTGGAGCACGCTACTTCTAGTAAACACCCTGGTTTGGTTTGATAGTATTACATAGGCCCAGAAATTCGGGTCCCCATGGGTTAGTACGCGCTGGCTACTCACGCGTAGCCCCAGCGAAAGTGCCGGTTTCGTGCATGCACTGCGCATGCGCGAGAAACCAGAATTTCCATTCCCCTGAAAGAAGGGGTTGACAGGTGAAACACGTGCGCCGGAGAGGCAGCGCGTACGCCTGGAACTTACGTTTTTTTTGCAGGTTTCTCCGGGAGGGTAAGTCTCCAGCAGTTACACTTTTAAAAAGCAGTCACAAGGCTTGCTTTTAACAAGGTAAGTGGTGAATTAATTAAAATTAAAACGTTTTTTCCACAGGTTTATTATTTTTAAATACTTTAAAAAAAGGTAAGTTTATTTGTAGCCCCGTTAGAAAATGTAATTAATTTTTTCAAAAATTTAAATTATTGTTTAAAATAGTTATTTCATGTAATTTATAATTATTTTAAAAATGTGATTAAAAAAAAAATGTATTTGAAGTTTTAGTTATGTTTTGGGGCTTATAGTATTTATAGGTTTGACAGCTCTTCCTGTCAAATTTATGAATAGAAACATAGAAGATAGGAGCAGGAGTAGGCCATTCGGCCCCTCGAGCCTGCTCCGCCATTCAATGAGATCATGGCTGATCATCCAAATTCAGTTCCCTGTCCCTGCCTTCTCCCCATATCCTTTGATCCCTTTAGCCTTAAGAAATATATCCAACTCCTTTTTGAATATATTTAATGAATTGGCCTCCACCGCCCTCTGTGGCAGAGAATTCCACAGGTTCACCACTCTCTGGGTGAAGAAATTCCTCCTCATTTCAGTCCCAAATGGCTTACCCCTTATCCTTAGACTATGACCCCTGGTTCTGGACTCCCCAGCCCTCATAAACATCCTTCCTGCATCTAGTCTGTCCAGGCCTGACAGAATTTTATAGGTTTCGATGAGATCCCCTCTCAATCTTCTAAGCTCCAGTGAGTATAAGCCCAATCGACACAATCTCTCCTCATACGTCATTCCTGCCATCCCAGGTATCAGCCTGGTGAATCTTCGCTGTACTCCTTCCATGGCAAGAACGTCCTTCCTCAGGTAAGGCGACCAAAACTGCACACAATACTCAAGGTGCGGTCTCACCAAGGCCCTGTACAGCTGTAGCAAGACATCCTTGTTCCTGTACTCGAACCCTCTTGCTACGAAGGCCAACATACCATTTGCCTTCTTAACCGCCTGCTGCACCTGCATGCTTACCTTCAGCGACTGGTGCACAAGGACACCCAGGTCTCTTTGCACTTCCCCTTCTCCCAATCTATTGCCATTCAAATAATAATCTGCCTTCCTGTTTTTGCCACCAAAGTGAATGAAGCATTCCCTGCTACCATTGGCTCTCCATGGCCCACGTGATCCCAGGGGACGCTTCGAACTAACTGCGCCCCTGGGATACGCAAGCACTGCGCGCCGGCAGTTGGAGGAGGCCCAGGATCGGAAACCCACGCGGGCCCACAGCTCAACGGCCGGCGCGCTAGGTAAGTGCAGGTCGGGGGCTTGCACCCGCGGGAAGCCCCCGACCTGAATTTCTGGGCCATAGTGTTTACAGCACAGAAACAGGCCATTCAGCTCAACGGGTCCATGCCGGTATTTATGCTCCACACGAGCCGCCGCCCACGCTTCCTCATCTCACCCTATCAGCATACCCTTACATTCCTTTCTCCCTCGTGTACTTATCTAGCTTCCCCTTAAATGCGCCTATGCTATTCGCCTCAGCCACTCCCTGTGGGCGAATTGCGGGTCGCGACCTCTTGCGCCGAGCTCCCCCCACAACTCCCAAGTGTCCAGGGCACCCGCCTGAAACAGGTTTAGGCCCTTTAAGTATGCAAATTACACGGGGAACATGGGAATCGCCAGATGGAAAAAGACCAAGGTCCACCTAGTTCGTCTTCTACGATCCTGCTAGTCACATGATACAACGATAATGGGAGTTGTTGACTAACCATAGCAATTAATCTCTTATCAATGAGTCTGGTGCAGACCCAGACACCTGACGAGGGAAACCCCAGTGGTGGAGAGCTTTGGGAGCCATCAGCCCAAAGTCACCTGTTCTCAAACATGTTACACTTACCACCTGTCATGCCTCAAATGTCCTGTTTTAGGATCCCACTCGAAATTGGTCTAACTAAGATGTTCTTAAAGTAACTGCTGGAGGTCTAACCTCGTTCTATTCCCCTTTGTCAATATATATTAATGATCTAGACGAGGGAACTAGATGTAATATCTCCAGGTTTGCAGATGACACAAAGCTGGGTGAGCGTGTGTGCTGTGAGGAGGATGCCGAGAAACTCCAGTATGATTTGGACCGGTTGGGTGATTGGGCAAATATATGGCAGATGCGGATAATGTGAGGTTATCCACTTTGGGGGCAAAAACAGGAAGGCAGATTATTATCTGAATGGCAATAGATTGGGTGAAGGGGAAGTGCAATGAGACCTGGGTATCCTTGTGCACCAGTCGCTGAAGGTAAGCATGCAGGTGCAGCAGGCAGTTAAGAAGGCAAATGGTATGTTGGCCCTCATAGCGAGAGGGTTCGAGTACAGGAACAAGGATGTCTTGCTGCAGTTGTACAGCGCCTTGGTGAGACCACATCTTGAGTATTGTGTGCAGTTTTGGTCACCTTATCTGAGGAAGGATGTTCTTGCCATGGAGGGAGTGCAGCGAAGATTCACCAGACTGATACCTGGGATGGCAGGAATGACGTATGAGGAGAGAGTGGGTCGATTGGGCTTATACTCGCTGGAGTTTAGAAGAATGAGAGGGGATCTCATTGAAACTTATAAAATTCTAACAGGGCTAGACAGACTAGATGCAGGAAGGATATTCCCGATGGTCGGGGAGTCCAGAACCAGGGGTCACAGTCTAAGGATAAGGGGTAAGCCATTTAGGACAGCGATGAGGAGGAATTTCTTCACCCAGAGAGTAGTGAACCTGTGGAATTCTCTACCACAGAAGGCAGTAGAGGCCAACTTATTAAATATATTCAAGATGGAGTTAGATATATTTCTTAAGGCTAAAGGGATCAAGGGATATGCGGAGAAAGCAGGGACAGGGTACTGAGTTTGGATGATCAGCCATGATCGCATTGAATGCCGGAGCAGGCTCGAGGGGCTGAATGGCCTACTCCTGCTCCTATCTTCTATGTTTCTATGTTTCTATGCTTAGTTTCATTTTTACCCTTATCTATTTATTTGTCCGTGTTGTCCCATTATTGGCTAGTTTATTCTTGTTTTTTAGTGGAATATTTTTCTCCTGAACGCTATTGATCATAATTTTAAGTATTTCCCACTGCTGTTCTATCTCTTTGTCTGTCAATATTTTTTCCCAGTTTAGGAAGAGGAGGAGGACACCAGTTTCCTTAAAGGAAGCGCTGGAGTCAACAAAACGGTAAGTATTTTTTTTTGATAACTTTGTTTCACTGGAGCCAGATGAGCAATGAGCTAATTTATTTTTTATGGTGTTGTCTGAGGGAGGAATGCTGGATAGGACACTGGGAGAACTTCCTGCTCTTCTTCAGATGTCTTTCACAACCCCTTATTGATTTAATGTCTTATCAAAAGATGGCACCTCTGACAGTGCAGCACTCCCTCAGTACTGCCCTGAAGTGTCGGCCTAAGTTACCTGAGCCAACTGCCCATCCCCTGACCATGCCTGTTCTTTGTTCTCAGTGAGCACTGGCTCTTCACTTAAACTTAGCTCCCAAATTCCCAGGCCTCTCCGCCGTCAAGACTACGCTTCTCCACTGGACTAGTGATCTAGTGACTAGTGGATCGCGAGTGGAGCTCGGGACCAGGGATCGCGAGAATATCAGTGCTAATTTGATCCTGTGAGAGACAACATCATTCATGTCCGAGGCCGGGACCCAGGAATGAGGACGAGCCCAGCAGCGAGGTCAAGGCCCAGGAGTGGCGCAGCGTGGACCAGCAGCGGGGTCGGGGCCCAGGGAAGGTGCGGCATGGGCCAACAGTGAGGTCGGGAGGACCACAATGCATCCTACAAAACACAAGCAGAGAGGACCTGCGGGAAGGAGGGAGGAGGACAGTAGCAGTATGTTTGTGTGTGTGTGCTGGGCTGTTGTAGCAGAGCCTGGTCTCCAATCGTCTTGGATCCCCTTGCCATTGGACCAAGACCTTGCTCTGTCAAGCCCGTGTGGTAGCTGGTGTGCAACGGCCACCCCACGTTAAAAGAATTCACGCACAGGCATCTTCCACCCTTTAAAATGAAGTTCGGGACCTGGAATGTCAGGACCCTCATGGACAACCCCAACAAGAGAAGTGTTGGCCTCCTAAGGTTATACATTCAAGTCCTGGAGTCCAGCTTTGACCCACAACCAAGGGGTGCCATGAACTGACCAGTATCTGGTCATATGATACATGCAATAAAAAAAATGCTTTTGATAAATAAGAAAACTTATAAGAAAGTATCGCTTATTATGAGGCAATCTGACTCGCAATTCAGGAGCGTCAATCTAGTCATTTGGCAAACATTGCCCCTGATATTTTTATCCTTCCAGTTCTCTCTGAGAACTGCTATTTTTGATGCCTCCAGGAACATTTCATGCAAAATTGAGATGCTCAGTCTGCAAATTCTAACTATTATCCTGCTGGGCCAATTACTTGCCCCACTCAATATAACAGCTTCATCTCACAAGAGGCCCCGTTGACATGTGAGAGCAGTTCCAAATTCAGTAGCTCATATTAGTCTACCACTGGCATTGTTTAAATAACACTTCAGGAGAATGGGTACGATAGTGCAGTTGTTATATTACTGGACAAATCCAATCCGGCCAATTACCGCCCTGTCAGTCTACTCTCAATCATCAGCAAAGTGATGGAAGGTGTCGTCGACAGTGCTATCAAGCGGCACTTATGTAAGATTCGCAATTTTCAGCAAAAATCACGCAAGAAAACTGGATAAAATAAGACTGTTTATTGACCAAAGTAAGCTTGCACAGAAAAACCTTTGATAAAAGGGCATACAAAATGGCCGCCAGGCCCTGTGATCAGTTTATGAACCATTTTATTTCTGTTACTGCAAGCCAGACAGGCTTGTGGATTGAAGACAGTGAGCCCACGAAAGCCAGTCTCTGGGAACCGAAACTCAGAGCAACAGCATACATATTCAATGGATTATAAGTACAGGATGGGGCCCATCAAGATATGGGCGGACAATGTAAAAACACTTATACCCATTTATCGTACAAAGGAAAAACCGTTTAGCAGCCATCAAGGAAAATGTCCGGACCGATCAATATGCGAACCGAGCCACGGTGACAATGCAAAAGACATTGAAAGACATTATCGGCCAGGAAGGCCAGTTTAAGTTATCACCGGCTCCGTTACAAGACAAAGCGCCCCTGCAGAGATTTCTGCCCGCCAAAATTAATACAAAGACAGGACTATGATTTGGCGGGAGATAAGACTGTCCCAAAAGAGTATAACTATGGATTGAAAGTCCATCTAGAAAAAAACTTCGGACTCCGGGTTACTTGAACAACTTCTTCTTCGCTGCCACGGCTTCTTGTTGGGCGACTTCAGGCTTCCATTTCTTCAAGAACTTTCTTCTACGAGGAACGAACGAAGGGCGGACGGTGCCCGGATCGGCGCCTCTTCCACTTCGGCAGATCGATGAAAACGTTTTCGTTTTTTTTTAAAGACGGACGGTTTCGGTAAAAGGACAACGTGGTCGGTGTTCAGCCAAACAAGGCTCGGCCACGACGAGAAGACGACGAGGGTGGCCCGGGTACTGGGGTCGGGAGATCATCGACGACCCAGGCCGACGGAGAAGAAACCCTCTGGAGAACCGGCGATCGATGCCACAAGATTCTCCCAAGTGCATAGCCTGCATCTGGGTCTGCTCCATGAACCCAAATTGACTTGGTGGATCTCAACCTTAACGAGCGCTCATCGAGGCTGGGTCTACCCCACCGCCTCGAGGGAGGAGAGAATATCGACTGCGCCAGAAGTTTCCAAATCCACGTGACGACGGAAAGCGGTGCCAAAAAGGCTGCGAACCCCCTTTCTCGCGATTTCGAGAGTGGTGAGCATGATCCCAAGTTCCCCAGGTCGAAACTTAGTTTAGGTATAGGGGAGGGAGTTAAGGGAAATCGTAATGTGTTTCCCCTTTTTCGATGTGCCGTGTGTTCCCCATTTCCATAGAGTCAAGTTCATAAATTTGTGCATGATTGTAGTAACTTTAATCTGTGCCTTTGACATGTATTTTGTAATGCTTCAAACTGTTTAAAAATAAAAGCATCCATTTCGTGCTATTCAACCTGGTCTATTGAGTTCTTTCTCTGCACTACTGTTCTCTGCACCTAAGTCCAAGGTCTAGAACCGTAGGGGGGGAGTGGGTCGAACCACTCAAGGGCAATTATTGCACGAAGCCTGGCAGGAGACCAGAAAGAGCAAGAGAAACCCCCTACAGAAATGGCGACCGCGGCAGGACCTTGGCAGCAGGAAAGTAGTGTGTTAGATCAAGATCTGAATAGACGAAACGTGATGGATGAAAGAATAGCAGATTATGTTTTCGGAAAAGTCAACCTCACAAAACAATGGATATCTGATCTACTAAGGGATAGGCGCCCGGTAGACGCAGCCATCAAGTGGACAGCGGGTAGAGAGCATAAGAAATCTGTAGAAAAGGCGGTCTGGCTGATGTGCTACAAGAAACAAGTCCAGCTTTTGGACCAGGTAGTTGCAGCACAGACAGTCCAGATCAACGGCTTGCTTAAAGGCGTGGAGGAAAAGGTTGCGGGAGGTCAAAAACTGATTGAATCGCTTGACGCGCTGAACCAGGAACGCCGCTCTGTAATTCGCTGCCACGAAACCCGGGTAGAATATTTAAAATGTCAGGTCGTGGAGGCCAAGGCCAGTGAAGGTAGAATGAGAGAGAGGTGTTCCCGTCTAGCCAAACAAGTAGATGCCCAAGAGGAAAAGCTCCTGGGAGCCAGGGCAGCATATAAAATGGCCATGGAGGATAGATCTGAGAACACCGACCACAGCACTTGCCGCCGGGAGCTAGAGGACCTGAGAAAGGCCCTAGCGAAGGCAAACGGGTTGGTGTGTCTCATAAATCCACCAGCGAGTCAGCTGTTGCTAGCCAAGGAATCCAAAAGACCGATTCCACAAGAGGCAGTTGGGGTACCAACCCCCGAACCTTCTGCGCCTCCTGCCTATGAGGAGTCTTGGACTCTGGGACAGGAGACGGAGATGGTAGAGGAAAAGAGCCCTGAGGTAGAGCAACCCCAGACAGTAGAGTCGGGGTCGGCGCCAATGTGTCCAACGAGACACCGGAGGATCGGTCCAAATGAAGAAAATGGCGATGACGGACCCCTTGAGAGTCAGATCATAATGCCTCATAGCGCACGACAGCTAAGAGAGATGATAAGTCACATCCCAAAACTCTCCGAGTCAGGAGATCCCTCCGTGCATTTCAGGGACGTGGAGCAGACCGCAGCAGTCAATGACTGCGACGGGGTTGAACAGTCTAAAATGCTGCTGTTCTCCCTGGACAGTTCACTCCTCCAGTGTCTCCCTGACGAGAGCAAGAGAGGGCACAGGGACTATGAGTTGCTACGGGATGAGATTCTGGAGATCATGGGAGAGGGGGACGGAACTCCGTTCCTCCATTTAGAAAAGACAGTGCAGCTAGAGGGAGAACCCCCACGGGTTTTCGCCGACAGGTTGTGGCCAGTGTATCGGCGCAGCTGCCCGGGCGGGCCGGCCCGGGCCGGACTGGATGGCGAACAAAGGGCTCACTGGCTTCGGTGCCTGGTAGCAGGTTGCCTGCCAGTAGTGAAGGAACAGGCCAAAGCATGGTTTGACCCCACTAACGCCCGCTCCACGGAGGAAGTAGTACTAGATCAGCTCATGATCAGTTATAGAAACAACAAGGGCAAGAAAACGCCTGTTGTGAAAGGAAAGGTGCATGAGGTGAGACCCGCAGCCTCTGCTAAAAAGGAATGGCGTCAGGAGGGAAATCGCCATCCCCAAGCAAATAGCAGTTGTTACGGGTGTGGGAAGGAGGGTCATTGGCGCAAGGACTGTAGGAATCCTTGGAAGGATAAGAGGGAGAGAGAGTTCGCCGCAGCCCAAGATCGAGCCCAAGCCCGAGTCGCCAACGGCCCGAGAGTTTCCCCAACACCAGCACAACCACAAGTGCAGGCCGCTGCCCCAACACCAGTCCAGAACCCAACCGTAGCCTTTGCCCCGAATGAAGGGGGTGGTGCGGTTGTGGACCCCGCTGCGATCGAGTCAGTCTTGGAGACTATGCGGTCTCTGATGACCTGGCAGGGGAAGGTAGCGGTTGCTAACAGCCCTATCGCCCCCGAGACCCCAGCCGAAACACCTAAATGACTGACGCCCGCGCAGCCCATCTACTTGTGTCCGCTCCGCTATGACGCTTGGAGAAGACCTGTGGTGGAGATGGAGGTGGAGAAACAAAGGGGTAGTTACCTGTTGGATACGGGAGCTTCGTGTACCTTGATCCACATGGACAAACCTTTTGCCTCACCTCTGTCCGCCCAGGCTCCATATTTAGTAGCGGGTTTCACGGGTAGAGCACAGGCTGGCGCGCACTCCCTCCCGCTCTCCATTCAGTTGGGAGCGCTCCACACCACATGGACGTGCATCCTATTGAAGTGGAAAGAGGGGGGGGGGGAAGGCATCCTCGGGGCTGATTTCTTGGTGGAACACGGGATCCTCGTGGACCTGAGAAATCACTGTCTCTGGGGAGCCGAGGGCGGTTTAGGTAAGGTAGTCGTAATCCCGGGGAAGGAAGAAAAGGGGGCCCTGTGCACTATGAAGCCATCAGGAGGTTACGATCTCGAGCTCATGATAACAAACGTCCCAACGGACTTGCAGGCGCGTGTGTCAGAAAATCTGACCGCGTTCGCCACCCACAAGCACGACTGCGGGAGAGTCACTGGGTTCGAAGTCAGCGTAGACGGGGACCCCATGATCCGACCCCAAAAGCAGTATAATTTCCCCAAGGAGGCAGAACCCGACATGGAGACAGCAATATCTTCATTGGTACAGCAGAGCGTATTGAGGACGATAGCCACCCACGTGAACTCCCCATTATGGCCGGTAAAGAAACCGGACAATTCGTGGAGAGCCACGGTGGACTATAGAGTCCTCAATAGTAATATCCCAGCCTGCGCGCCCACGGTAGCAGCAGTTGCAGACTTAATAGGGAGTATTCCAGCATCGGCGACCACATTCACGGTGCTGGACATCTCGAACGGTTTTTGGTCCATTCCGCTGCGGCGGGAGGACCAGTACAAGTTTGCCTTTACTTTCAAAGGGCAACAGTACACCTGGAACTGCTTACCACAGGGTTTTCACAACAGCCCCAGCATTTTCCATCAGTGTATGGCGGGGAGTTTGAAAGAGTTCAGCCAGCCCAACCAGATAGTGCAGTATGTGGACGACTTACTCCTGTTCACAGATACAAGGGAGCAGCACGGCCCACTGTTAGCCGAATTGTTGGAACTGTTAGAAAGGAAGGGTTTCAAAGTAAACCCAAAGAAAGCCCAGATCGGCCAGCAGGAAGTTAAATTCCTGGGTCTGGCCATCCGCGCTGGGGAAAGAGCCATAGATAAGGCCAGACGGGAATCTATACAAGATCTGCCGATTCCCAACACAGTAACGGGTGTAAGGTCCTTTTTGGGATTGACCGGGTACTGCAGAGATTTCATCGAGGACTATGCTGCCACAGCGGCCCCGCTACTTCGACTCTTACACAAGGGAGTCGAGTGGTCTTGGGACGAGGGGTGCCAGGCAGCATTCGAGAAGTTGAAAAGAGATCTGCAGACCGCGCCAGCCCTAGGGGCCATAGATGGGGGAGAGGAGTTCTTTCTGGAGGTAGCCGCTAGTGGGGACAGCCTGAGCGCAGTACTGCTCCAAGAGCGGCACGGCAAGCTAAGACCAGTAGTTTATTCCTCCAGGGTGCTCACGGATGTGGAGAGGAGTTTCTCCAATTGCGAACGGCATCTCCTGGCCACGCATTGGGCTGTGAACAGATCAGTGATCTTCACAGGGACCTCTCCCATTACGCTCCTCACCCATCACACCCCCACGAAGATGCTTCTGGACGGGAGGATTAAGGATGGGACCGTAAGCAGCGCTCGGATTGCGCGCTGGACCCTCCTCCTTTCCCAGATGGATCTCAAAGTTAAAGGCCTCTGCGCGCCAAGGCTCGCAGCCAATATGGCATATCCCGGGACAGCCCATCAATGTTCCGTAGAAGGGGTATGGGAAGTTAACATAGGTTTACGGGCCGGGATACATCCCACGGGCCGCGAGATCTACGTAGACGGTTCTAGCACTGTAGCTGACGGCAAGCGACTCACAGGGTGTGGAGTTTATGACCCTGCGGCAAACATTGCCCTGGCAATTAAGCTCCCCAGCACTATGAGCGCGCAGCAGGCTGAACTGTCCGCGGTGGCGTACGTGGTTACCCACCCCGAGATTTTCCCAACCCCATACACGATTTGCTCAGACAGCATGTTCACGTGCAATTCGTGTACGGAGTACCTCGCCATCTGGTCCCGACGCGGGTACACCTCCGCGGACGGGCGGCCTTTAACAGTTAAGCCCTTGCTGGAGAAGATCCTAGCAGCTGTGGGGGAGAAAGGAGAGGTGTTCATCCATAAGGTGAAGGCTCACTCCATTACAGAACCCCGCAGTCAGGGCAACCAGCAGGCGGATGCGCTAGCCAGGGAGGGTGCCCGCAGCGGCATTCTCTGGGACCCATACGAACCCGGACCCGTGGTGGCGATCCAAGGCAGGGAGGGAATTCCCGGGAACACAGGGGTGACACCGCCCCCAGACCTAAAGACCGTCCAAACCCTGGATCCCGCCCTAAAAGCAGTCCTAAAAGCCATCACAGAGGGCAAACAGGTAGAAGGTCCGTACAGTACGGCAGCCCTCACAGTCAAGGAAGGTATGCTGTTCCGAAAGGAGCAGTGGGTTGTGCCGCAGCAGCACCGAAGGGAATTCCTGCAATTGGCCCACGAGGGTCCAGGAGCGGGACACCCCGGACCTGAGGTCACCTGGCAACGGGTGGAGCAGGCGGGATGGTGGCCGGGACTTCGGGACGATGTCCGCGAGTTCTGCGCAAGCTGTCTTGTGTGTGCTGCTAACAACCCAGACCCCCACAAAAGGAAGGTGCCCATGGGGCACATCAGGAGGGTAGAGGGACCATGGCAGTCGATTCAGGTCGACTACATAGGGCCCCTGCCCGCCACCCAGGGAGGCTATAAGTACTGCCTTGTCCTGGTAGATGTGTTCACCAAATGGGTAGAAGCCTTCCCGTGCAGAACAGCTACGGCACTGGGTACTGCTAAGATCTTGATTCGGGAAGTGTTCTCACGGTGGGGACTCCCCCGTTTTGTAGAGTCCGACCAAGGGAGTCAGTTCACCGGTCAAGTAATGCAGAACGCCCTCAGGCTCTTGGGCATTGAGGGAAAGTGGCACGTAACATACAATCCCCAGTCATCCGGGATTGTTGAGCGTATGAATCGGACCCTCAAGGAAAAGCTGAGGAAAGAGACAATGGGCTCGCCCCAGAAATGGGCGGAGGTCCTGCCTTTAGTCCTCATGGGGATCCGAGCCAGCCAGTCCAAAAGCACGGGGTATTCCCCGCACGAGTTAATGACTGGAAGGATCATGCGAACACCCACCCATGTGCTAGCCCCGGTGCTCACTGAGGGCCAGCTCCGAGAGGTGAAACGGGACAAATTCGCCCAAACCCTCTTGGAGCGCCTGAGACAGATTTATGGGCAGGCGGCTGGGAACATGGGAAGACAGCACCAGGGAAATAAACTGTTGTTAGAACCTCGGAAACAACAAGAGTGGGTAGTCGGGGACCAGGTCATGGTCCGAAACTACGCCAGGGTAGGGAGTTTTGAACCACTGTACATGGGGCCATACAGCATTGTAGACAAAGCCAGCCCCATGGTTTATGCAGTGAAGACGCCCCGACGTACCAAATGGTTTCACATCAACCAGTGTAAACTGTTTAAACCGGGTACACCAGGGCCACCAAAGGGGACCAGGTCTGAGAACAAAGATCCTCAGCCTGTAACAGAGTCACAGACCACACAGGCTGGAGCAGTAGCCTGCGTGAAGGGAGAGGCCATCCCATTGGAGTGGGAGGTCTCATCTTTTGAATGGGATTTAGGCAGGGGAGAGCCCGAACAGCTCAACCTCGCTTTAGACCCAATCACGGAGGAGGAAGAGTCAGAGGACGGCAGTCCCGCCCTCGACTCAAGCTTGGGGGAGGTAGGGAGTGGGGGTGGAGACTCGTTACCTGTAGGGACAGGTGAGGTGGGGTCGGAAGCCACAGATCCCGACCCCGGGGGGGCGGAGCCTGAGGAAGGGGAGCTGGAGCCGGCAGCTGTGGAGGAACCACAGGCTGTGCCGGTAACAGTCACGACCCCAGGTCCATCGGCCCCGGGAGCCCAACCCAAAGCAGCCCCTCGTAGGTCAGCTCGAGCGCCCCAGCCCAGAAAATTTTGGCCAGATTCTCCCCATCCTCCCCAACCACGGTTTAAAGCAGCCCCAGGAAGACATGATCCCCGTTCAGCAGCGACAGGCTGCGGGGGATCAAGGCCAAAGATCAATGCAGCCCCACCGCAGGGTGTGGCACACGACAGACCTCACAGGGATTCGGAAAGCCGCCCCACGGAGGGCGGCGCTGTACATAAGTTAAGATAGGTAATTATGGTCATAGTTTAAGGAATGTAAAGTGTATGGTGTTAAGAGTACAATTTTGAAGTCTGCCCGGTATGTGTGTTTGTTAGGGAGCGGGGTCCAGGAACCCGCGCGTCCAATTAATTTAGGCCAGCACCTATCGGGAGCCCGGCTACATCATTTTGTTGGTTACAGAAACCTGGGATACGATGGAAAGGATTGTCGTAGCGTTCATGGCGATCGGGTGCGGGTGGGCCTACCGAGGCCGCACCAAGGACGTCATCATTTTCGGGTGCTCCGGGGACACGGCCCCCATCGCAACGGATGGGACGGGGGAGCGAGAGGTAGAGGAAACCGCCACCTACTTCCACCAAGGGAGATGGCCAGGTTGGCTGGGAACGAATTCTACGGAATATTCCAGCAATTTCGGTTTTGCCTACCAAGAGACTTCATTAACGTGCCCTCGAGTGAGGATCCTAGCGCCCAGAGTCAGCGTCACCGTGGGAAAGAGGATTTGTCTGGTGTGCAATGGGAACGTACCACCAAGGCGATGGTGGTGGCTACGAAAGCTGGGAAAGGACATGAGAAACTCTACGGTCGAGTGGGAGCGACTGGGTAATAATACCCATCGGACTATTACGGGAACTCACGGACAATTACGTGTGTGTTGGGACAAATGGTGGGAACCGGATGAGGGAATATATGTCTGTATGTGGGGTTCGAGACGCGTCTGCCCCAAGGGCGTGTCCATCTTCTTCCAGAGGCAGTGGCAGGATGAAGGGAAGGGATGTTAGCACTCGAGCGTGCGGAGCCCCATACTCCCCTATTCCGGTGAACGCCACTGAACTCATCACCCGCCCACGCAAGCCCCTGCCCACGCTTCCGGTAGCACTAGCCCAGAAAGGAGGGTGCCCAACCACCACCAAGGGACCCGGGAACGGTCTAGTATTGGTACCCACCGGTCAGGTGCTGTACCAAGGGGTACACTACGCGGTGGCCTCAGTGATTTTAAATCTCACTGAGGTAAGATTGCCGGAGTGGTGTCCCAAAGAAACGGAACAATTATACCAGGTCCTGTTAACCAGTATGTTTAGACAATTTTACGAATTTGACTTTGCCGACATCGACAGAGACAAATTATACACCACACCGCCAGAAGTTTTGGATCGAGTCGGGAGGCAAAGAAGGGGTACTGTAAATGACATATTCACTGCTTTTAATACCGGGACATCTGTTGTCAACGCTCTAGATAACGTGGAGCTGCAGACACAGATCAACGGTTTAAAAGCCCAGTTAAGGAACATATTGACAGACGAAAACAAGGTCGTGGGTTCTGAGTTGCATGAGGACCAGGCCATGACACTACACTTTAAGGACATAATTGCTGAGCTGGAGAAACACGCGAGAACGGTAAATGCACTCATTAAGGAGGATCGGAATGCGTCCGATCAAGCTGCGCAAAACGAGGCCTGTGTGCTGTACGGGGCGTGGTTATTGGGCGAGGGCCGCAGTAATCTTGAGGATTTAAAACAGGGTTTGGTCCCGTCCTGGATCAGCAACAAGCACTTGCAAGCGCTCCACCCTTTTGAGAATGCATTAAGCCCGTGCCAGCTCAGACTAGCCGCAGAAGCATACCCAGTTCCAGTGGACTGCGGACATTCGAATCACACTATTATGGGAATAGTAGTAAGAATGCCGGTGTTGGGTCCCGCAGCAAAGCCCGCCCCGGTATACAGAGTAGAGAACATTGGAGTCATTCAGGGGGGCGCACACATTCGTTACGCAGTGGTCCCGCCTTACGTCATCAGATGGGAGCGTACGATGACAGGCACCGACCTCTCGGGATGTCGGAGCCGGGGAGCACACATCATCCTGTGTCCCCAGCACTTGAATGCCTTTTTGAAACCACAGTGCCGGTTCAGAACCGCTAGCGCGAAGCCGGTGAATTGCACCATGGAGGCAATGGCAGAGGACCATGTGCCCCCACAGGTAGCATATATCGGGGGTGGGACATACTGCGTCACCACTGCAGCGCCTCAGTACCGATATGGACAACACGAGTGGTGTTCGGTCGGTGATAGCAGTTTCTGTTTCAAACCCAGGGCCGAGGTTCAAGTGGCACAACAACGAATTGTTCCCATTCCTGCGCCCTCCACTGTACACATCACTATCAAAGAGAATTTCACAGACTTACAACGATTTGTCGCGCATTTTGGTTATGTCATTCCCCCTCTTCCCGAACACCTCACCAAGGTTTTAAAAGCCGTTATAGTTTCGCAGAAACATTTCTATACACTGGAGCAGAAGACTTTAGAGATAGGAAAAGACATATTGGACATAACCATCCCACCATGGTGGGACTTGTTCACCAACATAGAGGTCCCCGCCTGGATTAGAATAGCATCCCATATCCTAGTAGTATGTCAGGTTTTGATTGTGATATTTTTGCTCTTCGTGCATTGCAAAAGAGGCAAACGCCTCCAGAGGCACGAGAACACAGGAGAATGGAGAGAACGCTATGTGCGGATGGGGGAAGCAGATACCCCACTCTAAGCTGCTAGTATAAGATCAAGCGTCCCTCCATTTAAAATTTTTTTTTTTTTTTGATTGTTTTGGGTTATAAGGAAATAAGTATTGTCATGTTATTAGTTGTTCTTAAGTTTTTTTGGATTAATAAAAGATGCATGCAGATGGCGCAAAAGGGTATCAACCCCTGCCCATCTGACAGGTGAAGGTGTTATAGTTTAAGATTTGCTGTCTATGATTCCAAATGTGCATGAGGTAATTTTCATTTTTCTCCGGAAATGGGAACTGCATGTGTCGTGAGGGGCATAGATAGTTAAGTGCCAGGAATGTTTGGATGTGGGGAATCAGGGAAAATTTGCTCATCAAGGATTATTGATACTTTAAGCAAGCTATCAGTATCACAGGGGGGCCTGTAAGATTCGCAATTTTCAGCAAAAATCACGCAAGAAAACTGGATAAAATAAGACTGTTTATTGACCAAAGTAAGCTTGCACAGAAAAACCTTTGATAAAAGGGCATACAAAATGGCCGCCAGGCCCCGTGATCAGTTTATGAACCATTTTATTTCTGTTACTGCAAGCCAGACAGGCTTGTGGATTGAAGACAGTGAGCCCACGAAAGCCAGTCTCTGGGAACCGAAACTCAGAGCAACAGCATACATATTCAATGGATTATAAGTACAGGATGGGGCCCATCAAGATATGGGCGGACAATGTAAAAACACTTATACCCATTTATCGTACAAAGGAAAAACCGTTTAGCAGCCATCAAGGAAAATGTCCGGACCGATCAATATGCGAACCGAGCCACGGTGACAATGCAAAAGACATTGAAAGACATTATCGGCCAGGAAGGCCAGTTTAAGTTATCACCGGCTCCGTTACAAGACAAAGCGCCCCTGCAGAGATTTCTGCCCGCCAAAATTAATACAAAGACAGGACTATGATTTGGCGGGAGATAAGACTGTCCCAAAAGAGTATAACTATGGATTGAAAGTCCATCTAGAAAAAAACTTCGGACTCCGGGTTACTTGAACAACTTCTTCTTCGCTGCCACGGCTTCTTGTTGGGCGACTTCAGGCTTCCATTTCTTCAAGAACTTTCTTCTACGAGGAACGAACGAAGGGCGGACGGTGCCCGGATCGGCGCCTCTTCCACTTCGGCAGATCGATGAAAACGTTTTCGTTTTTTTTTAAAGACGGACGGTTTCGGTAAAAGGACAACGTGGTCGGTGTTCAGCCAAACAAGGCTCGGCCACGACGAGAAGACGACGAGGGTGGCCCGGGTACTGGGGTCGGGAGATCATCGACGACCCAGGCCGACGGAGAAGAAACCCTCTGGAGAACCGGCGATCGATGCCACAAGATTCTCCCAAGTGCATAGCCTGCATCTGGGTCTGCTCCATGAACCCAAATTGACTTGGTGGATCTCAACCTTAACGAGCGCTCATCGAGGCTGGGTCTACCCCACCGCCTCGAGGGAGGAGAGAATATCGACTGCGCCAGAAGTTTCCAAATCCACGTGACGACGGAAAGCGGTGCCAAAAAGGCTGCGAACCCCCTTTCTCGCGATTTCGAGAGTGGTGAGCATGATCCCAAGTTCCCCAGGTCGAAACTTAGTTTAGGTATAGGGGAGGGAGTTAAGGGAAATCGTAATGTGTTTCCCCTTTTTCGATGTGCCGTGTGTTCCCCATTTCCATAGAGTCAAGTTCATAAATTTGTGCATGATTGTAGTAACTTTAATCTGTGCCTTTGACATGTATTTTGTAATGCTTCAAACTGTTTAAAAATAAAAGCATCCATTTCGTGCTATTCAACCTGGTCTATTGAGTTCTTTCTCTGCACTACTGTTCTCTGCACCTAAGTCCAAGGTCTAGAACCGTAGGGGGGGAGTGGGTCGAACCACTCAAGGGCAATTATTGCACGAAGCCTGGCAGGAGACCAGAAAGAGCAAGAGAAACCCCCTACACTTATTCACCAATAACCTGCTCACTGATGCCCAGTTTGGGTTCCATCAGTACCATTCAACTCCAGACCTCATTACAGCCTTGGTCCAAACAAAGACAAAAGAGCTGAATTCCAGAGGTGAGGCGAGAGTGACTGCCCTTGACATCAAGCCTTAGTAAAATTGAAGTCAATGGGAATCAAGGGGAAAACTCTCCACTGGCTGGTGTCATACCTAGCACAAAGTAGGATGGTTGTGGTTTTTGGAGGTCAATCATCTCAGCCCCAGGACATCGCTGCAGGAGTTCCTCAGGGCAGTGTCCTAGGCCCAACCATCTTCAGCTGCTTCATCAATGACCTTCCCTCCATCATAAGGTCAGAAGTGAGGATGTTCACTGATGACTGCACAGTGTTCAATGCCATTCGCAACTCAGATAATGAAGCAGTCCGTGCCCACATGCAGCAAGAGCTTAATGACATTCAGGCTTGGGCTGATAAGTGGCAAGTTACATTTGTGCCAGGCAATGACTATCCCCAAAAAGAGACAGTCTAACCACCATCCTTTGACATTCATCGGCATTATCATCGCCGAATCCCCCACCATCAACATCCTGGGGGTTACCATTGACCAGAAACTTAACTGGACCAGCCACATAAATACTGTGGCAACAAGAGCAGGTCAGAGGCTGGGTATTCTGTGGTGAGTGACTCACCTCCTGACTCCCCAAAGCCTTTCCACCATCTACAAGGCACAAGTCAGGAGTGTGATGGAATACCCTCCACTTGCCTGGATGAGTGCAGCTCCAACAACACTCAAGAAGCTCGACATAAGAATATATCAAGGTATCCGAGAGATGATCTTATAGAGGTGTAGAAGATTGGTAAGGGTATAGAAAAAGTTAATTCAGAATATTACCCTGAAGTAAACTTAAGGAGGAGAACAAGGAGACACAGGTTGAAAGGTTAAAGGTTGAATATCAGCATTGAAATAAGCCATCAAAGGGGGAGCTAGACCGTCCCCTCCCAGTATAAGCGGCACAACTTACATGATTACTACCCCAAATATCAGAAACGTAAAGGAAATAATACAGCGTTATTAATAAAACAACATTACTAATAAATAATAAAACGTCGCATTCGGTCAGAATCACCTCAGCAATTGAGCTGCAGTAAGTCTTCGATCTTCTTCTTAGGCAGTCCCTCGGAACCGAGGATGACTTGCTTCCACATTAAAAATGAGTTCTCAGGTGATTGATGAGTCCAATGCGGGACCTACAGTCTCTGTCACAGGTGGGGCAGACGGTGGTTGAAGGGGCGGATAGGTGGGGTGCTTGGGCTGACGTGCGCTCCTTGTGCTGCCTGCGCTTGGCTTCTGCTTGCTCCCGGCGAAGAGACTCGAGGTGTTCGGCGCCTTCCCGGATGCTTCTCCTCCACTTTGTGCGGTCTTGGGCCAGGGATTCCCAGGTGTCAGTGGGGATGTTACACATTTTCAAGGAGGCTTTGAGGGTGTCCTTGAAGCGTTTCCTCTGCCCACCTGGGGCTCTCTTGCCGTGCCGGAGCTCCGAGTAGAGCACTTGTTTTGGGAGTCTCGTATTGGGCATGCGGACAATGTGACCCATCCATCGGAGCTGATCGAGCGTGGTCAAAGCTTCGATGCTGGGGATGTTGGCCTGAGCAAGAACACTGATGTTGGTGCGCCTATCCTGCCAATGGATTTGCAGGATCTTGCGGAGGCAGCGTTGGTGGTACCTCTCCAGTGCTTTGAGGTGCCTGCTGTACATGGTCGGTGTCCCTGAGGCATACAGCAGGGTGGGTATCACTGCTGCTCTGTAGACCATGAGCTTAGTGCTGGGTTTGAGGTCCTGGTCTTCAAACACTCTCTTCCTCAGGCGACCGAAGGCTGTACTGGAACACTGAAGGCGCTGTTTGACTTCGTCGTCGACGTCTGCCCTTGTTGACAGTAGGCTCCCGAGGTATGGAAAGTGGTCCACGTTGTCCAAGGCCTTGTCGTGGATTTTGATAATCGGGGGGCAGAACTGTGTGGCGGGGGCAGGTTGGTAGAGGACGTTTGTCTTACGGATGTTTAGTGTAAGGCCCATGCTCTCGTACGCTTCGGTGAAGGTGTTGATGATGGTTTGGAGTTCGACCTCCGAGTGAGCGCAGGCGCAAGTGTCATCTGCATACTGTAATTTGACGACAGAGGATGGGACGGCCTTGGATCTGGACTGGAGGCGACGGAGGTTGAACAGTTTCCCGTTTGTTCTGTAAATTAGTTCCACTCAATTCACAATTCACAATTCAAATCGCTTTATTGGCATGATAAGTTACATCTTATGTTGCCAAAGCATCAAAATACATTTATGGTTGAGCACATAAACGCAGTTCTATTCATACAGTGTATAAACAGGTATATCCCTGAGTGTACAAACACACATTCGCATTGTCCATATATATTCATTTCCTAGTTTACTGGTTGTCCCTCTGTTCATGGCAAGCTGCAACACAGTGTGCCGCCAGTGCCACACAGCCTCTCTCCTCTCCCAGTAGGAATGGGAGTCCCTGGTCGTCATCCAGACCTCCGAACTCAGGGCATATTTGTGAGAATTTTTGGCAGAAATTCTCCCTGATGTCCTGATAATTTCCACAGGCTGTGAGGAAGTGCATCTCTGTCTCCACTACTCCCTGACTGCAGTGAGAGCATATCCTGTCTTCTCTTGGCAGCCTGGTCTGCCTGTGTCTGCCTTTTTCGATCGCTAGGCTATGTTCGCTAAGTCTGTACCTTGTCAAGGTTCTTCTCAGTTTGTTATCCTTTACCATGGTCAGGTAATCAGCTATGTTGTATTGTCTGTTTAGGGCCAAGTAGCAATTGAGTTTGCTTTGGGTTTTTGTTGTTTCTGCCCAATATGTCAGATATTTTTCCTTTTGCTTAGCGACGATTGTGTTGGGTCGAATTCTTTGTGTTACCCTGTCACTGTCCTGGGGCTGGTTATTGTTAGTATTGTTAGTAGTTACTTCACTGAGTCCCAGGACTAGTTGACTGAGGGTATTCTTCTTTATGGTCAGCTCTTGGCATTTCAGGGCGTCGTAGTGATAGCATTGGGGGTTGCTCATTTGTAGGTGATTCCAAAATTTGGTGGCTCTTTTTTGGATAGTGATTATTAATGGATATTGGCCTAGTTCCGCCCTGCATGCATTGTTTACTGTTTTCCTTTGAGTCCGGAGGATACTTTTACAGAATTCTGCATGTAGGATCTCAATTGGGTGTTTGTCCCATTTTGCGAATTCTTGTTGAGTTAGCGGTCCCCATACCTCACTGCCATAGAGTGCAATTGGTTCAATTACTGATTTGAAAATTTTGAGCCAAATGCTAATTGGGATTTCTATTTGGATTGATTTTTTGATGGCATAGAAAGCCCTTCTTGCTTTCTCTTTCAGTTCATTCACAGCCAGTTTGAAGTTTCCCGTAGAACTGATTTTTAAGCCCAAGTATGTGTAGTTAGTGGTTTGTTCAATTTTGGTTGTTCCTACTGTGAAATTTATTTTGGGTCCCTGATGTTTGGATCTTTGCTGGAACACAAGGACTTTGGTTTTTTGGGGATTTATTGTCAGGGCCCAAGTCTGGCAGTACGACTCCAGCAGGTCCAGGTTCTGCTGTAGACCCTCTTTAGTTGGTGACAGCAGAACCAGGTCGTCTGCATAGAGGAGGAATTTAACCTTGGATTCATATAGGGTGAGGCCGGGTGCTGTAGATTGTTCAAGTAGTTTTGCCAATCCATTTATGTAAATATTAAAGAGTGTCGGTGAGATTGGCGAGCCCTGCGTCACCCCCCGCCCCTGTGGGAAGTATTTTGTTTGTTTGTCTCCAATTTTAACTGCACATTTGTTGTTTGTATACATTGATTTAATTACATCATATGTTTTCCCTCCTACCCCGCTTTCGATAAGTTTCAGGAATAAACCGTCATGCCAGATGGAGTCGAAAGCCTTCTGGAAATCTACAAAGCATGCGTAGATTTTGCTTTTGTTATGGTGAACGTGTTTGTCAATTAGGGTCTGTAGGGTGAAGATATGATCGGATGTTCTATAGTTTGGCAGGAATCCAATTTGGCTTTTACTCAAGACATTGTGCTCCTCAAGGAAGTTTATAAGTCTTTTGTTTATGATGCTACAGAATACCTTCCCCAGGTTACTGTTTACACAGATGCCTCGATAGTTGTTTGGGTCGATTTTGTCCCCACTTTTGTATATGGGCGTTATGAGTCCTTTGTTCCAGATATCAGGGAAATAACCGACACTCAGAACCAAGTTGAAGAGTTTTAGGATAGCCAGTTTCATTTTGTTGTCTGTGTGTTTAATCATCTCGTTTAGTATGCCGTCTGTCCCGCAAGCTTTTCCTGGTCGCAGGTCCTTGAGTTTTTCAAGAAGTTCTTTTTCTGTTATTATGGCGTCTAGCGGGTTTTGGTTATCTTTTATGGCCATTTCTAGCTTTTCCAGTTTTTTGCATATTTGGTGTTGCTCTGGTCTTAGTGTGTTTTCCTGGTATAATTTTTCAAAGTGGTTTACCCATGTGTCCCCATTTTGAATGGCCAAATCGTCGTGTTGTTTTTTGTGTAGTGTTTTCAAGTTTTCCCAGAAACAATTGGAATCAATGGATTCCTCCATGGAGCTGAGTGTATTCTTAATATATTGCTCTTTTTTGGTTCTGAGTGTGTTTCTGTATTGTGTTAGTGTCTGACAATAAGTAAGGCGTAATTCCTCGTTTTCTGGATGTCTGTGTTTTTGGTTTGATATTTTTCTAAGTTTTTTCCTCATGTTATGGCAATCTCGGTCAAACCATTTTTCATAGTTTTTTGTTTTGGGTTTGTTCTTGCGAGCTTTCAAGTTTGCATTTGTTGCCAAATTATCAAAAATATTGTTTAGTTTAATAACTGCCCGGTTTACGCCTTCTTTATTGTGAGTGTATATGTTATCCAGAAAGGTGTCTAAGAGAGCTTGAGTTGATGCATTGCTAATTGTTTTCTGGTATTTTTCCGTGTCGTTTTTGGCCCATCTGTACGATTTTTTGGTGTTGTACAGTTTACTGGGTTGTGTTTCTATGTTGTTTGTTTCTGTCTTTTTGAGGAACATAGTAATTTGACTGTGATCTGACAGTGTTGTTTGTGGTTTGACTGTGAATGCTCTGAAAGAGGATGGGTCTAAGTCTGTAATCATATAGTCTACAGTGCTGCAGCCAAGAGGTGAGCAATAGGTCGATCTTCCTAGGAGGTCTCCTATGAACCTACCATTGACAATGTACAGACCCAGGTTTCGACAGAGCTGTAGTAGCTGTTTTCCGTTGGTATTTGACTGCTTGTCGCAGTTATGCCTGTATGGAAGGGAAGGGATGTCAAAGTGGTTATTCCCGAAAACGTAATTGTTTCCCTGATTATTGGTGAAGTCTGGTTCTTCGCCCGTTCTTGAATTGAGGTCCCCACAGATCAACATGTTCCCCTGGGCCTGGTATTGGATAATTTCCCCCTCCATGTTGGAGAAGGTGTCCTCTTTAAAGTACGGGGAGTCGATTGGGGGGATATAAAGTGCGCAAATGTAAACATCTTGGGTGTTTGAGATAATCTCCCTCTCAAGTTTGAGCCACATATGGTTTTCGCCCTTTTTTATAAATTTGATGTAATTCTTAAGTTCTGTTTTAAACCAGATCAGTATGCCTCCGGAGTCTCTGCCTTGGGTTACACTTGGTAATTTATTGGAGGGGACCACCAGCTCAGTGTACCCTTGGGGACAGCCAGTGTGTCCTTTTCCTTTATACCAAGTTTCCTGTAAAATGATAATATCTAGGTCTTTAGTTTCATCTATGAACTCTGGGGTCCTACTCTTCACGTCTCGCACTGAAGAGCGTAGACCTTGGATATTCCAGGTCGAAATATATAAGGATTTCATGTTAAGTTTGATCTTTTACTATGATAGGTTAAAGAGTGGTGCGTGTTTGTCGTGTCTAAGTGTGGGAAAAAAAAGATCACTTCAGTTGTCTATAAAAGTTAATACAATTTGGTTACAGTTCTTTCTATTAATTAGTCCTTGATCCATAAGGCGGAAGTAGATGCTGCTGCACATCTGCTTATTGTCTCTTAATGGATTGTTTCTGTCTGAGGTATTGCGTACGTCCTGTGCATCTCTCCCTCTGTCTGGCTGGGAGCGGTCCTATTCCCCTGTGGGACAGGAGTGGTGCAGGTCTGATATTGTTGTTTTGCATGGGGATCCTCTCTGGTCTCGGTTGGTGTGTTGGTGGTCTTTGTAGTGTTCCTGATATGTACCCCGCTGATCTCTGGTGGTCGGGGGGGGGGTCCTCTTGGAGTCTGGGTATGGACCCGGTTAAAAGCGACGTCCTTCAGGGCTTTGGCAAAGATCGATATTCTTTGCCTTTGGATGTGGACGTGGTCGTAAAGACATTCCTCATCGAGGGTGGGGTGTTGGGCCAGGTGTACGTTGTGGTTTGATTCGCAGTCTCTTGCTATGCTGGCATTTATCTCATGAATTGTGTTGTTGTTGAAGTCTGTTCTCGGCAATATTGTGGAAACAGTGATTCTAGTGTTTGGAAATGTACTGCTTGCCTTCCTAATCATTGCTCTGAGCGATGTTGCTACCTCTTTCTGTTGGGCCTTTAGGTCATTTGTGCCCGTGTGTATTATTATGTGTTGGGGGGAGCCTAATCTGGCTTTGGTCAGCCATCCCATGGCTCTGTTTGTTGTTGGGCACCAGATCTTTTCTACTTTACTTCCAGGGAAAAGCTTTTTCTCCCATAGAAATTTCCCATTTGAGTCTATGAGTATTACGACGTCAGCCTTGTTTGTGTTTACTGTCTGGTGGCTTTCGCTTGGACTCATTGTGTGTGTGCTGGGCTGGGGTGTCTGGTGTGTGCGTATCTCTTGTTGGTGCGATGACGCAGCCTTGCTTGACCCCGGTTCGTACGTGAATTGGGTCTGTGGTGAAACCGTTGGTCAGGATCACGGCTTGCATGTCGTCGTGAAGCAGGCGGAGGATGGTGACAAACTTTTGAGGGCAGTCTTCGATACTTAACTCCTGACAGCTGACAGAACATTTGTGTCAAGCAAATTATTCGCTTGATAGTCATTTGCTTTCTATAATCGCGACCAGTCATGTAGGACAATGGGCCACTGGGGAAAAAAAATGGTTCAGCGATCAATGGAATCTCATTTGCGTAATACATTCAGGTTTGGAGTGTGGGATTAATTTCCTGCTCTGCTCTCTCCCCAGAGCTACATCAGTCAACGTTCTGGCAAGCACATTAAAAAAAAAAATATTTTGGCACGCAGCTGAAGTACTTTATTATGTCTGGGATACATTGGCTCTCTAAATATTATATTTTAATATCAACAGGTCAGGCAGGAACGTAGCAGGAAGTGTGTCCCTGTTGCCAGCTGTTAGCAGGTGGCTGGCATCCTGTAACTCATATTGTGGTAATTAGAGTGCTAACCAGTCCCTGACTTAGAAACTTAAACCAGTTCTTTCTGTCAGTTATTAAAATAAAATATTAACAAACCTCTCCTCCTCTCGAGCAAACTCTCCTCCTTTAAGAGGCTGCTTAAAACCTACCTCTTTGACCAAGCGTTTGGTCACCTGTGCTAATGACTCCCTCTTTGGCTCAGTCCCAATTTATGTCTGCTTACGCTCCTGTGGACCGCCTTGATATGTTTTAGGCTTGCATTTCTATAGCACCTTTCACAACCTCAGGACGCCCCCAAAGCACTTTGCAGCCAATTAAATACTTTTTGAGGTGTCGTGACTGCTGCAATGTAGGAAACACGGCAGCCAATTTGCGCACAGCAAGCTCCCACAAACAGCAATGTGATAACGACCAGGTAATCTGTTTGTAGTGATGTTGGTTGAGTGATAAATATTGGCCAGGGCACCGAGGATAACTCCCACTGCTCTTCTGATGAGAGAGCAGACGAGGCTCCTCCTGGCTTTTGTACTCTCTGCCTCTATTTACAAAGCCCAGGATCCCATATGTTTTATTAACAGCTTTGTTACCCTGTCCTGCCACCTTCAAAGATTTGTGCACAAGCACCCCCAGGTCGCTCTGTTCTTGCACCCCCGTGAGCAACACTGCCCATCCCTTGTTGCCCCGAGGGCATTAATAGTCACACATAGGCTAGACTGGTTGGGATAGCAGGTTCCCATCCCTTATCTGAGGAAGGATGTTCTTGCCATGGAGAGAGTGCAGCGAAGATTCACCAGGCTGATACCTGGGATGGCAGGAATGACGTATGAGGAGAGATTGTGTCGATTGGGATTATACTCACTGGAGTTTAGAAGAATGAGAGGGGGTCTCATCGAAACTTATAAAATTCTAACAGGACTAGACAGACTAGATGCTGGAAGGATGTTCCCGATGGTCGGGGAGTCCAGAACCAGGGGTCACAGTCTAAGGATAAGGGGTAGGCCATTTAGGACAGAAATGAGGAGGAATTTCTTCACCCAGAGAGTGGTGAACCTGTGGAATTCTCTACCACAGAAGGCAGTAGAGGCCAATTCATTAAATATATTCAAGAAGGAGTTGGATATATTTCTTAAGGCTAAAGGGATCAAGGGATATGGGGAGAAGGCAGGTACAGGGTACTGAATTTGGATGATCAGCCATGATCTCATTGAATGGCGGAGCAGGCTCGAGGGGCCGAATGGCCTACTCCTGCTCCTATCTTCTATGTTTCTATGTTTCTATGTAAAGGGCATTAGTGAACCAGTTGTTTTTCTTTTACAACAATAGTACGATCGTTTTTCTTTTAGTTTCAGCCACAAATTAACTTTAGATTGATTTTCAATTCAATTTCACAACTTGTCGTGGATTATGAACTCACAATCTCCTGAGTTGCGAGTCCGATACAGTAATCAGCAGGTTACCATACTCCAGCTCTGTAATGTTCTCAAAATTCCCACATTCCCCCAAGGTTATTAATAAAAGGGACCCTGTATGGATAATTTTTAAAAAAGAGTACCCAAAAGATGGCGTCCACACCTCGTGACCCAAAAGCCTGTAAGATTTTAAAAGCTTGGACTCTGTAGCACAAACAGGCAGCTTTGGGAAATCAAAACTTAAAATGCATTTCTGTGAAAAGGATTTTGGCCTAGAAATTCAGTATAGCCACGTTTGGGGCGCTACAGCCGGGCGTTCGCTA
The DNA here is from genome assembly GCF_052327205.1 of Somniosus microcephalus. Taxonomy (NCBI): domain Eukaryota; kingdom Metazoa; phylum Chordata; class Chondrichthyes; order Squaliformes; family Somniosidae; genus Somniosus; species Somniosus microcephalus. Next base: position 365,214,767 of record NC_140988.1, read on the forward strand.
AATTTTGCGCCCGGCGCAACTGAGCGCCACCTTCACCGATATTCAGTTGCATCGCCCCAAGAGGTTGCTGCTGCGCTAAAGCAGGCGATGCACGACTATCATAAGGCGCTAAGCCGGCGAGCCGGGGCGCTACCGCCGAGGGCGGGCGCAGCGCAGGTGTGGCGAGTTGCTGATTGAAGGCAGACACGCTGGCGCTGGTCAGCTCTTAAAGGGGGAGGGTGGATGTGTTTGGCAGCTACGCCCTGCACACTGCAGCCCTGAAGCAAGGCCTGACCACTGCTGCTTGGACTGCTCAACGCCCAGGACAATGGAGAAGGCCAGGGAGAGAGCGCAGCGCTTCAGCGAGGGTGCACTAAAGGTACTGGTTGGCGTGGTGGAGCGCAGGCGCCTTGTCCTCTTCCCGGATAGTGGCAGGAGGCCGCTGCCCAACGAGTATCGAAAAGCCTGGAGGGAGGTGGCAAACAGGGTGACCTCCAACAGCGTGGTTGGCAGGACTCCTGTCCAATGCAGAAAAAAGTTCAACGACCTCACTCGTGTTGTCAGGGTGAGTACCCTTTCCAGTATCCTCCTCATCCCTGCATGTGCACCTCACTTTATGGCCAAAGGGACCTGAAAGCCCCAATGCCCAGCCCTCATCCAACAGCTATGGGACTGTCATGAAAATCACTTGCACATTCAGTACTTTACACACTGTCAGGGCTATTCCACCATGGGAGGCAGTGCAGGCAAGATCAGGGCTTCACACTGTCAGGGCTATTCCACCATGGGAGGCAGTGCAGGCAAGATCAGGGCTTCACACTGTCAGGGCTATTCCACCATGGGAGGCAGTGCAGGCAAGATCAGGGCTTCACACTGTCAGGGCTATTCCACCATGGGAGGCAGTGCAGGCAAGATCAGGGCTTGACACTGTACTTAGAGGCCATCCTTTCTCTTGCAGGGCAAGCTGGCCCACAACCAAAGGCAGCAGTGACAGACCGGGGAGGCCGTCCTGACCTTAAACAGCTCAGCGACCTGGAGCAGCGTGTGGAGCGCATTATGTCAGTCCGGCTGATTGGCCCCGTCGCCAGTGGAGATGCCGACCCTGTTCTGGGCCCCAATGGTAAGGGCATCACCTTTTTGACCTCTCTCTTTCCACTTGCGCCTCACACCAGCATCCTTTGCCACTATCAAACCAATGCAGTGCATAGCAGCAACTCTTGTGCCTCCCTGCTTTCAGATGCTGAATCGCCAGGTGAGGAGGCGGGCCCTCAAGCTGGCACTGTGTCTGAATCGGAAATCCAGGAGGAGGAAGAGGAAGCCGGCCCATCAGTGACACCCTCAGCCGAGGCAGCCCATGGCCATGATGGTGACACGTCTTCCCTGGAGGGGAGCAGGGGGGAAGGGTCTGAGGGGAGTGAAGCTCCAGGGCCCAGCGGGCTGCAGCAACGCGGGAGGGGTGGGGAAGCTCAGCGGCCTTCTCCCCGGAGGGTGAGTGCGGCCTCCAGTCCTGCTACGGTGAGCGCAGAGGAGGTACGGCTCCTTGCTGAAATGGGCGCCCAGGCTGAGCGCAGGCACACTGAGCTCATGGCTGCAGTGGCAAGGATGCCTGACTCCATAGAGTCACTGGCAAGGAGTGTACAGGAATTCAGGGCAGCACAGGCCAGGAGTCTGCAAGAATTCAGTGCAGCACAGGCCAGGAGTCTGCAGGACTTCGCGGCAGCACAGGCTAGGAGTCAGCAGGACTTCGTTGCATCACAGGCGGCTTCCAGCCAAGTGCTCAGTCATGCCGTGCATTCACTGGCTGGTGTCATGCAGACACAGACCAGGGCCACACAGGCACTAACTGCTGCCACTCTCGCTGGAGCGGCCAGGCATCGCCGCGGCACTCGCCATGCCGCAGCAGCCCAGCTGTCTGTGCTTCAGCAGATTGCTGCACATGCTGCAGTGCTGGCCCGTGCGAGTGCCATTGTATCAGCCGACCAGGGAGTACCTGTGCTCTGTCAGGTTGGCAGCATTCCTGCAGCCAACACTGTCACTCCTCCACTGCAGCTGTCACCACCCGTAGGACAGACTGCTGCCGCCGAAGCAGAGTTGGAGCAGTCAGCAGCCGGCCCCTCCAGGCCCAGAGCTGGTCCAGGCCGACCCCCAAGGGCATCTGCCGTCTCACCATCTGACCCTCAGCAGCCTTCCCCCAGCCTTGCTGCAGCCACTGGGGTCCCATTGAGGAGGAGCTGCAGGGCGGGAAGGGGCCACTCGCGGAAGCGAGACAGATCACCCTCGCAGAGGAAAAAGTAGAAGGTGTGGCCAAATGATTTTTTGATATATGAGACCGAGGGTTTTTTTGTATATGAAGGCCGAGACTGTTGTGTTCTTTTATATATGAAGGCCGAGACTGTTGTGTTTGTTTTTTTATGAAGGCCGAGACTGTTGTGTTCTTTTATATATGAAGGCCGAGACTGTTGTGTTTGTTTTTTATAAAGGCCGAGATTCATGGTCAAAGTTGTTTAACTGCTTTTTGCATTTTCTGAAGGTTGTGAGAGCCAGTTATGTCTCTGACTGTTTTTTGGGGGGTTTCTCTGAAATAGTTTGTCATGCGGGAAGGGCACAGAGTTTGCTCAGTAAAATATTTTCTTTAATCGCATTGTCCATGTTTGCTTTCGGAAGTTTTTGTTGCCTTGACCGGCTGAGGGCTTGCGGAGCGGCTACATTCATCTTCTTTCATTGGCACAAGCCATTCCCTGAGAGGGGGCCTAGCACCGAGTTGCAATAAGCCGGCGACGGATGGCCCTTGCACTTTGTGCCTCCCTCCCGTGCTGGTGCTCCTCATCCTCCTCCTCCTCCTCTGGTGGTCCTCCAATGTCTGCTGGCTGTGGCTGAGTCCTGTGGATAGCAAGGTTGTGCAGCATGCAGCACACTACAATGAAATGGGAGACTCACTCAGGCGAGTACTGTAGGGCTCCCCCAGAACGATCCAGACAGCGGAACCGTTGCTTGAGCACGCCGATTGTGTGCTCAGTGATGTTCCTGGTTGCTTGATGGCTGTCATTGAATCGCTCTTCATCAGGGGTGCTGGGCGCACGGAGCGGGGTCATCAGCCAGGTGCACAAAGGATAGCCTTTGTCCCTGAGAAGCCATCCTCGTGGGTGAGCCTGTGCTTCGAAAATGTCTGCCACAGAAGTCTGGCGCAGGATGAAGGCATCGTGGCTGCTGCCTGGAAAGCGGGCATTGACAGCTAGTATGCGCTGCCTGTGGTCACACACCAACTGCACGTTGAGCGAATGGTAGCCCTTCCGGTTGCGGTAATCCTCGGCATTCTGTAGAGGTGCCCGCAAAGCCACATGCGTGCAGTCAATGGCGCCCTGGACCATGGGGAAGCCCACTAATGCTGCAAATCCCATTGCACGCTCTTGCTGCTTGTCCAGGGTCATGGGGAAGGAGATGAACTGACGTCTCCTTCTGAAAAGGGTATTGGTCACCTGGCGGATGCAGCAATGTACCGCGAACTGGGAGATGTTGGCAATGTCCACAGTGGCGGATTGGAAGGAGCCGGTGGCATAGAAGCTGAGAGCTACCGTCACCTTCACTGCCACCGACAGAGATGTCCTGCTCCTCAGCTGTGGCTGCAGATCTCTGCGAAGCAGGTGGCAGATCTCAGTGACCACCTCCCTTCTGAATCGCAGCCTCCGAACACACTGCTCCTCAGACATGTTCAGATGTGAGAACTGCTGGCAGTATACCCTGAGTGGGTAAGGCCTCCTGTGCCGACGCCTGTTGGCCCTTCTCCGTCTGGCCATGACTGGCACTCTCTCACGGCATCTCTGAGCCCTTTGAATGCAATGCAGTAAGCCAATGTTTCCACCCATTGCTGCCCCCATTATATGTTTCGAATCAAGGCTATGGCACTGAAAGTTAAATCCAAGTGCAAAGCTCTGGCCTGAAGCCACAAGTACCTGTGCGAGCATTGAGTCAAACCAGAAAGCTCTCTCCCTTTGTCTCTCTCCAAATATCCGTCTCTCACAGAGAAGGAGTGGAACAAAATGGCAGCCACTTATACTGCAGGAGGAGTCCCCTTTAATTAGCGCCCCCTGCGCCCCGCAGCGACTGGGAACCGTTCCCCTCTACCAGTCGCTGGGGGCGCCAGGCGCACATAAGGGCGGCGCCACTAAAGTTCCGGTTCGGGGCGCACCAAGGGCGTTGCACCATGAAATGACATCAGGATCTGCGCGCGCAGCTGAGCGGGCACAGCGGTTTTGCATCACCGCTAAATTTTAAGTGAAGTTCGCGAGAGGCGCAGATTGCGCCGCGACCGGCTGCTAGCTGCTTAGCGCCCCACTTCTCCTCCTCCTAAGGCGCTAGCGAATGGCGCTAACAATTGAATTTCTAGGCCTTTGTGTTTGAAAAGCCAGACAGCTAGGCAAACATTGAATATGCATTGCGTCAGATCGCAACAGATCAGCCCAGTTAGGCCTAAGCATAAGGCCATTAGTTTGTCCGCATAAATAACTGGAAGCAGCTCAAGGGAGCCACCAAGGCTGGACAAGCCGATTAAAGTGCATTAATGACAATAAAACGCGGACATCGGGGCCATTAGGTGCGATAAACGGCCATCTAAAGCCAGTTAATTTAGATTGGTATAATCATTTAAAACAGCCTGCCAAAAGTTGGACAATAGACTGACCTGATTTGGCGCGCAGATAAGTGTTTTTAATGGGAGCATAATTATAGGCCCATTGGTAGCCACGTTGCTCGCTCTCTCTTCCTCCTGCGCTTGCTACCTAGCCACTGCCCGTGGCTTCCCCAAATCCATCAGGGACGCCGGCACAGCACCAGGCGAACGCGGGCAGACCAGGCCAGGCCAGACGAGACGAGACGAGACGAGACGAGATGAAATAAGACGAGATGATTTAGGTAAGACGAGATGATTTCGAAGAAGATTGAAGAACGCTTCGAATAATCGGGCCTTCAATCCAGACGGCCGACGACTATCTTCATGCAACATTCAAACGCCACCTGAAGAAGAAGAACCATCATCCCTGCGAGGTAAAGTACCCAAGCAAAGACTTTAATCTCGGGGTACTTTACCGGGACGATGCCCTTGCCGCGCCCTGAGACCACATGATGACGGCAGGCCCCAGAGAGCACAAAGAGCGAACGCACAAAACCTCACAATCGTTATAACTCAGCAGATTTTGACTTGGTGAGCATGAATTCCTGGCCCCTCTTAGCTTAATCTAGTTAGGTATTATAGGTGGGATAAGGGTTAAGGGATTTTATTAATGTGTGTTGTTCCCTCGATGTGCCGTGTGTTCCCCATTCCCATTTAAGTATATTCTTTTGATAAGCTTGTAACTAAATTAACAATGGCGGCGCGCATGGACGCAGCGGCTTTGTCTCTCCCGAGGCTGTGCGTTTTTACCTTCTTCCTGTATCTCTTGACTCTGCTCACGTGGGAATTGAGGGCGGACCTGCTGTACAGCCAGCAGATGCTCCTCGATATCGGGGTCGATTGCGTGCGGCTCACACTCGGCGCCGTCGATCTGCCTCCCGACATCGCTCGATCCCCGGGACTAGCGTGGCGTCCTCCCCCAGCCGGAAGTCGGCGCAGACCGCGCAGAGAGCGCAAACAGAAGCGGGGCAAGAGGGCTGGAATCCACAACAGGTTAAAGAGGGCCCCACACAAACCCACCCTCCCAAGTATTTTCCTGGCCAATGTTAGGTCACTGGAAAATAAAATGGATGAGATCAAACTTGATCTCTCCTCACAGAAAAGGACAAAGGAATGCTGCGCCATGATCTTCACAGAGACCTGGTTGAACAACGGCATCCTTGACACCACCATCCAGCTAGAAGGACGCACGGTCTTCCGCGCCGACAGAACTGCAGACTCCGGTAAGAGCAAGGGAGGCGGCTTGTGCATTTACACTAACAATGCCTGGTGCACTAACACGGACATAATCGATAGATCCTGTTCTGCTGATTTGGAATTCCTCATGGTAAGGTGCAGACCTTTCTACCTGCCTCGGGAATTCACGGCTGTTATCATCACTGCGGTTTACATCCCACCACATGCTAATGCCAAACTAGCACTGAAGGACCTCCACAGGGCCATCAGCGAACAACAAACTGCGCACCCAGACGGTGCCTTTATCGTCGCGGGGGACTTCAATCACATAAACCTAAAATCTGTACTCCCGAAATTCCATCAGAATGTTTCCTGCCCCACAAGAGGGGAGAACACACTGGATCAAGTCTACACGAGCATTGTAGATGCTTATAAGACCATTCCCTGCCCCTACCTTGGGAGGTCTGACCACCTCTCCTTGTTTCTAGCCCCGGCATACAAACCGCTCATCAAAAGAGTGAAAACATCAGTAAGATCAGTGAAAGTATGGCCAGAGGGGGCAGTCTCAGAGCTTCAGGATTGCTTTGAACGCACTGTTTGCCCATACTGACATCGAGGAATACGCATCCACAGTGCTATTCTACATCAACAGTTGCGTCGAGGTCGTCACGACCCATAAAAATATCAGGTCATATCCCAACCAGAAACCCTGGATGAACGGGGAGGTCTGCTCGCTGTTGAAAGCACGTGACGTAGCATTTAAATCTGGCGACGCGGCGGCTTACAGTGCAGCTAGGACCAACCTAAAAAAGGGTATCAGGACTGCCAAAAGAAAATAGACACTGCGGATTGAGGATCACTTCCACAACAACTCGGACCCCCGGCGTATGTGGCAAGGCATCCAGTCTATCACTGACTACAAGAGTAAAAACACCAGCCCCCCGGTCAGCGATGCCTCCCTTCCGGAGGAGCTTAACAACTTCTACGCTCGCTTTGACAGGGACAACAGGGAGCCGGCCACCAAAGCCTTGCCACCCCCGGAAGACCAGGTGCTCACTCTGTCGACCTCCGACGTAAGGGGTGTTCTACGCGGAGTGAACACACGTAAGGCTGCTGGACCTGATAGCATCCCTGGACGGGTACTCAAAGAATGTGCTGATCAGCTAGCTGGTGTCTTCACCGCCATCTTCAATCTGTCATTGGCCCAGGCAGTAGTCCCTACATGCTTTAAGACCGCCACCATTATTCCTGTGCCAAAGCAAACGGCTGTGACGTGTCTGAACGACTATCGACCTGTCGCACTCACACCCATCATAATGAAGTGTTTCGAGAGACTGGTCCTGGCTCACATCAAAGCCAGTGTTCCCGCCTCTCTTGACCAACACCAGTTTGCCTATCGCGCAAACAGATCAACGGAGGATGCAATCACAACTACTCTTCATTCTGCACTGAAACACTTAGATGGTAAAAGAGACCTACATCAGAATGCTGTTCATAGACTACAGCTCAGCATTCAACACCATCGTCCCCAACAAGCTGGCCACCAAACTCCATACTCTTGGCCTGAACACTTCCCTTTGCAACTGGACCCTGGACTTTCTAACTAACAGACCCCAGTCTGTCAAATTAGGTAGCTACACCTCCCCCCACCGATCCTGAACACGGGGGCCCCACAAGGTTGTGTGCTGAGCCCCCTCCTCTACTCCCTCTTCACCCACGACTGTGTAGCTGTTCATGGTTCCAACACCATCATCAAGTTTGCAGATGATACCATGGTGCTAGGCCAGATCACCAACAACGATGAGTCAGCCGACAGGGAGAAGGTCCAGTACCTCGTGAAGTGGTGCGCCGACAACAACCTGGCCCTTAACATCAAGAAAACCAAGGAAATCATTGTGGACTTCAGGAAGTCTAAAGGTGGAAGACACACCCCCATCCACATCCAAGGGGCTGTGGTGGAAAGGGTGGGCAGCTTTAAGTTCCTCGGAGTCCACATCACGGAATACCTCTCCTGGTCCCTCAATACCTCCTCTTTGGTGAAGAAGGCCCAGCAGCGCCTATATTTCCTAAGGAGGCTGAAGGGATGCAACCTGTCACCCCGGATCCTCTCTAACTTTTACCGCTGCACAATAGAGAGCATCCTGACGAACTGTATCACAGTGTGGTATAGCAGCTGTACCTCCTATGACCGGAAAGCCCTGCAGCGGGTAGTCAAAACTGCCCAACGCATTACCGGCACCCGGCTACCGACCATTGAGAACATCTACCAGAAACGCTGTCTACGGAGGTCATTGACCATCATCAAAGACCCTACCCACCCCAGCCACAGTTTGTTCGCCCCCCTGCCATCTGGGAGACGCTACAGATGCATTCGCACCCGCACGACCAGGTTTAGGAACAGCTTCTTTCCCAGGGCTGTCATCCTACTGAACTCTGCTAATAAAAGCCTGCACATCTGTCAATGCACTTTATTATGTTTATAAGAACATAAGAACATAAGAAATAGGAGCAGGAGTAGGCCAATCGGCCCCTCGAGCCTGCTCCACCATTCAATAAGATCATGGCTGATCTGATCCTAACCTCAAATCTTCTATCACTGTGCACCCACCCGAACCCATGTGATCTCCCGGGAGAGGCGAAAAACCAGATAAAGACCCAATGGCCAATTTGGGAGAAAAAAATCTGGGAAATTCCTCTCCGACCCATCTAGGCGATCGAAATTCTTCCAGGAGATCACTCTGTCCCTATATTTTCTACAGTACTTACCTTCTGTAAAGGCGATCTCCACCCCAGCCAGGAACAGGAATAAAACCATCTCCTGAAACCTAACACAGAATTAGAACACAGTAGGAGCAGAACCAGGCTACACGGCCCCTGGGCCCACTCCACTACCCACAGGGCCATGACCATTCCGAACCTAGACTCATGTCCAATTTCCTGCCCGCTCCCCATAACCCTTAATTCCCTTTACTTCTAGGAAACTATTCCCTTTACTTCTAGGAAACTATCTATTTCTGTTTTAAATTTATTTAATGATGTAGCTTCCACAGCTTTCTGGGGCAACAAATTCCACAAACCTACCACCCTCTGAGTGAAGAAGTTTCTCCTCATCTCAGTTTTGAAAGAGCAGCCCCTTACTTTAAGATTATGCCCCCTAGTTCTAGTTTCACCCATCATTGGGAACATCCTCACCGCATCCACCCGATCAAGCCCCTTCACAATCTTATATGTTTCAATAAGATCGCCTCTCATTCTTCTGAACTCCAATGAGTAGAGTCCCAATCTACTCAACCTCTCCTCATATGACCACCCCCTCATCCCCGGGATTAACCGAGTGAACCTTCTTTGTACTGACTCGAGAGCAAGTATGTCTTTTCTTAAGTATGGACACCAAAACTGTATGCAGTATTCCAGGTGCGGTCTCACCAATACCTTGTACAACTGCAGCAATACCTCCCTGTTTTTATATTCCATCCCCCTAGCAATAAAAGCCAACATTCCATTGGCCTTCTTGATCACTTGCTGCACCTGCATACTAACCTTTTGAGTTTCGTGCACCAGGACCCCCAGATCCCTTTGTACTACAGTACTTTCCAGTTTCTTGCCATTAAAATAATAACTTGCTCTATGATTTTTCCTGCCAAAGTGCATAACCTCACACTTTCCAGTATTGTATTCCATCTGCCAAATCTCTGCCCACTTACTTAGCCTGTCTATGTCCCTTTGCAGGTTTTTTATGTCCTCCTCACTCACTACTTTCCGTCCCATCTTTGTATCATCTGCAAACTTTGATATGTTACACTCGGTCCCCTCCTCCAAATCGTTAATATAGATTGTAAAGAGTTGGGGACCCAGCACTGACCCCTGCGGAACACCACTAGTTACTGGTTGCCAATCTGAGAAGGAGCCATTTATCCCAACTCTCTGCTTTCTGTTAGAGAGCCAATCCTCCACCCACGCCAGAATATTACCCCCAATCCCGTGATTTTTTTATCTTGAGCAATAATCTTTTGTGTGGCACCTTGTCAAATGCCTTTTGGAAGTCTAAATACACTACGTCCACTGGTTCCCCTTTATCCACCCTGTATGTTACTTTCTCAAAAAACTCCAGCAAATTTGTCAAACATGACTTCCCCTTCATGAAACCATGTTGAGTTTGTCCTATTAAATTATGTTTATCCAAATGTCCCGTTACTGTCTCCTTAATAATGGACTCTAACATTTTACCAACCACAGATGTTAGGCTAACAGGTCTATAGTTTCCAGCCTTCTGCCTACTACCCTTTTTAAATAAGGGTATTACATTAGCAGTTTTCCAATCTGCCGGGACCTTTGCTGAGTCCAGTGAGTTTTGGAAAATTATTACCAATGCATCCACAATCCCTACCGTTACTTCCCTCAAGACCCTAGGATGCAAGCCATCAGTTCCAGGGGATTTATCCGCCTTGAGTCCCATTATTTTACCAAGTACCACTTCCTTAGTGATTTTAATCGTATTTAGTTCCTCCCCCCCTAGAGCCCCCTGTTTGTCCAGTGTTGGGATATTCTTAGTGTCCTCTACTGTAAAGACTGATACAAAATAATTGTTCAGTGTTTTTGCCATCTCCATGTTTCCCACCATTAATTTCCCGGTCTCATCCTCTAAGGGACCAACATTTACTTTAGCCACCCTTTTTCTTTTTATATAACTATAGAAACTTTTACTGTCTGTTTTTATATTTTTTGCTAATTTACTTTCATAATCTATCTTCCCTTTCTTAATCAATCTTTTAGTTATTTTTTGCTGTCTTTTAAAGACTTCCCAATCTTCCATCCTCCCACTAGATTTGGCTACCTTATATGCCCTTGTTTTTAGTCGGATATTATCCTTAATTACTTTACTTAGCCACGGATGGCTATCTTTTCTTTTACACCCTTTTTTCCTCAGTGGAATATATATTTTTTGGAAGTTGTAAAATAGCTCCTTAAATGTACACCACTGATTATGTACCGTCTTACCCTTTAATCTATTTTCCCAGTCCACTCTAATCAATTCCGCTCTCATACCTTCATAGTCTCCTTTATTCAAGCGCAGCACGCTTGTTTGAGATCCAACCTTCTCACCCTCTAATTGAATATGGAACTCAACCATGTTATGGTCACTCATTCCAAGGGGATCCTTTACTAGGACATTTTTAATTAATCCTGTCTCATTACACAGGACCAAATCTAAGGTTGCTTGCCCCCTGGTCGGTTCAGTTACATACTGCTCAAGAAACCCATCCCTAATACACTCAATGAACTCATCCTCAAGGCTGCTCTGCCCAATTTGATTTGTCCAGTTAATATGATAATTAAAATCCCCCATAATTATAGCTGTTCCCTTATTACAAGCCTCAACTATTTCCTGATTAATACTCCGTCCAACAGAGTTGCAACTGTTCGGAGGCCTATAGACTACACCCACTAGTGTTTTTTTACCCTTATTATTCCTTATCTCCACCCAAACTGTTTCACTATCCTGCTCCTTTGACCCAATATCATTTCTCTGTATTATAGTGATTCCTTCCTTTATTAACATAGCCACCCCACCTCCTCTCCCTTCCTGCCTGTCCTTCCTGATTGTTAAATAACCTGGTATGTTTAATTCCCAGTCATGGTCACCCTGCAGCCATGTTTCTGTAATGGCCGCAAGATCATACCCATATGTCGTTATTTGTGCTGTTAACTCATTCATTTTGTTACGAATGCTACGTGCATTCAGATAAAGAACTTTCAAATATGTTTTGTAACACTTAGTTCCTGTTTTTTCCCTTTTTAGTACTTTACTTTTTGCTCCATACCTTCTGTCCCTTCCTGACACATTCTGTTTTTTAATTCCCCCACTGCTACCTAAGTCTATGACCTTCTCCGTTGTCATTTCTGTTATTTGCTCTCTAGAAACCGCCCCCCCACTAATTAGTTTAAAGCCCTCTCTACAGCCCTAGTTATATGATTTGCCAGGACTCTAGTCCCAGCACTGGCCAAGTGGAGTCCGTCCCAACGGAACAGCTCCCTCCTGTCCCAGTATTGGTGCCAGTGTCCCAAGAAGCAAAACCCATTTCTCCCACACCAGTCTTTGAGCCACACATTTAACTCTTTAATTTTATTTATCCTAGCCATATTCGCTCGTGGCTCAGGTAATAACCCAGAGATTATTACCCTTGAGGTTCTGTTTTTTAATTTGACCCCTAGCTGCTCATACTCCTTTAACAGAACCGTCTTCCTTGTCCTATCTACGTCGTTTGTACCAACATGGACCATGACAACTGGATCCTCCCCCTCCCACTCCAAGTTTCTTTCCAGCCCAGAAGAGATGTCCTTAACCCTCGCACCGGGCAGGCAACACAGCCTTCGGGACTCCCGCTCTTGACTGCAGAGAACCCTATCTATCCCCCTAATGATACTATCCCCTACCACTACAACATTTCTTTTTACTCCCTCCACTTGAATGGCCCCCTGTACCACGGTGCTGTGGCCAGGTTGCTCATCCTCCCTGCAGTCCCCGCTCCCGCCCTCACAGGGAGTAAGAACCTCGATCCTGCTGGACAAGAACAAGGGCTGCGTCTCCTTCAACACTACATCCTGGATCCCTGTACCTTCCTCACTCGTAGTCACACTGTCCTGCCCCTGACCATGGACTACATCTGCATTAATTAACTTCATAGGTGTGACCATCTCCTGAAACATAGAGTCCAGGAACTTCTCCCCCTCCCTGATGTGTCGCAGTGTCTGAAGCTCAGTCTCAAGCTCCATAACATGGAACTTGAGTTCCTCTAGCAGCAAACACTTGTCGCAGATGTAATCACCATGAGCCTCAATGGGGACCACCGGCTCCCACATCTCGCAACAGTAACACATCACCTGCTCCATTCTATATAATTAATTAAATTTCTTATTATTAATTATGAAGACCCTGCCCGGATATAGATGATAATGTCACACCACTATTCAAAGGACTTACCAACTTAAAGGTATAAAAGAGAAAAGGAAGAAAACCAACCAACCAGCTGATCACCAACCTCCTCCTTGAATACTGTCTGTGGGGCCTGTTTGGTTGACTCGTCTCGCTGCTCTGCCTCCGCAGTGTTGTCCAAGCCTGGGAGTGGGGAACAAAACAGAGCAAAAAACATACCCTCACCTCCCACTTATCCGAACTCTCCCACTTAGCAAAACTCCAGCACCACTCAATGCACAAGGCACTCCGTGCACTGCACTAGCCCCTCCCCTTTTATACCCAGATTCTACTTCCGGTTTAAACTGCCCAAGAGTTTAAAAAACCCTTAAAAAATTAAACTTACTTCAAATAATTGACTTCTTATCACACTAAAATTCACAAAATACACTTAAATGATTTTTCTCCCACTTAGCAAAACTCCAGCACCACTCAATGCACAAGGCATTGTTTATGTTACAAGCCAAATGTATGTTAAATGTCTTAACCAAAATGTACACTCTCGGGAGCCGCAAGCTTACATTTCGTTGTACTGCACTTGTGCACTAACAATGACAATAAAGTTGATTATTATTATTATTATAACTACATAGTGACTTTTTCAGTATTTGTAATTTTTACTTGTTTTAATAAAATCTTGGTTTTCTCACATCCAAACCACTTGTCTACTCGTTTTCTGTATCAACGCCTGTACCTAAGTTTGGTGTCGAGAACCCAGGGGTGTGGGAGCGATTTGAACTGCTCACAGGCAGTCAGGGGCATAACTGACTGGGCACACGCCACCCCCTACAGAAAATGGCGACCACAGCATGACACTGGCAACAGGGTTGCGATACAGTAGACAATGGTTTGGATGAGCAAACCATGGTGGAGGAAAGGATTTCTGATTGTGTGTTTAGCAAGGTGAATATCACTAAGAAGTGGATCACCACTCTGTTAAGGGCTGGGCGTCCGGTAGATGCAGCAGCTAAGTGGACAGAGGGAAAGGAACACAAGAAGTCCTTAGAGAAGGCAGTTTGGCTGATGTGTTTCAAAAAGCAGGTCCAGCTTTTGGACGGGCTTGTTGCAGCACAGGCAGCCGAGTTAAAGGAGTCAGCCCTGGAGATCCAGGATAAGGCTCTAGCAGGGGAGAAGTTATTGGTAGCATTGCAGGCCTTGAATCAGGAGAGAGAGTGGCCTAGAAATTCAGTTGGTTGTGAGGAAATCTACATGATATAAGGGGTTAATTTCAAGTGCTTGCTGGGTAAAAGTTTTCAGACTTGACACTGGGCAAGTGTCGATGTGTAACTAGAGCTATTGCACGTACTCGAACTACAGCCAAGAACAGATGCCTGCCCACCTAATGAGAATGTAGAAGTGGAATAATGAGTTTCTTTGATGTACCAATGACCTGATAACTTGTGACCGAAAGCAAAGCTTGCCTCCCTTATATATGATTAAAGAGGACCTCCGGTTACACGATTCATGCCCTGTTATAGATTAACGGTTGACTTATGTGTCCAGGATCCTTCTGTCAATATGTTATTTCTACCTGATGATTAATCTAAAATGTATCCTGATAGAGGAACAAAGGGATTTCAATCAAACTTGTTTGTTACACTGTATAAATATAGAACGTTTACACTGTATCATTGGAATAGTAGCCTCACCCCTTGAGTGGAGGTGCTGATTCCCCTTGCAAGAGAAGTTAAATAAAAGGCCTGTCCGTCTGACGAATCCAAGTGTGTATTGAGTCATTACCCAGAGCTAAGAAGTAAGGCACTTCTACAATTTGGAGGTTCCACCGAGATGGCTTGCTGTACCAATTGGTGAGTTAACAGACGCCGAGTACGTTGCTCGGTTGGGAAAATCCCATCGGCCGAAGGTGGTGTTTTGCCACATTTTTGGGACTTTCCCTGCCATAAGCATAGCTGCGCATAGTCTGTTTATTCCATTGGACAGCACTGCCATCGGGTAATTGACTCACAAGGTTCGGGGGTTAAACTGCCGTTGTGACTGCTTCCCTTTCAGAAACGGAACAGAGGACCAGCCATGAGGCGCTGACGCCCCGCGAACAGGATCGTGCAGAAAAGGACTGTAGGAAGCGCTGAAATAAAGGTACCAGAGAGAGAAGGTTAAGTCAGGAATTTGATTAACTAAGGAGCTAGCGATTTATTGGAAATTGAACTAGCAAGGTTCCAGCTTGCTGAGAGAGAAGGTTAAGTCAGGAATTTGATTAACTAAGGAGCTAGCGATTTACTGGAAATTGAACTAGCAAGGTTCCAGCTTGAAGTTAGCTGGGACAAATTGAAGGCCCTTTTTGCTAAAGATTTGGCTAAAGGGAGTAGGGTAGAAGGAGAGAAGAGCTTGAAGTTAGCTGGGACAAATTGAAGGCCCTTTTTTTGCTAAAGATTTGGCTAAAGGGAATAGGGTAAAAAAAAAAGAGAGAAGAGTGGGCGGTTGTCTGAAACACAGTGTCAATGTTTAATGTTTATGAGAGTGAGTATTTAACTACTTGTTATTATCAATCAACTTTGCAGCTTTGTCCAGTAAGGCTGCATAGGTTGGGGATTTAGTAACACTTTGGTTGTTGTTTAACAAGTGTATTGTTTATTGTTTATTGTTATATGTATTAATGTTTAGTCATGTCTGATCTGTAGAGGCGTCCCACGCAGATCATAGAGTGTTACGGAATTGTTGTATGTTTTAACTAAAATATTTAAGCTGAAAAAAAACTGCAGAAGGGGTTGGAAAAGACCCAAGCCGGGGAAGTGAGTCCCGCGGCAGAATGTATGGTTGAGAAAATAGTGATGTCTTTTACATGATCCACTAAGCTATTGTGGATTCAGTATTTTCCCCAGTTAGAAATACCTTCCACGAGGGTTGAGAACCCTCGAGTTTTATACGTATGTATAGTTTATTAATCTGATCTGTAGGGGCGTACAACGCAGATCATGGATTGTCACGGGAGTTTAGATTGTTTTAAGTGAACCATTTAAGCTGCTAAAATGAGTGCTAGCGCCAGTAAGCCACCCGAGAAAGGCACGCCAGCAGCCTTTATGTTAAAGAACTGGTCAATCATCCATTGATCACCTACCAAATTGGTCCAAATGGACTGTAAATAAGACTAGACCCTTTCCCTCAGATAGTCATTTAACATAGAAAGAATTACTTGCCTCGAGAAATGTTTAACGGACGAGAGAGAAATAGAGAACAGCCAGATAAAAAGACTGCCTCTATGTTTGTTGAGTCAGAAAAAAAAATTACCCCGAAGAAACACCTTTCTCCTCTATTATGGTAGGATAACAAGGTAACTATAGAAGGATGAATAGAGGGGAATATAGAGGAAGACGTGGTAGAGTAAGAGGGTATGGACGATCTGGTAATTGTTACAATTGCGGACAACCCGGACATTGGGCAAACCAATGCCCTGCGAAAAATCGTCAGAATAAAACCTCCAATAATGGACCTCCGTTAGAGAATAAAGGTCCTAATTTCACTGTCCATAACCCTTTTTCGGACCAGTCAGGAGGTTACCCTACAAACGGACAGGGATTTAGGAGAAATAGAGATCAGAATTACTGACTGACACCAGCAGCCCCAGGCGCCACAGACCACCAAATGCCCGTTGTTTCTTTAAATTCACGCAGCGAACCTGAAATTAAAATGCAAATAGCTGGGAGACCTATGTCATTTTAGTAGATACAGGAGCAACCTTTTCAGTGTTAGGGAAAGGATATTCTGAAGGAATGCCTATTAATGGGAAAAAGACCCCGATAGCTGGATTGGCTGGAATACTACAATGCTTGAATCAATCGACTCCCCCCACAGTAAAAGTAGAAGAATTTGAGGAAGAACACTCCTTTCTGTTATCAGGAGATGTCTCTATGAATTTATGTGGAAGAGACTTGCTGTGCAAAATTAATGCTACAATTATTTGCTCCCCATCAGGAGTAACGGTAGAAATCCAAGTAGATAAGGCATATGCGTACCCAGTAACAGAAATAAAACACCCTGTTCTTTACGCATGGGAAATTGCCGACCCAAGTTTGAGTCCCAAACTTGTCAGTCTGTTAGGAGCGTGGGGATTCGTTACAAGCTCCATTAAACAATACCAGGAATCCCTGAAACTAGGGAAATGGCATTCAAAATTGCACTGCACGGCCTGCTATGACAAAACAGGACAAGATTTAAAATACCTCCTAACTATTAGACTGCACAGCCCTATAAAGTTACAATTAATCCAGCTGCACCATTACCCAAAAGGTCACAGTATCCATTGTCAGAGAAAGCAGAAAAAGGAATTGAGCCAGTGATGGAATCATTGTTAAAACAGGGAGTTAACGCCGGATAGAATAAAGGTTGTTTGCAACACATCGTTGCCAAAAACTAAAGGAGAAATGAAGCATTTTCTAGGAATGACTGGCTATTGTAGACAATGAATACATGAGCATGACAAATTTGGAAAATTCATGGTTACCTGACTTCCTCGGGAACCCAGATTAAAAATGCACAAGAAGTGAAAAATCTTTTACTAGCTATTCAGAGACGTAAACAGATTGCAATTATTAAGTGCCAAGCGCACACGGGGCATTTGGACAAGGTTGCGCTTGGAAACGCTGCTGCAGATAGCGCTGCTAAGTCAGTAGCTATATCAAGTACTGAACGACAAGTTTCAGCCTTCCCTGTTAGGGAAAAGCCAGAGATACCGCAGCCCCCGTCCTTAGATGATGTGCTGACCCATCAAAATAGGGCCAGTTCTGATGAAGTAAAGGAATGGGTTGTTAATCATTGTTTTAAAAACACTGACGGCTTATGGGTTCATCATGACGGCCGCATGGTGGCAGCCAAATCATTACTATCACCAATTGCCCGATGTGTTCATAAATTCACCCATGCGGGCAAAGAGGGGATGGCGGACTGTATCCTCAAGACCTGGTATGCACCAGGAATCTCAAAATTGGCAAAACAAATTTGTGAAAATTGTATTATCTGCCAGACCATGAATGCAGGAAAAAAAATCAAGAAGGTACAGCCCGCATCCCATCCAAACCCCATGGGTCCTTTTGTACACTTGCAAATGGATTTTATTGAACTACCTGTGTGTATGAGCTTTAAATATGTATTAGTTATTGTTGATATGTTTTCAAGATGGATTGAAGCGTTTCCTTGTAGAAAGAGTGACGCCACTACTGTTGCTAAATGTTTATTGAAGGACATTGTACCTCGCTTTGGGATACCAGCAAAACTGTCAAGTGACAATGGGTCCCATTTTACGGGAACAGTGATTAAGGAACTATGCAAAGCTTTACAGATTAACCAGCACCTTCATTGCAGTTATCATCCACAGTCGGCTGGACTAGTGGAAAGATATAACGGGATGCTGAAAAACAAGCTTGCAAAACTATGTAAAGAAACTGGACTTAAATGGGTTGATTTGTTACCCATAGCTTTAATGACAATGCGGTCTGCTACCAACAGAACTACAGGATTGTCGGCTCACGAGATCGTCATGGGAAGACCACAAAGATTGCCTTTTTCGGCACCTTTAACAGCTAAACAAATGGACATCCATAAAATGGAGGAAGATATGTTGAGTTATTGCATTGCACTAACCAAATGCATTTCTAGTTTCCATCAACAGGTGAAGGAAGCCCAGGTCGATCCCGCTGAAGGAAAGTGCCATACTTTCGAGCCAGGAGATAACGTCTACATAAAAATCTTCAAACGAAAGAATGGCCTTCAACCCAGATTTGAGGGACCCTTCCAAGTACTCCTGACCACAAACACCGCTGTAAAAGTAAAGGAGCGACCAACATGGATACACGCGTCCCATTGTAAGAAGGCATCAGTCTAAGACAATACACTGCCAAGATGAACTGGATTTGGACTCTGATGAGACTGTTCCCTTTGTTAACGATAATTGAAACTGCCATATGGATTTACCCAGATCCTCTGAAAGGCAAACCATGTATAAAAGAATGTGTACTTTTAACCAAAAATCTCTTTTATGTTATATGTTATAATGAGACCATGAAAGTCCAGCTCCAGGACCATACTATGCAGGTACCCCCGTATCAACCCCTAAATCTTAGGGTAAGACAGGGTAAGATAGTAGAAGAAGATAGTGGACAAAGGCTTGATAAGCTATGGGTCACATGCCCTGATACTGTATTACCAAGTGACAAAACTGCGAACGGAGGGGTTATCTGCAGTGGTAATTCAAGAGGAGGACTGGCCCTGACAGCTAAGTCAATGTTTTGTGATAATCCTTTTACACAACCCCTCGTTTCAACATCAATTACTCAGAAAAGAAAAATTAGTAGGACCGCTAGGAAACAAGGAGGGAGAAGTAGAAGACTGTTAAATAAGCATAACTATCATCAAGTTAATACCTTTGTATACATGAGCTATCTGTATGCTAAAAAACAGAACCTTGCCAAATGCTGGATATGCAGCCACATCCCTGTGCATGCAGAGGGTGGAATACCTCTAAGGCCCATTCCCTTCGAGATAGAAGAGATGGTAGGGTGGTTATTACAGTCTAATACCACCTGGAATAAGGAGGCAGCCAGTACATTTCAGACCCAAAATAGTTTAAACCCAGATCAGTTGGAAAATGAATGGAAAAATGCAGGATACAACCTTATAAAATTTGAAGGGTGGTTTCATCCCCTATATGATAATCGAAGGAATCCAGAGAGTCTATTAGTTACGTTGATGGGAACCATAAATAAAACAAAAGGAGAAGTCTGTCTTGTAAACGACAATGGAGAAGGATTGATGGTTGGATGGAGTGAGTGCAAATGTAACTACACTTTGACTAAAACTACTACTAAACCACCAGGTGCAATCGAATGGCCTTATTGGGGATGGTGGAATCTGTCCACAGTACAAAATTTGACTAGCAAAAAAAATCTGGAAAGGAGAATACGGAATAGGAATGATGCACCAGATATGGAACAAATTTGAAGCCTATAATAACACCTATTTCATCTGTGGGCATAGAGCATACCCCTGGTTACCACAAAATTGGACTGGGTCATGTTATTTGGGATATGTAGTGCCTTATATACATCACATTTTATCTTTGGATAGCCACCCTGGGACACGAGCAAAACGAGCCATTACAGAAATTGAAAGGTTCTTTGCTATAGCATTTCCCTGGTATAGAACAGGGAAGTTAACAAGAGAATCTATAAACATGGCAGCAGTGTTGGAACAAATAGCCAATGATACTGCAGATGCTCTTAGTGATGTAAACGCAGAAATGGTGGCTTTGCGCACTGTTGCCTTACAAAACCGCATGGCTCTGGACTATTTGTTGGCAAAAGAAGGGGGCACATGTGCAATCATAAAAACCGAATGTTGCACCTATATCCCAGATAGCTCAGAAAATATCACCAATCTGGTAAACCACATAAAGAAGGCCGTAGAGAAACTACGTCAACCTGAACCATGGTCAATGTGGGATTGGATTTCAGGATGGGGAGGAGCATTGGGAAAGCAAATTTTGGAAGCTTTTATCGCAATTGTGATGATAATAATTTTAATTAGTTTATTGATTGGTTGTTTAAAATTATTGTGTACAAAAGTCCTTTCCTTATTAGCGTCAACTCCTCCAGTACCAATGATGTCTGAATATGAGGATATTAAGGGTGAGACCTTTGATGTAGAGTTTCTTAAACTTAGCGAGATAGATTGTCCTTAGAAAGGACAAAAGGGGGGAATGAGGAAATCTACATGATATAAGGGGTTAATTTCAAGTGCTTGCTGGGTAAAAGTTTTCAGACTTGACACTGGGCAAGTGTCGATGTGTAACTAGAGCTATTGCACGTACTCGAACTACAGCCAAGAACAGATGCCTGCCCACCTAATGAGAATGTAGAAGTGGAATAATGAGTTTCTTTGATGTACCAATGACCTGATAACTTGTGACCGAAAGCAAAGCTTGCCTCCCTTATATATGATTAAAGAGGACCTCCGGTTACACGATTCATGCCCTGTTATAGATTAACGGTTGACTTATGTGTCCAGGATCCTTCTGTCAATATGTTATTTCTACCTGATGATTAATCTAAAATGTATCCTGATAGAGGAACAAAGGGATTTCAATCAAACTTGTTTGTTACACTGTATAAATATAGAACGTTTACACTGTATCATTGGAATAGTAGCCTCACCCCTTGAGTGGAGGTGCTGATTCCCCTTGCAAGAGAAGTTAAATAAAAGGCCTGTCCGTCTGACGAATCCAAGTGTGTATTGAGTCATTACCCAGAGCTAAGAAGTAAGGCACTTCTACAGTTGCGCCAGCCGTTAGCGCCTTAAGAGAAGTGAATTTCGGGCGCTATGTGTGTAGCGTCCGGGTGCAGCGTGATCTGCGCCTCGCCCCAAATTAAGTAGACATTTAGCGCCGGCGCAAAGTTTAGCGCGCGCTCACCTGCGCGCGCAGAAAATGACATCATATCCTCGTGCAACGCCCTTTGCGCGCCCCGATCCAGAACTTCAGTGGGACCGCCCCATTGTGCGGCCGGCGGCCCGCACGCTTGTTTAGTGGAATGCAACAGAGCCGACGCGGGACCCGGGGAGCGTAAATTAAAGGGCACTTACCCTGCACTATAAAGGGCAGGCATTTTGCAGCAAACACTCTTGTGCAACGGATTTCTGGAGAGAGACCAAGGAAGACAGCTTTCTGGTTTGGGCCAACACTAGCTCAGGTATTTTTGGCTTCAGGCCAGAGCGTTGCAAGTGGCCTCTTGTATATTTGACTGTTTGGCAGCATATTATGGGGGCTGCATGGTGTGCCAACGCTGAGTTTCAGCGTCATGTCCGTAGGGCTCGCAGACGCGATGTGAGAGGGGCAGCCCTGGCTAGACGCAGAGGGGGCAACAGGCGTCGGCAACATAGGCCTTACCCAGTCAGGGCATACCGCCAGCAGTGCACCTACCTCAACATGAGTGGCGCGAGATGTGTAAAAAGGCTGAGATTCCGAAAGGAGGTGGTTGCAGAGATCTGCCATCTGCTTTGCAGAGATCTGCGTCCAAAGCTCAGGAGCAGGACGTCTCTGTCGGTGGAGGCGAAGGTGACGGTGGCCTTGAACTTCTATGCCACCGGCTCCTTCCAATCCGCTGCTGGGGACATAGCTAACATATCCCAGTTCGCCGTGCATTGCTGCATTCGCCAGGTGACCGATGCCCTTTTCAGAAGGAGACGCCAATTCATCTCCTTCCCCATGGCCCTGGAGAGGCAGCATCAGCGTGCACTGGGATTTGCAAGATTCGCGGCCTTCCCCTTGGTGCAGGGCGCCATTGACTGTACGCATGTGGCTTTGCGGGCACCTGTGGAGCATGCCGAGGATTACCGCAACCGGAAGGGCTACCATTCCCTCAATGTGCAGCTGGTGTGTGACCACAAGCAGCGCATCCTAGCTGTCAATGCCCGCTTTCCAGGCAGCAGCCACGATGCCTTTATCCTGCGGCAGACAACTGTGCGTGACATGTTCGAGGCACAGCCTCCCCCAAGAGGATGGCTTCTCGGGGACAAAGGCTATCCTTTGTGTACCTGGCTCATGACCCCGCTCCGCGCGCCCAGGACCCCTGCTGAGGAGGCATACAACGAGAGTCATCAAGCGAGCAGGAACATAATCGAGCAAACAATTGGCGTCCTCAAGCAGCGGTTCCGCTGCCTGGATCGTTCCGGCGGATCTCTGCAGTATTCCCCGGACCGAGTGTCCCAATTCGTCGTTGTTTGCTGCATGCTGCACAACCTGGCTCTCCGCAGGACTCAGGCACTGCCACCTCACGTTGGACCACCACCTCAGGAGGAGGAGCAGGAGGAGCATGAGGAGGAGGAGCAGGAGGAGGAGGAGTACCATCCCAGGAGGGAGCGAGAAGGTCCAAGGGCCGTCCGTCGGCGGCTTATTGAACGTCACTTCTAAGCCCCCTGTCAGGGAATGCCTTGTGGCCATGAAGGAACATGAACGCAGCCGCTCCGCAAGCCCTCAGCCGGCGAAGGCAACAAACACTTACAGCTACAAACATGGACACTCTCTGAATAAAGAGAAATCTTTATTTTAGACCAATGAAACCCCTTCACACATGAAACCCAGAAACATTAAACGGCCCCAAAAAACAGTACATCAAATGACTCACTCCCACAACCTGGGGAGGAATAACTGAACATTTGTTCAAAAATGGCCTTCATCCTCGGCCTTAACCCAAAAAACATCCCCAGAAACAAAACAACCATGGCCAAAAGAAACATAGGCATCGCCATATAAAATAACACTTGGCCACACCGCCTACTTCTTGGGCCGCGAGGGCGAGACCTTGTCGAGCCTTTTGGGGCCCCTGCCCGGCCTGCTGCTCCTCCGCAAGCTCTGCCCAGTGGCTGCTGCGAGGCTGGGGAAAGGCTCCTGAGGGTTAGATGTCCTTCCGGCAGATGCCCTTGGGGGGCGGCCTAGACGGGGTTTGCCCCTCGAGGGTCCGGCTGGTGATTGGCGCAGCTGTGCCTGGCCAACATCATTCGCAGCCGCTTGCCGTTGAGGCGCCACTGGGGGAGTGGCGGTGACAGCTGGAGGAATGTGTGCAATCTGGCGGATGGTCGGCCCTGGCTGGTGATGTGCCACTCTGGCAGTCGCACGGGCCCGCACTGCAGCATGCGCACCAATCTGCCGAAGGGCAGCCCGCTGTGCTGCTGCAGCGCGGCGGGTGTCCAGGCGATGCTTGGCTGACGCAGCGCGTGTGGCAGCAGTCAGTGTCCCTGTTGCCCTGGTCTGCGACCGCAACAGAGCAGCCACTGTCTGGACGGCATCACTGATCAGCCGGCCACTCGTGGCATGTGAGGCCCCGAACTCGCGCACACTACTAGCCAGGGACTCGATGGCCTCAGGCATCCGTGCCACTACCCCCATCGGCTCGGTGTGCCGGCGATCCGAATCCTGGGCCATTTGATCAAGGTGGCGCACCTCCCCTGAGTTGAAGGTGGCCGGACTGGAGTCCGGACTCTCCCGCTGGGGAGCAGGGGGCAGAGCTGGCCGACCCTTGCCACGTTGCCGGTGGTGACTGGGCCCAGCAACTGCACTCCCCTCCGATCCTTCCCCCCTCTGGGGGGAAGGCCGCGGACCAACCGCAGCCCTCCTGGGTTGCTGGACGCCACTGGTCCCAGCAGCTCCACTCCCCTCCGACACTTCCTCCAGGCTCTCCTCCAGGGAAGACGTGTCCACTACTTCGGCATCTGCAGCCGCACCTGACTACTGCCCTGATGGTCCGCCTTCCTGTTCCTCCTCCTCCTCCTCCTCGGAGGGGCTGTCACTGGCAGCTTCAGGGAGCTCCTCGTCACCAGCTGAAAGCAGGAAGGCACAAGAGTAGCTTTAGAGTGAGGAGAGGGCATCAGCGAGGGAGGCATGACTGGTGGCATTCAGCGCATTGGTCGGACAATGGCAAAGGAGGTAGATCGGATGCGCAAGTGCGACGAGAGAGGTCCAAAAGGTGATGTCCATACCATTGTGGCCCAGAAGAGGGTCGGCATCTCCACAGGCGACGGGCCCAATCACCCGGGGTCCCATGAGGCGACTCACGCGCTCCTCCAGGGGAGTGAGCTCCTGGATCTGGGGGCGGCCTCCCCTGGTCTGCTCCTGGTGCCTTCGGTTGTTGGCAAGTTTAGCCTGCAAGAGAAAGGACGGCCTGTAAGTATGGTGTGTAGCCCTGATGTGGTGTGCACTGCCTCCCATGGTGGAATAGCTTGGCCAGTGTGTAGCCCTGATGTGGTGTGCACTGCCTCCCATGGTGGAATAGCTTGGCCAGTGTGTAGCCCTGATGTAGTGTGGGCTGCCTCCCATGGTGGAATAGCTTGGCCAGTGTGTAGCCCTGATGTGGTGTGCGCTGCCACCCATGGTGGAATAGCTTGGCCAGTGTGTAGCCCTGATGTGGTGTGCGCTGCCTCCCATGGTGGAATAGCTTGGCCAGTGTGTAGCCCTGATGTGGTGTGCGCTGCCTCCCATGGTGGAATAGCTTGGCCAGTGTGTAGCCCTGATGTGGTGTGCGCTGCCTCCCATGGTGGAATAGCTTGGCCAGTGTGTAGCCCTGATGTGGTGTGCGCTGCCTCCCATGGTGGAATAGCTTGGCCAGTGTGTAAAGTGCAGAATGTGCAATTGATGTTCATGACTGTCCCATAGCTGCTGGCTGAGGGCTGGCCATTAGGGCTTTCAGGTCCCTTTCCCCATCATGTCAGGTGTACATGCAAGGATGAGGAGGAGACTGGAAAGGGTACTCACCCTGACAATCCTGGTCGGGTCATTAAACTTCTTCCGGCATTGGACATTGTCCCTGGGGGCATCGCCGGTAGCCGACACCCAGCGGCCGACCTCCCTCCAGGCTTTCCTATAGATGCTGGTGGGAGGCTTCCTGCCAGTGTCCGGGAACAAGATGTGCTGTCTCTTCTCCAAGGCCCTCACCATCACCTTCAAGTCATGGGCTGAGAAGCGCAGGGCACGCTCACGGGCCTTCTGTACCGTTGCCATGGCTCCTTCTGATCACCAGCAGTGTTCAGGCCTAGCTGGAAGGCTGCAGTGTGCAGGCCGTTGCAGCAGAGCAAGTCGACCCTTCCCCCTTTAAGAGCTGGCCGGCGCCACGGTGTCTGCTGTCAATCAAGAAATGACCGCACCTGCGCTGCGCCCGGCCTCGGTGCTATCCCTCTGCACCGCCGGCTTAGCGCCTAAAGATAGGCGTGCAACGCTAGTTTTAGCGCTCAAGCAACCTCTTAGGGTGAAGCTACTGAATATTGGCGAAGTGCCATCGACTTTGCGCCGGGCGCAAACTTTAGCGCCCGCCCGACTTTACCGCCCCAAAAGTGGCTATACTGAATTTCTAGGCCAGTGTATTTAATGGGAGAACACAAGACCCAGTTGGAATACCTACGGTGCCAAGTCACCGAAGCCAAGGGAAATGAGTTAAGGTTGCGGGAAAAGAATGCCCGCTTGGCAAGGCAAGTTAGGGAACAAGAAGAGAAAGTACAGGAGGTAAAGGCAGCTTACAAGCTAGCGAGCGAACGGGGGTTTGAGGAGGCAGACCACGGGCTCTGCAAGGAGTGGATAGAAAATCTGAGCCGGGCCCTCAGGAAGGCAAAAGGCATGATATGCCTTATAAGCCCGAAGGCAGGTCAGGCGGATTTTATGAGGAACGAGGGGAGGACAGTTCAAACATCACCGGTAGTGCCCAGGGACGACCCGGTTGAGGGACATGAGGTCTCACGACCACCACCCGTAGCGCCAAGTTGCAGCGAGGTTTAGCAGCAAGGGGGGGGGGTGGAGCCAGAGGTGGAAGCGGAGATGGAGCAACCCCCGCCAGAGAGGTCGGAGCCGGGACCGATGTGCCCAGCCCGGCATCGGAGGTTCGGCCCACCCGTCAATGGCAACGATGAGGGACCCCTCCAAAACCAGTTCATATTACCCTATAGCACCCAACAGCTTAGGGCTATGGTGAACCATATCCCGAAGCTGTCCGAAATGGGAGACCCCTCGATCCACTTCAGGGACATAGAGCAGGCAGCCAGCGTCAAAGACTGCAATGGTGCTGAGCAGGCCAAGATGCTGCTATTCTCCCTGGAGAGTAGTCTCCTCCAATCCCTCTCTGACAAGTTTAAGAAGGGGCAGAGCGGGTATGAGGAGCTCAGGGATGCGGTTCTGGAGGCCATGGGGATGAATGAGGGAAGTCCTTTCTCCCGTGTGGAGAAAACGGTCCAGCTAGCAGGGGAAACCCCGCAGGCTTTCGCGGACTGGTTATGGCTGGTGTACCGGAGGGCCTGTCCGGGGACGCCAAAACGGGTGTTCCTGAACGGGAATCCGCTTGCCCATTGGCTCCGTTGCCTGGTGGCGAACAGCTTGCCACAGGTCCAGGCCAAGGCAGAAGTCTGGTTCGACCCCAAGAACCCCCAGACCACCGAACTTATAGTGATCAGACAGTTGACCCTAGCCTATAAAAACGGTAGGGGAACCGATGCACACCCACCTAAGGGGAAGGTGCATGAGGTAAAACCCAGACCAGGTAGGAAAGATTGGCACCAGGAAGGGAATAACCCCCCCAACACAAAGATGAATTGTTACGGGTGTGGGAAGGATGGTCATTGGTGGAAGGAGTGCAAAAACCCTTGGAACCATAACAAGGGAAAGAATTCCACAGCCCCAGCCCAAAAGGCAGGGGCAGGAATCCCTCCCGCAGCGGTCGAGTCACATTTGGACACCATGAGGTCCTTATTGACTGGCCAGGGGAGAGTAGCAGCCGCTACCGGTGCTCTGACCCCGTCAGCCCCATCCAACCCACAGCCCTGACTAGAGCCAGCGCAGCCTGTTTACGTGTGTTCTCTCCGATACGATGAATGGAAAAGACCCCTCTTGGAGATGGAGGCAGAAAAGGTGATGGGGACCTATCTGTTGGACACGGGGGCATCATGCACCGTGGTCTACTCAGCTAACCTCACCAACTCGCCTCTATCTAACGGGGTCCCATACAGTCTGTCGGGGTTCACAGGCAAAGAACAGGCTGGCTCGTTTTCCATCCCGCTCGCCATTCGTTGAGGACCGCTCCGCTCTAAGTGGACCTGTGTCCTGATGAAATGGGAAGTGGAGGGTGGAAGAGGGGTCCTGGGAGCCGACTTTATTGTAGGCCACGGGATCCTAGTAGATTTGAGAAATCATTGCCTATGGGGGCCAGGTAAAGGAAAGGACGGTGAGGTAGTAGTGATCCCAGGAAAGGAAGGGAAGGGGACCCTATGCACCATGAAGCCCAAAGAGGGTTATAACCTCGAGCTTACGGTCAGCAACACCCCACAGGAGTTCCAGGCATTTGTGCAGGCCCACCTGGCCACATTTGCCACACACAAACACGACTACGGGAGGGTCAACGGGTTTGAGGTCAGCGTAGACGGGGACCCCCATGGCCCGACCACAGAAACAGTATAACTTCCCCAGGGAAGCGGAGCCAGACATGGAAGCAGCCATGTCCTCGTTAGTACAGCAGGGAGTTCTGAGACCGATACCCACCCACGTAAACTCTCCATTGTGGCCGGTTAGGAAGCCGGACAATTCCTGGAGGGCCACGGTGGACTATCGGGTGCTCAATAGTAACATCCCAGCCTGTGCACCCACGGTAGCAGCAGTTGCCGACCTGATAGGAAGTATTCCAGCATCCGCGACCACGTTCATGGTGCTGGATATTTCCAATGGGTTTTGGTCCATCCCTTTACAAAGGGAGGATCAGTACAAGTTTGCCTTTAAGGTTTAAGGGCAACAGTACACGTGGAACTGTTTGCCGCAGGGCTTCCACAACAGCCCCAGCATTTTCCATCAGTGCATGGCAAACAGTTTAAAGGATTTTAGCCAGCCCAGACAGTTGGTTCAATATGTGGATGACCTGCTCCTGTTCACTGATTCAAAAGAGGAGCATGGCCCGCTATTGGCCGAACTGCTGGAGCTGCTCGGGCAAAAGGGTTTTAAAGTAAACCCCAAGAAAGCGCAGATCGGCCAGCAGGAGGTGAAATTCCTAGGTCTGACCGTCCGCGCTAGAGAAAGGGCTATAGATAAGGCTAGGAGGGAGGCGGTACAAGAACTACCGGTCCCCAACACAGTCACGGGTGTGAGGTCGTTTCTAGGGCTAACTGGGTACTGCAGAGACTTTATTGAGGACTATGCAGCCACCGCAGCCCCTCTGCTCCGACTCCTACAAAAGGGTGTGGAGTGGCTTTGGGATGAGGTTTGCCATGTTGTGTATGTAATATGTGTGCTACTTTGAACCTATGGACAGGACTGCACTACTTGTTGGGCATAGTGATACGCAGTACCACTCCTGGCCATAGGGGTATAAATAGTACTGTGGGTACTGATCCCCCTCAGTTCCCGCCTGTGGGCATGAAGTAAAGAGCTACGTGTAGTCCCTACCTCCAACCAGTAAAGACCTGTTTTATTGTTACTGATTAAGTCTGAGTATTAATTACTTGAACAACTCACAGACTTAACACTGGCGACGAGTCAGGTTCTTACCCTGCGGCAGTTGAAGAGAGGTTTCAAACATCACCACCCCACTAGAAGCGACAGGCTTTAGGACTCTGAAGCCTCCATCAGCGACTGACAGCTTCCAGCGACTGACAGAAGTCTTTCTGCAGTTTCCTTGTTCAACCTAGGTGGTGGGGTAAGCCGTGCAGTGTTGGCTGCAAAGACAGGGCTGGGGAAGTTGGAGAAGATAAGGGCGATCGCAATCCCTGATAAGAGCCGCGGTGAAACGCGCGAGCGGGTAAGCCAGAGCCCGGGAGGGAGCGAGCAAGAGCCGCTTCGGTCGGGAGCCACTTCGCGATCCAGCGATCGCATCCGCTGATAAGGGCAGCACTCGGGTGATCGCGGCGAAGATAAGGGCCGCACTCGAGGGCTGAAGGGAGACGGCGTCGGGGGATGGGTGAAGACCGCCAAGCGCGGGAAAACCGCCATTTTGTGGGCGGAGGACGACGGCAAGAGCGGGAAGCCGCCATCTTTGATAACAAGTAAAGAAAATAAAATCTGAGAAATTGCAAATCTACAATGCCTAAACACGGGAATATTAGCACCTTTGATAGTGACCTCGAAGATTGGGCCATATATGTTGAAAGAGTAAAAAATTATTGTAAGGCCAATAAAATTCGTGAGGCTGATAAAGCTCTAACATTATTAAATTTAATGGGTGCGAAGACATACGGGCAATTGAAACACCTGTTATCACCAGATGAACCGGCGGATAAGACGTTCGATGAGATTGTTACTGTCCTGAAAGATCATCTAAACCCCACGCCGCTGATGCTAGCGGAACGATTTAAATTTTACGACAGAAGGCAGCTACAGCATGAAAGCAATGCTGATTATTTGCTGGAATTGCGTAAATTAGCGAAATATTGCCAGTTTGGAACGGGACTGACAGAGGCACTTCGAGACAAATTTGTGTGTGGTTTATTTAAACAGGATACACAAAAGCGACTGCTCGAGGAGAATGAGCTGACGCTTGAGAAGGCGGTCACTATGGCAGCAGCACACGAAGCCGCAGCGAGAGGCACGGCAGTAATGCAGCTACGGTCACCGGAGCTCAGTGCACACAAATTGGGTGTGAGTTCTGGCAAATGTTATCGTTGTGGAAAGACAACGCATGATCAGAACCAGTGTTGGTTTAAAAACCAAGAATGTAGAACTTGTGGTAGGCTTGGACATATAGCTAGAGTATGCAGGTCAGGGAAGAAGACCAGCAACAAGAAGTCACCGCAAGGAAAATACGCAAAGGTACACAAGGTGACCGAACAGGAGTCCGATTCAGACGCTAGCAGTAATGAACTGGCTAGCTTAAGCTGTAATGAACTGGCTAGCTTAAGAGTACTCAACGCTGGTAAGGGTGCAGACCTCCAGACAATTTGGGTCACTCTTCAGATAGAAGGAGTCCAAGTAAAACTGGAATTGGACACTGGATCGGCATTGACGGTCATAAATAAGAAAGATTACGGAAAGTTATTCCAACATATTCCCCTACAGGATATGGGGATTATATTGAAAACATACACGGGGCAAAGAGTGTACCCCATCGGGAAAATAGAGGTTGCAGTGGTCCACAAGGGCGAAGACAGTCAAATAATGGACTTATATGTGATATCTGAAGGAGGTCCTCCACTACTAGGACGGGAGTGGATTAGGAAAATGAATATGGACTGGCATTTCCTACAAACAATAACGAGTGAGAACTCGGTGAAGATAGTCGGCCCAGACTCTGGAACGGATGATGGTAAGCCCAACTCAGGTGCAAAAGACAAAGTTTCAGCACAGAATTCCACTGAGCAACAACAACATAGTTTAACTGTGGATTCTGAGTCTGGCAAGTCTACTGATGTGCCCATTTCTGAGGGACACCGGGCTCGAACTCAACTCCATTTCAAACTACAACAGCAATTAGAACAAATGCTTCGCCGTTTTGAGCAAGAGTGGAATGCAACGAAAGAGTTCTTTGATATAGAGTTGGAGAATCTGGAAAGACAACAGAAGCAGCTGATGGAGAAAATGGAGCAGGAGCACACAAAACGTCTGATGTCAGAGGAGTTAACGGTCAGCCAACTCCTGCATATGCTGAAGGACAGGACTCTGAAATGGGAAAAACTTGAACACGAACTTCAATATTCAAACGAAAGGGGTTCGGAGCTCTCAAAGGTTATTGGAAGAGCTGAGGTGGCAACACAGACTGAGATGACTGCAACAGAGCAGCCCTTGGATGCCAAAAGTACGCTGACTCCCGTCAACGTAGAACAACAGACCGCTGAAACAGCTGCTCCGGTAGAGGGATTGAATAGTCCGATCAATCAATCTCCAAAAGAAGTTGAAGTAGTAAAATCTCAAATGAGGTCATTAGTAAACGACTTGCTGAAAGCCCAGAAAAAGCTGGATGAAGAGGTACGCATGAAGAAGTCTCTTCAGGAAAGATGTCTGGACTTGGAACAAAAGCTGGCTAACGCCCAGCTGGGTATGGAGGAAATAGAAGACCCTCTCGCTGGCCTAGATCAGGACGACACCGAATATTACTATGTCCTGTCCTGCCCAACTTGTAACTTCGACTCCCACCATACAGAAATCATGGAGGAGCACCGAAAGTCTACGGAACATCGGGAGAAGGTGGCTCTACTACGGAAAAAGGAGGAAGAGAAGGAGGAACTGCGCATGCAGCTGGCAGCTGACAGTGGAGCCCAGAGAGTCTCCAAGAAGCAGAAAAGGAAAAGTCGAAACAGAAGATGACCCATCTGAACCATTATTACCTCTACCAGATCACGCACGTGGTCCCTCCGAACGGAGCCAATTCAGTTCGGAAGTTCAAACTGTTAAATCCATGGAAGGACTATTGAATGAGTCACTCCAGCAACGTGAACCGACTACACCACAGAGATTGAATCTGTGAACTGTTTTCCGCAGAGACTGAATCTGTGATCTGTTTTGACATGAAGTTATCTATGTATCTATGTTATTCTGTTATGTAAACCTGAAGTTATATATGTATATATGTTATTACGTTATGTTAAATGGGGAGATGACTGTAAAGCTAGGAAGGGAGGAATGTTGTGTATGTAATATGTGTGCTACTTTGAACCTATGGACAGGACTGCACTACTTGTTGGGCGTAGTGATACGCAGTACCACTCCTGGCCATAGGGGTATAAATAGTACTGTGGGTACTGATCCCCCTCAGTTCCCGCCTGTGGGCATGAAGTAAAGAGCTACGTGTAGTCCCTACCTCCAACCAGTAAAGACCTGTTTTATTGTTACTGATTAAGTCTGAGTATTAATTACTTGAACAACTCACAGACTTAACATGCCAGGCAGCATTCGTCAGGCTCAAGAAAGACTTGCAGACCGCACCAGCTTTAGGGGCCATAGATGGGGGGAAAGAGTTTTTCCTGGAGGTAGCAGCCAGCGGGGATAGCCTGAGTGCTGTGCTGCTCCAAGAGCGGCACGGCAGGCTAAGGCCAGTGGTCTACTCCTCTAGGATACTCACAGATGTGGAAAGGAGCTACTCCAATTGTGAGAAGCACCTCTTGGCCACACATTGGGCTGTGAAATGATCGCTGAACTTCACAGGCACCTCTCCCATCACCCTCCTCACCCATCACACACCCACCCAGATGCTTCTGGATGGGAGGATGAAGGATGGAACAGTGAACAGTGCCCGCATTGCTCGCTGGATCCTCCGCCTCTCACAGATGGATCTTAAGGTGAAGGGTCTCTGTTGAGTCTGTGTTTTCAAATGTAGTTATGCTGAATAACAGGACACAGACTACAGAAATAATTAAACAGGTCTTTAGTGATTGAGGGTCAGGGCTGAACTGGGATACACTTTGCTCTGCAGGGTTTCTTTACCGGTGTGGTCACCACCGGTACTACAATGTACAGGAGCCATCGAAAAGTAGTCCATCACCTTAAGGCATCCTCTTAAGGTGGTACAGGCTACATACACTACAATTCCTCCCCTTTTAGCTTAACAGTGTACACCCCAAATTAAACATTACATGGATAACATATATACAATTTACACACAACTGTTCAAAGATTCAGTCTCTGAGGAGGCCTCCTGATCTGGCCCGGATAACGCCTTTCAGGGGTCTCTGGTTCTCGTTGCTGGGGTGACTCATCCACTTGATCTCCTATGGATTGAACATCAACAGGTACGTTCGAGTCTGAGGTAGATGCTACAGGCTCAATAAGTTCTTCAACTGGTATCTCTGCCGTAGACATGGGGTCGACCCTTGTTCTCGATTCCACAAGTTGGTCAGCATGACGTCGTATTACGTTCTCTCCAACGCCTACCGTGTACATCAAGGGTCCTTGTCGTGCACGAATTGTTCCAGGTTGCCATTTATCATCCCTATAGTCCCTGGCCAACACTGGTTGTCCTATTTCGAAACTCCGAGTGGCCTTGTTATTTACGTGCTGGAATTGCTTGTTTTCGACTTCCCTTCGCACATTGGGTTTTAACAAATCCAACCGGGACCGCAACCTTCTGTTATAGAACATTATGGCAGGGCTTTGATTTGTCACTGAATGCGTAGCATTTCGATACGCCATCAGGAAATTGTCCACCTTGTGTTGTAGTGGAATATGGTCTTCACTCATGGCCTTTATCGCCTTTTTGAACGTTTGAACAAATCTCTCGGCCAACCCATTTGTAGCCGGATGATATGGGGCAGATGTATGGTGTTTCACCCCATTCTTTTTCATGAATTTCTGGAATTCTTCTGACACGAACTGTGGTCCGTTGTCTGAACATATTTGCTCCGGCAACCCATTCCTTGCAAATATGGTTCTTAGAACTGCGATCGTCTTCTCAGAGGTAGTGGTCGACATCTTAATCACTTCTGGCCATTTAGAATGTGCGTCTACTGCTATCAAAAACATGGAATCCATAAATGGACCTGCAAAGTCGATATGCACACGTTGCCATGGGGCTGAAGGCCATTCCCACGGATGCAGCGGTGCAATTGGAGGTGCATTTTGAACTTTTTGGCACCCTGAGCAGCTTTTAGTCAGATCCTCTATTTGTTTGTCGATACCTGGCCACCACACATAAGGCTTTTCATCTTGACTCCCCCCAGATGACCTTCGTGCAATTCTTTCAGAACTCTCTTAATTTTGGAGGAATAATCACCCTTGTACCATACATCAATGTTCCTTGACAGACGGACAGCTGTTCTCGTCTGGCTGAGAATGCTGGTAACAGTGGTTCGCCATGTGCTGGCCATCCCTTCACTGTCAAGTTGTAGACCCGAGACAGTGTCGGGTCATTTCGGGTCTCTCTCTCAATACCCGCATTGGTGACTGGTAAGCATTCGATGATGGTCGAGTGAAATATCTCTACAAGCTCAACTGCCGGTGCCTCTTCCACTGTAGGTAGTGGCAGGCGCGACAGCCCATCAGCATTACCATGTTATTTTGTACCTTTGAATTCAATATCATATTGATGTGCCCCTAGGAAAAGGGACCGAGTTCTAAATTGGGGGAAGGCCGATTTTAATATGATAAGGCAGGATCTGGCCAAAGTGGACTGGGAGCAGCTACTTATAGGAAAATCCACATCAAAACAGTGGGAGACTTTCAGAAGGGAAATAGAGAGAGTGCAACGCCAACATGTTCCTGTAAAGGTCAAGGGTGGGACCAACAAGCAAAGGGAACCTTGGATGACAAGGGATATACAAAAATGCATTAGAAATAAAAGGGGGGCTTTTGGCAGTTACAAAAGACTAAAGACGGAAGAAGCCCTAGAGGAGTATAAAAAGTGCAGGGGCATACTTAAAAAAGAAATTAGGAGGGCGAGGAGGGGCCATGAAATAACACTGGTGAGCAAAATAAAGGAAAATCCTAAGATGTTTTATAAGTATATTAAGGGCAAGAGGATAACCAGGGAAAGGGTAGGGCCCATTAGGGACCAAAGTGGCAATCTGTGTGTAGAGCCAGATGATGTAGGCGGGGTTTTAAATGAATTTTTTGCATCTGTGTTCACTATGGAGTAAGACGATGCAGACATAGAAATCGGGCAAGGGGATTGTGACATACTTGAACATATTAGCATCGAGAGGGAGGAGGTGCTAGCGGTTTTAGCAGGCCAAAAATTGGATAAATCCCCAGGCCCGGACGAGATGTATCCCAGGCTGCTGTGGGAGGCAAAGGAGGAGATTGCAGGGGCTCTGACACAAATTTTCAGAACCTCTCTGGCCACAGGGGATGTACCAGAGGACTGGAGAACAGCTAATGTAGTACCATTATACAAGAAGGGTAGCAGCGATAAACCAGGGAATTACAGGCCAGTGAGCCTAACATCTGTGGTAGGGAAATTATTGGAAAAAATTCTGAGGGACAAAATTAGTCTACACTTGGAGAGGCAAGGATTAATCGGGGATAGTCAGCATGGCTTTGTCAAGGGTAAATCATGTCTGACAAATCTGATTGAATTTTTCGAGGGGGTGACTAAGGGGGTGGATGAGGGAAATGCTGTGGATGTGGTTTACATGGACTTCAGTAAAGCTTTTGACAAAGTCCCGCATAGGAGACTGGTCAAGAAGGTAAGAGCCCATGGGATCCAGGGTGCCTTGGCGCGTTGGATCCTAAACTGGCTGAGTGGCAGGAGGCAGAGGGTGATGGTCGAAGGTTGCTTTTGTGACTGGAAGCCTGTGTCCAGTGGGGTACCTCAGGGATCGGTGCTGGGTCCCTTGTTGTTTGTGATCTACATAAATGATTTGGATGAGAATGTGAAAGGTATGATCAGTAAGTTCGCAGATGACACGAAAATTGGTGGGGTGGTAAATTGCGAGGAGGAAAGCCTCAGGCTACAGGACGATATAAACAGGTTGGTCAGATGGGCGGAAAAGTGGCAAATGGAATTTAACCCTGAAAAGTGCGAGGTGATGCATTTTGGATGGACAAATAAGGCAAGGGAATACACAATGAGTGGTAGGACCCTAGGAAGTACAGAGGGTCAGAGGGACCTTGGTGTACATGTACATAGATCCCTGAAGGCAGCGGAACAGGTAGATAAGGTGGTTAAAAAGGCATATGGGATACTTGCCTTCATTAGCCGAGGCATAGAATATAAGAGCAGGGAGGTAATGATGGAGCTGTACAAAACGCTGGTGAGGCCACAGCTGGAGTACTGTGTGCAGTTCTGGTCGCCTCACTATAGGAAGGATGTGATTGCCTTGGAGAGGGTGCGGAGAAGATTCACCAGGATGTTACCTGGGATGGAGCGCCTCAGCTATGAAGAAAGACTAAACAGGCTGGGGTTGTTTTCCTTGGAGCAAAGAAGGCTGAGGGGGGACCTGATTGAGGTGTACAAAATGATGAGGGGCATAGATAGGGTAGACAAAGAGGAACTTTTCCCCTTAGTAGGGGGGTCAATAACAAGGGGGCATAGATTCAGGGTAAGGGGCAGGAGATTTAGAGGGGATTTGAGGAGGAACTTTTTCACCCAGAGGGTGGTTGGAATGTGGAACTCAATGCCTAAAAGGGTGGTAGAGGCAGGAACCCTCACAACATTCAAGAAGCATTTGGATGAGCACTTGAAATGCCATTGCATACAAGGCTATGGACCAAATGCTGGAAAATGGGATTAGACTGGACAGGGATGGATGGGCGACGCAGACACGATGGGCCGAAGGGCCTCTTTCTGTGCTGTCAATCTCTATGACTCTATGACTCTATGACTCATCTCTGAAGCCTCTGCGCCGTCATTACCGGAACACCCTTCTTAGGGTTGAAAATGGAAACCAACGGCTGGTGATCTGTCAGCAGCATAAACTTTTGGCCTTGCAGGTAATGGTTAAATTTCTTAACTCCCCACACGAGGCTGAGAGCCTCCCTATCTATCTGAGCATAGTTGCGCTCAGCGGAGGTCAATGATCTGGATGCGAAAGCGACTGGCCTTTCCGAGCCATCTGGAAACTTATGTGAGAGCACTGCCCCGATACCATATGGAGAAGCATCACAAGCTAAGCGAATAGGCAGCGTTGGGTTAAAGTGAGCCAACACTTCCTTAGAGGTGATCAGTGCTTTGCTCTTTTGAAACGCCTGCTTACAAACATCGCTCCACTTCCATGGTATTCCCATTTGCAAAAGAGTGTTTAGCGGGTGTAACACCGTGGATAAATTTGGAAGAAACTTATGGTAATAGTTAACCAACCCGAGGAACGACCTCAACTGGGATACATTCTCCGGTGCAGGAGCTTTTACAACAGCTTCGATCTTGTCAGGTGACTTGCTTTTGAAAGAACTCGCATTTCTGGCGATTAACTCTGAGCCCATATTCTTTCAATCTGATGAGCACCTGCTCCAAATTCGCGAGGTGATCGTTATCGTTATCTCCTGTAATCAGGATGTCATCCAGGTAGCATTGTGTGCCTGGAATTCCCTGCAATACTTGCTCCATGGCCCTTTGCCAAATCGCTGGAGCCGATGCCACTCCAAAAACCAGTCTATTATACCGATATAAGCCCTTATGCGTGTTGATCGTGAGATACTGACGTGACGCTTCATCAACTTCCATCTGTAGGTACGCCTGCGCCAGGTCTATCTTAGTGAAGTGTTTCCCGCCAGACAGCGAAGCGAAGATATCTTCAATCCGCGGAAGCGGATATTGCACCATGTGAAGAACCGGATTAACAGTGATCTTGAAATCGCCACAGATGCGAACCTTCCCATGTTCCCCCGGCTTGTTGCTCAATGAACGCTTCATGACAGGAACAATGGGTATAGCATATTCGCTCCAGTCCACCTTGGACAGTACCCCTGAGCGTTCTAGCCCTTCCAGCTCTGCTTCCACAGCAGGTCGTATCGCATAAGGCACCGGTCTGGCTTTGAAAAATGTTGGGTTTGCATGTTCTTCAACCTTGATGGTTGCCGTAATTCCTTTCAGTGTTCCAAGTCCTTGTTGGAACACCTCCTTAGCATCGCCTAAGATTTTGGACAGTCGTTTAGGTGTGACGTCGTCCTCCTTACAGGCATCTACAGTCAGTGCTTGTATGGAATGCCAGTCCACATTTATTCTCCGGATCCATTCCCGTCCCAGTAGTGGCGGACCTCCATCAGGTAACACATACAAGTCCATTTTCTGAAATTCTTTACCATTGTAGACCACGTTTACTTTTATCTTTCCTTTGGGGTATACTATTTGCCCCGTGTATGTTTTCAATACAATCTCCGTATCCCTCAGGGGAATGTGTGAGAATAACCTTTTGTAATCTTGCTTATTCATGACCGTTAATGCCGACCCAGTGTCCAATTCCATCTTCACTTGGACTCCTGCTATCCGAAGCATGACCCAGATAGTTTGGTGGTCTGCTGTGTTACCCACATTATGTATTTTCAGACAACCCAGTTGCTTACTGCTGGAGTCTGAATCCGTCTTCTGTTCATCCGAACTGTTCTCTGTCACCTTGTGTACCTTTTTGTACTTCTCCTGCGGTGACTTTTTGCTGCTGGTCTTCTTTCCTGACCGGCATACTCTCGCTATGTGACCAAGTTTGCCACATTGCCTGCATTCTTTATCTTTGAACCAGCACTGGTTCTGGTCATGCGTTGTCCTTCCACAACGATAGCACTTTACTGTGCCCAATGCCATTTCATTGGTGCTGAATTCCAATGGCCTTTGCTGTATCTCTGCAGCGCCTCGTGCTGCTGCCTCGTGCGATGCTGCAATGCTGAAAGCTTTGTCCAGCGTAAGGTCCTTTTCCTCTAGCAGTCGCTTCTAGGTTCCTTCCCTTAGGAGCCCACACACAAACTTATCTCTCAGTGCGTCTGCTAGTCCTGTACCGAACTGACAGTACTTTGATAACTTGCGCAGTTCGGTTAGGAATTCAGCGTTGCTTTCTTCTTTAAGTTGAATTCTTTTGTAGAATTTAAATCGTTCCGCTATCAGCAGCGGTGTGGGGTTTAAATGCTCTTGCAGGATAGTAACAATATCCGCGAAACTCTTTCCTACCGGTTTATCTGGTGTTACAAGGTTCCTTAATAACCCGTACGTCTTCGCACCCATCGAGTTTAATAGGGTTAGTGCTTTCTTATCCTCCGGTACCTCATTCGTTGTACAGTAAACTTCGATGCGTTCCACATAAGTGGCCCAATCTTCCACATCGTTATCAAAAGCAGTGATGTTACCCGTTTTTGGCATCCTTGTTGAGTTTCCTTTCCTTCGGATATGATTATTATTTTATTTTATTTTATTTTTTCAAAATGGCGGCTTCCCGCGCTTGGTGGCTTTTCCCGCGCTTGTCTTCTTTCCCCGCCGACTCAAAATGGCGATTCCCGCGCTGTTGCCGTTCACGCCTGCCAGCGGTCCTTTATTTTCCCCTACGCTGCTGCTCTTGTTCCCCGCCGCTCCCGCGGTCCTTGTGGTCATAAACGCTTTTCTGGCTGCTGCGCGTCTCTGCCCCGATTGCAGTCCGGCCCCTGACACCGGCTGCGGTCGTGTTCTCCGCCCTTTTCGTCGTTTCCCTCCCCTTCTCTTACTGACAACTCGGCCGACTTCCCCCCCCGTGCCGCTCGATCGGGCTTACCCGCCGCTGTCGTCGAAGGGATGTTCACTGATGTTTGACTTCGTGACCAGAAACCAACCCGGGTTCCCGATGGCCTCCCGTGCGATGCAGTGCCCAGCAGGATGTTGAGGGTGGATGTCCTTGTTCGACGCCCATTTCAGAGGACGAAGCTTCCTTTGATGCAACTGCTGCTAGGTAAGATCAGACTCATCGCCACTGTTGAGTCTGTGTTTTCAAATGTAGTTATGCTGAATAACAGGACACAAACTACAGAAATAATTGAACAGGCCTTTAGTGATTGAGGGTCAGGGCTGAACTGGGATACACTTTGCTCTGCAGGGTTTATATACCGGTGTGGTCACCACCGGTACTACAATGTACAGGAGCCATCAAAAAGTAGTCCATCACCTTAAGGTATCCTCTTAAGGTGGTACAGGTTACATACACTACAGTCTCTGCAAGCCAAAGCTCACATCCAACCTGGTATATCCTGGAACAGCCCACCGGTGTTCTATTGAAGGAGTTTGGAAAGTGAACATAGGTTTACGGGCCGGGATACATCCCACAGGCCGCGAGATCTATGTAGACGGTTCCAAAACGGTATCTGCTGGCGAGCGCCTCATGGGGTGTGGAGTTTATGACCCAGCGGCAAACATTGCCCTGGCAATTAAGCTCCCCAGCACCATGAGCGCCCAGCAGGCTGAACTGTCCGCGGTAATGTACGTTGTTACACACCCCGAAATCTTCCCTACCCCATACATGATTTGCTCAGACAGCATGTTCACGTGCAATTCGTGTACGGAGTACCTGGCCATCTGGTCCCGCCGCGGATACACATCCGCCGACGGGAGATCCCTCACAGTAAAACCCCTGCTGGAGAAGATCCTGGCAGCAGTGGGGGAGGAAGGGGAGGTTTTCATCCACAAGGTGAAAGCCCATTCCTCCACAGAACCCCGCAGCCAGGGCAACCAGCAGGCTGACTTGCTCGCCAAGGAGGGTGCCCACACAGGCACTTTCTGGGACCCCTACGGGTCCAGACCCATGGCGGCAGTCAGAGGTAGGGACGGGACCCAAGGGAGTGCAGGGGTAGCTTTAGCCCCGGACCTTAAGACGGTCCAAGCCCAAGACCCCGTCCTCAAGGCAGTCCTCGGTGCAGTAACTGAGGGAAAAGGGGTAGAGAGTCCGTATGGCACAGCAACCCTCTCCATAAAAGAGGGCATGCTGTTCCGGGGGGAACAGTGGGTTGTGCCGCAGCAACACCAGAGGGAATTCCTTCAACTGGCCCATGAGGGTCCAGGAGCGGGGCACCCTGGGCCTGAGACCACCTGGCAGCGGGTGGAACAGGCGGGATGGTGGCCGGGACTCAGGGAAGATGTCCGATAGTTCTGTGCTGGCTGTCTTGTGTGCACTGCTAACAACCCTGACCCCCACAAAAGGAAGGTACCTATGGGACACATCAGGAGGGTAGAGGGACCATGGCAGTCGATACAGGTCGACTACATCGGGCCCCTGCCCAACGCCCAGGGAGGCTATAAGTACTGCCTAGTCCTGGTGGATGTGTTCACCAAATGGGTAGAGGCCTTCCCCTGCAGAACAGCCACAGCTCTGGGTACTGCCAGGATCCTGGTCCGGGAGGTGTTCTCGCGGTGGGGGCTACCACAGTATGTGGAGTCCAACCAAGGGAGTCACTTCACCAGACAGGTGATGCAGAATACACTTATACTGCTAGGCATCGAGGGGAAGTGGCACATGGCCCACAATCCGCAGTCATCAGGGATTGTGGAAAGAATGAATAGGACCCTAAAGGAAAGGTTGAGGAAGGAGACGGTGGACTCGCCCCGTAAATGGGCCGAGGTCCTGTAAGATCTGCAAAATTGAACATTGTATTATAAGGGTCTATTGGCAGAAGAGGCCTTGTTTTAACGACTGTTTTAAAAGAAGCCCAGGAAAAAGGGGCATATAAAATGGCCACCAGACCCCGTGACCAGCTTTTTGGACACTTTAAAATGGTTCCCGCAGTCCCCAGACAGCCTTTGTGGATTCAGCCCACAGTAAGTTCTGGAAGCCGTTTCGGAGAAAACGAAACCAGACACAAACACATACATATGGATTGGATGCAGATCCAGCCAGATCGGCCTGTAGATAAAGGCCATCTAAATGTTTACCTAGACAAAGGGAAACAGTTTTATATTCATATAAGGGGAGCATCAAAGACCCATTAAAGACATCAAGAAGACATTCAAAACAATGCAGGGTCATTCCAGACCAGAGCTGGCCATCACCGGCCATCCCGAAAGCAGTTTAAATATAATAACTACCCCGCTGTGCAACAAGCCCGCCAAAAGTTAAACAAAGACTAACCTTGATTTGGCGGGAGATAAAGGCTTCTCTTGAGAAGTATATTTGGGGTCCCATGGTAGCCATTGAGAGCGATGAGAGAAGAAGCGATCAGCCAGACACGCTTTTGAGCTTGTCCTTGTGAGAGCCATGGAGAAACATCGACCAAGAAGGGGATTCGAGTCTGCGTCCTGCCCCGGGGTAACCATCGAGAGATCGTCGACAAACCCCGGGCCGCTGACGAGACAAAAGGGCAGCAGCCCTACAGAGGAAACCCATATGAAAATGGTAACCAGCTAGAGACCTCTCCAACCGTGGTCAAATAGATGGTCTCCGTCCCCGCCGACGTCCAGGCCTGCCAGTGTCCAGGCTGCCCGTGACCTTCACCTCGAGAGAGAAAGAGAAGTGTAGCACAGCTCGCTGTGGCTCCACTGACCACGCGGAAACAGGACGCCTGAGGGGATCAAAACGCAGACGTGTTTCAAAACTCTATAATTTTCCAACTGGATTGGTGAGCATGTTTCTGGCCCTTCATAATCGGATCTAGATAGGTTTAAGGGGGTGGGCATTTTGGGTATAATTAACATGAGTTGTTGTCCCTCGATGTTCCGTGTGTTTCCCCATTTTATGATGACTGTTGTAAAGTATAATATGCCTGTATCTATTTTAGTTAGTGCTGTATTTTGATTTGTTTTTCCCTCCCATGTACCCTCTTATTTGCTTGCATTTGATTTGTTTTTCCTTATGCAATAAAATTTCATTTTGTTTCATTAAACTTGGTCTATAAAAGTATTCTCTGCATTGTAGTTCCTGCATCTAAGTCCAGTGTCTAGAACCTAAGGGGTGAGTGGGTCGAACCACTCAAGGTTTCACTGTGCAAGAGGGAGAGAGAGGCCTCTAGAGAGAGAAACCTCTGCGATCCAAAGAGGAGAACCCCTTACAGTCCTACCGTTGGTTTTGATGGGGATCCAGGCCAGCCAGTCGAAAAGCACGGGGTATTCACCGTACGAGCTGATGACTGGCAGGGTTATGCGGACCCCCACCCATGTACTAGCCCCGGTGCTCATGGAGGGTCAGCTCAGAGAGGTAAACCGGGACAGGTTCACCCAAAACCTTTTTGAGCACCTTAAACAGGTCCATGAGCAGGCGGCTGGGAACATGTGAAGACAGCATTGGAGTAACCGATTGCTGCTCGAATCCCGAAAGCACCACGAGTGGGAGGTAGGAGATCAGGTCATGGTGAGGAACTACACCCGAGTAGAAAGTTTGGAACCATTGTACATGGGGCCCTACAGCATTGTAGATAAAGCCAGCCCCATGGTATACGCCGTTAAGATGCCTCGGCACACCAAATGGTTCCATATTAACCAGTGCAAACTGTTTCAACCTGAGAGGAGAAAACAGCCAGTTGGGGTAGGGTCTGAGGATAAAAATCCTCAGCCTGCAGCAGGAGCAAGCTCACAGACTGCACGGGCAGGCGCTGTGGCTTGTTTAAGGGGAGGGGCCATCCCACCCACCGATTGGGACACCCCCCCCTCTTCTGGGATCCAGATGAAGAGGGACCCGAGGGTGAAGTCCCCGCCCCTAACCCAGGTGTAGAGGAGGAGGTACCTGAGGGCGAAGACCCCGCCCCGGACCCAGGTCCGGGACCTGGGGGCGGAGACTCACAGCCTGCAGCAACAGGCTGCGAAGAGTTACCTGCCCCTAGCCCAGGCTCGGGAAAGGTGAAGCCTAAGGGGGAAGATCCCCAGCCAGCGGAAGTGGTGAGCCCACAGACCGCGCTGGAGGGGGCAGCGGTTCGGGTTAAAGGCCAACCAGCAAAGAAAACCCCACCCGCCAAAGTCCCTAGAAGGTCCCCACGGACGCCCAGGCTGAGAAAGCCATGGTCACCAGCTCTCCAATTTAAAGGGACAGCCTCCCGAGTCAGGGGGAAGTCAAAGGACAGAGGTCCCCAGCCAGCTGCCGCAAGCGGCAAGGGACCAACAGTGCAGGACACTGCGGCCACGCCGGAGGGAGCGGTGTGCCGCAGCCCAACCAGGAATTAGGCTGGCCGCCCAGAGATGTACATAGTTTAGGTAGTTTAAGTTTTGGTTATTGTTAAGTTTTAGGTATTTAGCTTAAGTTTGGGTGTTTTAGCTTAAGTTTAAGTAAGGTGATGGGTAGTTTTGATTAAGTAGTATCTGCTAAGAGTGTGTATATTTGAGTCGAGGTCACGAGACCCGACTATGCTTCACCCAATCTCTTGGGGACCTGGCTGTATGTTTTTGTATCTGTTGCAGAAAGACTTTCGAGATGAAGGGGAGCGTAATCCTACTCGCCCTGATCGGACTGAGCCTTGGAAGGAGGGGCGACATGGAGGAATCCCACATCTACGGGTGCTTGGGGGAGAGAGCAC
Source organism: Somniosus microcephalus (assembly GCF_052327205.1). Lineage (NCBI taxonomy): Eukaryota > Metazoa > Chordata > Chondrichthyes > Squaliformes > Somniosidae > Somniosus > Somniosus microcephalus. The sequence continues at coordinate 365,258,828 of NC_140988.1, forward strand.
CTACAGCAACCGACGGGAGCGGCGAATGGGATGCGGAGGAGCCCGCCGTCTACGTCCACGAGGGAAGGTGGCCAGGGTGGCTGGGGTCCAATTTGTCTCAGTACTCCAGCCAGACCGGGTTCACGTACGGGGAGGCCTCCCTCCTGTGCCCCAGGGTACGGGTCGTTACCACAAGGGTCAGCGTCACCGTAGGGAAACGCGTATGTTTAACGTGCAAGGGACACATTCCGTTGGATAGGTGGTGGTGGCTCAGGAAGCTGAGCAAAGATATGAGAAACCCCGCAGTCGAGTGGGAACGGTTGGGGAACAATACCCACCGGACGATTACAGGGACTCACGGAGGATTAAGTGTGTGTTGGGACAAGTGGTGGGAACCGGATCAAGGGATTTATATCTGTATGTGGGGGGTCAGAGAGAGCCTGCCCCGCAGGCATATCTATCATTTTCCACCGGCAGTGGCAAGACGCCGGGGAGGGGATGAAGTGGGATACCAGCCTGAAGGCCTGCGCAGTCCCATTCTCCCCAATCCCAGTCAATGCCACTCAGCTTGTGACCCACCCCCGAAAGCCCCTGCCCACTGCGCAGGCGGCGAGGTCACCCAGGGAAGGGTGCCCCACCACCACCAAGGGACCAGGGAATGGGCTGGTACTAGTGCCTACAGATCAGGTGCTGTACCAGGGGGTACACTACGCGGTAGCCTCCGTGATTTTAAATCTCACCGAGGTACATTTACCGGAGTGGTGTCCCAAAGAAACAGAGCAGCTATACCAGGTCCTATTAAAGGACATGTTCAGGAAGTTTTATGAGTTCGATTTCGCCAATGTTGACAAAACCGAACTGTACACCGCACACCGTGAGTTTTTGGGCAATGCAGGGAGACAAAGAAGGGGAGTCCTCTGTCATCAACACTGGGTCCTCTGTCATCAACAGTTTGGATGACATAGAGCTGCATACCCAGATAAACAGTTTAAAAACGCAGTTAAGGAAGATATTAATGGATGAGAACAAAGTAGTGGGCTCGGTGTTGCATGAGGACCAGGCCATGACGGTCCATTTAAAGGAAATTATAGCGGAGTTGGAAAAACACGCAAAGATGGTAAATGCCCTCATAAGGGAGGACAGAAATGCTTCTGACCAGGCTGCACAGAACGAGGTGTGTGTGCTGTATGGGGCGTGGTTGCTGGGCAAGGTCCGCAGTAATCTGGAGGATTTAAAACAGGGTTTAGTCCCCTCCTGAATCAGCAACAAACACCTCGCAGCCCTCCATCCATTTGAGAACGCATTAAGCCCGTGCCAACTCCGGCTAGCTTCCGAAGCCAACCCAGTCCCAGTGGATTGTGGACGGTCTAACCGCATAATCATGGGTATAGTAGTTAGGATGCCGGTCATGGGTAGGACAGCCCGACCCGCACCGGTATACAGGGTAGAGAACACTGGCATCATTCAAGGGGGTGCACACATTCATTTCACAGCGGTCCCACCTTACATTATAAAGTGGGAGCATGCTATGACAGGTACTGACCTCTCAGGGTGCCGGAGCCAGGGAGCACACATAATCCTGTGTCCCCAGCACTTGAACGCCTATTCAAAACCACAGTGCGGGTTCAGAGCTGCTGGCGCGAAACCTATAAATTGTACTGTGATGAAATATGTCATTCATTGTAATGATATCAGCAAATAGAGATGGTATTTGCCTGTTCGATTATGATGCCTTAATAGCATGTTTGCATGTATTGATTGCTTGTGCCTGAAGAGCAGAGGGCATGTGACCGAGACAAGCAAGGGAGTTTAGTTTAGTTTCAGTTTCATTCTAGATGCATCACAAGCATCGTGTCTCCTGTAAAAGCTGTATAAAAGAGTTGAACAAACTTTAGATTAAAAGTCATTCTCTTTCATAAATGTGTCGTCATTGAACCCACAAAGAAATCAATACATGGTGTCAGAAGTGATTGAAAGAGATGAAGAGAAAAAATCTGAAGTTAAATCAGCTCTCCACAGATTAGCAAGCCAAAAGAGAACATCGTTGCTTACCATTGGAGAATAGCTAATGAAGTAAAAAAATGGAAGGTTTACTCCCACCGGCGACGCTTCAGTTGACAGGTAATGTGGCTGAAAATTGGAGCAGATTCAAACAATGTGTGGGGTTGTATTTAGCGGCAATCGGAGCTGACGAGAAAAGTAATAAAAAGAAATTGTCACTGTTCTTACATGTCGTGGGTGATGAAGTGCTGGAGGTGTATAATAACTTCACATTCGCTGCTAATGGAGACAAAATGAAGCTAGATAAAATAATGGAACAGTTTGAGGCCTACTGCATACCTAAACGTAACGTGACGTTTGAGAGGCACAGATTTTTCACATGTGTTCAGAAAACGGGTGAGACTATTGATCAATATGTGACTGAACTGAGAAACAGAAGCAAATCATGTGAATTTGGGGGACTGACAGACTCGCTGATAAAAGACAGACTGGTGTGTGGTATTCCAGATAATGGTCTAAGGGAAAGACTGCTAAGAGAGCAAGATCTAGACCTGGGAAAAGCCATAGCACTGTGTAGGGCTACAGAGACTGTGAAGTTGCAGGCAAAGGAACTGTTCAGTGACAATAGCTGCAACGTGGATGCAGTGAGAATGAACGGACATAAACCGTTTAACAAAAAGAGCGCCAATGTGAAAAAAGAGGCATGGCCAGCGAACGAAAATGAAAGGGACAATCGAAAGACATGTAGTCGATGCGGTACACAGCATACACCAAAAAAGTGTCCAGCATATGGTAAAACATGCAATAGTTGCAACAAAAACAACCATTATGCCCGTTGCTGTAAGAACCAAGCGCAACAAAGCAAGGTCCATACAGTAGATGAAAGCGAGATAGAGGAGTTCAATGTAGATGTTGTGTCTGAAAACAAAGAAGAAAAAAGAGACTGGATGTTGACACTAAAAGTGAATGACATACATATTCCATTTAAATTGGATACTGGAGCACAAGTTAATGTGATATCAGAGACTGATTTTAAGAAAATTAGACCCAGACCAAAGATACATGGAATAAAAGTGAAAGTGACAGGATACTCAGGTACTGAAATACCAGTGAAAGGAAGATGCATTGTCAAAGTGACACACAAGGACAGAGAGCACACGTTAGCATTAATCGCGGTGCCAAAGGAGGTGCAAGCCATACTAGGTTTAAAAGCCTGTGAGAGACTGAACCTGGTAAAGAGAGTCCTCGTTGTGGAAAGCGAAGGAGAGACAGTCTATGAGGAACTCATGAAAGAGTACAAAGACCTATTTAAGGGTCTAGGCTGCATTCCAGGAGAACACACGATCAGAGTAGATAAAAGTATGACACCGGTCATACATCCATGCAGAAAAGTTCTGTTTGCTCTTCAAAAGCAACTGAAGGCAGAGTTGGACAGGATGGAAAGCCTGAACGTGATTCAGAAGATAGATGAGCCAACTGAGTGGGTGAGTTCCCTCGTCGTAGTGGACAAAAAGAATGGAAAGCTCAGAATTTGCCTGGATCCAAGAGATCTAAACAAAACAATAAAGAGAGAGCACTTCAAGCTTCCTACACGTGAGGAAATCATGGCACAGTTTGCAAATGCAAAATATTTCAGCAAGTTAGATGCATCATCAGGATTTTGGCAGATGAAGCTGGACGAAGCAAGTTCAAGACTGTGCATGTTCAACAGTCCATTTGGCAGATACAGATTCCTAAGGTTACCATTTGGCATTGCCTCAGCTCCTGAGGTGTATCACAAAACTATCCATATGACCTATGAGCACCTGGAGGGAGTTGATACATCAATGGATGACATCATAGTATGGGGAACCACGAGAACTGAGCATGACGAGAGACTGAAAAAAGTGCTGGAAGCAACAAGGAAAACAAACCTGAAGCTGAATAGAGAGAAATGCCAGCTCGGGGTGACAGAACTGACATTCGTGGGAGATATCCTTAGCAGTGAGGGCATCAGACCAGATCCCAGAAAGGTGTCCGCCATTGAGAATATGCCAAAGCCACAATGCAAAAAGGACATGCAGAGGTTTAATGGAATGATCAACTACATGGGGAAATTCATATCCAACCTTTCAGAAAAGATGGCGCCACTGAGAAGACTAACTGAAAAGAACATAGAATGGGAATGGAATCATGAGCATGAGAAGTCATGGAGCGATCTAAAGAAACTGCTCACAGAGGAACCAGTTCTGAGGTTTTATGACCCAGCGAGACCCATCAAGATATCATCAGATGCATCACAGAGTGGGCTCGGTGCCGTTCTTCTGCAACAATATGACTACTGGCAACCTATTGCATATGCATCGCGCTCAATGACAGACGCGGAGACGCGATATGCTCAAATAGAAAAGGAGCTGCTCAGCATCACATACGCCTGTGAAAGATTTCACCAGTTTGTGGCAGGACAAGCAATCAGTGTAGAGACTGACCATAAGCCCTTGATTGCATTGTTCCAAAAGCCACTAAATAGCTGTCCGCTTAGAATACAAAGAATGATGATCAGGCTGCAACGCTATACACTGAATGTTGCGTACACACCGGGTAAGCTGATGTATACAGCAGACACGTTGTCCAGAGCTGTAGACCCAAGTGAGCCCGCAAACACCACAATGGATGAAAAAGTGAACGCCTACGTGGACATGATCACAAGTGCACTGCCCATAGCAGATGCAAAAATGGAGCTCATAAAGACTGAGACAAACAAAGATGAAACAATGAGACGACTGAGGAAAAGCATCTTGGATGGATGGCCCAACATGAAGCAAGACTGCTCACCTGACATGGCAGAGTACTGGAACTGCAGGGCGGAACTATCAGTGGTCGAAGACATCATCTACAAAGGAAGTAAAATAGTTATCCCAAAGAGTCTGAGAAGAGAGATGTTAAAAAAGATCCATGGAGGTCATCTGGGAATCGAAAAGTGTAAGAAAAGAGCACGAGAGGTGATGTACTGGCCACGAATCAACCAAGATGTGACAAATGAGGTGTCAAACTGCACAATATGCCTGAAATATCGAGCAAGCAATCCGGTAGAACCACTAAAGCCACACCCAGCACCAGACAGACCTTACCAGAAGGTAGGCGCTGACCTATTCGTATGTCAAGGGAAGGACTACCTTGTAGTCACAGACAATTACTCCCTGTATCCAGAGGTTTGTAGACTGTACACCACCACTGCAGATGCTGTGATAACATGTATGAAAGCCATATTCTCCAGACATGGCGTGGCAAGCGAGGTCTTCACAGACAACGGACCCCAGTTTTACAATGCAATTTTCCGACACTTTGCCAAAGAGTGGGACTTTGTCCACACAACGTCAAGTCCTCACTATCCACAGTCCAATGGACTAGTGGAAAAATCGGTCCAGACAGTGAAAAGACTGATGTACAAGGCAAAAGACAGTGGAACTGACTTCTACCAGAGCATGCTTGTATACCGCACAACGCCGCTCGAGTGTGGTATGTCACCAGCCCAACTCCTGATGAGACGTCGGCTAAGGTCAAACCTACCCATCCCGGAGAACCTCCTGAAAACAAAAGAGGGGGAGAAAGTGAGGAAGTTCAAAGAACAACAGAAAGAAAAGCAAAAGTACTACTATGACAGAGGAACACAAAACCTACCTGAACTCCACACTGGTGACCAAGTAAGGTTGAAAGACAAAACAAACACATGGACTCAGAAGGGAACTGTCCTGAGTGAAGTTCAACCAAGATCATACACCATTCAGACAGATGAGGGTGCTGTTCTGAGAAGAAATCGTAGGGATCTTCTCATGGGACCAGCCACAGCAGGTCAAGAGACTGATACTGTTGAACAACCTGATCACACAGCTGAGAACACATCATCTGAGGCAACAACTCAGATTCAAGGACAATCAATCAGATAATCCTCAAGACACGTGAAGCCTCCTGAGAGACTCATTGAGCAAATTTAAGGACTATTGTTATAGAAGGAAGTAATGTTATCTTATTCTTTCTTCAAGTTCTAGTGTATTGACATATTTCATGTGAACACACAAAGCAAGGTTAAAAAACCTTGATCATGATAATGATAATGTAAGTTCATTAAGTGTTACAGTTAAAATGCAGATTAATACAAAGAAAACATGTTGTTAGTTAAAAGTAAAATACTTTTGTTTTAAGGAAAGGAGATGTAATGATATCAGCAAATAGAGATGGTATTTGCCTGTTCGATTATGATGCCTTAATAGCATGTTTGCATGTATTGATTGCTTGTGCCTGAAGAGCAGAGGGCATGTGACCGAGACAAGCAAGGGAGTTTAGTTTAGTTTCAGTTTCGTTCTAGATGCATCACAAGCATCGTGTCTCCTGTAAAAGCTGTATAAAAGAGTTGAACAAGCTTTACATTAAAAGTCAATCTCTTTCATAAATGTCTCGTCATTGAACCCACAAAGAAATCAATACATTCATCAGACTCTGTATTTAACTACATATATTGTATTGCCTGCTCCTGTGTTTTTACCTTGTACTGTATATAGTGCACCGCCCCCCTTCTCCCCATTGGGTGTGTCGGCTCCTCCCATACCTGGCCCTACTTAAGACAAGCTCAGGCTTGTCTTGCAGCAGAACAGCAGAATGCTAGGTGAAGACACAGGCATCTTTCTTCGCTAATAAAAGCCTTGTTTTATCCAGTTAACTTTGAGCCTTGAAGTTATTGAGGCGCATCAATTTTATTAGCAAACTTTCAACGATGGATCAACTTTTGAAACCGGAACGCTTGAATTTGGACCCGCATGCTTCGGATGCATCGGCACGGTTTGGACACTGGTTCCAGTGCTTGGAATTTTTTATGGCCAACTCCGAAGCCGTCACAGCCTCTAGAGCCACCGGAGATGTGAAACTCGGGATCCTGCAGAATCGGGTAAGCCACCGGGTTTTTCCACTCATCCAAGACGCCGCCACCTACCTGGATGCCTGCAACATTCTAAAGGCCCACTATCAGCAGCCTACCAACGAGGTGTACGCCAGGCATCTGCTTGCTACCTGCACACAGCGACCCGGAGAGTCGCTAGAGGACTTTCTAGTCACCCTAAAAGTGCTTGGCAAAGACTGCAAATGCAAAGACGTGAAAGCCACGGTATACACAGACGAGCTTATTCGGGATGCCTTTATCGCAGGCCTTAGCTCTAATTACATCCGGCAGAGACTGCTAGAGAAAACGGGCCTAGATCTGACACAGGCTGTGGACAGAGCGCGATCGCTGGATGTGGCTCAGAAGAACTCTGACTCCTACTCTTCAGGCCGCGCGGCCCACGCCGCCTCGTATGCACCAAGGGCGCCGCCATGTTGGAAGACATCTTCCCCGCCCGGTAGCCCAACACCGTCGGGGCCCTGCTCTCCCCCCAGAAGCCCTACGACCGCCGCGACGCATCGGGGCCCCAAATGCTACTTCTGCGGGCAGCTGAAGCACACCAGGAACCTGTGCCCAGCGAACGCTTCACCCTACTTACCAACCAGCGGTCGGTAGCGTTTATGTTCAATAATAAACAGAGGGGGAAGATTAAAAATGATAAGATTCTTAGGTGGCGGATCGAGCTCTCCACCTTCGAGTACGACATCATATACCGGCCGGGGGCCCTTAACGAATCCCCCGATGCCCTCTCATGAGGGATGTGTGCCAACGCCACCGGGGATCGGCTACAGACCCTCCACAACGACCTCTGCCACCCAGGGGTCACACGGCTGTTCCACTTCATAAAGTCCCGCAACTTACCCTACTCGATTGAGGAAGTTCGGTCTCTGACCAGGAACTGCCGCACTTGTGCTGAGTGCAAGCCTCGGTTCTACCGCCCTGATAGAGCCCACCTAATCAAAGCTACACGGCCCTTTGAGCGGCTTAGCTTAGATTTCAAGGGCCCCCTCCCGTCCGTCGACCGCAATGTTTACTTCCTGAACATTGTGGACGAATACTCCCGTTTCCCATTCGCCTTCCCCTGCCCAGACATGACCAGCACCACGGTCATTAAATGCCTCAACAGCCTGTTCTGCCTGTTTGGTATGCCAAGCTATATCCACACGGATAGGGGGGCGTCCTTCATGAGTGAAGAGCTACGCCAGTACATGCTGTCCAAGGGGATTGCCACGAGCCGTACCACCAGCTACAACCCCCGGGGTAACGGTCAGGCGGAGCGAGAGAACGGGACAGTATGGAGGGCAGTCACTCTAACTCTAAGGACCAAGGGCCTCCCTATCTCCCGCTGGCAGGAAGTCCTCCCAGATGTGCTCCACTCAATATGGTCACTATTGTGTACCGCCACTAATGCCACGCCTCATGAGCTAATGTTTGTGTTTCCCCGGAAATCCACCTCAGGCGTATCGATACCGTCATGGCTCTCCACCCCAGGTCCGGTACTTTTGCGGAAGCATGTGAGGGGCCACAAGACGGACCCTCTTGTGGAGCCAGTGCGTCTGCTCCACGCCAACCCACAATATGCATATGTCCGGCACGCCGACGGACGGGAGGACACTGTGTCCATAAAAGACCTCGCCCCAGCCGGTAACAACAGCAACAATGACAATGACTACAACAACAACAGCAACAACGACAACAACCACAACAACTATTACCCACCCACTCCACCCACTATTCTTTCATCACCCCCGGAAGAACAGCAGCCAATGGTACCCCCACCACCTACTCCTTCAACAACCACGGTGGCGCCCCCGGCAGAGACCCAGGAGGTCACCTGGGACGCCCAGCCGGCACCCGCGGCACCGCAACCGTTACGTCGGTCACAGAGGACTATCACAGCCCCGGACAGACTAAATCTGTAGAAGGGGTGAATGTGATGAAATATGTCATTCATCAGACTCTGTATTTAACTACATATAGTGTATTGCCTGCTCCTGTGTTTTTACCTTGTATTGTATATAGTGCACCGCCCCCTTTCTCCCCATTGGGTGTGTCGGCTCCGCCCATACCTGGCCCTACTTAAGACAAGCCCAGGCTTGTCTTGCAGCAGAACAGCAGAATGCTAGGTGAAGACACAGGCATCTTTCTTTGCTAATAAAAGCCTTGTTTTATCCAGTTAACTTTGAGCCTTGAAGTTATTGAGGCGCATCATGTACCATGGAGGCAATGGCACAAGACCATAATATAAGGTCAGAGCGATCATAATATGATCGAGCTCTCAGTCGAGATGGAGAGTGAGGAAATTGAATCAGAGACTAAGGTCCAGAACTTAAATAAAGGGAATTACGAGGGTATGAGACGGGAATTGGGTAAGATTGATTGGGTGGTGTTTCTGGGGGGATTGACAGTGGATAGACAATGGCAAGCATTCAAAGATAGAATGGAAGAATTCCAGAACATGTTTATACCGGTTTGGCATAAAAATAAACCTAAAAAGGTGACTCAACCGTGGATATCGAGGGAAATTAGGGACAGCATAAAATCAAAAAAAAGGGCATATCAACTGGCAAAAAAAGCACCAGACCGGAAGATTGGGGGCAGTACAGGATACAGCAAAAGAGGACAAAGGGATTAATCAGGAAGGGGAAAATAGAATACGAAAGTAAACTTGCAGCAAACATAAAGACAGACTGCAAAAGCTTTTATCGGTATATCAGGAGGAAAAGACTGGTAAAATCCCAAGTCGGTCCCTTGCAGTCCGATTCGGGAGAATATATAATGGAGAATAAGGAAATGGCAGACCAATTAAACTCATACTTTGGTTCTGTATTCACAAAGGAGGACACAAATAACCTCCCAGGAATATCGGCAAACATAGGGACTAATGAGAGGGAGGAGCTGACAGAAATTAGTATCTCTAGGGATATGGTGTTGGGTAAGTTGAGGGGACTGAAGGCCGACAAATCCCCGGGGCCTGATAAACTACATCCTAGGGTACTTAAGGAGGTGGCCCTGGAGATAGCAGATGCTCTAAGGATCATCTTCCGGAACTCCATTGACTCGGGAACAGTACCCGTGGATTGGAGGGTAGCTAATGTTACCCCAATATTTAAAAAGGGGGGTAGAGAGAAAGCAGGGAATTATAGACCAGTAAGCCTTACATCGGTTGTGGGCAAAATGCTAGAGTCCATTATTAAGGATAAAATAGCGGAGCACTTGACAAATGGGGAAAGGATCGGACAGAGTCAACATGGATTTACAAAGGGTAAATCGTGTTTGACTAATCTGCTGGAATTTTTTGAGGAGGTAACTGGTAGAATAGATGGGGGAGAGCCAGTGGATGTGGTGTACCTTGACTTCCAGAAAGCCTTCGATAAGGTTCCACACAAAAGATTATCATGCAAAATTAAGGCTCATGGGATTGGGGGCAAAGTATTAACGTGGATAGAGAACTGGCTGGCGGATAGAAAACAGAGAGTTGGAATAAACGGCTCGTTTTCGGAGTGGCAGGCAGTGACCAGCGGGGTGCCGCAAGGATCTGTCCTGGGACCCCAGCTGTTCACAATATATATAAATGATCTGGATCAGGGAATTGGATGCAATATTTCCAAATTCGCTGACGACACTAAACTAGGAGGAGGGGTGGGCTCTGATGAGGATGTCAGGAGGCTACAGTGTGATTTGGACAGGTTGGGGGAATGGGCGGATACGTGGCAGATGCACTATAATGTGGATAAATGCGAGGTTATCCACTTTGGGGGTAAAAACAGGAGGGTAGATTATTATCTAAATGGCAATAGATTGGGAGATGGGGAAGTGCAGAGGGACCTGGGTGTTCTTGTGCACCAGTCACTGAAGGAGAGCATGCAGGTGCAACAGGCGATTAAGAAGGCAAATGGTATGTTGGCCTTCATATCAAGGGGGTTCGAGTATAGGAATAGGGATACCTTACTACAGCTGTACAAGGTGCTGGTGAGACCGCATCTGGAGTATTGTGTACAGTTTTGGTCGCCCCATCTGCGGAAGGATGTTCTTGCCATGGAAAGAGTGCAACGGCGATTCACCAGGCTGATACCTGGAATGGCGGGAATGACCTACGAAGAGAGATTAAATAGTTTGGGCTTGTACTCACTGGAGTTTAGAAGATTGAGAGGGGATCTCATCGAAACATATAAAATTATGGCAGGCCTGGACAGGCTGAATTCAGAGAGAATGTTTCCAATGGCCGGGGAGCACAGAACCAGGGGCCACAGTCTAAAAATAGCGGGCAAATCATTTAAAACAGAGATGAGGAAGAATTTCTTCACTCAAAGAGTGGTGAGCCTGTGGAATTCCCTGCCACAGAGGGCTGTGAAGGCTAATTCAATAAATATTTTCAAGAGAGAATTGGATATATTTCTGAAGGCTAAGGGGATTAAGGGTTACGGAGAAAAGGCGGGGACGGGGTACTGAACTGGTAAGATCAGCTATGATCTCAGACGAAGATCAGCCATGATCTCATTGAATGGCGGAGCAGGCTCGAAGGGCCGAATGGCCTACTCCTGTTCCTATCTCTATGTATCTATGTATGTACCATGTTCCCCCACAGGTAGCATATATAGGAGGTGGGACATATTGTGTCACCACAGGAGCGTCCCTCTACCAGCATGGACAGCATAGCTGGTGTCCGGTTAGTGACAGCAGTTTCTGTTTTAAACCCGAGGCAGAAGTTCAAGTGGCCCAGGAGCGAATTGTCCCCATTCCTGAACCCTCCACTGTTCACCTCACTGTAAAGGAGAATTTTACCAACCTGCAGAAGTACGTAGCGCATTTCGGCTACGAAATTCCCCCTCTCCCTGAACACCTCACCAAAATACTCAAAGCCGTCATAGTTTCACAGAAACGTTTTTACACTCTAGAGCAGAAAACAGTAGAGATAGGGGCTAAGATATTGGATATTGTGATTCCACCCTGGTGGGACATTTTCAATAACATAGAGGTCCCTTCGTGGATCAGACTGGCTTCCCACACTCTCGTGGTTTGCCAGTTAGGGATAGTGTTGTATCTGGTCTGCATTCAGTGCAAGGGAAAAGGTCAGATACTAGAATTCCGAAACCAGAGGATCTGGAAGGAACACTATGTGAAGGTGGAGGGAGATACACCTGTTTGAGTTTTTGCATTTCTGATTAAAGATTGTTGTTTCTTGTGTTTTGCTGTTTTTAAATTAATAAAGATGTATGTGTACCAAGTGGTGCAGGGGTGTTGGACCGCCTCCATGCTTGGATGTGTGTAAAAGACTGTAATTATTCTATGTATGCTTATGTACACTACATTTTCGCGGAATGGGAAGTGCATGTGTCATGGGATCATAGCTAGGTAATTACAGGGGAAAATTGACGATGGAGGGTCGGAAATTTTGCACACCTTGTAAGGATGATACTTCAAGCAAGTTTTAGTATCACAGGGAGGGGTGTAAGGTTCACAAAATTCCCACATTCCCCCAAGGTTATTAATAAAAGGGACCCTGTATGGACAATTTAAAAAAAGAGTATCCAAAAGATGGCGTCCGCACCTCGTGACCCAAAAGCCTGTAAGATTTTAAAAGCTTGGACTCTGTAGCACAAACAGGCAGCTTTGGGAAATCAAAACTTAAAATGCATTTCTGTGAAAAGGACTTTGGGGGAGAAATTGGGTTGTTAGCGCCACCGATTATCGCCTAAAAAGGCCGAAAAGTGGGGCGATAGCCAATTTCTGTGTGGTCGCAGGGAACCTAACGTCTCGCCCTATATTGACCATGCATTTAGCGCCAGCGCAAAATCTTAGCACGCGCTCGCGGGCGCAGGCTGATCATGACGTCATTCCATGGTGCAACGCCTTTTTAGCGCTCCGGACCGGAAATTGGGTGGCGCCCGCCTCTGTTGCACCTGGCGCTAATAGTGACAGCTCACTGGAACGTTCCCCAGGCACTCTCGGAGTAGGGGGGCGCTGTTTAAAGGGGACACCACTGTTCTGAAAACGTCAGCCCTTTTGTGAACGCAACTTGTTGGCTGGTTTGATACAGTTGAGCAGCTGCAGTGCTAGAGCCTTATTGCCATTCAACCAGCGGTGCCAGAGGACCTTTAGCCCTGTGAACATTACCTAGCTGCTGGTAAGAGCTTACAACCTTTACCTTGATCACCCTTATTATGGGGGCTGCTCTGGAAGGGAACATCCTGCTGCTAGAACATCTTGAGAGGGCACAGAGACGGAGGGAGAGAGGGCCAGGAGTGGCCAGACGGAGGAGGGCCAACAGACGTCGCCACACCAGACCTTACGCAGCGAGGGTTTTCAGACAGCAGTTCTCCTACCACAACATGTCGGAGGAGCAGTGTGTCAGAAGGCTGCGATTCCATAAGGAGGTGGTGACTGAGCTGTGCCAGCTGCTTCAGGATGATCTTCTGCCGCGCATACGGTGCAGGACATCTCTCTCGGTGCCTGTAAAGGTTACTGTAGCCCTCAATTTCTTTGCCAGCGGCTCCTTTCAGGCCGCGACTGGGGACATAGCTAACATTTCCCAGTTTGCGGTGCATTGCTGCATCCGCCAAGTTACAGATGCCCTATATAACAGGAGGTGGCAATTTATTTCGTTCCCTTTGACACCGGAGAAGCAGCAGGAGCGCGCAGAAGGTTTCGCGGCAATAGCTGGCTTCCCCATGGTGCAGGGCGCCATTGACTGTACGCACGTGGCTTTGCGGGCGCCTGTGAACAATCCCGAGGATTACCGCAACTGCAAGGGGTTCCACTCCCTTAATGTACAGCTGGTGTGTGACCACCGGCTGCTGATCCTCGCGGTCAACGCACAATTCCGTGGCAGCAGCCACGACGTTTTCATCCTGTGTCAGACCACAGTGGCAGACCTTTTCGAGGCCCCGGCTCACCCACGAGGCTGGCTTCTCGGAGACAAGGGCTATCCTCTGTGCCCATGGCTTATGACCCCGCTACGTTTGCCCAGCACCCAGGCAGAGGAGAACTACAACTCCAGCCATCAGGCAACGCGGAACACTGTGGAGCACACAATCGGTGTGCTGAAGCAGCGGTTCCGATGTCTCGACCATTCGGGGGGCGCCCTGCAGTACTCGCCGGAGCGAGTTGCCCACATTGTCGTTGTCTGCTGCATGCTCCACAATCTCGCCATCCAACGCACCCAGCCAATGCCAGCTGAGCTTGAAGGACCAGCAGAGGAGGAGGAGGAGGAGGAGGAGGCGGAGGCGGAGGCGGAGGCAGCGGAGGAGGAGGAGGAGGCGGAGGAGGAAGACGGGGGGGTTCCCGAAACTGGAAGGGCCGTTCGTCAGAGGCTCATAACGACTCGTTTCTAGGCCCCACTGACGGATTGCTTGGTGTGTTTGGGAGAGGACCGTCCGGTTCACCCAAAGCGTATGAAGGACAGATTAAGTGTAAATAGTTTAGATGTCCAGTGTAAATAAAAACATTTCTTTATTTTCAAGAAAGTGGAGCCTTCCAACTTCATAAAGCAATTGCAGCAGAAAGCAAAACTAATGAAATAACGCTTAAGTAACGGCTTAACACATAACTAAGGATTTAACACAAAAGTAACGGCAAAACACATAACTAAGGATTTAAAACATGAGCAAGGAAATACAACTTTAATGTCTGCCAAACCCGCGACAGTAACCAACACATCCCCATCATTCACAAGAGCTGTAGAGGGCCTTGAAATGTTCAACCTCGCCATCTCCGAAGCTCCCTCTACTTTTCACCCCTTGATGGGCTTCGACTTCTCTTTCTGGAACGCCCCCTTCCCTCCCTGCAGCTCCTCCTTAATTGGACCCCAGTGGCTGCATCAAGGCTGGGGGAGGCCTGCTGAGTGGCCGAAAGTGCAGAAGCCCCTGAGGGACGGGCTGGACGACCTCTGGGCTTGGAGGGCCCGGGTGCTGACTGCGCCAACTGCTCATGGGCGGATGCAGTCTGTCCTGCAGGTGGTGGCAGCTGCAGTGGAGACGTGCCAGTGGTGGCATCCGGAATGCTGACATCCTGAGAGCGGACACCTGCTCTGTGGGCATGCGACACACTGGCACTCTGACGGGGCAGCAGCGCAGCATGCGCCCCAATCGGCTGGCCCACAGATTGATGCCCTGCTGTGCTGCTGCAAGGGCCCCGGGTAATCCTACCTGATCCTTCAACGGTGGCAGCAGTCAGTGCTCGCGTGGCCTCAATCTGCGCCTGCATGAGGCCAGCGAGTGACTGCGTGGCAGGTGCCAGTGCTTCGATGAAGCCCTGGAAAGTCCTTTCCAGTGCTTCGGAGAAGCCCTGGACACTCCTTTCCTGTGCATCGGTGAAGCCCTGGAAAGTCCTTCCCAGTGCATCGGTGAAGCCCTGGGAAGTCCTTCCCAGTGCTTCGGTGATGCCCTGTGTATTGATTTCTGTGTGGGTTCAATGAGGAGACATTTATGAAAGAGAATGTCTTTTAATCTAAAGCTTTGTTCAACTCTTTATACAGCATTTACAGGAGACATCAAGCTAGTGATCATCTACAACGAAACTGAAACTAAACCCAAACTGCTTGTCTCTCACATGACCTCTGCTGGTCAGGCATAAGTAATCAATACCTGCAAACATGCTATTAAGGCATCATAATCGAACAGGCAAATACCATCTCTATTTGCTGATATCATTACATCTCCTTTCCTTAAAACAAAAGTATTTTACTTTTAACTAACAACATGTTTTCTTTGTATTAATCTGCATTTTAACTGTAACACTTAATGAACTTACATTATCATTATCATGATCAAGGTTTTTTAACCTTGCTTTGTGTGTTCACATGAAATATGTCAATACACTAGAACTTGAAGAAAGAATAAGATAACATTACTTCCTTCTATAACAATAGTCCTTAAATTTGCTCAATGAGCCTCTCAGGAGGCTTCACGTGTCTTGAGGATTATCTGATTGATTGTCCTTGAATCTGAGTTGTTGCCTCAGATGATGTGTTCTCAGCTGTGTGATCAGGTTGTTCAACAGTATCAGTCTCTTGACCTGCTGTGGCTGGTCCCATGAGAAGATCCCTACGATTTCTTCTCAGAACAGCACCCTCATCTGTCTGAATGGTGTATGATCTTGGTTGAACTTCACTCAGGACAGTTCCCTTCTGAGTCCATGTGTTTGTTTTGTCTTTCAACCTTACTTGGTCACCAGTGTGGAGTTCAGGTAGGTTTTGTGTTCCTCTGTCATAGTAGTACTTTTGCTTTTCTTTCTGTTGTTCTTTGAACTTCCTCACTTTCTCCCCCTCTTTTGTTTTCAGGAGGTTCTCCGGGATGGGTAGGTTTGACCTTAGCTGACGTCTCATCAGGAGTTGGGCTGGTGACATACCACACTCGAGCGGCGTTGTGCGGTATACAAGCATGCTCTGGTAGAAGTCAGTTCCACTGTCTTTTGCCTTGTACATCAGTCTTTTCACTGTCTGGACCGATTTTTCCACTAGTCCATTGGACTGTGGAAAGTGAGGACTTGACGTTATGTGGACAAAGTCCCACTCTTTGGCAAAGTGTCGGAAACTTGCATTGTAAAACTGAGGTCCGTTGTCTGTGAAGACCTCGCTTGCCACGCCATGTCTGGAGAATATGGCTTTCATACATGTTATCACAGCATCTGCAGTGGTGGTGTGCAGTCTACAAACCTCTGGATACAGGGAGTAATAGTCTGTGACTACAAGATAGTCCTTCCCTTGACATACGAATAGGTCAGCGCCTACCTTCTGGTAAGGTCTGTTTGGTGCTGGGTGTGGCTTTAGTGGTTCTACCGGATTGCTTGCTCGATACTTCAGGCATATTGTGCAGTTTGACACCTCATTTGTCACATCTTGGTTGATTCGTGGCCAGTACATCACCTCTCGTGCTCTTTTCTTACACTTTTCGATTCCCAGATGTCCTCCATGGATCTTTTTTAGCATCTCTCTTCTCAGACTCTTTGGGATAACTATTTTACTTCCTTTGTAGATGATGTCTTCGACCACTGATAGTTCCACCCTGCAGTTCCAGTACTCTGCTATATCAGGTGAGCAGTCTTGCTTCATGTTGGGCCATCCATCCAAGATGCTTTTTCTCAGTCGTCTCATTGTTTCATCTTTGTTTGTCTCAGTCTTTATGAGCTCCATTTTTGCATCTGCTATGGGCAGTGCACTTGTGATCATGTCCACGTAGGTGTTCACTTTGTCGTCCATTGTGGTGTTTGCGGGCTCACTTGGGCCTACAGCTCTGGACAACGTGTCTGCTGTATACATTAGCTTACCCAGTGTGTACGCAACATTCAGTGTATAGTGTTGCAGCCTGATCATCATTCTTTGTATTCTAAGCGGACAGCTATTTAGTGGCTTTTGGAACAATGCAATCAAGGGCTTATGGTCAGTCTCTACACTGATTGCTTGTCCTGCTACAAACTGGTGAAATCTTTCACAGGCGTATGTGATGCTGAGCAGCTCCTATTCTATTTGAGCATATCGCGTCTCCGCGTCTGTCATTGAGCGCGATGCATATGCAATAGGTTGCCAGTAGTCATATTGTTGCAGAAGAACGGCACCGAGCTCACTCTGTGATGCATCTGATGATATCTTGATGGGTCTCGCTGGGTCATAAAACCTCAGAACTGGTTCCTCTGTGAGCAGTTTCTTGAGATCGCTCCATGACTTCTCATGCTCATGATTCCATTCCCATTCTATGTTCTTTTCAGTTAGTCTTCTCAGTGGCGCCATCTTTTCTGAGAGGTTGGATATGAATTTCCCCATGTAGTTGATCATTCCATTAAACCTCTGCACGTCCTTTTTGCATTGTGGCTTTGGCATATTCTCAATGGCGGACACCTTTCTGGGATCTGGTCTGATGCCCTCACTGCTAAGGATATCTCCCACGAATGTCAGTTCTGTCACCCTGAGCTGGCATTTCTCTCTATTCAGCTTCAGGTTTGTTTTCCTTGTTGCTTCCAGTCTCCGCTGGAGCAGTCTCTCGTCATGCTCAGTTCTCGTGGTTCCCCATACTATGATGTCATCCATTGATGTATCAACTCCCTCCAGGTGCTCATAGATCATATGGATAGTCTTGTGATACACTTCAGGAGCTGAGGCAATGCCAAATGGTAACCTTAGGAATCTGTATCTGCCAAATGGACTGTTGAACATGCACAGTCTTGAACTTGCTTCGTCCAGCTTCATCTGCCAAAATCCTGATGATGCATCTAACTTGCTGAAATATTTTGCATTTGCAAACTGTGCCATGATTTCCTCACGTGTAGGAAGCTTGAAGTGCTCTCTCTTTATTGCTCTGTTTAGATCTCTTGGATCCAGGCAAATTCTGAGCTTTCCATTCTTTTTGTCCACTACGACGAGGGAACTCACCCACTCAGTTGGCTCATCTATCTTCTGAATCACGTTCAGGCTTTCCATCCTGTCCAACTCTGCCTTCAGTTGCTTTTGAAGAGCAAACGGAACTTTTCTGCATGGATGTATGACCGGTGTCATACTTTTATCTACTCTGATCGTGTGTTCTCCTGGAATGCAGCCTAGACCCTTAAATAGGTCATTGTACTCTTTCATGAGTTCATCATAGACTGTCTCTCCTTCGCTTTCCACAACGAGGACTCTCTTTACCAGGTTCAGTCTCTCACAGGCTTTTAAACCTAGTATGGCTTGCACATCCTTTGGCACCACGATTAATGCTAGCGTGTGCTCTCTGTCCTTGTGTGTTACTTTGACAATGCATCTTCCTTTCACTGGTATATCAGTACCTGAGTATCCTGTCACTTTCACTTTTATTCCATGTATCTTTGGTCTGGGTCTAATTTTCTTAAAATCAGTCTCTGATATCACATTAACTTGTGCTCCAGTATCCAATTTAAATGGAATATGTATGTCATTCACTTTTAGTGTCAACATCCAGTCTCTTTCTTCTTTTTTGTTTTCAGACACAACATCTACATTGAACTCCTCTATGTCGCTTTCATCTACAGCATGGACCTTGCTTTGTTGTGCTTGGTTCTTACAGCAACGGGCATAATGGTTGTTTTTGTTGCAACTATTGCATGTTTTACCATATGCTGGACACTTTTTTGGTGTATGCTGTGTACCGCATCGACTACATGTCTTTCGATTGTCCCTTTCATTTTCGTTCGCTGGCCACGCCTCTTTTTTCACATTGGCACTCTTTTTGTTAAACGGTTTGTATCCTTTCTTTCTCACTGCATCCACGTTGCAGCTACTGTCACTGAACAGCTCCTTTGCCTGCAACTTCACAGTCTCTGTAGCCCTACACAGTGCTATGGCTTTTCCTAGGTCTAGATCTTGCTCTCTTAGCAGTCTTTCCCTTAGACCATTATCTGGAATACCACACACCAGTCTGTCTTTTATCAGCGAGTCTGTCAGTCCCCCAAATTCACACGATTTGCTTCTGTTTCTCAGTTCAGTCACATACTGATCAATAGTCTCACCCGTTTTCTGGACACATGTGAAAAATCTGTGCCTCTCAAACGTCACGTTACATTTAGGTATGCAGTAGGCCTCAAACTGTTCCATTATTTTATCTAGCTTCATTTTGTCTCCATTAGCAGCGAATGTGAAGTTATTATACACCTCCAGCGCTTCATCACCCACGACATGTAAGAACAGTGACGATTTCTTTTTATTACTTTTCTCGTCAGCTCCGATTGCTGATAAATACAACCCCACACGTTGTTTGAACCTTCTCCAATTTTCAGCCACATTACCTGTCAACTGAAGCGTTGCCGGTGGGAGTAAACCTTCCATTTTTCACTTCGTTAGCTATTCTCCAATGGTAAGCAACGATGTTCTCTTTTGGCTTGCTAATTTGTGGAGAGCTGATTTAACTTCAAATTTTTTCTCTTCATCTCTTTCAGCCACTTCTGACAGCATGTATTGATTTCTTTGTGGGTTCAATGAGGAGACATTTATGAAAGAGAATGGCTTTTAATCTAAAGCTTTGTTCAACTCTTTATACAGCATTTACAGGAGACATCAAGCTAGTGATCATCTACAACGAAACTGAAACTAAACCCAAACTGCTTGTCTCTCACATGACCTCTGCTGGTCAGGCATAAGTAATCAATACCTGCAAACATGCTATTAAGGCATCATAATCGAACAGGCAAATACCATCTCTATTTGCTGATATCATTACACCCTGGACAGTCCTTTCCAGTGCTTCGGAGAAGCCCTGCACACTCCTTTCCTGTGCATCGGTGAAGCCCTGGAAAGTCCTTCCCAGTGCTTCGGTGATGCCCTGGACAGTCCTTTCCAGTGTTTCGGAGAAGCCCTGGACGGTCCAGTGCTTCGGCGAAGCCCTGGGCACTCCTTTCCTGTGCATCGGTGAAGCCCTGGACAGTCCTTTCCTGTGCATCGGAGAAGGCCTGCATACTCCTTTCCTGTGCTGCACCGAAGTCCTGGAGACTCCCTGCCAGTGTGTCAATGGCTTCAGGCAGCCATGCCACTGCAGCGATCAGCTCATTGTGCCTGAGCCGAGCCTGGGCGCTCACTTCAGCTAGGGACCGAACCTCCTCTGCGCTCTGTGCAGCAGTCATGGTGGCCTGACTCGGCCTCCGGGGAGACGGCCCCCGAGCTTCCCTTCCCCCCCTGCGTTGGTGCAGCCCGCTGGTTCCTGGAGCTGGTTCCTCATCAGAGGCACCCCCCCCCGCTCCCCTCCAGGGAAGAACTATCCCCACTCTGCAGCTGGTGTGCCTCCCCTGAGGCTGGCACAGAAGGTCCGGCTTCCTCCAGCTGGTCGCCTCCGGACTCAGTGGGACTGGCAGCTTGAGAGCCCGGCTCCCGATCTGGTGATGCAGCATCTGAAAGCAGGGAGGTTGAAGAGTGGCTTTAGCGAGAGGAGAGGGTGGCAGCAAGGGATACAAGATTGGTGCAATGCTATGACATGGATCCACAGTGAAAAAGCATGCCGATGGGGGGTCACAAGTGGAAGGTCACAGATCAAAAAGGTCATAACCTTACCATCGCCGTGCACAATGGGGTCGGCTGCTCCAGTGGTGACAGGACCAGTCAGGCGGCCGCCAACAATCTGGTGCACTCGCTCCTTCAAGTCCTGGAGGTTTGGAGGTCCTCCACCGGTCCGGAGCTGTTCTAGCCGGTTCCTTGCCAGCTTGGACTGCAGGAGAAAGGACAGGAAATGATGAGACATCATGGCCTCATCTGTCATGTCATGCCCCCCTTGGTGGAATAGCCCTGACATCATGGCCTCATCTGTCATGTCATGCCCACCTTGGTGGAATAGCCCTGACATCATGGCCTCATCTGTCATGTCATGCCCACCTTGGTGGAATAGCCCTGACATCATGGCCTCATCTGTCATGTCATGCCCACCTTGATGGAATAGCCCTGACATCATGGCCTCATCTGTCATGTCATGCCCACCTTGGTGGAATAGCCCTGACATCATGGCGTCATCTGTCATGTCCCCCTTGGTGGATTAGCCCTGACATCATGGCCTCATCTGTCATGTCATGCCCCCCTTGGTGGAATAGCCCTGACATTATGGTGTCAGCTGTATGTGCAAGTGTGTTCCCAGAAAGGGCCATGGGTGCGTGCTGACAGATGGCCAGTGTGGCATGGCGCACCCATTGGCCATAAAGTCAGGTGCAGATGAAAGCATGAAGAGGACTGCAAAAACATCACTCACCCTGACGACCCGAGTGAGGTCGTTGAATTTCTTGCGGCACTGCAATGGAGTCCTGACCACCAGGCTGCTGGAGTTCACCCTCTGAGTGATGGCCCTCCATGCTCTGCGGTAATCCTGCTGACTAGGCCTCCTGCCATTGTCCGCATGCAGGACCGCTTGACGGCGCTCCACTCCACCTACCAATGCATCCAATGCATCATCCGTGAAGCGCTCTGCTCTTTGCCTTGCCCTCTCCATCCTCAGAAAGTTTTTAGCGCCAAACAAAACACAGCGCCGAAATTCAGTTCTGCAGGGCGCAGAGTGTGGCTGCTGATCCTTCTGGACCCACCCCTTTAAGAGCTGGCTGGCTCCTGACTCTCTCGTGATTATCGATGATTGACTGCACCTGCGCTGCACCCAGCCACCCCGATATTGAGTTGCGCCGCCATGTTAGCGCCCTAAGTCTACCGTGCAATGCCTGATTTAGCGCCGCGATCACCTTAGGGGTGCTACAGCCCAATATCGCGCTAGGTGGCGCTAAATTGCGCCTGGCGCAAAACTTTGCGCAGCGCCAAGTCTAACGCCCCAAGCGGGGCTATACCCAATTTCTAGGCCTTTGTGTTTGAAAAGCCAGACAGCTAGGTTGTGTGGTGTCGTGGTCGCTGTTCTCCTGAAAGCTGGATAATTTGCTGCGAACGATGCGAACAACATAACATTTGCCTTCTTAACCGCCTGCTGCACCTGCATGCTTACCTTCAGCGACTGGTGCACAAGGACACCCAGGTCTCATTGCACTTCCCCTTCTCCCAATCTATTGCCATTCAGACAATAATCTGCCTTCCTGTTTTTGCCACCAAAGTGGATAACCTTGCATTTATCCACATTATACTACATCTGCCATTCATCTGCCCAATCACCCAACCTGTCCAAATCATACTGGAGTTTCTCGGCATCCTCCTCACAGCACACACGCCCACCCAGCTTTGTGTCGTCTACAAACTTGGAGATATTACATCTATTTCCCTTGTCTGGATCATTAATATATATTGTGAATAGCTGGGGTCCTAGCACTGATCCCTGCGGTACCCCACTAGTCACTGCCTGCCACTCGGAAAAAGACCCGTTTATTCCAACTCTTTGCTTCCTGTCTACCAACCAGTTCTCTATCCAAGTCAGTACCTTGCCCCCATCCCGTGTGCTTTAAATTTACACGCTAATCTCTTATGCGGGGCCTTATCGAAAGCCTTCTGAAAGTCCAAATACACCACATCCACTGGTTCTCCCTTATCTATTCTACCAGTTACATTCTCAAAAAATTCCAGTAGATTAGCCAAGCAGAATTTACCAACGAAGAGCTCTCCACCTTAATCCCACTTTCCAGCATTTGGTCCGTAGCCCTGTAGGTTACGGCACTTCAAGTGCATATCCAAGTACTTTTTAAATGTGATGAGGGTCTCTGCCTCTACCACCCTTTCAGGCAGTGAGTTCCAGACCCCCACCACCCTCTGGGTGAAGAAAATTGTCCTCGCATCCCCTCTAAACCTCCTACCAATTACTTTAAATCTATGTCCCCTGGTTATTGACCCCTTTGCGAAGGGAAATATGTCCTTCCTGTCCACTCCATCTCGGCCCCTCATAATTTATACACCTCAATTTGGTCTCCCCTCAGCCTCCTCTGTTCCAAAGAAAACAACCCCAGCCTATCCAATCTTTCCTCATAGCTAAAATTCCCCAGCCCAGGCAACATCCTCGTAAATCTCCTCTGCACCTCTCTAGTGCAATCACATCCTTCCTATAATGTGGTGACCAGAACTGCACGCAGTATTCTAGCTGCGGCCTAACTAGTGTTTTATAAAGTTGAAGCATAACCTCCCTGTTCTTATATCCTATGCCTCGGCTAATAAAGACAAGTATCCCATTGTGGGAGACTACAGTCTCCCACATAAAGAAATAGGCAACACAGCGAGCTACAAGAAATAGGTCTTTACTCCAACTCTCACAATACAGTCCTGAATTCGTAAAGCCCGCGAGCCTGTGATGACTCACGGATTGGTCACCTGCTGGAACCTGATTGGTTTTCCTTCTCTCAGCAGCAGGCAAGTCTGAACATGCCTTATTCCTCTCAGCTTGCAACTGTCTTGCGGGGGGAGGGGAATACAGCAGTTAAAAGGGGATTATACAGGTTTATCTACATACACACAGTGTTTCCCCAACCATATGCCTTCTTAACCATCTTACCTACCTATCCTGATACCTTCAGGGATCTGTGGACATGCACTCCAATGTCCCTCTGATCCTCTGCACTTCTCCGTGGCCTACCATTGAGTGCCTTGTTAGCCCTCCCCAAATGCATTACCTCACACTTCTCCAGATTGAATTCCATGTGCCACTGTTCTGCCCACCTGACCAGTCCATTGATATCTTCCAGCAGTCTGCAGCTTTCTTCTTCATCATCAACCACACGGCCAATTTTTGTATCATCTGCAAACTTCTTAATCATACTTCCTACATTCAAGTCCAAATCATTGATATGTACCACAAAAAGCAAAGGACCCAGTACTGAACCCTGCAGAATCCCACTGGAAACATCCTTCCAGTCACAAAAACACCCTTTGACCATTACCCTTTGTTTCCTGCCTCTCAGCCAATTTTGGATCCAACTTGCCACTTTGCCTTCGATCCCATGGGCTTTTACTGTCATGACCAGTCTGCCATGCAGGAGCTTATCAAAAGCCTTGCTAAAATCCATATGCACTACATCAAAAGCACTACCCTCATCGACCCTCCTTGTTACCTCCTCAAAAAATTCAATCAAGTTAGTCAGACACGACCTTCCCTTAAGAAACCCATGCTGACTGTCCCTGATTAATCCGTGTCTTTCTAAATGAAGACTTATCCTGTCCCTCAGAGATTTTTCCACTAATTTTCCCACCAACGAGGTTGGGCTGACTGGCCTGTAAATACTCGGTCTATCCCTTTCTCCCTTTTATAATGTCCTCCTGTAATTTGTTGCAGTCCTCCTCAGTATTGACTGTCCCCCCTCCTCAATTTGGTGTCATCCGCAAATTTAGAAATTGTGTTGATGCATGATGAGAGAAGTTAGGTTAGCCATGCTGGAGTTGATTCGGCTGTGGTAAAGGGGGGGGGGGGAAAGCTACAGAACCTTTTCTCAGGAGACACGGGGTAGAGTCTGTGATGGTGCGGATCGTGCATGGTCTGTGGAAGGACCTGGCTAAATGTGTTTTTCTCATTTCATGCCTCCTTGCACTCCAATCCAGTTTAGAGCTTCCACAGCCACAGAGTAACATATGGCATTGTGCGATTGATTGTTTCTTTGAGAGTTCATTGCTATTCTTTTTTCATGTAATGAAGGGAGCTAGTTGGTCTTGAAAGTAAAGTACAATCTTTGTGATTTCATTCATAGAATCATCGAATCATACAGCACAGAAGAATGCCTTTCCACCCATCGTGCCTTTGTCAGCTCTTTGAAAGAAGTATCCAATTAGGCCCACTCCCACACTCTTTCTCCAATAGCCCTGCAAATTCCAATTCTCTTTTGAAAGATAATATTGAATCTGCTTCCATCAGCCTTTCAGGCAGTGCCTATAAGATCACAACAACTCGCTACGTAAAAAAAAAAATCCTCATCTCCCCTCTGATTCTTTTGCCAATTATCTTAACTCTGTCTCCTCTGACTACCGACGCTTCCACCAATGGAAACAGTTTCTCTTTTGTTACTCCATCAAAACCCATCATAATTTTGAACACCTCTATTAACTCTTCCCTTAAGCTTTTCTGCTCTCAGGACAACAACCCCAGCTTCTCCAGTCTCTCCACGTAACTGAAGTCCCTCATCCCTGGTACCATTCTAGTAAATCTCTTCTGCACTCTCTCTAAGGCCTTGACATCCTTCCTAAGGTGTGGTGCCCAGAATACTTCAACTGGAACCTAAGCAGCGATTTATAAAGGTTCAGCAAAACATCCTTGCTTTTGTACTCTATTCCTCAGTTTATAAATCCAAGAATCACGTACGCTTTTTTAGCAGCCTTCACAGCTTGGGCTGCCACCTTCAAAGATTTGTGTACGTAAACCTCCAGGTCTCCATGTTCTTGCACCCACTTTAAAATTGTAATATTTCGTTTATATTTCCTCTCCTCATTCTTCTGATCAAAATGCATCACTTCCCTCTTCTCTGTATTAAATTTCGCCTGCCATGTCACTGCCGATTTCACAAGTCTGTCTATGTCCTGCTGAAGTCTGTTACTATCCTCCTCACTGTTTACTACATTTCCGAGTTTCGTGTCATCTGAAAACTTTGAAATTCCGCTCCGTATACCCATCATCAAACAGAGCAGCCATCCATTACCGACCCTGGGGAACACCACCGCGCACTTCCCTCCAGTCTGAAAAACAACCGTTCACCACTACTGTCTGCTTTCTGTCTCTTAGCCAATTTCGTATTCATGCTGCCACTGTCCCTTTAACCCCATGGGCTTCAACTTTGCTAACAAGTCTATTATGTGGCACTTTGTCAAATGCTTTTTGAAAGTCCATATACACATCAACCGCATTTCCTTCATCATGCCTCTCTGTTACTTCGTCAAAGAACTCAATCAAGTTAGTCAATCACGATTTGCCTTTAACAAATCCATGCTGGCTGTCATTTTTTAACCCATGTTTTTCCAAGTGATAAATAATTTTGTCTCGGATTATTGTCTCTGTATTGCATTAAGGAAATGAAAACACAGAAAGAAGGTGCACAGAAAGAAAATGTTAATTATGTTGATGTGCTAGCAGGTTACAGTCATATAAAATTTATATCATTCCACCCTCCTTACGCAGTGCGGAGGTATGCAAATGTATTTTCTGCAGAAGTATTTTTGGATCTGCTTTCAATAAGCCTGTCCAACCTGCAAATTCGAAAAAGTAATATCTGAAGTTTTCCTTAAACCAAGATTATCTTGAAAAGAAATGACAGCTGAAATAATTTCTCTCTCTACATCCAGAGCAGGAATGCGGCCAAGAGAGCAGCGGGAAGGCCCAACTGATGGTTGATCTCAATAGCCTTCCCCTGGCTGGCCTCATGGCCCTAATCACCGGGAAATAGCTGCCCGCCCGTTAAAATTGGGCAGCAGGAGGCCGCTGCCTTGAACTGGAGGGGATGGTCCCCGGCACTAAGGTAAGTCTACGGGAGAAGTCGGGGCGGGGGGGGGGGGGTTGGTCCGACAGGGGTCGTAGTTGGGAGGAGGAGGAGGGGCAGGGAATCCCGGGGCAGGGGAAGCTCAAGGTATCCTTGCAGGCCCCAGAGCCGCATTGCCACTTCCCCCGTCCCTGGATCCATTTCGCCACGGCTTTAGCCAGGCAGGAAAGCCACCACCGCTCCCGGGTTTCCAACTCTAGTTGGACGGATTCCTGGAGATTTCATCACCCGACCTCCTGCCTCCCACAACCCTGCTCGATCAAACTGCCTTTCTATTCTCCATCTCCCATACTATTATATAACTAATAAACGAGAATGCTCAAAGAAAAATGAAAAAAAAAACACAAATTGTTTGTTAATGCCCCTATGATTTTTCTCCTGGGTTGCTTGCAGCAGTATCCAGGAGATTAATCTCCAGTTCCTGGAGACTCCACCAACAACAACTTGCATTTATATAGTGCCTTTAACGCAGTAAAAACGTCCCAAGGTCCATCACAGGAACGATTATCAAGCAAAACAAAACCGAGCTACATAAGGAGATATTAGAAATAAAAACAGAGAATGCTGTAAATACGCAGCAGGCCAGGCAGCATCTGTGGAGAGAGAAACAGAGTTAACGTTTCAGGTCGATGGCCCTTCGTCAGAACTGGAGATGTTAGGGCAGGTGGCCAAAAGCTTGGTCAAAGAGGTAGATTTTGAGGAGCGTCTTGAAGGAGGAGAGAGGCAGAGAGGTTTAGGGAGGGAATTCCAGAGCTTAGGGCCTAGGCAGCTGAAACCACGGTCGCCAATGGTGGAACGACTAAAGTGGGGGATGCGGGACAATCCTACACTGCTCCTGCTCCGGCCGCAGGTTGATATTACAGTCGGTCCCTGATGGCGTTATCAGAACCTGATCCGCATATTTAAAGAAGGACCCAGCCAGCTTCGGGTGGGTGTCCCAGATCGGGGCAGCAAGCCAGAGCTTAAGACTGTGGTAAACCACTGTTTGTATTCCACTGTGTACATGCCTGGACATGCCTCGGCTGACTCCTCCCACAAGTCCTAGTATAAAGGTGACTGCTCCCCAGCCCCTTTGTATTCTGGACCAGTCGACCACTCGAGGCAGACCTTCATTCTTTTGTTAATAAAAGCCTTTAGTTACTCTCTTAACTCTCAGTCTTTTATGAGTAATTGATAGCGCATCAATTTTATTAACACAATTTTTATAATGGAGAAGATCCTCACACCAGCATGCCTGGACTTAGATCATCGGGAGGCGGACTCATCCACCAAGTTTACTCACTGGCTTAAGTGTTTCGAAAAATTCCTGACCGCCTCCGCAGCAATCAAATCGGACGAGGACAAACCGGATGTCCTGACCTCCAAAGTGAACCACCGAGTGTACTCGGTCATCCAAGACGCGACCTCGTATGCGGACGCTATCAAGCTCCTCAAGGACCAGTACACGCGCCCAGTGAACGAAGTGTACGCCAGGCACCTTCTGGGGAGTCGTAAACAACAACCTGGGGAATCGACCGTGGAATACCTTCAGGCACTGTCTGTGCTTGGCCGGGCCTGTGGTTGTAAGGATGTAAAGGCCGCCGTGTACACAGAGGAACTTATCCGGGATGCTTCTGTAGCGGGCCACAGATCCAATTACACCTGACAGCGACTGTTGGAGCAGAGTGACCTCGACCTCAACAAGGCCTCTGAACTCGCACTATCATTGGATGCAGCCTACCGGGGCATGGATGCCTACTCCTCTGCACCGTGGACGCCGCGGGGAATGACAGCCTGGGACACGGTAGGACCGCCTCATAGCGCCGTGCCACCCCAGCCACACCCCAGCAACGGCCCAACTACCGCATCAGTGTCCCAAGGCCAGACAGCAGTGCCCGAAGGCCAGAAATGCTACTTCTGTGGCCAGGCAAAACACCCCAGAGCGCGCTGCCCGGCGAAAAACGCGATCTGCTCGGGCTGCGGGAAGAAGGGACACTACGCTAACGTCTGCAGGGCCAAAGCCACCCCGAACCCCAGCAGCGCCGCGTGTGGGCCATGCGGGCCGCCATCTTGGGCCTCCCCGGCCATGTGCGAACCACCGGTACAGCAGCCATTTTGGACGCCTCCAGCCACATGGGGATCATGGACGCCGCCATCTTGGACGACAGCCGGAACGCAGCAGGCCCCCAACACCGCCTCATCTGATACCCGCAGCGACACACCGACCCCTACGCTGGCATCCGTTACACTGGACCAAGCGAGACCGCACCAGCTGGCCAGTTCCACAATGGACATTAAGGTAAATGGCCACGATACAATCTGCCTTTTTGACTCTGGGAGCACGGAGAGCTTCATCCACCCCGACACGGTGCGGCGTTGCTCTCTCCCAGTCCTGCCTGCGCACCAGCGGATTTCTATGGCCTCCGAGTCCCAGTCGGCGGACATCGGCGGCTACTGCGTAGTGACACTCGTAGTAGACGGGACCGTGTACGATCATTTTAAACTTCTGGTCCTGCCCGACCTCTGCGCTGCCGTCCTGCTGGGGTTAGATTTTCAGTGCCACCTTAAAAGTGTTACGATGGCGTACGGTGGACCCCTACCCCCACTCACAGTCCGCAGCCAGCAGCTCCCAAATTGCCCGCTGCGCACCAGGTGCAACCTCTCCACACTCAGAGTCACCCCCCCCCACTGTTTGCTAACCTCACCCCCGACTGTAAGCCCATCGCCACAAAGAGCAGGCGATACAGTGCCGGGGACAGGGTTTTCATTAAAACCGAAGTGGAGCGGCTCCTGAAGGAAGGGATTATTGAGGGCAGCACCAGCCCCTGGCGAGCCCAGGTTGTGGTCGTTAAGACCGGCGAGAAGCAGCGCCTGGTCATCGACTACAGCCAGACAATAAATCGCTACACCCTGCTGGACGCCTACCCACTCCCCCGCATAGCTGATATGGTCAACCAGATCGCGCAGTACCGCGTCTTCTCGACCATTGACCTGAAATCAGCATACCACCAGCTCCCTATCCGCCCTGAGGACTGCCAGTATACTGCCTTTGAGGCAAACAGCCGCCTCTATCACTTCCTTAGGGTTCCCTTTGGCGTCACCAACGGGGTCTCCGTCTTCCAAAGGGAGATGGGCCGGATGGTAGATCAAAATGCGTTGCAGGCCACTTTCCCATATCTGGACAATGTGACCATCTGCGGCCGTGACTTGCAGGACCATGACGCAAACCTCGAAAAATTCCTCCGCACCGCCCAACTCCTGAACCTGACATATAACAAGGAGAAGTGCATATTCCGCACAAACCGCCTCGCCATCCTTGGCTGTGTTGTGGAACACGGAGTCATCGGCCCCGACCCCGACCGGATGCGTCCCCTTATGGAACTCCCACTGCCCCACTGCCTCAAGGCCCTGAAGAGGTGCCTAGGGTTTTTCTCCTATTATGCCCAGTGGGTCCCCTACTATGCGGACAAGGCCCATCCGCTGATCAAGTCCACCTCTTTTCCCTTGACGGCAGAGGCCCGCTTAGCCTTCCACCGTATCAAAGAAGACATTGCCAAAGCCACCATGCACGCAGTGGACGAATCCATCCCCTTCCAGGTGGAAAGCGACGCGTCCGACTTTGCCCTGGCCGCTACCCTCAATCAGGCGGGGAGACCCGTGGCCTTCTTTTCACGAACCCTCCAAGGCCCGGAGACCAGACACTCCGCTGTTGAGAAGGAGGCCCAGGCAATTGTGGAGGCTGTGCGTCATTGGAGGCACTACCTGGCCGGAAAACGTTCAGTTGCTTTCATGTTTAACAACAAGCAGAGGGGCAAAATCAAAAATTACAAGATCTTGAGGTGGAGAATCGAACTTTCCACCTACAATTACGAGATCTTGTACCGGCCCGGGAAGCTCAATGAACCCCCGGATGCGCTATCGCGTGGCACCTGCGCCAGCGCGCAGATCGATAGACTGCGGGCCCTCCACAATGACCTCTGCCACCCGGGGGTCACCAGGTTCTTCCACTTCATCAAGGCCCGCAACCTGCCTTACTCTATTGAGGAGGTCAGGACCATGACCAGGAACTGCCAAGTCTGCGCTGAGTGCAAACCGCACTTTTATAGACCAGACAGGGCCCACCTGATAAAAGCCACTCGCCCCTTCGAGCGCCTGAGCGTTGATTTTATAGGGCCTCTCCCCTCCGCCGACCGCAATGTGTACTTCCTCAATATTATTGAGGAGTACTCCCGTTTCCCGTTCGCCATCCCCTGCCCGGACATGACCAGTGCCACGGTCATTAAATGTCTGAACGACCTCTTCACCCTGTTCGGTTTCCCCAGCTATATCCATAGCGACCGGGGCTCATCGTTTATGAGCGACAAACTCCGTCAGTACCTGCTAACTAGGGGTATTGCCACAAGCAGGACCACCAGTTACAACCCCCGGGGGAACGGACAGGTGGAAAGAGAAAATGCGACAGTTTGGAAGGCCGCCCTGCTAGCCTTAAAGTCTAGGGGCCTTCCAACCTCCCGCTGGCAGGATGTGCTCCCCGATGCGCTCCACTCTATTCGGTCACTGCTCTGCACTGCCACTAACGCCACCCCTCATGAGAAAATGTTTGTCTTCCCAAGGAAGTCCACATCGGGGACATCGCTACCGCCATGGCTGACGTCCCCAGGGCCGGTCCTACTGAGAAGGCACGTGAGGACCCATAAAACGGACCCCCTGGTCGAGAGGGTCGACCTCCTCCACGCCAACCCCCAGTATGCTTACATTGCATACCCGGACGGACGGGAGGACACAGTCTCCATAAGAGACCTTGCACCCTCGGGGGCCGCAGTAACCCACTACTCACTACCACCCCCCCCCACGATCCGATATCCAGCCCCGGCAGACGGCAGGCCTGGGCCCAGCGACCCGCTCGACATCTATGAGGACGACACGCCTGTGCCACAGCCTACGCGGGACTCGACGCCGGAAGCTCCACTACCCCTGCCGTCGCCACGTCGATCACAGCGGCAGACAAGACCTCCGGAGAGACTCCAATACACTAACTTTTAATACACTTCACCCCGCCGGACTCAATTTTAAACAAGGGGTGAATGTGGTAAACCACTGTTTGTATTCCACTGTGTACATGCCTGGACATGCCTCGGCTGACTCCTCCCACAAGTCCTAGTATAAAGGTGACTGCTCCCCAGCCCCTTTGTATTCTGGACCGGTCGACCACTCGAGGCAGACCTTCATTCTTTTGTTAATAAAAGCCTTTAGTTACTCTCTTAACTCTCAGTCTTTTATGAGTAATTGATAGCGCATCAAAGACCTCACTCCATTTTTACAACAGCCCCTGCCAAGTTTACGACATGTGGGCGGGTGGTTAGAATTTCCCTCTCTCCGCCCAGCCTCCCCCACCCCTGCCCCCTACCACCTTATCATCTAGTTGACAAGATTGGCTTCTAAAGGTCTCTAGACTGTACAAGGAAAAGAAGACTGAGAGAAAAATAGAATATCATTGTTTTTAGCAGCTGGTCACCAGTTTGTATAGGAATCAGTGTGATGAGTCTTCATGAGACATCAAGCCCTGGGGATTGCCCAGTTATTGCCTACAGCTTAGAGTTGTCTGGTGGACGCACTGGGGTTGATTTTCACTTTGGGTGGACACTGGGGCGGGCAGCCAGCAATCCAACCGTGCCTTTTTAAAAATTCATTTATGGGATGTGGGCGTCGCTGGCTGGCTAGGCCTGCATTTAGTGCCCATCACTAATTGCCCTTGAGAAGATGGTGGTGAGCCACCTTCTTGAACCGCTGCAGTCCATATGGTGTAGGTACACCCACAATGCTGTTAGGAAGGGAGTTCCAGGATTTTGGCCCAGCGACAGTGAAGGAACGGCGATACAGGTCCAAGTCAGGATGGTGTGTGGCTTGGAGGGGAACTTGTAGGTGGTGATGTTCCCATGCATCTGCTGCCCTTGTCCTTCTAAGTGGTAGAGGTCGCCGGTTTGGAAGGTGCTGTTGAAGGAGCTTTGGCGAGTTGCTGCAGTGCATCTTGTAGATGGTACACACTGCAGCCACAGTGCGCCGGTGGTGGAGGGAGTGAATGTTGAAGGTGGTAGATGGAGTGCCAATCAAGCGGGCTGCTTTATCCTGAATGGTGTCGAGTTTCTTGAGTGTTGTTGGAGCTGCACTCATCCAGGCAAGTGGAGAGTATTCCATCACACTCCTGACTTGTGTCTTGTAGATGGTGGAAAGGCTTTGGGGAGTCAGGAGGTGAGACACTCGCCACAGAATTCCCAGCCTCTGGCCTGCTCTTGTAGCCACAGTATTTATATGGCTGGTCCAGTTCAGTTTCTGATCAATGGTAACCCCCAGGATGTTGATAGTGGGGGATTCAGTGATGGTAATGCCATTGAATGTCATGGAGATGGTTAGAGTCTCGCTTGTTGGAGATGGTCATTGCCTGACACTTGTGTGGTGCAGATGTTACTTGCCACTTGTCAGCCCAAGTCTGAATGTTGTCCAGGTCTTGCTGCATATGGACACGGACTGCGTCAGTATCTGACGAGTCTCGAATGGTGCTGAACAGTGTGCAATCATCAGCGAACATCCCCACTTCTGACCTTATGATGGAGGGAAGGTCATTGATGAAACAGCTGAAGATGGTTGGGCCTAGGACACTGTCCTGAGGGACTCCTGCAGTGATGTCATGTGATTGAGATGAATGACCTCCAACAACCACAGCCAACTTCATTTGTGCTAGGTATGATTCCAACCAATGGAGAGTTTTCCCCTTGATTCCCATTGACTTCAGTTTTGCTAGGGCTCCTTGATGCCACACTCGATCAAATGCTGCCTTGATGTCAAGGGCATTCACTCTCACCTCACCTCCCACCCCACATCGTCTGAGCCATTCCAATAGCCAGGCATCATCTGCATAATATCGATGAACGCTCACAGGCAGCTCACCGATCGGTAGGGCAGGAAATCCAATGGCTCCTCTGTGGATCTGAGCCGGAAGCTCGGACTTGAAGAGGGGAGCGGGGACAGTTGGAAGGAGGATTTCATAGTTCTAATTCATGCTCCTCCTGACCCCAGAAAAATCAATGCCACCGAACAAGGGCAGATTAAATTTAATGCAGACAAGTGTAAAGCAATTGGGCAATATGGGCAACGTTCATATCATGAAAGCTGTTCAAATAGCTTAGGATCAAGTTGAAAGAGTCTTAGGAGTCTTAGTAAACTCGATGTTCAATAGATGCAGCCAATGCAGAGCAGCCATCAACAAGGCCAATAAAATGTTGAACTACTTAGCTAAAACAGTAGAATGCAGGTCAAGGAAATTGTGATCAACCTGTACATTGCTCTGGCTGCACCTCAGCTTGAGTACTGTTTCCAGTTCTGGTCACCGAGCGAGAATGAAGGCATCCAAGCACTGGAGGCAGTGCAGAGAAGATCCATAAGATCCCTAGATTCAGGGGTCTGAGTTAGGGGGAAAGGTTGGGCTTTTCACCCTGGAAAGGAGGAGTCTGAGAGGTGATCTTCTGAAGGTATATAAGATAGTAAATGGTATGGAAGTGGTCAATCCAGAGAACTACTTTAAAAATAAACTCGTGAATGATAACTTTAAGACTGTAGGGGGGCATCTTTTAACTGTTTTAAGGTAATTTACCTGGCCAGGCAGCCTTTGCCTGCACTCTGACCAATTCCAATCTTTTACCTGGTTTACGGTAATTCACCTGGTCAGGCAGCCTTTTGCTGCTACAGTGTAAACCAATTTCCAATAAACCAATTTCCAAACAGCAGTTTCGAATCGCTACCCCACCTTCCAGTTCTGACTGGAGGACTTACAATTAATGATATATTAAAACGGACAAGTGGTTTTGATGTGAGAAAGTCAAACTTTATTAAACTAAAGAAACTGTAATCAAATTTTAAACTATACCACACGAACACAGTAATTACAGTAAATTGCATGAATGGGGAAGGCAGACGGCAAAAACGAGGGGTAAGTGGCTACAATGTTAATTTAACAATCTTAGCAATACCCCCTTAATCACCACCCCCTAACTCCTGACTAGGTTGCCTTGCTGAGGAGTCAGAAACCCTGCTCACCTGTGGTCCAGTGAAGTGAGAGAGCGATAGCTTCTCAGGAGCTATCTTTATACCTGGTGAGCTCCTGCTGTTTTGCTGTCTGCAAAATTTGCGCCCAAAGTTCCAATACACAAGAGAAACGCTGTGATTGGCTGATTCAAAGTGGTTGGAATGGGTTAATGTGTCTGCACTGTGGGGCCAAAATGTTCCCGCCCACATCCGGAGCTCACCTGGGCTAAAACAAAAGGGAATCCAACTGCCCTATTGTTCAGAATGATGGGTGATTCAAAACCTCATTCATACTGATCTGTTCCATAACAAAAGTCCATTCCATGGCTTCAGTATCTCCATTGTGTGTGAGTGCTTTGAATGGGTTTGAATTTCTGTGTACACAGAGCTGATTGTTCTTGCAGTTAGTCTCAAGTGGTTGTAATCCCTTATGTCAATAAACAACATCGATTGCTTAGAAGGGAACCTCCCTTTGATTGGCAGGTCTTACTCACAGCCACTGCTAGATCCTCCCACACAGACATACTCCAAGCTGCTAGCTGCTTTCTTTTGTCTTTTGGCCATGCTTTGTGACGGCCATTTTCAAACCTCTTTGGAATATACACAGTTCGAAACTCAGAGGTACCATTTTAAATAAAATGTAATGTCTTAGATCCTGATGTTGCCCAAGTGCTGCTCTGCTCAACGCAGCTTTTCACAATTCTGGGTATGTTTTAAAAACACTGTCCTACCCAGAGGCAATTCAAAACACATGATTCTTCATCCACGATGTGGACCAATATATTTTCAATCTTCAGGGAAAATAGGGGAATTTTGCAAACCCCTACAAGACTGACAACAGGAGATTCTTCGCTCAAGACTCAATGCCATCCAGGACAAAGCAGCCTGCTTGATTGGCACCCCATCCACCACCTTAAACATTCACTCCTTCCACCACCAGCGTACCGTGGCTGCAGTGTGTACCATCTACAAGATGCACTGCAGCAACTCGCCAAGGCTTCTTCGGCAGCACCTCCCAAACCCACGACCTCTTCCACCTAGAAGGACAAGGGCAGCAGGTGCATGGGAACACCACCACATCCAAGTTCCCCTCCAAGTCACACGCCATCCTGACTTGGAAATCTATCGCCGCTCCTTCATTGTTGCTGGGTCAAAATCCTGGAACTCCCTCCCTAACAGCACTGTGGGAGCACCTTCACCACACGGACTGCAGCGGTTCAAGAAGATGGCTCACCACCACCTTCTCAAGGGCAATTAGTGATGGGCAATAAATGCTGGCCTTGCCAGCCACGCTCACATTCCGTGAGCGAATAAAAAATAACTCAGATAGTAATCAACACTTGGAATGGACTTCCAAGTGGAGTGGCGGTGGTGAACACCCTGGAATCATTTCAGAAACACTGAGAGGCAACAATGGGAGGAATGTAGGGTTGTTCTGGATGGATGCATTAAGATGGGCCAAATATCCTTCCACATCCATAAGTATATTGTGATCTTGTGAGTACAGACCAGATGCATATGACTGGGAATGATAACAGAGGGAAATGACCAATTAGAGCAAGAATGAAAGTAATGTGGGGAACAAGATCAAAAGAAACGACTGTTCTTAAAGTTTAAAGCAACAGGTAGCTTGATGGACCAGGAACAATATAAAACAAGCAAGTAAATAAACTGGTTAAGAGAGCTAAAACAGAAAATTAGATTAGGATAGCAGGAAATATTGAAAGAAATGTCAAGCATTTCTATAAATATATTGACAGTAAGGAAAAGAAAGAAATAATTCACATTCATGTATCACCTTTCAAGTCCTCTAGATCCCTCCAAACACTATGCAGCCAAAAAATTGCTTTTGAACTGTATTCACTATTTTTGAAGAGCCTAGGATTGTTTACTTTGTATAAGAGAAGATTAAAGTATTTAACGCGTTGACGGCATAGATAAACTGAACCCTGATGATGTGAGATTGCCATGAACTATACAACCAGGAGACTGACTGAAGCTTAGAAGAGGGAAGTTTAGAGTTAATTACCTTGTGCAGAGACAGGTTGGATGTATAGAAGGAACTGCCCAGTAAGGCATTGGAGACAGCAAGCATGGGGGAAAAATTAAGGAAGATAGACAGAGAGACAGAGAGACAGACACAGAGAGACAGAGAGACAGACACAGAGAGACAGACACAGAGAGAGACAGAGAGAGAGAGGCAGAGACAGAGACAGAGAGACAGACACAGAGAGACAGAGAGAGAGAGACAGAGAGACAGACACAGAGACAGAGAGACAGAGACAGGGAGACAGAGACAGAGAGACAGAGAGACAGAGACGGAGAGACAGAGTTGGAGACAGAGAGACAGAGAGACAGAGACAGAGAGACAGACAGCGATCTATCTATCTATCTATCTATCTATCTATCTATCTATCTATATATCTATCTATCTATCTATCTATCTATCTTTTGGATGAGATATTAAGCTGAGGCCCCGTCTGCTCTCTCAGGTGGATGTAAAAGATCCCATGGCACTATTTCGAAGAAAGTGTCCTGGTCAATATTTATCCCTCAACCAACATCACTAAAACAGTTTATCTGGTCATTATCACATTGCTGTTTGTGGGAGCTTGCTATGCACAAATTGGCTACTGCGTATCCCATATTACAACAATGACTACACTTCAAAAAGTACTTCAATTGGCTATAAAGTACTTTGGGGTGTCCGGTGGTTGTGAAAGGCACTATATAAATGCAAGTCTTTCTTTTCTTTCAGACAGACTTGAAGAGGTATGTGACTGAGCGATACTATTTTCTTGGCACTGGCCTGATGGACTGCAGAGCTTTTCCTGATCCTGTATTTTACTATGAAAGGCGACACTTTTAAACTATGTTTTAACATCCATGTGAAGCAGTTTCCACTTCCCTGTGATGCTAAAATTGGAGTGCAGACACGGGGTTACGTCTTCCCAGCACACTGGGAACTCAAAAGCAAAAGCCTGCCAGCTGAAGTTTCAAACCATAACTCAGCGCACTTTACAGGATCGTAAAGATGATTTCCAAACCTGCAGCAGCATCACGAGATTTGCTGTGTGTGGTGCAAATGCAGCCTTACATCACCAACAACTTGCATTTATATAGCACCTCTAACGTAAAATGTCCCCAGGCGCTTCACAGGAGCGTAATCAGACCAAAAAAAAATTGACATCGAGCCAAAGAAGAAGACATTAGGACAGGTGACCAACTGCTTGATCAAAGAGGTAGATTTAAGTGAGCCTCTTAAAGGAGGAGATGTGGGGACGTGGAGAGGTTTAGGGCAGGAATTCCAGAGCTTAGGGCTGAGACAGCTGAAGGCACGGCCCCCGATGGTGGGGATGAACAAGAGACCAGAATTGGAGGAATGTAAGAGTTCGCAGAGGGTGTCAGGGCTGGAGGGGGTCACAGAGATAGGAAGATGCAACGGCCATGGAGGGATCTGAACACAATAGTTACCCTATTAAATAGCTCCCTGCTAATGCCAGCCCTCTAGAGATGGAGAGCATTGCCACATTTGCATTAAGTGCAGCTCCGACATGAGCAGCAGCTATTGCTTCCAGAGGGGCAAACGACTAACTGAAGAGATGGTTTTCCTGCATTTCTTTCCAGGAGGTTACGCAGTTGGCGGTAAACGGAAACATTGCAGCATTCCGGATCCCAAGCCCTCCGCCTATTGGTAAAGCCCTGCAAGCTCCCTCATGCTGGCCTGTGCGGACCTTTCCTGTAAGGGCCATGACCAGAAGAGAAACTGGAGTTCACAAGCTTGGATAATGCGTAGTTTGTCTATTGCTGCTGGTTCTGGGAGAATGTCATGGGAGCTGCAATGGACGCCACTTCGACTGATCTTTGCAAACGTAAATTGAAATTCTTCCACTGAGTTTCTGCATACATTATCTGGAAGGTTCTGAGTCATAGTTTTGAGGATGTCAGTCTGCTGTTTAAATGCCAAGACAAGCAGGTTTACTTGTACGATTTGATGACAGCTGACACCTTATATGATACACTTAAGTGATAGAGGAGGCCTGCAACGGAATGTCTAGCTGGGTACAAATTTTTGTTTTATGCAGATTATAATAATGAGCCACTATACTGAAAAAGATTGAAAAATAGGGAACGGTAGCATAGTGGTTATGTGACTGGACTAGCTAATCCAGAAGCCTAGACTACAAAATTATGAGGGGCACAGATTGGGTAGTTAGAAAGGAACTTTTCCCCTCAGTAGAGGGGTCAATAACAAGGGGGCATAGTTTCAAGGTAAGGGGCAGGAGGTTTAGAGGGGATTTGAGGAAAAACTTTTTCACCCAGAGGGTGGTTGGAATCTGGAACTCACTGCCTGAAAGGGTGGTAGAGGCAGGAACCCTCACAACATTCAAGAAGCATTTAGATGAGCACTTGAAATGCCATAGCATACAAGGCTACGGACCAAGTGCTGGAAAATGGGATTAGAATAGACAGGGCTTGATGGCCGGCGTGGACACGATGGGCCGAAGGACCTCTTTCTGTGCTGTATAACTCTATGACTCTATGACTAATGATCCAGAGACGCGAGTTCAAATCCCACCACGGCAGCTGAGGAATTTAAATTCAGTTAATTAAACAAATCTGGAATAAAAAGCTAGTGTCAGTGATGGTGACCATGAAACTACTGGATTGTCATAATAAACCCATCTGGTTCACTGATGTCCTTCAAGTGAAGGAAATCTGCAGTCCTTACCCGGTCTGGCCTATATGTGACTCCAGTCCTACAGCAATGTGGTTGACTCTTAACTGCCCTCTGAAATGGCCTAGCAAATCACTCAGTTGTCAAGAAGACAGCTCACCACCACCTTCTCACGGGCAATTAGGGATGGGCAATAAATGCTGGCGCCCACATCCCATGAATGAATAAAAAAAATAAGTTTTGTTAACGGTCAAAAGTTGCATCTTTGTATACAAGATTCTGGAAAGACTTAAAACAACCAAATATCTTT
This sequence comes from Somniosus microcephalus, assembly GCF_052327205.1. Lineage (NCBI taxonomy): Eukaryota > Metazoa > Chordata > Chondrichthyes > Squaliformes > Somniosidae > Somniosus > Somniosus microcephalus. Next base: position 365,298,614 of record NC_140988.1, read on the forward strand.
CCCAATGTTGTACAATTGTGCAGGTTGACATTGTGCACCATTTACCACCATTGGCTTATTTTATAGCCATTGTCTGACAAATAATGACCGAGCAGAGATCTTCAGGCCAGCTAGTCAATCACAATGGAACCTTAGCAAAATGTGAGATCAATGGGAACGCACTTCAGTGGCTGTCATCATGCCTGACACATAGGAAGATGGTCGTGGCTGCCCCAAGACATCACTACCAAAGTTCCTCAGGGCAGAGTCCTTGGCTCAAAGATCTCCAGCTGCTTCATCAATGACATTTTCCCTGACACAAGGTCAGGATTGGTGTTGCTAGTTGCTGATTGTACAGTGGTCTGATTCATTCACAACTCCATCGATAATGAAGCATCCTGTTGCTGCCAACAGCAGGACCTGGATAACGTCCAGTCTCGGATTCACAAGTAGCGGGTAACATTTACTCCACAATAGTGCCAGGTAATGACTATAACTAACAAGGAAAGGCCCAACCACTTCCGCCAACATTCAATGACACCACCGTTGCCAACTCCCTCACTGTCAACATCTTGGATGTTACCATTGACCAGGGGCTTAACTGGACCAGCATAATCAGCTCTGTGGCTACAGGGCAGAGGCTGGATATTCTGCAATCAGCGACTCACCTCCTGACCCCTCAGTACTTCAACTACAAGGCTCACTGGGGGTGTGATGGATTTGTCAACACTCAGCTGGATGGGTTCAGCTGCACCAACACTAAAGAAGCTCAACACCCTGCCTCTAAACTCAACATCCACCCCCTCCGCCTCTGGTGGACTGTGGCTGCAGTATGTACTATATACCAGATGTATTATAATAACTTCCCAAGCTTCTTCGGCAGCACCTCAGCCTCCCCCCAACCCCCCAACCTCTACTATCAAGGACATGAATACCTCTATGGGGACGCCACCACCTGCAGGTTCCCCTCCAGGTCACATACCATCTTGACTTGGACATATTCTGCTGGTCCCCCTGTTGCTGGGTCAATGCCCTGGAATTCCCTACCTAGCACTTTCATGGGAGCATCATCAGCACAAGGAGTGCAGGCTGAAAGAAAAGCAGAAAATGCTGGAAACCCTCAGCAGGTCAGGCAGCATCTGTGGAGAGAGAAACAGAGTTAACATTTCAGGTCGGTGACCTTTCGTCTGAGTTTTTTGTTGTGTTGTATTATGTGGCCCAATTCTGGTTGCAACGTGAAAAGAAAACCAACCACACATTTAATACATGATTGAAGGAGTTTTGGAAAATCCCTATTGTTAATCGCTGCCTAAACTTGGTGGCATTGCCTCTGGTTGGAGAATGAGGACTTCCTTCCTGTATAAAGTCAATGCCGTGCAGATTAAGATGTAAGATGGTACATGAGCAGTGGTGTACATTCAAGGAGATATTTCACAACTTTCAAGAAAAATATATTCCACTGAGGAAAAAGGGGTGTAAAAGAAAAGACAGCCATCCGTGGCTAAGTAAAGTAATAAAGGATAGTATCCGACTGAAAACAAGGACATATAAAGGAGCCAAATCTAGTGGGAGGATAGAAGATTGAGAAGCATTTAAAAGCCAGCAAAGAATAACTAAAAGATTAATTAAGAAAGGGAAGATAGATTATGAAAGTAAACTAGCAAAAAATATAAAAACAGATAGCAAGAGTTTCTACAGTTATATAAAAAGAAAAAGGGTGGCTAAAGTGAATGTTGGTCCCTTAGAGGACGAGACCAGGAAATTAGTGGTGGGGAACATGGAGATGGCAAAAACGCTGAACAAATATTTTGTATCAGTCTTTACAGTAGAGGACACTAAAATATACCAACACTGGACAAACAGGGGGCTATGGGGGGGAGGAGCTAAACACAATTAAAATCACTAAGGAGGTGGTACTCGATAAGATAATGGGACTAAAGGCGGATAAATCCCCTGGACCTGATGGCTTACATCCTAGGGTCTTGAGAGAAGTAGTGGTAGGGATTGCGGATGCATTGGAGGTAATTTTCCAAAACTCCCTGGATTCAGGAAAGGAAAGGTTCCAGCAGATTGGAAAACTGCTAATGTAATGCCCTTATTTAAAAAGGGAGGTAGACAAAAGGCTGGAAACTATAGACCAGTTAGCCTAACATCTGTGGTTGGTAAAATGTTGGAGTCCATTATTAAGGAAGCAGTAACAGGACATTTGGATAAGCATAATTTAATCGGACAGAGTCAGCATGGTTTTATGAAGGGGAAGTCATATTTGACAAATTTGCTCGAATTCTTTGAGGACGTAAAAAACAGGGTGGATAAAGGGGAACCAGTGGATATGGTGTATCTGGACTTCCAAAAGGCATTTGACAAGGTGACACACAAAAGATTACTGCACAAGATAAAAAATCACGGGATTGGGGGTAATATACTGGCATGGGTGGAAGATTGGCTATCTAACAGAAAACAGAGAGTTGGGATAAATGGTTCATTCTCGGGTTGGCAATCAGTAACTAGTGGTGTTCCGCAGGGGTCAGTGCTGGGACCCCAACTCTTTACAATCTATATTAACGATTTGGAGGAAGGGACCAAGTGCAACATATCCAAGTTTGCTGACGATACAAAGAGGGGAGGGAAAGCAGTGAGTGAGGAGGACATAAAAAACCTGCAAAAGGACATAGACAGGCTAAGTGAGTGGGCAGAAATTTGGCAGATGGAATATAATGTTGGAAAGTGTGAGGTTATGCACTTTGGCAGAAAAAATCAAAGAGCAAGTTATTATCTAAATGGAGAGAAACTGCAAAGTGCTACAGTACAAAGGGATCTGGGGGTCCTGGTGCATGAAACAAAGAAGGTTAGTATGCAGGTACAGCAGGTGATCAGGAAGGCCAATGGAATCTTGGCTTTTATTGCAAGGGGGATGGAGTATAAAAGCAGGGAAGTCTTGCTTCAGTTATACAGGGTACTGGTGAGGCCACACTTGGAATACTGCGTACAGTTTTGGTTTCCATATTTAAGAAAAGATATACTTGCTCTCGAGGCAGTTCAGAGAAGGTTCACTCGGTTGATTCCGGAGATGAGGGGGTTGACTTATGAGGATAGGTTGAGTAGGTTGGGCCTCTACTCATTGGAATTCAGAAGAATGAGAGGCGATCTTATCGAAACATATAAGATTGTGAGGGGGCTTGATCGGGTGGATGCGGTGAGGATGTTTCCACTGATGGGTGAGACTAGAACTAGGGGGCATAATCTTAGAATAAGGGGCTGCCCTTTCAAAACTGAGATGAGGAGAAACTTCTTCACTCAGAGTGTAGTAAATCTTTGGAATTTGCTACTTCAGAGAGCTGTGGAAGCTGCAACATTAAATAAATTTAAAACGGAGATAGACAGTTTCCTAGCTGATAAGGGAATTAGGGGTTACGGGGAGCGGGCAGGGAAGTGGACGTGAGTCTAGGTTCGGATCAGCCATGATCCTATTGAATGGTGGAGCAGGCCCGAGGGGCCGTATGGCCTACTCCTGCTCCTACTTCTTATGTTCTTATGACTCGCAGGTAGTTGGACAGACTTCAAGTCAAGTCCCAAATGGATTAATCCCAACGCCTCTTACTTGTGTCCAACTATCAGTGTCGACCAGTGTCAGCCTTGGCTCAGTTGGTATCACCCTTGCCTCTGAGTCAGAAGGTTGTGGGTTCCAGTCCCACTCCAGACACTTGAGCACATAAAGCTAGGCTGACACTCCAGTGCAGTGCTGAGGGAGTGCGGCACTGTCGGAGGTGCTGTCTTTCGGATGAGACGTTAAACCGAGGCCTCATCTGCCCTCTCAGGTGGATGTAAACAGATCCCATGGCACTATTTCGAAGAAGAGCAGGGGAGTTATCCCCCTGGCCAATATTCATCCCTCAACCAACATAACAAAAAAACAGATTATCTGGTGATTATCACATTGCAGTTTGTGGGAGCTTGCTGTGCGCAAATTGGCTGCTGAGTTTCCCACATTACAACAGTAACTACACTTTAAAAAACACTTCATTGGCTGTAAAGCGCTCTGAGACATCCGGTGGTCGTGAAAAAGGCGCTATATAAATGCAAGCCTTTCTTTCGTTATCCTCTGGTCTCTAAGTCATCCCCAGCTACCAGGTGTCCAGTCACAGATGGAGCAAGCCATCCCCTGAACTGCTGCTGGCTTCAAAGAGCGTATTGGGACCGAGACACCAGCTTGTTCAAATTATTTCCCCCAGCGGGAAAAGGACCAGAGGCAATTTGAAGTTTTGAAGATATCGGGGTGTTGAGTTGCGAGGAGGGCAGTGAGACCTGACCGAGACTGAGGGTGAAGTAACTCAAGCTGGGGAACAATAGTTCACAAAGCACTCAAGCCAGCGGCCGTTTATCGGGCGTTGAACCATTCTGCCGGAAAAGTAGACCCGATCATTACTGACATTTCGGTCGGAGCTGATTGCTTGGGTGAAACATGCGCATTTCATACTCGTTTAAAAATAGACAGTAATAAAAAAAAGGCATTTTACGAGTTGCACCGACAGTGACGAGGATATATATTTTGCAAAAAGGGTTATTGGATGGTTAAACATTTTGCTGTGCAGAAATCTATTTTTTTTTTAAAGTATTTTTAACTCATATCAACTCCTACACGGCTTGCCGGGTTAATGGTTTATTTTTTGCTCAAGCTTATTCATGATGGGTCTGTGAGCACATTAACAGATTGTTGGCCCCTGGCTTTATTTATTATATAAATATATAAGAGGGTCCCACTCCCTCCCTTCTCTGAATCTCTCCGTGCTGTTATCTTAAAGGGAGAGCAGCGTTAACAGTTTCCTCGCTGGGCGCCGAATTTACCACCTCCCCGCCACATTCCTCCAACCCCTTCTCGAAGTAGGTGGTTGCCTCGAGAGATGTAACATTTCATCTTATAAAGCGGAGCGGAATCAAGGCATTCTCTGGGTCTGCTTTAAGCAAGATTAAGGAGAAACACAACCCTCACTGAACCTTTCTCTCTCTCTCTCTCTCTCGTGTTGTTATGACGTTTGAGTGAATCCAGCGAGTTTCGTTTAGTTCAAAAGTGATGGGAGTCATAAAAATGGGAAGCGTTTGAGTTGAAAGCTGCCCACGAGCTTTGTCTGTCGAGCCAATTGATTGCCTTCCCTTCTTGGGATTTTGCATTTCAGCTGTGGTCTTGAGTGGATGCTTAAGCAATTGGTGATCGGACACCCCCAGGAGGCGGCTGCTATCTGTCATATAGACAGGTTCTGGCAGAACGGCGGGTCCTGCACAAGCCATGGAGTTTTATAGAGATGTATTTTTTTGGGGGGGATTTAGAAAAACTCTGATGAACTAAGATCTGGCAACATCACTGATTCTGGACTTCAAGCAAACTCCCCCCCGCCACCCCACCGGATCTGCATGATTTGATTTGGGATCTCAGTGAGGAATCGCTTGGGATTTTCTACCAGGGAGAGGGACACACCGGGAAGCATTGAGTCTTCATCAAGGCAAATGAGAAGAAATGGGAAGAATGTGGAATTGGTCCCTGCTTAACTGAGTCCTAAGTGGCGAGCCCCCCACAACCCCCGGAGTCCTGGGATACTTTCTGAATGGACCTGTTCGGCATCGTTGCTTCCAGCCCGCAGAGCGATCCAGGATGGTGCTGCACACCGACCCCATCCTGCTCCGTTACCGCTCCCTGAACAACGCCGAGACCCTGCGCCACTGGCAGGAGGTGGCCCTGTCGCCCTTCACCGCCGAGGTCCCCTACCCCACCCTGGCCGCCAACACCAGCAACTCCACCGACTGCGGGGAGGAGATCCTGCTCTACGGCGAGGTGGAGAAAGTTATCATCGGGATCGTGCTCTCCGTCATCACCCTGTGGACCATGGCCGGCAACTCCCTGGTCATCATCTCGGTCTGCATCGTCAAGAAGCTCCGGCAGCCCTCCAACTACCTGGTGGTGTCCCTGGCTGCCGCCGACCTCTCGGTGGCCGTGGCCGTCATGCCCTTTGTCATCATCACCGACTTGGTGGGGGGAGAGTGGCTCTTTGGCAAAGTTTTCTGTAACGTCTTCATCGCCATGGATGTAATGTGCTGCACGGCTTCTATAATGACCTTGTGTGTGATCAGCGTGGACAGGTGAGTTTCTCTTGCTGTCTCCTAACATAGAAACATAGAAGATAGGAGCAGGAGTAGGCCATTCGGCCCCTCGAGCCTGCTCCGCCATTCAATGCGATCATGGCTGATCATCCAAATTCAGTACCCTGTCCCTGCCTTCTCCCCATATCCATTGATCCCTTTAGCCTTAAGAAATATATCCAACACCTTCTTGAATATATTTAATGAATTGGCCTCAACTGCCTTCTGTGGTAGAGAATTCCACAGGTTCACCACTCTCTGGGTGAAGAAATTCCTCCTAATTTCTGTCCTAAATGGTCTACCCCTTATCCTTAGATTGTGACCCCTGGTTCTGGATTCCCCGACCATCAAGAACATACACACACACACATATATGTATATAGCACTGGTCTTGACCAGTCACACAGCAATCCCAAACCTTAAGGAATGCCAGCCTAGCGGGCAGACTGGCTACACTGATTGCTACCAACTTGCACTTATTTGTACCTTTTAACACAGCAAAATGATCGTATGAGGAGAGATTGGGTTGATTGGGCTTATACTCGCTGGAGTTTAAAAGAATGAGAGGGGATCTCATCGAAACTTATAAAATTCTAACAGGACTAGACAGACTAGATGCAGGAAGGATGTTCCCGATGGCAGGGGAGTCCAGAACCAGGGGTCACAGTCTAAAGATAAGTGGCAAGCCATTTAGGACAGAGATGAGGAGGGATTTCTTCACCCAGAGAGTGGTGAACCTGTGGAATTATCTACCACAGAAGGCAGTGGAGGCCAATTCATTAAATATATTCAAGAAGGAGTTGGATATATTTCTTAAGGCTAAAGGGATCAAGGGATATGGGGAGAAGGCAGGGACAGGGTGCCATAAATCTCATCATCGAGAAACTACCTATGAAATAACACTGGACGGCCAGCTGGTGGCGCCGTCCAAGGAGTATAAATACTCGGGCGTGGGCCCAGCTTGCCCAGGGACATTTTGTAAGACAAGGAACTAGTGAAGTACAACTAGACTTCCATGTTCTGAAACAAGTTGATTAAAGCCTTGCTTTATACTCAAACCAAGTGCGTAGTGAGTTTTATTACATCACAGGGTACTGAATTTGGATGATCAGCCATGATCTCGTTGAATGGCGAAGCGGGCTCGAGGGGCCGAATGGCCTACTCCTGCTCCTATCTTCTATGTTTCTATGTTTCTATGTTTCTATCCCATTGCTTTTGTGTCAGACCCGAGCTGGAGGAGCAAGAGTTAAAGACGCTGACCAAAGATGTGGTCAGTGATTTGGTTCCAAGGAGATGGGGTGAGCCGCAGGAAGGCGAAAGGGCGAGGGGGAATGCTCGCTATAAGACGTATGTCCCCCCGCTCCCTCCATAGAGTGAATAGCTCTGCCTGATTGTTACTGCTTCAAGTGCAATGCTCACTGAAGTCTCCAGCAGCAACCTGCACCAAACTCAAACGAAAGCAGCTCCTGTGTTCATTTGCTGGCATACTCCATACCGGCTTATGAGGGTGGGAAAGGGTGCAAAGGATTGGGTGGAAATTATCTCTATGATAAATCCTATATATATACTCTGTGTATATTATTTTTAGGTATGCTGAGAGTGGGAACACTGACTTCAAACAGAAAGAAACCATCTTTGATAGCTGAATATCTCACTTTCAGTTTTATCATCAATAAAACACTGGGAATCTTAGAGGTAAAACAAGGATGATTGTTGGAATGTGGACTGGGCTACGTGAAATCAGGGATTTGCTCCTTGTCCTCCACTGTGATCTTTCCAAGACTTCTTGTGAGCCCAGGGACCATCAGGGTGAAACTCGTGAAGTATTTTGTTGTAGCTGTTTCCTGCTGCTCTCTGTTGCTATGACAGTAAACACTGTATAATAAAGCACACTTCCTGTAAATGTCACACTTACCGTTTCAAATCTGCTTTTTTTTTAAGGTGTTAGCCCTGGCTCAGTGGGTAGAACTCTCACCTCTGAGTCAAAAGGTTCTGGGGTCAAGTCCCACTCCAGAGACTTGAGCACATAATCCAGGCTGACACTTCAGCGCAGTACTGAGGGAGTGCCGCACTGTCTGAGGTGCCATCTTTTGGATGAGACATTAAAGAAGGGCCCATCTGCCCTCTCGGGTGCCGTTTTCCCTGGTGTCCTGGCCAATATTTATCCTTCAACCAACATCATTAAAAACACATTATCTGGCCAATATCTCATTGCTGTTTGTGGGAGCTTGCTGTGCGCAAATTGGCTGCCATGTTTTTCTACATTACAACAGTGACTACACTTCAAAAGTGTGAAGCATTTTGGGACATCCCGTGGTAGTGAAAGGCACTATATAAATGCAAGTCTTCATTTTACTTGTGAATTTGCCCTGTTATACTTTCCTTGCCACATTTTATTGATTTGGCTCAAGTACATCAGTGGCCCTGATAGTGATGTAATGTTATAACTCACACGTACTATCTTTATAAAACCATGTATATTCTGTGTCGGTCTGTCTGTCTGTTGTGGACACTAGGACAATTTAAATTTTCAAGACTGAGATGGGTAGATTTATGTTAGGTAAGGATTTCAAAGGATATGGAACAGAGGCAGATAAATGGTGTGAGGTATGGATCAGCCATGACCTCACTGAATGGCCTACTCCTGTTTCTCTGCTCCAGGTCTGTATCGCTCAGCTCAACACCAGGCGGTGCATTCACCAACTGAGCCATTTTGGGGGAAGTTTACAGTGACAATTTTTGATGTGACTTATGTTATTAAGTGTTCACATGGCTAAAAGAAAATCGTATCATAGAATCATACCGCACAAAGGTAGGCCTATCATGTTTGGGCTGGCTCTTTGAAAGAGTTAGCACAGACGGGGAAAGGGCGGGGGAGTGGGACTAGCTGAAGTGCTCTTGCAGAGAGCCGGCATGGTCTCGACGGGCCAAATGGCTTCCTTCTGTGCTGTAACCATTCTATGATTCTATGATCCAGTTAGTCCCACACCCCTGCTCTTTCCCCATAGCCCTGCAATTTTTTCAAGTATATATTCAATTCCCTTTTGAAAGTTACGATTGAATCTGCTTCCAGGCAGTGAATTCCAGATCACAACAACTCACTGATAATTTTTCTCCTCATCTCCCCTCTGGTTCTTTTGCCAATTTTCTTAAACCTGTGTCCTCTGGTTACTGAACCTCCTGCCAGTGGAAACAATCAAAAAACCCTCATGATTTTGAACACCTCTATTAAATTTCCCCTTAACCTTCTCTGCTGTAAGGAGAACTGTCCCAGTTTCTCGGGTCTCTCCGCATTACTGAAGTTCCTCATCCTTGGTATCATTCTGGTAAATCTTATACGTAACAATATCTCTTTTGAAGGGGAAGTTTTGCAATTGATACACGGGTTAAAGTCAAATAGTTATAAAGAGCTGTGGTTATCTTAGACTATTAATTTTGTCAATTGTTTAAATCGTTTTCTTTAAACAGTAAGCTGTAGGAATGGAGGTTCCTATCGAAAAGACTGAGTTCGACTCAGGCAATTAAAACAATGAACTTTAATGGAACAAAACAGGTTTTAACTAGAAACTGCTGGAATACATCAACTACAGGTCTGCTCTCCTTGAGGGCCCCATGAGGACTAATCTCCTGGTCAGAAGACTGACGTCATGACGTCATCACGTTCTTCCCACCATTGGGGCATCACGTGACTAACGGCAAGACGTCATCACGTTGAAACTGAGCTGTAAAGGTAACTAGACATTGTACAGTCAAACAGTGTAATTAAAGGTACAGGCACAGACAGTAACTACATTGCTGTTAAAGGAATTATGTACAACCGCTCTGAGTCCTTTGGTGGCTCCGCCACATGCGCCCCCCCAGAATTGTCTTTAACAGAAAAAGTAAGACGAGGAGGAGGTCTGACAAGTCTGTTCGATCGACTTCGATATTCTGGTAGAGGAAGTTGATGACCGGTGGTCGAGTTGTCAGCTGGTTGTGGTTGAGCAGGCGTGGCGAGCGCGGTCGAGTTGGCGGGTGGCTTTGGTTGATCTGGTGCGGCGGCTGCCGGCGGTCGGCAATGTTTGGGTGGTTGAGCGACTACGACAGGGTGGTCCAGGTCCAGGTAAGCCGGCTTCAATCAGTCCACCGAGATGTAATCCAGCTTTCCTCCGACGTCGACTGAAAAGGATTTGTCGCCTGGTTCGATGACGCGGAAAGGACCAGTGTAAGGGGGCTTGAGCGGATCCCGGTGAGCGTCATGGCAGATGAATACATACTCCGCATTCTTCAGTCCCGGTGGCACGTGGGAGTTCTGCAAACCGTGATTTGATGTAGGCACCGGAGCGAAGCATCTGGCCGCTTCCTGGTGGCTAACGAGTTGCTGGGACGCAGACCATGGCTCTGTGGGAGAAGGGAGGAAATCCCCGGTACTCGGAGCAGCTGGCCATAGACGAGTTCAGCTGAGGACGATTGCAGGTCTTCTTTGGGCGTCGTACGAAGACCCAAAAGGACCCATGGAAGTCTGTTCACCCATCCTGCACCTTGAAGACTGGCCCGAAGAGGAGCTTTAAGTGACCTGTGGAATTGCTCGCAAAGGCCGTTCGCCTGTGGATGATAGGTGGTGGTGCGATGAAGTTTGGTGCCGAGCCCCTGAGCTAGAGCGTTCCAAAGCTCCGAGGAAAATTGTGGCCCGCGGTCAGAAGAGATGTCCGCCGGTACCCCGAAACGGGTAACCCAGCAGGAGATGCAAGCTCTAGCGACGTCTGCCGAAGTGGTGGAAACCAAAGGAATTGCCTCTGGCCACCTAGTGGTGCGGTCCACCACGGTGAGGAGATAAGTGTAACCCTGAGAAGGCGGAAGCGGCCCCACAAGGTCCACATGCACGTGATCGAAATGACGCTCCGGAACAGCGAACGCAACCACTGGAGCTTTAACATGACGCTGGACTTTGGCCTTCTGGCAGACGACGCAGGTATTAGCCCAGTCACGGACATTGAGGTGCATACCATTCCAGACGAACTTCGCCGACATAAGCCATTGTGAAGCCTTCATCCCAGGGTGCGACAACCCGTGTATGGCATCAAACACCTTCCGGCGCCATGCGGCTGGCACGATAGGTCGTGGAAAACCCATGGAGACGTCGCAAAGGAGCGTGGCGCCTGCGGCCTGGAAAGTGACGTTGGTCGCTTGGAAGCTAGAGGGAACGGTTCTATATGATTGGACCTCAGAGTCCGAGGCCTGATCTGCAGCTATGAGGGCATAATCGATCCCCAGGTGCACTGCATGGACCGTCGCATGGGAGAGGCAATCCGCCACCAGGTTGTCCTTACCAGACACATGTTGAATGTCCGTGGTAAATTCGGAAATGAACATCAAGTGATGTTGTTGACGAGCGGACCACGGTTCGGCAGTCTTGGCCATGGCAAACATAAGAGGTTTGTGGTCGACAAAATCCGTGACGGGACACCCGTCCAATAAGAACCGAAAATGGCGAATGGCAAGGAAAAGGGCCAGTAGCTCCCAATTGAAGGTGCTGTATTTTTTCTCATTTTTCCGTAGTTGACGGCTGAAAAATGCCAGCGGCTGCCACGTGCCGTTGACCCACTGTTCCTGCACTGCACCGATGGCGTAGTCTGACGCGTCGGTGGTAAGGGCGATGGTGGCACCTGGAAGTGGGTGCACCAGCATGGTTGCATTGGCCAAAGCGCTCTTGGTGTTGCCGAACGCCTGGACCATCTCGGCTGTCCAGCTGATTGGATCCTTACCGGACTTGCCCTTGAGGGCCCCGAACAAGGGTTGCATAAGCTGAGCTGCCTTAGGGACAAAACAGTGGTAGAAGTTGATCATCCCCAGGAACTCCTGCAAGGCCTTGACTGTCGGCGGCCGCGGGAAAGAGGTAACCACTTCCACCTTCGCCATTAAGGGGACGGCGCCGTCTGATGTTATGTGGTGTCCCAAGAAATCGATCTGCTGCAGGCTGAACTGGCACTTGGCCGGGTTGATGATTAAACCATGCTGGCTGAGGTGCGTAAAGAGGGAACGCAAATGGGAGATGTGCTCCTCCTTGCTGGCACTGGCGATGAGAATGTCGTCAAGGTAGACGAAGATGAAGCGTAGGTCTCGAAGAACAGAGTCCATTAAATTCTGGAACACCTGTGCTGCGTTCTTTAAGCCAAACGGCATCCGCAGGAACTCAAAGAGGCCAAAAGGGGTGATGACTGCGGTTTTCGGGACGTCTTGCGGGTGCACGGGAACCTGGTGATATCCACGGACGAGGTCGACTTTAGAGAAGATAGAATTTCTCGCCAAATGGGCCGAGAAATCCTGGATATGCGGAATCGGGTACCGATTCGGAGTGGTGGCGTCGTTCAGGCGTCGGTAGTCACCGCATGGCCGCCAGCCGCCGCCCGGTTTCGGCACAATGTGGAGAGGCGAGGACCAGGGACTACTGGATCGCCGAATGGTCCCGAGCCGCTCCATCGTGTCGAACTCGGCCTTCGCAGCCGCGAGCTTGCCGGGTTCGAGCCTTCTAGCTCGTGCATAAACCGGGGAGCCAGTGGTGGTGATATGATGTTCAACACCATGCTTCATTGCCGCAGAGGAGAAAGTGGGCCTTGTCAGCTCCAGAAACTCCCCGAGGAGCCGAGTGAACTCATCCGGAGGAGGGAAAGCGCAAGCAATAGAGTGCGACACGGAGGTACCGTGGTAGCATGGAATCGAGTGGAAGGTGGCCGCATTGATCAGCCGGCGGTGCCGGACATCGACGAGGAGGCTGTTGGCACACAGAAAATCCGCCCCTAGGATGGCCGTGATGAATTCCCAAAAGAAACGCTGACCTCCGAAACAGACTTCGACCCGCCGCTTTTGGAAAGTTTGAATTGCTGCGCCATTAACCGCTACAAGGGAAAAACCGAGGTTCCCGGTCTGCATGTCGAGCTTCGACGCAGGTAGAATGCTAGACTGCGCCCCGGTGACAGAAAGAAAACGTCGGCCTGATAGGGAATCGGTGATATAAAGGAGTTTCCCCGTAGATCCGACGGCCATCGCCACCGCGGAGCGCCCGTTAGACCCGGTCCTCCTTCGCCAGGGACGCCGCAGGTGCTTTGTTGGTTTTTTTGGGGGCGAAAAACTGCAGGGGGAACGGCAGCATCGTGCTTTCGTGCCAAAGCGGGTGTGGTAGGAGCACCAGCCCGCTGTAGGAGGAGCTGGAACCACGTCTGTGGGGGATGGGCGCCTCGTGGCCGCGCAGCACTGCTGGGTCACCGTGAAAATCTTATCGGCTTCGGCAGCAAGCTCGGTGCAGTCTGTAATGTTGGATCTGGCCAGGGCAGCCTGAACCTGTTCAGGCATTTGATAGAGGAAAAGCTCCCGGAAGAGGAAGCATTCTGGTTCAGCACCCAAGAGCGTGAGCATTTGGCTCATGAGCTCGGACGGTTTGGAGTCCCCGAGGCCGGGCAGCGTGATGAGCCGGCGAGCGCGCTCCGACTTTGAGAGCCCGAAAACCTGAAGCAACCGCGCCTTAATCGCATCATACTTGCTGTCGGTAGGAGGACTACCGAGGAGGCTGATGATCCATGAGGCAGTAGCGCTGTCGAGGGCGGAGACCACATAATAATAACGGGTCTGATCCGCGACGATGTTCCTAATGGCGAACTGGGCTTCAGCCTGGATAAACCAGGCGTCTGGTTGTTGCTCCCAGAACTGTGGCAGTTTCAGCGTGACGGCGTTCGTGTCCATGATGAATCTTCCATGAAAATTGTTCGTAGAATTCGGGGTCGCCAATGTAGGAACGGAGGTTCCTATCGAAAAGACTGAGTTCGACTCAGGCAATTAAAACAATGAACTTTAATGGAACAAAACAGGTTTTAACTAGAAACTGCTGGAATACATCAACTACAGGTCTGCTCTCCTTGAGGGCTCCACGAGGACTAATCTCCTGGTCAGAAGACTGACGTCATGACGTCATCACGTTCTTCCCGCCATTGGGGCATCACGTGACTAACGGCATGACATCATCACGTTGAAACCGCGCTGTAAAGGTAACTAGACATTGTACAGTCAAACAGTGTAATTAAAGGTACAGGCACAGACAGTAACTACATTGCTGTTAAAGGAATTATGTACAACCGCTCTGAGTCCTTTGGTGGCTCCGCCACAAAGCAATCTTTAACCAATAATGACTGCGGGTGTGGTAGGGTCCTGGATTAGCACAATCCTACCATGGTCCAATTGTGAAATCAAATTCAATACATATCTGCTCATTTGTGACTTGGCAGCAGAAAATAGTCATAAAGCCTGTTGTTATGATATAAACCTAACTAGTTCACTGTTGCTATTTCAACGAGGGGAAACTTGCCACCCCCTCCCTGGTCTGCCTACACGTGACTCCAGTCCCACACTATGTGGTTGACTTTTATTGCCCTCAGGACATCTAGGGATGGGCAACGACTGCTGCCTTGCCAGTGTTGCCCACATTCCATGAGCAAATGAACAACAAAAAAAGTATTGTTGATGACATCTTCTAGAAAACTGTCTGAGTTGAGTTAAGAACATGAGAAATAAGCCTTACTGCTCCTCAAGCCTGCTCCGCCATTCAATAAGATCATAGCTGATCTTCGACCTCAACTCCACTTTCCTGACCGAGCCCCATATCTCTCGCTTCCATTAGAGTCCAAAAACCTATCGATCTCAGCCTTGAATATACTCAATGACTCAGCCACCACAGTCCTCTGGGGTAGAGAATTCCAATGATTCACCACCCTCTGAGTGAAGAAATGTCTCCACATCTCAGTCCTAAATGGCCGACCCCCTTATCCTGAGACTATGCCCCCTAGTTCTAGACTCTCCAGCCAGGGGGAAACAGCCTCTCAGCAGCTACCCTGTCAGAAACTTATATGTTTCAATGAGATCACCTCTCATTCTTCTAAACTCCAGAGAGTATAGGCCCAATCTACGCAATCTCTCAAATGGAGTTGCTGCCCATGTCAGATAGCTGCATTCAATTCAGTTCATACAGTCATTCGACCTGGGTTCTATGTCACCTTTCATTTACTTCCTTTAAATGTCACACTTGCTTCCAGTGAATTTGCCCTGCTGCACTTTCCTAGCCATCCTTTATTAAATAGCTCAAGTAAATCAGTGGCTCTGATATTGTAGTCTGTTAGAGGACATAACACTTCTATAAAAGTTATATGTTATAAAGTATATCTGACTCACCATGAGCAATGGATATATATGTATGTATATGTATATAGCCAGAAAAAGAGGGCATAATATTAAAATTAGAGTTAGGCCATTTTGGAGTGAAACCAGGAAGCAGTTTTTGACACAAAGGGTTGTGGAAATCAGGAACTCTCTCCCACAAAAGGCCGTGGATGCTGGGGGTCGATAGAAACTTTCAGCACATTTGAATCGTGTGGTTTAGCTTAGCCCCGTCACATTGCAGTCCTCAGTAACTCCTGTGAGCCAGTTTTCTCAATGGCATCATCTGATTTTTTACTTAATGGGCTCGAATTTCCAAGCCCCGTGGAGGCGAGTTTGGAGGCGGGAGTGGGGGGAAAGTTGCAGAATCGGGGGGCACGAAGCCTTCCCGCCCCCAACCCGCCTCCGTGTCCGTTTCCCAGGAGGCGGGTACCCGACCTGTGCTGGGAGCCGCCTCCCCGAGGCGGGAAGGGGATTAGTGCCAATTAACTGCCTGTTAAGAGGTAGTTAACAGGCAGTTTTTGGCCTAATCCCTATTTCTAGCCCTGAAGTGTGGGCTGCCCGATGGCTCCAAGCCACGCCAAGTTAGCGAGGCGGACCGTCGGGCTGAAGGGCTTGGAGGGTTCGAGATATCCGGTGTTCAGGTGAGTGATGGGTGCATGAGTGCAGAGGTAAGTGTGTTTGGTGTGTGTAAAGAGTTTAAATAAGTTTTACTTACCTTTACTTACTAATGCAGGCTTCCTTCCTTCAGGTCTCGGGAGTCCCTCATCTCACCGGTAGAAAGCAGAATGGTCGCGAGCTGTCAAAAGTTGCAACATTCAGCTTTCTGTTCTGGAGAGATTTCTAACTGAGTCTGTGGAGAAGGACTCAAGTTAGAAGTCAGATTGTCAGTGTTTGACAGCTTCACAGAGCTGTCAAACGCTGACATTTCATCTGTCTAAAGCTCTTGACAGATGAAATGTCAATCCCTGACGTCACCTGTAACCGGGTGTCCCTTAAGTGGCCTGCTGAGCCTGCTGGGCGGGCTCAACAAGGTCAATCAAGGGAAAATTGCGTGGGTTGGCCACAAATTGATGGAGGCGGGACTACAACCCAAAAAGTGGGAGTCCCGCCTCCATCACGTCCCCATTGACAAAATTCAGCCCATAGTATTTTTTTCCCAGGCACAGTTGATAAACTTTATGTGTAACAGAATCACACAAGCCAGAAGATCCAGGATGGCCTCCGCACTCCCTTCCCAGGGTGGGGAAAAATCTGTCACTCCTGATCACTCCCTGGAGGCTGCTGCTGGAAAGTGTAGGAGCATGGGGATTGAGAGAGAACTCGGTTGGGATGCCCTCTAATGCTGGACAGCTTGCTGCTATTCTCAGTTCACATATGACCAATTGGCTGAGACCCTTTAGGGTTACTGGAAGCTGTAGAGTGCACCTCCTCCCCACTCCCCCCCCCACCCCAAGCCTCCCTTGCCACAAAGACTCAGCATGGGGAGCAAATGGGAAAATAGAAAAAATAAAAATAAAAACAAATTTAAAAATGCTGGTTAATAAGAATAGTAATACAATTTCCTTTAAGATGCTCCTTAAAACCCAACTCTTTGACCAAGCTTTTGGTCACCTGTCCTAGTTATCTTGAAGGGATAATTACTAGTCCTAGCCCTTTTTGGGCTACCTCAAATCAGGCATATTCCCCAGACGTTCACCTTCAACTAAAGTTAAAGATAGCCGAATTCTATAAGACGCTTAATTGGGTGTAAAGGTTCAGACTATCTCTCCCTAAAGGAAAGGAATGACATGAAGATATTACCGTCCTCTGGATAGCAGTTTTATACTGTCTTGGATGGAGAACTGGTTGGCAAACAGGAAGCAAAGAGCTGGAATAAACAGGTCTTTTTCCGAGTGGCAGGCAGTGTCTAGTGGGGTACCGCAGGGATCGATGCTAGGACCCCAGCTATTTGCAATATATATAAATGAACTAGATGAGGGAACTAGATGACACAAAGCTGGGTGGGCATGTGTGCTGTGAGGAGGTTGCAGAGAAACTCCAGTATGATTTGTACAGGTTGGGTGATTGGGCAGATGCATGGCAAATGCAGTATAATGTGGATAAATGCGAGGTTATCCACTTTGGTGGCAAAAACAGGAAGACAGATTATTATCTGAACGGCAATAGATTGGGAAAAGGGGAAGTGCAATGAGACCTGGGTGTCCTTGTGCACCAGTTGCTGAAGGTAAGCATGCAGGTGCAGCAGACGGTTAAGAAGGCAAATGGTATGTTGGCCTTCATAGCGAGAGGATTCGAGTACAGGAGCAAGGATGTATTGCTGCAGTTGTACAGGGCCTTTGTGAGACCACACCTTGAGCATTGTGTGCAGTTTTGGTCACCTTATCTGAAGAAGGATGTTCTTGCCATGGAGAGAGTGCAGCGAAGATTCACCAGACTGATACCTGGGATGGCAGGAATGACGTATGAGGAGAGATTGGGTCAATTAGGCTTATATTCGCTAGAGTTTAGAAGAATGAGAGGGGATCTCATTGAAACTTATAAAATTCTAACAGGACTAGACAGACTAGATGCAGGAAGGATGTTCCCAATGGCGGGAAGTCCAGAACCAGGGGTCACAGTCTAAGGATAAGGGGTAAGCCATTTAGAACTGAGATGAGGAGGAATTTCTTCACCCAGAGAGTGGTGAACCTGTGGAATTCTCTACCACACAAGGCAGTTGAGGCCAATTCAATAAATATATTCAAGAAGGAGTTAGATATATTTCTTAAGGCTAAAGGGATCAAGGGATATGGGGAGAAAGCAGGGACAGGGTACTGAATTTGGATGATCAGCCATGATCTCATTAAATGTCAGAACAGGCTCGAGGGGCCGAATGGCCTACTCCTGCTCCTATCTTCTATGTTTCTATGTTTCTATATTTAATAAGTTTAACTAGACTGTAACCTTCCGGATATTTTGAGGGTCCGAAATACCCCCCAGAATTCTGCAACTCCTCACAAAAGAGTGTACAGAAATTGAGTTTGTGAGATTGATACAGAAATACTACTTGAGACAATTCTAAAAATAAATAGATTTATTTAAGAGCCGACATGCAGTTAACAGCTTATGAGTCAATCGCAACATTAACAGTTCAAAAACAAATAGCTTACATTTCTTATCCTCAGAGATTCTTATTCTCAAATCTTAACTTCGTACATTTTTACATTTCTTATTATTCTAATCCAGAATATCCACCAAAATCAAATATCTTGATTACCCGAGACTCAGAGTTGTAGGCTTACAGAGTGGATCTGAAGCCGAGAATCGCTTGCCCCTTCCCAGTGACTTCTGATTGTCTATCTGAAAAAGCTCTATTTGTATACCTTTTTTAGTGGTTTATCCTTTGAAGTTTTCTGCTGATGTAAGCTAATTGTCTCTAGTCATTTTTTCTGTTGACTTCTTTCTGATCTTACTGCCAAATCAACTGTGAGCTTGCAGACTTATGTCTGTTGTTTAGGTGTTTCAAAACTTATCATAAAAAAAATATGACAGTAGTATTTATTTGATGTTATTCTTATCGAAGGCCTTCCATTCAACTCTTAATATTGGCTTAACTGGCTATTAGCAGATGTTGTGACTCCTATGTGTTCCAAGTTCAACATTAACACAATGTAATTGCTTGGTGCATCTATTGAAGTCATATCTTCAAAGTGTTCTGTTGATATCTTATTTACAACATGTAAATTAAAGACACTTCAACTAGGGTGCTTGTTTTCCTAGCCATCTTAGTTGGTTGTATTAAGAATTATGTCTCCTGTCTTTCAAGTTTAACATAAAATCTATTTGACCAGCAGGTGTTTCTGTTACTTGATGTCATCTTTTCAAAGGCAAATGCCTCTTTTAATGTTTCTGTGTTTCTGTTCAACATGTTAATTTATAACACTTTATACTTGGGTCATTCCATTGTGTTGGTTCCAAACCTCAGACTCTCTGGAAGCAACAAACTGCTATTTCAATAGGGCCATTGTTTTAGTATTTTTAACCAATTCCCATTTCAAAAGCTTGTATGTTAACACTTCATCTTATCTCAGAAGTCTGTATTGAAACAGCTTGTGTCACCGAGGCTTTCCAGATTTTTAAACCCAATATATCATGTATTAATAAAATCAGAATTCTGTTCATATGATGGTGTATTTTTCTGAAATATGGCTTACTCCTTCACACCCCCTTCTTGACCAAAAAATGAGCTGGAACATCTAGACAGAGTTTGGTCAATATTCCTCATGAGGTTACAATAGCATATTAATTTCACGTGCTACATGAAAATTCCTTTGAAGTCATCCTGGGACAATGTTTTGCCTTATTTTAAATTGTACACAATTTAAAAGGATGATAAGTACCTAGTCATGCAATAAGCGAAACAACATGTACTTAGAATGTCCATTCGGCAGATGTATGTTCCGTAGAGATGAGTTATTCATACAAGTCAAGGAGACGTCAGTTGAAACTAGTTGAAGCTTGACACGCTGTTCCTTCGATCCGATGTGCGTACAGATGCGTGTTGTCATAAAGGCCTTGCCAGGCACTCAGTTGATTCCTTCTTTATCCGTGGTGTCTTCCTCCTTCACTGAAGTAACTCTTTGATCTTTCCTTGTTTTGGTTGTTGCTTTTCGCAAATCCAATTCCTGAGGCGTTGCCAGGCAACGTGTGGAGGAGCTGGTGACACCGTCTGACTGACTGTCGCATCAGTAATTCGATCGCATCCATTTCCTGTGCCGTGCTCCAAGCTGGGTCTTGAAAGATAGTGTACGACTGCACCTTGTATTGTTCCTCCTTTTCGGTATCCCACAGGACATCTTTTGATATTATCTATGGAGACAGTTTTAAGAATATGCTTGCCATTCGGCTGGCTAATATGTATTTGAACTGTTCTTTCGTAAATAACAGAATGTATTTGAACAGTTTTTCCACTTCAGACAAACCTGGTTTTTGCTCGAACTTCTTTTCCTGTACCCATTCTCCTACTATGGGTTGCCACACTTTATTTGTCAAATTTTTCTGCCTATTTGCTTCCCTTATCCTCTGATCAATTCGATGAATCTCCTTTGTTACTTTTTTTTTCTAACTGTCGCTGTCGGGCCAAGGACTCGGAGAGTGTAGAGGCAATAAAAGAACCATGGGTAAGCGGTGTATACATCTCAACCCCATACATCAGATAATATGGAGTTTTTTAGGGGATACTGTCCCTGATGCAGATGTGGGCACATTATTAAGTGATAGCCCTACCTCCGGAATGATGGCGGTCCACTTATTCCCCCTGATTCTCAACAGTTTGACCAATAGCTTTATTCCTTCCTGATTTTTACGTTCCACCAGCCCCACTGATTGCGGATGACGTGGCGCGCTGTGCTCTAACCCAACCCCTCTTTGTTCGCAGTAGTCTTTGAAGACCTTAGATACAAAGGCTCCGCCTTTATCGGAGTGTAAGATTTTGGTTGCACCAGCCACAGTAATTATATCAGAAATAGCCCTGGCGAGTGCGTTTTCCGAAACAGTTTTTGTGGGGACCAGCCAGCAGAAGGAAGTGCATCCATCTACACAAATGAGAACATGTCTATATCCCAAAGATGGGGAAAGTGGTCCAATAAAGTCAATAAAGAATTTACCCATTGGCTCATCAGCTTTCACAGGAGCCAATGGTGGTGGCTTAATTAGTGATGACTTATTGGTTAAATAGCATAGCTCACAATTTGCCACGTATGTTTTACAGACTTTAAGCATGCCTGGCCACCAATATAAGGGGGTCAATTTGCAGAATGTTGTTCTGGCGCCACAATGTGCTTGACTTATGCCCTCATGAGCTTTTTTTTTACAAGCTGTTCTCATTTGTGTCTCGGGGGTACCTCTCGGTTTCCTTTGGGCAACTTAACTAGTACAATACCCGTAGGGGTTTGACTAGTAATTATCCCTTCAATCTCCTTATGTTGCTCAGTGCCAATATATCTGATGACGCTCCTTGGGATGTTTTACTACGTTAAAGGTGCTATATAAATGCAAGTATGTTATTTTTGTTGAACAGGATATTTAGTAAAGATAGACAGTAAACCTTGATTTGAAAAACGGGGGAGGGTAATCACTACAGGCGGGAACAGTAGATGAGCATTCACGATATCCAGTGCTTAAGCATTCTAGGTGGAATCTGCTGTCTCTTTCCCTCCCCTCTCTGGTCCCTGCACCCTCCTCTGGTATGCTTCCTTCTCTCACCAGCTGGGATCACCCAGAGCCAATCTGACGTGGAAATGCCTGATTGTTTTAGCTCTGTGACGAACATTTGTTCTTTATTTTTAACTGATGCCAACTCGCACTATTAACAAACCCATTAACTTAAGTGAACCATGCATACATTCTCCTGATAGTAAATGCGGGAGATAATATGGCTGGGTCACTAAGAAGATTGGAATTTAATTGAGGAATTCACAAGATGTCAGGAATGGTGAAGTTTTGTTCAGGTGAACTCAATTAAATGGCAGTGTTATTGCTGACTGCAAACAGCAATTTTCTTCTTTTAATTAGTTTCAATAAATGCAAATAATGCGAATTAAAACTGCAAATTAAAATTGGCGCTAATATCATGGGGAGTAAAAGATTGAGATTGATTATTGAATTTGAGATTAGAATGCAAACAGGAACTAAAGTCCATTCCACTTTCTCCACCAGCTTTTCCACTAATGTTCTCCTTTCCTCTCCTATAGACACTGACCCGTACCTCAGTATGTTTCCACAGGCACTGGCTATTCTGTGGTGGTTTTGCCCAATTGGCCATTCTTCATGCGTCTAGACAGGCCATTCGATTGGAGAAGGGGGGAAGAAGACCTCCTAGCTGGAGAGTCTAGAACCAGGGGTCACAGTCTCAGAATAAGGGGCCAGCTATTTAGGACTGAGATGAGGAGACATTTCTTCACTCAGAGGGTTGTGAATCTTTGGAATTCTCTACCCCAGAGGGCTGTGGTTGCTGAGTCGTTGAGTATATTCAAGACAGAGATCGATAGATAGATTTTTGGTCTCTAGGGGAATCAACGGATATTGGAATAGGGTGAAAAAGTGGAGTTGAGGTAGAAGATCAGCCATGATCATATTGAATGGCGGAGAGGGCTCAAGGGGATCTTTGGCGTACTCCTCCTCCTACTTCTTATGTTCTTATGAGATATCATTGCTGAGGCAGATTCTCCCCTTACCCAACATTCATAATGGTCCAGAAATTCGGGTCGGGGACTTCCTGCGGGTGTAAGCCCCCGACCTGCACTTACCTTGCGCGCCGGCAGTTGAGCTGTAGGGCCCCGTGGAATTCTGCTCCGGGGCCTGGCCCAGCTGCCGGCGCGCAGTGCTTGCGTGTCCCAGGGGCGTAGTTACTGCAATGCGTCCCCTGGGATCACGTGAGCCATGGGCAGCCAATCGGAGGAGGGAAAAGCCTATTCATAAGATTGACATGAAGACCTGTCAAAACTTATAAATACTACGGGCCCAAAATAGCAGTAAACCTTCAAATAATTTTTTTACATCACACTTTCTAAATAAACTATAAATGACATTAAATAACTATTTTAAACAATAATTTAAATTTTTGAAAAATATAATTTTATTTTATAACGGGGCTAAAAATAAACTTACCTTGCTTTAAAGTATTTAAAAATAATAAACCTGTGGGAAAAATGTTTTAATTTTAATTAATTGACCACTTACCTTGCAAAAAGCAGGCCTTACGCCTGCTTTTTAAATGTGTAAATCCTGCAGGCTTACCCTCCCGGGAAAACCTGTAAAAACAACCTAAGTTCAAAGCACACGCGCAGCCTCCCCTGCGCGCGCGTTCGACCTCTGAACCTCTTCGTTCAGAGGATCGGAAGTGCCGGTTTCCCGCGCATGCGCAGTGCATGCAGGAAAACGGCAATTCCATTCGGCCTACGGGTGAGTACCCCGTGCGTACTCACCCGGGGAGAGTCGAATTTCTGGGCCATTATTGCACTTTCCAGCAATCAATGGTAACTGGGAACCTTGGCTGATGTGTTGGCCCCTCTCCTTAGTCCAGTGACACTAAGGTCCACTGGAGAGTCCTACCACTGTCTTCCAGAGTTCTTCTAAAATAGCACCGACCTTCAAGTTAAGTTCTTTATACCTCAGTTCATTATGGGGCCGTGCCTTGACCAATTGAACCATCAGCAGAGACTGGTTTCATTCATTACTGCATGGCCAGGCTTCATGTTGTTAAGTTAAGAATCAGCCCATTTGTTTTTTTTCAGGTAATAATAGAAATGATGTCATTGTTCATTCTCATCAAGGATAGGGATGCAAATGTTGATTATTGGAACACTTTTGGTAGATAGTGTCAGCATCAAGTACTCCCACGTAGGCATACATGAGTTCTATACAATGGAAAAGGTCCTACTGTGCCCCAGTAATGCTTCTAATCCCAGCATCAGAAGAATAACTCTTAATGCTGCAGTCTGACATTTCCACTATGAAAACATTAATTTAATGTGCCCTTGCTGGGCTGCCCTTTCAGTGTCAATTAGTTCAGAATTATTGACTTCTTTTTGAACCTGGCAGAAAGAGGAGGCTTGCAGCCAATCAGTCTGGCTGGGTTCAGTCCCTGGTTCCAGAGTCTAAAAGAAAATATCATCACCCAGAGTGTCACCCATTGTGCCAGGTCTGTATCCCATTGTTCGCTTTTGAATCTGGAACGTGTCAGTTTGCCTTCTGATATCCTCAGCCAAGTCGGCATTCAGTGCACTAGATGGCAGCATATTCCTTAATGTATCGTGTGCATATTTGAAGAAGCTCTTAAATCAATTGAGTTGATGCTTTCCTTAATTTAGAATCAACCTTCCAGTTTTGAATGAATTTCTCTGCATTCAGCCTTTCAATTGTTCCCTTTCTTATGTAATCATTGCTGCAGTTTTTAGTCGCAATAAGAATTTCCTTACATCTCTTGTTAGATATTGGCCCAGAAATTCGGGTCGGGGGCTTCCCGCGTTCGCAAGCCCCTGACCTGCACTTACCTAGCGCAACGGCTGTTGAGCTGTGGGCCCGCGTGGGATTCCGATCCTGGGCTTCCTCCAACTGCCGGCGCGCAGTGCTTGTGTATCCCAGGGGCGCAGTTAGTTTGATGTGTCCCCTGGGATCACGTGGGCCATGGAGAGCCAATGGTAGCAGGGAATGCTTCATTCATAAGTTTGACAGGAAGAGCTGTCAAATCTATAAATACTATAAGCCCCAAAACATTACTAAAACTTCAAATAAATTTGAAAAAAATCACATTTTTAAAATAACTATAAATTACATGAAATAACTATTTTAAACAATAATTTAAATTTTTGAAAAAATTAATTACATTTTCTAACAGGGCTAAAAATAAACATCTTTCTTTAAAGTATTTAAAAATAATAAACCTGTGGATAAAATGTTTTAATTTTAATTAATTCACCACTTACCTTGTTAAAAGCAGGCCTTGTGCCTGCTTTTTAAAAGTGTAACTGTTGGAGACTTACCCTCCCGGAGAAACCTGGAAAAAAAACGTAAGTTCGATGCGCACGCGCTGCCTCTCCGGCGCACGCGTTCTACCTCTGAACTCCTTCTTTCAAGGGAACAGAAGTGCCGGTTTCCCGTGCATGCGCAGTGCATGCACGAAACTGGCACTTTCGTTGGGCCTACGGGTGAGTACCCCGTGTGTACTCACACGTGGGGACCCGAATTTCTGGGCCATTGTCATTCAGTTTGCAGTGACTATTTATGCATATAATTCTTTGAATTCTATCTGCTTAAAATCTATCCTCCCAAATTCAAATCAACTGCCAACTGCACTCACAAGGCCCTCTATGAAGTGAGTAGTCGATATTATGAATGACAGGACCTAGCCCTTGGGGACTCTGATGATTACAGTTGCCGAATTGGAACAACTGTTTTTCGTAAGTGCCCCCGGCTTCCTTTGTTTTTTCAACCTCCAGAAGGCATTGTCTCTCGCTCGGAGCTGTTTAGCCTGTCTGATGCTCACTCCAAGCGGCCAGTCTTCAGGCGTCAGTGTTGCCATGTTATTTGACGTATGTTGGCCTTCGTAGTGAGAGGATTCGAGCACAAGAACAAGGATGTCTTGCTGCAGTTGTACAGGGCCTTGGTGAGACTACACCTTGAGTATTGTGTGCAGTTTTGGTCACCTTATCTGTGGAAGGATGTTCTTGCCATGGAGGGAGTGCAGCGAAGATTCACCAGACTGATACCTGGGATGGCAGGAATGACGTATGAGGAGAGTTTGGGTCGATTGGGCTTATACTCGCTGGAGTTTAGAAGAATGAGAGGGGATCTCATTGAAAGTTATAAAATTTTAACAGGACTAGACAGACTAGATACAGGAAGGATGTTCCCAATGGCGGGGGAGTCCAGAACCAGGGGTCACAGTCTAAGGATAAGGGGTAAGCCATTTAGGACAGAGATGAGGAGGAATTTCTTCACCCAGAGAGTGGTGAACCTGTGGAATTCTCTACCACAGAAGGCAGTGGAGGCCAATTCGTTAAATATATTCAAGAAGGAGTTGGATATATTTCTTAAAGCCAAAGGGATCAAGGGATATGGGGAGAAGGCAGGGACAGGGTACTGAGTTTAGATGATCAGCCATGATCTCATTGAATGGCGGAGCAGGCTCGAGGGGCCGAATGGCCTACTCCTGCTCCTATCCTATCTTCTATGAAAAGGACATCCCAGCCCAGCCTGATACTGCACTCACCCTTTTGATTGTCCACACTTGCGCAGTTTCCAGCCCTGGATAACCCTCTCCAGTCGAGGGATGCCAAGGCTAGTTGTAGCTTCCCTGGACTGCAACCAGAAAAAAAAACTAGGGATTGAAGCTGGGGCATTCTGGTCTGGATGGCTTGGCGCTGAAGTGGGCATTTTCTCTCCATTATTTTACGCAGCCGATTAGTGATCCAATGTACATTTTCGTCTTTGATCCACGAGGATTAACTGATGCAGATACTTCTTTGGCATCATGAAGCTGTTCCTCAGTGATGTCCTGAAGTGGTATAGCAGGTTGTGGGCAGCAGACTTAATTTCTCATGTATTTGGCGGGGACCTCTTGCAGCGAATGCTGCTCAGTCTGCGTCATGAAGGAGCAAGGATTAAAATACAAATTAGATCATTATATGGCTAGATAATAGAATTGAAGTGGTAATTATTAATGAGAACAGCTCTGTTGTGACCCAGTACAGTACTCCAAAATTAATTCATTTTTAATCACAACTATAGAGTAGGACTGTGGGCAGTGCACTCAAATCATGATGCCATAGAAACATAGAAACATAGAAGATAGGAGCAGGAGTAGGCCATTCGGCCCTTCGAGCCTGCTCGGCCATTTAATGAGATCATGGCTGATCATTCAAATTCAGTACCCTGTCCCTGCCTTCTCCCCATATCCCTTAATCCCTTCAGCCTTAAGAAATATATCCAACTCTTTCTTGAATATATTTAATGAACTGGCCTCCACCGCCCTCTGTGGCAGAGAATTCCACAGGTTCACCACTCTCTGGGTGAAGAAATTCCTCCTCATTTCAGTCCTAAATGTCCTACCCCTTATCCTTAGACTATGACCCCTGGTTCTGGACTCCCCGACCATCGGGAACATCCGTCCAGCATCTAGTCTGTCCAGGCCTGACAGAATTTTATAGGTTTCGATGAGATCCCCTCTCAATCTTCTAAACTCCAGTGAGTATAAGCCCAATCGACACGGTGGCATAGTGCTTAGCACTGTTGCCTCACAGCGCCAGGGACCCGGGTTCGAATCCGGCCTCGGGTGACTGTCTGTGTGGAGTTTGCACATTCTCCCCGTGTTTGCGTGGGTTTCCTCCGGGTGCTCCGGTTTCCTCCCACAGTCCAAAGATGTGCGGGTTAGGTTGATTGGCTATGATAAATTGACCCTTAGTGGTAGGGGGATTAAATACGTGGGGTTACGGGGATCGGGTGGGATATGTGTCAGTGCAGGCTCGATGGGCCGAAATGGCCTCTATCTGCACTGTGGGGTTTCTGTGATTTCTGTGAATCTCTCCTCATACGTCATTCCTGCCATCCCAGGTATCAGCCTGGTGAATCTTCGCTGCACTCTTTCCATGGCAAGAACATCCTTCCTCAGATAAGGCAACCAAAACTGCACACAATACTCAAGGTGCGGTCTCACCAAGGCCCTGTACAACTGTAGCAAGACATCCTTGTTCCTGTACTCGAACCCTCTTGCTACAAAGGCCAACATACCATTTGCCTTCTTAACCGCCTGCTGCACCTGCATTCTTACCTTAAGCGACTGGTGCACAAGAACACCCAGGTCTCTTTGCACTTCCCCTTCTCCCAATCTATTGCCTTCCTGTTTTTGCCACCAAAGTGGATAACCTCACATTTATCCACATTATAGTGCATTTGCCATGTTTCTGCCCAATCACCTAACCTGTCCAAATCGTACTGGAGTTTCATGACATCCTCCTCGCAGCATACCCTCCCACCCAGCTTTGTGTCATCTGCAAAATTGGAGATATTACATCCAATTCCCTCGTCCAGATCATTAATATATATTGTGAACAACTGGGGTCCTAGGACCGATCCTTGCGGTACCCCACTAGTCACTGCCTGCCACTCGGAAAACGACCCGTTTATTCCAATTCTTTGCTTTCTGTCCGCCAACCAGTTCTCTATCCAAGTCAATACCTTGCCCCCAACCCCATGTGCCTGAATTTTGCACGCTAATCTATTATTCGGGACCTTATCGAAAGCCTTCTGAAAGTCCAAATACACCACATCCACTGGTTCTCCCTTATCTATTTTACCAGTTACATCCTCAAAAAATTCCAGTAGATTAGTCAAGCATGATTTACCTTTTGTAAATCCATGTTGACTTTGTCCAATCCTGTCACTGCTTTCCAAGTGCTCTGCTATTACATCTTTTATAATGGACTCTAGCATTTTCCCCACTACCGATGTCAGGCTTACCGGTCTATAATTCCCCGCTTTTTCTCCACCACCTTTTTTGAATAGTGGGGTAACATTAGCTACCCTCCAATCCATGGGTACTGTTCCAGGGTCTATTGAGTTCTGGAAGATGACCAGCAATGCATCTACTATTTCTAGGGCCACCTCCTTAAGTACCCTGGGATGTAGATTATCAGGCCCTGGGGATTTATCGGCCTTCAGTCCCATCAATTTTCCTAACACCATTTCCCTACAAATACTGATTTATTTCAGTTCCACCCTTTCATCAGACCCATGTACAAGACTTCATTGCAGAGTTGGACCAAAACAAGATCACAACACAGAATTGGATGTCATTCAAAAATAAATACTTTACAGTATACTAATCGCAGCATCTAATCATAGAATGGTTAACAGCACAGAAGGGGGCCATTCTGCCCGCCGAGCCCGTACCGGCTCTCTACAAGAGCAATTCAGCTAGTCCCACTCCCCCGTCCTTTCACCGTAGCTCTGCAATTTTTTTTCCCTTTTGAAAGCCATGATTGAATCTGCCTCCACCACCCTCTCAGCCTTGGTCCAAACATGGACAAAGGAGCTGAATTCCAAGGGGGGGGTGAGAGTGACTGCCCTTGACATCAAGGCAGCAGTTGACTGAGTGTGGCATCAAGGAGCCCTAGTAAAACTGAAGTCAATGTGAACCAGGGGGAAAACTCTCCACTGGTTGTAGTCATACCTAGCACAAAGGAAGATGGTTGTGGTGGTTGAAGGTCAATCATCACAGCCCCAGGACATCGCTGCAGGAGTTCCTCAGGGCAGTGTCCTAGGCCCAACCATCTTCAGCTGCTTCATCAATGACCTTCCCTCAAACATAAGGTCAGAAGTGGGGATGTTTGCTGATGACTGCGCAGTGTTCAGTGCCATTCACAACTCCTCAGATAATGAAACAGTCTATGCCCGCATGCAACAAGATCTGAACAACATTCAGACTTGGGCTGATAAGTGGCAAGTAGCATTCACGCCACACAAGTGCCAGGCAATGACTATCTCCAACAAGTGAGAGTCTAACCGCCTCCCCTTGACATTCAACGGCATTACCATTGCCGAATCCCCTACCATCAACCTCCTGGGGGTCATCCAATCAGATCAGTTTGAAGGCAAGATTGGAGGCTGCCAGGACCAAGCAATGGTTAGAGAGTGGAACTGGAGCCCGTTGGAGCTATTCAGATTGGCTGGAGGTCAGGGCTGGAGGCTGTCTGAGCCAATCAGATGCCACTTTCTTGCATCATTAATTATTGATGAGCTCTTTCAAAGAACCGGCACAGGCGTGATGGGCCAAATGGCCTCCTTCTGCACCGTATCATTCTATGATTCTACGGTTGAGAATGAGAAAAGAGTCTATTATAAAGGATGTGATAACAGGACACTTAGAAAATATCAACGGAATTAGGCAAAGTCAGCATGGACTTTATGAAAGGGAAATCGTATTTGACAAACCTACTGGAGTTTTGTGAGGGTGTAACTGGTAGAATAGATAAGGGAGAACCAGTGGATATGGTGTATTTGGATTTTCAGAAGGTCTTTGATAAAGTCCCACATAAGAGGTTAGTGTGTAAAATTAAAGCATATGGGGTTGGGGGTAATATACTGGCGTGGATTGAAAATTGGTTAACAGATAGGAAACAGAGAGTAGGAATAAATGGGTGTTTTTTGGGGTGGCAGGCGGTGACTAGTGGGGTACCGCAGGGATCAATGCTTGGGCCCCAGCTATTCACAATATATATCAAAGATTTGGATGAGGGAACCAAATATAATATTTCCAAGTTTGCTGACGACACAAAACTAGGTGGGATTGTGAGTTGTGAGGAGGATGCAAAGAGGCTTCAAGGCGATTTAGACAAGTTGAGTGAGTGGGCAAATACATGGCAGATGCAGTATAATGTGGATAAATGTGAAGCTATCCACTTCAGTAGGAAAAACAGAAAGGCAGAGTATTATTTAAATGGTGATAGATTGGGAAATGTTGATGTACAAAGGGACCTGGGTATCCTTGCACACCAGTCACTGAAAGCAAACATTGGGCGGACACGTGGCAGATGAAATTTAACGCAGAAAAGTGCAAAGTGATACATTTTGGTAGGAAGAACGAGGAATGCAATATAAACTAAAGGCTACAATTCTAAAGGGGGTGCATGAACAAAGAGACCATGGGGTATATGTGCACAAATCGTTGAAGGTGGTAGGGCAGGTTGAGAAAGTGGTTAAACAAGCATATGGGATCCTTGGCTTCATAAATAGAGGCATAGGGGTCGATTTTCATTGACCCGTGGAGTCGGGATTGGAGGCGTGCGGGGGGTTAAAGTCCCGAATTCGGGGGTCCCGACACCATCCCGCCCCCAACCCGCCTCCATGTAAGTTTCAAAGGAGGCGGGTACCAGCCCCGCACTGGGACCCGCCTACCCGAGGCGGGAAGGGATTAGTGACAATTAACTGCCTGTTAACAGGTAATTAACAGGCAGTTTTTAGCCTAATCCCTATTTTAAAGCTTGAAGTGTGGGATTCCCGATGGCTCCAAACCACGCCAAGTTAGAGGAGTCGGGCCGTCGGGTTGAAGGACTTGGAGGGGTCGAGATGTCAGTGTTCAGGTGAGTGATGGGTGCATGAGTGCAAAGGTAAGTGTGTTTGGTGTGTCTAAAGTGTGTAAAGAAGTTTAAATTACCTGTACTTACCTTTTCAGCCTTTCTTCCTCTAGGTTTCGGGAGTCCATCGTCTAACCGGCACAGAAAGCAGAATGGCTCCGAACTGTCAAAAGTGACAGCCTGCAGCTTTCTGTGCCAGTGAGATTTCTAACTGAGTCTGTGTAGAAGGACACAGGTTAGAAGTAAGACTGTCAGTGTTTGACAGCTTCAAACAGCTGTGAAACACTGATATTTCATCTGTCAAAATGTCTTGACAGATGAAATTTCAGTCTGTGACGTCACCTGTTGCCGGGTGGCCCTTAATTGGCCTGCTGAGCTCGCTGGGCGGGCTCAACAAGGTCAATCAAGTTAAAATCATGTGGATTGGCCACATCTCGATGGAGGTGGGACTACAACCCTAAAAGTTGTAGTCCCGCCTCCTTCCCAACTTCTGAATGAAAATCACCCCCATAGAGTACAAAAGCGAGGACATTATGGGGGTGATAAATCTCACCAGCACAGAAAGCTGCAGGCTGTCACGTTTGACAGTTCGCAGCCATTCTGCTTTCTGTGCCGGTTAGATGATAGACTCCCGAAACCTAGAGGAAGGAAGGCTGAAAAGGTAAGTACAGGTAATTTAAACTTCTTTACACACTTTAGACACACAAACACACTTACCTTTGCACTCATGCACCCATCACTCACCTGAACACCAACATCTCGATCCCTCCAAGTCGTTCAACCCGACGACCTGACTCCTCTAACTTGGCGTGGCTTGGAGCCATCAGGAATCCCACACTTCAAGCTTTAAAATAGGGATTAGACTAAAAACTGCCTGGTAAACTACCTGTTAACAGGCAGTTAATTGTCACTAATCCCTTCCCGTCTCGGGTAGGTGGGTCCCAGTGCGGGGCGGGTACCCGCCTCCATTGAAACTTACATGGAGGCGGGTTGGGGGCGGGATGGTGTCGGGACCCCCGAATTCGGGACTTTAACCCCCCGCATGCCTCCAATCCCGACTCCACGGGTCAATGAAAATCGACCCCTATGGTGAATCTTTATAAAACACTGGTTGGGCCTCAACTGGAGCATTGTGTCCAATTCCGGGCACCGCACTTTAGGAAGGATGTGAAGGCCTTGGAGTGGGTGCAGTAAAGATTTACAAGAATGGTTCCAGGGATGAGGGACTTCAGTTAGGTGGATAGACTGGAGAAGCTGGGGTTGTTCTCCTTAGAGCAGAGAATGTTGAGAGGAGATTTGATAGAGGTGTTCAAAATATGAGGGATCTAGACAGAGCAGATAGAGAGAAACTGTTCCCTTTGGCCGAAGGGTCGAGAACCAGAGGACACAGATTTAAGGTGATTGGCAGAAGAACCAAAGGCGACGTGAGGAAAAATTCTTTTACGCAGCGAGTGGTTAGGATCTGGAATGCACTGCCTGAAAGGGTGGTGGAGGCAGATTCAATCGTGGCTTTCAAAAGGGAGTTGGATAAGTACCTGAAGGAAAAAAATAGCAGAGCTACAGGGAAAGGGCGCAGGAGTGGGACTAGCTGAAGTGCTCTTGCAGAGAGCCGGCATGGACTCGATGGGCTGAATGGCCTCCTTCTGTGCTGTAACCATTCTATGAATCTATGGCTTTTAAGATGTTTTGATTTTCCTCAAAGGACCATTCTAGGGCACGTCCAGCTGTTGTCTTCCTATTCCTACAGGGTCAGGATGGGACTTCAGCCCGTTGCCCTGCCCCTTCCACAACCCCGGCCCAGTTTCCTGGGTAGGGGGTGGGGAATCATTAAGCATTCCTGAATGGTTCCCAATGGAATATCCATTTGCAAGTGTGAATCTTCCAGCGGTTCCCAAGCAGATGCTGCTCGGAGAGACCAAGACTGAGGCCTTCAATGGTTAAGTGCTGGGGCCTGAAATGGAAGGAGGTTGGGGGGGGAGGGGAGGGGCCTGAAATGGAAGGAGGTTGGGGGGGGAGGAGGGGAGGCATACAGCAAAGCGCTCTCTCTTTATCAGTGTAACTTTGGGGCTTTTTCCTCTGCTATCCCAGTGACTACCACCAGGCTTCACCTGAAGGTCCCAGGGAGCAGCAGATGTAGGGGCAGACGCGGGGGAAATGGGTCGGGAATCCTGGCCCCACCCCCTTGCTGGCATTTGCCTACGGTGGGCGGGAAAGGAGCGACCAATGGCCTTTCTGGCGGGGGAAGGGGGAATAACATTCAGGTTGGGGTCTTTCTGCCCAATTCTGTCCCCTTTTCATCGATTTTGGGTGGGATAGTAGAGGAAAATCTATCCCTTATTTTCTTCAAGACAAAATGTAGCAGCATTTTTGAGATAAGGAGGCTGTTTCCTGGGGTGAAGACATTGACAGGTCTTATTTCACTAGTCCTGTCACTGCATTTGTAGACTTGACAGGGCTTGGAAATGAAACAGGAAGTCAGGTTGGAGCGATGATGAGTTTCAATTAATTTCAAATACTACAGTGAGGTTTCCCGTAAAGTTTTATTACAGTCTACCGAGTAGATTCTACAGCAAATGTTGCGGAGATTGAACGGGCTGAAAAGGAAAAAATAAAAGAAAAGGTAGATCAAATCGTGAAACTTGGGATTAATTGTATTGTCAGTTTGTTTGTGTGGGAAGCTGTGAGGCTGTGGAATTCACTTCCAGGGTTAGCGGCTGCGGTAGAAACTGTCAACATTCAAGATTAGATTGGAGGGGTGGATGAAGGCAAATGGGTTGGAGGGATATGGGAACAGGGTGGGTAAACGTAAGTGGGGCTATTTGCTCCCGTGGAGGGTAAACACCGACACGGACTGGTTGGGCTGAATGGCCTTTTTCCCTGTTGTAATCTATATGAAGGAGGCCTTTTTTTTTTACCGTGCCATAGCCCGAGACAGAGCCACACTGTCCTTATCAGAGAGGTCAACACCCACAGAGGAAAATGGGAGGGGTGACATTAATAATCAACGCCAACCCTTAAAGGCAGTCAGTCAGGTCCACTTGATACCAGGGCTAAAAGGGTTAAATTTATGAGGACAGGTTGCATAGACTAGGCTTGTATTCCCGGGAGTGCAGAAGATTAAGGGGTGATCTAACTGAGGTGTTTACGATGATCAAAAGAGTTGATAGGGTAGATGGAGAGAAACTATTTCCTCTGGTGGGGAGTGTAAGGGGGCACAACCGTAACATTAGAGCCAGGCCATTCATGGGTGACGTCAGGGAAGCACGTCTTCACACAAAGTGTAGTGGAAACCTGGCAATCTCACCCCCCACAAAAAAAAAGCTGTTGAGGCTGGGGGTCAATTGGAAATGTCAAGACTGAGATTGATAGAATTTTGTTAGGTAAGGGTATCAAGGGATATGGAGCTACGACAGGTAGAGTTGAGGTACCGATCAACCATGATTTAATTGATGGAGCAGGCTCCGGTGGCTGAATGGTCTCCTCCGGTTCATGTGTTCCTAGAAGGAGACCATTGGACCCATCATGTTTGTGTTGACTCTTTACTGGGGCAGTCCAAAACTAATCCCACTCCGCTGCACTCTCTCCGTAGCCCTCTATCTTCCCCTCCTTCAAATGTTTTTCCAATTTTCCCTTAACGGATGCAGTGGTCTCTACCTAAACTATTCTCTGTGGCAAAGCGCTCCATGCTCCAACACACTTGGCAGAAATAGATTAATGTCTTTATTAAAGTAGCGGATGGCGGAACATCGAAATAACAGGTTGAGCCTCCAAATGTTGCTATCAAATCCCTCAATGGCCTCGCCCCTCCCTATCTCTGTAACCTTCTCCAGCCCTACGAGCCTTCGAGATCTCTGCGCTCCTCCAATTCTGGCCTCTTGCGCATCCCCGATTTTAATCGCTCCATCATTGGTGATCGTGCTTTCAGCTGCCTTGGCCCCTAAGCTCTGGAATTCCCTCCCTAAACCTCTCTACCTCTCTCCCCTCCTTTAAGATGCTCCTTAAAACCTACCTCTTTGACCAAGCTTTTGGTCATCTGTCCTGATAGCTCCTTATGTGGCTCAGCATCATAAATGTTTTTATTGATAACGCTCTTGTGAAGTGCCTTGGGACGTTTTGCTATGTTAAAGGTGCTGTATAACCGCAAGTTGTTGTTGTTATCACCCATCATAATTTCTAGCCTCATTTGTTTTGTAAGGCTTTAAAACCTGCGTTATAGATGAAGCCATTTAATTTGACACTCTAGCAAGATATAGTGGGGTAGATTTTTTTGGCTTTACCGCATAGGTGTTAGTCGTGGCCTGAGCAGAGTGCGGAGATGGGGAATCTGGGGTAGAGGAGCATCACCGAACCCATTTGACTTAACCTTGCGTTTAAATCAATAGAAGGAAAATCGGCCTGGCTCTGTTACTGGTCTACCACCTTTCCCACCGGACGTTCCTCCCTGTGCTTCTGCCCAGGTGATGCTCAATGTCCGTATGGTAAAGACAAGAATATATCCCTTTTCAGATGAAACAATAAAATAGGTGCAATTCTGTCTATGTTTAAAGGAGAAGTGTATTAAACAAACTGCCTTCCATTCTGAAGGAATAGTCCTCATAACCTAAAATCATTTACAATGTTGTAACGTGATCTAAAAAGTAGTAACAGAGATATTTGTGTGTATACTGTTCCTTTGCTTGTTAGCTTGTTTTGTCCATTTGAAAAGCTGGTTGGGGGCGATGTGGGGACTGATATTTCATGGTTTTATCCTAAGGCGTACAGATCAGTGAGGTTCTTCATTGATTTCTCACCTTAAAAGTGCTCAATGCTGGTCCAAAGAAGGGAGTGTGGCAAAAATAAGCCAAGGTGGCTGAATGGTCACATACAAAGACAAATAAGACTGAAGGGAAAATGTTTCTATGGATTGAAAGTAGCTAATAGCCAGGAAGTCAAATACAAAATCCATGAACAGTCAAAGAAAACCAAGGCTGCTGTCGAGGCAGGATAGGCGCACCAACGTCAGTGTTCTCGCTCAGGCCAGCATCGAAGCTTTGACCACGCTCAATCAGCTCCGATGGACGGGTCGCATTGTCCGCATGCCCGATACGAGACTCCCAAAACAAGCGCTCTACTCGGAGCTCCGGCACGGCAAGAGAGCCCCAGGTGGGCAGAGGAAACGCTTCAAGGACACCCTCAAAGCCTCCTTGAAAAAGTGTAACATCCCCACCGACACCTGGGAATCCCTGGCCCAAGACCGCACAAAGTGGAGGAGAAGCATCCGGGAAGGCGCCGAACACCTCGAGTCTCTTCGCCGGGAGCAAGCGGAAGCCGAGCGCAGGCAGCGCACGTCAACCCAAGCACCCCACCCACCCGCCCCTTCAACCACCGTCTGCCCCACCTGTGACAGAGACTGTAGGTCCCGCATTGGACTCAGCAGTCAGCTGCAAGCTCATTTTTAATGTGGAAGCAAGTCATCCTCGGTTCCGAGGGACTGCCTAAGCTACCTAAAGCTGCTGTCAGATCAGCTGAAAAGTTAATGGAAAAGAGGATAGTGGATGCATGTGGTAGTAAATGGAAAAGCTTTTTTTCAGCTACATTAAGAGTCAGGGCTTTCAAAGACTGTAGTGGGCCATTGCAATAAATGCTCAAGGACAGATTAGAAGGATGCTGAGGATATGGCTGGGTACATTGCATCAGTCCTCACTCTTGAAAATGATGCTCAACTGATAGCTTTAAATTGTGATGTTGACAGTAAAATTGTTATTATTAAAGTAGATGAGGATATCATCTTGGATAGAATGAGAAACTTTAAAATAGATTGAACTGCCGGCACAGATTGTATCCTTAAAGAAATGGGACAGGAGCGAATCCAGTCCAGGTTAGTGACAATCTGGTCCCAGGTTAGTGATAATCCAGATAAGTTACTGACAATCCAGATTGGTTAGTGATCATTCAGTAGATTTCTGGTGCCACCCCACAAATTACCACAAATTGAATTCAATTTCAGAAGTTGGTATTGTTGTGTATGTACCTTTAAGAGAATAACTGGTCTCAGACTGCAGTACCGGCAGTGACCACCCCTGTATAAAAGGCGCTAGAGAGCCTCTGTTGGTTAGATTCGTTTATGCCTTTCAACAGTAAAGACTTGTTTGTTTCTCTCCTGCTAGTCCGTGTCTCAATCATTCACGGACTTAACAGGTATGATGGGAGTTAGACTCACAGGGGGTAATTTTAACCTAACCCAGTTTAGTGAAGGTCAATGTTAGCTCCCCATCTGCTGCCAGAGCTGGAGGTCATCCAATAACAAGAGTAGGAATTGAACCTAGGACCTTCTGGGAGTGCACGGTTTGGAGTTACATTGGGTGGTGACTCGAACCCCCAGACCATCGGGGCAGGTGCACACATTTTAATCCTATAATTGTTTTCAAAACTCTTCTACAACATCAGAATAGTGACCGTCTGAGAAAATGCAGAGCGGCCTTTCCTCTCAAGTCCTTGAACGTGCTGTCGCCTCAAATCCGTGCCCACCTTTCCCGGAACACCATGTGTGAAGGATGTTCCTGATCGTCGGGGAGTCCAGAACCAGGGGTCACAGCCTAAGGATAAGGGGTAAGCCATTTAGGACAGAAATGAGGAGGAATTTCTTCACCCAGAGAGTGGTGAACCTGTGGAATTCTCTACCTCAAAAAGCAGTAGAGGCCAATTCATTAAATATATTCAAGAAGGAGTTGGATATATTTCTTAAGGCTGAAGAGATCAAGGGGTATGGGGAGAAAGCGGGGACCGGGTACTGAATTTGGATGATCAGCCATGATCACATTGAATGGCGGAGCAGACTCGAGGAGCCGAATGGCCTACTCCTGCACCTATCTTCTATGTTTCTATGTTTAATCCCTCCAATCAGGTTTCCACCACTGTCACAGTACTGAAACGGCCCTTATGGAAGTCATAAATTACATCTTATGTGACTGTGACCATGGTAAACTATCCCTTCTCGTCCTTCTCAAGCTGTCTGCAGCATTTGACATGTTTGGCTACACCATCCTCCTCCAACGCCTCTCCAGCTTCGTCTGGCTGGGTGGGACTGCCATTGCCTGGTTTCATTCTTATCTATCCAGTTGTAGCCAAAGAATCACCTGCTCTTGCACCATTGCCTCTTGAGTCCCCCAAGGATCTATCCTTGGCCCTCTCCTATTTCTTATCTACCTGGTGCCCTTCGGCAACATCATCCAAAAACACAACATCGGGTTCCATATGTACACAGACGACACCCAGCTTTACCTCACTACACCCTCTTTCGACCCCGCCACTGTCTCTAATTTGTGACACTGCTTGTCCGACATCCAGGACTGGATGAACATAAATTTCTTCCAACAAAATATTGGGAAGACCAAAAACCATTGTCTTTGGTCCCTGCCATCAACTCTTGTTCCCCAGCCACCCACTCCATCCCTCTCCATGGCAACTGTCTGAGTCGGAACCAGACCATTCGCAACCTTGGTGTCATATTTGACCCCGAGCTTCCGACCACATATCCACTCCAGCACGTCCGCCTACTTCCACCTCCGTAACATCGCCCAACAGTGCGTCAGCTTATCTGCTGCTGAAACCCTATTCCATGCCTTTGATACCGCTAAACATGGCAATCTAATGCTCTCCTGACAAGCCTCCCACCTCCCACCATCCATAAATTTGAACTCATCAAAAACTCTTTGGCCCATATCCATCTCTCACCAAGTCCCGTTCGCCCATCACCCCTGTGCTCGTTGACCTACATTGGCTCCTGTTGTGTATGTACCTTTAAGGGAATAACTGGTCTTAGACTGCAGTACCGGCAGTGACCACCCCTGTATAAAAGGCCCTAGCAGGCTTCTGTAGTTTCAGTTTCAAGCTGCCTCTTGTTCAGT
Source organism: Somniosus microcephalus (assembly GCF_052327205.1). NCBI lineage: Eukaryota > Metazoa > Chordata > Chondrichthyes > Squaliformes > Somniosidae > Somniosus > Somniosus microcephalus. Next base: position 365,337,405 of record NC_140988.1, read on the forward strand.
AAAGTACCTGTTAAACTGTTCTCCCGAAGCCCGTGTATTATTGAGGCGTGGACTTTACAGCTCCCAGTCCGGCAACGCCTCAATTTTAAAATTCTCATCCTTGTTTTCAAATCCCTCCATGGCCTCGCCCCTCCCTATCTCTGTAATCTCCTCCAGCCCTATAAACCTCCGAGATTTCTGTGCTCCTCCAATTCTGGCCTCTTGCACATCCCCGATTTTAATCGCTCCACCATTGGCGGCCGTGCCTTCAGCTGCCTGGGCCCTAAGCTTTGGAATTCCCTCCCGAAACCTCTCGACCTCTTTACCTCTCTTTCCTCCTTTAAGACGCTTCTTAAAACCTACCGGTTTGACCAAGCTTTAGGTCATGTGCCCTAATATCTCCATATGTGGCTCGGTGTCAAATTTTGTTCAACGCTCCTGTGAAGCGCCTCGGGACGTTTTACTACGTTAAAGGTGCTATAAAAATGCAAGTTGTTGTTGTGAAATTCGTATCTTTATCGCTGTGAAGTGCACCATGGAAATATATACAAACATATCATTTTGATGTGGTAGAGAAATGGATTGTAATAATCTCATCAAAAATGACATGTTTGTGGTAAACACATCAGATTGATGATTTGCATTTTATTTGATGGTTGGTGCCTGAGGATAAATGTTTTGTGGCTCCACCATTCTGTTCTTCATCCGAGATTCATAAACCTAAGTCGTGATCTTGCTGCGCGATTGTGCGATCATTTCTGAAAGGAGGTCGGTTAAACCTTTTTTTTTCGGTGGTGGCCAAGCTGAGGCATGTTAGCACGAGAGATTGGAAAACTCTCCTATTTCAGTCACCCAGTGTCAGCATCAGGCATTCAGGGTACAGCACAGTTAGATTTGAAGTAAAATTAAAAGGCGAGGAAAAATAAAAATGCAAACTGAAAATCTGATATAAAAGCAGAAAATGAGCGAAATATGCAGCCAATCAGTCAGCATCTGAAAAGAGAAGAAATAAAGACAGACTTGCATTTATATAGCGACCACCAGACGTCTCAAAGCGCTTTACAGCCAATGAAGTACTTTTTGAAGTGGAGTCACTGTTGTAATGTGGGAAACGCGGCAGCCAATTTGCGCACAGCAAGCTCCCACAAGCAGCAATGTGATAATGACCGGATAATCTGTTTTTCTTATGTTGGTTGAGGGATAAATATTGGCCCCAGGACACCGGGGAGAACTCCAAAGAAGGGATAACTTTCGAAGAAGGGATGAGGTAACTCTTTGAGTCGAAACCTTTGTAAGATACACTAGTCGTGTATATATATATATACCCGTAGGGTTAAGATTTGGTTTAATCTTCTAATGATTTAAAGTTTTTGGTTTCTTTTTACTTGTAGATAGCTTGTGGTTTTGTACGGTGGCTAGAGATAATGAAATAGTTAAAAGTTGTTCATTCCCAGGATGCTTCAGGGTTTAATGTGTCAGGGTACAATTTAAGCTGACTGTGTGGTTTAGGGTTTGCTAAAAGTGCAGGATGTGTGATTCGTGCCTGTTGAGTTAGATTTGTGGCCACGTTGTGAAATGAGATAGCCAAGGCAATCTTGAGAGAGGAAGTGAGACAATGGATCTCAGAATGATTAGTTACATCCTAAATGGTAAACAAGTTGGCATCAGGTGTTTTTTGAAGGAAATATCTAATCTCTGTGGCTCTTGTTCGCAATAACATATGCCATAATGAATCAGCAACGACAGTGTTCATGAGAGATGGTCTAGAAATGATCTTAAGCTTTTCTTAATAAGTTGTAGAGAGAGTCGTGATCGAAAGGGATCAACAAAGGTTACCCAGGGAATCGCGGTAATACTGTTTATTTCTCTGTATGTCTACTGCTCAAAGACCTTGTAAATGTCTGGACTTGGTTGAATACAATAGGAGTACGTTGCAAACCATATTTGGTGTCCAATTCGAACTGTCTTCCACTTTTCATCAGAATCCTGAAGGTGCTAACACAAAACATTATTCCAAATCTTCTTTCTTCAGGTGCTGCGAGTTGCCTACTTTTACAATGGAGAATACAGATTGGAGTGAGGGAGGTGGTTATTCATTGGGCACCGTACTTTTTTATTTATGCATTCACGGGATGTGGGCATCGCTGGCAAGGTGGTGGTGAGCCGCCTTCTTGAACCGCTGCAGTCCGCGTGGTGAAGGTGCTCCCACAGTGCTGTTAGGGAGGGAGTTCCAGGATTTTGACCCAGCCACGATGAAGGATCGGCCGATATATTTCCAAGTCAGGATGGTGTGTGACTTGGAGGGGAACTTGCAGGTGACGGTGTTCCCATGCGCCTGCTGCCCTCGTCCTTTTAGGTGGTAAAGGTCCCTGATTTAGGAAGTGCTGTCGAAGAAGCCTTGATGAGTTGCTGCAGTGCATCTTGTAAATGGTACACACTGCAGCCACGGTACGCCAGTAGTGGAGGGAGTGAATGTTTAACAACAACAACAACAACTTGTATTTATATAGCACCTTTAAAACATCACAAGGTGCTGCACAGGAGTATTTTAAGACAAAAAATTTGACACCGATCCACATAAGGATAAATTAGGGCAGGTGACCAAAAGCTTGGTCAAAGAGGTAGGTTTTAAGGAGCGTCTTAAAGGAGGAAAGAGAGGTAGCGAGGCGGAGAGGTTTAGGGGGGGAATTCCAGAGCTTAGGGCCTCGGCAACAGACGGCACGGCCACCAAAGGCTGAGCGACTATAATCAGGGGTGCTCAAGAGGGCAGAATTAGAGGAGCACAGATATCCCGGGGGGGGGGGGGGGGGGCGTGGGGGGGCTGAAGGAGATTACAGAGATAGGAAGGGGTGAGGCCATGGAGGGATCTGAAAACAAGAATAAGAATTTTGAAATCAAGGTGGCGGTGGATGGGGTGCCGATCAAGCAGGCTGGTTTATCCTGGATACAGAATGCTATACCGGCAAGTAGCTAAATGAAATTTGAGACTCAGAGCCTGTTATATTAATCAAACTGCATTGTTTAATTACATCATGAAAAAAGAAACGGGCATCGATACAAGAGTGAGGAGCCTAAATCTTCGAGTGAGAATGTGAAATAAGCAGCGCCTTGTGTTTTACATTATCGTGTATAAACAGCAATTAGAGTTGATCAATGCATTTCTCTGATTGTGTGTTTCAGGTACTTGGGAATAACACGTCCTCTGACGTACCCGGTGAGACAAAATGGAAGATCAATGGCCAAAATGGTGATCACCGTTTGGCTCCTTTCAGCATCCATAACTCTACCGCCACTGTTTGGTTGGGCCAAAAATGTTACAGTGGACAGGATGTGTCTCATCAGCCAAGACTTTGGCTACACCGTCTACTCGACAGGGGTGGCCTTTTACATCCCCATGACTGTCATGCTGATTATGTATTACAGGATCTACAAAGCTGCTAAAGTAAGTGCAGAGAAGCACAAGTTCATGAGCATTCCCCGGCAATTCGAGCAGGACGGAGTCTACAACATGGAAGAGGACCTTCGCGCCCACCATGCCACCAAGAGGTCCAAGGCTGCAGAGGAATGCGCCACCTTGTCTAAGCTCCTCCGGCACGACCGCAAGAACATTTCCATCTTTAAGAGGGAGCAAAAGGCAGCCCGGACACTGGGGATCATCGTCGGAGCCTTCACCTTCTGCTGGCTGCCCTTCTTCCTGCTCTCCGCGGCTCGGCCCTTCATTTGCGGGATTGAGTGCAGCTGCATGCCCCTGAGGTTGGAGAGAACGTTTCTGTGGCTGGGGTACACCAATTCCCTCATCAACCCACTCATCTACGCCTTCTTCAACCGAGATCTGAGGACTACTTTCTGGAACCTGCTGCGATGCAAATACAGGAACATCAACAGGAGGCTCTCCGCTGCCAGCATGCACGAGGCACTCAAAGCCACTGAGAGACATGATTGCATATTGTAACTTGAACCCTGTCAGTCATCGCAAATCGGAATCTAGTAGCCAACCAGGAGTGGGAGGGGAATGATTGGAAACAAAATCTGAACCACAGATAGCCCTCCAGGAGATTTCACAAAAACATTTAATCCTGTATAGACGCAAACATTTGCAAAAAATGAAACTGTGATTATTTTTGTTAGCGATCCAAACACTGCCAGGCATTAAGATGGCCGTTGCTGTATTTTTACTTTAAAAGCTGGCCAATTAAATGAAACTGACCGATGGTAAAGCAAATGCCATTGCATTGAGAGGCATCCAGGCGATATGGGGAGAAGAACAAACAGAACTCTAAGGAGAAGCAACTTACTGGAGAAGGAATGATAGCAATCCAGAAGGAGAATGCGAGTTTGGATTCAGAGATCAAGTGGATCAGCCAATTGATCTGGGACAAGAATGTCCAGGAAACATGGAAAGGTCCTGAATTGCTAGCAGCGACCAAGTTGTGGAGTAAGTGGACTTTTAAAGAATACGAGACTGAATCATGTAGAAGAATGGGTCAAAAACCAACTGAAATCAGGAGGCTAAAATGAAGAGTCCACAGTTGAACCAAGCTGGTAGATTTTTTTGGACTTTGTAATGTCCTAAAACGCTATTTAAGTATTAAAAAAAAAATGTTGATTTATTTGCGAAAAGCGATCAAAACCACAGAAGACAGAAAGTAGCCTTATGGACAAATTCATTGCATTCGAAGGTGTTAGGAGCTTGGAGTGGGATGTCATTGAATATTTACTATTGAACAAACTGAACTTAAAATTCGACCTTTTGTTTTGATATTACCAATCACAAAAATTATTATGTCAAGACGATGGATAGTTTTTTTGATGTTTGGACACAAAGTGCGGGATAACCCAGGAGGACCCTGGCTAAAGCTTTGGTTGCCACTGTTAATACATTGCAAGGCAAACATTACATCTGCATGAGCACAGGTTTAGAAACTAATTTATATTGTACATTGGACAAGAAAAAGTTGCATTTATATCGCATCTTTCATGACCTCAGAACATCCCAAAACGCTTTACAGCCAATGAAGTACTTTGTGAAGTATAGTCATTATTGTAATGTAGGAAACGCGGCAGCCAAATTGCGCACAAACAGCTTTGCGATAAAGACCAGATAGTCTGTTTTATTTTCGTAATGTTGGTTGAGGGATGAATATTGAGCCAGGTCACCGGGGAGAACGCCCCTGCTCTTCTTCAAAAGAGCGCCATGGGATCTTTTATGTCCACCTGAGAGGTTTAATGTTACATCTGAAAGACGGCACCTCTGACAGTGCAGCACTGCACTGGGAGCGTCAGCCTGGATTCTGTGCTCCAGTCTCTGGAGTGGGACTTTGAACCCACAACCTTCTGACTCGGAGGCAAGGGTGCGACCCACCGAGCTACTGAGGGGCAGTGAAGCGTACATTGAGCATTTGTACCTTGGTACCAGTGTCCTCAAAAGGCAGGTCGGTGTTAAAATCCCTTGTTACAAAGACTCATATAGTTCATTCTCAAGGAAACCATGGTGTTCATTTTGAATCCCAACTGTTCAACCTAGGTTTTGGTCTCTCTTAGATTGTTTGTAACAGTGGGAGAGACCTTTGCGTTGGTCGGCAAATGGACCCAATATCAAGCGTGCCCGCGATGTCCGTTCATCGCACCACATTCGGTGTCGGGCCTCATTAACATTTTGTTTGCTGAGCTGCAGGCGCTAAATGGGCCCCCTGCTGCAGCTTGCTGGTTTAGTTGGGAGGATAATTGAGGTGTATAAAATTATGAGGGGCCTAGATAGAGTGGATAGGAAGGACCTATTTCCCTTAGCAGCGAAGTCAATACCAGGGGGCATAGATTTAAAGTAATTGGTCGAGTTGAGGAGAACTTTTTTCACCCAGAGGGTGGTGGTGGGGGGGGGGGGGGGGAGGAGGGTCTGGACTCACTGCCTGAAAGGGTGGTAGAGGCAGAAACCCTCATCGCATTTAAAAAGTACTTGGATGTGCACTTGAAGTGCCGTAACCTACAGGGCTACGGACCAAGAGCTGGAAAGTGGGATTAGGCTGAATAGCTCTTTTTTCAGCTGGCGCAGACACAATGGGTCGAATGGCCTCCTTCTGTGCCGTAAATGTCTATGAATCTATGATAACTGGCCAACCATTGCATACAGACTGCCGGCAGGAAGGCCTACAGGGGCAGGAGTGGATGCCTAAACGACTTAACCTTTTGGGAGAGGCCTCCAGCACTCCCATTATGGACTGCCGGCTAGACCTCTCAATGCCAGGCGTAGGACCCCAATTTGCATATGAGCCTCTCGCCTGTTTTGGGCTCGAGTGCTGGGCACCCACTTAAAGGCCTGCCTAATCAGTTGATGTAGACGGTCAATAGCAAAATACTGCGGATGCGGATGTTGATGTCGACGGGCAAATGGGTTCACCAGTGTTGAGTCTGTGTTTTTAAATGTAGTTATGCTGAATAACGGAACACAGACTACAGAAATAATTAAACAGGTCTTTAGTGATTGAGGGTCAAGGCTGAACTGGGATACAACTTTGCTCCGCAGGGTTTATATACCGGTGTGGTCACCACCGGTACTACAATGTACAGGAGCCATCAAAAAGTAGTCCATCACCTTAAGGTATCCTCTTAAGGTGGTACAGGTTACATACACTACAATTCCTCCCCTTTTAGCTTAACAGTGTACACCCCAAGTTAAACATTACATGGATAACATATATACAACTTTCACACAAACTGTTCAAAGATTCAGTCTCTGAGGAGGCCTCCTGATCCGGGCCGGATAACGCCTTTCAGGGGTCTCTGGTTCTCGTTGCTGGGGTGACTCATCCATTTGATCTCCTATGCATTGAACATCATCATGTACGTTCGAGTCTGAGGTAGATGCTACAGGCTCAATAACTTCTTCAACTGGTGTCTCTGCCGTAGACATGGGGTCGACCCTTGTTCTCGATTCCACGAGTTGGTCAGCATGACGTTGTATTACGTTCTCTCCAACGTCTACTGTGTACATCAAGGGTCCTTGTCGGGCACGAATTGTTCCGGATTGCCATTTCTCATCCCTATAGTCCCTGGCCAACACTGGTTGTCCTATTTCGAAACTCCGAGTGGCCTTGTTATTTACGTGCTGGAATTGCTTGTTTTCGACTTCCCTTCGCACATTGGGTTTTAACAAATCCAACCGGGACCGCAACCTCCTGTTATAAAACATTATGGCAGGGCTTTGATTTGTCACTGCATGCGTGGCGTTTCGATATGCCATCAGGAAATTGTCCACCTTGTGTTGTAGTGGAATATGGTCTTCGCTCATGGCCTTTATCGCCTTTTTGAACGTTTGTACAAATCTCTCGGCCAACCCATTTGTAGCCGGATGATATGGGGCAGATGTATAGTGTTTCACCCCATTCTTTTTCATGAATTTCTGGAATTCTTCTGACACGAACTGTGGTCCGTTGTCTGAACATATTTGTTCCGGCAACCCATTCCTTGCAAATATGGTTCTTAGAACTGCGATCGTCATCTCAGAGGTAGTGGTCGACATCTTAATCACTTCTGGCCATTTAGAATGTGCGTCTACTGCTATCAAAAACATGGAATCCATGAATGGACCTGCAAAGTCGATATGCACACGTTGCCATGGGGTTGAAGGCCATTCCCACGGATGCAGCGGTGCAATTGGAGGTGCATTTTGAACTTTTTGGCACCCTGAGCAGCTTTTAGTCAGATCCTCTATTTGTTTGTCGATACCTGGCCACCACACATAAGCCCTAGCAAGGCTTTTCATCTTGACTCCCCCCAGATGACCTTCATGCAATTCCTTCAGAACTCTCTCCCTTAATTTAGGAGGAATAATCACCCTTGTTCCATACATCAATGTTCCTTGACATACGGACAGCTGTTCTCGTCTGGCTGAGAATGCTGGTAACAGTGGGTCGCCATGTGCTGGCCATCCCTTCACTGTCAAGTCGTAGACCCGAGACAGTGTCGGGTCATTTCGGGTCTCTCTCTCAATACCCGCATTGGTGACTGGTAAGCATTCGATGATGGTCGAGTGAAATATCTCGACAGGGTCAACTGCCGGTGCCTCTTCCACTGCAGGTAGTGGCAGGCGCGACAGCCCATCAGCATTACCATGTTGCTTTGTACCTTTGAATTCGATATCATATTGATGTGCCCCTAGGAAAAGGGACCATCTCTGAAGCCTCTGCGCCGTCATTACCAGAACACCCTTCTTAGGGTTGAAAATGGAAACCAACGGCTGGTGATCTGTCAGCAGCATAAACTTCTGGCCTTGCAGGTAATGGTTAAATTTCTTAACCCCCCACATGAGGCTGAGAGCCTCCCTATCTATCTGAGCACAGTTGCGCTCTGCGGAGGTCAATGATCTGGATGCGAACGCGACTGGCCTTTCCGAGCCATTTGGAAACTTATGTGAGAGCACTGCCCCAATACCATATGGAGAAGCATCACAAGCTAAGCGAATAGGCAGCGTTGGGTTAAAGTGAGCCAACACTTCCTTAGAGGTGATCAGTGCCTTGCTCTTTTGAAAAGCCCGCTTACAATCATCGCTCCACTTCCATGGTATTCCCATTTGCGAGTGTTCAGCGGGTGTAACACCGTGGATAAATTTGGAAGAAACTTGTGGTAATAGTTAACCAACCCAAGGAACGACTTCAACTGGGATACATTTTCCGGAGCAGGAGCCTTCACAACAGCTTCGATTTTGTTAGGTGACTTATGGAGCCCCTCCTGGTCAATGACGTGGCCGCAGTACGAGATTCGCTTTTGAAAGAACTCACATTTCTGGCGATTAACTCTGAGCCCATATTCTTTCAATCTGGTGAGCACCTGCTCCAAATTCGCGAGGTGTTCCTTATCATCATCTCCTGTAATCAGGATGTCGTCCAGGTAGCATTGTGTGCCTGGAATTCCCTGCAATACTTGCTCCATGGCCCTTTGCCAAATCGCTGGAGCCGATGCCACTCCAAAAACCAGTCTATTATACCGATATAAGCCCTTATGTGTGTTGATCGTGAGATACTGGCGTGACGCTTCATCCACTTCCATCTGTAGGTGCGCCTGCGCCAGGTCTATCTTGGTGAAATGTTTCCCGCCAGACAGCGAAGCGAAGATATCTTCAATCCGCGGAAACGGATATTGCACCGTGTGAAGAACCGGATTAACAGTGATCTTGAAATCGCCACAGATGCGAACCTTCCCAGGTTCCCCCGGCTTGTTGCTCAACGCACGCTTCATGACAGGAACAATGGGTGTGGCCCATTCGCTCCAGTCCACCTTGGACAGTACTCCTGAACGTTCTAGCCCTTCCAGCTCTGCTTCCACAGCAGGTCGTATCGCATAAGGCACCGGCCTGGCTTTGAAAAATTTTGGGTTTGCATGTTCTTCAACCTTGATGGTTGCCGTAATTCCTTTCAGTGTTCCCAGTCCCTGTTGGAACACCTCCTTAGCATCGTCTAATATTTTGGACAGTCGTTTAGGTTTGACGTCGTCCTCTTTACAGGCATCTACAGTCAGTGCTTGTATGGAATGCCAGTCCACATTTATTCTCCGGATCCATTCCCGTCCCAGTAGTGGCGGACCTCCATCAGGTAACACATACAAGTCCATGTTCTGACTTTCTTTACCATTGTAGACCACATTTACTTTTATCTTTCCTTTGGGGTATACTATTTGCCCCGTGTATGTTTTCAATACAATCTCCGTATCCCTCAGGGGAATGTGCGAGAATAACCTTTGTAATCTTGCTTATTCATGGCCGTTAATGCCGATCCAGTGCCCAATTCCATCTTCACTTGGACTCCTGCTATCCGAAGCATGACCCAGATAGTTTGGTGGTCTGCTGTGTTACCCACATTATGTATTTTTAGACAACCCAGTTCCTTACTGCTGGAGTCTGAATCCATCTTCTGTTCATCCGAACTGTTCTCTGTCACCTTGTGTACTTTTTTGTACTTCTCCTGCGGCGACGTTTTGCTGCTGGTCTTCTTTCCTGACCGGCATACTCTCGCTATGTGACCAAGTTTGCCACATTGCCTGCATTCTTTATCTTTGAACCAGCACTGGTTCTGGTCATGCGTTGTCCTTCCGCAACGATAGTACTTTACTGCGCCCAATGACATTTCATTGGTGCTGAATTCCAATGGCCTTTGCTGTATCTCTGCAGCGCCTCGTGCTGCTGCCTCGTGCGATGCTGCAATGCTGAAAGCTTTGTCCAGCGTAAGATCCTTTTCCTCTAGCAGTCGCTTCTGGGTTCCTTCCCTTAGGAGCCCACACACAAACTTATCTCTCAGTGCGTCTGCTAGTCCTGTACCGAACTGACAGTACTTTGATAACTTGCACAGTTCGGTTAAGAATTCAGCATTGCTTTCTTCTTTAAGCTGAATTCTTTTGTAGAATTTAAATCGTTCCGCTATCAGCAGCGGCGTGGGGTTTAAATGCTCTTGCAGGATAGTAACAATATCCACGAAACTCTTTCCTACCGGTTTATCTGGTGTTACAAGGTTCCTTAATAACCCGTACGTCTTCGCACCCAGCGAGTTTAATAGGGTTAGTGCTTTCTTACCCTCTGGTACCTCATTCGTTGTACAGTAAACTTCAATGCATTCCACATAAGTGGCCCAATCTTCTACATCGCTATCAAAAGCAGTGATGTTACCCGTTTTTGGCATCCTTGTTGAGTTTCCTTTCCTTCGGGTATGATTATTATTTTATTTTATTTTATTTATTTATTTTTTCAAAATGGCGGCTTCCCGCGCTTGGTGGCTTTTCCCGCGCTTGGCGGCTTTTCCCGCGCTTGTCTTCTTCCCCCGCCGACTCAAAATGGCGATTACCGCTCTGTTGCCGTTCTCGCCTCCCAGCGGTCCTTTATTTTCCCCTACGCTGCTGCTCTTGTTCCCTGCCGCTCCCGCGGTCCTTGTGGTCATAAACGCTTTCCTGGCTGCTGCGCGTCTCTGTCCCAATAGCAGTCCGACCCCTGACACCGGCTGTGGTCATGTTCTCCGCTTTTTTCGTCGTTACCCTCCCCTTCTCTTACTGACAACTCGGCCGACTTCCCCCCCCCGTGCCGCTCGATCGGGCTTACCCGCCGCTGTCGTCGAAGGGATGTTCACTGATGTTTGACTTCGTGGCCAGAACCCAACCCGGGTTCCCGATGGCCTCCCGTGCGATGCAGTGCCCAGCAGGATGTTGAGGGTCGATGTCCTTGTTCGATGCCCGTTTCAGAGGGCGAAGCTTCCTTTGATGCAACTGCCGCTAGGTAAGATCAGACTCGTCGCCACTGTTGAGTCTGTGTTTTTAAATGTAGTTATGCTGAATAACGGAACACAGACTACAGAAATAATTAAACAGGTCTTTAGTGATTGAGGGTCAAGGCTGAACTGGGATACAACTTTGCTCCGCAGGGTTTATATACCGGTGTGGTCACCACCGGTACTACAATGTACAGGAGCCATCAAAAAGTAGTCCATCACCTTAAGGTATCCTCTTAAGGTGGTACAGGTTACATACACTACAACCAGGACCCCCCACCAGACTTGCAACTTGCAGTCACTTGTTCAGGCAAGAACTGGGCAGCCGGAGGTTGAGAGTCTCCCTCAGCGATTCTGATCGGGTTAGCAGTTGGCTGAAAGTGGAGGTCAATTCCAGTTTTGAAAATAAAATCTCTCACTATTTCAACAGTTAACATCCTATGCCCAAGGTTTTTCTTTCAGGATGTTTAATTGTTCTCACTCGCCTTCCATTTCACTGGACTTGATGGTCTAGGTGGCAAACCCAGCAGGGAGTATGCTGTTCTCCCAAGTATCTGCTAATGTCACTCCAACACTGGCCACTCGGAGGTGATTGACAGTGAGTTGGGAATGATTGACAGTGACTTTCAATGGACCGTCCTCTCTTTGGGAAAGGGCCTGTCATCTCTTGGGGCTTGACTCTGATTGAGACAGAACTCACCATGTGGAGAATCATGAATTGTTGAATCTGTGAAAATCCATCTAATGGCCATATAATGCTCATCCATGCCTTTGTTACCTTTAGATTTGACTATTCCAAGGCTCTCCTGTCCGACCTCTCATCTTTCACCCTCCATAAACTTGAGCTCATCCAAAACAATGCTGCCCGTATCCTAATTCGCACCAAGTCCCATTCACCCATCACCCCTGTGCTCGCTGACCTACATTGGCTCCCGGTCCAGCAATGCCTCAATTTTAAAATTGTCAATCCTGTTTTCAAATCCCTCCATGGCCTCGCCCCTCTGCCTATCTCTGTAACCTCCACCACCCCTACAACCCTCCGAGATCTCCGCACTCCTCCAATTCTGGCCTCTTGCGCATCCCCGATTTTAATCGCACCACCATTGGCGGCCGTGCCCTTTGTTGCCTAGGCCCTAAGCTTTGGGATTCCCTCTCTAAACCTCTCCGCCTCTCAACCTCTCTCTCCGCCTTTAAGACGCTCCTTAAAACCTGCCTGTTTGACCGCGCTTTTGGTCACCTGCCCTAATACCTCCTTATGTGGTTCGGTGTCAAATTTTATTTGATAACGTTCCTGTGAAGCGCCTTGGGACATTTTACTATGTTAAAGGCGCTATATAAATGCAAGTTGTTGTTGATGTTTTAAAAAAAGGCAACAGGAACCAAAACCATAACGTCTGTGTCCCACAGGGTGCAGCGGCAGAGCTCTTGCTCTCTGATTGCCCTTAAGAAGCAGTTTAAAGGTGTAGAACGTGGGGTGGGGGGGGGAGGTGGGGGTGCGGGGGGGGGGAGATTTTCACTCTGCCTCATATGTAATGGAATGGATTCCTAAGGAACAGCTGTAACATTTTGCATGAGGAAGTAACCTAAGGTCATGGATAAATATAGAGATGTTTGCTGTTATGACATCCAGGATTATGTATCAATTCTGTTGAATACACGCCCTTTGATATCCCTATAAGAATAGTGAATATACCACCTAAAATGAATGTCTTATTCGGAGCGCTCAGTAAAACACCCGAAAAGTGAATGTTGTTGATAGAAAATGTCCTGGGTAATTTTTCTTTATTATGGGGAATTTAAAATCTGTTTCTCTTCCACTCTTCTCAGGCTGTGGTCATATTGCAGCTCCCAATCTTTGTACAACATCATCACCACACCTTAGGAAAGATATATTGGCCTTGGCAAGAGTGCAGCGTAGGTTTACTCCAATGATACCTGGACTCTAAGGGTTAAATTACAAGGAGAGATTACACAAACTAGGGTTGTATCCCTTGGAATCTACAAGATTAAGGGGTGATTTGATCGAAGTTTTATTCAGGGTAATTTATAGAGTAGCGAGAGAGAAACTATTACCCTGCACGTGCTGCCTGCCTGTGAGTTGGACTCTCTGGGCCCAGATACCTTTGGTAAATTTTAAATGTATTGAGAGCGCAGGTTGGCACTTCCACATACAGAGCATTTAGGAACATAGGAACAGGAGGAGGCCATTCAGCCCCTCGAGCCTGTTCCGCCATTCAATGAGATCATGGCTGATCTGCGACCTAACTCCATCCACCTGCCTTTGCCACATACCCCTTAATACCTTTGGTTAACAAAAATCTAGCAAACTCAGATTTAAAATTAACAATTGTTCTAGCATCAACTGCTGTTTGCAGAAGAGAGTTCCAAACTTCCACACCACCCTTTGTGTGTAGAAGTGTTTCCTAATTTCACTCCTGAAAGGTCTGGCTCTAATTTTTAGGCTATGTCCCCTAGTCCTAGACTCCCCATCTAGCGAAAATAGTTTCTCTCTCTCGCTACCCTGTAAGTTTCCCTTAATAACTTGAAAACTTCAATCAAATCACCCCTTAATCTTTTAAATTCCCTAGTTTGTGTAATCTCTCCTTGTAATTTAACCCTTAGAGTCCAGGTATCATTGTAGTAAACCTACACTGCACTCCCTCCAAGGCCAATATATTCTTCCTAAGGTGTGGTGCCCAGACTGCTCACAGTACTCCAGGTGTAGTCTAACCAGGGCTACATAAGCACTGCTTAAATTTGGAAGTACCTGGGATATCCAACTGCCCCTTCCAACCCACCCTCCCTACCTCTCACCCAAGGACTGGAGTTATACTCCATATGTAGCCAAAGCCAAGCAGTGTGAGACAGCCCAACGGGTAAGGAGTCCAACACTGTTCCGCTGTGAAGTTGGAGTGGGACATTGCTCTGGAGCTGTACTGTCATTTTGGTATTGCTACGAAGCGGAAGCCATGGTGGCACAAAAGCGCCAACGTAACCCAATCCCTTATCCTCCATTCACTGCTCTCCATCCCTTAGACATTCTGTGACTGCTGGCGGAGGGGGGGAGCACTTTGCAAAGGGGAGGGATGGGTGACGAGCTTTCCAATATCCCTTCTTACCTTTGGGAATGTAATTTGCATCCTGTCTGCATCCATGCCAAGCCTCAGCTTTACTAAACATAAAAAAGATTGCCCACAATAGTGTAATGGATGCTAAAACAAATTAGCATAATTATTAACATAATTACACAAGCTCATTAGGTTGATTATGGAATTAGCTTTGACAATAACATAAAAGCATAATTGCCAGTTAAACAGGCAAGGTAACACCATATTTAAAATGTGACTTCTCATATTTAAAATGGCACCGAGTTCTGCTTTAATCCAGCTGCAGTTCCTTTTAATTTATTTCACATTTCATAAAATCATAGAATCATACAGCACAGAAGGAAACCATTCGGCCCATCGTGCCTGTGCCCGCTCTTTGAAAGAGCTGTCCAATTAGTCCCACTCCACCTTGCTCTTTCCCCATAGCCCTGCAAATATTTCCTTTTTAAGTATTTATCCAATTCCCTTTTGAAAATTACTATTGAATCTGCTTCCGCCGCCCTTTCAGGCAGCGCATTCCAGATCACAACTCGCTGAGTAAAAAAAAATTCTCCTCATCTCCCCCTGGCCTTAAATCTGTGTCCTCTGGTTACTGACCCTCCTGCCAGTGGAAACAGTTTCTCCTTATTTACTCTATCAATACCCTTCATTATTTTGAGCACATCAATTAAATCTCCCCTTAACCTTCTCTGCTCTAAGGAGAATGATCCCAGCTTCTCCAGTCTTTCCAGACAACTGAAAACCCTCATCCCTGGTACCATTCTAGTAACTCTCCTCTGCAGCCTCTCCAGGCTCCTTGATGTCCTTCCTAAAGTGTGGTGCCCAAAATTGGACACGGTACCCCAGCTGAGGTCTCCATATCCAACCAACCTGCATCTAAGCTCACTGATTTAGGTAAGTGGGACCTATCGATACAGGGAGAGAATTTGTACTCCATATCAGGCAAATGGAAGCCTTCACAGATGTGATCTGGAGCCTCTTAAACATGGTTTCTGTACGTATCAGGCAGCTGCCTGATCATGCAAGAAATTACTATCTGCACTCATGCCATGGGATGATCAGTCCTGTTGAACTTTCCTTCACTATTGGCATCATCAACAAAAAACTGATTGCCCACGGGAAGGTGTGGTTCAAGCAGGCCGAGCCAAAGAACGTCACTTTTTAGCTCCAAATTCCCTCCCTCCGCTCTGCTTGAATGGAACGCCCCAGTGACATGTGGCGCTGAACCTCATGTCCGCTATTGAGGATCCTCACCCAAAGGAGGCAGGTGAGTGACAGCAAGTGCTAAAGGTTGAAATCGCTACCTTTATTGGAGGGATTCCAAATGTTTAATAGTTTGCTTTGCCAAGACGGCCAGATGCAATCCATACCTGAGCACTTCTATTTTTCTGATTTCCTTAGGCTTTTCCATGTCTGGTCAGGAGGTAGGTAGCTGATTCCTGCTCCCAAGATGTTTTAATAATGTTGTTTGTACCTGCAGCCACTAGGAGGTGTCAACGAGTGCTTTTGGTGGGGGGGGGGAGTGGGTAGGGGAAGGGAGAAGGTACTTGCTGCTTGACTTGCCCACCTTCCCTTGAAGAAGTGCCTAGCCTCTGCTTGGCACCTTCCCAAAGGCAGCAGGGCCGCGATTGGGAAAGTGGCCGTGTAGGGAAATCTGGGTGTAAACCTGTGCAATGTAACACGGTGTGGGAGGGACAGTGTGCCGTGTCCCCAGGTCCACACTTCCCTATTCACACTGAAAATCCATTGACCTTGAAATTACATCCTGGGACACTAGTTTATGAATACTTAACACATTCAGCTGAAGCTCCTATCTGTACTATCTTGGCGGGGACATTAACCCATTTATTTAAAAATCCCCTGAAATAGCAGAGAGAGAGGAATATCAGAATATGTAAAGGCTTCCATATGCTGGGGTTCCAGATCTAAGTCCAGAGCCGCTGTTCCAACAAAGATAGACGTTGTTTGGATATTAAGGAAATCAAGTGCTAACGGTTGAAATCACAACCTTTATTGACGGGATTCCAAGCGCTCAATACAGGAAACTCTCGTTTAAACGGCACGTAAATATCCGGAATTCTCTATTAACCGGCAAAATTCTCACTCCGAAAACAACACCTCAATAACCGGCAATGTTGCCGAGTCCGAGTCCGAGTCTCCCGCGGTGGCCGAGTTAGTCAGTGGGGGTAGTTCTCCAAACTGCTACTACTCGGCTTCTTGGCGCTGTCGGAAGTCGGAACACCTCAATACCCCTGTAACAGGAGTCTGACTCTCCCGCGCTGCCGGTAGTCTCTTCTGATCCGCCATTTTACAGGGGTACTGTGTGTCTCCCTCGCTGCTGGTAGTCATTGCATTGCATTACCCTCAACTGGCAGTACTGTTCTTAATCAAGCATCTTCCACCATCCATTTAACACAACACTCTATAGGTAAGTACCCAATTACTGTTTACTGCACATTTCTTGATTTTTAAAATTTTTCTTTGTTAAAAATAGTCTCGGTAGATAACCCTCTCCGTCATCCGGAATTTTTGATCAACCGGCAACACGCCGGTCCCGTCGGTGCCGGATACCAAAGAGTTTCCTGTAGTTTGTTTCGCCAAGACAGCCAGATGCAATCCATATCTGAGCACTTCAAATTTTTTTGTGCTGATATGGGAATCGAGTGGGAAAGTGGAGTTGAGGTCGAATGATCAGCCATGGTCTCATTGAATGGTGGAGCAGGCTCAAGGGGCCGAATGGCCGACTCCTGCTGCTATTTCTTATGTTCTTAAATGGCTGGTTAAGATGGGTGGCTGTTCAATAAATATGACCACAGGGTATGTTTCACTGTATGTATTACTGACTGAAGGCGGCCTGTGACAACATCTTCTGTAGTTGAAATAAAAGGCATCTCCTGCTTAAATCTACAAGCCTGTCTGTTATCGTGTCAAAAGAATCCGTGCCAAGATGCTAAGGCTTTTATGACTGGGTGCATGCTATATTCATGCGCTGTCAGGTTTAGTTAAGTCCATTGAAAATACAACAGGTTGACTCCCTGATGGCTCAGCTGGTAAAAGCAGCATTTAGTGTGAACCTCAGCTATACAGACTGACAAGGTCGCGACCTCCATTCCTTGTCCATGGGTTGGCTGATCTCAGGTGTGGCTCCAGTTAGTCTCAGTGAATCCTAGGGAAGGGAGGGTAAAGTCAGCTAAGGTTACTGCTCCTGATTGCTATCCAGTGAACCCTGTTTGAAAATGTACGCTTTGGTTTTGTTTGCGTGTTTTTGTTTGTACGCCTGGTTAGGACAGGATCAGGCTTGGCTGTGAGATCCATAATAATAACAACAACTTACATTTATATTGCACCTTTAATGTCCCAAGGAGCGTTATTATCAAACAGAATTTGACACCGAGCCACATGAGGGGATATTAGGACAGATGACCAAAAGCTTGGCCAAAGAGGTAGGTTTTAAGGAGCGTCTTAAAGGAGGAGAGAGAGGTAGAGAGGTGGAGAAGCCTCCGATTAGGCACTCTGCAGCCTTCCGGACTCAATATCGAGTTCAACAATTTCAGACCATAACCTCGGCCCCTATTTCATTTTTTCTTGTAATTTTTCCACTCCTTTCCCCCCCCCTTTCCTTTTGTTTCACTCTCACACCTGGCAGCTATCCCTTGCCCTGCCAGTACACTTTACACCCAATCTCAGCCTATTACCATCTCGTCTAGCTTCTAACACCTTTTATTGCCTCTTTTTTACTTCTTTTGTTTCTTTTATTCTTTTGTCCGATCGCAGCCCTGCCTCCGATCTATCTTTTCTTTCCAGTTTTGAAGAAGGGTTCGACCCGAAACGTCAACTCAAATTTCTGTCCACGGATGTTGCCTGACCTGCTGAGTTTTTCCAGCATTTTCTGTTGTTATTTCGGATTTCCAGCATCCGCAGTATTTTGCTATCGTACGAGGGAATTCCGGAGCTTAGGGCCGAGGCAGCTGAAGGCACGGCCACCAATGGTGGAGTGATTGAAATCGGGGATGCGCAAGAGGCCAGAATCGAAATAGTCGAATATCCTTCTGACACTCACTGAGGCTCCTGTTGGAAGGATGTCCCTGAGGCAAGGCAGCAGGGGGATGGTTGGCTAGACCCAACATAATAAGTCTGTGCCTTCAGGGAATGATTGGGGGAAGCATAAAATAGCATAACCAGTTTAACCAGACAGTAAATTTTGGAGCAGGACCTCTATCAGCATGAGCTAAGTACGGCCAATTTGCCAACCGTGGCCCAATTAAATATTCATCTCGAAATTTAGTTCAAACAAAATCAGTAAAAGGCATGGTAATAAACCATATTTTATCCAGCAGTAATTAGATTGTAAAATGCAGCTGCCTCTTAGCAAAATCTTGCAGTAGATTGACTGTATCCCTGTTGTTGAACAATAAAAATCAGATAACTGGGAAACGTCACATGCTTGGAGGGGTTTCATTTTGCATTTAAGTCTCCTCCATAGATCAAGCACTCTGCAGAAATTGAGCTGAATCATACTATGGGCCAGAAATTCGGGTCCCCACGGGTGAGTATGCGCTGGAAACCGGAACTTCCATTCCCTTGAAGGAAGGGGTTCACACGTCAAATGCGTGCACCGGAGAGGCAGCGCGTACGCCTGGAACTTCCGTTTTTTTTGCAGGTTTCTCCGGGAGGGTAAGTCTCCAGCAGCTACGCTTTTAAAAAGCAGTCGCAAGGCCTGCTTTTAGCAAGGTAAGTGGTGAATTAGGTTAAATTAAAACATTTTTTCCACAGGTTTATTATTTTTAAATACTTTAAAGAAATTTAAGTTTAATTTTAGCCCTGTTAAAAACTGTAATTTTTTTCAAAAATTTTAATTATTGTTTAAAATAGTTACTTTATGTAATTTATAGTTATTTTAAAAATGTGATTTAAAAAAAAATGTATTTGAAGTTTTAGTTAGGTTTTGGGGCCGATTTCTATTCATAGATTTGACAGCTCTTCCTGTCAAATCTATGAATAGAGATTCCCTGCTCCGATTGGCTCCCCATGGCCCACGTGATCCCAGGGGATGCTTCGAACTAACTGCGCCCCTGGGATACGCAAGCACTGCGCACCGGCAGCTGGAGGAGGCCCAGGATCGGAATCTCACGCGGGCCCACAGCACAACGGCCGGCGCGCTAGGTAAGTGCAGGTTGGGGGCTTGCACCCGCAGGAAGCCTCCGACCCGAATTTCTGGCCCATAATTTTACTCACAGGAGCTTACCTTGAGCAATGAAGCAGTAAACAGTAAAGGAGCTCCTGTGGCAGCTCAGCAACAATGGAATTATGGGGTGCATGACTCAGCTAAACTGACGGGAAAGTCCCATGTTCTGTGTCCCCAGTCTGTGCTGAGCCAGATGATCTCAGCCCAAGATTCCCCTTCCTCCCCACTGACCTGTGACCCCTGCAGGGAATGCGTACGTTGTTAAGATTTAACTGTTAGTCAATCTCCTTCCTTCTCTGGTTCGCAAGGACACGCTTCGAGTAAGCCCGAGACACTTGATGGTGGAGTATACAAAACAGACCTCATTGACGCTACAGCACGTCGGCCGGCAGCTCCTTGGCGGGAAGCTCGCAGTCCGACTGGGAGGAGGGGAGCCGGGCATGGTGGCCAGAGGTTGGATCGTGAGCGGGAGAAGCAGGCCACCACACGTGGAGCCGGCAACAGTGAGGAGGAGGCCGCGGTGACGAGGAGGACGGAGCGGCTGAGGGACATCGTGCTCCCACTGCCACTGGATGCCATTGAATTGGACTTTCTGAATACGGCGCTGTAAGAATAGCTGACGTGTCCCTACGGGGAGTAAGCATTCCATTGTACTAGTTACATATTAGTTACATACGGCAAATAAAATTGAATTGAGTTGAAAGAAAGAAAGACTTGCACTTATATAGCGCCTTTCACGACCACCGGACGTCTCAAAGCACTTTACAGCCAATGAGGTACTTTTGGAGTGTAGTCACTGTTGCAATGTGGGAAACGCGGCAGCCAATCTGCGCACAGCAAGCTCCCACAAACAGCAATGTGATAATGACCAGATAATCTGTTTTTGTTATGTTGATTGAGGGATAAATATTGACCAGGGCACTGGGGATAATTTCCCTGCTCTTCTTCAAAATAGTGCCATGAGATCTTTTACGTCCACCTGAGAGAGCAGATGGGGCCTTGGTTTAACGTCTCATCTTAAAGACGGCATCTCCGACAGTGCAGCACTCCCTCAGCACTGCACTGGAGTGTCGGCCTAGATTTTTTTTTAAGTGCTCAATGTCCCTGGAGTGGGACTGTGAACCCTCAACCTTCTGACACAGAAGCGAGTGTGCTACCCACTGAGCCATGGCTGACACTTGATATCCAGCATAGGTGATCAATCTACACTGTACATGTAAGAACATAAGAAATACGAGCAGGAGTGGGCCCCTCGAACCTGCTCCGACATTCAATAAGATCATGGCTGATCTTCTACATCAACTCTAATTCTCGCCCTATCCCCATATCCCTTGATTTCCTTAGTGCCCAAAAACCTATCGAACTCAGTCTTGAATATTGACTGAGTATCCATAGCCCCCTGGGGTTCCCCCTCTCTCCAAACCCCATTCCCCTCTCCCTGACCCCCATTTCCCCCTCTTTCTCTGACCCCTCCTCCATTCCCCCAGTCTTTCTCTGACCCCCATTCCCCAGTTTCCCCATTGTAGGTGGTGGCGTGTGCCCAGTCAGTTATGCCCCTGACTGCCTGTGAGCAGTTCGAATCGCTCCCACACCCCTGGGTTCTCGACACCGGACTTAGGTGCAGGCGGCGACACAGGAAAAACAAGTAGACAATTGGTTTGGTACAAGAAAACCGTGAACTTTATTAAAAATGATGATAAAGATTACAAATACTGAGAAATCACTATGTAGTCACAGGCTTATCAAAAGAAAATATACTTAAATGGGAATGGGGAACACACAGCACATCGAGGGAAAACAACTACATTAACAATCCCCTTATCCTTATCCCACCCCTATACCTAACCTAGATTAAGCTAAGAGGGGCCAGAATTCATGCTCACCAAGTCAAAATCTGCTGACTTAAAACGGTTGTGGGGTTTGGGGTTCGCTCTTTGTGCTCTCTGGGGCCCGCCGTCCTCATGTGATCTCAGGGCGCTGCAAGGGAATCGTCCAGGTAAAGTACCTCGAGATTAAAGTCTTTGCTTGGGTACTTTACCTCGCAGGGATGATGGTTCTTCTTCTCCGGGTGGCAGCGGTTGAATTTTGCATGAAGATAGTCGTCGGTCGGCTGGATTGAAGGCCCGATTATTCAAAGCATTTTTCAATCTTCTTCCAATTCGTCTCGTCTCGTCTCATCTCGTCTCGTCCCGTCTCGTCTCGTCCCATCTCGCCTGGCCTGGTCTGCCCATGTTCATCATAGAAATCATAGAAACCCCACAGTGCAGATAGAGGCCATTTCGGCCCATCGAGCCTGCACCGACACATATTCCACCCGATCCCCGTAACCCCTACACCAACACATATCCCACCCTATCCCCGTAACCCCACGTATTTAATCCCCCTAACACTAAGGGTCAATTTATCATAGCCAATCAACCTAACCCGCACATCTTTGGACTGTGGGAGGAAACCGGAGCACCCGGAGGAAACCCACGCAAACACGGGGAGAATGTGCAAACTCCACACAGACAGTCGCCCGAGGCCGGATTCGAACCCGGGTCCCTGGCGCTGTGAGGCAACAGTGCTAACCACTATGCCACCGTGTTTGCCTGGTGCAATACCGGGTGTCCCTGATGGATTTGGGGAAGACACGGGTGGTGGCCAGGTAGCGAGTGCGGGAGGAAGAGCAAGAGAGCGTTGGTTACTGATGGGCCTACAATTATACTCCTTCTGAAGGCCCTTATCTGCGCGCCAAATCAGGTTAGTCTGTTGTCCAATTTAGACGGGCTCGTTTAATATAATTATACCAATCTAAGTTAACTGGCTTTAGATGACCGTTTATCGCACCCGATGGCCCCGATGTCCGGGTTGTATTGTCATTAATGCATTTTAATCAGCCTGTCCAGCCTTGGTGGCTCCCTTGAGCTGTTTCCAATTATTTATGCGGACAAACTAATGGTCTCATGTTTAGGCCTAACTGGGCTTGATCTGTTTCGATCTGACGCAATGCATATTCAGTGTTTGCCTAGCTGTCTGGCTTTTCAAACACAAAGTCCTTTTCACAGAAATGCATTTTAAGTTTCGATTTCCCAAAGCTGCCTGTTTGTGCTGCAGAGTCCAAGCTTGTAAAATCTTGCAGGCTTTTGACCACGAGGTGTGGACACCATCTTTTTGGGTACCCCTTTTAAAATTGTCCATACAAGGTCCCTTTTATTAATAACCTTGGGGGAATGTGGGAATTTTGCGAATCTTATACCATCCACCGATCCCCATTGCCCCTCTCTTTCCCGGTGCCCCCAGTCTCCGCCACCCCCCGCCAAACTCATTCTCCTGTCTTCCTTTCTTCCCCCCGACTCCCAAGGCCCTCACTGACTCTCACCGGCTGCTCGCACAAAACAACAACAGTGCCAACTTGTATTTATATAGCACCTTTAACGTAGTAAAACATCCCAAGGCACTTCACAGGAGTGTTATAAGAAAAATAAATTGATACCGAGCCACATAAGGAGAAATTAAGGCAGGTGACCAAAAGTTTGGTCAAAAAGGTAGGTTTTAAGGAGCATCTTAAAGGAGGAAAGAGAGGTGGAGAGGTTTAGGGAGGGAATTCCAGATCTTAGGGGCCTAGGCAGCTGAAGGCACGGCCGCCAATAGTTGAGCGATTATAATCAGGGATGCTCAAGAGGGCAGAATTAGAGAAGCGCAGATATCTCGGGGGGGGGGGCGGTGTTGTGGGGCTGAAGGAGATTACAGAGATAGGGAGGTGCGAGGCCCGTGGAGGGATTTGAAAACAAGGATGAGAATTTTGAAATCGAGGTGCTGCTTAACCGGGAGCCAATGTAGGTCAGCGAGCACAGGGGAGATGGGCGAATGGGATTTGGTGCGAGTTAGGACATGGGCAGCCGAGTTTTGGATGACCTCAAGTTTACATAGGGTGGAATGTGGGAGGCCAGCCAGGAGTAGTCAAATCTAGAGGTAATAAAGACATGGATGAGGGTTTCAGCAGTGGATGAGCTGAGGCAAGGTCGGAGATGGGCGATGTTACGGAGGTGGAAGTAGGCGATCTTTGTTATGCTGCGGATATGTGGTCGGAAGCTCATTTCAGGGTCAAATATAACACCAAGGTTTCGAACAGTGTGGTTCAGCCTCAGACAGGTATTAGGGAGAGGGATGGAGTCAGTGGCTAGGGAACGGAGTTTGTCATAGAACCAGAAACCAAAAGCCACTCTCTCTTTCGAGCCCTCTGAGGAACTGTTGAATACTATGCTCCTTTATATATCAATATTTTGTCTACTTCAAAGGTACATGTCACAGGTAAGACCTCATGACGTTTCTGTTCCTGAATCCATTGAAAACAGTCTATTCACGTCCACAGTCATAGTTGTTTACTTCAATAGATACTTCTTTCAAACAAGACTTCCTTTAAGTAGCAGTTTTAGTAACCGTTATCTTTCTATTGTGGCAGAGCCACTGAGGGACTCTGAGCAACTGCACATAATTCCCTTTAACGATGTTTTACTCCAACCTAAACCTGTACCAGTCTGTTAGTTATTTCTGTGTTTGTACATACTGTTTGCATGTACGGGGCGTGGTCCCTTTAAGACCGCAGTAAAACGCGGGCAAACGCGATGACAACATGCCGCTAATCACGTGACCCCCCAAGCGCGGGAAAAACATGATGACGTCATGACGCCATCCACGGGACCGCCCTGGCAGTCCTCGTGGAAGCTCCATCTTGTTAAGACCTGTTTTCGTGGTTCTCCTGTATCGATCTCATCAAACTGTTTGAACTCGTTTAGTTTTACATTAAAGACCTGTTTGATTGATCGCCTGAGTCGACCTTAATTATTAGTTAGGAATTCGTCAATTCCTACACTATACTACTTCTGTCGTCCAGTCACTGTGGGAAAATGCAACAGATAATTTGCAACACAGCAATATCCCACCCACAACAATGAGATGAATGACCAGTTAATCTGTTTTTTATAGGTGGTGTTGGTTGAGGGATAAATACTGGCCAAGAGATTGGGAGAACTACCCTGCTGAACTTTGAATAGTGCCGTGGGGATCTTATACATCCACCTGAACAGGCAGACATGGCCTTGATTTACCATCTTATCCAAATTATGGCACCTCCAACAGTACTGCACTGGAGCATCAGGCTAGATTATCTGCAGTGGGGCTTGAACCCACTACCTTCTGACTTAGAGGCAAGAGTGCAACCTCTGAGCCAAGGCTGACACTTGCAGCAATGTATGCAGGGATGGCCAAATAACAAATCCTCTCAAAGCTGGATAGCAGACTGATACTATTCTGAGCCATGGCCGGCTTGGAAACAATGGCTTGATGTTTGGTAGTGGGGTCATGGTCCAGGGGGAGGTAGGAGGAGGTGTCAGAGAGTTGCCGTTCATCCTCCGCACGATAGAGGTCGGTTCGCCAAATAACAACAGCACCACCCTTGTCAGCAGGTTCAATGACAATGTTAGGTTTGGATCGGAGAGAATGGAGGGCTACAAGGGATAGTTTACCTTTGTCACAGTCACAAAGGATGTCAAGGAATGTCGTAGGGTAGAATGTGGGAGGCCAGCCAAGAGTGCATTGGAATAGTCAAGTCTAGAGTCAACATAGGCATGGATGAGTGTTTCAGCGGCGGATGAGCTGAGGCAAGGGCGGGGACGGGAGATGTTACGGAGGTGGAAATAGGCGGTCTTTGTTATGCTGTGGATATATGGTTGGAAGCTCATTTCAAGGTCAAATATGACACCAAGGTTTCGAACAGTGTGGTTCAGCCTCAGACAGATGTTAGGGAGAGGGATGGAGTCAGTGGCTAGGGAACGGAGTTTGTCATAGAACCAGAAACCAAAAGCCATCTCTCTTTCGAGCCCTCCGAGGAACTGTTGAATACCATGCTCCTTTATATATCATAATAATATTTTGTCTACTTCAAAGGTACATGTCACAGCTAAGACCTCATGATGTTTCTGTTCCTGAATCCATTGAAAACAGTCTATTCACGTACACAGTCATAGTTGTTTACTTTAATAGATACTTCTTTCAAACAAGACTTCCTGATTTATCTGTTCTACACTCCTTTGAGTAGTAGTTTTAGTAACCGTTATCTTTCTATACTATAGTTAATAGACTCCTCTGCCTATGTTTATTACACCAGCCCCTAAAATTATACTTTAATCACTCATGCTTGATATCTTCCCAGTCACTTATTTCCTGGCACAAGCATTTCTCATAGATAATACTCAAAACATCAAAAGCAGAAGACAAGCCATACTTTCTTCTCATGGCACCCTGAAGCAATCTTGTTTATCTTGGAAGGCCTGCTGTTCCAAGATGCAAGGTCGTTCGATTATTAACCCTTAACTCTCCAAGATTTAAAAACATTAATTTATGGGATGTGGGTGTTGTTGGCAAGGCCAGCATTTATTGCCCGTCCCTAATTGCCCTCAAGAAGATGGTGGTGGTGAGCTGCCTTCTTGATGCGCTGCAGTCCGTGAGGTGAAGGTACTTCCACAGTGTTGTTAGGGAGGGAGTTCCAGAATTTTGACCCAGCGACGATGAAGGAACGGCCGATATACTTCCAAGTCAAGATGGTGTGTGACTTGAAGGGGAACTTGGAGGTGATGGTATTCCCATGTGCCTGCTGCCCTTGTCCTTCTAGGTGGTAGAGGTCGTAGGTTTGGGAGGTGCTGTCGAAGATGCCTTGGCGAGTTGCTGCAGAGCATCTCTGTGCAAATAGGGATGGGCAATAAATGGCGACCTTGCCAGCGATGCCCACATCCTGAGAATGAATTAATACAAAGGTAAACTATTTCATTGCTGTTTGTGGGAACTTGCTGTGCATAAATTGGCTCTTGCATTTGTGGGCATAGCAACAATGATTATACTTTGAAAGTGAAGCATTTTGGGAGGTCCTGTTAACGTGCAAGGCTCTATACAAGTGCAAGTACTTCCTTAACCCTACTAAGGGGCTGGCTCAACTTTCAGTTCTTTCATAAGAACATAAGAACATAAGAAATAGGAGCAGGAGTAGGACAATCGGCCCCTCGAGCCTGCTCCGCCATTCAATAAGATCATGGCTGATCTGATCCTAACCGCCACTCTACTATCACAGAACCATCTCCTGAATCTAACAGAATTAGACACACGAAATAGGAGCAGGATCAGGCTACACGGCCCCTGGGCCCGCTCCGCTACCCACAGGGCCATGACCGATCCGAACCTAGACTCATGTCCAAATTCCTGCCCGCTCCCCGTTGTAATGATATCAGCAAATAGAGATGGTATTTGCCTGTTCGATTATGATGCCTTACCAGCATGATTGCATGTATTGATTGCTTGTGCCTGACCAGCAGAGGGCATGTGACCGAGACAAGCAAGGCAGTGGAGTTTAGTTTCAGTTTTGTTCTAGATGCATCACTAGCATAATGTCTCCTGTAAATGCTGTATAAAGAGTTGAACAGACTTTGGATTAAAAGACATTCTCTTTCATAAATGTCTCATCATTGAACCCACAAAGAAATCAATACACCCGTAACCCTTAATTCCCTTTACTTCTAGGAAACTGTCTATCTCTGTTTTAAATTTATGTAATGATGTAGCTTCTACAGCTTTTTGGGGCAGCATATTCCATGGACCTACCACCCTCTAAGTGAAGTAGTTCCTCCTCATTTGAGTTTTGAAAGAGCAGCCCCTTATTCTAAGACTATGCCCCCTAGTTCTAGTTTCACCCATCATCGGGAACATCTTCCCCGCATCCACCCGATCCAAACCCTTCACAATCTTATATGTTTCAATAAGATCGCCTCTCATTCTTCTGAACTCCAATGAGTAGAGTCCCAATCTACTCAACCTCTCCTCATATGTCCATCCCCTCATCCCCAGGATTAACCGAGTGAACCTTCTTTGTACTGACTCGAGAGCAAGTATGTCCTTTCTTAAGTATGGACACCAAAACTGTACGCAGTATTCCAGGTGCGGTCTCACCAATACCTTGTACAACTGAAGGAAAACCTCCCTATTTTTATATTCTATCCCCCTAGCAATGAAAGCCAACATTCCATTGGCCTTCTTAATCACTTGCTGCACCTGCATACTAACCTTTTGAGTTTCGTGCACCAGGACCCCCAGATCCCTTTGTACTTCAGTACTTTCCAGTTTCTTGCCATTAAGGTAATAACTTGCTCTACGATTTTTCCTGCCAAAGTGCATAACCTCACACTTTCCAGTATTATATTCCATCTGCCAAATCTCTGCCCACTTACTTAGCCTGTCTATGTCCCCTTGCAGGTTTTTTATGTCCTCCTCACTCACTACTTTCCCTCCCATCTTAGTATCATCTGCAAACTTTGATATGTTACACTTGGCCCCCTCCTCCAAATCGTTAATATAGATTGTAAAGAGTTGGGGACCCAGCACTGACCCCTGCGGAACACCACTAGTTACTGATTGCCAGTCTGAGAATGAACCATTTATCCCAACTCTCTGCCTTCTGTTAGATAGCCAATCCTCTATCCATGCCAGAATATTACCCCCAATCCCGTGATTGTTTATCTTAAGCAATAATCTTTTGTGTGGCACCTTGTCAAATGCCTTTTGGAAGTCTAAATACACTTCGTCCACTGGTTCACCTTTATCCACCCTATATGTTACTTCCTCAAAGAACTCCAGCAAATTTGTCAAACATGACTTCCCCTTCATAAAACCATGCTGACTTTGTCCAATTAAATTATGATTATCCAAATGCCCTGTTACTGTCTCCTTAATAATGGACTCCAAAATTTTACCTACCACAGATGTTAGGCTAACCGGTCTATAGTTTCCAGCCTTCTGTCTACTGCCCTTTTTAAATAAGGGTGTTACATTAGCAGTTTTCCAGTCTGCCGGGACCTTTGCCGAGTCCAGGGAGTTTTGGAAAATTATTGCCAATGCATCCACAATCCCTACCGTCACTTCCCTCAAGACCCTAGGATGTAAGCCATCAGGTCCAGGTGATTTATCCGCCTTGAGTCCCATTATTTTACCGAGTACCACTTCCTTAGTGATTTTGATCGTGTTTAGCTCCTCCCCCCCTTTAGCCCCCTGTTTGTCCAGTGTTGGGATATTCTTAGTGTCTTCTACTGTAAAGACTGATATAAAATATTCATTCAGTATTTTTGCCATCTCCATATTTCCCACCATTAATTCCCTGGCCTCATCCTCTAAGGGACCAACATTTACTTTAGCCACCCTTTTTCTTTTTATATAACTATAAAAACTCTTACTATCTGTTTTTATATTTTTTGCTAATTTACTTTCATAGTCTATCTTCCCTTTCTTAATCAATCTTTTTGTTATTTTTTGCTGCCTTTTAAAGTTTTCCCAATCCTCTATCCTCCCACTAGATTTGGCTACCTTATATGCCCTTGTTTTTAGTCGAATACTATCCTTAATTTCTTTACTTCGCCACGGATGGCTGTCTTTTCTTTTACACCCTTTTCTTCTCAGTGGAATATATATTTTTTGGAAGTTGTAAAATAACTCCTTAAATGTACACCACTGATCATGTATCGTCTTACCCTTTAATCTATTTTCCCAATCCGCTCTACTCAATTCCTCTCTCATACCTTCATAGTCTCCTTTATTCAAGCTTGGCACGCTTGTTTGAGATCCAACCTTCTCGCCCTCTAATTGAATATGGAATTCAACCATGTTATGGTCACTCATTCCAAGGGGATCCTTTACTAGGACATTTTTACACAGGACCAGATCTAAGGTTGCTTGCCCCCTGGTCGGTTCAGTTACATACTGCTCAAGAAACCCATCCCTAATACACTCAATGAACTCATCCTCAAGGCAGCCCTACCCAATTTGATTTGTCCAATTAATATGATAGTTAAAATCCCCCATAATTATAGATGTTCCCTTATTACAAGCCTCAACTATTCCCTGATTGATACTCCGTCCAACAGAGTTGCCACTGTTTGGAGGCCTATAGACTATGCCCACTAGTGTTTTTTTCCCCTTATTATTCCTTACCTCCACCCAAACTGTTTCATTATCCTGATCTTTGACCCAATATCATTTCTCTGTATTACAGTGATTCCTTCCTTTATTAACATAGCCACCCCACCTCCCCTTCCTTCCTGCCTGTCCTTCCTGATCGTTAAATAACCTGGTATGTTTAATTCCCAGGCATTGTCACCCTGCAGCCATGTTTCTGTAATGGCCACAAGATCATACCCATATGTAGTTATTTGTGCCATTAACTCGTCTATTTTGTTACGAATGCTACGTGCATTCAGATAGAGAACTTTCAAATATGTTTTGTGACACTTAGTTCCTGCTTTTGCCCTTTTTATTACTTTACCGTTTACTCCATACCTTCTGCCCCTTCCTGACACGCTCTGGTTTTTAATTTCCCCACTGCTACCTAAGTCTATGACCTTCTCTGTTGTCATTTTTATTATTTGCTCTCGAGGAACCTCCCCCCGCTAGTTAGTTTAAAGCCCTCTCTACAGCCCTAGTTATATGATCCGCCAGGACTCTAGTCCCAGCACTGGCCAAGTGAAGCCCGTCCCAACGGAACAGCTCCCTCCTGCCCCAGTACTGGTGCCAGTGTCCCAGGAAGCAAAACCCATTTCTCCCACACCAGTCTTTGAGCCACGCATTTAACTCTCTAATTTTATTTGTCCGAGCCAAATTCGCCCGTGGCTCAGGTAATAATCCAGAGATTATTACCCTTGTGGTTCTGCTTTTTAATTTGGCCCCTAGCTGCTCAAACTCCCTCAGCAGAACCTCCTTCCTTGTCCTATCTATGTCGTTGGTACCAACATGGACCATGACAACTGGATCCTCCCCCTCCCACTCCAAGTTTCTCTCCAGTCCAGAGGAGATGTCCTTAACCCTGGCACCGGGCAGGCAACACAGCCTTTGGGACTCTCGCTCTCGGCTGCAAAGAACTCTATATATCCCCCTAACGATACTATCCCCTACCACTACAACATTTCTTTTAACTCCCCCCACTTGAATGGACCCCCGCTCCACTGTGCTGTGGCCAGATTGCTCATCCTCCCCGCAGTCCCTGTTCCCATCCTCACAGGGAGTAAAAGCCTCGAACCTGTTGGACAAGTGCAAGGGCTGCGGCTCCTCCAACACTACCTCCTGGATCCCCGTACCTGCCTCACTTCTAGTCACACCATCCTGACCCTGGCCACGGACTACATCTGAATTAATTAATCTAATTGGTGTGAATACCTCGTGATACACAGAGTCCAGGTAACTCTCCCCCTCCCTGATGTGTCTCAGTGTTTGAAGCTCGGACTCCAGCTCTTCAACACGGTGCCGGAATTCCTCGAGCAGCCAACACTTACTGCAAATGTGATCACCGTGAGCATCAATGGTGTCCACCAGCTCCCACATATTGCAGCAGCAACACATCACCTGATTTCCCATTCTATGTAATTAATTAAATTTATTAATATTATTCTTAAATACCCTCTGCCCCGATTCTAGATGGTGAATATCACACCTTAGAAACTATAAACCAAAGAGATTTAAGCTTAAAAAGGGAGAAATACTTACCAACCAATCACTTACCCGCTTTCTGGTGACGTCACACCTGGATTACTTTTTACCTCTGTCCTTCCCTCTAAATTCCAAGATTGGAGATTAGTAAACCTTACCTGGGTCTCTGGGACTTTATACAGCCACTCAGCCCGCGATTCCCGCCGATTCTCACACTGAGGCCTTACCTGGGCCTCTGGGACTTTATACAGCTGCTCAGCCCGCGATTCCCGCTGATTCCCGCACTGAGGCCTTACCTGGGTTTCGGGAGCCTTTATACAGCCACTCAGCCCGCGATTCCCGCCGATTCTCGCACTGAGGCCTTACCTGGGTCTCTGGGACTTTATACAGCCGCTCAGCCCGCGATTCCCGCTGATTCTCACACTGAGGCCTTACCTGTCTCTGGAGACTTTATACAGCCGCTCAGCCCGCGATTCCCGCTGATTCTCACACTGAGGCCTTACCTGGGTCTCTGGGACTTTATACAGCCGCTCAGTCCGCGATTCCCGCCGATTCTCACACTGAGGCCTTACCTGTCTCTGGAGACTTTATACAGCTGCTCAGTCCGCGATTCCCACCGATTCTCGCACTGAGGCCTTACCTGGGTCTCTGGAGCCTTTATACAGCCGCTCAGCCCGCGATTCCCACCGATTCTCGCACTGAGGCCTTACCTGGGTCTCTGGGACTTTATACAGCCGCTCAGCCCGTGATTCCCGCCGATTCTCACACTGAGGCCTTACCTGGGTCTCTGGAGCCTTTATACAGCCGCTCAGCCCACGATTCCCACCGATTCTCACACTGAGGCCTTACCTGGGTCTCGGGAGCCTTTATACAGCCACTCAGCCTGCGATTCAAAGGGTTTGCACCCAAAATGTTAAGATGTCTTTTGGTTTCATCTAAAACAGCATAGGCTGGGAATCAAACCTAGATGTTCTGTCTGTCCCATGCTAATTGCTGGAATTTGCCTAGTCAATCATCAGGGGAGGTGCAAATTTCTTCAAGGTTGAGTTATCATGCTAGGGTGGTTTCTTAAGCCTCATTAAACACAAGCATAATCCTTGGCAATCTTCTTCATGTCATTAAATCATTTTCAGGTATCTAGCCAGCTGCTTTATTTATGAGAGATCACATGCTATTACTTCATGGTAATCTCCCCTGTGCTTTGTAACATATTCTGACTGACAATTGTCCCACAGATGGGCAATCTTCTCTGAGTATTTGCTACATGGTAGAGTCACGATTCCGTGGTGGGATTTTGAACTCATGCTCTACTGGAGTAATTACCTACCAGGTGGTGCTGTAGCCAATGCTGCTGCTAAGGTCAGAGGTTTGCTTCCTGTTAAGGTCAGAGGTTTGCTTCCTGCCAAGGTCAGCAAAGGTGGAATGCCAGGATGCAGGCATGATGTTTGTTACTCTGTTTGTTTAATAAAATACTCGTACTAGTTCCAAGATATCGCCTCTTCGAGTTCTTGTTCCACTACATGGATTTATCACATTTGGCAATGAGGTAAAAAGGACCCTGGATAAAGAATAGAAGTCTGCCAGGACTTTTAAACAACAAAATCATGAGCTTATGTTAGTTACCAGTTGGAAGAGAGCATGGCTGCCATGGTAGGAATGGTTTCCGCTTTAGATAGTCAAGCACAAACCTGGGAGGAATACTGTGAAGTGTTGGGTTATTTTTTCGAAGCAAATCAAATAAATGATGCCAGAAAAAGGAAAGCCATTCTGCTTAGTTCAGTGGAAAGCCAGACCTACACTTTGATGAGGAATCCGGCTCAAGAGGAGTAAGTGCACTTTCCTGGGGAACGAGGCAGTGTTCCTGGGACACAGAGTGGACGCCACCGGGCTCCATCCACTCAAGGAGAAGGTACAAGCACTGCAGGACACCCCTGCTCCTACAAATGTGACTGAGTTAAAAGCTTACCTGGGACTGCTGAACTATTATAACAGGTTTTTACCAAACTTGTCAACTGTGTTAGCACCTCTTCACAAACTACTGCGCAAGGAGACACAGTGGCAGTGGGGAGAGGAGCAGGGGGTTTCATTTGAACAGTCCAAGAAACTGATGCTGTCATCGGATGTGCTGGTTCACTACAATGCAGAGAAAGACATCATTCTCTCTTGTGACGCTTCACCTTACAGGGTGGGGGCAGTTCTTTCACACTGCATGGAAGATGGAACTGAAAGACCAATAGGGTTTATGTCCCGAACTCTAACACCAGCGGAAAAAAACTATTCCCAGTTAGACAAAGAGGGGTTAGCAGTAATGTTTGGGTTACAGAGGTTCCACAAGTACATATATGGCAGGAAGTTCACCATATGCACCGATCATAAACCTCTTCTCTCGCTTTTCAATGAAATGAAAGCAGTTCCACAGATGGTGTCACCCCGGATCCAGAGGTGGGCAGTGACGTTGAGGGCATATGAGTATGTCATCATCTACAAGGCGGGCAAGTACCATGGGAACGCAGATGCCTTGAGCCGTCTTCCACTGCCAGGCACACCTATCCATGCAGCTCCAGAGGACAGAGTTTTGATGTTGGAGGACACTGACACGGCACTTGTGACTGCAGAGCAAGTAAGAACTTGGACAGGTAAAGATCCAGTACTGTCTAGAGTTCGAGAATATGTGGTGAGGGGATGGCCACAGCATCTGGAAGGGGCTGACTTCACACCCTACAGTGTCAGGAAAACAGAGCTGAGTGTGCAGGATGGTTGCGTGTTGTGGGGAGCACGAGTGATTATTCCACAGCCAGCACGACAGTCTATCCTAGAGCAACTACATCAGTGTCATCCTGGGGTCTTGCATATGAAAGCCTTGGCTAGGAGTTACTTGTGGTGGCCAAAGCTAGATGAGGAGATAGAAAATCTAGTCAAGACATGCAGCACTTGTCAGGAACACCAGAAGGCACCAGCAGCGGCTCCTCTCCACCCCTGGGAGTGGCCGGATAAACCATGGAGAAGATTGCACTTAGATTATGCGGGTCCATTCATGGGGAAGATGTTCCTCATAATCATTGATGCACATTCCAAATGGATGGATGTTTATCCTGTAAATTCTGCTTCCGCCACTACTATTATAGACTGCCTGCGTCGGAGCTTCAGTAATCAAGGGCTACAGGAGATCATGGTGAGTGACAATGCCACTTGTTTTGTGAGTACAGAGACAAAAGAGTTCTTGAGAAAAAATGGTATAGTGCAGGTGACCTCGGCTCCATATCATCCATCCTCGAATGGACTTGCGGAGAGAGCCGTTTAAGGAGATGATGAAAAAAAGTGCAGAAGGGAGTTTAGCAGCCAAAGTGTCATGGGTTCTGTTCAGCTACAGAATAACACCTCAATCCACCACAGGACTCTCTCCTGCTGGGATGTTATTAGGTCGTAGACTACGTTCCACTCTTGACCTTGTCCACCCAGACCTGAAAAGGAAAATTGGAAAACAGACAAAACAAACAAAAAGAGAACCATGACAAAAGAACAAAGAGCCGAAGTTTTGGAGAAGGAGATGCGGTCCTTACCAGGAATGTCAGTTATGGACCAAAGTGGATTCCTGGCTTCATAGACTCAATGACAGGTCCAGTATCATACAAGGTCATGTTGGGAGATGGTAGGGTAGTACGCAGACATGTAGATCAGATACTTCCCAGACAAGTGGAAATTGAAATGAAGGTTCCAGATGCAATGACTGAAGACAGGGTTGCCCCCAGTTATCCAAGTGCATCTGTGGTGCCACCACCAGGGACAGAGCCAATTCCACAGGAACCTATTCGTCAAGAGGAAACCATCGTTGCAGAGTCAGATACTCTGAGCACTGCTCAGGAGCAGCTGGTGGCTTCACCACAAACAAGCAGGGACTTTACTGTTAGACGTTCACAAAGGGCTCGCAAGCCACCAGAGAGATTGATACTGAACTGTTAGATTTGTCAAGTATGGAACATGATGAATGGAGACTCCTTATGTGACCCTCAGGAATGGTTGTTTGTTAAGAAATTCATACTGAAATCTTAAGGGGGGAGGGATATAGTAATCTGGGATGTTATGATTAAGGTTATCTACCAGGTGGTGCTGTAGCCAATGCTGCTGCTAAGGTCAGAGGTTTGCTTCCTGTTAAGGTCAGAGGTTTGCTTCCTGCCAAGGTCAGTAAAGGCGGAATGCCAGGATGCAGGCATGATGTTTGTTACTCTGTTTGTTTAATAAAATACTCGTACTAGTTCCAAGATATCGCCTCTTCGAGTTCTTGTTCCACTACATGGATTTATCACACTCATTAAACACAATCATAATCCTTGGCAATCTTCTTCATGTCATTAAACCATTTTCAGGTATCTAGCCAGCTGCTTTATTTATGAGAGATCACATGCTATTACTTCATGGTAATCTCCCCTGTGCTTTGTAACATATTCCGACTGACAATTGTCCCACAGATGGGCAATCTTCTCTGAGTATTTGCTACATGGTAGAGTCACGATTCCGTGGTGGGATTTTGAACTCATGCTCTCCTGGAGTAATAGCCCAAGCCTGTGTATTACTAGTCCAGTAACATAACCACTGCATTACCATACCTCGTGAGACCTGTCTTAGTGATGCTGGCTGAGGGACAGATGACCTGAACACTGGGAGAACTCCCCTGCTCTTCTTCCAATGGTGCCATGGGATCTTTAACGCCCCTGAACAGATGGGCAAGGCTTTAGTTCTTTGAGGGGCCTACTGTGCAAAGTCACATCTTGGATAAGGAGTACGGGCCAACAGAGCACTCTCGGCACTGAGTCAGAAGGTTGTGGGTTCGAGCCCCACTCTAGAGACTTGAGCACAAAAGTCTTGGCTGACACTCCAGTGCAGTACTGAGGAGTGCTGCACTGTTGGAGTTGCTGTCTTTCAGATGAGATATTAAACCGAGATCCCGTCTGCTCTTGCAGGTGGATGTAAAAGATCACAAGGCACTATTTTTGAAGAAGAGTGGGTGAGTTATCTTCATGTTCTTGCCAATATTTATCCCTTAATCATCAACTGAAAAAAAATAGATTAACTGGTCATTATCACATTGCTGTTTGTGTGGGATCTTGCTGTGTGCAAATTGGCTGCTGCGTTTCCTACGTTACAACAGTGAGTACACTTCAAAAGTATTTAATTGGCTGTAAAGCACTTTGGGACGTCCTGAGGTCATGAAATGTTATAGAAATACAAGTCTTTCTTAAATAATGTTGATAAATTTGCCCATTATACAATTTTAAATGCATCAGAGAAAAATCTGATATTGGCAGATAGCCTGCCATGAGGTCCTGTGTCAGGGTACGGGAACTAATCAAAGCTTCCAGACAGGAATAGAATCATAGAATCTTACCGTGCAGAAGGAGGCCATTCAGCCCATCGTGCCTGTGCTGGCTCTTTGAAAGAGCTGTGCAATTTAATCCCATGAAGAATGAAGACTCGTGTTGATGGCATTTTACAAAGCATTTCAGCTGCAGCGAATTAACTACAAGAGGTGAAGGCAAAACATGCTTTGAAAGTCAGACCGGTTTCCTGATCATGAAAGAAAGATCTTGCATTTATATAGCATCTTTTACATCCTCAGGATGTCAAGAAACACTTTCCAGCCAATGAACTACTTTTGTCGTGCAGTCACTGTTGGACTCCCCTGCTGAACTTCGAATAGTGCCGTGGGGATCTTATACATCCGCCTGAACAGGCAGACATGGCCTTGATTTACCATCTTATCCAAATTATGGCACCTCCAACAGTACTGCACTAGAGCATCAGGCTAGATTTTCTGGAGTGGGGCTTGAACCCACTACCTTCTGACTTAGAGGCAAGAATGTGACCTCTGAGCCAAGGCTGACACTTGCAGCAATGTATGCAGGGATGGCCAAATAAAAAAAACTCTCAAAGCTGGATAGCAGACTGATACTATTCTGGGCCATGGCCGGTGAATTGGCAGTTCAAGGTGGACTCCTATTAAAAGGTTGGAGATACCTATTTAGATGCGTTCTGAGATGTTGGTCAAAATACATGCAGAACACCAAGGGATGTGAGAATGTAGAAAATAATTTGTGGAAAGCATATGGTGGCCAAGCTTGACAACATCTATGACAGAGCAGTTCGCTTGATCAGCACCAAAGTTATACACTTTGGCAGGAAAAATAAAAAAGCAAATTATTATTTAAATGGAGGGAGATTACAAAATGCTACAGTTCAGAGGGACCTGGGGGTCCCTGTGCATGAAACACAAAAAGTTAACATGCAGATACAGCAAGTAATCAAAAAGACAAATGGAATGTTGGCCTTTATTTCAAAGGGGTTAGAGTATAAAAGCAGGGAAGTCCTGCTACAACTGTACAGGATAATGGTGAGACCACACCTTGAGTACTGCGTACAGTTTTGGTCTCCTTATTTAAGGAAGGATATACTTGCATTGGAGGCAGTTCAGAGACGATTCACTCGGTTAATTCCAGAGATGAGGGGGTTGACTTATGAGGAAAGGTTGAGCAGGCTGGGCCTATAGGAATTTAGAAGAATGAGAGGTGATCTTATTGAAACATATAAGATACTGAGGGGGCACCACAAGGTAGATGCAGAGAGGATGTTTCCCCTCGTGGGGAAATCTAGAACATGGGGGCACAGTTTTAGAATAAAGGGTCGTCCTTTTAGAACTGAGATGAGGAGGAATTTCTTCTCTCAGAGGGTCATAAATCTGTGGAATTCTCTGTCCCAGAGAGCTGTGGAGGCTGGGTCATTAAATACATTTAAGGTGGAGATAGACAGGTTTTTGCAAGATAAGGGAGTGAAGGGTAATGGGTAGTGGGCAGGGAAGTGATTTTGAGCCCTAGATCAGCCATGATCTTATTGAATGGCCGAGCAGGCTCGAGGGGCCAAGTGGCCTATTCCTGCTCCTATTTCTTATGTTCATATGTTCCACTGGACTCAACATCTATTCACATTATCACCGCCGCACTGTGGCTGCAGTTTTTACGGTCCACACAATGCACTATAATAACTCAGCAAGGTTAGTTTGACAATAACTCCATCCCTGTAACATCTGCCATCAAGAAGAACAGGAGCATCAATATCTTGGGAATACCATCACCACCCCCCCCCCCCCCGAAGTTTCCATTTGAGTCACACATCATTCGGATCGCCATTCCTTCATCGACTTTGGGCCAACATCCTGCAATTCTCGACCTAACTCCATTGGGGGAGCCACATCGCTACACGGACTGCAGCCATTCAAGGAGAAGGATAACTAGGGATAGGCAATAAATGTGGCTTTACCATCATCACCCACAGGGGCCATCAATATAAGATAGTCACTAATAAATGCAATAGGGAATTCAGGAGAAACATTGGAACTCGCTACCACAAGGAATGGTTGAGGTGAATAGTATAGATGCATTTAAGGGGAAGTTAGATAAGCATATAAGAGAGAAAGGAATAGAAGGACATATTGGAAGGGGGATATTAATAAACTTGCAGAATGGTCATACAATTGGCAAATGAAGTTCAACACAGATAAATGAGAGGTTGTTGAGATACCGCGGCAAACGTGGGAGTCGAGACCAGAGCTAGTAAAACACAACTGCTTTATTCAACCTCATGGCAAAGAGGAACTGGAAAAGCCCGCGCATCCACTTAAATACTCCCCAGACAGGAAGTGCTCCCGGCAGCCTGTCCCTGCGGGAAACAAGTTGCTGGAGGAAAGGGCCCCCGGCTGGGGGCGTCTGCTTAAACTGTCCGTGCCGCCGTGAGCGGATTATGTCCAGTGGTGGCGTGTCGCCACAAGGTATTACATTTTGGTAGGAAGAATAGAGAAGTCACTTATCACTTGGAGGGTGCAAGTCTAGGTGGGGTAGAGGAACAAAGGGATCTAGGAGTACAAATACACAAATTACTAAAATATGCGACACAGGTTAGCAAGGCCATAAAAAAAGCAAACCAAGCACTAGGGTTTATTTCTAGAGGGATAGAATTGAAAATTTGGGAAGTTATGCTAAACCTGTATCGAACCTTGGTTAGACCACACTTGGAGCACTGCATACAGTTCTGGTCGCCATATTATAAAAAGGGTATAGAGGCACTGGAGAGGGTGCAGAGAAGATTTACAAAGATGATACCAGAAATGTGAGGGTATACATATCAGGAAAGGATGAACAGGCTGGGTCTCTTTTCTCTTGAAAAAAGGAGGCTGAGGGTGACCTAATAGAGGTCTTTAAAAT
Organism: Somniosus microcephalus; assembly: GCF_052327205.1. NCBI lineage: Eukaryota > Metazoa > Chordata > Chondrichthyes > Squaliformes > Somniosidae > Somniosus > Somniosus microcephalus. The sequence continues at coordinate 365,376,664 of NC_140988.1, forward strand.
TATGAAAGGTTTTGATAAAGTGGATACAGAGAGAGTGTTTCCACTTGTGGGGAAGAGCATAACTAGAGGCCATCAATATAAGATAGTCACCAAGAAATCCAATAGGGAATTCGGAAGAAACTTCTTTACCCAGAGAGCGGTGAGAATGTGGAACTCGCTACCACAGGGAGTGGTTGAAGTGAATAGTACAGATGCGTTTAAGGGGAGGCTGGATAAGCATATGAGAAAGAAAGGGAATAGAGGGTTATGCTGATAGAGTTAGATGAGGAAAGTCGGGAGGAGGCTCGAGTGGAGCATAAACGCTGACATTGACTGGTTGGGCCGAATGGCCTGTTTCTGTGCTGTAAATCCTGTGTAATCTCAAGAAAATGAAATAAAAATGAAAACACAATAATCACAAACCACAAGAAGTTACTACAGCATGAACACTCACCAGAGAATACCAGTACAATGAACATGGAAACGTTCACCTTTCAGAATTCGAAGAAGACGGAGGCTACCTGCATAGATTAAGGATGTGGTCCAGAAAAGAGAAATGTGACTTGTGTTAACCCACTGTAACACTGGGTGCGGGCACTGTACAACCTTCTGGACTCAGCATTGAGTTCAACAATTTCAGATCATAACCTCTGCCCCCATTTTTTCAGATGGCAGCTGTTGCTGATGTTTCTGCCATTCCCATTTAACATCTCATCCAGACCTTTACTTGTCCCATTACCATCTCCTTTTGCCTTGTACAATCATCCCTTTTGTCATTTAATCTCTCCTGCCTTCCACCCTATCACAGGCCTTCCCTTTTGTTCTTCCCCCCCATCCCCGCCTTTCCCTGCCCCTGCACTTGCTTAAATCCAATTATTATATCACTAATTTTTTTCCAGTTCTGACGAAAGGTCATCATAGAAAACATAGAAACATAGAAAAATAGGAGCAGGAGTAGGCCATTCAGCCCTTCGAGCCTGCTCCGCCATTCAATATGTTCATGGCTGATCCTCTATCTCAATCTATCTCAATACTGTACCATCGACCTGAAACGTTAACGCTGTTTCTCTCTTCACAGATGCCACCTGACCTGCTGAGTATGTCCCGCTTTTTCTGTTTTTATTTCAGATTTCCAGCATCCGCAGTATTTTGCTTTTGGTGCAGAATCACTTCAGCTCTTCCCCCCCACCCCCCAACCCCCTTCCACAAGGGTTCTGAGCGGTTCTCACCTGAGCTGGTATAAATTGTTAACTGTGGGCGGTGTGACATTTGCTGCGGTGTGCACACCTCCATAACTTCAGCAGATCAACGTGATGCTAGTGGACCACAGTTATAAGGCAGGCCAGGCAGCTCGTGCATCTGCCTGGAGGACATAGTCTTCGAAGCCAAGCCAATCTTCAAAGAAACATGACCTCCCAGAGCATGTTTAGAGTGGAGTCCGTGACAGCTTCAGGCTCAGCGCTGCTCCATTGCAGCAAGTCTTCCAGCTTTCCTCTGCTGAAGCAATTCAAGTTTATAGCTAATGTGAATGAGAGTCAATAAAAACGTTTTAAAAAAAAACCCTGGCTTTTTATTTATCAGAATGAACAATCAAAATGTGATGTTCCTTCTCAAGCAGCAGAGCTCGTTGACCGTGAGCTCATCTGAAGAAAGCACACTCTGAATTCACTGAGGGGAATTGTAACGTGGAGGAGCGCGTGGGTTTGGGTGCGGGGGCCGGCGGGAGGGGGTGGTGGCGGGCGGTTTAAAACCGGCAGAAATGTCAGCGGGTCGGGAAGCTGGCTCCAACCTGTCGACCTCCGAGTTTAACTGGAGTGCGTTAGGCTGCTTGCGAGCAGCCCCCTTGGGCGAGGCGGGTTCATAGAATCATAGAATAGTACAGCACAGAAGGTGGCCATTCGGCCCATCGAGTCTGCCTCAGTTGCCTAGTATCACGGCGCACCGCGGCTGCAGTGTGCACCAGCTACAAGATGCACTACAGCAACTCGCCAAGGCTTCTTCCGCAGCACCTCCCAAACCCGCAACCTCTTCCACATAGAAGGAAAGGGCAGCAGGCGCATGGGAACACCACCACCTCCAAGTTCCCCTCCAAGTCACACACCATCTTGACTTGGAATTATATCGCCGATTCTTCATCGTCGCTGGGTCAAAATCCTGGAACTTACTCCCTAACAGCACTGTGGGAGTACCTTCACCCCACGGACTGCAGCAGTTCAAGAAGGCAGCTCACCACCACCTTCTCAAGGGCAACTAGGGATGGGCAATAAATGCTGGGCCTTGCCAGCGAAGCCCAGATCCCATGAACGAATAAAAAAAAATGTACTACTCGCTCAATTAGAGTGATATTTCAACATACTTTTAAACTTAACGCCGTATCCATGGGTTTCCCGGGCTTCCTGAAACTTGCCAGTGAAGGCAAGGCGAGAACACAGTGACAATTAAAGGGGCTGAATCAAACTCATGGAAATACTGCACTAAATACTCAGTACTCACAGCTGCTTTTGTACCTGCTCTTGGGAAAGAATTTGTTCACAGTACGTTTGCTGACAGGATACTGTAGTGTATGTACCTTTAAGGGGAGAACTACTTTTTACAGCTCCTGTATACTGTAGTACCGGCAGTGACCACACCGGTATATAAACCCTGAGTAGGGATCTGTACAGTTGGTTTTAGAGTAACCCTCATCCAGTAAACACCTGTTGATTGTTCTCTGCAGTAGTCTTGTCTAATTATTGAAGGACACACAATGTCAAGATACCCGGATCTAACATTGGCGACGAGAAGATTCAAACCTACCTGCAACTCTGCATCACCTCCCAGGGATTCGCTCCTGGAGAACAGTGAAAGAAGAAGGCCGAATCCAGAAGCACAGGCGTCGACCATCCAGCGGAGACTCCAGCGAAATGGGCTGGCAACAGGTACGGCGCAGACCCTTCCCGGACAGCGGCGGCTAGAGCTGACCGACGGCACAGAAAAAGGCCGAGCGGCATCGACGGGAGAAGAGAGAGGGTAGAGCGCACAGGGCGCAGCCGGTGTTCAGGACCGAGCGGCGTCGACGGGAGAAGAGAGAGGGTAGAGCGCACAGGGCGCAGCCGGTGTTCGGGACCGAGCGGCGTCGACGGGAGAAGAGAGAGGGTAGAGCGCACAGGGCGCAGCCGGTGTTCGGGACCGAGCGGCGTCGACGGGAGAAGAGAGAGGGTAGAGTGCACAGGGCGCAGCCGGTGTTCAGGACCGAGCGGCGTCGACGCGACAAGAGAGAGGGTAGAGCGCACAGGGCGCAGCCGGTGTTCAGGACCGAGCGGCGTCGACGCGAGAAGAGAGAGAGGCACGCAGGAAAACGCGCAGAGCGCAACCGGTGTTCAAGGGCTGAGCAGCGTCAGCGGGGAAGAAGGGAGAGCACGGGAGATGCCATTTTGAGCCAGTCTAACCACACCCAGGGATGCCGAAGAGTGGCAGTGTCACAGCGTTCGACAATGAAGTCGAAGATTGGACGACATATGTCGAACGCATAGAAGTGTACTGCAAGGCGAATGAAGTGCCAGGTGACAGGAAAGCGCTGGTATTGTTGAATTCAATGGGTGCAAAAACATATGGCTTACTGCGAAACCTAGTAACCCCAGAGAAGCCAGTGGAAAAGGATTTTAAAAACATAGTGTCAATCCTACAGGACCACTTAGACCCCACACCGCTGCTGATAGCGGAAAGATTTAAGTTTCACAAAAGGAACCAGCATAAAGATGAAAGTAATGCTGAGTTTTTAACGGAACTGTGCAAGCTATCGAAACACTGCCAGTTTGGAACGGGACTAGCAGATACTTTAAGGGACAAGTTTGTGTGTGGGCTTCAAAGTGAAGGAACCCAGAAACGGCTTCTATCAGAAAAGGATCTCACGCTGGACAAGGCTTTCAGCATGGCAGTATCACATGAAGCAGCAGCACGGGGCACGGCAGAGATACAACGGAGACCGCAAGAATATGGCACAAATGAAATGTCATACGGAACAGTGAAGTGCCATCGCTGCGACAGAACAACACATGACCGTAAGGATTGCTGGCTCAAGGACCAAGTGTGCAGACAGTGTGGAAAAGGAGGACACATAGCAAGAGTCTGCAGGTCAGAAAAGAAAACCAGCAGCAAGAAATCCCCACAGGAGAAGTACAAGAAGATTCGCATCTGTGGGGACTTTAAGGTGACGGTGAACCTAGTCCTTCACACTGTACAATATCCGCTTCCGCGGATTGAAGATATTTTCGCCTCGCTATCTGGAGGGAAACACTTCACTAAGATTGATCTGGCCCAGGTGTACCTGCAAATGGAGGTAGAAGAAGCCTCGAAACAGTACCTCACGATCAACACTCATAAAGGTCTCTACCAATACAACCGGCTGGTGTTCGGGGTAGCATCAGCTCCGGCTATTTGGCAAAGGGCAATGGATCAAGTCCTGCAAGGGATCCCAGGGACCCAGTGTTATTTGGACGACATCCTGGTCACAGGCGAAAATGACAGTGATCACATCGCCAACCTGGAGCAGGTGCTCACTAGATTGAAGGAATATGGGCTCCGAGCTAATCGCCACAAATGCGAGTTTTTCCAGAAGCAGATCTCGTATTGTGGCCACATTATTGATGAAGTGGGGTTACATAAGTCCCCTGAAAAGATTGAGGCAGTAGTCAAGGCTCCAGCACCGGAAAATGTGCCACAACTGAGGTCGTTCCTCGGGCTGGTGAACTACTACCATAAGTTCTTGCTGAATTTGTCTACAGTACTACACCCACTGAACACCCTACTGCAAACGGGGGTACCATGGAAGTGGAATGACGAATGTAAGCGAGCTTTCCAGAAGTGCAAAGAATTGATCACATCAAAAGAGGTGTTGGCTCATTTCAACCCAGCACTATCAATTCGGTTGGCGTGTGATGCATCACCCTATGGTATTGGAGCGGTGCTGTCGCACAAATTCCCGGACGGCTCGGAGAGGCCAGTAGCCTTTGCGTCTCGGTCACTAATGTCAGCCGAGCGTAACTATGCCCAGATTGACAGGGAGGCCCTCAGCCTAGTGTGGGGAGTGAAAAAGTTCAACCACTATCTGCACGGGCAGAAGTTCACCTTGCTGACTGACCACCAACCACTTGTCTCCATCTTTAATCCAAAGAAGGGCGTTCCGGTGATGACTGCGCAACGGCTACAAAGATGGTCCCTTTTTCTAGGGGTGAACCAATATGAAATCGAGTATAAGGGCACGAAACAGCATGGAAACGCTAATGGGCTATCACGCCTGCCACTGCTTACTGCGGAGGAAGCACCAGCAGTGGACCCTGTCGAAATATTTTATTCGACTATAATTGAACGCTTGCCAGTAACTAACACTGATATAGAGAAGGAGACCCGAAATGACCCGACACTGTCTCGGGTATATGACTTGACGGTGAAGGGATGGCCAACACATGGCGACTCACTGTTGCCAGCATTCTCATCCAGAAGAGAACAGCTGTCAGTATGCCAGGAGACCTTGATGTGTGGATCCCGAGTGGTAATTCCACCCAAGTTAAGGGAGAGAGTGCTCATTGAGCTTCACGAAAGCCATCTGGGAGGGGTGAAAATGAAAAGCCTTGCTAGGGCTTATGTGTGGTGGCCGGGGATCGATCAGCAAATCGAGGACCTGACAAAGAGCTGCTCAGGATGCCAGAAGGTCCAAAATGCACCACCACATGCCCCTCTACACCCATGGGAGTGGCCTTCATCTCCATGGCAACGGGTGCATATTGATTTTGCTGGTCCATTCATGGACTCAATGTTTTTAATAGCCGTGGATGCGCACTCGAAATGGCCTGAGGTCATCAAAATGTCCTCCACCACCACGGAGAAAACTATTGCAGTCCCAGGGACCATATTTGCCAGGAACGGCTTGCCAGAGCAGATTTGCTCTGATAACGGACCACAGTTTGTGTCCGAAGAGTTTCGAAGATTTATGAAAAGGAATGGGGTAAGGCATTACACATCCGCCCTGTATCATCCAGCCACAAATGGATTGGCTGAGAGGTTCGTACCAACCTTTAAAAAAGCAGTAAGGGCCATGTGTGATGACGACATTCCACTGCATCGTAAGGTGGACAATTGCCTGTTAGCCTACAGATATGTGACACATGCAGTCACCAACCAGACCCCAGCCATGATGTTCTTTAACCGAAGGTTGAGATCTCGTCTGGATTTGCTCAGACTAAATGTACGAAGAGATGTTGAGAATAAGCAATTCCAGCACATCAATGAGAAGTCGACAAGGAGCTTCAGTGTAGGGCAACCAGTCTTGGCCCGCGACTACCGAACAGAGAAATGGCAACCAGGAACGATATGCACACGGCAGGGGCCACTAATGTACACAGTGGATGTTGGGGAGAACATTGTGAGATGCCATTTTGACCAGATCCTAGAGTCACAGGAACGAGTCAACCCCCTGTCTCGCGTACCTGGTGATGAACCCGACATACAGGTAGCATCTACCTCAGAAGCAGTAGCATTGGAAGCTGATGAACCAACCTACGACAGGGGACCAGAATCACCTCCGCACCAAGAGCAAGACACTCAGGAAAGGCGCTATGCAGAAAGGATCAGGAAGCCTCCCCAAATGCTGAATTTATAAATAGACTATTTTCAGTTAATGTTGCATGTTAAAAGTGTAAATTGTAATTAGTTGATATTTAATTGTTAAATGTATGTTATGGTACTGTTAATCTAAAAGGGGAGGAATTGTAGTGTATGTACCTTTAAGGGGAGAACTACTTTTTACAGCTCCTGTATACTGTAGTACCGGCAGTGACCGCACCTGTATATAAACCCTGAGTAGGGATCTGTACAGTTAGTTTTAGAGTAACTCTCATCCAGTAAACACCTGTTGATTGTTCTCTGCAGTAGTCTTGTCTAATTATTGAAGGACACACAACATCAAGATACCCGGATCTAACAGATACTTGCTATACTTCAAAGCTTTTCTCAATCACATTGGGATGGGTGGCACTATGGCTGCCTTAGATTGAATCTAGGATCTCGGACAAGGACCAATGTGACCACAAACACCACCAGCACCCGCAGCAGCCTGCTTTTCAGAGACCTGTAGCTGGGGAGCAGAGAGGGGCAGCAGAGAGAGAGGAGCGGCAGAGAGGGCAGCGGCAGAGAGGGGAGTGGCAGAGAGGGGAGCGGCAGAGAAGGGTAGCGGCAGAGAGGGGAGCAGTAGCGAGGGGAAGGTGTTGCGTTTGCAAAGATAATCCAGAGGCCGTATGCAGAGCTCAGTTCATGTTGCTTTTAATGGCTGATCCAAACACACTCCCCCAGGCAAAAGCAATCGAATACCTATATCCAATGTCAGACATAATACAACGATAACAGCACTATCAAACTCCATCTGTTCAGGCCAAGGCAATCGAGTACCTATCACCAATGTCAGACATAACATTTCCTCCCCCCTCACAGAATTTCAAACATGAAATGTAGTGACAAAGTCCTGTAGGTGGCCAGGGCGAGAACGTGTATGAACAGGCCGAGGTGCGGACTAGTGAAGAGCAGGCCGAAGTGGTGACTGTTGAGGAGCAGGCTGAGGCACAATATCTGCTTGAGGGTTGGCTGGCTGAGCCACATGTGCATCCCGCCACTCTGGGGGTAAAGCTTGGGGATTAGGTCCGTATAATCCCACATCAGGGGGTGCTGGCACCTTCTGAAGGCGGCTAGCATGCCACTGAGAGCCGTCAGTGAGGCAGAAAGTGGCTGGTCCAAGTTGGCGGCTGATTTGGAGAGGGGAGGACCAGAATGAGGCCATCTTATTGTTGCGGTGAGGCCTGCGGACTCTGACTCAATCGGAGACTGAGATGTTGGGAGCCTTGGCCCTCTTTGACTGGTCGAAGCGGAGTTTCATCTTCTCCTGCTGTCTTGCGACTGTGGCTTGAGCCCGTTGAGCAGGGCTCTGAGCTAGCGAGGGGTGGAGCCTGCCAAGGGGCAGCATGAGCTCACGGCCTAGCATGAGGGATGCGGGTGAGACCCCTGTAGTGGAATGCCGGGAGGCTCTGTAGTGCAGCAGTGTGTGGAGAAGGGCCTTGTCAAACGCACACCCCTGGGATAGGTGTGCTCTGAGGCCATTTTTCAGTGTCTGGTAAAAACGCTCCACCCCCCCATTTGACTCGGGGTGGTAGTGCGTATGTGACGGATGCCCTTGCTCTCAAGGTAAGAGGAGAGTTCCGAAAAGACCATTTGGGGGCCATTGTCTGTGGTGATGGCCTTTGGATGCCCCCAGCGGGAGAAGAGGGACTCAAGGATATCGATGATGACCTGAGAGGTGACGGAGCCCACGGCAGTGACCTCTGGCCATTTTGAGTGCAGGTCATAGGTCACCACTAGGAACCGTTGATGGCGGGGGACACCATGGATCTCCCCGCAGACGTCCAGCTGCAGGTTCTCCCAGGGCTGAGAGGGCCAGGCAAGGGGTTGCAGGGGTGGGGGAGATTGGTGGCCAGTCTTGCCGCTTACAAGGCAGGCTGCACAGTCCTTGACCAGGGCCTTGATTTCCCTGTCGATACCCGGCCACCACACTAGGTCTTGGCATCGTTGTTTGAGCTTCACTATGCCCAAGTGGCCCTCGTGTGCCATGGATAGAACACGTGCATGAAGGGCACTTGGGACCACAGTGCAGAGCCCACATGCAACACAGGAGTGATTCCAGCAGTAGAGCTCCTCTAACTCTGAAAACATAGAAACATAGAAGATAGGAGCAGGAGTAGGCCATTCGGCCCTTCGAGCCTGCTCCGCCATTCAATGAGATCATGGCTGATCATCCAATTTCAGTACCCTGTCCCTGCCTTCTCCCCATATCCCTTGATCCCTTTAGCCTCAAGAAATATATCCAACTCTTTCTTGAATATATTTAATGAACTGGCCCCCACCGCCCTCTGTGGCAGAGAATTCCACAGGTTCACCACTCTCTGGGTGAAGAAATTCCTCCTCATTTCAGTCCTAAATGGCTTACCCCATTTAGGCAGACAGTTCCTCAGGCACCTTGCGAGGCCAGTCATCTCTGATGAAGGTGCACAGCTGGGAGAGGGCCGGATCCTGTTCAGAGGCCTGAGTACTGGGGCAAAAACTTCAGGTAGTACCCAGTCATATCAAGGAAGGAGGCAACCTGTGCTGCAGAGCTGGGTTCTGGGATGCTGTGAATGGCATCCACGTTTGACTGGAGTGGGGATATACCGTCAGCCGACAACCGAAACCCCACAAATTCGATCTCTGAAACAGCAAAGACACACTTTTCGCCATTCAGTGTGAGCTTGTGTTTTGCGAGAACCGTGAAAACTCTGTGAAGGCGTTCGTCGTGAGTGGAGGTCGAGGGCCCATGCACGGCGATGTCATCCAGTTAGATGGCCACCCCAGGAATGCCCGCGAGCACAGAGGACATCACCTTTTGGAAGCAGCTGGGTGCAGAGCTAAGTCCAAATGGCATCCTGGTGTACCGAAAGATGCCGGCATGTGTCACAAAAGCAGTGAGGTCCCTGCTGCTGGGGTGGAGGGGAACCTGTAGATAGCCCTGTCGAAGGTCCAGTTTCGAGAACAGGATGGAACCATAGAACTGTGCTGTGAGTTCCTCTGACGTGGGTAGTGGATATTTGTCAGGGATTACGGCCTTATTCACTGCTCGAAGATCGACAGAGAAGTGTGTGCTTAACAGAGCCACAGCCACATCATACGTTTGAATTGAGTCTGCTGCGCATAACGTCCCAAGAACACGCTGGCTCTCCGCTCCCAAGCAATGGGATAACAGTGCCTTTTTCCGTGCTGTACTCACATTTTCTAGTCCAAGAGCAATGAGGTAGGTTTCAAAGGACTGTAACCAGCGAACCCATGGGATCGGGGGCTCACCAGGTAGTACAAGGAAGGGAGGAGGTGGTGGAAGAGAGATTTCAGCCATCCTCGTCGCCAAATTTTGCGTTTGCAAAGATAATCCAGAGGCCGTATGGAGAGCTCAGTTTATGTTGCTTTTAATGGCTGATCCAAACACACTCCCCCAGGCAAAAGCAATCGAGTACCTATCACCAATGTCAGACATAACAGAAGGGTGCAGCTCGCAGGAGGTACTACCCACAAAACAGGGTGTACAGGCAGAGGGGGGGTGGCGACTTTGACAGCCACTGCAATGCGTGGCCACCAGGTCCAGCAGGGAGCAGGTCTTCTTCTAGGAGGCTGCAGATGTCTGCCACCACCTGACGTGACAACCTGAGCCTCCTGAGACACTGCTGTTCAGACATGTCAAGGAAACGAGACCTGGGTGTCCTTGTGCACCAGTCGCTGAAGGTAAGCATGCAGGTGCAGCAGGCGGTTAAGAAGGCAAATGGTATGTTGGCCTTCGTAGCGAGAGGATTCGAGTACAGGAACAAGGATGTCTTGCTGCAGTTGTACAAGGCCTTGGTAAGACCACACCTTGAGTATTGTGTGCAGTTTTGGTCGCCTTATCTGAGGAAGGATGTTCTTGCCATGGAGGGAGTTCAGCGAAGATTCACCAGACTGATACCTGGGATGGCAGGAATGACGTATGAGGAGAGATTGGGTCGATTAGGCTTATATTCGCTGGAAATTAGAAGAATGAGAGGGGATCTCATTGAAACTTATAAAATTCTAACAGGACTAGACAGACCAGATGCAGGAAGGATGTTCCCGATGGCGGGGGAGTCCTGAACCAGGGGTCACAGTCTAAGGATAAGGGGTAGGCCATTTAGGACTGAGATGAGGAGGAATTTCTTCACCCAGAGAGTGGTGAACCTGTGGAATTCTCTACCACAGAAGACAGTTGAGGCCAACTTATTAAATATATTCAAGAAGGAGTTAGATATATTTCTTAAGGCTAAAGGGATCAAGGGATATGGGGAGAAAGCAGGGACAGGGTACTGAATTTGGATGATCAGCCATGATCTCATTAAATGGTGGAACAGGCTTGAGGGGCCGAATGGCCTACTCCTGCTCCTATCTTCTATGTTTCTATGTAATGGCATGTGTTCACCAGATGGATGCAGTGTTTTTGGTGAGGGTGACCACGAGGGAGAGGCATGAAATTGCATAGGGATAAGGGTGAGTGGGTGTGGTGGACAGATAGATGTGGATGTGAGGAAGTGCACAGAAAGAGAAGGATGGGTGGGCGTGCAAGGTAAATGCGCGTGAGAAGCGATGTGATGGAGTGGGTTTGACAAGGCAGAGTGCGGAGTTGGGGTGCTGCACACAACAGGATATAAGTGAATGTGCAACTGGTCTCACCTTTCCTGACCTGGTTAGGTCATTAAAGCGCTTCCTGCACTGAATCCAGGAGCGTGGCACTACGTGACGTAAGAAAACTACTAGGCACTTGGTCTAAGTATTAAACAAAGCTTTAATCAACTGTTTTTCAACATGGAGATCTAGTTGTGTCCTTTACTAGTTCCTGTTAAAGAATGTCCTGAGCAAGCTGGGCCCATGCCCGAGTATTTATACTCTCCCTCGACAGCGCCACCAGCAGGCCGCCCAGTATTATTTCATAAGTCATTTCCACATGAATGACAAGATTCATGTCACTACACTCCTGCTGCTGACCTCCTGGGCCGCCTCCAGCTACACCTTCTTTGTGTCAGCAGCAGGTTTCTTCCTCCCGTTGCTGGGGAAGAGTCTCCCTCTCTGCGGCTCCTCACAGCCCCCAGCAGCACATCAAGGAAGGTGTTGTTAAAGCGGGGCGCAGCCTTTGAGCTTCCTGATTCCATCTTCTATGATTGCTGTCTCTGTTCCAAACTCTTCCAATTTGCATCTGCGGATTGGCCTTTTAAATACTGTAGTTGAGATCGCGTCACGTGGGTCCTCGTCACACCTGCTTACATAAGAAATAGGAAATAGGAGCAGGAGTAGGCCAATCGGCCCCTCGAGCCTGCTCCACCATTCAATAAGATCATGGCTGATCTGATCCTAACCTCAAATCTACTATCACTCTACATCCCTCCCGAACCCATGTGATCTCCTGGGAGAGGCAAAAAACCAGATAAAAAACCCAATGGCCAATTTGGGAGAAAAAAATCTGGGAAATTCCTCTCCGACCCATCTAGGCGATCGAAACTCGTCCAGGAGATCACTGTCCCTATATTTTCTACAGTACTTACCTTCTGTAAAAGGTGATCTCCACCCCAGCCAGGAACAGGAATAGAACCATCTCCTGAGATCTAACACATAATTAGAACACATGAAGTAGGAGCAGAACCAGGCTACACGGCCCCTGGGCCCGCTCCGCTACCCACAGGGTCATGACCATTCCGAACCTAGACTCATGTCCAATTTCCTGCCTGCTCCCCGTAACCCCTAATTCCCTTTACTTCTAAGAAACTGTCTATTTCTGTTTTAAATTTATTTAATGATGTAGCTTCCACAGCTTTCTGGGGCAGCAAATTCCACAGGCCTACTAACTTCTGAGTGAAGAAGTTTCTCCTCATCTCAGTTTTGAAAGAGCAGCCCCTTATTCTAAGATTATGCCCCCTAGTTCTAGTTTCACCCATCATTGGGAACATCCTCACCACATCCACCCGATCAAGCCCCTTCACAATCTTATGTTTCAATAAGATCGCCTCTCATTCTTCTGAACTCCAATGAGTAGAGTCCCAATCTACTCAACCTCTCCTCATATGTCCACCCCCTCATCCTCGGGATTAACCGAGTGAACCTTCTTTGTACTGACTCGAGAGCAAGTATGTCTTTTCTTAAGTATGGACACCAAAATTGTATGCAGTATTCCAGGTGCGGTCTCACCAATACCTTGTACAACTGCAACAATACCTCCCTGTTTTTATATTCTATCCCCCTAGCAATAAAAGCCAACATTCCATTGGCCTTCTTGATCACTTGCTGCACCTGCATACTAACTTTTTGAGTTTCATGCACCAGGACCCCCAGATCCCTTTGTACTACAGTACTTTCCAGTTTCTTGCCATTAAGATAATAACTTGCTCTATGATTTTTCCTGCCAAAGTGCATAACCTCACACTTTCCAGTATTGTATTCCATCTGCCAAATCTCTGCCCACTTACTTAGCCTGTCTATGTCCCTTTGCAGGCTTTTTATGTCCTCCTCACTCACTACTTTCCCTCCCATCTTAGTATCATCTGCAAACTTTGATATGTTACACTTGGCCCCCTCCTCCAAATCATTAATATAGATTGTAAAGTGTTGGGGACCCAGCACTGACCCCTGCGGAACACCACTAGTTACTGATTGCCAGTCTGAGAACGAACCATTTATCCCAACTCTCTGCTTTCTGTTAGATAGCCAATCCTCCACCCATGCCAGAATATTACCCCAATCTCATGATTTTTTATCTTGAGCAATAATCTTTGGTGTGGCACCTTGTCAAATGCCTTTTGGAAGTCTAAATACACTACGTCCACTGGTCCCCCTATATCCACCCTGTATGTTACTTCCTCAAAGAACTCAAGCAAATTTGTCAAACATGACTTCCCCTTCATAAAACCATGCTGACTTTGTCCTATTAAATTATGTTTATCCAAATGTCCCGTTACTGTCTCCTTAATAATGGACTCTAAAATTTTACCAACCACAGATGTTAGGCTAACAGGTCTATAGTTTCCAGCCTTCTGCCTACTACCCTTTTTAAATAAGGGTGTTACATTAGCAGTTTTCCAATCTGCCGGGACCTTTGCTGAGTCCAGGGAGTTTTGGAAAATTATTACCAATGCATCCACAATCCCTACCGCCACTTCCCTCAAGACCCTCGGATGTAAGCCATCAGGTCCAGGGGATTTATCCGCCTTGAGTCCCATTATTTTACCAAGTACCACCGTGAATTGGACGGCGAACCCGGAAGTACAATGACAATGAACTGGCTGAGTTAAAAAAGCCACTGACAGACTTGCTGAACTTACTTCAGGATTTCCCATGCGATATCAGACCGCCCCTCCCCCCCATCCCTCCCCACCCCAGCTCTGAACTCATCTCCCAGTTAATATCAGGGCTATTGTTTCTGTTTTATCCTGTCGGTTTAATTCTTCCAGTCCTGTGATATTCCGCAGCAGGGTTTGAATGATTTTTCTTGACCTCCATCAGAGTTGTAGCTGCATTTGACTAAAGTTGCGGATTGGAAGCCTAAAAGTGACTGTTTTAGAGGAGGATTGCTTAATGTGTCCATGTAATACTCATTTGTGTGCTATTTTAAGGGAAGTGTTAAGCTGTTTCTTATCCGTTAAAATCGCAGAATGTTGTAATTATATTAAGCATTTGTACATTAATATTTTATTCTTTGGCTAATATTCTTGCTTTTTATAATCGAATAAAACAGGGGGAGAAATTCAGTATCTCCCCATTTGGGGCGCAAGTATTGGCTGGGCGCAAAGTTTAGCGCCTGGCACTAATTATCGCCTCCGACTGCAAACTTGGCTTCTATTGCCCCTGCAGATGATTGGAGCGCTAAATCAGTCACTACACACCTCTCTTAAGGCGCTAACACCGAGGAGCGAGGCGCTAAATCAGAGTGTTGGTGAAGCTTGTAGTGTATGTACCTTTAAGGGGAGAACTACTTTTTACAGCTCCTGTATACTGTAGTACCGGTAGTGACCACACCTGTATATAACCCTGAGTAGGGATCTGTACATTTAGTTTTAGAGTAACCCTCATCCAGTAAACACCTGTTGATTGTTCTCTGCAGTCTCTTGTCTAGTTATTGAAGGACACACAACATCAAGATACACGGATTTAACATTGGCGACGAGAAGATTCGAACCTACCTGCAACTCTGCAGAAGAAGGCCGAGTCCAGAAGCACGGGCGTCGACCATCCGGCGGAGACTCCAGTGAAACGGGCTGGCAACAGGTACGGTGCAGACCCTTCCCACACAGCGGCGGCTAGAGCCGACCAATGGCACAGAAAAAGGCCGAGCAGCGTCGACGGGAGAAGAGAGAGGGTAGAGCGCACAGGGCGCAGCCGGTGTTCAGGACCGAGCGGCGTCGACGGGAAAAGAGAGAGGGTAGAGCGCACAGGGCGCAGCCGCTGTTCAGGACCGAGCGGCGTCAACGAGAGAGAGAGGCATGCAGGAAAACGCGCAGAGCGCAGCTGGTGTTCAGGGGGCGAGCAGCGTCAGCGGGGAAGAAAGAAAAGCGCGGGAGACGCCATTTTGAGCCGCAGCGGAGGAGAAGGGAGAGCGCGGGAGATGCCATTTTGAGCCAGTCTAACCACACCCAGGGATGCCGAAGAGTGGCAGTGTCACAGCGTTCGACAATGAAGTCGAAGATTGGACGACATATGTCGAACGCATAGAAGTGTACTGCGAGGCGAATGAAGTGCCAGATGACAGGAAAGCGCTGGTATTGTTGAATTCAATGGGTGCAAAAACGTATGGCTTACTGCGAAACCTAGTAACCCCAGAGAAGCCAGTGGAAAAGGATTTTGAAAACATAGTGTCAATCCTACAGGACCACGTAGACCCCACACCGCTGCTGATAACGGAAAGATTTAAGTTTCACAAAAGGAACCGGCATAAAGATGAAAGTAATGCTGAGTTTTTAATGGAACTGCACAAGCTATCAAAACACTGCCAGTTTGGAACGGGACTAGCAGATACTTTAAGGGACAAGTTTGTGTGTGGGCTTCAAAGTGAAGGAACCCAGAAACGGCTTCTATCAGAAAAGGATCTTACGCTGGACAAGGCTTTCAGCATGGCAGTATCACACGAAGCAGCAGCACGGGGCACGGCAGAGATACAATGGAGACCGCAAGAATATGGCACAAATGAAATGTCATACGGAACTGTGAAGTGCTATCGCTGCGGCAGAACAACACACGACCATAAGGATTGCTGGTTCAAGGACCAAGTGTGCAGATAGTGTGGAAAAGTAGGACACATAGCAAGAGTCTGCAGGTCGGAAAAGAAAACCAGCAGCAAGAAATCCCCACAGGAGAAGTACAAGAAGGTACATAAGGTGACGGAGAGTAGTGCAGACGAACAGAAAAGTGATACAGACTCTGGAAGCAAGGAGCTGGGTTGTCTGAAACTACATAATGTGATCAAAACGGAGGATCACCAAACTATCTGGGTCACGCTCAAGATAGCCGGAGTCCAAGTGAAAATGGAATTGGACACAGGATCAGCCCTAACAGTCATAAACCGAAGGGACTACAAGCGGCTATTCTCACATATACCCTTGAGAGATACAGAGATTGTCTTGAAGATGTACACGGGGCAAAAAATCTACCCCAAAGGAGAAATAAGGGTGAACGATATATGTAACGGCAAGGAAACACCAAAAATGGACCTATATGTATTGCCAGATTGAGAACCACCACTACTAGGATGTGAATGTATCCGGAAGATACAGATAGATTGGCATTCCATACAAGCACTGACTGTAGATGCCAAAAAGGATGACGACATCCCACCTGGACGACTGTCAAAAATGCTAACTGACGCACAAGAAGTGTTCCAGGAGGGACTCGGAACACTAAAAGGCATAACAGCGATGATCAAAATAGAGGAAAATGCAAGCCCAAAGTTTTTTAAGGCCAGACCGGTACCTTATGCGATCCGCCCAGCCGTCGAAGCAGAGCTGGAAGGTTTGGAACATTCAGGAGTACTGTCCAAAGTGGACTGGAGCGAGTGGGCTACACCCATCGTTCCTGTAATGAAGAGGTCGTTGAGTAATACGCCTGGGGAACCAAAGAAGGTTCGCATCTGTGGGGACTTTAAGGTGACAGTGAACCCAGTCCTTCACACTGTACAATATCCACTTCCGCGGATTGAAGATATTTTCGCCTCGCTATCTGGAGGGAAACGCTTCACTAAGATTGATCTGGCCCAGGCGTACCTGAAACTGGAGGTAGAAGAAGCCTCGAAACCGTACCTCACGATCAACACTCATAAAGGTCTCTACCAATACAACCGACTGGTGCTCGGGGTAGCATCAGCTCCGGCTATTTGGCAAAGGGCAATGGATCAAGTCCTGCAAGGGATTCCAGGGACCCAGTGTTATTTGGATGAAATCCTGGTCACGGGCGAAAATGACAGTGATCACCTCGCCAACCTGGAGCAGGTGCTCACTAGATTGAAGGAATATGGGCTTCGAGCTAGTCGCCACAAATGCGAGTTTTTCCAGAAGCAGATCTCGTATTGTGGCCATGTTATTGATGAAGAGGGGTTACATAAGTCCCCTGAAAAGACTGAGGCAGTAGTCAAGGCCCCAGCACCGGAAAATGTATCACAACTGAGGTCGTTCCTCGGGCTGGTGAACTACTACCATAAGTTCTTGCTGAATTTGTCTACAGTACTACACCCACTGAACACCCTACTGCAAACGGGGGTACCATGGAAGTGGAATGATGAATGTAAACGAGCTTTCCAGAAGTACAAAGAATTGATCACATCAAAAGAGGTGTTGGCTCATTTCAACCCAGCACTACCAATTCGGTTGGCGTGTGATGCATCACCCTATGGCATTGGAGCGGTGCTGTCGCACAAATTCCCGGACGGCTCGGAGAGGCCAGTAGCCTTTGCGTCTCGGTCACTAACCTCAGCCGAGCGTAACTACGCCCAGATTGACAGGGAGGCCCTCAGCCTAGTGTGGGGAGTGAAAAAGTTCAACCACTATCTGCACGGGCAGAAGTTCACCTTGCTGACTGACCACCAACCACTTGTGCCCATCTTTAATCCAAAGACGGGCGTTCCGGTGATGACTGTGCAACGGCTACAAAGATGTTCCCTTTTTCTAGGGGCGCACCAATATGAAATCGAGTATAAGGGCACGAAACAGCATGGAAACGCTGATGGGCTATCACGCCTGCCACTGCCTACTGCGGAGGAAGCACCAGCAGTGGACCCTATCGAAATATTTTATTCGACTATAATTGAACGCTTGCCAGTAACTAACGCTGATATAGAGAAGGAGACCCGAAATGACCCGACACTGTCTCGGGTACATGACTTGGTGAAGGGATGGCCAACACATGGCGACTCACTGTTGCCAGCATTCTTATCCAGAAGAGAACAGCTGTCAGTATGCCAGGGGACCTTGATGTGTGGATCCCGAGTGGTAATTCCACCCAAGTTAAGGGAGAGAGTGCTCAATGAGCTTTACGAAGGCCATCTGGGAGGGGTGAAAATGAAAAGCCTTGCTAGGGCTTATGTGTGGTGGTCGGGGATCGATCAGCAAATCGAGGACCTGATAAAGAGCTGCTCAGGATGCTAGGAGGTCCAAAATGCACCACCACATGCCCCTCTACACCCATGGGAGTGGCCCTCATCTCCATGGCAACGGGTGCATATTGATTTTGCTGGTCCATTCATGGACTCAATGTTTTTAATAGCCGTGGCTACGCACTCGAAATGGCCTGAGGTCATCAAAATGTCCTCCACCACCACGGAGAAAACTATTGCAGTCCTACGGACCATATTTGCCAGGAACGGCTTGCCAGAGCAGATTTGCTCTGATAACGGACCACAGTTTGTGTCCGAAGAGTTTCGAAGATTTATGAAAAGGAATGGGGTAAGGCATTACACATCCGCCCCGTATCATCCAGCCACAAATGGATTGGCTGAATGGTTCGTACCAACCTTTAAAAAAGCAGTAAGGGCCATGTGCGATGACGACATTCCACTGCAGCATAAGGTGGACAATTTCCTGTTAGCCTACAGATATGCGACACATGCAGTCACCAACCAGACCCCGGCCATGATGTTCTTTAACCGAAGGTTGAGATCTCGTCTGGATTTGCTCAGACCAAATGTACGAAGAGATGTTGAGAATAAGCAATTCCAGCACATCAATGAGAAGCCGACAAGGAGCTTCAATGTAGGGCAACCAGTCTTGGCCCGCGACTACCGAACAGAGAAATGGCAACCAGGAACGATATGCACACGGCAGGGGCCACTAATGTACACAGTGGATGTTGGGGAGAACATTGTGAGATGCCATGTTGACCAGATCCTAGAGTCACAGGAACAAGTCAACCCCATGGCTCGCGTACCTGGTGATGAACCCAACATACAGGTAGCATCTACCTCAGAAACAGTAGCATCGGAAGCTGATGAACCAACTGACGACAGGGGGCAGAATCGCCTCCGCACCAAGAGCAAGACACTCAGGAAAGGCGCTATCCAGAAAGGATCAGGAAGCCTCCCCAAAGACTGAATTTATAAATAGACTATTTTCAGTTAATGTTGCATGTTAAAAGTGTTAATTGTAATTAGTTGATATTTAATTGTTAAATGAATGTTATGGTACTATTAATCTAAAAGGGGAGGAATTGTAGTGTATGTACCTTTAAGAGGAGAACTACTTTTTACAGCTCCTGTATACTGTAGTACCGGCAGTGACCACACCTGTATATAACTCTGAGTAGGGATCTGTAGAGTTAGTTTTAGAGTAACCCTCATCCTGTAAGCACCTGTTGATTGTTCTCTGCAGTCTCTTGTCTAGTTATTGAAGGACACACAACATCATGATCCACGGATTTATCAAAGCTCATGTGATGTCAGTCAGCAATGGAACACAGACACACTGGCACCGGCCAGTTCTTAAAGGGGAGGGTCGGTCTTGCTCTCCAGCCACACCCTACTCATTGCAACCTTGAATCTCAGCCTGGAGGGACCTGTACATCAATTCTGCTGGAAAGAACAATGGAGAGACCCAGGGACAGAGCTCAGAGTGCAGCCCCCATAGTCTCTTCTAAATCGATGCAAGGAAGATCAAATCAAAATGAACCTGCAAAGTGCTGCTCAGTACCCAAAACTCCTTCACACAGTGTTGAATCTCTCCAGAAGTCTCTCTCTCTCTCTCTCAGAATCTCTCTCTCTCTCTCAGAATGCGTGATGCAAAAATGTCGCCGACAAAAAAGGCAGGAAGTGGCCGCCTTTAAATAGCGCTCCCCCAGCCCCTCCCCGACTGCAAAATGTTCCCCTCTGCCTGTCGTTGCTAGCGGCAGGCGGAAAGGCAGGGGGCGCGATAGTGTTTAGCGCCGCTGCAAAATGTCTGGGTAATTTCGCGAGCGACGCAAACATCGCCTCGCCCAGGTGCTAGTTGCTTTGCAGCCCATTAGAGCCCTCTTAGGGCGTTAACGCAAGGCGCTAATTAACCGAATTTTCCCCCTAATATTTTATAAGAACATAAGAACATAAGAAATAGGAGCAGGAGTAGGCCAATCGGCCCCTCGAGCCTGCTCCGCCATTCAATAAGATTATGGCTGATCTGATCCTAACCGCCAATCTACTATCACAGAACCATCTCCTGAATCTAACAGAATTAGACACACGAAATAGGAGCAGGATCAGGCTACACGGCCCCTGGGCCCGCTCCGCTAACAGGGCCGTGTCCGATCCGAACCTAGACTCATGTCCAAATTCCTGCCCGCTCCCCGTAACCCTTAATTCCCTTTACTTCTAGGAAACTGTCTATTTCTGTTTTAAATTTATGTAATGATGTAGCTTCTACAGCTTTTTGGGGCAGCATATTCCATGGACCTACCACCCTCTGAGTGAAGTAGTTCCTCCTCATCTCAGTTTTGAAAGAGCAGCCCCTTATTCTAAGACTATGCCCCCTAGTTCTAGTTTCACCCATCATCGGGAACATCCTCCCCGCATCCACCCGACCCAACCCCTTCACAATCTTATATGTTGCAATAAGATTGCCTCTCATCCTTCTGAACTCCAATGAGTGGAGTCCCAATCTACTCAACCTCTCCTCATATGTTCATCCCCTCATCCCCGGGATTAACCGAGTGAACCTTCTTTGTACTGACTCGAGAGCAAGTATGTCTTTTCTTAAGTATGGACACCAAAACTGTATGCAGTATTCCAGGTGCGGTCTCACCAATACCTTGTACAACTGAAGCAATACCTCCCTATTTTTATATTCTATCCCCCTAGCAATGAAAGCCAACATTCCATTGGCCTTCTTAATCACTTGCTGCACCTGCATACTAACCTTTTGAGTTTCGTGCACCAGGACCCTCAGATCCCTTTGTACTTCAGTACTTTCCAGTTTCTTGCCATTAAGATAATAACTTGCTCTATGATTTTTCCTGCCAAAGTGCATAACCTCACACTTTCCAGTATTGTATTCCATCTGCCAAATCTCTGCCCACTTACTTTACTTGTCTATGTCCCCTTGCAGGTTTTTTATGTCCTCCTCACTCACTACTTTCCCTCCCATCTTAGTATCATCTGCAAACTTTGATATGTTACACTTGGCCCCCTCCTCCAAATCGTTAATATAGATTGTAAAGAGTTGGGGACCCAGCACTGACCCCTGCGGAACACCACTAGTTACTGATTGCCAGTCTGAGAATGAACCATTTATCCCAACTCTCTGCCTTCTGTTAGATAGCCAATCCTCTATCCATGCCGGAATATTACCCCCAATCCTGTGATTTTTTATCTTAAGCAATAATCTTTTGTGTGGCACCTTATCAAATGCCTTTTGGAAGTCTAAATACACTACGTCCACTGGTTCCCCTTTATCCACCCTATATGTTACTTCCTCAAAGAACTCCAACAAATTTGTCAAACATGACTTCCCCTTCATAAAACCATGCTGACTTTGTCCTATTAAATGATGATTATCCAAATGTCCTGTTACTGTCTCCTTAATAATGGACTCCAAAATTTTACCTACCACAGATGTTAGGCTAACCGGTCTATAGTTTCCAGCCTTCTGTCTACTGCCCTTTTTAAAAAAGGTGTTACATTAGCAGTTTTCCAGTCTGCCGGGACCTTTGCTGAATCCAGGGAGTTTTGGAAAATTATTACCAATGCATCCACAACCCCTACCGCCACTTCCCTCAAGGCCCTAGGATGTAAGCCATCAGGTCCAGGTGATTTATCCGCCTTGAGTCCCATTATTTTACCGAGTACCACTTCCTTAGTGATTTTGATCATGTTTAGCTCCTCCCCCCCATAGCCCCCTGTTTGTCCAGTGTTGGGATATTCTTAGTGTCCTCTACTGTAAAGACTGATACAAAGTATTCATTTTGAGATTCAACACAAATTAATTAAAGTCAGAGTTGTCGAGTTCCATATTTTTTGTCCTTTCACCCCCCCCCACTCCATTCCCTACTACCCCCACCACAGTTGTCGCTAAAAGTTCAAACCAGGACTGTATTGTTCAGGGAAAGGAGTCACACTCAATGTGAGGTGCGCTGTTGGCAAGAAACCTAGCTGAAAGAAAATAGGATATAGTGCAATCTTTAAATAGTTAAGATAATTGGAGAGAGGGGGTGCCAATGGAAGCCATTAAACAAAAATATCTATTGGGTGTGGCGCTGAGCCTGTTCCCAATGCCACCCAGTCACGAATTTCCCAGGACAGTTAATGTAACAGTGTAGTAAGCACTGTGTACAGCCTCCTGCTTCTACCCACAATCTAGTACCTGATACTCATTCTACGCACCTTCGAAAGATGAATGAACTCTAACACAAATTGTGCCCAGAAATTTGTGGCCATAAGCCTGTCGCTGGTCCACTCAATAAAGAAACAATGGTTCGTGCTAATAAACCACTTTATTGCATTGCACAGAAACATGTCAGAGCACTCCACATCCAAGGAATTCCTTTGAAGTGCAGTAACATTGGAGGCAATCTTGACTTTGGGCGATAGTGTATATTGGGCGATATTGAATCAGCCGCCTGTTGTAAGAACATAAGAAATAAGAGCAGGAGTCGGCCATTCGGCCCCTCGAGCCTGCTCCAATATTCATTAAGATCATGGCTGATTATTGACCTCAACTTCACTTTCCCGCCTGATCTTCATATCCCTTGATTCCGCTAGAGTCCAAAAATCTAACTATCTCAGCCTTGAATACACTCAAGGACTCAGCATTCACAGCCTTCTGGGGCAGAGATTTCCAAAGATTCACCACCCTCTGAGTGAAGAAATTCCTCCTCATCTCGGTCTTAAATGGCCGACCCCTTAGCCTGAGTCTTCTTATGTACATTTCATTTTCATTCCCATTGTTACGTAGATATTTTGCACACAACAGCAATGTGATGAATGGCCAGTTGATTTCTTTTTAATGGTTGAGGGTGGAATTTTGGCCAGGAGATTGGGAAAACTCCCTGCTCTTCAAACAGTTCCATGGAATCTTTAACATCCACTTGTTGATTTTCCTCTGAGAAAATGCTCTTGTTCATTGTCGAGAATTCAGTAAATTGTAGCCAAGCTCTGAAATTTAATAGCATCCCTTCAGACATCTCAATGCACATGACAGGCAGCATAATTAAAAAGCTCTTGGTCTTTTCACGGTGAGAGAAACAGAATGGAACACTTATCCACTTTTTCCATGCAGTGTCTGCATCAAGTACTCTCAGTATCACATGGCTAGATGCCAATGAAAGCTCCCTCTGCTTTGGCCCCACCAATGTGCCTTAACTTGAACCTGAAGGAAAACAGTTCCTAATGCAGCTGGTGTAACAATTCCATCTCTCAATCCTTTTAGTTTGCCCCAGCGAGACTGCCAGCGAGTGCTGAATGATTGCTGGTGTCATGCTGTGGATCTGTGCCCACCAGGAGCTGAGCGGAGGCTGCCCAAAATCCTGTCAGTTAACATACAGCCGACGGAGGAACAACAAATAATCTGGAAAAGCGGCTTCAAAACCATTCATGTTTCATTAAGGCGAAGGGGAAATGACTGCGGGGGGGCACAGCTGAGGGTAAGACGGTTACACAGACAACATAGGCTGCACACGCTGAATAACGCATCTCTACACAACCTAGATTCATTGGGGGGAAAATTCAGCTGTTTGCGTCTCCCGTTAGCGCCTTAAGAGGGTGCCAATTGGGGCGCAAAGCAACTAGCGCCCGGGCGCGGCGATGTTTGTGCCGCTCACAAAATTAACTAGACATTTTGCGGCAGCGCTAAACACTCCTGCCACGGTCTCCTGCGCCGGCAGATTATGACGTCAGTCGAGTGCGCAACGCCCCGGTAGCACCCCGGACCGGATATTGAGTGGCGCCCCCTGCCTTACCGCCTGCCGCTAGCAACGACAGGTTGAGGGGAGCGTTTTGCAGTCAGAAAGGGACTAGGGGAGCGCTATCTAAAGGCGACCACTTCCTGCCTTTCTTTGTTGGTGACATTTTTGCACCACGCATTCTGAGAGAGAGAGAGAGAGAGAGAGAGACTTCTGGAGAGATTCAAAGCTGTGTGAAGGAGTTTTGAGTATTGAGCAGCACTTTGCAGATTTATTTTGATTTGCCCTTCCTTGCTTCGCCAGCGCTCTGAGGTAGCGCCTTGCTCCTCGGCCTTTGTGCCTTAAGACAGGTGTGAAGCGCCTGATTTAGCGCTCCAATCACCTCCAGGGGCGATAAAAGCCAAGTTTGCTGTTGGAGGCGATAATTAGCGCCAGGCGCTAAACTTTGCGCACCGCCGATAACGGCGCCCCAAATGGGGCGACACTGAATTTTTCCCCCATAGACACTTACAGCACAGGAGGCCATTCAGCCCGCCGTGCCTGTGCTGGCTCGTTGAAAGAGCAGTCATGCTTAGTCCCACACCCCCGCTTTTTGTCTGTAACCCTGTGAAATAAAGAATAGATTTGCCTTCCAAAGCTAGGCTTTATTAACTTTAAAATCTGCAGCACATCTTTCCACATCCAGGCCCAACCAAAGCTGGAAAAGAACTGAATTTAAGGTGGCCACCACACATCATGTGGCATCAACTACCAATGAGATTACAACATATATCCCAAGGCAGTTAACAAACAACCAATCACAATACTTTTACTAAACAAGGAATAATCACCACATTCACCCCTCCTTTTAAAATATACTCCAACCTAAATAACCTTTACAATTTATAATTAATTATTTACACCTAAAACTATGCACAACAAGAGCAAAACTGTTTACATGACACAATACTAAGTGAACAACAACAAATAATAACATTGCACATAAGTATTAAGTATCTCTCAACTAAAACAATATAATATAATATTTCAACAATTTTAAAACATTACTATCAATTTAAAAGTCCATTTTCAATCGGTCGACTGGATATCTTGTTCGTGTCGACCTTCTTAACCTTGGTGAAATTCCTTGCCCTCCCACACCAGAAGGCACAGAAGTATCTTCAGCAGGAAGGCTATCCATATCCCGATTTTCAACGGTTTCCGGATTAGAAATCCCATCAGAAGGTAAACTGGGACGGTCATAAACATCCATCAAGGGCTGACTAATAGAAGTATAATTATCTGCAATCGGATTGGAGACATTCGTAGTATCTGTAACAGCATCCACATTATCTAAATCATGACTATTGTTAATATCCTCAGAAGAGGGCTGGCCACCACAAGGAGCCAAGTCTTTGATTGAAACGATACTTTCTTTCCCATCTTGGAATCGAATATGAGCATATTGGGAATTTGCCTCCAACAGCTCCACCTCCTCCACTAAAGGATCATATTTTGACAATCTAACATGGCGTCGAAGCAGCACAGGTCCCTGCATAGTAAGCCATGAAGGTACCGAATATCCCATAGTAGATCTCCGTGGATAGTTAAAGAGCCTTTCATGGGGGGTCACATTAGTAGCCGTTGAAAGCAATGATCTAATGGAATGCAGGGCATCAGGCAGTACCATTTCCCACTGTGTATTCTTAAGGTTCCGGGATGTCAAAGCCAACATAACTGCCTTCCAGATCACCCCATTGTATCGTTTGCACTGTCCATTACCCTGGGGATTATACGGGGTAGTTCTACTAGTAGAAATTCCCCGACTCTGAAGGTATTCCTTCAACTGGGAAGACATAAAAGAACTTCCCTGATCCGAATGGATATACGCAGGCATCCCAAAGATGACAAAAAGTTGAGTCAGACATTTGATAACTGTAGCAGCTGATACATCTGCACAAGGAAAAGCAAAAGGGAACCTTGAAAACTCATCCACAACAGTAAAAATATATCGGTTTTGAGTAGTTGAAGGAAGAGGCCCCTTAAAATCGACGCTCAAACGTTCAAAAGGAGAAGTAGCCTTTATAAGATGAGCTCGTTGAGGCTTAAAGAAATTCGGTTTACACCGAGCGCAGATAGAACATGATGAAGTCATCCGCTTGACGTCTTCAACTGAAAAGGGCAAATTCTTACTGCGTATGAAGTGTATCATCCTCATAACCCCAGGATGACATAAGGCATTGTGAAGATTAATAAGCGTATCTCCGTGAATCACAGAACAATAAGCCCTCGACAGTGCATCAGCAGCAACATTATCCTTCCCCGGACGATAAACTATGTCAAAATGGTAACATGCCAACTCAATCCTCCATCTCATTATTTTATCATTTTTGATCTTTCCAAAATGTTTAACATCAAACATAAAGGACACAGATTTTTGATCAGTTACCAACGTGAAATGTCGCCCTGATAAATAATGTCTCCATTTATGCAATGCTTCTACTATTGCGTATGCCTCTTTCTCTATTGAAGAATGTCTTTTTTCACTATTGTTCAAAGTACGTGAGAAAAAGGCCACAGGTCTTCCATTTTGGTTCAGAGTAGCCCCAATTGCAAAATCAGAAGCATCCGTCTCGATCACAAAAGGAACCTGCTCATCAATAGAATGCACGACTGCTCCTAAAATATCCTTTTTAAAATTCTCAAAACATGTCCTGGCCTCCCATGATAGAGGATATGTCGTAACCCGAATAAGAGGCCGGATCTTCCGTGAAAAATTTGCAATCTAATTAGAATAATAAGAAAACAGCCCAACAACTCGTTGCAAAGCCTTAGAATTAGTAGGACAAGGTAAATCAATCAATGGTCGCAGACGTTCTGGATCTGGTTTAATCTTGTTTCCCGAGATAATATACCCCAATAGATTTACCTCAGTAGT
The DNA here is from genome assembly GCF_052327205.1 of Somniosus microcephalus. Lineage (NCBI taxonomy): Eukaryota > Metazoa > Chordata > Chondrichthyes > Squaliformes > Somniosidae > Somniosus > Somniosus microcephalus. Next base: position 365,403,497 of record NC_140988.1, read on the forward strand.
CGAAAAGATACATTTCTCTTTATTAAAAGTTAAACCAACTTTTTCCGCAGCTTGAAGGAATCTTTTTAAATTAGAATCATGCTCCACCCTTGATTTGCCACACACTGTGATGTCATCTAAGTATGAAAAGGTGTCAGAGAGGGAGTTATCACTTATAAAAGCATCCATTGCCCGTTGAAAACAAGCAACACCATTAGTAACACCAAATGGTATTCGGCAAAACTGATACAGCTTTCCACCAGCCTCAAAGGCCGTATATGGTTGATCCTTCTTAACAATAGGAATCTGATGATAAGCACTCTTTAAGTCAATAGTGCTAAAAACCTTATACTGAGATACTTTATTGATAAGCTCATCAATCTTAGGCAAAGGGTACGCATCTAATTGAGTATACCTATTAATAGTTTGGGAATAGTCTATCACCATTCGTTTCTTGTGTCTCTCATTATTCGTGACAACTACCTGTGCTCACCAAGGCGAACAACTAGGTTCAATGATTCCTTCCAATAAGAGACATTGAACTTCAGAATTAATAAATTCTCTATCCTGACTACTATATCTTCTTGACTTGGTAGCAATTGGCTTACAATCCGGCATCAAATTGGAAAAAAGTGATAATGGAGAAATGGATAAAGAGGTTAATCCACAAATAGATAAAGGTGGCTTAGTCCCTCCAAATGAAAGACTAAGAGACTCGTGTAACTGAAGCACATCATGTCCAATCAAAATATCCGCACAGAGATTAGGCAAAACAGATAGGCGTATATCAGTATACGTATTACCTAGAAGAATCATTTTCACAAAGCAACAACCAGCTATTTGTGAAGTAAGGGTCGTCTGAGCCATACACACCTGATACGTAACAGGCGAAATTTTCAAATGCTTCTCCTTCGCAAACTGAAGACTTATAAAACTCTCAGTACTGCCCGTATCTATAAGGGCCTTCACTTCCAACCCATTAACTTGAGCCGTAACTATAGCTTTGTTTAGGCCATGAGCAAATGCAGCAGAAATTGATGCAATAAACGCCCTATCTAAAGGCTGAATAGTCACAGAGGAGGAGGTGGTAGAGGAGGGCCCTCCCACACCAGGAGAGGAGGAGGTAATTGAACCTGATGATTTGCACACGCATGCATAATGACCTCTCTTGCCGCATTTACTACGCACAGCCTCCCGAGCAGGACACTTCAGACGAGGGTGCCGGATATTCCCACAAAAATAACACTTCTGAATCCTAGAGGCAACAGCCGCCGAAGTAGAAACTGTTTCAGAATCTAGTAAACCACTCCCATTAAGTCCACATAATTCCTTTTCATCCGAAACTGCCGAAACCATAGTCGCAGGCCGATTAAAAAGAGCATAAGAATCCGAACTTCTCTGAGCCACATCCAATGTAGAAGCTTGCTCAAAAGCACTTTTAAGATCCAAAGTCTTATTTTCTAACAACCGCTGATGAATTGATCTAGACAGTAATCCATTAATAAAAGCATCCCGTACCGATTCTTCCTTATATTCTTCAGCCGTCACGGCCTTATAATTACAGTTAACACTAAGGCACCGAAGTGCTTGTAAATAAGTATCCAAAGATTCTCCCACCTGCTGCCTACGGGCAGATAGAAGGTGACGTGCAAATACCTCATTCTTTGGTTTAACAAAAATCTTTTCCAATGTAGAAATAGCCACTTCATAAGTTTTACAGTCCAAAATATATTTATATACATCCGGAGCAATGTAGTTGATCAGCATATTCAGCTTATTTAGAGACTCTTGATCCAACACGCCCAAAAAGTTTTTAAATGTACAATACCAATGTTTCCATTTATCATCCACTCCAGCAGAATTGGGGTCAGCCTTGAATCGTTCTGGTTGAAGATATCGCTCCATTCTAACTTAAAGTTAATAGATTGAAATAAAGAATAGATTTGCCTTCCAAAGCTAGGCTTTATTAACTTTAAAATCTGCAGCACATCTTTCCACATCCAGTCCCAACCAAAGCTGGAAAAGAACTGAATTTAAGGTGGCCACCACACATCATGTGACATCAACTACCAATGAGATTACAACATATATCCCAAGGCAGTTAACAAACAACCAATCACAATACTTTTACTAAACAAGGAATAATCACCACACCCTGTAAGTTCCTCATCGTCAACTACCCGTCCAACTCCCTTTTAAAATTATTGATGGAATCGGTTTCCACCACCCTTTCAGGTCGAGCGTTCCAGATCTCAGTGAAAAAAAATCTCCTCATCTCCCCTCTAGATCTTTTTCCAATGATTTTGAATCTATGACCTCTGGTTATTGACCCACTCACCAGAGGGAATAATTTTTCCCGATTTACTCTATCAAAACCTCACATCATCTGGAAAACCTCTATTAGGTCACCTCTTAACCTTCTCTGTTCCAAGGAGAACAGTCCTAACTTTTCCAACCTCTCCTCATAACTGAAGTTCCTCATCCCGGGTAACATCCTGGTAAATCTCCTCTGTACCCTTACAAAGGCCTTTACGTCTTTCCTGAAGTGTGGTGCCCAGAATGGTCCACAACACTCCAGCTGAGGCCTAACCACCTCGAGCATGATCTCTTTGCTTTATATTCTATTCCTAAACCCAAGTAACCCACATGCTCTTTTGACCATCTTATCAACTTACGCTGCCACCTTTAAGGATTTGTGTGTATGGACACCAAGGTCTCTCTGCTCATCTACACTTTTCACAAACATGCCATTTATAGTGTACTGTCTTTCCATATTACTCCTCCCAAAGTGCATCACTTCACACTTCTCCGCATTTTACTCCCTCTGCCGTGCTTCTGGCCATTTCACCATTCAGTCTATGTCAGCCTGAAGCCTACAACTATCCTCATCACGGCATTTTTTTTGTTATTCGTTCCTGGGATGTGGGTGTCGCTGGCAAGGCCAGCATTTATTGCCCATCCCTAATTGCCCTTGAGAAGGTGGCGGTGAGCTGCCTTCTTGAACCGCTGCAGTCCGTGTGGTGAAGGTACTCCACAGTGCTGTGAGGGAGGGAGTTCCAGGATTTTGACCCAGCGACGATGAAGGAACAGCCGATATATTTCCAAGTCAGGATGGTGTGTGACTTGGAGGGGAACTTGGGAGGTGATGGTGTTCCCATTGCGCCTGCTGCCCTTGTCCTTCTAGGTGGTAGAGGTCACGGGTTTGGGAGGTGCTGCCGAAGAAGCCTTGATGATCTACCTTGTCCAAATTGTTTTTGTTTGCTAAGCATTTCCAATCAATATCAAGTAAGCTTCTGTGACTAACACTTTGCCAAACTGTGCCGCGGTTGGGCAGATGCAAGTTCCTCGATGTTAGTTGCACCATAATTATTCAGTCGTTGTGCCGGGAAATCATACCTTTCAGCAGCAGAGGGAGTTACAAGCAAGTTTCCTGGGGTAAGTGCATTTGAATATGTTTGGTGCAATTCTGGTGTAACTTGAGTGTAGATACTGTGCACATTGTTGACCCCACTCCTCTCCCAGGAAACCTTGATACAATAACAATGTAAAAGGAGAGGACTTGCATTTATATAGCGCCTTTCACAAGCTCATGACGTCTCAAAGTGTGTTCAGCCAATTAATTACTTTTGAAGTGCAGTCATTGTTGTAATGTAGGGAAACACGGCAGCCAATTTACGCACAGCAAGCTCCCACAAACAGCAAAGTGATAATGACCAGATCATCTGTTTTAGTGATGTTGGTTGAGGGATAAACATTGGACAGGACAGCGGGGAGAACCCTTCTTCAAATAGCGCCACAGGATCTTTTGCACCCACCTTAAAAGGCAGACGGGGCCTCGGTTCAACATCTCACCAGAAAGGCATAACTCTTTCAAAGCACGCTACGGACTCCGAGCAGCAGCGGAACACTGTCCAACAGCAAGGTAAGCAGAGCCGACAACTGGTTTTGATAACTTAGGTTCCGGCCTTGTCCGCATCACGACAGCAGGGAGAAGAAGCACAGCCGGCTTCTCTGAGGAAGACCTCCAAACCCTCCAAGCCCTCTTCCAAGAGGTACAACACAGGAGCCTCACATTCCTGGGTCTTTCTTTCACTAAGCCCAGACACTAGCATCAGTCGTGCCACCCGCAGTGACTCCAAATGCCCTCGCACCCCAGGACTGAAACAGTGTGAAAATAAGTGAAAACACTTTACGAGGGCAGACCAGGGTGACACGTCACCACACTCGTCGTGCCACCCGCAGTGACTCCGAATGCCCTCGCACCCCAGGACTGAAACAGTGTCACCACGCTCTACCATTTCTTCCCTGCCCACCCTGGGCATCCCTCATGCTCTTCACCCTCTTAAAGCCACACTCACACTGCTGACTCTTCACACTAAACTCTGAGTGAGGGCGCCTGCAGCTCCTTTAACACGCACCAACTGCCTTGCACAACTTCAAAACACGTCCTTTCACTATCACATCCTCACACCCCTCGCCTCTCACTTCAGCTCGCCCATCACAAATGCCGCACATTACTGAGGGAGTGCTGCACTGTCGGTGGTGCCGTCTTTAAAGTTGAGACATTAAACCAAGGCCCCCATCTGCTCTCTCAGGTGGACGTAAAAGGTCCCATGGCCACTATTTTGAAGACGAGCAGGGGAGTTATCCCCGGTGTCCTGGACAATGTTTATGCCTCAATCAACATAACAAAAAGAAAGTAGACTCTCGGTCATCGGTTGGGGTCTGTTTTCCTTGGAACAGAGGAGGCTGAGGGGAGATTTAATTGAGATGTATAAAATTATGAGGGGCCTAGATAGAGTGGATAGGAAGGACCTATTTCCCTTAGCAGAGAGGTCAATAACCAGGGGGCATAGATTTAAAGTAATTAGTAGAAACATTAGAAGGGAGCTGAGGAGAACTTTTTTCATCCAGAGGGTGGTGTTGGTCTGTAACTCACTGCCTGAAAGGGTGGTAGAGGCAGGAACCTGTAATGATCAATAACATGTCATTCTATAGTGGACACTAGGTGGAGCCGTAGAGCTGTGTAGAGCTGTATATAGCTGTATGTATAAGACTACACTACCCAGCTGTATGTATATTAAGACTACATTACCCATGAGGCACTAGGCTACCCACAAGGCAGCAGTCAAGATGGAAGCCTCTACAGATACTGTACCTAGTCCACATGTGCTCAATAAAAGTGTCTAGCAAAAGCTAGCTGTGTTCATAATAAGAATGTCTATTTATTAATGAACACAAGAGAACCCTCATCACATTTAAATAGTACTTGGATATGCACTTGAAGAGCCGTAACCTCCAGGGCTACGGACCAAGTGCTGGAAGGTGGGATTACGTTGGGTAGCTCTTTTCCGACCAGCACAGACACGATGGGCCAAATGGCCTCCTTCTGTGTCGTAATTGTTCTATGATTCTATGTTGTATGATTATCACATTGCTGTTTGTGGGAGCTTGCTGTGTGCAAATTAGCTGCCACGTTTCCTACATTACAACAGTGACTCCACTTCAAAAAGTGCTTCATTGGCTTTGGGACGTCCGGTGGTTGTGAAAGCTGCTATATAAATGCAAGTCTTTCTTTCCTTTTCTGCCCCAGTAAAAGAGCCGCCCCATTTTCCTGCAGGATGGTCTGGCGAAGGATAGTGAAACGGCCAAACAAATGGAGCTAATGGTTCGGAAACCAAGGCTTTATTTTCTCACTAGAAATATCAGCAGAAAAACAGACTAAAGCAGAGAGCCACTTTATAACCGTGGCTCCTTTGCAGCAAGAATTCTTTGCAAATACCCTTCTACATTTCTAGGCCTGGATTAGTGAAAGCTTGTGGTTCTGGCGCTAACTGCACAGATTTTCACGGTGGATGTGTTTCTGTAGAGGGAGCTTGCTGCTTCCCGTGAAATGCTAAAAACGACTGCCATTCTGTCACATCCTGTTACATCCTCCGTGACTGCCACTGTGTGCTTAATCGCTTTGCCAGTGTAAACCTAAATATAGGATCAAACAAAATGCCTGTAGGACAGCATTAACCTACAATTAAGGTCTGCACTGATATTTTCGTTCTTAGTGGAAGCAAGCAGGACAACTTCACATTTAGGTATCACTCCAAGTATGAGCAACACGCGAGTCAGGTACAGTATGATTACACACTTACTCTTCCTTAATAGAGAAAAGGTAGCCACGCATGTGGAGCTAAAGCAAGCACCTGAACACGATATCCATTCTGAATGTTCCAAAGCTCCATCACCCGCATCCTTTCCTGCACTAAGGGGTACTTTTAGTCTTTAGCGCCTGGTCATTGAGGATCTCCAGGGTGAAGTGCAGAAAGGAAAATGTGGTGGGGGAAGATCCTGCCTTAATTTTGTCCCATCCCTTCATAGGAACATAGGAACAAGAGGAGGCCATTCAGCCCTCGATCCTGTTCCATCATTCAATTAGATCATGGCTGATCTGTCTCTTAACTCCATCTACCCACCTTGGTGCCGTAACCCTTAATAACCTTGCCTGACAAAAATAATTTTAAACGCCTCTATCAAGTTACTGTAAAATCTCCTCTGTTCTAATGAAAACAGCATCAATTTTCCAAGTCTTTCTCTGTATTTGTATTGCTTCATACCAGGCAGCATCCTAATGAATCTGGCCTGTACCTTCTCTATTGCCGCAACATCTTTACTATATTGTAGAGCCCAAAATGGTACACAGTACTTTACAATTGTGGTATTATTAACATTTTATGTACATTCACCAGTACATTGCCGCTTCTCTATTGCCTTAAAATCCAATCTTCTATTGGCTATTTTTATGGCTTATCCACTTGAGGTGAACATGAACCTCCAAATCCCTCTGCTCTTCCACATCACCCACATTTATTTTTTAGGTCATAATACACCTTCTCACATTTACTGACATTGAATTCTATCAGCCCCCTCCACGATTGTATCAATATCCCCTTAGAGCCTCCTTTGGTCTCTGATTTTAACTAGGGGGTGACGTAATAAAACTCACTACGCACTTGGTTCGAGTATAAAGCAAGGCTTTAATCAACTTGTTTCAAAACATGGAGGTCTAGTTATCTTTCACTAGTTCCTGTCTTACAAAATGTCCTGACAAGCTGGACCCACGCCCGAGTATTTATACTCCTTGGATGGCGCCACCAGCTGGCCGTCAAGTGTTATTTCATGAGTCGTTTCTTCATGATGATGAGATTTATAACATTCTTCCTGCCTAAAAGATTTGGAAGTCCGATGACTTCCTCCTAATGGATTAGGCGGACCACGAATAGCCGCAGTCTTTTAGATCTTTGTTTATAGCTGGAAGGCACGTCTCCCTGGACCGTGTCTTGGTCACTGGGCTGCTTGATCCATACTGGTAAATCGACAGGGCCCGTGTCACTTTGATCGACCTGAGGGAGACTGGGGAGATCGTGACTCCGGGTGCGGGTCCCCACAGGCGCAGAGCTGGCTTCATCTTGTTTGATAGCCGGGGATTGACTGGCGTCCTGGCTTCCGGTGGCCATCCCACGGGGAGCGCTCGGCTCCCTGAGTGGATCCGGTGGGGTAGCCGGCAGATCTCGTGATGTCCCAGGTAGGGCATCATCTTCAAAGGAGCACAGAGTGTCGGCATCATTACCGTGGGTCCCTCTATCAGTTGGGTCCGTGGGACCGGTTGGACAGTGAGCCAGATCTCGGAGCAAAACTGTGGACTCCCGGCCATCAGGGTACCGCACGTGCGCGTACGTGGGATTAACGTCCGTGAGTTCCACCTCGGCGATGAGGGGATCGTTTTTGGAAGATCGGACGAATCTTCGGAGCAGCATGGGGCCGGGAGCTGCCAACCATGATGGTAGGGACGTCCCATGAGTGGAGCGACGCTGGAACCTGAAGAATCGCTCGTGAGGCGTGACATTGGTGGACGTAGAAAGAAGAGACCTGATGGAATGCAACACGTCAGGGAGCATAGTTTCCCACTGCTGGTCTGGTAGGTTGCGTGACCTCAGTGCAAGACGAACAGCGTTCCAAATGATAGCGTTGTATCTCTCAACCTGTCCATTACCGATGGGATGGTACGGTGTCATTTTACTTGTGGCGATTCCCCATTGGGAAAGATAACTTTTGAGTTCGTTTGACATGAAGGAGGGATCCCGATCAGAGTGGATGAAATTGGCCGTACCGCAAAGGGAAAAGACTTGATCAAGGCATTTGATCACTGTGGAAGTAAACATATTGGGACAGGGGAAAGCAAAGGGAAAGCATGAATATTCATCCACCATAGTAAGTAAGTAGGTGTTTCGTGTTGAGGAAGGCAATGGCCCTTTAAATTCAATGCTGAGTCGCTGCATAGGCTGCATAGCGTGTATGAGCGAGCCATCTGATGGATGGAAGAATTGCGGTTTTAATTCCGCACAAATTCTACCGGAGGAGCAAGTTCTTTTCACATCTTCCGTAGAAAATGGGAGATTTTTAGATCGCACAAAGTGCAACATACGGGTAACGCCAGGATGGCATAAGTCAGTATGAAGATCCGCAAGAGTCGAAGTTGACATAGAAGAGCAGAATGCCCGCGTGAGGGTATCCGGGGCCACTTTCTCTTTGCCGGGTCGATAATGTATGGTGTATCCAAAGGCGGCCAATTCCATCCTCCAGAGTTGTATTTTGTTATTCTTGATCTTAGTGCATTTCCGGTTATCCAGCATAAAGGCCACGGAGTGCTGATCGGTTATAAGTGTGAAATGGCGACGAGCGAGAAAATGACTCCATTTACATACAGCTTCGATGATGGCCGTAGCCTCCTTCTCGACAGGAGGATAATGAAGCTCGCTACCCTGCAAAGTTCTGGACAGAAATGCAACGAGTCGACCACCTTGATTTAAGGTTGCAGAGATCGCCACATCCGATGCATCGCACTCGACCACGAAAGGAAGATTTTCATCAATGGAACGAAGCGTGGCTTTTTCCAGTTGTTGCTTGAGGAGGTTGAAAGCTGAAATAGCCGTTGCCTCCAATGGAAATGACTTTGCGTGAAGCAGGGGCTGGATCTTGTCGGAGAAGTGGGGTATCCACTTCGCATAATAGGCGAACATGCCGAGTGCCCGATGAAGAGAGCTGAGATTCGTAGGGGGAGGGAGCTCCTGAAGCGGACGAAGTCGCTCCGGATCCAGTTTGATGACACTGTTGCCCACCCAGTAGCCAAGGATGTTGACTGATGGTACTGATTTCACAAATTTGGACTCATTTAAGGTTAAGTTGCGACGACGGAGAATGTCAAAAAATTTCTGGAGACTGACATCCTGCTCCTTCTGGTCATGGCCAGCAATGGTGATATTATCCAGATGTGGAAAAGTGTCCGTTAAGTTCTCCTGTTTGACTAGGCTATCCATTGCCCATTGAAAGACGGCCACCCCATTGGTGATCCCAAATGGAAGGTGACAAAACTGATAAAGCCGACCATTGGCCTCAAAGGCCGTATACTTTTTGTCAGAGTCCTTTAACGGTACTTGATGATATGTGCTCTTTAAATCAAAAGTTGAAAATACCTTGTAGTTGGCAAGGTTATTGACCATATCATCGATGCGTGGTAGTGGGTAGGCATCCAGGTTGGTATACTGGTTAATAGTTTGCGAGTAATCGATGCAAAGACGTTTCTTGTGTTGCTTCAGAGGATTTTTAACAACGACGACTTGAGCCCGCCAGGAAGATGAACATGGCTCAATGATACCGTCAGCTAGAAAGTGAGAGATTTCTGCCTCGATAAAGGATCGATCATCTTGGCTGAAACATCGTGATTTAGTGACTATGGGCTTACATCAGGGGAAAGATTGGCAAACAAGGAGGGCTCGTTGAGCGAAGCCGCCGAAAGCGCACAAATGGTACTTTGGAAATAGTAAGCTCCGGCTTTGACCCTCCAAACTCGAAAGTGAGTCTTTTGCGTTGTTTCTGGAAATCCTGTCCCAGGAGCACATCACTGCATAGGTTTTTGAGCACCCCGAGCTGGAGAAATAAGTGCGGCCATTGAGAATAAGGTTGACAAGTCAAAAGCCGGAAGAGTTGGTGGTCAGTGTCGTCAGAGCCATTGTAATTTCCCTGTCTGTGGGGTAAATATGCAGTTTTAACTTACTGACAGCCCGCTCACTAATGAAACTGTCAGAGCTGCATGAGTCGATTAGTGCGCTCAAAATGTGTCCATTTACCGAAACCTTCGTGGCTGCATGGGACAGACTTTGGGGAAAAACAGCTGTGATGGGAGGAGGAGCAGTTTTACCCTTGACAGCTGTAACCTTAGTAGTGGTTCTTGGGAGAGGAGCAGTTTCATAGATAGCAGCTGTAACCTTAGTTGTGGCTCTTGGGGGTGGAGTAGTTTTATAGATAGTAGCTACAAAACTAACAGGAGCTCTCGACCGGTATCCCTTAGAAAAATGGCCTTTCTTACTAACAGAGGCTCTTGACTGGCATACCTTAGAAAAGTGACCTTTCTTGCTGCATGATTGCAGGTTGCGTTATGAGCAGGACAAAATTTTCTATAATGGAACGCATCTCCACAGAAGAAACACTTCCTTCCAGATTATCAAGATGCCGCTAGGGTGGGGTCGTCATCAGTGAAGGCTTCCAGGGTAGGGTTGTCATCCGCTAGGTTAGAGTCATCATCAGTGAGGGCTTCTGCCCGAGACCTATTGAAGGAGTCATTAAAAGTGATAGCAGCAGCCCGTGCACGAGGTAAAAGATAGGTATCTGCATTCCTCTTTGCTAAGTCGAGGGAACATGCCTGGTCATAGGCAGCCTGTAACTCGAGGGTTTTATTCTCCAACAGACGTTGGCGTATGAAGGAAGACGCGATCCCATTAATAAAGGAATCACGAATTAACTCCTCCTGGTACTGCTCAGCTGTGGCAGCTTTAAGATTACAATCCTTGCTGAGCCTGCGAAGTTTCTGAAGGAATTCGTCAAGTGATTCCCCAGGTTGTTGTCGAGTTGTGGCCAGTAGATGCCGAACAAAAATTTCATTTGGGGCCTTAACATATAGTCGCTGTAATATTAGGTAGCGGAGTCATAGCCTACACAGTCTTCGATATAGTCAAACACATGAGAAGATACATAATTGGCAAGTATCTCTAATTTATCAGGGACATTCTCACCACACACCCTGAGGAAGTTGCTGAAGGTATGATACCAGTGTTTCCATACCTTAGCAGTTGTAGGTGAATTCGGGTCCAGGTCAAGACGGGCGGGTCTGAGTAGTTTGTCCATGATGGATTGATTACTATGCCGGAGTTCCCTTCTGCAGTTGAAGTCGTAGCTGGCTGTTCCCGAAATCACTCAGAGCGTGGAGTCGATATCAAGTTGATTAAATTGATGTAGTAAAACTCACTACACACTTGGTTTGAGTATAAAGCAAGGCTTTAATCAATTTGTTTCAGAACATGGAGGTCTAGTTGTACTTCACTAGTTCCTGTCTTACAAAATGTCCCTGGGCAAGCTGGGCCCACGCCCGAGTATTTATACTCCTTGGACGGCGCCACCAGCTGGCCGTCCTGTGTTATTTCATGAGTCGTTTCTTCATGATGATGAGATTTATAACAGGGGGTGACTACAAATATGGGGTCAGAGGGTTAGTGTGGTGTCGGGAGTAGTGTCGGGTCAGGGGTTAGTGTGGGGTCAGATGGTTAATGTGGTGTCAGAGGGTTAGTGTGGGGTCAGAGGGTTAGTGTGGGGTCAGAGGGTTAGTGTGGGGTCGGAGGTTTAGTGTGGGGTCAGAGGGCTAGTGTGGGGTCAGAGGGTTAGTGTGGGGTCGGAGGGTTAGTGAGGGGTTGGAGGGTTAGTGAGGGGTCGGAGGGTTAGTGTGGGGTCAGAGGGTTAGTGTGGGGTCAGAGGGTTAGTGTGGGGCCAGAGGGTTAGCATGGGGTCGGATGTTGTGTGGGGTCGGAGGGTTAGTGTGGGGTCGGAGGGTTAGTGTGGGGTCAGGGGGTTAGTGTGGGGTCAGAGGGTTAGTGTGGGGTCAGAGGGTTAGTGTGGAGTCAGAAGTTGTGTGGGGTCAGAGGTTGTATGGGGTCAGAGGGTTAGTGTGAGGTCGGAGTGTTAGTGTGGGGTCAGAGGGTTAGTGTGGGGTCAGAGGGTTAGTGTGGGGTCAGAGGGTTAGTGTGGGGTCAGAGGGTTAGTGTGGGGTCAGAGGGTTAGTGTGGGGTCAGAAGTTGTGTGGGGTCGGAGGTTGTGTGGGGTCAGAGGGTTAGTGTGAGGTCGAAGGGTTAGTGTGGGGTCAGAGGGTTAGTGTGGGGTCAGAGGTTTAGTGTGGGGTCGGAGGGTTAGTGTGTGGTCAGAGGGTTAGTGTGTGGTCAGAGGGTTAGTGTGGGGTCAAAGGGTTAGTGTGGGGTCGGAGGGTTAGTGTGGGGCCGTGGGTTAGTGTGGGGTCACAGGGATAGTGTGGGGTTGGAGGGTGAGTGGGGTCAGAGGTTGTGTGGGGTTGGAGGTTGTGTGAGGTCGGAGGGTTAGTGTGGGGTCAGAGGGTTAGTGTGGGGTCAGAGGCTTAGTGTGGAGTCGGAGGGTTAGTGTGGGGTCGGAGGTTGTGTGGGGTCAGAGGGTTAGTGTGAGGTCAGACGGTTAGTTTAGGGCCAGAGGGTTAGTATGGGGTCAGAGGGTTAGTGCGGGGTCAGAGGGTTAGTGTGGGGTCAGAGGGTTAGTGTGGGGTCAGAGGGTTAGTGTGGGGTCAGAGGGTTAGTGTGGGGTCGGAGGGTTAGTGTGGGGTCAGAGCGTTAGTGTGGGGTCAGTGGGTTAGTGTGGGGTTGGAGGGTTAGTGTGGGGTCAGAGGGTTAGTGTGGGGTCAGAGCGTTAGTGTGGGGTCAGTGGGTTAGTGTGGGGTTGGAGGGTTAGTGTGGGGTCAGAGGGTTAGTGTGGGGTCAGAGCGTTAGTGTGGGGTCAGTGGGTTAGTGTGGGGTTGGAGGGTTAGTGTGGGGTCAGAGGGTTAGTGTGGGGTCAGAGCGTTAGTGTGGGGTCAGTGGGTTAGTGTGGGGTTGGAGGGTGAGTGTGGGGTCGGAGGGTGAGTGTCAGGCTTGCCCTTGCTTACCGACAAGATGCCTGGGCCAGTTAAATACACCAAGCTTGTTTCTTGCCTGAACCTGACGTCAGGAACAAGTGGGAGTTCATTTTTTGTGTTGATCACTTTGTGTGAAGATAATCTGCGTGCTATCAGCCCTAAATTTACATTTTATTTGAACCTCTGGCTTCTTGTCCTCTAAAAAGGGGGGGAAAATTTGGTATTGCCAATTTTAGGGCACTAACATCACCTGGGTGCTAACTTTAGCACCGGCAACCGTGAAATTGAGTTTTAGTGCCCCAAGAGGGAAGCGTAGCGCTAAATCAAGCGCTACACACTTCTCTTAGGGTGCTAATGTCGGAGAGTAGGGTGCTACCTTCAGAGCGCTAATCAAGTTCCGGTGCTGTCAGTTAGAGAGTCCTCAGGCAGACCGGCGCCTTCCAGTTCTTAAAGGGCAGTTTTAACCAGGCCGCACAGCCTCACCCTGATCATTGCTGCTTGACCTCCCAATGAACCAGGCGGTAAGTGATCCCTTTAAATAGTGCCCCGGGAGCAGCAATCCCAGCTATCAACGCCTGCTATTTCTGTTGTTCTCAGCGCCAGGCGGTAAGTCAGAGGAAATGACTGAATTTTGCATCTGGAGTGCTAACATGGCGTTGCACACTCATTGACGACACGGTCTGAGTGGCGCTAGAGGGCCAGGTGCTAAGTGTTAGCGCCGGCACTAAATGCGGACTGAATTTCGCGGGCGGCGTTGGAATCAGCGTGCCCAGGCGATAAGTCCTTAGTGGTTCATTAGCACCCCACCCGGGCGCTAACAGGAGGCACTAAGGTACCGAATTTCTTTAATTTTTCTATCTCATATACTCACAGAGAAGATCATCCGAACTCATTCTTATCAATTCATGGAATCATACAGCACAGAAGGAGGCCATTCGACCTATCGGGCTGGATTTTAATACTGGAGGTGTGTAGGAGGCGGGACTACAACTATCGGGGCTGTAGTCCCGCCTCCATCGAGTTGTGGCCAACCCACGTGATTTTTACTTGATTGACCTTGTTGGGCCCGCCCAGTGGGCTCAGCAGGCCAATTAAGGGCCACCTGGCAACTGGTGTTGTCACAGATTGATATTTCAGCTGTCAAAAGTTTTGACAGATGAAATATCAGCGTTGGACAGCTCTTTGAAGCTGTCAAACACTGACAATCTGTACTCTAAGTTAATTTCTTCCTCTCAGGATGATTTAGAGATCTCTCCAGAACAGAAAGCTGAATGCTGGAACTTTTGACAGCTCACGGCCATTCTGCTTTCTGTGCCGGTGAGATGAGGGACTCCCGAGACCTGAAGGAAGGAAGGCTGTAAAGGTAAGTAAAGGTAATTAAACTTCTTTAAACACTTTACACACACCAAACACACTTACCTCTGCACTCATGCACCCATCACTCACCTGAACACCGGACATCTCGACCCCTCCAAGCCCTTCAGCCCGACGGTCCACCTCGCTAACTTGGCGTGGTTTGGAGCCGTTGGGAATCCCACACTTCAGCAGTAAAAATAGGGATTAGGCTAAAAGCTGCCTGTTAACTACCTGTTAACAGGCAGCTAATTGGCACTAATCCCCTTCCCGATTTCAAGATATTAACCCCTCACACGCCTCCAAACCCGCCTCCACGGCCCAATGAAAATCCTGCCCATCATGTCTGTGCCGGCTTTTTGAAAGAGCGATCCAATTAGTCCCACTCCCCCCTGCTCTTTCCCCATAGCCCTGAAAATTTATCCTTTTCCAGTGTTTATCCAATTGCCTTTCGAAACTTACTATTGATTCTGCTATTGATTCTTTAGTAAGATCTCAAAACTGTGGGACTCCTCATTTCCCCCAATCTTCCCTTCTTACCTGATAGAGGTCTTTAAAATTATGACGGGTTCGATAGGGTAGACATAGCAATGATGTTTCCACTTGTGGGGGAGTCCAGAACTAGGGGCCATAAATACAAGATCGTCACTAATAAATCCAATAGGGAATTCAGGAGAAACCTCTTTACCCAGAGAGTGGTGAGAAAGTGGGACTCGCTGCCACAGGGAGTGGTTGAAGCGAATGGCATAGATGCATTTAAGGGGGAGCTAGATACATACATGAGGGAGAAAGGAATAGAAGGATATGCTATTGGGTTAGATGAGGAAGGATGGGAGGAGGCTCGTGTTTCTGTGCTGTACATTCTACGTAATGCAATGTAATGCTATTGGGCAAGCATAATCAAATCACTACTCTTTAATTTACTTGACTTCACTCCTAGGGAGCAAAATTCTTCTGTCCTGTTGGAGTTAACCTGTCAAAATAATGCCAATGTTAAAATAGCAGACAAAGGAATTTCATATGAAAACCTTAACTATCGCACAGCAACGTGTCCACCCCTCAGTCCTTTCAGCCTTGGTGATGTCCTTGACCCAGGTTTGCCAATTGAAACATAATTCCAGCACATTACGAGATATGGTCTGAACATAACTGATGGCCATCTGAAGGTATCACTTCAAGCATTTATTACTTTTGCCTGGTCTGGTTCAAAACAGCCTCCGAGTACTAAACACTGATGTTTCACGCTCCACTGGGCATTCATTCTTTTTCTGCCCTGCTCCTGTCAGGGGGAACAGTTATGCAGAACCATAGAACCATAGGGGGAGAAATTGGGAGCATTAGCGCTGGCCGCTGCCGCCATAAAATGGTGAACAGACGGCGGTTGGCACTCCTTCGCCAGCCGGTGGATCCATCGACGCGAGCCATTTTCCCACTGCCGGTAATGCTGCCAGTATGCACTAGCGCCAGAGAGATTTAAATGAAAGAGATCATGACATCAGTGAGTGTGCAACGCTCACTGGACATCTGATCTCCAACGTTGGATTTAACCACTTATCTTAATGGCAACGCAGAACAATGACAGGAAGCGCTGGTGCTAAAAACTGAGTAGCGCCCCCTGTGGGGCGCTAACTTCGCCGGGGTAGCGCCCTGGAAAAATTAGTGCCCCGCGCAATGGAAATTGAGTGGTAGTCCCCTAAGAGGGAAGCGGGGCGCTACTAGAAGCGCCCCGCCTCCCTCTTGGGGCGCTGCGAGGGTATATCGTGCCGCGGTATTGCAGGCCTTCCTCCCCTTCTGTGCAGCCAATGGCACCATGCACATTCGGGAAGCCCGCTATCCTGGCAAAGCCACACGCATGCTCGTCCTGCTTCTCTGTGGTGATCAGAAAGCCAATGTAGTCCCTTCTCCTGCTGTAGAGAGCCTCAGTGACCTCCCGGATGCAGCGATGGACGGCAAACTGTGAGATGTTAGATATGTCTCCTACTGCAGACTGGAAGGATCTGCTGGCGAAGAAATTGAGGGCGACGGTGACCTTGACTGCCACTGGGAGAGCCATGGTTGCCCTGGTCTAAGGCTGGGGGTCTGGTTCCAGGAGGTGGCAGAGTTCTGTGACCACCTCCTTGGTGAAGCAAAGCCTCCTAAATGGGTAAGGCCTCCTGTTGAGAGCCCTCCTGCCCCTCCTCCTGCCTCTGCGCACATGTTCCCACCTTTGTTGCTGCCTCCGCTCCCTCTGCCGTAGATCCTGGAGGGCGAGGTCGACTGGCCCCATGAGTGTGAGGAGGTGTTGTGAGCAGAAGCTTTTAACAAATAATGAGGGACTTCTGCACTTGAATCAACACTCCCTGTCACCAAAAACAGCTTGAAATAACTAAAGAAAGCTGTTTCAGTTGCAGGAAGTAGCAAACAGGCACTGAAACTGCAGAACCATGTTAGTTGCTGCTGATTGGGGGATGGTGCCTTTAAATCTCGCTGCTGCAGCCTGCTTCCAGCTGGTAGACACCAGAGGGGAAAAATTCGGTTGCTTTGCACCTCCCGTTAGCGCTCTAAGAGGGCGCTAATGGGGCGCAAAGCAGCTAACGCCTGGGCGCAGCGCTGCCAAAGCCTCCTGCGAAATTCAGCGGGAGGTTAGCGGCGGTGGTAACCAGTAGCGCCCCGCGGCGCTGCACCACCAGCGACGACGTCATTGTCATGCGCAGCGCCCCGCTCGTGTCCTGGCCGCGTTCTTCGGGAGCGCCCCCTGACTTTCTATGTCCGACGGGGTCAGGGGGGCCTACCTGCGGCCGGGGAGGCGCTATCTAAAGGCGAGGTGCGGGGCGGCCATTTTTGTTGCTGGCTGCCTGCCAGCACCTGCCTCCGCTCCCGTCCCCGGCCTCCTTACCCGCCACCTCCCTCCACGGGCTGTGTAAGGCCCCTTCCCTTTAAGAAGGGGAGGCAGGCCTGTGATACCGCGGCGCGATATTCCCTCGCAGCACCCCAAGAGGGAAGCGGGGCGCTACTAGAAGATGGACAATCGCAAAACCATTAAAGTACAAAGCACCAAAGCATCATGCTAGATAAAGACTGACTGATAAGGAGAGGTTAATAAGCAATTCCATCACTGGGAAATATAGGTTTCAAAGCAGCAAAAGCTGGTGAGTCACCAGCTATTCCATTTGCAGGCTGATTCACCCTGTGGCATTTCCATTTACCGACTGCTAGTTGATTTCATCCATCAGCTAGGTTCAGTTATCCTGTACTGCAGTGATGTTTGATACTTCATTAACTGCGTTAGGCTTTGGGGCAGCTCATGTTGAGTAGAATTTGGTAAAGTCATTGAGTCACTAATCCTCCATTTTACATTATGGTGGAGTACTTTGTTTGGAATTTAGGGCAGATTGTGAAAATATTATTCAGTTTAACATAGACATATTTTTGAAGATATTGATAATGTAGCTAATAATCTGCAAATAGCACCTGCCCTGTATCCCCACTGTTGAAGTCAAGACTCGTCACACTGTCTTCTAGTCTAACTCTTAGGCTCCTGGTCTGGCAACGCCTCAATTTTAAAATTCTCATATTTGCTTTCAAATCCTGCCATGGCCTCAGCCCTCCCTAACTCTGTAACCTCCTCCAGCCCTACAACCCTCTGGGAACTCTGCGCTCCTCCAATTCTGCCCTCTTGTGCATTCCTGATTTTCATCGCTCTAACGCTGGCGGCCATGCCTTCAGCTACCTAACCCCATACCTCTGGACTTCCTTCTCTAAACCTCTCCGCATCTCTGCCTCTCTCATCTCTTTGACCCTCTTGTGAAGCGCTTTGGGACGTTTTACTATGTTAAAGTTGCTATATAAATGCAAGTTATTATTGATATTGGTCCAGAAATTCGGGTCTCCACGGGTGAGTATGCACGGGGTACTCACCTGTAGGCCTGATGGAAGTGCCGGTTTCCTGCATGCACTGCGCATGCGTGGGAAACCAGCACTTCCGTTCCTCTGAACAAAAAGGTTCAGAGGTCGAACGCATGTGCGGGAGAGGCTGCGCGTGCGCATCAAACTTCGTTTTTTTTTGCAGGTTTTCCCGGGAATGTAAGCCTGCAGAATTTAGAAATGTAAAAAGCAGGCGTAAGGCCTGCTTTTTACAAGGTAAGTGGTGAATTAATTAAAATTAAAACATTTTTTCCACAGGTTTATTATTTTTAAATACTTTAAAGCAAGTTAAGTTGATTTTCAGCCCCGTTAGAAAATAAAATTATTTTTTTCAAAAATTTAAATTATTGTTTAAAATAGTTATTTCATGTCATTTATAGTTTATTATTAAAAATGTGATGTTTTAAAAAAAATTATTTGAAGATTTAGTGCTGTTTTGGGGCCGTAGTATTTATAAGTCTTGACAGCACTCCCTGTCAGACTTATGAATGGGCATTTCCCTGCTCCGATTGGCTGCCCATGGCCCACGTGATCCCAGGGGACGCATCGAACTAACTGCGCCCCTGGGATACGCAAGTACTGCGCGCCGGCAGTTGGACCAGGCCCCGGATCGGAATTCCACGGGAGCCCACAGCTCAACGGCTGGCGCGCTAAGTAAGTGCAGGTCGGAGGCTTGCACCGCGGGAAGCCCCCGACCCGAATTTCTGGGCCAATATTCTTCCTCAGATGGGGAACTTTACACCTCTCTCAACCTTTCCTTTTGCAATCTACAAGCTTTCAGAAGCCTAGCATGGTATCTCTGAGTCTCAACATGAGCCTCCTCCAACAGTACCTCATCCAGGTCTCTGCTGGGAACTCAGGATTACACCTAATTGGGTAAAGATTTTGCTTCTGTACTCCCGGTGCGTGCTGTAGTGCATTATTGCAAAGTTGCACGTCCCCACCCTGTGACATTCTGTCCATTAAAATGAATGGAAGGAAATACACAACCTTCATGTGTGTAAATTTGCCATGTGTGCTAACAGCACAGGAGTGAATTTTTTTTTAAATTTCCGGGATGTGGGCGTCTCTGGCGAAGCCAGCATTTATTGCCCATCCCGAATTGCCCTCAAGAATGTGGTGGTGAGCCGCCTGCTTGAACAGCTGCAGTCCGTGTGGTGAAGGTGCTCCCACAGTGCTGTTAGGGAGGGTGTTCCAGGATTTTGACCCAGTGACGATGAAGGATCGGCGATATATTTCCAAGTTAGGATGGTGTGTGACTTGGAGGAGAACTTGGAGGTGGTGGTGTTCCCATACGCCTGCTGCCCTTGTCCTTCTAGGTGGCAGATGGTGTCAGCTGTGGCTCAGTTGGTAACGCACTTGCTTCTGAGTCAGAAGATTGTTGGTTCATAGTCCCACTTCAGCACATAAAACTAAGCTGACACTCCAGTGCAGTGCTGAGAGCACTGTCAGAGGTGCTGCCTTTTGGATGGGATGTTAAACTGAAGCCCCGTCTGCTCTCTCACATCCCATGACACTATTTCAAAGACGAACAGGGGAGTTATCCCCCAGTGTCCTGGCTGATATTTATCCCTCAACATCGCTAAAAAACAGATTATCTGGTCATTATCACATTGCTGTTTGTGGGAGTTTGCAGTGCGCAAATTGGCTGCTGCATTTCCCACATTACAACAGTGACTACACCTAAAATAAAAAGTACTTCATTGATATTAAGTAAATTGCTTTGAGGTGTCTGGTGGTCGTGAAAGGTGCTATAGAAATGCAAGTCTTTCTTTTTTCTTTCATAATCTCTTCAAAAAAGGGAAACTTTCTGTGTTTTGATTGACTCCAGACAATTTTAATTTCAGGAGGCAATTAACAGGAAGAATAATCGTTAAAAGGATTGAAATTAAACTCTGTGATTGGTGGTATTTTAATTCTGCCAGAAACCCCCTTCATTTTAGACCAGTTGATCTCCCATGATGGGAAATTCCACTTCTGGGCTCTATATCATAAGAACATAAGAACATAAGAAGTAGGAGCAGGAGTAGGCCATACGACCCCTCGGGCCTGCTCCGCCATTCAATAGGATCATGGCTGATCCGAACCTAGACTCACGCCCACTTCCCTGCCCGCTCCCCGTAACCCCTAATTCCCTTATCAGCTAGGGAACTGTCTATCTCTGTTTTAAATTTATTTAATATTGGAACTAATGGTGCCTACGAATTGGTTTGGAAGCACTGTTAACACACAGCTGAAGGCCCAATGGTGCTATTTTTCTAACTGCACTAGTGTGTGCACTATAACACTCGCACAACAAGACTGCTCCCCTCGCTGTGGCTAAACAGGGATTTAAGCAGCACGTTAAGTGCTGGAATGGGCAGTCATGCGCAGTTTAAAAAGTTCAGGCAATAGCAGTACTTGCTGGTGCCCTTTCTCTCAAGGGGGGCTGAAATAAAACGGGGAGGAAGTTATGCTTCCGTTGCACAAAGCCTTGGTCAGGCCCCATCAGGAGCACTGCGTTCAGTGCTGGGCACTGCGACTCAGGAAGGATATATTGGCCCTGGAGGGGTTACAGCGCGGGGGCAACGGAAACGAAAGGCTGTGGATGCTGGCGCAATGAAAATTTTTCAGACTGAGATTGCTAGATTTTTGTTAGGTAAGTTTATCAAGGGATGTGCATCAAATGTGGGCAAATGAAGTTGAAGTACAGATCAGCTATGATCTGAGTGAATGGCGGAACAGGATTGAGTGGCTGAGTAAGAACATAAGGAATAGGGGCAGGAGTAGGCCATTTGGCCCTTTGAGTCTGCTCTGCCATTCAATAAGATCATGGCTGATCTTCTACCTCAACTCCACTTTCCTGCACTATCCCCATATCCCTTGATTCCCTTAATATTCAAAAATCTATCGATCTCTGTCTTGAATATACTCAATGACTGTGTATCCACAGTCCTCTGAGGTAGAGAATTCCAAAGATTCGCCTCCCTCTGAGTGAAGACATTTTTCCTCATTGCAGCCCTAAATGGCCAACACCTTAGAGTCATAGAGTCATAGAGTTATACAGCACAGAAAGAGGCCCTTCGGCCCATCGTGTCTGCGCCGTCCATCAAGCCCTGTCCAATCTAATCCCATTTTCCAGCATTTGGTCCATAGCCTTGTATGCAATGGCATTTCAAGTGCTCATCCAAATGCTTCTTGAATGTTGTGAGGGTTCCTTCCACAATTCACAATTCACAATTCAAATCGCTTTATTGGCATGATAAGTTACATCTTATGTTGCCAAAGCATCAAAATACATTTATGGTTTCGCACATAAACGCAGTTCTATTCATACATTGTATAAACAGGTATATCCCTGAGTGTATAAATATACATTCGCATTGTTTATATATATTCTTTTCTTAGTTTACTGGTTGTCCCTCTGTTCATGGCAAGCTGTAACATAGTGTGCCGCCAGTGTTATACAGCTTCTCTCCTCTCCCAGTAGGAATGGGAGTTTTTGGTTGTCATTCAGATTTCTGAAATCAGGGCATATTTGTGAGAATTTTTGGTAGAAATTCTCCCTGATGCCCTGATATTTTCCACAAGCTGTGAGGAAGTGCATCTCTGTCTCCACCACTCCCTGACTGCAGTGAGAGCATATCCTGTCCTCTCTTGGCAGCCTGGTCTGCCTGTGTCTGCCTTTTTCGATCGCTAGGCTATGTTCGCTAAGTCTGTACCTTGTCAAGGTTCTTCTCAGTTTGTTATCCTTTACCATGGTCAGGTAATCAGCTATGTTGTATTGTCTGTTTAGGGCCAAGTAGCAATTGAGTTTGCTTTGGGTTTTTGTTGTTTCTGCCCAATATGTCAGATATTTTTCCTTTTGCTTAGCGACGATTTCAGGCAGCGAGTTCCAGACTCCAACCACCCTCTGGGTGAAAAAGTTCCTCCTCAAATCCCCTCTAAACCTCCTGCCCCTTACCTTGAATCTATGCCCCCTTGTTATTGACCCCCCTACTAAGGGGAAAAGTTCCTCTTTATCTACCCTATCTATGCCCCTCAACATTTTGTACACCTCAATCAGGTCCCCCTTCAGCCTTCTTTGCTCCAAGGAAAACAACCCCAGCCTGTCCAGTCTCTCTTCATAGCTGAGGCGCTCCATCCCAGGTAACATCCTGGTGAATCTCCTCTGCACCCCCTCCAAAGCAATCACATCCTTCCTATAGTGAGGCGACCAGAACTGCACACAGTACTCCAGCTGTGGCCTAACTAGCGTTTTGTACAGCTCCATCATAACCTCCCTGCTCTTATACTCTATGCCTCGGCTAATGAAGGCAAGTATCCCATATGCCTTTTTAACCACCTTATCTACCTGTTCCGCTGCCTTCAGGGATCTATGTACATGTACACCAAGGTCCCTCTGACCCTCTGTACTTCCTAGGGTCCTACCACTCATTGTGTATTCCCTTGCCTTATTTGTCCGTCCAAAATGCATCACCTCGCACTTTCCAGGGTTAAATTCCATTTGCCACTTTTCCGCCCACCTTATTCTGAGACTGTGACCCCTGGTTCTAGACTCTCCAGCCAGGGGGAAAACAGCCTCTCAGCATCTACCCTGTCAAGCCCTGTCAGAATTTTACATGTTTCAATGAGATTAGCTCTCATTCTTCTAAGCTCCAGAGAGTACAGGCCCAATCTACTCAATCTCTCCTCACAGGACAACCCTCTCATCCCAGGAATCAGTCTGGTGAACCTTTGTTACACTCCCTCTATGGCAAGTATATCCTTCCTTAGGTAAGGAGACCAAAACTGTGCACAGCACTCCAGGTGTGGTCTCACCAAGGCCCTGTACAATTACAGGAAGACTAAGCAGGAATGGAAGCATAATGGAAATATTACAGCATTATTAATCTAAAGCACTAATTGATGCAGAGATGTGAGTTCCAAATCCCACTGCAGCAACTGGGAAATTTAAATTCAGTTAATTAAATATAAATCTGGGGGAAAAAAATCTAGTATCATTAATGGCCTACTCTTGTCTTTATTCTCTTAAATGAAATACAGAAGTAGAACCAATTGGTTTGAAAACCAGGCTCTGGAGCCAGTTTTCAGAAGTACTGGAACAGAGGGCTTGACAGGGTAGATGCTACGAGGCTGTTTCCCCCTGGCTGGAGAGCCTAGATCTAGGGGCATAGTCTCAGGATAAGGGGTCAACCATTTGGGGCTGATTGTATCTGCTACGGAGGGGCTATCCCCTCACAGAAGGTCATAGAACCAGATGTTTATAGCCTAGAATAACATTTGGTTTATCGTGTCTGTGCTTGTTCTTTTCTAGAGCAATCTTAAAACGAATCCCATTGCCCCAGCTCTCTCATAACCTAGTATTTCACCCTGCTTCAGGCGTTGACTTAGTGAATGCTGTGTTCACAACTCCCAGGATATGGAGGGGGTGTAAGGAAAATGGTGACAGGCTTGATCAATCAAGGCTAGCGGCAAGGATGACACCCGGCAACTGTCACATGCTATGGCTTAAAATCATAGAATCATAGCATAGATGGAGGCCATCCAGCTCATGGTGCCATCTTTGGTAGAGCTGTCAAATTAATCTCACTCTTTCCCCATAGCCCTATAATTTTTTCCCTTGAAGTATTTTTCCAATTCTCTTTTGAAAGTTACTATTGATTTTTCTTCCACCACCCTTTCAGGCAACGCATTCCAGATCACAACAATATACTGTGTAAAATAATGTTTCCTCATGTCGCTTCTGGTTCTTTTGCCAATCACCTCAAATCTGTGTCCTCCGGTTACTGACCCTTTGTAGGATTCGCAAAATTGAACTTTATATTATAAAGGGTCGAATGGCAGAAGAGGCCATGTTTTTAAAGACTATTTTAAAAGAAGCCCAGAAAAAGGGGCATACAAAATGGCCACCAGACCCCGTGACCAACTTATTGGGACACTTTAAAATGGTTCCTGCAAATCCTCAGACAGCTTGTTGGATTCAGCCCAAAGTAAGTTCTGGAAGCTGTTTCTGAGAGAACGAAACCAGACACCCACATATACATATAGATTGGATGCAGATCCAGTCAAGATCGGCCTGTAGATAAAGGCCATCTAAATGTTGACCCAGACAAAAGGGAACAGTTTCATATTCACGAGAAGAGCATCAAGGGCCCGTTAATGACATCACCAGGACATTAAAAACAATGAAGGTCATTCCAGACCAGAGATGGGCCGTTACCGGCCATCCAAGAACAGTTTAAAATATAATAACTACCCCGTTGTGCAACAAGCCCGCCAAAAGTTAAAACAAAGACTAACCTGATTGGGCGCGAGATAAGAGCTTCTGGAAAGAAGTATAATTGAGAGAACACACGGGTAGGAAGGGGGTTATCTTCAGCTTTCCAGCTTGCAGGTTTGTCCAGCTTTTGAGCTGGGAAAAGAGGAGCTGCTTTGGGAGAAGATCAGCGTGACTCCTCTCCACCGTCGGAGAGGAAGAAGAAGAAGACTAAGCCACCATCAAGAAGGTCGTTCGAGCCGGCGTCCCGCCCCAGGGTAAAACATCGGGAGATCATCGACCAACCCCGGGCCGTTGACGAAACGAGAGGCCATCGACCCGCTCCAGCTCGGGAGAAGAGATAAAATAAAACTGAAGAAATGATAGGGGCCAGCCCAAGGCTCCTCTGACCGGGGTCGAGTCGATGATCCCCGACCCCGCCGACATCCAGGCCAGCCGGTGTCCAGCCGCCCCCGACCCCCACCTCAGGAGAGAGGTGTGGCGCAGCTCGCTGGGGCTCCATGATCCACGAGGAGACAGGACGCCTGAAGGGATCAAAACGCAGACCTGTTTCAAAACCTTGCACTTCCTAGTTGGATTGGTGAGCATGTTTCTGGCCCTCCATAATCAGATCTAGATAGGTTTAAGGGGGTGGATATTTAAGGGTATAATTAACATGAGTTGTTATCCCTCGATGTTCCGTGTGTTTCCCTATTTCATGATGATTTTTGTAGAGTATAATATGCCTGTATTTGCCTTAGTAAGTGTAAGAGCCATGAAAGCTTAAGAAAATACTTTAAAATAGTGGTTAAATGGCATAATACAGTTAATTTACCTGACCGACTTATTGTATTAAGAAACCCCCTATTTTCTTGCTCCAGTAGTATAGTCCGAGACACCCCCTTCATTCTTGCCACAATGGTACAGTCCCTAAGCCACACATGGTGTGCAGCCATTTTACAGTTTAAACTGCACGTGGCTGAAGGAGACAGAAGTTGTGAGGTTTGGAGCAATACAGTTTTTGACCGTGTTCGTTTATACGTGTTTGCTTTGTAATTCCGTTTGTTAAGTGTTATAGTAAACAGTTTAAAAGACAAAGCTACGTTTGGGAACGTTTTATTTCGACACGCGTCTACTCGTTGTTAAAAGCCCCACAGCTCAGTGGCTGCCTGTTTGGAAACTAAGAAGCGCCACTACATTAGTCAAAAACTAGCTCCCTAAGAAGGAAAGGACGGAATCGTCGGCGAACGTATACATGAATGGTCACGGAGCCAGACGACAATATAAGAAAGCGAAGGTACAGTGACTGTTACTTGCTTTGTTCATTCTATTGAGAAGCTAAATAAGAGCTGCGGGTAAAATGGCCGAGGCCTTACGGAGCCAGGAGCTTCCCCCAGCCAGAAGGATTGCTGGCCAAAAGATGGAAACAGGCCATTCGGCCCAACTGGCCCATGCTTTCTGCTCCACCCGAGCCTCCTCCCACCCCTCTTCATCTCACCCTATCAGCATAACCCTCTATTCCTTTCTCCTCCTGATAGGTTTAGATGAAATAGGGTTGGAGGAGGCTCGTGTGGAGCATAAACACCGACATAGACCGGCTGGGCCGAATGGTCCATTGTTGTGCTGTAAATACTTTGTAATTCTATGTAAGATGGGACTTAATGGGAGGGATCACGCAGGTGCTGTAGGAGGAGCATGGGAAAGGGACCACTGAACACATTTGAGGAGGCTTATCATTGGAAGAGAGTGGGGATGCTGAAAATGCAGGCCACCGAAAGCTGACAATTAACACTCGCATTTATTATGCTTAAATCAAGCAGGTACAGTTTTGGTCTCCTTAGTTAAGGAAGGATATATTAGCATTGGACGCAGTTCAGAGAAGGTTCACTAGGTTGATTCCTGGGATGAAGGGGTTATCCTATGAGGAAAGGTTGAGCAGGTTGGGTCTATACTCATTGGAGTTTAGAAGAATGAGAGGTGATCTTATTGAAACATAAAAGATTCTGAGGGGGCTTGACAGGGTAGATGCTGAGAGGATGTTTCCCCTCATCAGGGAATCTAGAACGAGGGGGCATAGTCTCAGAATAAGGGGTCGCCCATTTAAGACGGAGGTGGGGAGGAATTTCTTCTCTCAGAGGGTTGTGAATCTTTGGAATTCTCTTCCCCAGAGAGCTGTGGAAGCTGAGTCATTGAATATATTCAAGGCGGAGAGAGACAGATTTTTGAACGATAAGGGAGTCAAGGGTTATGGGGAATGGACAGGAAAGTGGAGTTGAGGGCAAAATCGGATCAGCCATGATCTCATTGAATGGCAGAGCAGGCTCGAGAGGCCGAATGGCCTACTCCTGCTCCTATTTCTTATGTTCTTATTATGTTCATCGTAGCATAATTGAATTTTGCTGGCATGCTGACACTGTCCACGTGCAATGTCCTTGAGATTGGCTCGACACACTGACACTTTGCCCTCTTTTCTTTTACAGAAACAGCAGAGCAGAGTGAAAGCTCTCGGGCAGCCCGTTACTCTGTGGGGCGAGCAACATTTCAGCCACGCAGCAGTACAGCGATGCGCACCGCAGACGAGGGAGTGAAAGAGTTTGACAGGAAGTGCAGAGTGTGTCACAGAGGTTACGGGGTGGAGTTTCTGCTTCGGGCCCACTCGGGAAATTGCGGCCAAAATGCACTTGAAATTGAGCCGGTCAGGTTAGGCTTCAGGTTTCCGCTCAACCACAAACGTAAAATCTTCCGTGAACCAGCGCAATCGGGCAGCGTAATCATCGTTTTATTTCTTTCAATAAAAAGTATTCCCTGACGTATTTAAGAGCGGTAACCTGGTGCAGGTTTATTAAAGCAGCTGAAAATAGGTTTACCACCAAAAATAAGCATTTTTATTAAGTCCTGCACCCATGCATAACCTGATTTAAAATCACTGAAAAAGACTTTAACAAATGATATTGAACCATTTAATAGCTTCATTTCTGTACACTAGTCACTTATTTAGTAAATTAAATGCAAGGGGAAAGGGCAGGGAAGTGGGACTAATTGGATAGCTCTTTCAAAGAGCCGGCACAGGCTCTGTGCTGTACCATTCTATCATTCTATAAATATGTTTTGATATGGAAAGCCTTCTAAAAACATGCCTACTCGTGCCTAAGAAAATTAACGCAATTTGAGGAGCCTTCCCGAATCAGTGGATTCGGCGGAATCTCGCAAATCTGAACTGGGGGGGCGTGGCCAGTTCTGTGGGTGGGGCCTGATTCGGGCGAATTAAATTTTGAACCAACAGCAAAGATTGCGGAAAACACGCGCGTAAGATGGTTGTGGTGGTTGAAGGTCAATCATCACAGCCCCAGGACATCGCTGCAGTGTACTAGGCCCAACTATCCTCAGCTGCTTCATCAATGACCTTCCCTCCAACATAAAGTCAAAAGTGGGGATGTTCGCTGATGACTGCACAGTGTTCAGCGCCTTTCACAACTCCACAGATAATGAAGCAGTCCATGCCCGCATGTAACAAGACCTGGATGACATTCAGGCTTGGGCTGATAAGTGGCATTCGTGCCACAGAAGTGCCAGGCAATGACTATCTCCAACAAGCGAGAGTCTAACTACCTCCCCTTAACATTCAACGGTATTACCATCGCTGAATCCCCCACCATCAACATCCTGGGGGGTCACCATTGACCAGAAACTTAACTGAACCAGCCACATAAATACTGTGGCAACAAGAGCAGGGGCTAGGTATTCTGTGGCGAGTGTCTCACCTCCTGACTCCCCAAAGCCTTTCTACCATCTACAAGGCACAAGTAAGGAGTGTGATGGAATACTCTCCACTTGCCTGGATGAGTGCTGCTCCAACAACACTCAAGAAGCTCGACACCATCCAGGACAAAGCAACCCGCTTGATTGGCATCCCATCCACCACCTTAAACATTCACTCCCTCCACCACCAGCGTACCGTGGCTGCAGTGTGTACCATCTACAAGATGCATTGTAGCAACTCACCAAGGCTTCTTCGCAGCACCTCCCAAACCCGTGACCTCTTCCACCTGGAAGGACAAGGGCAGCAGGTACATGGGAACACCATCACCCCCAAGTCCCCCTCCAAGTCACACACCATCCTGACTTAGTATATCGCCGATCCTTCATCATTGCTGGGTCAAAATCCTGGAACTCCCTCCCTAACATCACTGTGGGAGCACCTTCACCACATGGACTGCAGCGGTTCAAGAAGGTGGCTCACCACCACCTTCTCAAGGGTAATTAGGGATGGGCAATAAATGCTGGCCTTGCCAGTGATGCTCACATCCCATAAATGAATAAAAGAAAAGTGGTTTCGGGCATTGCTCACGTTTAAAATTCTACCAATCTTTTTGTGTTGGTTCGGCCAGATTGCACTGATTTAGCTAACGGAGACAAGCGTGAACACAAGTCCTATTTGTCCTGGACACTGGGGAAGCCAAGAAATTGTTAGAATTGTGTTTCACTGGCTTTGCTTGCTTTGCCCATTACTTCCTACATTACAACAGTGACTACATTTCAAAAGTACTTCATTGGCTGTAAAGCGCTTTGGGATGTCCTGAGATCGTGAAAAGTGTTGTGTATGTAACCGTTCTACCTTTAAGAGAACTATTGTATGTAACCGTCCACCTTTAAGAGAACTATTGTATGTAACCGTCCACCTTTAAGAGAACTATTTTAGGTGTTGCACTGCTTTATTTTGGCTGCTGTATACCGTAATACCGGTGGTGACCACACCGGTATATAAGTGCTGTGTAATGAGTGGTTGGGCAGATTCGCCCTGACCTTCGAATAGTAAAGTCCTGTTAAAGTTTACTCTTGTAGTCTGTGTATTAATTCGCTATACAACACACAGACTTTACAGTGGCGACGAGTTCGATCTTACCCTGCGGCAGCGATACATCCGAAGCAGTTAACAAGCGTCGAGAAGAGGCATCCGCCCTCGGCATTCTGCTGAGAGAAGACTCGAGTCTGCAGAGCAAGGAAGAGGGAAGAATTCTGACACGAGGCCTTCCATCAGCAACAGGCAGTGATCGTCCCTTCTGTCACGGTAGTGAGTGAGCCGATCAGCCACGAGAAGCAAGTCGGCCACGTTGACTGTGAGTAGGGGGAAAAATAAAAAAGAAACGGAGGATAAGGGCGGTGAACTTGACCACGGCCAGGGGAAAGGAGCCGGACAGAAGTCGGGGCCAGAGGCGCTGAGACTGGGGCAGCGTAGGGCACGGCAGCCGCGGTGCAGGGAACGCAGCCGGTGTGAGAGACCGGACTACAAGCGGGAACGCAGCGGGTAAAAGGCCGGGCACCTACCGAGGCCGCGAGGCGCTGTGACCGGGATCATAAGGCGTGGAGGCAATAAATAAATAAATAAACCGCGAGGGACTCGGCCGCAGCCGGGGGAGGAAAGGATCGGACTGCGGGAGGTCTGGGAGAGCCGAGCGAGCGGGAGAGACGGAGCCCGAGAGAGAGAGCGAGCGAGACCGTGCCGGCGAGCGGGAGAGACAGAGCCCGAGCGAGGGGGGAGCGGGGCCGAGCGAGGTTCCGGCCAGCGGCTTACAGCGGCTGCCGTGAAGGACCGGGAGCTAGAGCTGTCCGACGCCAACTGGTTGTCCCCAGCGCCGGTTGCCCCTGCCGAAAAAAGGGAACGCGATCGGCTGTTCTCGCGCGCGCTTCAGAATAAACTGAAGCCGGCGCGCAGGCTGCAAACCCCGTAAACCAGCGGTCGTCGCCCGAGGGCAAAGCTTACCCCTCCCACCAGAGGAAGAAACGCGGGAAGCCGCCAGTTAGGCGGGGAAGAAGACAAGCGCAAAACCGCCATCTTGAAAGTGGGCGGGGAAGAAGATCAGCGCGGGAAACCGCCATTTTAGAAAAAAAAAGTTAAAGGAAAACTTCGTTGTTGTTTCTTAGAAAGATTGTGAAGATGCCTAAGCGTGGTAACATCAACGATTTTGATTCCGAGGTAGAAGATTGGGCCACGTATGTAGAACGCATCGAGATATATTGTGAGACCAATAAAATTGAAGATGATGATAAAGCTATAACCTTACTAAACTCAATGGGGGCGAAGACATACGGGCTATTGAAGCATCTTCTATCACCGGCTAAACCGGCGGATCAGACGTTCGCTAATATTGTTGCTGTCCTGAAGGATCATTTGAACCCCACACCACTGATGTTGGCGGAATGATTCAAATTTTATGCGAGAACGCAACGGAAAGAGGAAAGCAACGCGGAATATTTGGTTGAACTACGTAGACTAGCGAAATACTGTCAGTTTGGGGAAAATCTGACAGAGGCATTGAGAGACAAGTTCGTGTGCGGGTTGTCGAAGGAAGGAACACAAAAGCGACTGCTTGAAGAGAACGATCTTACACTTGATAAGGCTGTCCTTATTGCAGCATCGCACGAAGCCGCAGCGAGAGGCACGGCGGAAATGCAGCTGAAGGCAGCGGTACTCAGCGTGGATCAAATAACTTCGGGTACAACGAAATGTTATCGTTGTGGGAAGACAACACACGACCAGAACCAATGCTGGTTTAAAAACCAGGAATGTAGAAAATGTGGCAAGATTGGTCACATAGCTAAAGTATGCCGGTCAGGAAAGAAGACCAGCAACAAAAAAAAGTCACCGCAGAAAAAGCACAGCAAGGTACACAAGGTGACTGAGAAGAGTTCAGATGAACAGAATTCGGATTCAGACTCCAACAGCCAAGAACTGGATAGTCTGAGAATTCACAATGCGAGTAAGGAAGTTGACCTACAAATTATCTGGGTCACACTCAAAATAGCCGGAGTCCAAGTGAAAATGGAATTGGACACAGGATCAGCCCTAACAGTCATAAATCGAAAGGACTACAAGAGGCTATTCTCACATATTCCCTTGAGAGATACCAAGATTGTATTGCAGACATACACGGGGCGAAGAGTATACCCCATCGGAAAGATAAAAGTTAAGGTGAGAGACAAGGGCAAAGAACACCAAGGAATGGACTTATATGCACTGCCTGAGGGGGGTCCACCACTTCTGGGACGGGAGTGGATCAGGAAAATAAATATGGACTGGCACTTCCTAAAAACCATAAAGAGTGAGAACTCGGTGAAGATAATCAGCCCAGACTCTGGAACTGATGATGGTAAGACCAACCCATGTGCAAAAGACAAGGCTAAAATGGACTTGCAGACTAATGTTGGAAAAACGAAGGAGTGCATAAATGCTTATGCTTTAGAGGAGAACAAAGTTTCAGAACAGAATTCCACTGAGCAACAACAACATAGTTTGACAGAGAATTCTGAGTCTGTCCAGCCTACAGACATGCACACTTCTGAGGGACACCGGGCTCGAACTCAACTCTAATTCAAACTACAACAACAATTAGAACAAATGATTCGCCGTCTTGAGCAAGAGATGAATGCAACGAAAAAGTTCTTTGATACAGAGTGGGAGAATCTGGAAAGACAACAGAAGCAGCTGATGGAGAAAATGGAGCAGGAGCACACAAACCGTCTGCGCGAGGAGGCCAAACGAATCAAAGCTGATTCGGGTTCTGAAGGGGCGTGCCCTAATCTGGGGGAGCAAGATGTTCAGCAACTGAAGGCGCTTGTTAGCAGGTTGCAGGCAGAAAAGGCTGATTTGGTTGCCATGAATTCCGAGCTCCTACTGAAGTTGGGTGCAGCACCACCGAACGATTCATTTGTTGAAATTCGAATGGTGGAGGCTGCAGATGATGGAGAATTAGAAGCAGCAAAGGGACCCCAGTGCAAGGTTACCAACAGCCCTGTAGCCTATCCGTCAAAAACACAGGATGACGATACTGGGAAACGTCTGATGTCAGAAGGGTTAACGGTCAGTCAACTCCTTCATATGCTGAGGGACAAGACTCTGAAATGGGAAAAACTTGAACACGAGCTTCAATCTTCAAAGGAAAGGGTTTCGGAGCTCTCAAAAGTTATTGAAATAGCTGAGGTGACAACACAGACTGAGAAGACTGCAGCAGAGCAGCCCATGGATGCCAAAAGTACGCTGACTCACGTCAATGTAGAACAACAGAAGGCTGAAACAGCTGCTCCAGTAGAGGGATTGAATAGTCCGATCAATCAATCTCCGAATGAAGTTGAAGTATTGAAATCACAAATGAGGTCATGAGTAAAAGACTTGCAGAAAGCCCAGAAAAAGCTGGATGAAGCTGAACACATGAAGAAGTCTCTTCAGGAAAAATGTCTGGATTTGGAACAAAAGCTGGCTAACGTCCAGCTGGGTATGGAGGAAATAGAAGACCCTCTCGCTGGCCTAGCTCAGGACGACACCGAATATTACCATGACCTGTTGGACGACACCGAATATTACGATGACCTGTTCTGCCCAGCTTGTGATGAAAACTCCCAAAGTGCAGAAACCATGAAGAATCACAAAAAGTCTAAGGAACACCGGGAGATGGTGGCGCTACTACGGAAAAAGGAGGAAGAGAAGGAGGAAATGTGCATGCAGCTGGCAGCTGACAGTGGAGCCCAGAGAGTCTCCAAGAAGCAGAAAAGGAAAAGTCGAAGCAGAAGATGACCATCTGAACCATTATCACCTGCCAGATCACACACGTGGTCCCTCCGAACGGAGCCAAATCAGTTCGGAAGTAGAAAAACTTTCCAAGGTACTCAAGCTTTTAGAAGTCAGCAATGCTGGTTCAGAAGTGATGGAAGTTCAAGCTGTTAAGTCCATTGAAGGACTATTGGATGAGTCACTCCAGCAACGTGAACCGACTACACCACAGGGAACTGTTACAACACCGAGGCGTTGTCCGGACCGAGTCAGGAAGCACAGGAGACGCCTCCACAGAGACTGAATCTGTGAACTGTTTCCGCAGAGACTGAATCTGTGAACTGTTTTCCCGCAGAGACTGAATCTGTGAACTGTTTTCTGCAGAGACTACATCTGTGAACTGTTTTACATGAAGTTGGATATATGTTATGTTTAATGGGGAATAAGTATGTTGTAAGCTAAAAAGGGAGGATTGTTGTGTATGTAACCATTCTACCTTTAAGAGAACTATTGTATGTAACCGTCCACCTTTAAGAGAACTATTTTAGGTGTTGCACTACTTTATTTTGGCTGCTGTATACCGTAATACCGGTGGTGACCACACCGGTATATAAGTGCTGTGTAATGAGTGATTGGGCAGATTCGCCCTGACTTTCGAATGGTAAAGTCCTGTTAAAGTTTACTCTTGTAGTCTGTGTATTAATTCGCTATACAACACACAGACTTTACAAAAAGCACCAGAGAAAAGCAATTTCTTTATTTCTGTCTATAACCATTGTGCTTACTACTAGTGGGAGAACTTGTGCATCACGTGACTTGAAAAGAAAGGCTTGCATTTCTATAGCGCCTTTCATGACCACTGGACGTCAAAGAGGTAGGTTTTAAGGAGTGGCTTAAAGGAGGCGAGCGAGGTAAAGAGGCGGAGAGGGAGGGACTTCCAGAGCTTAGGGCCTCGGCGACTGAAGGCACGGACGCCAATGGTGGGGCCAAGGAAGTGGGGGATGCACAAGATGCCCGAATTGGAGGAGCGCAGAGATCCCGGAGGGTTGTAGGGCTGGAGGAGGTTACAGAGACAGGGAGGGGGAGAGGCCATGGAGGGATTTGAAAACAAGCATGAGAATTTTAAAATTGAGGCGATCTAGCTGGACAACAAACATATCACGGATTTTAAGTCCTGTGGGAAATCACACAAGAGGAAAATTACTCAGCATGTGGCCATTTCCTGAACTATGATTTGGACAGGTTGGGTGATGGGCAGAAGCATGGCAGATGCAGTATAATGTGGATAAATGCGAGGTTATCCACTTTGGTAGCAAAAACAGGAAGGCAGATTATTATCTGAACGGCAATAGATTGGGAGAAGGGGAAGTGCAACGAGACCTGGGTGTCCTTGTGCACCAATCGCTGAAGGTAAGCATGCAGGTGCAGCAGGCAGTTAAGAAGGCAAATGGTATGTTGGTCTTCGTAGCGAGAGGGTTCGAGTACAGGAACAAGGATGTCTTGCAGACCACACCTTGAGTATCGTGTGCAGTTTTGGTCACCTTATCTGAGGAAGGATGTTCTTGCCATGGAGCGAGTGCAGCGCAGATTCACCAGACTGATACCTGGGATGGCAGGAATGACGTATGAGGAGAGATTGGGTCGATTGTGTAGTGTATGTACCTTTAAGAGAGAACTACTTTTACAGCTCCTGTACTGTAGTACCGGCAGTGACCACACCTGTATATAAGCCTTGAGCCTGCCTCTGTACTCCCAGTCTTGAGACTACTCTACTCTAGTAAACACCTGTTGATTGTTAAGTTACAGCCTCCGTGTAGTTCTTGGGTAAGCATCCTATTTAAAGAGTCACGGATCTAACAGTGGCGACGAGGTTGATTTGAATCTGCCTGCAACTCTGCATTTCCCGTCGAGGAGTCGCTCCGGGAGGACGGTGGAAGAAAGTTGAGGCCAGAAGCATGGGCGTCGACCACAAGCAACCACCCAGTCATCCGGCAGCAAGTCAACATTGCAGGAGTGGCTGTTGAGAGCTGGGCTTGGTTCCCCAGCCACGACGATCCAGCAACAGACTGGCAACAGGTGCAGTGCACACCCTTCCCGGACAGTGGTGGCGGGAGCTGACCGATGGCGTAGAAAAGCCGAGCAGCGTCGACGGGGTAAGAGAGAGGGTGAAGTGCACAAGGTGCGGCCGGGGGTTAAAAAACCGAGCAGCGTTGAGGAAAAACGAGCAGAGAGAGAGAGAGAGGGTATAGCAGCAGCTGGGTTCAGTACCGAGCGACGGCAACGGGAAAGGCGCACAGGAGAATGCGCAGAGCACAGCCAGGGCTCAAGGGCTGAACCGCGACCACGGGGAGAAGAAAGGAGAGCGCGGGAGATGCCATTGAGCCGCGGAGAAGAAGGGAGAGCACGGTAGACGCCATTTTTAGAAGCCGCAGTGGAGAAGAAGGGCGAGCGTGGGAAGGAAGGAAAGCGCGGGAGACGCCATTTTGTTCCAGCGGAGAAGAAGGGAGGGCGCGGGAGACGCCATTTAGACAGTTAAGATACACCCAGGGATGGCGAAGAGTGGCAGTATCACGGCGTTCGACAATGACGTCGAAGATTGGGCGACATATGTGGAACGCATTGGGGTGTACTGCAGGGTGAATGAAGTGCCAGATGCTAGGAAAGCACTGGTTTTGTTAAATTCCATGGGTGCAAAAACTTATGGCTTACTGCGAAACCTGATAACCCCAGAGAAGCCCGTGGAGAAGAAATTCGAAAGCATAGTAGAAATACTACAGGACCACTTAAGCCCCACGCCGCTGCTGATAGCAGAAAGATTTAAGTTCCACAAAAGGAACCAGCATAAAGACGAAAGTAATGCTGAGTACTTAACGGAACTGCGCAAGTTATCGAAACACTGCCAGTTTGGAGCGGGACTATCAGATACGTTAAGGGACAAGTTTGTGTGTGGGCTTCAAAGTGAAGGAACCCAGAAACGGCTTCTATCAGAAAAGGATCTTACGCTGGACAAGGCTTTCAGCATGGCAGTATCACACGAAGCAGCCGCACGGGGCACTGCAGAGATACAACGGAGACTGCAAGAATACGGCACCAATGAAATGTTATATGGAGCAGGGAAGTGTTATCGCTGTGGCAGAACAACACATGATCAGAAGGATTGTTGGTTCAAGGACCAAGTGTGCAGACAGTGTGGAAAAACAGGACACACAGCAAGAGTCTGCAGGTCAGGGAAGACAACCAACAGCAAGAAATCTCCACAGGAGAAGTACAAAAAGGTACATAAGGTGATGAACAGTGGTTCAGACGAACAGGGAAGTGATACAGACTCCGGAAGCAAGGAGCTGGGTTGTCTGAAACTACATAAGGTAACCAAAATGGAGGATCACCAGACTATCTGGGTCACACTCAAGATAGATGGAGTCCAAGTGAAAATGGAATTGGACACAGGATCAGCCCTAACAGTCATAAAGCAAAGGGACTACAAGCGGCTATTTCCACATATACCCTTGGAAGCTACAGAGATTGTCTTGAAGACGTACACGGGGCAAAAAGTCTACCCCAAAGGAAAAATAAGGGTGAAAGTGATATACAAAGGCCAGGAAATACCTAAAATGGACCTATATGTATTGCCAGATGGAGGACCACCACTACTAGGACGTGAATGGATCCGGAAGATACAACTAGATTGGCATTCCATACAGGCACTGAAGGTTGAGGCCAAAAAGGATGATGACGCCACATCTGGACGATTGTCAAAAATGCTAACTGACGCAGAAGAGGTGTTCCAGCAACGATTAAAATAGAGGAAAATGCAAGTCCAAAGTTTTTTAAGGCCAGACCGGTGCCTTATGCGATCCGACCAGCCGTTGAAGCAGAGCTGGAAGGGTTGGAACGTTCAGGAGTACTGTCCAAAGTAGACTGGAGCGAGTGGGCTACACCCATCGGCCCTGTAATGAAGAGATCATTGAGTAATACACCTGGGGAACCAAAGAAGGTCCGCATCTGTGGGGATTTCAAGGTGACAGTGAACCCATTCCTTCACACGGTACAATATCCACTTCCACGGATTGAGGATATTTTCGCCTCGCTATCTGGGGGTAAACGCTTCACCAAAATTGATCTGGCCCAGGTGTATTTGCAAATGGAGGTAGAAGAAGCCTCGAAACAATACCTCACGATCAACACTCATAAAGGTCTCTATCAATACAACCGACTGGTGTTCGGGGTAGCATCGGCTCCGGCTATTTGGCAAAGGGCAATGGATCAAGTCCTGCAAGGAATTCCAGGGACCCAGTGTTATTTGGACGACATCCTGGTCACGGGCGAAAATGACAGTGAGCACCTCGCCAACCTGGAGAAGGTGCTCGCTAGATTAAAGCAATATGGGCTACGAGCTAATCGCCACAAGTGTGAGTTTTTCCAGAAGCAGATCTCGTATTGCGGCCACATTATTGATGAAGAGGGGTTACATAAGTCCCCTGAAAAGATTGAGGCAGTAGTCAAGGCTCCAGCACCGGAAAATGTGTCACAACTGAGGTTGTTCCTCGGGTTGGTGAACTACTACCATAAGTTCTTACCAAATTTGTCTACAGTAGTACACCCACTGAATATCTAATTGCAAACGGGGGTACTATGGAAGTGGAATGACGAATGTAAACGAGCTTTCCAGAAGTGCAAAGATTTGATCACATCAAAAGAGGTGTCGGCCCATTTCAACCCAGCACTACCAATCCGGTTGGCATGTGATGCATCACCCTATGGTATTGGAGCGGTGTTGTCGCACAAATTCCCGGACGGGTTGGAGAGGCCAGTAGCCTTTGCGTCTCGGTCACTAACCTCAGCTGAGCGCAACTATGCCCAGATCGACAGGGAGGCCCTCAGCCTAGTATGGGGAGTAAAAAAATTCAACCACTATCTGCATGGACAGAAGTTCACCTTGCTGACTGACCACCAACCACTTGTCTCCATCTTTAATCCAAAGAAGGGCGTTCCGGTGATGACTGCACAACGATTACGAAGATGGTCCCTTTTTCTAGGGGCGAACCAATATGAAATGTAGGCACGAAACAGCACGGAAATGCTGATGGGCTATCATGCTTGCCACTGCCTACTGTGGAGGAAGCACCAGCAGTGGACCCTATCGAGATATTTTATTCGTCAATAATTGAATGATTGCCAGTAACTAACGCGGATATAGAGAAGGAGACCCGCAATGATCCAACACTGTCTCGGGTATATGATTTGACGGTGAGGGGATGGCCAACACATGGCGACTCACTGTTGCCAGCATTATCATCCAGAAGAGAACAGCTGTCAGTATGCCAGGGGACAGTGATGTGTGGATCCCGAGTGGTAATTCCACCCAAGTTAAGGGAGAGAGTGCTAAATGAGCTTCACGAAGGTCATCTGGGAGGGGTGAAAATGAAAAGCCTTGCTAGGGCTTATGTGTGGTGGCCGGGGATTGATCAACAAATCGAGGACCTAACTAAGAGCTGCTCAGGATGCCAGAAGGTCCAAAATGCACCACCACATGCCCCTCTACACCCTTGGGAGTGGTCCTCCTCTCCATGGCAACGGGTGCATATTGATTTTGCTGGTCCATTCATGGACTCAATGTTTTTAATAGCTGTGGATGCGCACTCGAAATGGCCTGAGGTGATCCAAATGTCCTCCACCACCACGGAGAAAACTATTGCAGTCCTACGGACCATCTTTGCCAGGAATGGCTTGCCAGAGCAGATTTGCTCTGATAACGGACCACAGTTTGTGTCCGAAGAGTTTCGAAGATTTATGAAAAGGAATGGGGTAAGGAATTACACCTCCACTCCGTATCATCCAGCCACCAATGGATTGGCTGAGAGGTTTGTACAAACCTTTAAAAAAGCAGTAAGGGCCATGTGCGATGACGACATTCCACTGCAGCATAAGGTGCACAATTTCCTGTTAGCCTACAGAAATGCGACACATACAATCACCAACCAGACCCCGGCCATGATGTTCTTTAACCGAAGGTTGAGATCTCGCCTGGATTTGCTCAGACCAAATGTGAGAAGAAGTATCGAGGATAAACAATTCCAGCACATCAATGAGAAGCCGACAAGGAGCTTCAATGTAGGACAACCAGTCTTGGCCCGTGATTACCGAACAGAGAAATGGCAACCCGGAACGATATGCACATGGCAGGGGCCATTAATGTACACAGTGAATGTTGGGGAGAACATTGTGAGATGCCACATCGACCAGATCTTAGCGTCACAGGAACGACTCAACCCCATGTCTCGCGTACCTGGGAATGAACCCGACACACCGGCAGCATCTGCCTCAGAAACAGTAGCAGTGGGAACCGATGGAAAGGGGCCAGAATCGCCTCCGCACCAAGAGCAAGAACCTCAGGAAAGGCGCTATCCAGAAAGGATCAGGAAGCCGCCCCAAAGACTGAATTTATAAATGGACCATTTCTGTTTAATGTGCATGTTAAAGTGTTAATTGTTATTTGAATGTTATGGGTACTGTTAATCTAAAAGGGGAGGAATTGTAGTGTATGTACCTTTAAGAGAGAACTACTTTTACAGCTCCTGTATACTGTAGTATCGGCAGTGACCACACCTGTATATAAGCCTTGAGCCTGCCTCTGTACTCCCAGTCTTGAGACTACTGTACTCCAGTAAACAC
This sequence comes from Somniosus microcephalus, assembly GCF_052327205.1. Taxonomy (NCBI): domain Eukaryota; kingdom Metazoa; phylum Chordata; class Chondrichthyes; order Squaliformes; family Somniosidae; genus Somniosus; species Somniosus microcephalus. The sequence goes on from NC_140988.1 coordinate 365,443,199, forward strand.
CTGTTGATTGTTAAGTTACAGCCTCCGTGTAGTTCTTGGGGAAACATCCTATTTAAAGAATCACGGATCTAACAGATTGGGCTTGTACTCACTGGAGTTTAGAAGAATGAGAGGGGGTCTCATTGAAACTTATAAAATTCTAACAGGACTGGACAGACTGGATGCAGGAAGGATGTTCCCGATGGCAGGGGAGTCCAGAGCCAGGGGTCACAGCCTAAGGATAAGGGGTAAGCCATTTAGGACAGAGATGAGGAGGAATTTCTTCACCCAGAGAGTGGTGAACCTGTGGAATTCTCTACCACAGAAGGCAGTGGAGGCCAATTCATTAAATATATTCAAGAAGGAGTTGGATATATTTCTTGAGGCTAAAGGGATCAAGGGATATGGGGAGAAGGCAGGGACAGGGTACTGAATTTGGATGATCAGCCATGATCTCATTAAATGGTGGAACAGGCTCGAGGGGCCAAATGGCCTACTCCTGCTCCTATCTTCTATGTTTCTATGTTTCTATGCCAAGCCAAAGCGAAAGCATCCTCACCTGATACGCAAAGAATAAAAACGAAAGTTCAGCAAGTGTAAGAGCAGTCTGAAAGTAACAGTGGGAATGAATTTTTTATGGTTGTGAGTCAGACAGGAGAGGAATTTGAATGGACCGTCGATCTCAATATGTACAACGGAACTCAACGGACATAAGAGCTCAAAGCAATGTGCCCCAATCAGTTCACAAGAAGCTAAGTGCCAAATTGCTTTCCTGGACCATTTATGCCTCAAAGCCATATTTTAAATGGCTGACCCTGACCTGGAGTTTCCTCTACATTTTCTCCCAGATACACCCTGTTGTGTCCGTGTATAATAAGACACAGACTGCAGGAGAATGGCACAACAGGTGTTTACTCAACGTGGCTCACACGGGAACTGATCTGTACAGATTACTACTCAGTGCTATATACAGGTGTGGTCACTGCCGGTACTGCAGTATACATGAGCTGTAAAAGATAGTTCCCCCCTTAAAGGTATATACATTACAATTCCTCCCCTTTTAGATTAACAGTACCATAACACTCATTTAACAATTAAATATCAACTAATTACAATTAACACTTTTAACATGCAACATTAGCTGAAAATAGTCTATTTATATATTCAGTCTTTGGGGAGGCTTCCTGATCCTTTCTGGATAGCGCCTTTCCCGAGTGTCTTGCTCTTGGTGCGGAGGCGATTCTGGCCCCCTGTCGTCGGTTGGCTCATCAGCTTCCGATGCTACTGTTTCTGGGGTAGATGCGACCTGTACGTCGGGTTCATCACCAGGTACGTATGGGCGAAGCATGGGGTTGACTTGTTCCTGTGACTCTAGGATCTGGTCAGCATGGCATCTCACGATACTCTCCCCAACGTCCACTGTGTACATTAGTGGGCCCTGCCGTTTGCATATCGTTCCTGGCTGCCATTTTTCTGTTCGGTAGTCGCGGGCCAAGACTGGTTGCCCTACATTGAAGCTCCTTGTTGGCTTCTCATGGATGTGCTGGAATTGCTTACTCTCAACATCTCTTCGTACGTTTGGTCTGAGCAAATCCAGGCGAGATCTTAACCTTCGGTTAAAGAACATCATGGCTGGGGCCTGGTTGGTGACTGCATGTGTCGCATTCCGGTAGGCGAACAGGAAATTGTCCACCTTGTGCTGCAGCGGAATGTTGTCATTGTACATAGCCTTTATTGCCTTCTTAAAGGTTTGTACGAACCTCTCAGCCAATCCATTTGTGGCTGGATGATACGGGGCGGATATGTAATGCCTTACCCCATTCTTTTTCAAGAACCTCCGGAACTCTTCGGACACAAACTGTGGTCCGTTGTCGGAGCAAATCTGTTCTGGCAAGCCATTCCTGGCAAAAATGGTCCGTAGGACTGCAATAGTTTTCTCCGTGGTGGTGGAGGACATTTTGATGACCTCAGGCCATTTCGAGTGCGCATCCACGGCTATTAAAAACATTGAGTCCATGAATGGACCAGCAAAATCAATATGCACCCATTGCCATGGAGATGAGGGCCACTCCCATGGGTGTAGAGGGGCCTGTGGTGGTGCATTTTGGACTTTCTGGCATCCTGAGCAGCTCTTGGCCAGGTCCTCGATTTGTTTATCGATTCCCGGCCACCACACATAAGCCCTGGCTAGGCTTTTCATTTTTACCCCTCCCAGATGACCCTCATGAAGCTCATTGAGCACTCTATCCCTTAACTTGGGTGGAATTACCACTCGGGATCCACACATCAAGGTCCCCCGGCACACTGACAGCTGTTCTCTCCTTGTTGAGAATGCTGGCAACAGTGAGTCGCCATGTGCTGGCCATCCCTTCACCGTCAAATCATATACCCGAGACAGTGTCGGGTCATTTCGGGTTTCCTTTTCGATACAAGCGTTAGTTACCGGTAGGTATTCAACTATAGTCGAATGGAATATTTCGACAGGATCCACTGCTGGTGCTTCCTCTGCAGTAGGCAGTGGCAGGCGTGATAGCCCATCAGCATTTCCATGCTGTTTCATGCCCTTATATTCAATCTCATAGTGGTGCGCCCCTAGAAATAGTGACCATCTTTGTAGTCATTGCGCAGTCATCACCGGAATGCCCTTCTTCGGATTAAAAATGGAGACAAGAGGCTGGTGATCAGTCAGCAAGGTGAATTTCTGCCCATGCAGATAGTGCTTGAACTTTTTCACTCCCCACACTAGGCTGAGGGCCTCCCTGTCAATCTGGGTGTAGTTACGCTCGGCTGAGGTTAGTGATCGTGACGCAAAGGCTATTGGCCTTTCTGAGCCGTCCGAGAATTTGTGCGACAGCACCGCTCCAATGTCGTAGGGTGACGCATCACATGCCAACCGAATTGGTAATGCCGGGTTGTAATGGGCCAATACCTCTTTCGATGTGATTAGTGTTTTGCTCTTCTAGAAAGCTCGTCTACATTTGTCACTCCACTTCCATGGCACCCCAGTTTGCAGTAGGGTGTTCAGTGGGTGTAGTATTGTAGACAAATTTGGCAAGAACTTATGGTAGTAGTTTACCAGCCCGAGGAACGACCTCGGTTGTGACACATTTTCCGGTGCTGGAGCCTTGACTACTGCCTCAATCTTCTCTGGGGACTTATGTAACCCCTCTTTATCGATAACGTGGCCACAATACGAGATCTGTTTTCTAAAAAACTCGCATTTGGGGCGGTTAGCTCGGAGCCCATATTCCTGCAATCTAGTGAGCACCTGCTCCAGGTTGGCAAGGTGATCACTGTCATTTTCGCCTGTGACCAGCATGTCGTCCAAATAACACTGGGTCCCTGGGATCCCTTGCAGGACTTGTTCCATTGACCTCTGCCAAATAGCCGGAGCTGATGCTACCCCGAATACCAGCCGGTTGTATTGGTAGAGACCTTTATGGGTGTTGATTGTGAGGTATTTTTTTGATGCTTCTTCTACCTCCATTTGCAGATACGCCTGGGCCAGATCAATCTTAGTGAAGCGTTTCCCTCCAGATAGCGAGGCGAAAATATCTTCAATCCACGGAAGTGGATATTGTACGGTAGCCCACTCGCTCCAGTCTACCTTGGACAGTACACCTGAACGTTCCAGACTCTCCAGCTCTGCTTCGACGACTGGGCGGATCGCATAAGGTACCGGTCTGGCCTTAAAAAATGTTGGGCTTGCGTTTTCTTCAATTTTAATCGTCGCTGTCATGCCTTTTAGTGTTCCGAGTCCTTGCTGGAACACTTCTTTCGCGTCAGTTAGGATCTTTGACAGTCGCCCAGGTGTGTCGTCGTCATCCTTTTTGTCAGCCACAGTCAGTGCCTGTATGGAATGCCAATCCAGTTGTATTTTCCGGATCCATTCACGTCCCAGTAATGGTGGCCCTCCATCTTGCAATACATACAAGTCTAGTTTTGGAGTTTCCTTACCGTTATATATAACGGTCACCCTTATTTTTCCTTTGGGGTAGACTTTTTGCCCCGTGTACGTCTTCAAAATAATTTTTGTGTCTCTCAAGGGTATGTGTGGGAATAGCCGCTCGTAGTCCCGTCGGTTTATGACTGGGCTGATCCTGTGTCCAATTCCATCTTTACCTGGACTCCTGCTATTTTGAGAGTGACCCAAATGGTTCGGTGATCCTCCGTTGTGATCACATTATGTAGTTTCAGACAACTCAGTTCCCTGCTTTCGGAGTCGTTATCACTCTTTTGTTCATCTGCACTATTTTCCGTCATCTGTACCTTCTTGTAGTTTTCTTTGGTAGGTTTCTTATTGCTGGTTTTCTTTCCCGACCTGCAGACTCGTGCTATGTGTCCTACTTTTCCACACTGTCTGCACACTTTGTCTTTGAACCAGCAATCATTCTGGTCGTGTGTTGTTCTGCTGCAGCGGTAGCACTTCTCTGTTCTATATGACATTTCGTTTGTGCCATATTCTTGCGGTCTCTGTTGTATCTCTGCAGCGCCCCGTGCTGCTGCTTCATATGATACCGCAATGCTGAAAGCCTTTTCCAGATAAAAGCCGTTTCTGGGTTCCTTCACTTTGAAGCCCACACACAAACTGGTCCCTTAAGGTATCTGCCAGTCCCGCTCCAAACTGGCAGTGTTTCGATAGTTTGCGCAGTTCAGTTAAATAATCAGCATTGCTTTCATCCTTATGCTGGTTCCGTTTGTGAAACTTGAATCTTTCTGCTATCAGCAGCGGTGTGGGGTTTAAATGTTCCTGTAGTATCGTTACTATGTCTTCAAAACTCTTTTCCATTGGCTTCGTTGGGGTTACGAGATTTCGTAATAAACCATACGTCTTTGCACCCATTAAATTTAACAATACCGACGCTTTCTTGTCATCTGACACCTCATTTGCCTTGCAGTATACCTCTATTCGTTCGACATATGTAGTCCAATCTTTGACTTCATTGTCAAATGCGGTGATACTGCCACTCTTTGGCATTTTGGGTGTGGTTTAAAATGGCGTCCCCCAATGGCTTAAAATGGCATCTCCCGCGCTTTCCTTCCTCCCCCGCTGCTGCCAACACCACTCCCGGCGGTTCTCGTGGCAATGGCGGCGCCCTGTAGGTTTCGCGCGCTTCTCCTGCACTGCTGCCAATGCTGCTCTCGGCGGTCCTCGTGGCAATGGCGGTGCCTCGCGGATTTCTGCGCGTCTCTCTCTCCCTCTCTTCGACGCTGCTCGGCCCCTGAACACCGGCTGCGCCCTGTGCGCTCTGCCCTCTCTCTCTCTCCCCCGTCGACGCTGCTCGGCCCTTTGCTGTGCCGCTCGGTCGGGCTCTAACCCGCCGCTGTCCGGGAAGGGTCTGCGCACTACCTGTTGCCAGCCCGTTTCGCTGGACCACCTCGACTGGAAAGCCAAGCCTGGCTCTCGACAGCCTCCCCCGCAATTCTCGAGTCTCTGCTGGATGACTGGGCGGTTGCCCGTGGTCGATGCCCGAGTCTCTGGCCTTGACCTCCAATCCACTGATCTCCAGGAACGAATCCCCGGGAGGTGATGCAGAGTTGCAGGTAGGTTCGAACTTGCCTTGTCGCCAATGTTGTGTCCGTGTATAATAAGACACAGACTGCAGGAGAACGGTACAACAGGTGTTTACTCAATGTGGCTCACACGGGAACTGATCTGTACAGATTACTACTCAGTGCTATATACAGGTGTGGTCACTGCCGGTACTGCAGTATACATGAGCTGTAAAAGATAGTTCCCCCCTTAAAGGTATATACATTACACACCCGTCATCTGGGTGCGAGTCAATTATGTGGCTTAAAGGATCTTGGAATTTTGGGTGTGAGTGAGTTACGCACGCAACTACGATACGCCCAGGTCTCCTTGATCTTTAATGTCCGTCCATCAAACCGTTAGTCCAAACGAATCTCCGCCCATGAGACTGGCCGTGTCCCTAGCTCTCAATTTCAAGTGTCCTCCAATTATACTTGTGCAGGGGGAGGGGGTGATGGGTCGCTTAATATTGCGACCAGAATTTCAGGCAGCAGAAAGTCTTTTAATTGCAATATGAGCGTTTTTTTAAAAACATTATTTTTTTTTATTCATTGGTTGTGGGCGTCGCTGGCAAAGCCAGCATTTATTGCCCATCCCTAATTGCCCTTTTAGAAGGTGATGGTGAGCTGCCTTCTTGAACCGCTGCAGTCTGTGAGGTGATAAGCGGTTTGTTACAACTGAACGGCTTGCTAGCCCACTTCAGAGGGCAGTTAAGAGTCAACCACATTGCTGTGGGTCTGGAGTCACATATAGGCCAGACCAGGTAAGGGCAGCAGATTTCCTTCCCTAAAGGGACATTACTGAACAATCATTCTCACCATTACTGATACCAGCTTTTCACTCCAGATTTATTTAATTAATTGTATTTAAATCAATAGCAATTAATAAGCAGAACCTCAAGGGTAATAATCCCTGGCTTACTACCTGAGCCATGCACAAATTGGCAGAAGGTCAAGCAGACCAGAGCGTTAAATGCACGGCTCAAAGAGTGGTGTGGGAAGAAGGGGTTTCAAAACAAGTTTGATGTAAAAATATGAATGTTAGGAATGTACAGCAGCTACAGAACCTTCTGAAATGATGACCCAAAAATTCCGTTCGCAGCCCTCCCGCGGGCGGAGTGCTGCGATCCTGAAAAATCTGCGCCTGGACCGGAGGGCTCCCGGGAGGTGCAGAATTCCGTTGATGTGCCTCCTCAAACTGCCGGTGTGCAGTGCTTGCGTATCCCAGGGGCGCAGCTAGTTCGCAGCGTCCCTGGGATCACGTGGGACATGGGGAGCCAATCAGAGCAGGGAATCTCCATTCCTAGATTTGACAGGAAGGCCTGTCAAATCTATGAATAGAGATCAGCCCCAAAACATAAGTAAAACTTCAAATAAATTTTTTAAAAAATCAAATTTTTAAAATGACTAAAAATTACATAAATGAACTATTTTAAACAAAAATTTAAATGTTTGAAAAAAAATTAAAATATTTAACGGGGCTAAAAATAAACTTACCTTTCTTTAAAGTATTTTAAAATGATAAATCAGTGGAAAAAAAAAATTCTTTTACTTTCTTCACCTCTTACCTTGTTAAAAGCAGGCCCTGCGCCTGCTTTTCCAGGCACAGCTGTTTCAGACTTACCTGGACTGAAGCAACTATTGAAAAAACGGAAGTTCCAGGCGTACGCGCTGCCTATCCAGCGCAGGCGTTTGACCTGCGAACCCCTTTCTTTGAAGAACGGAAGTTCCGGTTTACATAGAAACATAGAAACATAGAAGATAGGAGCAGGAGTAGGCCATTCGGCCATTCGAGCCTGCTCCGCCATTCAACGAGATCATGGCTGATCATCCAAACCCTAGCACCCGGTCCCTACACCGGTGCAGTGCGCAGTGCATGCATGAAACCGGCACTTCCGTTGGCCCTACGGGTGAGTACACAGCGCGTACACACCCGTAGGGACCGGAATTTATGGGCCGATAAGTTAATGTTTCGGGTGTAAACCCATTGTCAGAACTCTGCTGAGCGATTCTGTTCGATGATTGCTCCTGTGAAGCGCCGTGGGAAGTTTTACCGCGTTAAAGACGCTCTATCAATGCAAGTTGCTGTTGTTGAAGGATCCACATCTGAAGTCAATGGAAATAAAAATCAGGAGAGATGTAAAAATATTTAAGGAAGGATATACTTGCATTGGAGGCAGTGCAGAGAAGGTTCACGAAGTCAATTCCTGGGATGAAGGGGTTTCTTATGAAGAAAGGTTGAGCAGGTTGGGCCTATACTCATTGGAGTTTAGAAGAATGAGAGGTGATCTTATTGAAACATATAAGATTCTGAGGGGGCTTGACAGGGTGGATGCTGAGAGGATGTTTCCCCTAGTGGGGGAATCTAGAACTAGGGGGCATAGTTTCAGAATAAGGGGTCGCCCATTTAAGATGGAGATGAGGAGGAATTTCTTCTCTCAGACGGTCGTGAATCTTTGGAATTTTCTACCCGAGAGCTGTGGAGGCGGAGTCATTGAATATATTCAAGGCGGAGATTGACAGACATTTGAACTACAGGGGAGTCGAGGGGTACGGGGAGAGAGCGGGAAAGTGGTGTTGAGGCCAAGATTGGATCAGCCATGATCTTATTGAATGGCGGAGCAGGCTCGAGGGGCCGATTGGCCGACTCCTGCTCCTGTTCCTTATGTTCTTATGTTCTAAAACGTGTGGCCGGCTCACTATCAACCGTTTTACCCAATCGCACAAAGTCAAGATCTACCCAATTGCATTTATTTTTGTTGTCTTTTGAGTTCCAGTTACCGTTTTTTTAAAATTTGGACCCTGTTACTACCTGCAAGTCAGGGTTGTTTAATTGTCACCGCGAGTAGATTGGACATTCCTTTAGAATTCTTCTTTCCCTCTGCGAACTGGAAAACAAGAACGATTTCCAGAGCTTTCATCGGAGGGATTTCAGCCTGGACCTGAGGCGAGCCCACAGACCCAACATTACCCAGATAGAGTTGTCCACAGATCCAAATGGACCTTTTGGGCATGTCACGGGAGACTTGACGAGGAGGGCCGCTCTCCAGGACTTAGCCCTTAAGGTGACATCTGCTTCACCCAGCAGAAATGTCGTCTTGCGGGGTTGGGAGTTAGAGGAGCACAGGAACAGTGACAGATGTGTGCCGAACCTACGTGCTAACCTGGTGTCAATCAGTAACTATGCATCATGCAGCCAGCTAAGCTGTTCTAAAATGATGTGAGGTGTTAGGGCCTTGAAAGATGTGATTGCGGCAACGCTGCCAATTTTACATCGCACCTTCAAGCTATGTCATTCCAAGGCATGAAGATATAGGAAATGCAAAGATCGAGTTGCAATGTTTTGTGAGGATGTGGCATTGGTGAGGAATGGGAAACACTCTGTAGCGAGCAATGTTTGGACTGTTCACGAGATGCATGGTACAGCTGGGTACTGCTTCCTCGCCAGATTCCTTTGTGTACTGCAAATTTCTGGACAGTCAGTGCACTTTTGCATCGGGACAGCTTGTGTTGGCACTAAAACCTCCGTTGTGCACAGTTTTGGGCCCACTGGCAGCAGGGGACTGGTTACCACAATGGATTCGCACAAACATCTGAGTTTGATTCCAGCCCAACACTGATGCAAAAGTCTTTTTCTGCCCAGATTGATTATGCACAATGTAATTTTAACCAAAGCACCGTAGAGACTTAAATCATTGTGTTATAATCCAGCACGATTTAGTTTCATATTCTCATGACTCATGGTGATACAGATTCAGCATTGATTCTGGTTTATAATTAAGTTTCTTAATCTACTTCTCTGTATTAGTTTACGTTTGTTCGAAAGGGCTCCCATACTGATTTACCATTGGCCCGCAGGCATCTGTAAGGAATACCTATTATATTCACGAATGTAAGAAGTCACACAACACCAGGTTATAGTCCAACAGCTTTATTTGAAATCACAAGCTTTCGGAGCGCTGCTCCTTCTTCAGGTGAAGTGGAGAAATGCATAAAGACACAGCTTATATAGTCAGAGGATCATGTCAGATGTTTACAGGTAACCTTTCCAACTGCCATTTATCACACCTCGGCAGAGAGATAATCACAGCAGTCAAAGGTGTGAATGGTGTCCAAACAGGTCAGTCAGGGAAACATTACATCAAAGAACAATGAGGTGGGGTCACAAGGGGTCAAATATTGCAGATGCTGGGGTCTGTATGAAAAACAAAAAAACAGACAAAAAACATTTTTTTTGGCTGGAAATCACAGCAGGTCCGGCCGCATCTGTGTAGAGAGAACAAGCCAATGTCGACTCGAGTCTGGATGACCCTGCATCAGGTGGGGTTACATGTAGCGTGACATGAACCCAAGATCTCGGTTGAGGCCGTCCTCATGGGACGGCCTCAACCGAGATCTTGGGTTCATGTCACGCTACATGTAACCCCACATTCATACAGAAACTGATAGCCAAGTTCCGCACCCATGAGGACGGCCTCAACCGAGATCTTGGGTTCATGTCACGCTACATGTAACCCCACCTGATGCAGGGTCATCCAGACCCGAGTCGACATTGGCTTGTTCTCTCTACACAGATGCGGCCGGACCTGCTGTGATTTCCAGCCAAAAAAAATGTTTTTTGTCTGTTTTTTTGTTTTTCATACAGACCCCAGCATCTGCAATATTTGACCCCTTGTGACCCCACCTCATTGCTCTTTGATGTAATGTTTCCCTGACTGGCCTGTTTGGACACCATTCACACCTTTGACTGCTGTGATTATCTCTCTGCCGAGGTGTGATAAATGGCAGTTGGAAAGGTTACCTGTAAACATCTGACATGATTCTCTGACTATATAAGCTGTGTCTTTATGCATTTCTCCACTTCACCTGAAGAAGGAGCAGCGCTCCGAAAGCTTGTGATTTCAAATAAAGCTGTTGGACTATAACCTGGTGTTGTGTGACTTCTTACATTTGTCCACCCCAGTCCAACTCCGGCATCTCCACACCATATTATATTCACATGTGATCACATGCTGAGTTGTCATTGGCCTGCAGGCATCTGTAAGGACTGCTATTGTTTAGAAGACCCAAGGGGTCCTGACTCCATCTTGTCCACACGGTGCTGTATGTTTGAGATCACAGACCTTGATGCTTCATTAAAGAGTTTAAACTGTAATACTCCGTTGTCCTACAATTTATTATTTTTGTACAAAGTGTGCAAAACAAGACATGGTGCCAGAACAGGGATTTGAAATGGACATCGCTGGAGCTCCCTTACCTCGAATGAATTGGGAATCCTTGAACTTACCTAGAGAATGGTGCAAGTTCAAGCAACACGTGGAGTTAATGTTCTCGGGTCCACTGAAAAGAAAAGGAGAGGAAGAAAAATGCAGCTACCTACTCCTGTGGGTCGGAGAAAAAGGGAGAGACATTTTTAACACATGGCCTCTCACCGCGGATGAAGCAAAGGTACTGAAAAGTTATTTTGACCGTTTTGAAGCATATGTGATGCCCAAGACAAATACGACATTCGCTAGGTACAAGTTTCAGGAGAAAGTACAAGGAGCTAGTGAGTCGTTTGAACAGTTCGTGACTGAGTTAAAACTGCTGGTAAAAGACTGTGTATATGCAGATAAAGATGAGATGGTCAGAGACCGCATCGTGTTTGGAATACATTCAGCTAAAGTGAGAGAGAAACTTTTGAATGTTGGGTCCGGGCTAACGCTGGACAAAGCTATGGACATAGCTAGATCGCACGAGATAGCCCAAGCACAGTTGAAAACCATAACCGGCGCCACGAGCAGCTCGAGTGAACAGAGAGTGCACGCAGTTAATAGACACACGCCAAAGAATACTGCCCAGAGAGCGTGTTTCAGAACAGAAAGGACAGCAAGAGTTCTAAAAATGGGCGACACAGATATAAAACGCTTCAAAAACTGTGGATATTGTGGAAACAACTGGCATGGAGAAAAGGAGTACTGCCCCGCCAAAGGAAGGCAATGTACTAAATGTGGTAAACGGAACCACTTTGCTAAAGTTTGCAAGACTGTTTTCGGAAAAGCAGTACACACAGTGAGTGACAGCCAAATGCCAGATAGCGAGCCAAATGCAGAGGAACTGTTTATTGATTCTGTGTCACAGAAAAAACAGGTTTCAGAGACTGAGCAAGCCTATGCTGATGTTGAGATAGGAAAACAGGGCAAAGAGCTTAAGTTTAAACTAGACACTGAATCTCAGGTTAATGTAATTCCTCTAAGTGAGTATCACAGCTTGAAGGATGAGTGTGAGCTGCAGCCCACCTCACGCAGACTGACCGGCTATGGGGGTGAGCAGCTCATTGTAAAAGGCACATGCGTGATGAAATGCAAGTACAAAGAAAGTGACATGATGCTGGACTTTTACATTATTGACACTCAAGCACCTCCAGTGCTAGGTCTAAAGGCATGTTTAGACATGGACCTCGTCAAGCTAGTGCTATCATTGACAGCACCAGTTGAGAAGTAGACAGTCATGGAGGAGTTTGCTGATGTTTTCAAAGGGATCGGACTATTCCCAGGTGAATGCACTATTCACCTTGACCCAGCAGCAACCCCTGTGGTTTGCCCACCGAGAAGGATATCCCTTGCTCTACATAGTCGCCTGAAGGAGGAGCTGCAGAGCATGGAGAATACAGAAATCATCGTCCGGGAAACAGAACCGACAGAGTGGGTCAACGCGTTAGTAGTGGTTGAGAAACCACGTACAGGCAAGCTCAGAGTCTGTCTCGACCCCAGAGATTTGAACAAAGCTATCAAACGCCCTCACTACCCTCTACCAATGCTAGATGACATCACACCCAAGCTAGTGGGAGCACGTTACTTCAGTGTAATGGACGCACGATCAGGATACTGGACTATCAAGCTCATGGAAGAGTCATCTAAGCTAACAATGTTCAACACACCATTTGGACGCTATCAATTTCTGCGTTTACCATTTGGTCTTATCTCAGCTCAGGATGAATTCCAGCGGAAGATCAACGAAACCTATGAAGGCCTCGACGGAGTAGTCGCAATCATAGACCACATCCTCATCTATGGCAGGAATAGCGAGGAACATGACAGGAACCTCCGTGCGATGCTACAAAGATCACGGGAGAAAGGTATCTGGCTCAACCCCGAGAAAAGCATAATCGGATCCACCGAGATCAGTTATTTCGGGCATCGCCTCTCAACTGATGGCATTAAGCCGGATCCAGAGAAAATCTCCGCCATCAAGAAGATGGAGCCGCCGAAGAACCGCGCAGAGCTAGAGACAGTACTAGGCATGGTTAACTACTTAGCCAAGTTTGCCCCGAGCCTTTCCAAAATCGACGCACCCATGCATCAGTTGCTGAAACAATCCAATGAGTTCCTATGGGACAAACAACATGACACAGCATTTCAGAAAATGAAAGACCTAATCACCAGAGAACCAGGACCAGTTCTTGCCTACTTTGACCCCAACAAAGAGCTCAGATGACAAGTGGACACATCAAAGTACGGACTAGGCGCAGTATTACTGCAAGAAGGAAAGCCCATTGGCTACGCTTCCAGATCTCTCACAGACAGTGAAATCAACTATGCTCAAATCGAGAAAGAGCTATATGCAATTCTGCTTGGATGTAAGCGTTTCCATCAATACGTCTATGGCCGACAAGTCATTGTAGAATCCGACCACAAGCCTCTCGAGTCAATCATGAGGAAACCACTAGCCGCAGCCCCACCAAGGCTACAGGGAATGATCCTTCAGCTACAGAAGTATGACTTCACAATCATTCACCGTCCAGGCAAAGACATTCCTGTCACAGACACACTCTCCAGAAAGTCTCTTAGCTACCAGGACAGCAGCCTCAGTGAAGGCATGGATGTGCAGGTGCACCTGGTGTACAACAGCTTACCTGTGAGTGACTCAAAACTGAAGGAGATCCAAGCAGGAACAGAGAAAGATGCACAACTCACACTGCTGAGCAAAGTCATACATGAAGGATGACCTGAGGAAAGGAGGAAATGCCCTCAGAGCATATCTGAATTCTGGAACCACAGCAACAAACTGTCACAAATCAACGGAATCATCTTCAAAGGGGAGAAAATCATCATTCCTACCAGTCTCAGTGAAGAGATGTTGACAAAAATTCATGCTGGACATATGGGCATGAAAAAATGCAAACAAAGAGCACGTGACATTATATTTTGGCCCGGAATGTGCAAACACATTGAGGACATTGTCGGAAAATGTTCCATTTGTTTAGAACGCCTAGAGTTATCCTTGACTTATGAACTGCCAAAGGGTGCAGGCGGATCGCTGCCCTAAAAAAACTGTACATCGTTATTGAAACGTTCAGATGTTTTCAGCGCTAGTTAAATGTTGAGTTTACTTATATGTTGATGCTACTGAGAACATTATGTTGAAGAAAGGTTCAAAAGTAATGCATAACATTTTTCTTTTACAAGAAAGGGGATGTAACATTTGCATATTGATTTATCATTGGCCCGCAGGCACCTATTATATTCACATGTGATCACATGCTGAGTTGTCATTGGCCTGCAGGCATCTGTAAGGACCGCTATTGTTTAGAAGACCCAGGGGTTCCTGACTCCATCTTGTCCACACGGTGCTGTATGTTTGAGATCACAGATCTTGATGCTTCATTAAAGAGTTTAAACTGTAATACTCCGTTGTCCTGCAATTTATTATTTTTGTACAAAGTGTGCAAAACAAGACAGTTGCCACAATGGATTAGCACAAACATCAGCTGCATTCTAGCATCTCATTTCTGTTTCTCAAGAATTTTTAGCTTAACTTTCCACCATCGGTGTTTTGAACCGACGAGACCACTTCAGCTGGTGGGACCTGGGCGTGTGGGGCCCAGGACATTTTTCACTCAACAATTTTCCTGGTCGGGTTTTAGAAAATGAAAGAAGGCACCTGCCAACGTTCACATGCACATGCAAACTTCATGTAGATGGGTTGCTTTGCAATATGTGATGTGTGAAACCCATTGAGGTTGTCCGTGTACCAAGCTCTCAGTCGTATGTTGCAGTTTAATGTATGTTGTGCTGAAGTATGCTTTAAATGCTGTGTAGATTGTGAAAGGACGAGCAGTAAAGAAGGATATACTTGCCTTAGAGGGGGTGCAATGTAGGTTTAACAGACTGATTCCTGGGATGAGGAGAGATTGAGTAGACTAGGCCTATATTCACTAGAGTTTCAAAGAATGAGAGGCGATCTCATTGAAACATATAAAATTCTTAAGGGGCTTGTCAGGGTAGATGCAGGGAGGATGTTTCCCCTGGCTGAAGAATCTAGAACCAGGGGTCACAGTCTTAGATTAAGGGGTCGGCCATCTAGGACTGAGATGAGGAGAAATATCTTCACTCAGAAGGTGGTGAATCTTTGGAATTCTCTACCCCAGAGGGTTGTGGATGCTCAGTCATTGAGTATATTCAAGACAGAGGTCGATAGATTTTGGGATATTAAGGCATATGGGGATAGTTGGAAGGTGGAGTTGAGGTAGAAGATCAGCCATAATCTTATTGAATGGCGGAGCAGGCTCGAAGGGCTGAATTGCCTACTCCTGCACCTATTTCTTATGTTCTTATGTAAATATAGATTACTTTCCAGGTTCCCTAAAGTATTCTGGTCTCTCCCACGTCTTTTCCTGGATGCTGCAGGTACAGTACACAAAGGTGAGCCTGGCCACCATTTGGCATGATGCACTGCCATCTTATGGGGAGCTGCCGAGAAGGGCAAACCACCTCCTGGAGCGTGGCACATGTCCACAGCCATCAAACAAGGGGCCAGGTGCTCTGATTGTTTCCTTCCTCTGCCTTGGGTTTGCCCTCCCTTGCTTCTTACCTGCCAAATCTTTTGGAAAGGCTGGCAAATACTCCAAAACAATTGCAGCCCACATATCCTTTAACATTTTCATGGCAGTCCTTTAAGAATTACTGGGTTACGAGATGTTCCTGCTACTTATTAAGCATTCTCTCAGCACCTGGGCCAGTGTGTGTATGGAAATAACCAAGGACAACTCTCTGCTACTTGTGGCATTGTGACAGGACCCCGCAATCAACCTTATAGTGTTTTTTCTTTCCCTCTCTCTGGTCCTCTTTAGAGCCTATAGTTGTAAAATTGTACTTTCACTTGTGACATGACTTGTGGTTAAGTATAGCATGCTTGGGAGGAGCAGGTGGCTTTGGATCTATGGTTCCCAAAGCTTTCCAACACTAGGGTTTCCCTCGCCTCACGTCTTAGGAATGTTGTAGATTAATTGATAGAGATTGATTGCTACGATTAGTCAACAACTCCATTATCGTTGTATCATGCAACCACCAGGATTTTTTTATTCATTCACAGTATGTGGGTGTTGCTGGCAAGGCCAGCATTTATTGCTCATCCCTAATTGCCCTTAACTGAGTGGCTTGCTAGGCCATTTCAGAGGGCTGTTAAGATTCAACCACATTGCTGTGGGTCTTGAGTCACATGTAGGCCAGACTACACTCACTGGAAGGAGACACACTATAATGAGGTCAGGATCCAGGAGTGAGGACGAGGCCCAGGGGCGAGGACGAGGCCCAGGGGCGAGGACGGGACCCACGAGCGAGGTCGGGATCCAGGAGCGAGGACGA
This sequence comes from Somniosus microcephalus, assembly GCF_052327205.1. Taxonomy (NCBI): domain Eukaryota; kingdom Metazoa; phylum Chordata; class Chondrichthyes; order Squaliformes; family Somniosidae; genus Somniosus; species Somniosus microcephalus. The sequence goes on from NC_140988.1 coordinate 365,459,335, forward strand.
GGCCCAGGTTGGAGGTCGAGGCCTGGGAGCGAGGTTGGGGCCCAGGAGCGAGGTCGAGGCCCAGGGGCGAGGTCGAGGCCCAGGGGCAAGGTCGGGACCCAGGGGCGAGGTCGAGGCCCAGGAGCGAGGTCGAGGCCCAGGAGCGAGGACGAGGCCCAGGAGCGAGGTCGAAGCCCAGGAGCAAGGTCGAGGCCCAGGAGCGAGGTCGAGGCCCAGGAGCAAGGTCGAGGCCCAGGAGCGAGGTCGAGGCCCAGGAGCGAGGACGAGGCCCAGGAGTGAGGACGAGGCCCAGGAGCAAGGTCGAGGCCCAGGAGCGAGGACGAGGCCCAGGAGCAAGGTCGAGGCCCAGGAGCGAGGACGAGGCCCAGGAGCGAGGACGAGACCCAGGAGCAAGGACGGGACCCAGGAGCGAGGTCGAGGCCCAGGAGCGAGGATGGGGCCCAGGAGCGAGGTCGAGACCCAGGAGCGAGGTCAAGACCCAGGTGTGAGGTTGAGACCCAGGAGCGAGGTCGGGGCCCAGGAGCGAGGTCGGGGCCCAGGAGCGAGGTCGGGGCCCAGGAGCGAGGTCGAGGCCCAGGAGCGAGGACGAGGCCCAGGAGTGAGGACGAGGCCCAGGAGCAAGGTCGAGGCCCAGGAGCGAGGACGAGGCCCAGGAGCAAGGTCGAGGCCCAGGAGCGAGGTCGAGGCCCAGGAGCGAGGACGAGGCCCAGGAGCGAGGACGAGACCCAGGAGCAAGGACGGGACCCAGGAGCGAGGTCGAGGCCCAGGAGCGAGGATGGGGCCCAGGAGCGAGGTCGAGACCCAGGAGCGAGGTCAAGACCCAGGTGTGAGGTTGAGACCCAGGAGCGAGGTCGGGGCCCAGGAGCGAGGTCGGGGCCCAGGAGCGAGGTCGGGGCCCAGGAGCGAGGTCGGGGCCCATGAGCGAGGTCGGGACCCAGGAGCGAGGACGGGACCCAGGAGCGAGGTCGAGGCCCAGGAGCGAGGTCGACACCCAGGAGCGAGGTCGAGACCCAGGAGCGAGGTCGAGGCCCAGGAGCGAGGTCGAGACCCAGGAGCGAGGTCAAGACCCAGGTGTGAGGTTGAGGCCCGGGAGCGAGGTCGAGGCCCAGGAGCGAGGACGGGACCCAGGAGCGAGGTTGGGGCCCAGGAGCGAGGTCGGGGCCCAGGAGCGAGGTCGGGACCCAGGAGCGAGGTCGAGGCCCAGGAGCGAGGTCGAGGCCCAGGAGCGAGGTCGAGACCCAGGAGCGAGGTCGAGGCCCAGGAGCGAGGTCGAGGCCCAGGAGCGAGGTCGAGGCCCAGGAGCGAGGTCGAGGCCCAGGAGCGAGGTCGAGGCCCAGGAGCGAGGTCGAGGCCCACGGGCGAGGTCGAGGCCAGGGAGCGAGGACGAAGCCCAGGGGCGAGGTCGAGGCCCGGGAGCGAGGTCGAGGCCCGGGAGCGAGGACGGGGCCCAGGAGCGAGGACGAGGCCCAGGGGCAAGGTCGAGGCCCGGGAGCGAGGTCGAGGCCCGGGAGCGAGGACTGGGCCCAGGAGCGAGGACGGGACCCAGGAGCGAGGTCGAAGCCCAGGGGCGAGTTTGGGACCCTGGAGCGAGGATGGGACCCAGGAGCGAGGTCGAGGCCCAGGAGCGAGGTCGAGGCCCAGGAGCGAGGTCGAGGCCCACGGGCGAGGTCGAGGCCAGGGAGCGAGGACGAGGCCCAGGGGCGAGGTCGAGGCCCGGAAGCGAGGTCGAGGCCCGGGAGCGAGGACGGGGCCCAGGAGCGAGGACGAGGCCCAGGGGCGAGGTCGAGGCCCGGGAGCGAGGTCGAGGCCCGGGAGCGTTGACTGGGCCCAGGAGCGAGGACGGGACCCAGGAGCGAGGTCGAAGCCCAGGGGCGAGTTTGGGACCCTGGAGCGAGGATGGGACCCAGGAGCGAGGTCGAGGCCCAGGAGCGAGGTCGAGGCCCAGGAGCGAGGTCGAGGCCCAGGAGCGAGGTCGAGGCCCAGGAGCGAGGTCGAGGCCCAGGAGCGAGGTCGAGGCCCACGGGCGAGGTCGAGGCCAGGGAGCGAGGACGAGGCCCAGGGGCGAGGTCGAGGCCCGGGAGCGAGGTCGAGGCCCGGGAGCGAGGACGGGGCCCAGGAGCGAGGACGAGGCCCAGGGGCGAGGTCGAGGCCCGGGAGCGAGGTCGAGGCCCGGGAGCGAGGACTGGGCCCAGGAGCGAGGACGGGACCCAGGAGCGAGGTCGAAGCCCAGGGGCGAGTTTGGGACCCTGGAGCGAGGATGGGACCCAGGAGCGAGGACGGGATCCATGAGCGAGGGCGAGGCCCAGGAGCGAGGACAAGCCTAGCAGTGAGGTCGAGGCCCAGGAACGAGGACAAGTCCAGCAGCGAGGTCGAGGCCCAGGAGTGGTGCAGCGTGGATCAGCAGCGGGGTCGGGAGGACCGACCACACTGCAGCCGATGAAACCAATGCAGAGAGAACCTGCAGGAAGGAGGGAGGAGGACAGTAGGAATATGTTTGTGTGTGTGTGCTAGGCCGATATAGCAGAGCCTGAATTCCAATCATCTTGGATCCCCTTGCCATTGGATCAAGACCTTGCTCTGTCAAGCCCGTGTGGTAGCCCCACACGGCCACCCCACATTAAAATAATTCACGCACAGGCATCTTCCACCCTTTAAAATGAAGTTCGGGACCTGGAACGTCAGGACCCTCATGGACAACCCCAACAGTGACAAACCGGAACGCCGTACCACTATCATTGCCCGGGAACTCAGATGTTTCGACATAGGTATCGCTGCCCTAAGTGAGACCCAGCAGGCAGGGGAAGGCCAGCTCAAGGAGCAAGGTGATGGTTACACCTTCTTCTGGAAAGGCAAACCTGAAGAAGAACGCCGCCTCTGTGGGGTCGGCTTCACCATAAAAAATGAGCTAGTTGAACGTCTCAGAGACTCCCCTTGTGGAATAAACAAACGCCTCATGACTCTACGGCTCACCCTAGCCCGGAACCGGTGCACTACGGTCATCAGTGCGTACGCTCCAACACTGGAAGCCACAGACGAGACCAAAGAGAAATTCTACTCCAGCCTCGAACAATCCCTGTCCCGAGTCCCAGCGGGCAACAAGCTGATCCTCCTTGGCGACTTCAATGCCAGAGTTGGAAAGGACACAGACCTCTGGGGAGTTGTGATCGGCAGAGAGGGGGTAGGGAAAGCCAACTCCAATGGTGCCGTCCTCCTGATGAAATGTTCAGAACATGACCTTGTCATAACTAACATCTTGTTCTGTCATAGAGACAAGTACAAGACTGCAGGATTTGCCCTGGAGTCAGCGTCAGGGCCAGTTGGCGGATACAGGAGCCCCACCCCTGCCCTGACGCACTTACGGTGGCACTGTAGTCCACCAGGAATGTCGGGGCTTCTGTTTTTTCAACATTATATGCAGCTAAATAAATAAATAAATAAATATGCGCCTTGTACTGTGAAGGAATAGCCATATTCAGAAAAATACACCATCCTATGAAAGAAAAAGCCTTATTAAAACTAGACATACTGGGTCTGTAACTCTGGAAGCCTCAACAATCAAAAGCTGTAAACAGCATACAGGTTTTTGAGATAAGATAAGTTGTTGACACTGAATCAATAGCCCTATTGAAGCAGAAGGTTGGAGGTTCCTAGAAGTCTGAAATTTTGGAAAGAACACAATAGCTATACCCAGTTAAAGTGTTATAAACCAACACTTCGGAAAGAAATCACATAAATTAAAGAAACACGTGCCTTTGTAAAAATGACATCAAGTAAAAGGAACACCTGCCGTCAAATCGTTTTTATGTTAAACTTAGAACACGGAGACACGAGTCTGTGTTGCAACCAGTTGAGGTGTTCTAAATGCAAAAGATACAAACAGGAGACTTTGATAAGAATGACATCAAATAAATGCACCTGTTACAACCGTTTCTGATGATAAGCTTGAGACACCTACACAGCAGACATAATTCTGCAAGCTACCAGCTGAACTGACTGTAAGAATAGCAGGGGCAGCAGAAGAATGACTAAAGATAATTAGCTTACATCAGCAGAAAAGTTCAAAGGATATACCACTGAGAAAGGGTATAAAAATTGGACTTTCAAATGGGAAGACAGATTCGCTGAAAGGGGCAAAGCGATTCTTAGGCTTCAGAGGCAAGCTCTGCAAGTCTTCAACTCTTTGAGTCTCGGGGATCAAAAAGCTACTTGTATTTGATTTTGATGGATATCCTGAAATAAATTAAGAAATATAAAAATGTAACAAAGTTAAGATTTGAGAATAAGGGTCTCTGATAATAAAATTGTAAGTTTTCTGTATTTGGAACTGTTAATGTTGTGATTGAATCACCAGCTGTAAATTACATGTCGGTTCATTAATAAATCTATATTTTTTTAGAATTGTCTCACATAGTACTTCTGTATCAAACTCGCGAACTCAATCTCTGTACACTCTTTGGTGAGGAGTTGCAGAATTCTGGAGGTGTTTTCCGGACCCTCATAATATCTGAAATGTTACAGTCTGGCTAAACTTATTAAAAGTGCTATCTGGAGGACGGTAACATCTTCATGTCATTCCTTTCCTTTAGGGAGAGATAATCTCTACCTTTAGACCCAATTAAGCGTCTTTAGGATTCGGCTACCTCTAACGTTAGTTGAAAGTGAACATCTAGGGAATATGCCTGCCAAAAGGGGCTAGGACTAGTAATAATTCCTTTCAGTTCATACTACAGTTATATCAATAAATCATGTTGTAGTTACATAAAGAAATATTCTCTTAGGCTGTCCCTCGGAACCGAGAATGACATAATGAAATACTTGCATTTCTACAGCACCTTAGAAACATAGAAACATAGGAGATAGGAGCATGAGTAGGCCATTCGGCCCCTCGAGCCTGCTCCACCATTCAATGCGATCATGGCTGATCATCCAAATTCAGTACCCTGTCCCCGCTTTCTCCCCATACCCCTTGATCCCTTTAGCCTTAAGAAATATATCCAACTCCTTCTTGAATATATTTAATGAATTGGCCTCTATTGCCTTCTGTGGTAGAGAATTCCACAGGTTCACCACTCTCTGGGTGAAGAAATTCCTCCTCATTTCTGTCCTAAATGGCCTACCCCTTATCCTTAGACTGTGACCCCTGGTTCTGGACTTCCCGACCATCGGAAACATCCTTCCTGCATCTAGTCTGTCCAGTCCTGTCAGAATTTTATAACTTTCAATGAGATCCCCTCTCATTCTTCTAAACTCCAGTGAGTACAAGCCCAATCGACCCAATCTCTCCTCATACATCATTCCTGCCATCCTAGGTATCAGCCTGGCGAATCTTCGCTGAACTCCTTCCATGGCAAGAACATCCTTCCTCAGATAAGGCGACCAAAACTGCACACAATACTCAAGATGTGGTCTCACCAAGGCCCTGTACAACTGGAGCAAGACATCCTTGTTCCTGTACTCAAACCCTCTTGCTACGAAGGCCAACATGCCATTTGCCTTCTTAACCGCCTGCTGCACCTGCATGCTTACCTTCAGCGACTGGTGCACAAGGACACCCAGGTCTCGTTGCACTTCCCCTTCTCCCAATCTATTGCCATTCAGATAATAATCTGCCTTCCTGTTTTTACCACCAAAGTGGATAACCTCACATTTATCCACGTTATATTGCATCTGCCATGCTTCTGCCCAATCACCCAACCTGTCCAAATGATTCTGGAGTTTCTCTGCATCCTCCTCACAGCACACACGCCCACCCAGCTTTGTGTCGTCTGCAAATTTGGAGGTATTACATCTAGTCCCTTGCCTAGATCATTAATATATATTGTGAATAGCTGGGGTCCAAGGTCCGATCCCTACGGTACCCCACTAGTCACTGCCTGCCACTCGGAAAAAGACCCGTTTATTCGAACTCTTTGCTTTCTGTCTGCCAACCAGTTCTCTATCCAAGTCAATACCTTGCCCCCAATCCCATGTGCCTTAACTTTACATGCTAGTCTCTTATGCGTGACATTATCGAAACCCTTCCGAAAGTCCAAATACACCACATCCATTGGTTCTCCCTTATCTATTTTACCAGTTACATCCTCAAAAAATTCCAGTAGATTAGTCAAGCACAATTTACCTTTTGTAAATCCATGTTGACTTTGTCCGATCCTTTCACTGTTTTCCAAGTGCTCTGCTATTACATCTTTTATAATGGACTCCAGCATTTTCCCCACTACCGATGTCAGGCTTACTGGTCTGTAATTCCCCGTTTTCTCTCTACCACCTTTTCTGAATAGTGGGGTAACATTAGCTACCCTCCAATCCATGGGTACTGTTCCAGATTCCATCGAATGTTGGAAGATGATCAGCAATGCATCTACTATTTCTCGGGCCACTTCCTTAAGTACCCTAGGATGTAGATTATCAGGCCCTGGGGATTTATCGGCCTTCAATCCCATCAATTTCCCTAACACCATTTCCCTACAAATACTGATTTCTTTCAGTTCCACCCTTTCATCAGACCCTACATTCCCCAACATCTCTGGGAGGTTATTTGTGTCCTCCTTTGTGAAGACAGAACCAAAATATGTATGTGCTCCAGAATTAACTGCGCCTCTAGCCAAGCTGTACCAGTACAGCTACAACACTGGCATCTATCTGGAATGCAGGGAACAGCACCAACCGCTGTACATGGCCTTCTTTGACCTCACCACCCTTCTTGAAGATGGTCACGATTACGGTGCCCCTGAGATCCCCTGGCATGCTCCCCTCCTTCCAAATAAGAATGAGTTCATGTATTCGCGCCAATAATGCTTCTCCGCCATGTTTTAGCGTCTGAGCGGGGATTCCATCTGCTCATCAGGCCTTGTTGTTCTTCAGTTGTCAGATGGCCTTTTCAACCTCATGCCGGGCTGGGGTTGTGCTGAGGTGGTGGCGGGTAGCCTGCTGCGGGATGGAGTTGAGGACACTCGCATCGAAGACATATTCTTGGTTAAAGAGATCTTCGAAGTGCTCCTTCCAGCGGGCACTGACTGCCTTTCTGTCCTTGATGAGTACCTCTCCGTTCTTGGTCTGCAGTGGGGTAGGACCTTGGGCGCTTGGGTATAGATGGTCTTGACTGCGCTAAAGAATCCACGCACGTCTCGGTTGTCAGCTAGTTGATGGACCTCCTGCGCTTTCTCCACCCACCATCTGCTCTTTAGGTCGCGAGTTTTTTGTTGGACCTTGGCCTTCAGGCGTCTGTAGAGCTGCTTTCTTGCTCTTGAGCTCTGTTGCCTTTTCCAGATCAGGAATGCCTTGCGCTTGCGGCTTATTAGCTCCTGGATCTCCCAGTCGTTCTCGTCGAACCAGTGTTGGTGTTTCCTGGTCGAGTGACCGAGCGTCTCTTCACAGGTGCTGATTATGGAGGCCTTGGCCTAGAAATTCAGTGCCCTTAGCGCCGATTTTGCGGCGCTAGAGGGCCTAGCGCTGCAATTGGCGCCGGCGCCTAAATTGCCTGGGGCCCTTCCGCCGCGGTAGACCGGTAGCGCTGCACCGGCACCGATGACGTCATCGGTGTGCGCAGCGTCCCGGTTGCCATGGTAACCCGCCCGAACTGGGAAATTGACTTGCGGCCGCCTCGCCCGTGGCAGCCGCAAGCAACGTTCTGGCAGAGGTGCCTTGCACAAGTTTGCGCCGGCGCATTAAAGGCCCCGCGGCGGCCGGCCGCTTTCCCGCCGCCCGCCTGGCCGCAGCTCCCTCCCCGGACTTCCCCCCCGCCCCCCCCCGGAACAGAAGCAAGCCCGGCACTTGTCCGAGGTGCCGGGCTCATTTTTAATAAGATTATCGCGGGCCGCGGCCGGGTGCAGGCAGGTCCTCCTTAAGGGAAGGAGGAGGCCTGCACTTCCCGAACCTGCCGCACCGCAGCGGGCGCCGCAGCGCCGGAATAGCGCCGAAATTCAGCGCATAGCGCCAGTTTTCAGGCGCTAACAGCTTTCAGCAGCGCCGGCAGCCGTTTGGGCGCAGAAGTAGTGAATTTTTGGCCCGACCAGCGCGACTTAGCTCCGGCACTAACTTCCGGCGCTAAAGCCGTTGCTGCGCCAAAACCCAATTTCTAGGCCCTTGAGTGCAGACCAGGCGCTGTGGACACTCTGGCCTAGAAATTCAGCTGTTTGCGCCAGCCGTTAGCGCCAGATTTCCGGCGCTATCCACTTAGCGCCCGGGCACCGCCGGATCTGCGCCTACGCTGAAATTCAGCTGGGCTTTAGCGCCGGCGCAAAGTGTTAGCGCCCGCTCAGCTGCGCGCGCATCTTATGACGTCATTCCGTCGTGCAACGCCGTTTGTGCGCCCCAAACCGGAAATTCAGTGGCGCCCGGCCGATGTGACCGTGGCGCTGCTAAGAACTGTGAAATGGAACTCAACAGAGGCCCTGTGGGATTCGGGGAGCGCTAATTAAAGGGCACATCCACTCACCCATAAAAGCCAGCCATTTCGCTGCAATGACTTGACTGGTTTGGATTTCTGCACAGAGAGCAAGGCACAGAGATTACTGATTTCGGACACCATAGGAGAGGTATTTTTGGCTTCTAGCCAGTGCTTTGACATTTGCATCCTTGTGATTTTGCTGTTTGGAACTTTGTAATGGGGGCTGCATGGGGGGCCAACCCTCAGTTCCTACATTTTGTGCGAAGGGCTCGCAGACGCTTTGAGAGAGGGCCAGGCATGCCTAGACGCAGAGGGGCCATTAGGCGTCGCCAACGTAGGCCTTACCCAGTCAGGCAATACCGGGAGCAGGTCTCATATCTCACCATGACTGCGGCGCATTGTGTTAAGAGGCTGCGCTTCAGAAGGGAGGTGGTTGAAGAGATCTGCCAGCTGCTTCATGCAGATTTGCAGCCACAGCTCATGTCCAGGGCGTCTCTCTCGGTGGAAGTGAAGGTCACGGTGGCTCTCAGCTTTTATGCAAGCGGCTCCTTCCAAGCCGCTGCTGGGGACATCGCGAACATCTCCCAGTTCGCCGCGCATCGCTGCATCCGACAGGTCACCGAAGCACTTTTCGCGAGGAGGCACCAATTCATCTCCTTCCCCATGACCCAACACAAGCAGGAGCAGCGTGCATTCGGATTTGCCAGGATCGCAGCCTTCCCCATGGTGCAGGGCGCCATTGACTGCACGCATGTGGCTATGCGGGCACCTATCCACAATGCCGAGCAATACCGCAACCGGAAGGGCTACCATTCCCTAAATGTGCAGCTGGTGTGTGACCACAGGCAGCGCATCCTAGCTGTCAATGCCCGCTTCCCAGGAAGCAGCCACGATGCCTTTATCCTGCGCCAGACTACTGTGGCTGACATGTTCCAGGCACAGCCTCCACCAAGGGGATGGCTTATCGGGGACAAGGGCTACCCTTTGTGCAGATGGCTCATGACCCCGCTCCGCGCGCCCAGGACCCCAGCGGAGCTGGCATACAACGAAAGCCATCAAGCCACAAGGAACCTAATAGAGCAAACGATAGGCGTCCTCGAGCAACGGTTCCGTTGCCTGGATCGTTCGGGCGGGTCTCTTCAGTATTCGCCGGATATAGTCTCCCAGTTCGTCGTGGTGTGCTGCATGCTCCACAACCTGGCTATCCGCAGGACTCAGGCACTGCCACCTGACATTGCCCCACCACCTCAGGAGGACGAGCAGGAGGACCCTGAGGAGGAGGAGCACCAGGCCAGGAGGGAGCGACAAGGTCCAAGGGCCGTCCGCCGGGGGCTTATTGCTCGACACTTCTAGGCCCCCTGTCAGGGAATGGCCTGGCCCACTGAACGCAGCCGCTTCGCAAGCCCTCAGCCGGTTAACCCAACAACCACTTGAAACATGACAACTGCACATGGTGAATAAATAAACATCTTTATTTCAAAAACTCAGGGCCCTTCCCACATGGAAGAGCAAAACAGAGAAGACCCCCAAAAAACAGTAACAAACTTCTGTCACTCCCAAAACCTGGGGAGGACTAACATAACATCACCATCCAAATGGCCTTCGTCACTGGCCTAACAAAAACAAGCCCCCCCCACAACACAAAGACCCCCATAAAACCAAACCACATAATGCCCCCCAGAACAGAAGCCCCCGCATCACCCAAACCCTCGCTCAACACACTCTATTCGGTGTGGCGAGAGGGCGAGTCTGTCGACAGCCGTCTTTTGCCCCGGCCCGTCCTGCTGCTGCGCCTCAAGCTGGGCCGTGAGGCTGTGGCGAGGCTGGGGGAAGGATCCTCAGGGCGACAAGGCGTCTCGCCAGATGCCCTTGGGGGTCGGCCTACACGAGGGCGGGCCCGGGAGGGGCCGGCTGGTGGCTGCTGCAGCTGTGGGTGGCCCTCTTCACTGGCTGCAGTAGCTCCTTGCACCCTGGCTGGGGGAGTCGCAGGCTCGCCTGCAGCAATGGGGACAAGGTGGGTGATGCCAGGCGCGCGCTGGTCGCCAGACACACGTGCACTCGGCCGGCCTGGCCGGGGAGCAAGCGCGCCAAACTGTTGGTCGCCAGACCGGTGTGCGGCAGCAGGGCGGCGGCTGGCCTGGCGACGCCTCCGCGCCAGTGCGAGGGTGGCAGAAGTCAGTGCCCCAACTGCGCCGGCATGTCCCCGCATCTGCAGTGCCATTGTCTGCACAGCACCTCTCAGCTGGCGACTGGCGTGCTGCGCTGCCTCGAGTTGTTCGACCCCCCTCTCATGCGCTGCCACAAGGAGCTCCACCCCCTTGGCGTGCGCTGCTGCGAATAGCTCTAGGCCCCTGGCCTGGGATTGGCCGAAAGCCACCACACTTTGAGCGAGGCTTTCGATGGCGTGAGGCATCTGTGCCACCACCTCCATGATTTCGACGTGCCGGCGCTCCGACGCCGCCGACATCTCGTCCAGGAGGCACACCTCCTGGGCGACGTCCGAGTCCGGACTGGAGGGCGCCTCCACCCTCTGGCCAGAAGGCTGGCATGCCGCCGGAGCGTTGCCGCGTGCGGCCACGCCACTGGGACCAGGTTCTGCCCTCCCCTCCACCGCCTCCCCCCTCTGGGCAGAAGGCTGGTGTGCCGCCGGAGCCTTGCCGCGTGCGTCCATGCCACTGGGACCAGGTTCGGGGCTCCCCTCCCCCGCCTCCCCCTGGCTCTCCGGCACCCCAGACGTCTCCCCTTCATTGCCATCTCCTGGAGCGGAGGAGGGTTCCCCCGAGGTGGCGCCTTCCTGCTGCTCCTCGACGTCCTCCTCCTCCGAGGGCCTGGCTGTGTGGGCTTCAGGGAGCACCTCCTCCTCACCAGCTGAAAGCAGGAAGGCACAAGTGTAGCTTTAGAGTGAGGACAGGCCGACAGCGAGGGAGGCCGCACTGGTGCATTATGCGCATTTTTCGGCCAGTGGGGAAGGATGTAGATCTGATGCGCGAGGGCAAGGAGAGAGGTGCACCCGGTCCTGTCCTTACCAGTGGGTTCCAGTATAGGGTCGGCGTCGCCGAGCGCCACAGGCCCAATCACCGGGTGACGCAGCAGTCGGGCCACCCTCTCTTCCAGAGCCGTTAGCTCCTGGTAATCGCGAGGGCCTCCACCAGTGACACGCAGGCTCCTGGCGTTCCTCGCCAGCTTGGCCTGCAAGAGAAAGGAGGGCGTCTAAGTACAGTGTGGTGCCCCGTTGCTGTGTGTGAGGCCTCCCATGGTGGAATAGCTTGCACAGTGTGGTGCCCTGTAGCTGTGTGTGAGGCCTCCCATGGTGGAATAGCTTGCACAGTGTGGTGCCCTGTTGCTGTGTGTGAGGCCTCCCATGGTGGAATAGCTTGCACAGTGTGGTGCCCCGTTGCTGTGTGTGAGGCCTCCCATGGTGGAATAGCTTGCACAGTGTGGTGCCCTGTTGCTGTGTGTGAGGCCTCCCATGGTGGAATAGCTTGCACAGTGTGGTGCCCTGTTGCTGTGTGTGAGGCCTCCCATGGTGGAATAGCTTGCACAGTGTGGTGCCCTGTTGCTGTGTGTGAGGCCTCCCATGGTGGAATAGCTTGCACAGTGTGGTGCCCTGTTGCTGTGTGTGAGGCCTCCCATGGTGGAATAGCTTGCACAGTGTGGTAAGTGCAGAAAGAGCTATTGATTAACATGCAAGTGCCATTGCAGCGGCAGCAGGGCTGGGCATTAGACCTTGGATGTCCCTTTGGCCCTAATGGGAGGTGCACATGCAAGGATGAGGGGGACATTGGAAAGGGTACTCACCTTGACCAGCCAACATAGGTCATTGTATTTCTTGCGGCACTGGTCCGCACTCCTGGGAACATCGGAGTTGGAGGAGACCCTCCGGGCAATTTTGGTCCACGCCTCCCTGAACTGGCTCCTGGGAGCCTTCCTGCCACTAGCCGGGCACACGACCCGTCTTCTTTTGCGCACCCCATGAAGGAGCACACCCAGCGCATGCTCAGAGAACTGCTGGGCTCTTTCACGGGCCCTCTCCATGACCTCCAGGCGTTGATATGGCACACAACCAGTCCTGAGGCCTAGTTGCAGGGCTACAGCATGCAGGGCGTGGCTGCAGTCAAAGTTGACCCTTCCCCCTTTAAGAGCTGGCCGGCGTCAGGGTGTCTGCTGACACTCACCACATGATCGCACCTGCGCTGCGCCCGGAATCGGCGTTATCAGGCTGCATCGCCGGATTAGCGCCTGAACACAGGGTTCCAACGCCTTTTGCAGCGCTCGGCCAAAAAGTTGGCCAAATCTACTGAATTTCGGCGAGCTCGCCTGCACTTTCCGGCGGCCGCTAAATTTGACGAGCGCCCGACTTTAGCGCCGCAATAGCGTCCGAACTGAATTTCTAGGCCTCTGTGTCTCTGAATTACTGGGAGTCGTCAGGTGGGTTGTGAGGCGCAGGCTGAATAGGGCTTTCTTAGCAGGGTGTTTGAGTGCTCCAGCGTTGATTTTCCTGCGGCATTGCTTCTGTTGCCGCCGCTGTTTTGGGTCTACATTGATGGAGATGACAGAGCGGATTAGGCGGTTGTCTGTCCAGCAGTCGTCAGCTCCTGTCATGGCGCGGGTGATGTGGACGTTCTTGCGGTCCCTCACTTGGACGATGACGTAGTCCAGCAGATGCCAGTGCTTGGAGCGAGGATGTTGCCCGGAAGCCTTGTACTTGTCTCTCTGACTGAACAAGGTGTTGGTTATGACAAGGCCATGTTCTAAGCATTTCATCAGGAGGAGGGTGCCGTTGGAGTTGGCTTTCCCTACCCCCTCTCAGCCAATCACACCTCCCCAGAGGTCTGTGTCCTTTCCAACTCTGGCATTGAAGTCGCCAAGGAGGATCAGCTTGTCGCCCACTGGGACTTGGGACAGGGATTGTTCGAGGCTGGAGTAGAATCCCTCTTTGGTCTTGTCTATGGCCTCCAGTGTTGGGGTGTACGCACTGATGACCGTAGCACACTGGCTCCGGGCTAGGGTGAGCTGTAGAGTCATGAGGCGCTTGTTTATACCACAAGGGGAGTCTCTGAGACTTTCAACTAGCTCATTTTTTATGGTGAAGCCTAGCCCATGGAGGCAGCGTTCTTCTTCAGGTTTACCTTTCTAGAAGAAGGTGTAACCACCGCCTTGCTCCTTGAGCTGGCCTTCCCCTGCCAGCCGGGTCTCGCTTAGGGCAGTGATGTCTATGTCAAAACATCTGAGCTCCCGGGCAACGACAGCAGTACGGCGTTCTGGTCTGTCGCTGTTGGGGTTGTCCATGAGGGTCCTGACATTCCAGGTCCCGAACCCCATTTTAAAAGGTGGAAGATGCCTGTGCGTGAATTCTTTTAACGTGGGGTGGCCGTTGCTCACCAGCTACCACACGGGCTAGACAGAGCAAGGTCTTGGTCCAATGGCAAGTGGATCCAAGACAAGTGGAGACCAGGCTCTGCTACACCGGCCTAGCACACACACGCAAACATACACTTACTGTCCTCCTCCCTCCTTCCCACAGGTCCTCTCTGCCTGGGTTTCATAGGCTGCAGTGTGGTCCTCCCAACCCCATTGCTGGTCCACGTTGCACCACTCCTGGGCCTCGACCTCGCTGCTGGGCTTGTCCTCGCTCCTGGGCCTCGACCTCGCCCCAGAGCCTCGTCCTCACTCCTGGGTCCCGACCTCGCTCCTGGGCCTCGACCTCGCTCCAGGCCTTGTCCTTGCTCCTGGGTCCCGACCTTGCTCCTGGGTCCCGACCTCGCTCCTGGGTCCAGACCTCGCCCCTGGGCCTTGTCCTCGATCCAGGGCCTCGATTTCACTCCTGGGCCCTGTCCTCATTCCTGAGTCCCGACCTCTCACCTGGATCCCGACCTTGCCCCTGGGCCTTGTCCTCGCTCCTGGGCCTCGACCTCGCTCCGAGGTCACGAGCTCGCCGCTGGGCCTCCTCTTCACCTCTGAGCCTCGTCCTCGCTCCTGGGTGCTGACCTCGCTCCTGGGCATCGTCCTCGATTCTGGGCCCCGTCCTCACCCCTGGGCCTCGACTTCGATCCTGGGTCCCGACCTCACCCCTGGGCCTCGTCCTTGTTCCTAGGTTCCGACCTCCTTATAGTGTGTCTCCTTCCAGTGTGTGTGTCCCGCGGTGTCTTCTTCCAGTGAGTGTGTCCCGCGGTGTCTCCTTCCAGTGAGTGTGTCCCACGGTGTCTCATTCCAGTGTGTGTGTCCCGCGGTGTCTCCTTCCAGTGAGTGTGTCCCACGGTGTCTCATTCCAGTGAATGTGTCCCGCAGTGTCTCCTTCTAGTGAGTGTGTGCCGCAGTGTCTCCTTCCAGTGAATGTGTCCCGCAGTGTCTCATTCCAGTGAATGTGTCCCGCAGTGTCTCCTTCCAGTGAGTGTGTCCCACGGTGTCTCATTCCAGTGAATGTGTCCCGCAGTGTCTCCTTCTAGTGAGTGTGTCCCGCAGTGTCTCCTTCCAGTGAGTGTGTCCCGCAGTGTCTCCTTCCAGTGAGTGTGTCCCGCAGTGTCTCCTTCTAGTGAGTGTGTCCCACGGTGTCTCCTTCCTGTGAGTGTGTCCCGCGGTGTCTTCTTCCAGTGTGTGTGTCCCGCGGTGTCTCCTTCCAGTGAGTGTGTCCCACGGTGTCTCATTCCAGTGAATGTGTCCCGCAGTGTCTCCTTCTAGTGAGTGTGTGCCGCAGTGTCTCCTTCCAGTGAGTGTGTCCCGCGGTTTCTCATTCCAGTGAGTGTGTCCCGCAGTGTCTCCTTCCAGTGAGTGTGTCCCGCGGTGTCTCCTTCCAGTGAGTGTGTCCCGCGGTGTCTCCTTCCAGTGAGTGTGTCCCGCGGTGTCTCCTTCCAGTGAGTGTGTCCCGCGGTGTGTCTCCTTCTAGTGAGTGTGTCCCGCGGTGTCTCCTTCCAGTGAGTGTGTCCCGCGGTGTGTCTCCTTCCAGTGAGTGTGTCCCACGGTGTCTCATTCCAGTGAATGTGTCCCGCAGTGTCTCCTTCTAGTGAGTGTGTGCCGCAGTGTCTCCTTCCAGTGAGTGTGTCCCGCGGTTTCTCATTCCAGTGAGTGTGTCCCGCAGTGTCTCCTTCCAGTGAGTGTGTCCCGCGGTGTCTCCTTCCAGTGAGTGTGTCCCGCGGTGTCTCCTTCCAGTGAGTGTGTCCCGCGGTGTCTCCTTCCAGTGAGTGTGTCCCGCGGTGTCTCCTTCCAGTGAGTGTGTCCCGCAGTGTCTCCTTACAGTGAGTGTGTCCCACGGTGTCTCCTTCCAGTGAGTGTGTCCCACGGTGTCTCCTTACAGTGAGTGTGTCCCACGGTGTCTCCTTCCAGTGAGTGTGTCCCGCAGTGTCTCCTTACAGTGAGTGTGTCCCGCGGTGTCTCCTTACAGTGAGTGTGTCCCACGGTGTCTCATTCCAGTGAGTGTGTCCCGCGGTGTCTCATTCCAGTGAGTGTGTCCCACGGTGTCTCCTTCCAGTGAGTGTGTCCCACGGTGTCTCATTCCAGTGAGTGTGTCCCGCGGTGTCTCATTCCAGTGAGTGTGTCCCACGGTGTCTCCTTCCAGTGAGTGTGTCCCGCGGTGTCTCCTTCCAGTGAGTGTGTCCCACGGTGTCTCCTTCCAGTGAGTGTGTCCCGCAGTGTCTCCTTACAGTGAGTGTGTCCCACGGTGTCTCCTTCCAGTGAGTGTGTCCCGCAGTGTCTCCTTACAGTGAGTGTGTCCCGCGGTGTCTCATTCCAGTGAGTGTGTCCCACGGTGTCTCCTTCCAGTGAGTGTGTCCCGCGGTGTCTCATTCCAGTGAGAGTGTCCCGCGGTGTCTCATTCCAGTGAGTGTGTCCCGCGGTGTCTCATTCCAGTGAGTGTGTCCCGCGGTGTCTCATTCCAGTGAGTGTGTCCCGCGGTGTCTCATTCCAGTGAGTGTGTCCCACGGTGTCTCCTTCCAGTGAGTGTGTCCCGCGGTGTCTCATTCCAGTGAGTGTGTCCCGCGGTGTCTCATTCCAGTGAGTGTGTCCCGCGGTGTCTCCTTACAGTGAGTGTGTCCCGCGGTGTCTCATTCCAGTGAGTGTGTCCCGCGGTTTCTCATTCCAGTGAGTGTGTCCCGCAGTGTCTCCTTCCAGTGAGTGTGTCCCGCGGTGTCTCCTTCCAGTGAGTGTGTCCCGCGGTTTCTCATTCCAGTGTGTTTGTCCCGCGGTGTCTCATTCCAGTGAGTGTGTCCCGCAGTGTCTCCTTCTAGTGAGTGTGTGCCGCGGTTTCTCATTCCAGTGAGTGTGTCCCGCAGTGTCTCCTTCCAGTGAGTGTGTCCCGCGGTTTCTCATTCCAGTGAGTGTGTCCCGCAGTGTCTCCTTCCAGTGAGTGTGTCCCGCGGTGTCTCATTCCAGTGAGTGTGTCCCGCGGTTTCTCATTCCAGTGAGTGTGTCCCGCAGTGTCTCCTTCCAGTGAGTGTGTCCCGCGGTGTCTCCTTCCAGTGAGTGTGTCCCGCAGTGTCTCCTTCCAGTGAGTGTGTCCCGCGGTGTCTCCTTCCAGTGAGTGTGTCCCGCGGTGTCTTCTTCCAGTGTGTGTGTCCCGCGGTGTCTCCTTCCAGTGAGTGTGTCCCACGGTGTCTCATTCCAGTGAATGTGTCCCGCAGTGTCTCCTTCTAGTGAGTGTGTGCCGCAGTGTCTCCTTCCAGTGAGTGTGTCCCGCGGTTTCTCATTCCAGTGAGTGTGTCCCGCAGTGTCTCCTTCCAGTGAGTGTGTCCCGCGGTGTCTCCTTCCAGTGAGTGTGTCCCGCGGTGTCTCCTTCCAGTGAGTGTGTCCCGCGGTGTCTCCTTCCAGTGAGTGTGTCCCGCGGTGTGTCTCCTTCCAGTGAGTGTGTCCCACGGTGTCTCATTCCAGTGAATGTGTCCCGCAGTGTCTCCTTCTAGTGAGTGTGTGCCGCAGTGTCTCCTTCCAGTGAGTGTGTCCCGCGGTTTCTCATTCCAGTGAGTGTGTCCCGCAGTGTCTCCTTCCAGTGAGTGTGTCCCGCGGTGTCTCCTTCCAGTGAGTGTGTCCCGCGGTGTCTCCTTCCAGTGAGTGTGTCCCGCGGTGTCTCCTTCCAGTGAGTGTGTCCCGCGGTGTCTCCTTCCAGTGAGTGTGTCCCGCAGTGTCTCCTTACAGTGAGTGTGTCCCACGGTGTCTCCTTCCAGTGAGTGTGTCCCACGGTGTCTCCTTACAGTGAGTGTGTCCCACGGTGTCTCATTCCAGTGAGTGTGTCCCGCGGTGTCTCATTCCAGTGAGTGTGTCCCACGGTGTCTCCTTCCAGTGAGTGTGTCCCGCGGTGTCTCATTCCAGTGAGTGTGTCCCACGGTGTCTCCTTCCAGTGAGTGTGTCCCGCGGTGTCTCATTCCAGTGAGTGTGTCCCACGGTGTCTCCTTCCAGTGAGTGTGTCCCACGGTGTCTCCTTCCAGTGAGTGTGTCCCGCAGTGTCTCCTTACAGTGAGTGTGTCCCACGGTGTCTCCTTCCAGTGAGTGTGTCCCGCAGTGTCTCCTTACAGTGAGTGTGTCCCGCGGTGTCTCATTCCAGTGAGTGTGTCCCACGGTGTCTCCTTCCAGTGAGTGTGTCCCGCGGTGTCTCATTCCAGTGAGTGTGTCCCGCGGTGTCTCATTCCAGTGAGTGTGTCCCGCGGTGTCTCATTCCAGTGAGTGTGTCCCGCGGTGTCTCATTCCAGTGAGTGTGTCCCGCGGTGTCTCATTCCAGTGAGTGTGTCCCACGGTGTCTCCTTCCAGTAAGTGTGTCCCGCGGTGTCTCATTCCAGTGAGTGTGTCCCGCGGTGTCTCATTCCAGTGAGTGTGTCCCGCGGTGTCTCCTTACAGTGAGTGTGTCCCGCGGTGTCTCATTCCAGTGAGTGTGTCCCGCGGTTTCTCATTCCAGTGAGTGTGTCCCGCAGTGTCTCCTTCCAGTGAGTGTGTCCCGCGGTGTCTCCTTCCAGTGAGTGTGTCCCGCGGTTTCTCATTCCAGTGTGTTTGTCCCGCGGTGTCTCATTCCAGTGAGTGTGTCCCGCAGTGTCTCCTTCTAGTGAGTGTGTGCCGCGGTTTCTCATTCCAGTGAGTGTGTCCCGCAGTGTCTCCTTCCAGTGAGTGTGTCCCGCGGTTTCTCATTCCAGTGAGTGTGTCCCGCAGTGTCTCCTTCCAGTGAGTGTGTCCCGCGGTGTCTCATTCCAGTGAGTGTGTCCCGCGGTTTCTCATTCCAGTGAGTGTGTCCCGCAGTGTCTCCTTCCAGTGAGTGTGTCCCGCGGTGTCTCCTTCCAGTGAGTGTGTCCCGCAGTGTCTCCTTCCAGTGAGTGTGTCCCGCGGTGTCTCCTTCCAGTGAGTGTGTCCCGCGGTGTCTCCTTCCAGTGAGTGTGTCCCGCAGTGTCTCCTTCCAGTGAGTGTGTCCCGCGGTGTCTCCTTCCAGTGAGTGTGTCCCGTGGTGTCCCCTTACAGTGAGTATGTCCCGCGGTGTCTCCTTCCAGTGAGTGTGTCCCACGGTGTCTCCTTCCAGTGAGTGTGTCCCACGGTGTCTCCTTCCAGTGAGTGTGTCCCGCAGTGTCTCCTTACAGTGAGTGTGTCCCACGGTGTCTCCTTCCAGTGAGTGTGTCCCACGGTGTCTCCTTCCAGTGAGTGTGTCCCGCGGTGTCTACTTCCAGTGAGTGTGTCCCGCGGTGTCTCCTGCTAGTGAGTGTGTCCCGCGGTGTCTCCTTCCAGTGAGTGTGTCCCACGGTGTCTCCTTCTAGTGAGTGTGTCCCCTGGTGTCTCCTTCCAGTGAGTGTGTCCCGCAGTGTCTCCTTCTAGTGAGTGTGTCCCGTGGTGTCTCCTTCTCCGAAGTGTACGAGAGCATGGGCCTTACACTAAACATCCGTAAGACAAAGGCTCTCTACCAACCTGCCCCTGCCACACAGTACTGCCCCCCGGTTATCAAAATCCATGATGAGGCCTTGGACAACGTGGACCACTTTCCATACCTCAGGAGCCTACTGTCAACAAGTGCAGACATAGATGACGGAGTCCAACACCACCTTTAGTGTGCCAATGCAGCCTTCGGTCGCCTGAGGAAGAGAGTGTTTGAAGACCAGGACCGCAAAGCTAGCACCAAACTCATGGTCTACAGAGCAGTAGTGATACCCGCTCTCCTTTATGCTTCAGAGACATGGACCATGTGCATCATGCACCTCAAAGCACGGGAGAGGTACCACCAACGCTGCCTCCGCAAGATCCTGCAAATCCATTGGCAGGATAGGCGCACCAACGTCAGTGTTCTCACTCAGACCAACATCCCCAGCATTGAAGTTTTGACCACGCTCGATCAGCTCCGATGGATGGGTCACATCGTCCGCATGCCCGATACAAGACTCCCAAAACAAGCGCTCTACTCGGAGCTCCGGCACGGCAAGAGAGCCCCAGGTGGGCAGAGGAAACGCTTCAAGGACACCCTCAAAGCCTCCTTGAAAAAGTGCAACATCCCCACCGACACCTGGGAATCCCTGGCCCAAGACCGCACAAAGTGGAGGAGAAGCATCTGGGAAGGCGCTGAACACTTCGAGTTTCTTCGCCGGGAGCAAGCGGAAGCCAAGCGCAAACAGCGGAAGGAGCACACATCAACCCAAGCACCCCACCCACCCGCCCCTTCAACCACCGTCTGCCCCACCTGTGACAGAGACTGTAGGTCCCGCACTGGACTCATCAGTCACCTGAGAACTCATTTTTAGTTTGGAAGCAAGTCATCCTCGGTCCCGAGGGACTGCCTAAGAAGATCTATCTGACAATGTGGAAAACTGCCCAGGTATGTCCTGTCTGCAAAAAGCTGGACAAATCTAATCCGGCCAATTACCGCCCCATCAGTTTACACTCAATCCTCAGTAAGGTGATGGAAGGTGTCATCGGCAGTGCTATCAAGAGGCATTTACTCACCAATAACCTGCTCATCAATGCTTAAATGTAAGAAGTCACACAACACCAGGTAATAGTCCAACAGTTTTATTTGAAATCACAAGTTTTCGGAGCGCTGCTCCTTCGTCAGGTGACGAAGGAGCAGCGCTCCGAAAGCTTGTGATTTCAAATAAAACTGTTGGACTATAACCTGGTGTTGTGTGACTTCTTACATTTGTCCACCCCAGTCCAACACCGGCATCTCCACACCATCAATGCTTAGTTTGGGTTCTGCCAAGACCACTCAGCTCCAGGCCTCATTACAGCCTTGATCCAAACATGGACAAAAGAGCTGAATTCCAGAGGTGAGGTGAGTGTGACTGCCCTTGACATCAAGGCAGCATTTGACCGAGTGTGGCATTAAGGAGCCCCAGTAAAATTGAAGTCAATGGGAATCAGGGGGAAAACTCTCCACTGGCTGGAGTATTACCTAGCACAAAGGAAGGTGGTTGTGGCTGTTGGAGGTCAATCATCTCAGCCCTTGGACATCACTGCAGGAGTTCCTCAGGGCAGTGTCCTAGGCCCAACCATCTTACATAGAAACATAGAAGATAGGAGCAGGAGTAGGCCATTAGGCCCCTCGAGCCTACTCCGCCATTCAATGAGATCATGGCTGATCATCCAAACTCAGTACCCTGTCCCTGCCTTCTCCCCATATCCCTTGATCCCTTTAGCCTTAAGAAATATATCTAACTCCTTCTTGAATATATTTAATGAATTGGCCTCAACTGCCTTCTGTGGTAGAGAATTCCACAGGTTCACCACTCTCTGGGTGAAGAAATTCCTCCTCATCTCTGTCCTAAATGGCTTACCCCTTATCCTTAGACAGTGACCCCTGGTTCTGGACTCCCCCACCATCGGGAACATCCTTCCTGCATCTAGTCTGTCTAGTCCTGTTAGAATTTTATACGTTTCAATGAGATCCCCTCTCATTCTTCTAAACTCCAGTGAATATAAGCCCAATCGACCCAATCTCTCCTCATATGTCATTCCTGCCATCCCAGGTATCAGTCTGGTGAATCTTCGCTGCACTTCCTCCATGGCAAGAACATCCTTCCTCAGATAAGGCGACCAAAACTGCACACAATACTCAAGGTGTGGTCTCACCAAGGCCTTGTACAACTGCAGCAACACATCCTTGTTCCTGTACTCGAACCCTCTCGCTACGAAGGCCAACATACCATTTGCCTTCTTAACCGCCTGCTGCACCTGCATGCTTACCTTCAGCGACTGGTGCACAAAGACACCAGGTCTCATTGCACTTCCCCTTCTCCCAATCTATTGCCGTTCAGATAATAATCTGCCTTCCTGTTTTTGCCACCAAAGTGGATAACCTCGCATTTATCCACATTATACTGCATCTCTCATGCATCTGCCCAATCACCCAACCTGTCCAAATCATACTGGAGTTTCTCGGCATCCTCCTCAAGGCACACACGCCCACCCAGCTTTGTGTCGTCTGCAAACTTGGAGATATTACATCTAGATCATTAATATATATTGTGAATAGCTGGGGTCCTAGGACCAATCCCTGCGGTACCCCACTAGTCACTGCCTGCCACTCAGAAAAAGACCCGTTTATTCCAACTCTTTGCTTCCTGTCTGCCAACCAGTTCTCTATCCAAGTCAATACCTTGCCCCCAATCCCATGTGCATTAACTTTACACGCTAATCTCTTATGCGGGACCTTATCAAAAGCTTCCAAAAGTCCAAATACACCACATCCACTGGTTCTCCCTTATCTATTCTATCAGTTACATCCTCAAAAAATTCCAGTAGGTTAGTCAAGCACGATTCACCTTTTGTAAATCCATGTTGACTTTCTCCGATCCTGTCACTGTTTTCCAAGTGCTCTGCTATTACATCTTTTATAATGGACTCTAGCATTTTCCCCACTACCGATTTCAGGCTTACCGGTCTATAATTCCCCGTTTTCTCTCTACCACCTTTTTTGAATAGTGGGGTAACATTAGCTACCCTCCAATCCATGGGAACTGTTCCAGAGTCTATAGAATTTTGGAAGATTACCAGCAATGCATCTACTATTTCTAGGGCCACTTCCTTAAGTACCCTAGGATGTAGATTATCAGGCCCTGGGGATTTATCTGCCTTCAATTCCATCAATTTCCCGAAAACCATTTCCCTACAAATACTGATTTCATTCAGTTCCTCCCTCTCATTAGACCCTATTTTCCCCGACATCTCTGGGAGGTTATTTGTGTCCTCCTTTGTGAAGACAGAACCAAAGTATGTATTTAATTGGTCAGCCATTTCTTTGTTCCCCATTATAAATTCCCCTGATTCTGACTGCAAGGAACCTAGGCTTCACTTCACCAATCTTTTTCTCTTCACATATCTATAGAAGCTTTTACAGTCAGTTTTTATGTTCCCTGAAAGCTTACTCTCATACTCTATTTTCTTCAGCTGCTTCATCAATGAGCTTCCCTCCATCAGAAGGTCAGAAGTGGGGATGTTCACTGATGATTGTACAGTGTGCAGTTCCATTCGCAGCTCCTCAGATAATGAAGCAGTCCATGCCTGCATGCAGCAAGACCTGGATGACATTCAAGCTTGGGCTGATAAGTGGCAGGTAACATTCACGCCACACAAGTGCCAGGCAATGACTATTTCCAACAAGTGAGAGTCTAACCACCGCCCCTTGACATTCAACGGAATTACCATCGCCGACTCCCCCACCATCAACATCCTGGGGGTCACTATTGACCAGAAACATAACTGAACCAGCCACATAAATACTGTGGCTACAAGAGAAGGCCAGAGGCTGGCTATTCTGCGGCGAGTGTCTCACCTCCTGACTCCCCAAAACCTTCCCGCCAATGACCGCCAATCACACAAGTCAGATGTGTGTTGGAATACTCTCCACTTGCCTGGATGAGTGCAGCTCCAACAACACTCAAGAAACTCGACACCATCCAGGACAAAGCAGCCCGCTTGATTTGCACTCCATCCACCACCTTAAACATCCACTCCCTCCACTACTGGCTTACCGTGGCTGCAGTGTGTACCATCTACAAGATACACTGCAGCAACTCACCAAGGCTTCTTCGGCAGCACCTCCCAAACCCGCGACCTCTTCCATTTAGAAGGACAAGGGCAGCAGGCGCATGGGAACACCACCACCTCTAAGTTCCCCACCAAGTCACACACCATCCTGACTTGGACATATATCGGCTGTTCCTTCATTGTCGCCGGGTCAAAATCCTGGAACTCCCTCCCTAACAGCACTGTGGGAGCACCTTCACCACACGGACTGCAGCTTCTCAAGGGCAATTAACGATAGATAATAAATGCAGGTCTTGCCAGAGACGCCTACATCCCAGGAAGGAATGAAAAAAAACCTTTCTCTTCCAAGGAGCATTTGTGTGTTTATTAAGAAAGAATATTACTGAGGAAATAGTGCCAGACACCTCGCTGGACAAATCATTATTCCCCAAATTAAAGCATAGATTCAGCAGTAATGATACTAGAATAGTAACCCAGCTTTAAATCCCACCTTGGCAATTAAACTCAATGGGGGAAATTCTAATCCCCAACAATGGGTGGGTTTGGGTCGGGTGGGAGGTTAAAAAGTTAAAAATCTAAAACAGGAACCCAATCCGCCTCGAACCTGCCCACTTCTGGTTTTAACGGAGGAGGGACGAGGGACGAGCGACCTATTCGCTCTCAGGAGGCGGGTCAGTTTTTGAAGCTTTTTAAGGAGGCTGCGTGCCTTCATTTAACAGTGTTTCTATTTTTAACCCATGCTGGCTGGGTTTCCCGGGGCTCGGGAAACCTGGTAGGTAAAAGGGGGCTGAATGCAAGAGGTAAGCGCCTTTACAGCACTGCTTGTGGGCCAGGAGGAGCAGGAGTGTTTCCTCCAGGCCCAACAAGCTAACCTGTGAACCCCACCACCGCGATCTGTCGTTCCACCCACTCTGCTGCGATCGAACACCCCCAACTACCGCATCCAACCCCCCACAACATCTCCCCCCACCGCGATCTCACTCTCCATCAACCATCTCCCTCCTCTGACCACCATCATCTCCCCCCACCCACCATCTCGCTACCCCTGCAATCTCTCCTCCTACCCACCATCTCGTTCCCCATAGGATTTCTCCCCCCGACCACCAGCTTGCTTCCCTGGCCACTATCGCTACCCCCCACAATCTCCTCCCCCCGACTACCACATCGCTTCCCCCCGACCGCCATCTCCACCCCTCTGCGATCTCTCCCCCGCACCCCCCCTCCGCACTAGCCACTGCAGGATGTTCAGGAAGTCCATACCGAGTCTCCCGTCCATAGCTCCTCCCCCCCCCGCTCCGAACACACTGCCCCGTAAATATCATGGCCAATAAATCTGGTAATTCACGGCTACCACCAGCCAAAAATATAAATAAGCCCGAAGCTGCCGGATTGTCAATTCATTAAATATATTCAAGAAGGAGTTAGATATATTTCTTAAGGCTAAAGGGATCAAGGGATATGGGGAGAAAGCAGGGACAGGGTACTGAGTTTGGATGATCAGACATGATCTCATTAAATGGCGGAGCAGGCTCGAGGGGCTGAATGGCCTACTCCTGCTCCTATCTTCTATGTTTCGATGTTTCTATTGTCATAATAACCCAACTGGTTCACTGATGTCCCTGAGGGAAGGAAACCAGCCACCTCCTTCCTATTCCTACAGGTGACTCCAGCCCCACAGTGTGTGTGATCCTCTGAAGTGGCCTAGCAAGCCACTTAGTTGTGCGAAAGAGAACGATGAGGGATGAGCAGCCGATGCAGCTTTGCCAGTGCTGCCTACATCCCGAGAGCAAATTGAAAAAAAAAGAACTTGCGTCAGATCTACTCTTCCTGCGAGCCGCTCTTGATTATTCATTAGAAACCGCGCAGCTCACTGAGCCGCAGCCAGCTGTCATCAGGGTTTCTTACTTTGACTGAAATGTATGAATTTAAAGATGGAATGGAAAGCAGTGCTTTGTGACTTAACCAGTTTGCTCTCTCCTGTTTAAGCATGGAGTCGGTGCCTGCACACTCTATGGCCGTGTGTATAGAGCTTAATTAGAAGAATCCCCACGGGTCATATGCCATTCTGTGACAGATGACAGGGAGATGTCGGTCAACTGTACACGTGTGCTTACTGTCAAGGAGGTGTGCAGAAGCAGCAGGATTTGACTTGCTCCCGAATTTTCTCACCTGTGATTGTTCGGCTGATGGATTGTATTGAAACATATAAGATTCTGCGGGGGATTGACAAGGTAGATGTTGAGAGGACGTTTTCCCCAGGCTGGAGAGTCTAGAACTAAGGGGGGTCACAGTCTCAGGATAAGGGTTCGGCCATTTAAAGCTAAGATGAGGGGGAATTTCTTCACTCAGAGGGTGGTGAATCTTTGGAATTCTCTGCCCCAGGGGGCTGTGGATGCTGAATCGTTGCGTCTATCCAAGGCTGAGGGAGATAGATTTTTGGACTCTAGGGGAATCGAGGGATATGGAGATCGGGCGGGAAAGTGGAGTTGAGGTCGAAGATCAACCATGATCTTATTGAACAGCGAAGCAGGCTCGAAGGGTCGTATGGCCTACTCCTGCTTCTAATTCTTATGTTCTTATGTCCTCAGGTATTGTGGCCATTTTTATAATATGCATTTTAAGTTAAACTCATTTTTACCAATTTTAGTGTGAAAAATATTGGGCTGTGGTGAATTCTCCATACAGCGAGAGCCAAACTAGTTCCTTACAATATGAATTTTCACATTTCTTTTCTTCTCTCCATCCACTCCTGCTGGGCTACAGTTCACAAGTCCTGGCACCCCTTCGATATAATAAGACAAAGTCCTATGCTGAAGGGCTGGCTGGGGGACTAAGTCGCAGACATCCCGATCTCTTCAATTGCAGGCAGCATGGTAGGTAGGAAGGGCTCCCGTCAGGAACCAGCAGCCAACATTTCACTTACAGATGGATTTCTTAAACAGCACCATCTGGTGTTTGCACTGAGCAACTGTCCATAACTATTTATAGCACTGGTCATTATTTCCTACTTTGCAACAGTGACCATAGTTCAAAAGTACTTGATTGGCTGTAAAATGCTTTGGGACATCCTGAGGTCATGAAAGGTGCTATAGAAATTTGCAAGTTCTTTCTTTCGTTCTGAGAGCTATAGTGCAGTGCCTAAGGTACCAAAGCATCTTGCAAATAAAGTTTATTTTTGAAAATACAGCCTCTGACTTCTTCCTGAGGATATAAAGAGCCAGAATGTACCTTGATGTGATATTATATAGTTGCATAGTTAGAGAGATGGCAGAGCTAGAAAATGGCAAGTCGGGGTGAATGGATGATTTTTGGATTGGGAGCATGTTGGTAGTAGGTTGTCCCAAGAATTATATCAAAGTTTGGTTATAATACTAAAGTAAGGGCCTTGGCCAACCATGAGGAACAATGCAGCAGGTTTCAGGAGCTCAGTCATAAGTAGATTAGCAGAGTGGGCAGGTAAAGGGCAGATGCAGTTCAATGCACAGAAATGTGAAGAAAAATATTTTAGGAGAATGAACATTGAAAAGAAATACACTCTCACCCAAACCGCATTCAATGATTCATTGTGGGAGGTGAGATGTTAAGTCAATGCCTTGTTCAAGGAGATGTAAAAGAACCCGTGGCACTATTCTTGGAAGAAGAGCATGGGGGGATTGTAAAATTAACAGCCCAGCATAAACTAGGTGGACGGGCAGTAAAAATGACCTGGGGGACTTTATCGCTGACATCCTGATCTCTTCAGCTGCAGGCAGCTTTTCTGAGAAGGTAGGAAGGACACCCATCCGAAACCAGCAGAACCTTGGATGCACCACACTTGGAGTACTGTGCACAGTTCTGGCCGCCATATTACAAAAAGGGTATAGAAACATAGAAAAACATAGAAGATAGGAGCAGGAGTAGGCCATCCGGCCCTTCGAGCCTGCTCCGCCATTCAATGAGATCATGGCTGATCATCCAAATTCAGTACTCTGTCCCTGCCTTCTCCCCATATCACTTGATCCCTTTAGCCTTAAGAAATATATCCAACTCCTTCTTGAATATATTTAATGAACTGGCCTCTGCCGCCCTCTGTGGCAGAGAATTCCACAGGTTCACCACTCTCTGGGTGAAGAAATTCCTCCTCATTTCAGTCCTAAATGGCTTACCCCTTATCCTTAGACTATGACCCCTGGTTCTGGACTCCCCGGCCATCGGAAACATCCTTCCTGCATCTAGTCTGTCCAGACCTGACAGAATTTTACAGGTTTCGATGAGATCCCCTCTCAATCTTCTAAACTCCAGTGAGTATAAGCCCAATCGACACAATCTCTCCTCATACGTCATTCCTGCCATCCCAGTTATCAGCCTGGTGAATCTTCGCTGCACTCCTTCCATGGCAAGAATGCCCTTCCTCAGGTAAGGCGACCAAAACTGCACACAATACTCAAGGTGCGGTCTCACCAAGGCCCTATACAACTGCAGCAAGACATCCTTGTTCCTGTACTCGAACCCTCTTGCTACGAAGGCCAACATACCATTTGCCTTCTTAACCGCCTGCTGCACCTGCATGCTTACCTTCAGTGACTGGTGTACAAGAACACCCAGGTCTCTTTGCACTTCCCCTTCTCCCAATCTATTGCCATTCAAATAATAATCTGCCTTCCTGTTTTTGCCACCAAAGTGGATAACCTCACATTTATCCACATTAAAGTGCATTTGCCATGTTTCTGCCCAATCACCCAACCTGTCCAAATCGTACTGGAGTTTCACGACATCCTCCTCACAGCATACCCTCCCACCCAGCTTTGTGTCGTCTGCAAATTTGGAGATATTACATCCAATTCCCTCGTCCAGATCATTAATATATATTGTGAACAGCTGGGGTCCTAGGACCGATCCTTGCAGTACCCCACTAGTCACTGCCTGCCACTCGGAAAATGACCCGTTTATTCCAACTCTTTGTTTACTGTCCGCCAACCAGTTCTCTATCCAAGTCAATACTTTCCCCCAATCCCATGTGCCTTAATTTTGCACGCTAATCTCTTATGCGGGACCTTATCGAAAGCCTTCTGAAAGTCCAAATACACCACATCCACTGGTTCTCCCTTATCTGTTTTACCAGTTACATCCTCAAAAAATTCCAGTAGATTAGTCAAGCATGATTTACTTTTTGTAAATCCATGTTGACTTTGTCTGATCCTGTCACTGCTTTCCAAGTGCTCTGCTATTACATCTTTTATAATGGACTCTAGCATTTTCCCCACTACCAATGTCAGGCTTAATTCCCCACTTTTTCTCTACCACCTTTTTTGAATAGTGGGGTAACATTAGCTACCCTCCAATCCATGGGTACTGTTCCAGAGACTATCGAGTTCTGGAAGATGACCAGCAATGCATCTACTATTTCTAGGGCCACTTCCTTAAGTACCCTAGGATGTAGATTATCAGGCCCTGGGGATTTATCGGCCTTCAGTCACATCAATTTTCCTAACACCATTTCCCTACAAATACTGATTTCTTTCAGTTCCACCCTTTCATCAGACCCTATGTTCCCCGGCATTTCTGGGAGGTTATTTGTGTCCTCCTTTGTGAAGACAGAACTAAAATATGTATTTCGTTGGTCTGCCATTTCTTTGTTCCCCATTATAAATTCCCCTGATTCTGACTGCAAGGGACCTACGCTTGACTTCACCAATCTTTTTCTCTTCACATATCTATAAAAGCTTTTACAGTCAGTTTTTATGTTCCCTGCAAGCTTACTCTCATATTCTATTTTCCCTTTCTTAATTAATCTCTTTGTCCTCCTTTGTTGAATCCTAAACTGCTCCCAATCCTCAGGATTATTGCTTTTTCTGGCCAATTTATATGTCCTCTCCTTGGATCTTATGCTATCCCTAATTTCCCTTGTTAGCCATGGTTGAGTCACCTTTTTTGTTTTATTTTTATGCCAAACTGGGATGAACAAATGCTGTAGTTCATCCATTCGGTCTTTGAATGTTTGCCATTGCCTATCCACCGTCAACCCTTTGAGTGACATTCCCCAATCAATCCTACCCAACTCGCTCCTCAGACCATCGTAGTAGAGGCACTGGAGAAGGTGCAAAAATTTTTTTACAAGTATGATAACAGAACTGAGAGGTTTTAATTGTCAGGAAAGACTGAACAGACTGGGACTCTTTTCTCCCGAAAAGAGAAGGCCGAGGGGTGACCAATAGATGTCTTTAAAATTATGAACTTGTTTGATAGGGTGGACTTGGAGAAGATGCTTTCTCTAGTGGGGGGAGTCTGAAACTAGGTGTCATCAATTTAAGATATATAGGTTGGGAGGAGGCTGCTGCTTTCCAGAGTCAGGCACGTGAGGCCCGGAGGTTAAAGTTGTCCGTTGCCTCACTTTGCTGAAGTCAGGATGGTTTGCAGCCAGCCTCGGCCCCCATGTCTGCCCGATTCTGCAGAGGAACGGAGGGACCTTGGAGTGCATGTCCACAAATCCCTGAATGTAGCAGGACAGGTAGAGAAGGGGGTTAAGAAGGCATACGGAATACTTTATTAGCCGAGGCATAGAATATAAGAGCAGGGAGGTTATGCTTGAACTGTATAAAACAGTAGTTAGGCCGCAGCTAGAATACTGCGTACAGTTCTAGTCACCACATTACAGGAACAATGTGATTGCACTAGAGGGGGTGGGGTATAGAGGAGATTTACGAGGATGTTGCAAGGACTGGAGAATTTTAGCTATGAGGAAGGGTTGGATAGGCTGGGGTCATTTTCTTTGGAACAGAGGAGGCTGAGGGGAGATTTAATGGAGGTGTATAATATTATGAAGGGCCTAGATAGAGTGGAACTATTTCCCTTAGCAGAAGGATCAATAACCAGGGGGCATTGATTTAAAGTAATTGGTAGAAGGATTAGAGGGGATGTGAGGAGAATTTTTTTCTCCCAGAGGGTGGTGGGGGGTCTGAGGAGTTAGTGGCAGGCATCTTCTTGAACCACTGCAGTCCTTGCATTTATGATTTTTTAAAATTCGTTCATGTGGGCATCACTGGCAAGGCCGGCATTTATTGCCCGTCCCTAATTGCTCTTGAGAAGGTGGCAATGAGCCACCTTTTTGAACTGCTGCAGCCCATGTGGTGCTTTGGTACAATTGAGTGGTTTGCTAGGCCACTTCAAGTTTTAAGAGTCAGTCACATATAGGCCAGACCAGATATGCATATTAATGAACCAGATGGGTTTATTATGATAATCCAGTAGTTACAATTACGGATACTAGCTTTTTATTCCGAATTTATTAATTAACTGAATTTAAATTCCTCAGTTGCTATGGTGGGATTGGAACACTTGGTCTAAACAGACCATCAATTCAGGCCTCGGGATTACTAGTCCAGCAACATAACCACTACACTACCATACCCTGATGCTCAGACAATGGTGTTAAATAGGGAATTTCAGGATTTTGACCTGGCGACAATGAAGGAACAGCATTACGTGTCCAAGTCAGGAAGATCTGTGACTTGGAACCGAGCTTGGAGGTGTTGGTATTCTCATGGCAATGTCCTTCTCAGCGCTAGAGGTCATGGGTCTGCAAGATGCTGGGGATGTTAGCTTGGTGATTGGCTGAAGTGCATCCTGCAGGTTGATGTACAGCAGCCGCAGTGCACCAGTGGTGGAGGGAGTGAAAATTGAGTTCACTGGCAGGGGCACCGGCTCCAAATATAGCCCCACCTCATTGGTTGAAATTGGAAAGTGGACTGTCCTGAGCCATTCAGACCAGGAACATTTCAAGTTCAACCTCTGATACTTGCTGGGTTGGTTGATCTCTTCCCAAGGTAGAGTAGTGGCACTATAATCAGCTACAAAGCCCCTGGAGCAGAGAGGGCAAAAGCCAGCTTGGGTTCCTGCTTCTGGTCAAGAGCCAATGAACCCAGCTGGAAAAGTGTGCAGGTGCATATTAGGTGAGACTAGGGAGGAGCTTGGCTATGATGCCTCATGTTCAAACACTCACTGTCTGGGTTCACACATGAAGCACAAGGCACAAGTCAGGAGCCTGATGGAATACTCTCCACTTGCCTGGATGAGTGCAGCTCCAACAACACTCAAGGAGCTTGACACCATCCAGGACAAAGCAGCCCACTTGATTGGCACCCCATCCACCATCTTAAACATTCACTCCCTCCAGCACCGGCGTACCGTGGCTGCAGTGTGTACCATCTACAAGATGCACTGCAGCAACTCGCCAAGGCTTCTACGGCAGCACCTCCCAAACCCATGACCTCTGCCAGCTAGAAGGACATGGGCAGCAGACACATGGGAACACCACCACCTACAAGTTCCCCTCCGAGTCACACACCATCCTGACTTGGAAATATATTGCCGATCCTTCATCGTTGCTGGGTCAAAATCCTGGAACTCCCTCCCTAACAGCACTGTGGTAGTACCTTCACCGCACGGCCTGCAGCGGTTCAAGAAGGGTCGCAAATTACTCGTACAGTGAGTTGGTCACACCGCAGGGTAGGGCTGCACAGGCAGAAGGGAAATGGGTGACCACCAGGCGGAACAATAGAAGCAGGCAGTTAGTGCAGGGGACCCCTGTGGCCATCCCCCTTTCAACCAGGTATACCGCTTTGGATACTGTTGGGGGGGATGCCTTATCAGGGGAAGGCAGCAGCAGCCAACTTCCTGGCACTGGGGGTACTCCTGCTGCCCAGGAAGGGAGGAAAAAGAGTGGGAGAGCAATAGTGGTAGGGGATTCTATAGTAAGGGGAACAGATAGGCGTTTCTGTGGCCGTAGACGTGAATCCAGGATGGTTTGTTGCCTCCCTGGTGCCAGGGTCAAGGATGTCACTGAGCGGCTGCAGGGCATTCTGGAGGGGGAGGGCGAACAGCCAGAGGTCGTGGTCCACATTGGTACCAACGACATAGGTAAAAAGAGGGATGAGGTCCTGCAGCAAGAATTTAGGGAGCTAGGTAGAAGATTAGGTAGAGCCTGGGAGGTGAGGAGCCCGGTATAAAAACCGGAGAGCAGCGAGGCCCGAGAGCAGTCGGAGCACGGAGCCTGGGAGGTGAGGAGCCCGGTATAAAAACCGGAGAGCAGCGAGGCCCGAGAGCAGTCGGAGCACAGAGCCTGGGAGGTGAGGAGCCCGGTATAAAAACCGGAGAGCAGCGAGGCCCGAGAGCAGTCAGAGCACGGAGCCTGGGAGGTGAGGAGCCCGGTATAAAAACCGGAGAGCAGCGAGGCCCGAGAGCAGTTGGAGCACGGAGCCTGGGAGGTGAGGAGCCCGGTATAAAAACCGGAGAGCAGTGAGGCACACCAACTCAGCAGCGGGGAGAGAGGTAAAAAGTAATCAGTGTGTGACGTCACCAGGGAGCAGGTAAGTGATTGGTTGGTGAGTATTTCTCTTTTTTAAACTTTAACTCTGTAGTTTATAGTTACTAGGGTCTTTTCTGGTGTAGCAGGGACTGTTGGTAGACTATACAAGCGCCTTAGAGGTATTTTTAATTGGTGATAGTAAATTAATTTAAATTAAGTAAAGGGAAGGTCATGCCAGGTGAGCCCAGCCCCGTGTTATGCTCCTCTTGCTCTATGTGGGAATTCAGGGACACTGCCGGTGCCCCTGATGACCACGTGTGCCAGAGATGCATCCATCTGCAGCTACTAGCAGACCGCATTGAGGCGCTGGAGCTGCGGGTGGATGGGTTGTTGAGCATTCACAATGCTGAGAGGTTCGTGGATAACACGTTTAGTGAGTTGGTCACACCGCAGGGAAGGGCTGCACAGGAAGATAGGAAATGGGTGACCACCAGGCGGAGCAATAGAAGCAGGCAGGTAGTGCAGGAGACCCCTGTGATCATTCCCCTCTCAAACAGGTATACCGCTTTGGATACTGTTGAGGAAGATGACTCACCAGGGGAAGGCAGCAGCAGCCAACTTCCTGGCACTGGGGGTGCTCCTGCTGCCCAGGAAGGGGGGAAAAAGAGTGGGAGAGCAATAGTGGTAGGGGATTCTATAGTAAGGGGAACAGAAAGGCGTTTCTGTGGCCGTAGACGTGAATCCAGGATGGTTTGTTGCCTCCCTGGTGCCAGAGTCAAGGATGTCACTGAGCGGCTGCAGGGCATTCTGGAGGGGGAGGGTGAACAGCCAGAGGTCGTGGTCCACATTGGTACCAACGACATAGGTAAAAAGAGGGATGAGGTCCTGCAGCAAGAATTTAGGGAGCTAGGTGAAGGATTAAAGAGCAGGATCTCAAAGGTTGTAATCTCTGGATTACTCCCGGTGCCACGTGCTAGTGGGTATAGGAATAGGAAGATAGAACAGATGAATGCGTGGCTAAAGGGATGGTGCAGGGGGGAGGGCTTTAGTTTCCTGGATCACTGGGTCTGCTTCTGGGAAAGGTGGGACTTGTACAAGTCGGACGGTTTACACCTGAACCAGAGGGGAACCAATATCCTTGCGGGGAGGTTTGCTAGCACTGCTGGGGGGGGTTTAAACTAACTTGGCAGGGGGATGGGGTACAGAGTGGAGCTATAGTAGGGGGTGATTTACAGCCAAATACAGAGGAAAAAACAAGTCAGCTGGGAAGGCAGAGCAAATATGTGAAGGCAAAAGGGAATATGGAAGGCATTTATTTTAATGCAAGGAGTCTTGCAAATAAGGTGGATGAACTGAAGTGTTGTTGAACACATGGGAGTACGATATTGTTGCTATCACGGAGACATGGTTGAGGGAGGGTCAGAACTGGCAGCTCAATATTCCGGGGTATAGAATCTTCAGGCGAGACAGAGGGGGGTGTAAAAGGGGAGGGGGTGTTGCAATATTAATTAAGGAGTCAATTACTGCTGTAAGGAGGGATGATATATTAGCGGGTTCCTCTAATGAGGCCATATGGGTAGAAATTAAAAACAAAAAGGGGGCAAGCACTTTGCTGGGAGTGTACTATAGGCCCCCAAACAGTCAGGGGGAGATAGAGGAACAGATATGTAGGCAAATCTCAGAAAAGTGCGAAAATAATAGGGTAATAATAGTGGGGGATTTCAACTTCCCCAATATTAATTGGGATAGTCAGAGTGTGAAAGGCTTAGATGGTGCAGAATTCTTAAAGTGCATCCAGGAGAGCTTTTTGAGCCAACATGTAGAAAGTCCTACAAGAGAGGGAGCGGTACTGGACCTAATTCTGGGGAATGTAGCCGGGCAAGTGGTGGAAGTATCAGTAGGAGAGCATTTTGGCGACAGTGACCATAATTCGGTGAGATTTAAGGTGGTCATGGAAAAAGACAAAGACGGCCCGGAAATAAGGGTTCTAAATTGGGGGAAGGCCGATTTTAATATGATAAGGCAGGATCTGGCCAAAGTGGACTGGGAGCAGCTACTTATAGGAAAATCCACATCAAAACAGTGGGAGACTTTCAGAAGGGAAATAGAGAGAGTACAACGCCAACATGTTCCTGTAAAGGTCAAGGGTGGGACCAACAAGCAAAGGGAACCTTGGATGACAAGGGATATACAAAAATGCATTAGAAATAAAAGGGGGGCCTTTGGCAGTTACAAAAGACTAAAGACGGAAGAAGCCCTAGAGGAGTATAAAAAGTGCAGGGGCATACTTAAAAAAGAAATTAGGAGGGCGAGGAGGGGCCATGAAATAACACTGGCGAGCAAAATAAAGGAAAATCCTAAGATGTTTTATAAGTATATTAAGGGCAAGAGGATAACCAGGGAAAGGGTAGGGCCCATTAGGGACCAAAGTGGCAATCTGTGTGTAGAGCCAGATGATGTAGGTGGGGTTTTAAATGAATTTTTTGCATCTGTGTTCACTATGGAGAAAGACGATGCAGACATAGAAATCGGGCAAGGGGACTGTGACATACTTGAACATATTAGCATCGAGAGGGAGGAGGTGCTAGCGGTTTTAGCAGGCCAAAAAGTGGATAAATCCCCAGGCCCGGACGAGATGTATCCCAGGCTGCTGTGTGAGGCAAAGGAGGAGATTGCAGGGGCTCTGACACAAATTTTCAGAACCTCTCTGGCCACAGGGGATGTACCAGAGGACTGGAGAACAGCTAACGTAGTACCATTATTCAAGAAGGGTAGCAGTGATAAACCAGGGAATTAGAGGCCAGTGAGCCTAACATCTGTGGTAGGGAAATTAACGGAAAAAATTCTGAGGGACAAAATTAGTCTCCACTTGGAGAGGCAAGGATTAATCGGGGATAGTCAGCATGGCTTTGTCAAGGGTAAATCATGTCTGACCAATCTGATTGAATTTTTCGAGGGGGTGACTAGGTGTGTGGATGAGGGAAATGCTGTGGATGTGGTATACATGGACTTCAGTAAGGCTTTTGACCAAGTCCCGCATAGGAGACTGGGCAAGAAGGTAAGAGCCCATGGGATCCAGGGTGCCTTGGCACGTTGGATCCTAAACTGGCTGAGTGGCAGGAGGCAGAGGGTGATGGTCGAAGGTTGCTTTTGTGACTGGAAGCCTGTGTCCAGTGGGGTACCTCAGGGATCGGTGCTGGGTCCCTTGTTGTTTGTAATCTACATAAACGATTTGGATGAGAATGTAAAAGGTATGATCAGTAAGTTCGCAGATGACACGAAAATTGGTGGGGTGGTAAATTGCGAGGAGGAAAGCCTCAGGCTACAGGACGATATAAACGGGTTGGTCAGATGGGCGGAAAAGTGGCAAATGGAATTTAACCCTGAAAGTGCGAGGTGATGCATTTTGGACGGACAAATAAGGCAAGGGAATTCAGTTGGCGCCGCGCCAGGGCTTTAGCGCCGGAAAGTTAGCGCCGGCGCTAAGTCCCCCTGCGCGCGCCAAAAATTCAGTAGCGCCGCGCCCAAACGGCTGCTGGCGCTACTGAAGGGTCTTAGCGCCTGGAAAAGGGCGCTAACTGCCGTTTAGCGCCGCAATTCCGGCGCTGCGGCACCCGATGCGGTGCGGCAGGCTGGGGAAGTGCAGGCCTCCTCCTTCCGTTAAGGAGGAGCTGCCTGCACCCGGCCGCAGCCCGCGCAAATCTGTTTAAAAATGAGCCCGGCACCTCGGACAAGTGCCGGGCTTGCATCTGTTCCGGCGGGGGCGGGGAGAAGTCCGGGGAGGGAGCTGCGGGCAGGCGGCCGGCGGGAAAGCGGCCGGCCGCCGCGGGGCCTTTAATGCGCCGGCGCAAACACATGTTGGACTCTGTTGCCAGAGTCTTATTTGCGGCTGCCACGGGCGAGGCGGCCGCAACTGAATTTCGGCGCTGGGGCCCGTCGGCATGGCAACCGAGACGCTGCGCACACCAATGACGTCATCGGTGCCGGCGCAGCGCTACCGGTGCAACGCCGCTTTAGGGCCCCAGGGAATTTTTCAACTGGCCACAACTCTGGCGCCAGTCCCTCTAGCGCCTCAAAAGCGGCACTAAGGCTAGTGAATTTCTAGGTAAGGTGGCTCACCACCACCTTCTCGAGGCCAATTAGGGATGGGCAATAAATGTTGGCCTTGCCAGCGACGCCCACAACCCATGAACAAATAAAAAAATAGCCTGCCCTTTTTGCTGAGACACCACATAGCTGCCAGCCCGAGGAACCAAGAATGGTACCAGCACGAGCGAAGTCCTTTTGGACAGGTATTGAACATTTTTTTTCAATGTAAAATGGAACGCATGAAGTGTGGAAAAATTACAGTTTGGTTAGTACTTGGCCCCTTATGTGAAATCCTCTGACAGGTGAAAATTGATTATGCCTCAACATGCCACCTGTGAAGTGAAACCTGTCGATCAAGCGGATGAGGATCAGCCTGGGACAGCTGCAGTGCATTGAGTTTGATAACGGTCCAGACAGCTATCCTGAGGATTGGGCATATTGTAATCAATTTGACCAGCTTTGCTCTCTGCAGGAATGAAGTACATGCGCGCACAAGCACACACTGGTAGAAAAGAATGAGCCGCGATTAAAAAGACAGTTCATCGTCTTATTGCTTTAATTTAATGTTTCTTTTTGTGTGGTTAAAAAAAGACATCACATTAACATAGAAACATAGAAGATAGGAGCAGGAGTAGGCCATTCGGCCCTTCGAGCCTGCTCCACCATTCAATGAGATCATGGCTGTTCATCCAAATTCAGTACCCTGCCCCTGCCTTCTCGCCATATCCCTTGATCCCTTTAGCCTCAAGAAACATATCCAACTCTTTCTTGAATATATTTAATGAACTGGCCTCCACCGCCCTCTGTGGCAGAGAATTCCACAGGTTCACCACTCTCTGGGTGAAGAAATTCCTCCTCATTTCTGTCCTATATGGCTTACCCCTTATCCTTTGACTATGACCCCTGGTTCTGGACTCCCCGGCCATCAGAAACATCCTTTCTGCATCTAGTCTG
Organism: Somniosus microcephalus; assembly: GCF_052327205.1. Classification (NCBI taxonomy): domain Eukaryota; kingdom Metazoa; phylum Chordata; class Chondrichthyes; order Squaliformes; family Somniosidae; genus Somniosus; species Somniosus microcephalus. Next base: position 365,496,978 of record NC_140988.1, read on the forward strand.
TCCAGACCTGACAGAATTTTATAGGTTTCGATGAGATCCCCTCTCAATCTTCTAAACTCCAGTGAGTATAAGCCCAATCGACACAATCACTCCTTGTACGTCATTCCTGCCATCCCAGGTATCAGTCTGGTGAATCTTCGCTGCACTCCTTCCATGGCAAGAACGTCCTTCCTCAGGTAAGGTGACCAAAACTGCACACAATACTCAAGGTGTGGTCTCACCAAGGCCCTGTACAACTGCAGCAAGACATCCTTGTTCTTGTACTCGAACCCTCTTGCTACGAAGGCCAACATACCATTTGCCTTCTTAACCGCCTGCTGCACCTGCATGCTTACATTCAGCGACTGGTGCACAATAACACCCAGGTCTCTTTGCACTTCCCCTTCTCCCAATCTAATGCCATTCAAATAATAATCTGCCTTCCTGTTTTTGCCACCAAAGTGGATAACCTCAAACTTATCCACATTAAAGTGCATTTGCCATGTTTCTGCCCAATCTGAGCATTCACGATGCTGAGAGGGTCGTGGATAGCACGTTTAGTGAGTTGGTCACACCGCAGGGAAGGGCTGCACAGGAAGACAGGAAATGGGTGACCACCAGGCGGAGCAATAGAAGCAGGCAGGTAGTGCAGGAGACCCCTGTGACCATTCCCCTCTCAAACAAGTATACCGCTTTGGATACTGTTGAGGGGGATGACTCACCAGGGGAAGGCAGCAGCAGCCAACTTCCTGGCACTGGGGGTGCTCCTGCTGCCCAGGAAGGGGGGAAAAAGAGTGGGAGAGCAATAGTGGTAGGGGATTCTATAGTAAGGGGAACAGATAGGCGTTTCTGTGGCCGTAGACGTGAATCCAGGATGGTTTGTTGCCTCCCTGGTGCCAGGGTCAAGGATATCACTGAGCGGCTGCAGGGCATTCTGGAGGGGGAGGGTGAACAGCCAGATGTCGTGGTCCACATTGGTACCAACGACATAGGTAAAAAGAGGGATGAGGTCCTGCAGCAAGAATTTAGGGAGCTAGGTGAAGGATTAAAGAGCAGGACCTCAAAGGTTGTAATCTCTGGATTACTCCCGGTGCCACGTGCTAGTAAGTATAGGAATAGGAAGATAGAACAGATGAATGCGTGGCTAAAGGGATGGTGCAGGAGGGAGGGCTTTAGTTTCCTGGATCACTGGGTCTGCTTCTGGGAAAGGTGGGACTTGTACAAGTCGGACGGTTTACACCTGAACCAGAGGGGAACCAATATCCTTGCGGGGAGGTTTGCTAGCACTGCTGGGGGGGGTTTAAACTAACTTGGCAGGGGGATGGGGTACAGAGTGGAGCTATAGTAGGGGGTGATTTACAGCCAAATACAGAGGAAAAAACAAGTCAGCTGGGAAGGCAGAGCAAATATGTGAAGGCAAAAGGGAATATGGCAGGGCTGGAAGGCATTTATTTTAATGCAAGGAGTCTTGCAAATAAGGTGGATGAACTGAAGTTGTTGTTGAACACATGGGAGTACGATATTGTTGCCATCACGGAGACATGGTTGAGGGAGGGTCAGGACTGGCAGCTCAATATTCCGGGGTATAGAATCTTCAGGCGAGACAGAGGGGGGTGTAAAAGGGGAGGGGGTGTTGCAATATTAATTAAGGAGTCAATTACTGCTGTAAGGAGGGATGATATATTAGCGGGTTCCTCAAATGGGGCCATATGGGTAGAACTTAAAAACAAAAAGGGGGCAAGCACTTTGCTGGGAGTGTACTATAGGCCCCCAAACAGTCAGGGGGAGATAGAGGAACAGATATGTAGGCAAATCTCAGAGAAGTGTGAAAATAATAGGGTAATAATAGTGGGGGATTTCAACTTCCCCAATATAAATTGGGATAGTCAGAGTGTGAAAGGCTTAGAGGGTGCAGAATTCTTAAAGTGCATCCAGGAGAGCTTTTTGAGCCAACATGTAGAAAGTCCTACAAGAGAGGGGGCGGTACTGGACCTAATTCTGGGGAATGTAGCCGGGCAAGTGGTGGAAGTGTCAGTAGGAGAGCATTTTGGCGACAGTGACCATAATTCGGTGAAATTTAAGGTGGTCATGGAAAAAGACAAAGACGGCCCGGAAATAAGGGTTCTAAATTGGGGGAAGGCCGATTTTAATATGATAAGGCAGGATCTGGCCAAAGTGGACTGGGAGCAGCTACTTATAGGAAAATCCACATCAAAACAGTGGGAGACTTTCAGAAGGGAAATAGAGAGAGTACAGCGCCAACATGTTCCTGTAAAGGTCAAGGGTGGGACCAACAAGCAAAGGGAACCTTGGATGACAAGGGAGATACAAAAATGCATTAGAAATAAAAGGGGGGCTTTTGGCAGTTACAAAAGACTAAAGACGGAAGAAGCCCTAGAGGAGTATAAAAAGTGCAGGGGCATACTTAAAAAAGAAATTAGGAGGGCGAGGAGGGGCCATGAAATAACACTGGCGAGCAAAATAAAGGAAAATCCTAAGATGTTTTATAAGTATATTAAGGGCAAGAGGATAACCAGGGAAAGGGTAGGGCCCATTAGGGACCAAAGTGGCAATCTGTGTGTAGAACCAGATGATGTAGGTGGGGTTTTAAATGAATTTTTTGCATCTGTGTTCACTATGGAGAAAGACGATGCAGACATAGAAATCGGGCAAGGGGATTGTGACATACTTGAACATATTAGCATCGAGAGGGAGGAGGTGCTAGCGGTTTTAGCAGGCCAAAAAGTGGATAAATCCCCAGGCCCGGACGAGATGTATCCCAGGCTGCTGTGGGAGGCAAAGGAGGAGATTGCAGGGGCTCTGACACAAATTTTCAGAACCTCTCTGGCCACAGGGGATGTACCAGAGGGCTGGAGAACAGCTAATGTGGTACCATTATACAAGAAGGGTAGCAGGGATAAACCAGGGAATTACAGGCCAGTGAGCCTAACATCTGTGGTAGGGAAATTATTGGAAAAAATTCTGAGGGACAAAATTAGTCTCCACTTGGAGAGGCAAGGATTATACGGGGATAGTCAGCATGGCTTTGTCAAGGGTAAATCATGTCTGACAAATCTGATTGAATTTTTCGAGGGGGTGACTAGGGAGGTGGATGAGGGAAATGCTGTGGATGTGGTTTACATGGACTTCAGTAAAGCTTTTGACAAAGTCCCGCATAGGAGACTGGTCAAGAAGGTAAGAGCCCATGGGATCCAGGGTGCCTTGGCGCGTTGGATCCTAAACTGGCTGAGTGGCAGGAGGCAGAGGGTGATGGTCGAAGTTTGCTTTTGTGACTGGAAGCCTGTGTCCAGTGGGGTACCTCAGGGATCGGTGCTGGGTCCCTTGTTGTTTGTGATCTACATAAATGATTTGGATGAGAATGTAAAAGGGATGATCAGTAAGTTTGCAGATGACACGAAAATTGGTGGGGTGGTAAATTGCAAGGGGGAAAGCCTCAGGCTACAGGCCGATATAGACGGGTTGGTCAGATGGGCGGAAAAGTGGCAAATGGAATTTAACCCTGAAAAGTGTGAGGTGATGCATTTTGGACGGACAAATAAGGCAAGGGAATACACAATGAGTGGTAGGACCCTAGGAAGTACAGAGGGTCAGAGGGACCTCGGTGTACATGTATATAGATCTCTGAAGGCAGCGGAACAAGTAGATAAGGTGGTTAAAGAGGCATATGGGATACTTGCCTTCATTAGCCGAGGCATAGAATATAAGAGCAGGGAGGTTATGATGGAGCTGTACAAAACGCTGGTGAGGCCACAGCTGGAGTACTGTGTGCAGTTCTGGTCGCCTCACTATAGGAAGGATGTGATTGCTTTGGAGAGGGTGCAGAGAAGATTCACCAGGATGTTACCTGGGATGGAGCCCCTCAGCTATGAAGATAGACTAAACAGGCTGGGGTTGTTTTCCTTGGAGCAAAGGAGGCTGAGGGGGGACCTGATTGAGGTGTACAAAATGATGAGGGGCATAGATAGGGTAGACAAAGAGGAACTTTTCCCCTTAGTAGGGGGGTCAATAACAAGGGGGCATAGATTCAGGGTAAGGGGCAGGAGATTTAGAGGGGATTTGAGGAGGAACTTTTTCACCCAGAGGGTGGTTGGAATGTGGAACTCAATGCCTAAAAGGGTGGTAGAGGCAGGAACCCTCACAACATTCAAGAAGCATTTGGATGAGCACTTGAAATGCCATTGCATACAAGGCTATGGACCAAATGCTGGAAAATGGGATTAGACTGGACAGGGATGGATGGGCGGCGCAGACACGATGGGCTGAAGGGCCTCTTTCTGTGCTGTAAAACTCTATGACTCTATGACTCTATGACAATCACCCAACCTGTCCAAATCATACTGGAGTTTCACGACATCCTCCTCACAGCTTACCCTCCCTCCAAGCTTTGTGTCGTCTGCAAATTTGGAGATATTACATCCAATTCCCTCGTCCAGATCATTAATATATATTGTGAACAGCTGGGGTCCTAGGACCGATCCTTGCGGTACCCCACTAGTCACTGCCTGGCACTCGGAAAACGACCCGTTTATTCCAACTCTTTGCTTTCTGTCCGCCAACCAGTTCTCTATCCAAGTCAATACCTTGCCCCCAATCCCTTGTGCCTTAATTTTGCACACTAATCTCTTATGTGGGACCTTATCGAAAGCCTTCTGAAAGTCCAAATACACCACATCCACTGGTTCTCCCTTATCTATTTTACCAGTTACATCCTCAAAAAATTCCAGTAGTTTAGTCAAGCATGATTTACCTTTTGTAAATCCATGTTGACTTTATCCGATCCTGTCACTGCTTTCCAAGTGCTCTGCTATTACATCTTTTATAATAGACTAGCATTTTCCCCACTACCGATGTCAGGCTTACCGGTCTATAATTCCCCACTTTTTCTCCACCACCTTTTTTGAATAGTGGGGTAACATTAGCTACCCTCCAATCCATGGGTACTTTTCCAGAGTCTATCGAGTTCTGGAAGCTGACCAGCAATGCATTTACTATCTCTAGGGCCACTTCCTTAAGTACCCTGGGATGGAGACCATCAGGCCCTGGGGATTTATCGGCCTTCAGTCCCATCAATTTTCCTAACATCATTTCCCTACAGATACTGATTTCTTTCAGTTCCTCCCTCTCATTAGACCCTATGTTCCCCGGCATCTCTGGGAGGTTATTTGTGTCCTCCTTTGTGAAGACAGAACCAAAGTATGTATTTAGTTGGTCAGCCATTTCCTTGTTTCCCATTATAAATTCCCCTGATTCTGACTGTAAGGGACCTACGCTTGACTTCACCAATCTTTTTCTCTTCACATATCTATAAAAGCTTTTACAGTCAGTTTTTATGTTCCCTGATAGCTTACTCTCATATTCTATTTTCCCTTTCTTAATTAATCCCTTTGTCCTCCTTTGTTAACTCCTAAACTGCTCCCTATCCTCAGGATTATTGCTTTTTCTAACCAATTTATATGTCCTCTCCTTGGATCTTATCCTATCCCTAATTTCCCTTGTTAGCCATGGTTGAGGCTGCATCTCCAAATCAAAATTGAGACACACCATACAATATTCTGAAATAAAAGCTGAAAGAAGCAGCAGATCCAATTATTATCTGTAAAGGGAAACATTGGATGGAACTGTTCTGATGAGATTTCCTGGTTTTATGCCTTACATCTGTGTTTACATCATAGGTCTGCGTTTAAGCTGGGCCTATGATGCGAGCTGGATAGAATTCCTAGGGTAGCTCGGAAACACCGGCAGACATGCCTCAAAGCTATTGACATCACAGCGGCTGACCTAAAAAAAAGGCCCGGGCTCTTTCCCTGGACTGCAGTTTACTGGGGAAGTTGCAAGGAGCAGAAAGCCAGCAGATCCAGATTCCGCCTCTCAATTCAATTCAATTCAATTCAAATCGCTTTATTGGCATGACAAGTTGCATCTTATGTTGCCAAAGCATCGGAAAACATTCATGTTTGTTCACAAAAATACAGATCTATCCATACAGTGTATAAACAGATATATCCCTGAGTGTATAAATATACTTTCATATAATTTATATATACTCTTATCTTATCTTTAGTGGTTGTCCCTCTGTTTATGGCAAGCTGTAACATAGTGTGCCGCTAGTGTTATGCAACTTCTCTCTTCCCCTAGTAGGTATGGGAGTTTTTGGTCGTCATTCAATTTTCTGAATTCCGGGCATATTTTTGTAAATTTTGGGTAGAAATTCTCCCTTATGCCCTGATATTTTCTACAAGCTGTGAGGAAGTGCATCTCTGTCTCCACCATTCCCTGACTGCCGTGAGAGCATATCCTGTCCTCTCTTGGTAGCCGGGTCTGCTTGTGTCTACCTTTTTCGATCGCCAGGCTATGTTCACTAAGTCTGTACATTGTCAGGATTTTTCTCAGTTTGCTGTCCTTTATCATGGTCAGGTAATCAGCTATGTTGTATTGTCTGTTTAGGGCCAAGTAGCAATTGAGTTTGCTTTGGGTTTTTGTTGTTTCTGCCCAATATGTCAGATATTTTTCCTTTTGCTTAGCGACGATTGTGTTGGGTCGAATTCTTTGTGTTACGCTGTCACTGTCCTGAGGCTGGTTATTGTTAGTAGTGTTAGTATTTACTTCACTGAGTCCCAGGACTAGTTGACTGAGGGTATTCTTCTTTATGGTCAGCTGAATCATGCACAACGCACCTCTTCCCTGACCAGAGTATCTGCCCTCAGGCGTTGATTGCCCTTCGTCAGAAGAACGTTTCACTAACAGTCTGGTCAGTTCCAATTCGTGCTCAGTATAACATCTCTGCACTTGGTTTACGAGTTCTCCTTTAAGTTTATATAAGAACCAGGAGTCTTTGCGAGCAGCACAGAGTGGCTGGTGCAGAGCATGTTGGACCTGCTTATTGCTCAGGAGCAGCTAAAGTGTTGAGGCGATGGAACTGTGGTCGTATCAACCACAACTGACCTTCGTTAATTGTTTCTACAACAACTTATCTGTGTTAATCGTATCAATCAACAGCTCCAGTGCAGTGCTGAGGGAGTGCTGCACTGTTGGAGATACCATCTTTCGGATGAGACGTTAAACCGAGGCCCTGTCTGATCTCTCAGGTGGATGTAAAAGATCCCATGGCACTATTTCGAAGAAGAGCAGGGGAATTCTCCCCGGTGTCCTGGTCAATATTTATCCCTCAGTCAACATCACTAAAAACAGATTATCTGGTCATTATCACATTGCTGTTTGTGGGAGCTTGCTGAGCGCAAATTGGTTGCCGCATTTCCTACATTATAACAGTGACTGCACTTCAAAAAGTACTTCACTGGCTATAAAGCACATCGGGACTTCCGGTGAAAGGCGCGATATAAATGCAAGTCTTTCTTCCTTCTTTCTTTCAACAACAACTGTTCGGTGTCAATTGTATCAACCACAACTGATATGTACGTTGATCGCCAAAAAGGAGGCTCCTTATGTGGCAAGGTACACAATAACCCGTTCAAAAGTATAAAAGAAAGATACTGCAACCTTGAGAGGGATCGAAAGGGCACTGCTGTGGAATAGACAACCACCGAGTGTGGAGAACTCTCGACCAACAGCACGACCAAGAGCAGGATGAAGACGCACCACCATAGTCACTCCGGTTCTCACAGGACAATGGCTTGAAGGGATAATTACTAGTCCTAGCCCATTTTCGGGCTACCCCGGATCAGGCGTATTCCCCAGACGTTCACCTTCAACTAAAGTTAGAGGTAGCCGAATCCTATAAGATACTTAATTGGATCTAAAGGTCCAGACTGTCTCTCCCTAAAGGAAAGGAACGACTTGAAGATGTTACCGTCCTCCAGACAGCACTTTTAATAAGTTTAACTAGACTGTAAGCTTCCGGATATTATGAGGGTCCGGAATACACCCCCAGAATTCTGCAACTCCTCACCAAAGAGTGTACAGAGATTGAGTTTGCGAGTTTGATACAGAAGTACTCTGTGAGACAATTCTAAAAATATATAGATTTATTAAAGAACCGACATGTAGTTAACAGCTGGTGATTCAGTTGCAACATTAACAGTTCAAAATACAAATAGCTTACAATTCTTATTCTCAGAGATCCTTGTTCTCAAATCTTAACTTTGTTACATTTTTACATTTCTTACTTATTTCTAATCCAGGATATCCACCAAAATCAAATAAAAGTACCTTTTTGATCCCCGAGACTCAAAGAGTTAAAAACTTACAGAGCCTGTCTCTGAAGTTGAGAATCAATTTGCCCCTTTCAGCAGCTTCTGTCTTCCTATTTGAAAGTTCTATATTTTATACCCTTTTTCAGTGGTATATCCTTTGAAGTTTTCTGCTGATGTAAGCTAATTATCTCTATTCATCTTTCTGTTGACTTCTTTCTATTCTTACTGTCAATTCAGCTGTTAGCTTGCAGAATTCTGTCTGCTGTATAGGTGTTCAAAACTTATCATAAAGACAATATTACAATACTTTTTTATTTGATGCCATTTTTATGAAGGCCTTCTATTCAATTCTTAAATCACCTTAGCTGGTTGTAAGTAGACTTCGAGTCTCCTATGTGTTCCAAATTCAATATAGAAACCATGTGATTGCTTGGTGAATCTATTGATGTCATATCTACAAAGTCTTCTGTTTGTATCTTTTTACAACATGTAAATTAAAAACACTTCAACCGAGTATATTATTGTCTTCCTAGCTACCTCAATTGGTTGTATTACAGACTTATGTCTCCTGTCTTTCATTTGGTGCCATATTTATGAAGGCATATGGTTCTTTAATGTTCTGTGTTTCTGTTTCCTATAGTATTGGTTTATGACACTTTAACATTATACCATTGTGCTCTTTCATGTGCCTGTTTACAAAGTGTTTGTTTAAAACAATTTTACTGGGTAAATCTTATTGTGTTCTTTCCAAAGCTCAGGCTTTCTGGAATTCTGCTTCAATAGGGCCATTGTTTCAGCATCAATAACCAATTCCCATTTCAAAAGCTTGTATGGTGTTTACATCTTTGTGCTTATAACTTATCTTATCTCAAAAGCCTGTATTCTGTTTACAGCTTGTGTCATTGCAGCTTTTAGATTTTTAAACACAGTTTTTCATGTTTTAATAATGTCAAAATTCTGTTCATAGGATGGTGTATATCTTGGAGTCTGGCTATTCCTTTACACCCCTCTCTTGACCAAAAAATGAGCTCAAAACATCAGGGTAGAGTTTGGTCAATGTTAAGGTTACAATAGCATATTAATTTCAGGAGATGCACCATCATGTGCTACATGAAAATTCCTTTAAAGTCATCCTAGGACAATGTTTTGCCTTATTTTAAATTGAACACAATTTAAAAGGATGATAAGTACATAGTCATGCAATTAGCGAAACAACATATACTTAGAATGTCCAATCAGCAGATGTATGTTCAGCAGAGGTGAGTTATTCATACATAGCAACATAGAAACATAGAAGATAGGAGCAGGAGTAGGCCATTCGGCCACTCAAGCCTGCTCCGCCATTCAAGGCGATCATAGCTGATCATCCAAATTCAGTACCCTGTCCCTGCTTTCTCCCCATATCCCTTGATCCCCTTAGCCTTAAGAAATATATCTAAATCCTTCTTGAATATATTTAATGAATTGGCCTCAACTGTCTTCTGTGGTAGAGAATTCCAAAGGTTCACCACTCTCTGGGTGAAGAAATTCCTCCTCATCTCAGTCCTAAATGGCTTACCCATTATCCTTAGGCTGTGACCCCTGGTCCTGGACTCCCCTGCCATCGGGAACAGCCTTCCTGCATCTAGTCTGTCAAGTCCTGTTAGAATTTTGTAAGTTTCAATGAGATCCCCTCTCATTCTTCTAAACTCTAGCGAATAGAAGCCTAATCGACCCTATCTCTCTTCATACGTCATTCCTGCAATCCCAGGTATCAGTCTGGAAGAATCTTCGCTGCACTCCCTCCATGGCAAGAACATCCTTCCTCAGATCAGGAGACCAAAACTGCATACAATACTCAAGGTTTGGTCTCACCAAGACCCTGTACACCTGAAGCAAGACATCCTTGCTCCTGTACTCGAATCCTCTTGCTATGAAGACCAGCATACCATTTGCCTTCTTAACCGCCTGCTGCACCTGCATGCTTGCCTTCTGCGACTGGTGCACAAGGACACCCAGGTCTCGTTGCACTTCCCCTTTTCCCAATCTATTGCCATTCAGATAATAATCTGCCTTCCTGTTTTTGCCACCAAAGTGGATAACCTCGCATTTATCCACATTATACTGCATCTGCCATGTATCTGCCCAATCGCCCAACATGTCCAAATCATACTGGAGTTTCTCTGCATCCTCCTCACAGCACACATGCCCACCCAGCTTTGTGTTGTCTGCAAACTTGGAGATATTACATCTAGTTCCTTCGTCCAGATCATTAATATATATTGTGAATAACTGGGGTCCAGGCACCGATCCCTGCGGTACCCCACTAGTCACTGCCTGCCACTCGGAAAAAGACTCGTTTATTCCAACTCTTTGCTTCCTGTCTACCAACCAGTTTTCTATCCAAGTCAGTACCTTACCCCCAATCCCATGTGATTTACCTTTGCACGCTAGTCTCTTATGCGGGACCTTATCGAAAGCCTTCTGAAAGTACAAATACACCACATCCATTGGTTCTCCCTTATCTATTCTACCAGTTACATCCTCAAAAAATTCCAGTAGATTAGTCAAGCATGATTTACTTTTTGTAAATCCATGTTGACTTTGTCTGATCCTGTCACTGTTTTCCAAGTGCTCTGCTATTACATCTTTTATAATGGACTCTAGCATTTTCCCCGCTATCGATGTCAGGCTTACCGGTCTATAATTCCCTGTTTTTTCACGACCACCTTTTTTAAATAGTGGGATTAAATTAGTTACCCTCCAATCCATGGGAAGTGTTCCATTGTCTATAGAATTTTGAAAGATGAGCAGCAATGCACCTACTCTTTCCAGGGCCACTACCTTATGTACCCTAGGATGTAGATTATCAGGCCCTGGGGATTTATCGGCCTTCAATCCTGTCAATTTCCCTAACACCATTTCCCTACAGATACTGATTTAATTCAGTTCCTCCCTGTCATTAGACCTATGTTCCCCGACATCTCTGGGAGTTTAGTTGTGTCCTCCTTTGTGAAGACAGAACCAAAGTATGTATTTAATTAGCCTGCCATGTCTTTGTTCCCCATTATAAATTACCCTGATTCTGACTGCAAGGGACCTATGCTTGACTTTACCAATCTTTCTCTCTTCACATATCTATAGAAGATTTTACAGTCAGTTTTTATGTTCCCTGAAAGCTTACTCTCACACTCTATTTTCCCCCTCTTAATTAATCCCTTTGTCCTCCTTTGCTGAATCCGAAACTGCTCCCAATCCTCAGGTTTGCTGCTTTTTCTGGCCAATTTATATGCCCTCTCCTTGGATCTTATGCTATCCCTAACTTCCCTTGTTAGCCACGGTTGAGTCACCTTTTTTGTTTTATTTTCATGCCAAACAGGAATTAAAAAAATTCTGTAGTTCATCCATGAAATCTTTAAATGTTTGCTATTGCCTATTCACCGTCAACCCTTTTAGTAACTTTCCCCAATCCATCCTAGCCAACTCGCACCTCATACCATTGTAGTTTCCTTTATTTAAATTCAGTACCTTAGTCTCTGAATCAATTACTTCACTCTCCATCTTAATGAAGAATTCTATCATATTATGATCGCTCCTCCCCAAGGGGCCTCGCACAACAAGTTTGCGAATTAATCCTTTCTCATTACATAATACCCAGTCTAAGATGGCCTAATCTCTAATTGGCTCCTCTACATATTGGTCCAGGAAATGGGGAGAAAGCAGGGAACGGGTACTGAAATTGGATGATCAGCCATAATCGCATTGAATGGCGGAGCAGGCTCGAAGGGCCGAATGGCCTACTCCTGCTCCAACTTCTATGTTTCTATGAAACCATCCCGTATACACTCTAGGAATTCCTCTTCCACAGTATTGTTACTAATTTGGTTAGACTAATCTATATGTAGATTAAAGTCACCCATGATAACTGCTGTGCCCTTATTGCACGCACCTCTAATTTCCCGTTAATGCCATTCCCAACCTCAGTATTACTGTTTGGGGGTCTGTATACAACTCCCACTAACATTTTCTGCCCCTTGGTATTTCTCAGCTCTATCCATACAGATTCCACATAATCAGAGCTAATATCCTTCCTTACTATTGTGTTAATCTCCTGTTCAACCAGCAATGCTACCCTACCACCTTTTCCTTTTTGCCTGTCCTTCCTGAATATTGAATACCCCTGGATGTTGAATTCCCAGCCTTGGTCACCCTGAAGCCATGTCTCCATAATCCCAATTATATCATATCCGTTTACATCTATTTGTGCAGCTAATTCATCCACCTTATTACGAATGCTCCTCGCATTAAGACAGAAAGCCTTCAGACTTTTTTTTTTTAACTCTCTTAGACCTTTTAGAATTACTGTTTCCTGTGGCCATGTTTGATTTGCACCCTTGATTTCTCTTACTTCCACTTTTTCTTTTCTCCTTCTAGTCTTTTGCTTCTATCCTTGCTTCCCTTTCCCCTGTCTCACTGCACAGGTTCCCAACCCCCTGCCATTTTTGTTTAAACCCTCCCCAACTGCACTAGCAAACACTCCCCCTAGGACATCGGTCCCAGTCCTGCCCAGGTGCAGACCGTCCAGTTTGTACTGGTCCCACCTTCCCCAGAACCGGTTCCAAAGTCCCAGGAATTTGAATCCCTCCCCCTTGCACCATTCTTCTAGCCACGTATTCATCTAAAATATCCTGCTATTTCTACTCTGACTAGCACTTGGCAGTGGTAGCAATCCTGAGATTTCTAACTTGAGTTCCTATTTTTTAATTTACCTCCTACCTCCCTATATTCAGCTTTTAGGACCTCATCCAATTTTTACCTATATCTTTGTTACCTATATGCACCACGACAACTGGCTGTTCACCCTCCCCCTCCAGAATGCCCTGCAGCCACTCCGAGACATCCTTGACCCTTGCACCAGGGAGGCAACATACCATCCTGGAGTCTCATTTGCAGCCACAGAACCATCTATCTATTCCCCTTACCATAGAATCCCCTATCACTATAGCTCTCCCACTCTATTTCCTCCTGTCCCGTGCAGCAGAACCACCCATGGTGCCAGGAAGTTGGTTGCTGCTGCCTTCCCCCCATAAGCCATCCTCCCCAGCAATATCCAAAGTGGTATATATGTTTGAGTGGGGGATGGCCACAGGCGACCCCTGCACTACCTGCCTGTGCCTACTACTCTGCCTGGCGGTCACCCATTCCCTTCCTGCCTGTGCAGCCTTTACTTGCGGTTTGACCAACTGATTAAACATGATATCCACGATGTCCTCAGCATTGCGAATGCTCCAGTATGTATCCATTCGCAGCTCCAGCACCACAATGCGGTCTGCCAGTAGCTGCAGCTGGATACACTTCCCGCACACATGGTCGTCAGGGACACAGGAAGTGTCCCTGATTTCCCACATAGTGCAGGAGGAGCATACCACAGGGCCGAGCTTTGCTGCCATGACTTACCCTTTAACTAATTTAAATTAAATCAATACCACCAATTATACTAAAATTAAATGAAAACTATGAACCTTTACTGTCAAACTATAGAGTCGTATAAATACTCATCTGGCCGTACTCACCCAATCAGCTGCTTCCTCCTGCCTCGAGTCAAGGAGACGGCTTTGAAACTTGTTGAAGCTTGACACGCTGTTCTTTCGATCCAGCGTCTGTACAGATGGGTGTTTTCGTAAAGGCCTTGCCAGGCACTCAGTTGATTCCTTCTCCATCCGCGGTGTCTTCCTCCTTCACTGAAGTAATTAGTTGATCTTTCCTTGTTCAGTTGTTAATCAGAAATAAGAAAGGAAAGATTCGTATTTATACATCACATTTCACCACCTCAGGACGTCCCAAAGTGCTTGACAGCCAATGAAGTATTTTTCAAGTGTAGTCACTGTTGTACTGCAGGAAATGCAGCACCCCATTTATGCACAGCAAGCTCCCACAAACAGTAAATGTGATAATGACCAGACAGTCTGTTTTAGTGATGTTGGGTGAGGGATAAATATTGGCCCAGTACACCGGGAAGAACTCCCCTGCTCTTCTTTTAATAGTGCCATGGGATTGTTTACATCCACCTGAAAGAGCTGACGGGGTGCGTCAGTTTCATGTCTCATCCCAAAGATGGCACTTCTGACGGTATAGCACACCCTCAGCATTGTACTGGAGTGCCAGCTTAGACTCAAGTCTCTGGAGTGGGATTTGGAACCCATAACCTTCATGACTTGAAGGTAAGAGTGCTACCCACTGAGCAACAGATGACACCAAGTCACCCCTGATCAAATTGAACCATCTTGAGGATCTGAATGGCCTATTTCTGTTCCTATGTTCCTAAGAATAATAGATGTTCTTATTGACTGTTGGACCCTATCTCACAGTGCACAAAATATATTTGTACATTAAATATTTGTGTTCTTTGATCTTCACATTACTTCAGAAGGCTTCTGTTATGCTTTTATTGTCTTGAATTAATTCAGTTTGCTAATTATAGACACAGGCGTGACAATTGAAAATATTCAGTTTTTGTGGACCAACTCTGAGTCTGGGATATGATTTTTTAAAAATATTTGTTGTTGGGCAAGTCTATAATTTATTTCCCATCCCTTGTTGCCCTGAGGAGTTAGTGGCAGGCATCTTCTTGAACCACTGCAGTTCTTACAATTATGATATTTCTTATTTATTCATGTGGGCATCACTGGCATTTATTGCCCATCCCTAATTACCATTGAGAAGGTGGTGGTGATGAGACATCTTTTTGAACTGCTGCAGTCCATGTGGTGCTTTGGTACAATTGAATGGCCTGCTAGGCCACTTCAGAGAGGGCAGTTCAAGTTTTAAGAGTCAATCACATATAGGCCAGACCAGATATGCATATTAATGAACCAGATGGGTTTTTATGACAATGCAGTAATTACAGTTACCATTACTGACACTAGCTTTTTATTCCAAATTTATTAATTAACTGAATTTAAATTCCCCAGCTGCTATGGTGGGATGTGAACTCATGGTCTAACCAGATCATTAGTTCAGGCCTGTGGATTACTAGTTCGGCAACATAACCACTATACTACCATACCCTGATGCTCACACAATGGTGTTAAATAAGGAATTTCAGGATTTTGACCTAGCGACAATGAAGGAACAAGTCAGGAAGATCTGTGACTTGGAACCGAGCTTGGTGGTGTTGGTATTCTCATGGCAATGTCCTTCTCAGCGCTAGTGGTCATGGGTCTGCAAGATGCTGGGGATGTTAGCTTGGTGATTCATTGCAGTGCATCCTGCAGGTTGATGTACTGCTGCCGCAGTGCGCCAGTGGTGGAGGGAGTGAATATTGAGTTCACTGGCAGGGGCACCGGCTCCAAATATAGCCCCACCTCATTGGTTGAAATTGGAAAGTGGACTGTCCTGAGCCATTCAGACCAGGAACATTTCAAGTTCAACCTCTGATGCTTGCTGGATTGGTTGATCTCTTCCCAAGGTAGAGTAGTGGCACTATAATCAGCTACAAAGCCTCTGGAGCAGAGAGGGCAAAAGCCAGCTTGGGTTCCTGCTTCTGGTCAAGACCCAATGAACCCAGCTGGAAAAGTGTGCAGGTGCATATTAGGTGAGTCGAGAGAGGAGCTTGGCTACGACGCCTCATGTTCAAACACTCACTGTCTGGGTTCACACATGAAGCACAAGGCACAAGTCAGGAGCCTGATGGAATACTCTCCACTTGCCTGGATGAGTGCAGTTCCAGCAACGCTCAAGGAGCTCGACACCATCCAAGACAAAACAGCCCGCTTGATTGGCATCCCATCCATCGTAAACATTCACTCCCTCCACTGCTGCAGTGTGTACCATCTACAAGATGCACTGCAGCAGCTTGCCAAGGCTTCTTTGGCAGCAGCTCCCAAACCCATCATCTCAACCAGCTAGAAGGACAAGGGCAGCAGGCGCATGGGAACACCACCACCTACAAGTTCCCCTCCAAGTCACACAACATCTTGACTTGGAAGTATATTGCTGTTCCTTCACCGTTGCTGGGTCAAAATCCTGGAACTCCCTCCCTAACAGCACTGTGGTAGTACCTTCACCGCACGGACTGCAGCGGTTCAAGAAGGTGGCTCACCACCACCTTCTCGAGGGCAATTAGGGATGGGCAATAAATGCTGGCCCTGCCAGCGGTGCCCACATCCCATGAACGAATAAGAAAAAAGCCTGCCCTTTTTGGTGAGACACCACATAGCTGCCAGCCCGAGGAACCAAGAATCGTACCAGCATGAGTGAAATCCTTTTGGACAGGTATTGAACGTTATTTTTCAATGTTAAATGGAATGCATGAAGTGTGGAAAAATTACAGTTTGGTTGGTACTTGGCCCCTTATGTGAAATCCACTGACAGGTGAAAATTGATTATGCCTCAACATGCCACCTGTGAAGTGAAACCTGTCGATCAAGCGGATGAGGATCAGCCTTGGACAGCTGCAGTGCATTGAGTTTGATAACGGTCCAGACAGCTATCCTGATGTTTGGGCATATAGTAATCAATTTGACCAGCTTTGCTCTCTGCAGGAATCAAGTACATGCGCGCACAAGCACATACTGGTAGAAAATAATGAGCCGCAATTAAAAAGACAGTTCATCGTCTCATTGCTTTAATTTAATGTTTCTTTTTGTGTGGTTAAAAAAAGACATCACATTAAAGAGACAACATCTCCAAATCATAATTGAGACACACCATACAATATTCTGAAATAAAAGCTGAAATAAGCAGCAGATCCCATTAGCATCTGTAAAGGGAAACATCGGATGGAAGTGTTCTGATGAGATTTCCTGGTTTTTAAGCTTTACATCTGTGTTTACATCATAGGTCTGCCTTTAAGCTGGGCCTCAGATGTGAGCTGGATAGAATTCCTAGGGTAGCTCGGAAACACCAGCAGGCATGCCTCAAAGCGGCTGACCTAAAAAAAAGGCCCGGGCTCTTTCCCTGGACTGCAGTTAACTGGGGAAGTTGCAAGGAGCAGAAAGCCAGCAGGTCCAGATTCCGCCTCTTCCACCTGAATCATGCACAATGCACTTCTTCCCCGACCAGAGTATCTGCCCTCAAGCGTTGGTTGCCCTTTGTCAGAAGAACGTTTCACTAACAGTCTGGTCAGTTCCAATTCGTGCTCAGTATAACATCTCTGCACTTGGTTTATGAGTTCTCCTTTAAGTTTATATAAGAACCAGGAGTCTTTGCGAGCAGCACAGAGTGGCTGGTGCAGAGCATGTTGGACCTGCTTATTGCTCAGGAGCAGCTAAAGTGTTGAGGCGATGGAACTGTGGTCGTATCAACCACAACTGACCTTCGTTAATTGTTTCTACAACAACTTATCTGTGTTAATCGTATCAATCAACAGCTCCAGTGCAGTGCTGAGGGAGTGCTGCACTGTTGGAGATACCATCTTTCGGATGAGACGTTAAACCGAGGCCCTGTCTGATCTCTCAGGTGGATGTAAAAGATCCCATGGCACTATTTCGAAGAAGAGCAGGGGAATTCTCCCCGGTGTCCTGGTCAATATTTATCCCTCAGTCAACATCACTAAAAACAGATTATCTGGTCATTATCACATTGCTGTTTGTGGGAGCTTGCTGAGCGCAAATTTGTTGCCGAATTTCCTACATTATAACAGTGACTACACTTCAAAAAGTACTTCACTGGCTATAAAGCACATCGGGACTTCCGGTGAAAGGCGCTATATAAATGCAAGTCTTTCTTCCTTCTTTCTTTCAACAACAACTGATCGGTGTCAATTGTATCAACCACAACTGATATGCACGTTGATTGCCAAAAAGGAGGCTCCTTATGTGGCAAGGTACACAATAACCCATTCAAAAGTATAAAAGAAAGATACTGCAACCTTGAGGGGGATCGAAAGGGCACTGCTGTTGAATAGCCAACTCTCGAGCAACAGCAGGACCAAGAGCAGGATGAAGACGCACCACGATAGTCACCCCGGTTCTCCCAGGACAATGGCTTGAAGGGATAATTACTAGTCCTAGCCCATTTTCGGGCTACCCCGGATCAGGCGTATTCCCCAGACGTTCACCTTCAACTAAAGTTTGAGATAGCCAAATCCTATAAGACGCTTAATTGTGTCTAAGGTCCAGACTATCTCTCCCTAAAGGAAAGGAACGACTTGAAGATGTTACCATCCTCCAGATAGCACTTTTAATAAGTTTAACTAGACCGTAACTGTCCGGATATTATGAGGGTCCGGAATACACCCCAGAATTCTGCAACTCCTCACCAAAGAGTGTACAGAGATTGAGTTTGCGAGTTTGATACAGAAGTACTCTGTGAGACAATTCTAAAAATATATAGATTTATTAAAGAACCGACATGTAGTTAACAGCTGGTGATTCAGTTGCAACATTAACAGTTCAAAATACAAATAGCTTACAATTTTTATTCTCAGAGATCCTTATTCTCAAATCTTAACTTCGTTAAATTTTTACATTTCTTACTTATTTCTAATCCAGGATATCCACCAAAATCAAATAAAAGTACCTTTTTGATCCCCGAGACTCAAAGAGTTAAAAACTTAGGGCTAGATTTTCAGTATAGGCAGTTTTGGGGCGCTAACCTTAGCGCCCGCCCGAAGTTAGCGCCCGCCCCAAAGTAGCACCCCGTTGCCGGGAATTCAGTGGCTTCGCCCTAAGAGGTTGGTGGAGCGCTAAAAGAGGCGTTCCACTACTATCTTTAGGCGCTAAGCCGGCGGTCCAGAGGGATAGCGCCCAGGCGGGGCGCAGCGTGGGTGCGGTCATTTTTGGACTGAGAGCAGACCCCGTGGCGCCGACCAGCTCTTAAAGGGGGAAGGGACGAATTGGTCTGCTGCCACGCCCTGCACACTGCAGCCTTACAAAGAGGCCTCAACACTGCTGCTCAGCCCCAGGGAGTCATGGCAACGCCAGAGAAGGCCCGTCAGCGTGCCCTGCGCTTCTCAGAGGGTGATCTGGACATAATGGTCACAGCTCTGGAGGTGAGGCGCAAGATCTTGTTCCCAGAGAGTGGGAGGAATCCAACCCACCACGACTACACCAAAGCCTGGAAGCAGATCGCCCAGAGGGTGACGTTCACCGGCGATGCCCCGAGGACCCACAAACAATGTCGTAAAAAATACAACGACCTGACCAGGATTGTCAGGGTGAGTACCCTTTCCAGTCTCCTCCTCATTCTTGCATGTACACCTGACATGATGGGCAAAGGGAGCTGAAAGTCCTATTGGCCAGCCCTCAGCCAGCAGCATTGGGACAGTCATGAGCATCAATTGGCCATTCGGCACTCTACACTCTGGCCAAGCTATTCCACCATGGGAGGCAGTGCACACTAGATCAGGGCTTCACTCTGTCCAAGCTATTCCACCATGGGAGGCAGTGCACACGACATCAGGGCTTCACTCTGTCCAAGCTATTCCACCATGGGAGATAGTGCACACTACATCAGGGCTTCACTCTGTCCAAGCTATTCCACCATGGGAGGCAGTGCACTCTACATCAGGGCTACACTGCGCACTTACAGCCCATCCTTTCTCTTGCAGGCTAAAGTAGCCTTAAATCGCCAGGCCCGTGCCAGGGGTGGCCGCGCCAAGCTGCAGAAGCTCACTCGGCTGGAGGAGCGCGTGTGTGTGCTCATGGGAGCCCGTGTGATCGTCCCCAGAGCGTGCGGAGTATCCGACCATCCACTGCCCGGCAATGGTAAGGACCTCGCCTTTTGGCCCTCTCGCGTCGCACTGGCCCATCCGAGCTACCTCCTTTGCCACTGTCCCACCAATGCGCTGAATGCCACCAGTCCTAACTCCCTCGCTGACGCCGTCTCCTCACTCTGAAGCTACTCTTGTGCATTCCTGCTTTCAGCTGGTGACGACCAGGACCCTGAAGCTGCCAGTGACAGCACCTCCGAGCAGGAGGAGGAGGAGGAGCAAGCCGGACCATCGGGGGGACAGTCACGTCCCGCAGGAGAGGAGGAAATGCTTGACACCTCCTCACTGGACGAGTGCCTGGAGGAACTGTCGCAGGGCAATGCAGCTTCTGGGACCAGTGGCGTCCAGCCACCCAGGAGCCGTGCGCGTGGCCCGCGGCCTTCCCCCCAAAGGGGGGAAGGATCAGAGGGGAGTGCTGCTGATCGGTACACTCGCCGCCACCAACGCGGCAAGGGTCCCCTTGTTCGGCCCCCTCCTCCCCAGCGGGAGAGTCGCGACTCCAGTCCGGACACCTTCACCTCGGAGGAGGTGCGGAAGCTGGATAAGATGGCCGAGGATTCAGACCGGCGCCACACGGAGCTCATGAGCATGGTGGGGCGCATGCCTGAGGCCATCGAGTCGCTGGCGACCAGTGTGCGTGAGTTCGGGGCAGCAACTGCCGCGAGTGGCCGCATGCTGACTGATGCCGTCAAGACCCTGGCGGATGTGATGCGCGCGCACACCAGGACAACAGGGGCACTCACTGCTGCCACACGCGCTGTCTCAGGCAGGCATCGCCAGGGCAGCCGCCGCGCTGGACCATCCCAGCAAGCCGCCCCTCGGCTGATTGTTGCGGATCCTGCAGTGCGGGCCCGGCCGAGTGCCACCGCGCCACAGCACCAGCCAGCGCATCCCAGACGCCAGCTGGCCCACATTGCGCCATCCGTCGCCGCCATTCCCCCACAGGGGCGTCAAGGGCAAGCGGCTGCAGCTGATGGTGGCCAGGCTCAGGTGCGCCACTCAGCAGACGGCCCCTCGAGGCCCAAACGCCGTGTAGGCCGCCCCCCAGCGGCATCTGGCGGAAGGGCATCTGAGCCTCAGGCGCCTTCCCCCAGCCTCGCAGCAGCCACTGGGCAGAGCTTGCGAAGGAGCAGCAGGCCGGGCAGGGGAGGCAAAAGGCTGGGCAAGGTCTCGCCCTCGCGGGCCACTCAGTAGAGGGTGTGGCCAGCTTTCCTTTTATATGGCGGTGGCCATCTTTATTTTGCCCATGGTTGTGTTGTTGGAGGGCTTATTTTTTGCGTTAGGCCGACGTTGAGGCCCGGTTTGAAGAAAGGTGGAGTGACTCCTCCCCAGTTTGTGGGAGTGAGTCGTTTGTTGGGCTTTTTGTGGGGCCCATTTATTGTTTTTGGGGATTCATGTGGGAAGGGCTTTTCATTTTTGTGTAATAAAAAATTATCTTTATTCATGCAGTCTCCATGGTTGTTCTTCTTAGTGTTTGTTGGCTTCGCCGGCTGAGGGCTTGCGGAGCGGCTGCATTCATCTTCCCTCATGGCCCCTGGCCATTCCCTGACAGGGGGCTTAGAAGTACCGTGTAATAAGGTGGCGTCGTGCGGCCCTTGGCCCTGGTCGCTCCCTCCTGGGAACGTACTCCTGCTCCTCCTCCTCCTCCTCCTCATGCTCCTCCTGCTCCTCCTCCTGAGGTGCTGGTCCAACGTCAGGTGGCAGTGCCTGAGTCCTGCGGATAGCCAGGTTGTGTAGCATGCAGCAAACCACCACAAATTGGGAGACCCGGTCCGGCGAATACTGGAGAGCTCCTCCGGAGCGATCAAGGCAGCGGAACCGCTGCTTGAGGACCCCAATAGTTAGCTCGATGATATTGCGGGTGGTTTGATGGCTCTCGTTGTAGGCCTCTTCAGCAGCGGTCCTGGGCGCGCGGAGCGGGGTCATGAGCCAGGTGCACAAAGGATAGCCTTTGTCCCCGAGTAGCCATCCTCTTGGGGGAGGCTGTGCCTGGAACATGTCATGCACAGTACTCTGCCGCAGGATAAAGGCATCATGGCTGCTGCCTGGGAAGCTGGCATTGACTGCCATGATGCGCTGCTTGTGGTCACACACCAGCTGCACATTCAGAGAATGGTAGCCCTTCCTGTTGCGATACTGCTCGCCATGCTCCAGAGGGGCCCGCAAAGCCACATGCGTACAGTCAATGGCGCCCTGCACCAAGGGGAATTCCCCGAGTCTGGAAAATCCCAATGCGCGCTGATGCTGGCTCTCCAGGGCCATGGGGAAGGAGATGAATTGGCTTCTCCTTCTGAACAGTGCTTCGGTCACCTGGCGGATGCAGCGATGCGCGCCGTACTGGGAGATGTTTGCTATGTCCCCAGCAGCATATTGGAAGGAGCCGGTGGCATAGAAGTTCAATGCCACCGTCACCTTCACTTCCACCGACAGAGACGTCCTGCACCTGAGCTTTGGCCGCAGATCTCGGCGAAGCAGGTGGCAGATCTCTGCAATCACCTCCTTTCGGAATCGGAGCCTTTTAACACATCGCGCGGCACTCATGTTTAGGTAGGAGCGCTGCTGGCGGTATAGCCTGACTGGGTAAGGCCTACGTGGCCGACGCCTGTAGCCCCCTCTGCCTCTAGCCAGGGCTGCCCCTCTCACAATGCGTCTGCGAGCCCTACGGACATGGAGCTGCAGCTTCGCATTGGCACCCCATGCAACCCCCATCAAATCCTGGCAAACACTCAAATTTCCAAAAGGCCACTTGCAGCGCTCTGGCCTGAGTCCAAAAATACCTGAGCTCTTGCTGCTTGAAACCAGTTAGCTATCCTCCTTGTTGTGTCTCCAGAAATGCGTTGCACAAGAGTGTTTTCTGAAAAAAGGCTGGCCTTTATACTGGAGAGCACGTCCCCTTTAATTTGCGCCCCCCGGGGCCCGCGCTGGTTGTGTTGCGTTCCTTTTTCCAAACGCTCCGGCCGCCAGCCGCACAATGGGGCGGTCCGACTGAAATTTGGAATCGGGGCGCACAAAGGGCGTTGCACGAGGATGTGACGTCATTTTCTGCGCGCGCATCCGGGCGGGCGCTAAACTTTGCGCCGGCGCTAACGGGCAACTTAATTTGGGGCGGGGCGCAAACTGTGCTGCGCACGGGCGCTACACGCATAGCGCCCGAAAATCACTTCTCTTAAGGCGCTAACTGCTGGCGCTAGCAACTGAAAATCTCGCCCTTTGAGCCTGCCTCCGAAGTTGAGAATCACTTTGCCCCTTTCAGCAACTTCTGTCTTCCTATTTGAATGTTCTATATTTTACACCCTTTTTTCAGTGGTATATCCTTTGAAGTTTTCTGCTGATGTAAGCTAATTATCTCAACCATCTTTCTCTTGACTTCTTTCTATTCTTACTGTAAATTCAGCTGTTAGCTTGCAGAATTCTATCTGCTGTATAGGTGTTCAAAACTTAACATAAGGACAATATGACAATACTTTTTTATTTGATGCCATTTTTATGAAGGCCTTCTATTCAATTCTTAAATCACCTTAGCTGGTTGTAAGTAGACTTCGAGTCTCCTATGAGTTCCAAGTTCAATACAAAAACCATGTGATTGCTTGGTGAATCTATTGATGTCATATCTACAAAGTCTTCTGTTTGTATCTTTTTACAATATGTAAATTAAAAACACTTCAACCGAATAAATTATTGTCTTCCTAGCTAGCTCAACTGGTTGCATTACAGACTTATGTCTCCTGTCTTTCATTTGATGTCGTCATATTTATGAAGGCATATGGTTCTTTAATGTTCTGTGTTTCTGTTTCCCATAGTGTTGGTTTATGACACTTTAACATTATACCATTGTGCTCTTTCATGTGCCTGTTTACAAAGTGTTTGTTTAAAACAATTTTACTGGGTAAATCTTATTGTGTTCTTTCCAAAGCTCAGGCTTTCTGGAAGCTGCAATGGTTTGCTTCAATAGGGCCATTGTTTCAGTGTCAACAACCAATTCCCATTTCAAAAGCTTGAATGGTGTTTACTGCTTTGTGTTTATAACTTATCTTATCTCAAAAGATCTGTATCCTGTTTACAGCTTGTGTCGTTGAGGCTTTTAGATTTTCAAACACAGTTTTTCATGTTTTAATAAAGTCAAAATTCTGTTCATAGGATGGTGTATCTCTTGGAATCTGGCTATTCCTTTACACCCCTCTCTTGACCAAAAAATGAGCTCAAAACATCAGGGTAGATTTTAGTCAATGATACTAATAAGGTTACAATAGCATATTAATTTCAGGAGATGCACCATCATGTGCTACATGAAAATTCCTTTTAAGTCATCCTAGGACAATGTTTTGCCTTATTTTAAATTGAACACAATTTAAAAGGATGATAAGTACATAGTCATGCAATTAGCGAAACAACATGTACTTAGAATGTCCAATCAGCAGATGTACATTCCGCAGAGGTGAGTTATTCATACATAGAAACATAGAAACATAGAAGATAGGAGCAGGAGTAGGCCATTCGGACCCTCGAGCCTGCTCCGCCATTCAATGCGATCATATTCTGATCTTCCAAATTCAGTACACTGTCCATGCTTTTTCCCCATATCCCTTGATCCCCTTAGCCTTAAGAAATATATCTAACTCCTTCTTGAATATATTTAATGAATTGGCCTCAACTGTCTTCTGTGGTAGAGAATTCCAGAGGTTCACCACTCTCTGGGTGAAGAATTTCCTCCTCATCTCAGTGGTAAATGGCTTACCCCTTATCCTTAGACTGTGACCCCTGGTTCTGGACTCCCCCGCCATCGGGAACAGCCTTCCTTCATCTAGTCTGTCTAGTCCTGTTAGAATTTTATAAGCTTCAATGAGATCCCCTCTCATTCTTCTAAACTCTAGCGAATAGAAGCCTAATCGACCCAATCTCTCGTCATACGTCATTCCTCCCATCCCAAGTATCAGTCTGGTGAATCTTCGCTGCACTCCCTCCATGGCAAGAACATCCTTCCTCAGGTAAGGCGACCAAAACTGCGCAAAATACTCAAGGTGTGGTCTCACCAAGGCCCTGTACAACTGCAGCAAGACATCCTTGCTCCTGTACTCAAATCCTCTTGCTATGAGGGCCAGCATACCATTTGCCTTCTTAACTGCCTGCTGCACCTGCATGCTTACCATCAGCGACTGGTGCACAAGGGCACCCAGGTCTCGTTTCACTTCCCCTTTTCCCAATCTATTCCCGTTCAGATAGTAACCTGCCTTCTTGTTTTTGCCACCAAAGTGGATAAAGCCGCATTTATCCACATTATACTGCACCTGCCATGCACCTGCCAAATTGCCCAACCTGTCCAAATCATACTGGCGTTTCTCTGCATCCTCCTCACAGCACACACGCCCACACAGCTTTGTTTCACTTGTAAACTTGGAGATATTACATCTAGTTCCCTCGTCTAGATCATTAATATATATTGTGAATAACTGGGGTCCAGGCACCGATCCCTGTGGTACCCCACTAGTCACTGCCTGCCACTCGGAAAAATACACGTTTGTTCCAACTCTTTCCTTCCTGTCTGCCAACCAGTTTTCTATCCAAGTCAGTACCTTACCCCCAATCCCATGTGGTTTAACTTTGCATGCTAGTCTCTTATGCGGGACCTTATCGAAAGCCTTCTGAAAGTCCGAATACACCACATCCACTGGTTCTCCCTTATCTACTCTACCAGTTACATCCTCAAAAAATTCCAGTAGATTAGTCAAGCATGATTTACCTTTTGTAAATCCATGTTGACTTTGTCCGATCCTGTCACTGTTTTCCAAGTGCTCTGCTATTACATCTTTTTTAATGGACTCTAGCATTTTCCCCACTACCGATATCAAGCTTACCAGTCTATAATTCCCTGTTTTTTCTATATCACCATTTTTAAATCGTGGGATTACATTAGCTACCCTTCAATCCATGGGAACTGTTCCATTGTCTATAGAATTTTGGAAGATGACCAGCAATGCATCCACTATTTCTAGGGCCAATTGCTTAAGTACCCTAGGATGTAAATTATCAGGCCCTGGGGATTTATCGGCCTTCAAGTCCATCAATTTCCCTAACACCATTTCCCTACAAATACTGATTTCATTGAGTTCCTCCCTCTCATTAGACCCTATGTTCCCCGGCATCTCTGGGAGTTTATTTGTGTCCTCCTTTGTGAAGACAGAACCAAAGTATGTATTTAATTGGTCAGCCATGTCTTTGTTCCCCATTATAAATTCCCCTGATTCTGACTGCAAGGGACCTACGCTTGACTTTACCAATGTTTTTCTCTTCACATATTTATAGAAGCTTTTACAGTCAGTTTTTATGTTCCTTACAAGCTTACTATCATACTCTATTTTCCCCATCTTAAATAATCCCTTTGTCCTCCTTTGCTGAATCCTAAACTGCTCCCAATCCTCAGGCTTGCTGCTGTTTCTGGCCAATTTATATGTCCTCTGCTTGGATCTTATGCTATCCCTAATTGCCCTTGTTAGCCACGGTTGAATCACCTTTTTTCTTTTACTTTTATGACAAACAGGGATGAACAAATTCTGTAGTTCATCCATGCGATCTTTAAATGTTTGCCATTGCCTATTCACCATCAACCCTTTAAGTAACTTTCCCCAATCCATCCTAGCCAACTCGCGCCTCATACCATCATAGTTTCCTTTATTTAAATTCAGTACTCATGTCTCTGAATCAATTACTTCACTCTCCATCTTAATGAAGAATTCCATCATATTATGATCGCTCCTCCGCAAGGGGCCTCGCTCAACAAGATTGCTAATTAATCCTTTTTCATTACACAATACCCAGTCTAAGATGGCCTGATCTCTAGTTGGCTCCTCGACATATTGGTCCAGGGAACCATCCCGTATACACTCTAGGAATTCCTCTTCCACAGTATTGTTACTAATTTGGTTAGACCAATCTATATGTAGATTAAAGTCACCCATGATAACTGCCATGCCCTTATTGCATGCATCTGTAATTTCCCGTTTAATGCCATCCCCAACCTCTGTATTACTGTTTGGGGGTCTGTATACAACTCCCACTAATGTTTTCATACCCATGGGATTTCTCAGCTCTACCCATACAGATTCCACATCATCAGAGCTAATATCCTTCCTTACTATTGTGTTAATCTCCTCTTTAACCAGCAATGCTACCCCACCTCCTTTTCCTTTTTGCCTGTCCTTCCTGAATTTTGAATACCCCTAGATGTTGAATTCCCAGCTTTGGTCACCCTGGAGCCATGTCTCCATAATCGCAATTATATCATATCCGTTTACCTCTATTTGCGTAACTAATTCATCCACCTTATTACGAATGCTCCTCGCATTAAGACACAAAGCCTTCAGGCTTGTTTTTTTAACACTCTTAGACCTTTTAGAATGATTATTTACTGTGGTCATGTTTGATTTACACCCTTGAATTCACTGACTTCTGTAATGTCCGAGTATAAATAATACATGGACTGCAGGAGAACAATAAAACAGGTATTTACTTGAACAGAGGGTAACTTAAGACTGAAATACAGAAGCCTGCTATGGCTTTATATACAGGGGCGGTCACTGCCGGTACTGCAGTATAGAATCAGTTCTTCTCTTAAAGGTACATACACAACAATTCCTCCCCTTTTAGATAAACAGTACATAACATTCATTTAACAACTAAATAATAATTAATTACAATTACAATTTTCTCTGTACTATATACATCAACTGAAATAATCATTTATAAGTTCAGTCTTTGAGGAGGCTTCCTGATCCTGACTGGATAGCGCCTTTCTCGAGTATCCTGTTCTTGCGGTGGAGTTGATTCTGGCTCATTGTCATTGGTTGGTTCGTCAGCTTCCAATACCACCGCTTCTGAGGTAGACGCAATCTGTACTTCGGGTTGATTACCAGGTGCACCTGCTCGTGGTATGGGTTTGGCTTGTTCCTGTGACTCTAGAATCTGGTCAGCATGGCGTCTCATGATGCTCTCTCCAACGTCCACTGTGTACATTAGTGGTCCCTGCTGTGTGCATGTCGTTCCTGGCTGCCATTTTTCTGTTCGGTAGTCGCGGGCCAAGACTAGTTGCCCTATCTTGAAGCTCCTGGTTGGCTTCTCATTTATGTGCTGGAATTGCTTATCCTCAACATCTCATCTTATGTTTGGTTTGAGCAAATCCAGGCGACATCTTAACCTTCGGTTGAAGAACATTATGGCTGGAGCTTGGTTGGTGACTGCATGTGTAGCAAACAAGAAATTATCCACATTGTGTTGCAGTGGTATGTCGTCATTATGCATTGCTCTTATGGTCTTTTTAAAGGTCTGAACAAACCTCTCAGCCAATCCATTTGTGGCTGGATGATATGGGGCAGATGTGTAATGCTTCACCCCATTATTCCTCAGGAACCTCCGGAAATCCTCGGACACAAACTGTGGCCCATTGTCGGAGCAAATCTGTTCTGGCAAGCCATTCCTGGCGAAGATGGTCCGTAGGACTGCAATAGTTTTCTCCGTGGTGGTGGAGGACATTTTGATGACCTCTGGCCATTTCGAATGGGCGTCCACAGCGATTAGGAACATTGAGTTCATAAATGGACCAGCAAAATCAATGTGTACCCATTGCCATGGAGATGAGGGCCACTCCCATGGATGTAGCGGGGCCTGTGGTGGAGCATTTTGGACCTTCTGGCATCCTGTGCATCTCTTGGTCATATCCTCGATTTCTTTATCGATTCCCGGCCACCACACAAACGCCCTGGCTAGGCTCTTCATTTTTACCCCTCCCAGATGACACTCATGAAGCTCATTGAGCACTCTATCTCTCAACTTGGGTGGAATTACCACTCGGGATCCACACATCAAGGTCCCCCGGCACACTGACAGCTGTTCTCTCCTTGGCGAGAATGCTGGCAACAGTGAGTCGCCATGTGCTGGCCATCCCTTCACCGTCAAATCATAGACCCAAGAGAGTGTCGGGTCATTTCGGGTTTCCTTCTCTATACTTGAGTTTGTAACAGGTAGACATTCGACTATGGTAGCATGGAATATCTCAACAGGGTCCACTGCAGGTGCTTCCTCTACCGTAGGCAACGGTAGGCACAACAGCCCATCAGCATTTCCATGCTGTTTCGTACCCTTGTACTCTATGTCGTACTGATGTGCCCCTAGAAAATGTGACCATCTTTGCAGCTGTTGCGCCGTCATCACCAGAACGCCCTTCTTTGGGTTAAAAATGGAGACCAGGGGCTGATGTTCAGTCAGTAGGGTGAATTTCTGCCCGTGCAGATAGTGATTGAACTTCTTCACCCCGCACACCAGGCTGAAGGCCTCCCTGTCAATCTGGGTGTAGTTACGCTCGGCTGAGGTTAACGAGTGCGATGCAAAGGCTATTGGCCTCTCTGAACCGTCAGGGAATTTGTGTGACAGCTCCGCTCCGATGTCGTAGGAAGACGCATCACATGCTAACCGAATTGGTAGTGTTGGATTGTCATGGGCCAATACTTCTTTTGAAGTGATTAGGCATTTACATTTCTGAAAGGCACGCTTACACTCATCACTCCATTTCCATGTTACTCCAGTTTGCAGTAGGGCGTTCAATGGGTGCAGAATTGTAGCTAAATTCAGCAAGAACTTATGGTAGTAGTTCACCAACCCAAGGAACGACCTCAGTTGCGACACATTTTCCGGTGCTGGAGCCTTGACTACAGCCTCAATCTTGTCCGGCGACTTATGCAACCCTTCCTCATCAATCATGTGGCCACAATACGAGATTTGTCTCCTGAAGAACTCGCATTTGGGGCGGTTGGCTCGTAGCCCATATTCCTGTAATCTCGTGAGCACCTGCTCCAGGTTGGCAAGGTGTTCACTGTCATTTTCGCCCGTAACCAGGATGTTGTCCAAATAACACTGGGTCCCCGGGATCCCTTGCAGGACTTGTTCCATTGCCCTCTGCCAAATAGCCGGGGCTGATGCTACCCCGAATACCAGTCGATTGTACTGGTAAAGGCCTTTGTGAGTGTTTATCGTGAGGTATTTCCTAGATGCTTCTTCCACCTCCATTTGTAGATACGTTTGGGCCAGATCAATCTTTGTAAAGCATTTCCCTCCAGATAGTGAGGCAAAAATATCTTCTATCCGTGGAAGTGGATATTGTACTGTGTGCAGGACTGGGTTCACAGTTACCTTGAAGTCCCCACAGATGCGAACCTTCTTCGGTTCCCCAGGCGTGCTGCTCAATGATTTCTTCATTACAGGAATGATGGGTGTGGCCCACTCGCTCCAGTCCACCTTGGACAGCACACCCGAATGCTCCAGACTCTCCAGTTCTGCTTCAACGGCTGGGCGGATCGCGTACGGTACCGGTCTGGCCTTAAAAAATTTTGGGTTTGCGTTATCTTTGATTTCTATCGTTGCCTTTACTCCTTTTAGAGCCCCAAGTCCTTGTTGGAACACCGATTTTGTGTCAGTTAGAATTTTTGACAGTCGTCCAGGTGTGACGTCATCATCCTTTTTTTCAGTCACAGTTAGCGCCTGAATGGAATGCCAATCCAATTGTATTTTTCGGATCCATTCATGTCCCAGTAGTGGTGGTCCTCCATCCGGTAATATATATAGATACAGTTTCTGTGTTTCCTTGCCGTTGTATTCAACTGGCACCCTTATTTTTCCTCTGGGGTAGACTTTTTGCCCCGTGTATGTCTTCAATACAATGGACGTGTCCTTCAAGGGTATGTGTGAGAATAGCCGCTCATAGTCTCGTCGATTCATGACAGTTAGGGCTCATCCTGCGTCCAATTCCATCTTTACTTGGGACCCTGCTATCATGAGGGTGACACAAATGGTTCGGTGATCCTCCTTTGCGATCACGTTGTGTAACTTTAGACAACTTAGTCTCCTGCTCCCGGAGTCATTATCACTCTCCTGATCTTCCGAACTACTGTCTGTCATTTTTTTTACTTTCTTGTACTTTTCCTTCGTAGTTCTTGTAGTGTTCGTTTTCTTTCCCGACCTGCAGACTCTTGCTATATGTCCCATTTTCCCGTATTGCCTGCATACTTTGTCCTTAAACCAGCAGTCCTTCTGATCATGGGTTGTTCTGCCGCAGCGATAGCACTTTTCTGCTCCATACGCCATTTCGTTAGCGCTGTATTCTTGTGGTTTCTGTTGTATTTCCGCAGTTCCCCGTGCTGCTGCTTCGTAGGATACTGACACGCTGAAAGCCTGTTCTAGCTTCAGGTCCTTTTCCGAAAGTAATCGTTTCTGGGTTCCTTCACTCTGGAGCCCGCAGACAAACTTATCCCGTAAGGTGTCTGCCAGTCCTGCAGTGCTTTGATAACTTGCGTAGTTCCGTAAGATAGTCAGCATTGTTCTCATCTTTGTGCTGGTTTCTTTTATGGAACTTGAATCTTTCTGCTATCAGCAGTGGTGTAGAGTTTAGGTGTTCCTGTAAGATAATGGCCCTGAAATTAGGATCGGGGGCTTGCCGCGCGTGCAAGCCCCCGATCTGCACTCACCTGGCGCGCTGACATCTGAAGCCCGGGCCTGCTTGCATTTCCTGTCCCTGGCCCAGTTCAGATGCCAGCGCGCAGTGCTTACCTGATCCAGTGGCGTAGTTAGTGCGATGTGCCGGCTGGGATCAGGTGAGCACTGTACAACCAATCAGGGGAGGGGAAGGTTCATTCATGAGTTTGAGAGTAATAGCTGTCAAACTCATGAAAACTACGGGGGCACAAAACACTGTTTAAACTTTAAATAAAAATTTAAAAAACATCCCAATCATTAAATTAAGTATAAATAAGTTAAAATAAATAATTTAAACAATAATTTTTTTTTTTGAAAAAAATAAATTTTTAATAAAAAGGGTCTAAAACTAAACTTACCTTATTGTAGATTCTTTAAAATAATAAACCTGTGGAAAAAAAAATTCCAAATTGCACTAAAACACCACTTACCTGTAAAAATAAATACTTACGTGTGCTTTTTACAAGCGTAAAGACCGGATGCCTTTACACATGCGCAAATCCCCCAAAACAGAGGAAATCCAAGATGCACGCACTGCCCCGTACAGCGCACGTGCTAGCCTCTTCACCTCTTGGATTAGAGGAGAGGAAATGCCGGTTTTCAGCGCATGCGCTGTGCATGTTGAAAACCGGCATTTCCTCTGGCCAGACGCGTGAGTACCCCTTCCATACTCACGTGTTTGGGGAGGAATTACTGCCCCATTTGTAGTGTATGTACTTTAAGTCAGAACTACTTTTTACAGCTCCTGTATACTGTAGTACCGGCAGTGACCACACCGGTATATAAGCTGTACCCCAGTCTAGAGATGACCCTCCTCCAGTAAAGACCTGTTATTTGTTTATGTACAGCATCCGTGTAATTATTTATCCACTGAACCACGGATCTAACAGTGGCGATGAGTGTTGATGCGAATCTACCTGCAACATAAAAAATAAATAAAAATAGTCGAGTCCAGGAACACGGGCGTCGACCGCGAGCAACCGCCCAGCAGTCAGGCAGAGATCCAACTTCGCTGGGGAGGCTGTGGAGAGCCGAGCTTGGTTCCCCAGCCACAACGAGCAGTAAGAGACTGATGACAGGTCCAGAGCAGACCCTTCCCGAGCAGCGGCGGCTGGAGCCGACCGACAGCAGAGAGAGAGAGCCGGGCAGCGTCGACGGGGTAAGAAAGGGGGTGAAGAGAGCAGGGCGCAGCCGGGGGTTGATCACCGAGCGGCGTCGAGGGAAAATACTGCAATCCGGAGAGAGAGAGGGTAAGAAACAGCCGGGTTCTAGACTGAGCGGCGTCGACAAATATCAAGAGAAGAATGCGCAGAGCATAGCCAGGGATCACGGGCTGATCAGGGTCCGCGGGGCGAAGCAAGGGGAGACGCCATTGAGCCGCGGAATAGCAGGGAGAGCGCGGGAGGCGCCATTGAACCGCAGTGAAGAAGTAAGAGCGCAGGAGACGCCATTTTGCGAAGCCGCAGCGGAGAAGACGGGCGAGCGCGGGAAGGAAGGAAAGTGCGGGAGACGCCATTTTGTGCCAGCAGAGAAGAAGGGGAAGCGCGGGAGGCGCCATTGGGGATAGATAACGCACAACCAAGGATGCCAAAGAGTGGCAGTATCTCTACATTCGACAATCAATTCGAAGATTGGGCGACATATGTGGATCATATTGAGGTGTACTGCAGGGCGAATGAAGTGCCAGATGCTAATAAAGCACTGGTTCTGTTAAATTCCATGGGTGCAAAAACTTATGGGTTACTGCGAAATCTAATAACCCCAGAGAAGCCGGTAAACAAGAATTTTGAAAGCATAGTAGAAATCCTACAGGACCACTTAAACCCCACACCGCTGCTGATAGCAGAACAATTTAAGTTCCATAAAAGGAACCAACACAAAGACGAAAGCAATGCTGAATACCTAACGGAACTGCGCAAGCTATCGAAATACTGCCAGTTTGGAGTGGGACTAGCAGACACGTTAAGGGACAAGTTTGTGTGTGGGCTACAAAGTGAAGGAACCCAGAAACGGCTTCTATCAGAAAAGGACCTTACGCTGGACAAAGCTTTCAGTATGGCAGTATCACACGAAGCAGCCGCAAGGGGTGCTGCAGAGATACAACGGAGACCGCAAGAAAATGGCACCAATGAAATGACCCATGGAACAGGGAAGTGCTATCGCTGCAGCAGAACAACACATGACCAGAAAGATTGTTGGTTCAAGGACCAAGTGTGCAGACAGTGTGGGAAAGCAGGACACATAGCAAGAGTCTGCAGGTCTGGGAAGAAAACCAACAGTAAGAAATCTCCACAGGAGAAGTACAAAAAGGTACACCAGGTGATGGACAGTGGTTCAGACGAACAGAAAAGTGACACAGACTCCGGAAGCAAGGAGCTGGGTTGTCTGAAACTACATAATGTAACCGAAATGGAGGATCACCAGACTATCTGGGTTACACTCAAGATAGACGGAGTCCAAGTGGAAATGGAATTGGACACAGGGCCAGCTCTAACAGTCATAAATCAAAGAGACTACAAGCGGCTATTTTCACACATACCCTTGAAAGCTACAGAGATTGTCTTGAAGACATATACGGGGCAAAAAGTCTACTCCAAAGGAAAAATAAGGGTGAAAGTGACATATAAAGGTCAGGAAATACCTAAAATGGATATATATGTATTGCTAAATGGAGGACCACCACTGCTAGGACGTGAATGGATCCGGAAGATACATTTAGATTGGCATTCCATACAGGCACTGAAGGTGGAGGCCAAAAAGAATGACGACGTCACACCTGGACGACTGTCAAAAATGCTAACTGGCGCAAAAGAAGTGTTCCAGGAGGGACTAGGAACACTAAAAGGAATAACAGCAACAATTAAAATAGAGGATAATGCAAGCCCAAAGTTTCTGAAGGCCAGACCAGTGCCTTATGCGATCAGACCAGCGGTTGAAGCAGAGCTGGAAGGGTTGGAACGTTCAGGAGTACTGTCCAAAGTGGACTGGAGCGAGTGGGCTACACCCATCGGCCCTGTAATGAAGAGGTCGTTGAGTAATACGCCTGGGGAACCAAAGAAGGTCCGCATCTGTGGGGATTTTAAGGTGACAGTGAACCCAGTCCTTCACACGGTGCAATATCCACTTCCACGAATAGAGGATATTTTCGCCTCGCTATCTGGTGGTAAACGCTTCACCAAAATTGATCTAGCCCAGGCGTACTTGCAAATGGAGGTAGAAGAAGCTTCCAAACATTACCTTACGATCAACACCCATAAAGGTCTCTATCAATACAACCGGCTGGTGTTTGGAGTAGCCTCGGCTCCGGCTATCTGGCAAAGGGCGATGGATCAGGTCCTGCAAGGGATTCCAGGGACCCAGTGTTATTTGGACGACATCTTGGTCACGGGCGAAAATGACGGTGATCACCTCGCTAACTTGGAGAATGTGCTCGCCAGATTAAAGGAATATGGGCTACGAGCTAATCGCCACAAGTGCGAGTTTTTCCAGAAACAGATCTCGTATTGCGGCCACGTCATCGATGACGAGGGGTTACATAAGTCCCCTGACAAGATAGAGGCAGTAGTCAAGGCTCCAGCACCGGAAAATGTGTCACAACTGAGGTCGTTCCTCGGGCTGGTAAACTATTACCACAAGTTCTTACCAAATTTGTCTACGGTATTACACCCGCTGAACACCCTACTGCAAACAGGGGTACCGTGGAAGTGGGATGACGAACGTAGATGAGCTTTCCAGAAGTGTAAATAATTGATCAGATCAAAAGAGGTGTTGGCCCATTTCAACCCAGCACTACCAATTCGTTTGGCATGTGATGCATCACCCTACGGCATTGGAGCGGTGCTGTCGCACAAATTCCCAGATGGGTTGGAGAGGCCAGTAGCCTTTGCGTCTCGGTCACTAACCTCAGCCGAGCGCAACTACGCCCAGATTGACAGGGAGGCCCTCAGCCTAGTATGGGGAGTAAAAAAATTCAACCATTATCTGCATGGGCAGAAGTTCACCTTGCTGACTGCCCACCAACCACTTGTCTCCATCTTTAATCCTAAGAAGGGCGTGCCAGTAATGACTGCACAGCGTTTACAAAGATGGTCCCTGTTTCTAGGAGCGAATCAATATGAAATAGAATATAAAGGCACGAAACAGCATGGGAACGCTGATGGGCTATCGCGCCTGCCACTGCCTATGGTGGAGGAAGCACCAGCAGTGGACCCTATCGAGATATTTTATTCGTCGATAATTGAACGATTGCCAGTAACAAACGCGGATATAGAGAAGGAGACCCGCAATGATCCGACGCTGTCACGGGTATATGAATTGACGGTGAGGGGATGGCCAACACATGGCGACTCACTGTTGCCAGCATTCTCATCCAGAAGAGAACAGCTGTCAGTATGCCAGGGGACAGTGATGTGTGGATCCAGAGTGGTGATTCCACCCAAGTTAAGGGAGAGAGTGCTAAAGGAGCTACATGAAGGTCATCTGGGGGGAGTGAAAATGAAAAGCCTTGCGAGGGCTTATGTGTGGTGGCCAGGAATCGATCAACAAATCGAAGACCTAACTAAGAGCTGCTTAGGATGCCAGAAGTTCCAAAATGCACCACCACATGCCCCTCTACACCCATGGGAGTGGCCCTCCTCTCCATGGCAACGGGTGCACATTGATTTTGCTGGTCCATTCATGGATTCAATGTTCTTAATAGCAGTGGATGCTCATTCAAAGTGGCCTGAGGTGATAAAGATGTCTTCAACCACTACAGAGAAAACGATTGCAGTCCTACAGACCATATTTGCCAGAAACGGTTTGCCAGAGCAGATCTGCTCTGATAATGGACCACAGTTTGTGTCCGACGAGTTCCAAAAATTCATGAAAAGGAATGGGGTAAGGCATTACACATCCGCTCCGTATCATCCAGCCACCAATGGATTGGCTGAGAGGTTCGTACAAACCTTTAAGAAGGCGATAAAGGCCATGTGCGACGAGGAAATTCCACTACAGCATAAGATGGACAATTTCTTATTAGCCTACCGAAACGCGACACATGCAGTTACCAACCAGACCCCGGCCATGATGTTCTTTAACCGAAGGTTGAGATCTCGCCTGGACTTGCTCAGACCAAATGTGCGAAGAAATGTTGAGGACAAACAATTCCAGCACATCAACGAGAAGCCGACAAGGAGCTTTAATGTAGGGCAACCAGTCTTGGCCCGTGACTATCGAACAGAGAAGTGGCAACCTGGAACGATATGTACAAGGCAGGGGCCATTAATGTACACAGTGGATGTCGGGGAGAACATTGTGAGATGCCATGTCGATCAGATCTTAGCGCCACAGGAAGGCATCAACCCCATGTCTCGAGTACCTGGGGATGACCCCAACATACCGGTAGCATCTACTTCAGACCCAGTAGCAGTGGAACCCGATGAACTACCCGATGAAAAGGGGTCAGAATCACCTCTGCAGCAAGAATAAGAACCTCCGGAAAGGCGCTATCCCGAAAGGGTCAGGAAGCCGCCCCAAAGACTGAATCTATAAATGGACTTTTGTTATTGAATGTACATGTAAAAATGTAATTGTTATTTGAATATTAAGGGGGTATTATTAATCTAAAAAGGGAGGCATTGTAGTG
Source organism: Somniosus microcephalus (assembly GCF_052327205.1). Taxonomy (NCBI): domain Eukaryota; kingdom Metazoa; phylum Chordata; class Chondrichthyes; order Squaliformes; family Somniosidae; genus Somniosus; species Somniosus microcephalus. Next base: position 365,533,960 of record NC_140988.1, read on the forward strand.
TATGTGCTTTAAGTCAGAACTACTTTTTACAGCTCCTGTATACTGTAGTACCGTCAGTGACCACACCGGTATATAAGCTGTGTGCATGCCTCTGTACCCCAGTCTAGAGATGACCCTCCTCCAGTAAAGACCAGTTATTTGTTTATGTACAGCATCCGTGTAATTATTTATCCACTGAACCACGGATCTAACACCATTAACAATCTCTTCAAAACTTTTCTCCATTGGTTTAGCTGGGGTAATTAAATTCCGCAATAGGCCGTACGTTCTCGCGCCCATCAAATTTAATAATACCAATGCCTTCTTTCCATTGGCCACCTCATTGGCATTGCAGTACACTTCAATTCTTTCCACATACGTGGTCCAGTCTTCTACCTCGTTGTCGAAAGCAGTGATACTGCCACTCTTCAGCATCTTGGGTGATTTAAAATGGCGCCTCCTGCGCTTTTTCTTCTTCCCCAATGTAATAAAATGGCGCCTCCCGTGCTTTTCCTTCTTCCCCTTGCTGCCACGCTGCTCCTAGCGTTCTACAGGGTAATGGCGGCGACCCGCGGCTTCAGCGCGTCTCACTTTTCCTTCCCCGCGTTCTATCCTCTCCACGCTGCCCTGTTCTTGAGCACCGACTGCGCCCTGTGCACTCCACCCTCTCTCTCTCTCTTCCTCCCGACGACGCTGCACGGCCCGTTTGCAGAGCCGCTCGATCGAGCTCAAGCCCGCCGCAGTCCGGAAGGGTCAGCGCACTACCTGCTACCAGCACGACTTGCTGGAACACCTCGACTGGGGAGCCAGGCCCAGCTCTCCACAGCCTCCCCTGCAACTCTCCGATGGATCCCTGGACGGTTGCCCGCGGTCGATGCCCGCCGTTCTGACTTCGACCTCCAAGAAGCTTCTCTTCAGGGAAAAGATCCCCGTGAGGTGATGCAGTACTGCAGGTGAGTTCAAACCTGCCCGTCGCCAGTGTAATGTCCGAGTATAAATAATACACGGACTGCAGGAGAACAATAAAACAGGTATTTACTTGAACAGAGGGTACTCTTTTATTTGGACCCAAAAAAAACCAATTCGACTGTAAATAAACAAAAATCAACTAAAGCTTAACAAATCAAATTAAAATTTGGTTTTCCGTGTTGATGATGCACTCCAGTCCCCGCGGCGCCCACCGGTCGCGGAAATACTCAAGCGCACCGGCGGACACCGCGTGCTCCATCTCCAGGGCCACCCGGGCGCGAACATGGCCGCGGAAGAGATGCAGGCAATCCGGCTGGACGACCCCCTCGACCGCCCGCTGCCTGGACCAATTGATGGCTCTTTTAGCCAGGCCCAGGAGCAGGCCCACAAGGAGGTCCTCCAACCCGTCCGCTCCCCTCCGCACCGGGTGACCGTAGATCAAGAGCGTGGGACTGAAGTGCAACCAAAAATCAAGGAGCAGCCCCTTCAAGTAGTGAAAGAGGGGCTGCAACCTCTCACAATCCATATAAACGTGAAACACGGACTCCTCCAGGCCGCAAAAAATGCAGGCGGCCTGGGAGTCCGTGAACCTACTTAAAACCTTATTGCACGGGACCGCTCCGTGCAACACCCTCCAGGCCAAGTCCCCGATGGAACAAGGGAGGACTCCCGCATAGAGAGCCCTCCATTGGGGACCTCCGCTACCGCCGGTCGGCAAAACGCCACGCCAAGGCGTGTCCGGACGGTAGACGAAGATGGCAAAGTGGAGAGTGTGCAGGAGCAGCCCGTACAGGAAACCCCTCCGCGCGGAATGAAAAGGCACGGAGGGTATTTCCTCGAGACGGCTCAAGTTGTGAGGCGCCGGTTCCCGAGGGGAGTTTCGGGGCCGGGCGCCGATGAGGAATTCCGTCCGAACGGGGGTAAGCTCGGACGGGATCGCCCCACGTGCTTGAGCCGCCTCGATACACCTAGTGGAGTCGGGGCCCAGTGCCGCTTTTACCGAATCGATGATTTCGACCGCGAGCTGGACATTGGCCCAGGACAGGCGCCACGCCAGCTCCTCCGGCGCCATCCAGCCCGCTCCTCCGCCATCAAGCAGGTCCCCGACTCTGGTCACCTTGCCAGCCACAGCCCTACCCTCCGCCAGCCGCCCGAACCCGTGTTCGTGGAGGTGCGGATTCCTGAGCAGCGGCTCCCGAAGGAGAGCCGCCGCTCCTGACGGGGGAGAGCTCCGCCTGGAAGCGACGTAGTTCCAAACCCATAGTAGTTCCTGGTAGAAGACAGGCAGCTCCCGCAGGCCGGCACGCCTGCTGCCCACTTTCGCAAACAGGAGCTGCGTGTCGTAATTGAGGCCATGCAGCTGGCGGAAGAAAAACGTCGCCAGCGCACACCATCTCGGAGGATTCTCGACGTACAGGTATCTCTGCAGCGTCTGAAGACGGAAAGTCGCAGCCTGGGTGTGAAGGCACACCAGCGCCTGACCGCCCTCCCTAAGTGGGAGACACAGAACCGCGGCAGAGACCCAGTGCTTCCTTTTGTCCCAGAAGAAGTCGATGAGCTTCTTCTGAATCTTGGCGACAAACGCAGGGGGAGGGATCAAAGTGACCAACCGGTACCACAACATGGCGGCCACCAGCTGGTTTATGACCAGCGCTCGACCCCTGTAGGACAACACTCGGAGCAGTCCTGTCCAGCGTCCTAGGCGAGCGGTGACTTTGGCCTCCAGCTCTTGCCAGTTCGCCGGCCAAGCGTCCTCGGCAGGGCTAAGGTAGACTCCCAAATAGAGGAGGTGCGTGGTGCTCCAGGCGAAAGGCCTGAACTCCTCCGGCAGGGAGTCCACCCGCCACTGACCCACCAGGAGTCCGGAACATTTCTCCCAGTTAATCTTGGCGGAGGATGCGTCCGAGTAAATCTGCTGGCATTCCCGCATCCTCCGCAAGTCAGCGGGATCCGTGACCATGAGGAGCACGTCATCGGCGTAAGCCGAGAGGACCACCTCCATGCCCGGCCCTTGCAGAGCCAGTCCCGTCAACCTCTTCCGCAAGAGGCGCAGGAAAGGCTCCACGCAAATGGCATATAACTGACCGGACATGGGGCATCCCTGACGCACCCCCCTCCCGAAGCGAAGGGGCGCCGTCAAGGACCCGTTAACTTTAATCAGACACTCCGCGGCGGCGTACAGAAGTCGGATCCGGGCGACGAAATGCGTCCCGAACCCGAATGCGCGCAGAGTCCCGAAGAGATACTCGTGATCCACCCTGTCGAACGCCTTCTCCTGATCCAGGGAAAGGAAGGCGACCGACAGACCAGCCCTCTGGGAGTGGTGGACCAGGTCCCGGACCAGATGGATGTTATCGTGGATGGTCCGGCCCGGGACCGTGTAGGACTGGTCGGGGTGGATCATGTGGGCCAGCACGGTGCCAAGGCGAGCAGACATGGCCCTGGCAAAGATTTTATAGTCCGTGCTGAGGAGGGAGACCGGGCGCCAGTTCTTTAGGAGGCGGAGATCGCCCTTCTTAGGCAGCAGGACAATGACCGCCCTGCGCCAAGAGAGGGGCATCTCCCCGGTCGCCAAACTTTCCCCCAGGACCCGCGCGTAGTCGCCCCCCAAGACGTCCCAGAACGCCCTGTGGAACTCCACGGTCAGCCCGTCCAGCCCCGGGGACTTTCCCCTAGAGAGCTGGCGGAGGGCGCCGGTCAGCTCCGCCAGACTTAGCGGAGCGTCCAATTTTTCGGCGCCCTCCGGGCCAACCTTCATCAGGTCCTCCCACAAAACTCTGCGCGCATCCTCGCTGGACGGATCCGGAGAGAACAGAGCCCCGTAATAGGCGCGGGTCTCCGCGCTGATTCCCTCCGGATCCGAGACCAGAGATCCGTCGTTGGCCAGCAGCCCCAAGAGCTGCTTACGGACCCCCCGTCTTTTTTCCAGCGAGTAGAAGAAGGGGGAGCCGTGGTCCAGGTCCCGCAGGAGCTGGATCCGCGACCTCACGTATGCGCCTCGGGACCCGACGAGCTGCAGGTCCTTCAGCGCGCCCTTCTTCTCTTCGTACACCTTCCGCAGGGCCGGGTCCTCGACGACCTGACCGAGACGGGACTCCAGGTCGAGCACCTCCTTCTCCAACCGCCCGACCCGGGCTTCCCGCCTCTTGGTCGACCCCTTCGCATACTCCTGACAGAAGAGACGGATGTGAGCCTTGCCCACATCCCACCATAGCCTCAAGGAGGGGAAGCCCCCCTGCTTCCTTCTCCAGTCGGCCCAGAATCGACGAAACGAATCCCGGAACCGTGCGTCCTCCAGCAGCAGGTTGTTAAAATGCCAGTACACGGACCCCCCCCGCGCGCGCAGCGGAGCGAGCTCCGCTTACACCAGGTGGTGGTCCGTGCACGGCACCGGCCGCATGGAAGCTGCCGGAACGCAGGAGACGTACGCCCGGGAAATGTAGAGGCGGTCGATTCTGGACCTTCCTCCCCCAGACCTCACGCTAGTGAAGGCGCTGGAGTCGGGGTGGAGATTTCGCCAGACGTCCACCAAGTCGAAGGACCCAACCAGGTCCCTCAACTTCTCCATCGCCGCCGGGCTTCGCGGGGGACCCGAACGGTCCCTCGCCTCGAGGGTGCAGTTAAAATCCCCCCCGAGGATGACGCACTCGCCCACGTCGATGGAGCCCAAGAGAGCGGACACTTCTTCGAAGAAGCGCACTTGCTGCGCACTGGTCTGAGGGGCGTACACGTTCACTAGATGGAGCGGCACGCCCCCCAGGCGAACAGTGACCTGGAGCAAGCGGCCCGGCACGTGCTCCTTGACCCCCAAGATCTCCGGCTGAAAATGCGGGGCCAGCAAGATAGCCACCCCGCTGGAATTGTTGGAGAGGTGACTCATGCTGACCCCTCCTTGCCACTCCAGGAGCCACGTGGCTTCGTCTCCCGGAACGGTGTGGGTTTCTTGCAGGAAGCACACCGCATACTTCCCGTCCCGAAGGACCGAGAAGTTATTGAATCTGCGGCGCGCCTCCCTGCTGCCGTTGATGTTGAGGCTGGCTATGGTTATCTTCATGTCAGAAGCATAGTGCAACCTCCACCTACACCTAACGGGGGGAGGAAGCGCAGCCGCTGGTCCGCCGCCACTTCCTCAGCAGCCCAGTGAGAAACGTTGTGAGCCGACGCAGCTCGAGCGGGTTCACACCCTCGTCCGCGCCCAAGATATTAACGGCGGCGCGGACGGAATCGATGAGCAGCGCCAGCTCCGACCACCTGTCGAGGGCCAGCCGGACCTTATTGCGCTGACCCAGGCACGTGGCCATAAAATCCCGGAGTTCCCTTACGGAAATGAGGGGAGACTCGGCAAGGGGCACGAGGTCATCCATCGCCACGTCGGCGCTGGAGTCCGAATCGTCCTCCGTGCCCATCACCGAGTCCCCATCCTCCTCCAGGGGGTCGTCACCAGCGGCCGACCCGTCCGCCGCGCAGTGCGAAGCGAACGACTCGGCCGCGCCAGTCAGCCCCACCTCCGCCCGGATCCCACCCCCAGGATCGGCGGCAGAGGATTTCTCCCTGGGCTCCTCTAGGGGTGCCGGGCCAGAAGACGGCGGCGGTTCAGAGCTCCCCTCCGCCTCAGACGCCGGAACGACCGGAGAAACCGGGGAGAGAACAATTTCCAGCTCCTCCAGTACGTCCGGCACCAGAGACGCAGCCAGGGGGCCATCCTCCTCCCCGCCACCAACCTCCGACCCAGCGGACGGGGGGTTTTGAATTAAAAGCTCTACCAGGACGAGCATCCCCTGGGAGACGTCCGGGTCGCATTGGGCGAGCTCATTATCCTCGAGCTCGCCCGACCCAGCCCCCAGGCTGCCCGACCCGGCGAGGGGTAACGACACCGATAAAAGATCAACTTCAATTACTGCCGCGGGTTGTTCCGCAACCCCCCCCACGGGCAGGGTCTCATCCCCATCCCCGGGAGGCACGTGCTGGACAGACACATCTGCCTCAGCCTCCCGAGGGACAGGCGACCCCTGCCGATCGCTGGTGATGACGACAGCGCTGGGGGGGCGGGGGGGCGCAGTACCCGCGGCGGGCGACGACTCCCCCTGCTCGGAGGGACCTCCCTCCTCCCGATCCTCCTCCTCATCCAGGGGGTCACGCCTTCTTTTTAGCACGGAGGGAGCGAGGGAGACCTCCATGTCTGCAAAGGCCTCCTCCTCGACTCCCTCCGGCGGAGCAGGGTGGTCGGGTTCCTCGGGCCCGAGCCCGGCCGCAGGTATTGGCATTACCGCTGCGGCGGTTGCGGCCACAGGCTCGGGCACGGGGCCCCTCCCGCTCACATCTGCCCTGATCAACTCCGCGAGGAGCGCGGGTGTAAGGGGCTCAAGGGGCAAGGGCTCACCATCCACGGGGGGACCTGCCCTAAGGTGCTTCTTTTTTCCCCGCGCCTTCTTTCCGGCCGGACACGCTCCCTCCCCCCCGCCGGAGGCCTTGGTGGCATCGGCCCCCGACGTCAACCGCGCATCAGACGTACTTGACGCGTGGGCAGATCCGGGGGGAAGGGTGGCGGCGGCGGCGCCAGCCTCGGCCGCACGAGATGATCCGGCGGCCTTGGAGGCAGGGCAGTTCCTCCTGATGTGCCCCACCTCCCTGCAGGCATGGCACCTCACACCGTCCGACGTCCAAAAGGCGCGGTAGGCGGTCCCCTCGTGGAGGACGACGAATGCCCCTTCAGTGTCCTCCTCCTGCGCCAGCTGGATAAACAGCTGGCGCCGGAAGGAGAAGACGTGGCGAAGGCTGGCCTCCCGGAAGCCGAGCGGGATGGGCGTGATCCCCGACCTCACCTCCCCAAGTTGTCGCAAATGGGGAAGGAGGAGCTCACCAGGAACATAGGGCGGGACGTTGGAAATAATGATCCTCTGCGCGGTGGCCTCGAGAGGATCCACCGGCAGGAAGGTCCCGCCCACGGTGAGCCCCTTGGCGACAGCCAGGGACACCGCCCGCTCCGACCCCAGGAAGAACACAGCCTTCCCATACATTTTCGAGGCCGCGACGATGGCTGAGGGGCCGACAACCCCAGCCATGGCCTTGACGCAGGTCTCGATGGTCATAGTGGGGTGAGTGTAGCTCTTCACCCCAAGCTTTTTTGTTATTAATCGAAAAGGTGACGGGGCAGCAGGAACAGCGGGAGCAGCTGTGGCTGTGGCTACCACTCTCGCATAGGTCCCGGCTGGCCCCGCCACTGGCGAAGATGCAGTCGCCATTCTGGGGTGCTTTTTTTAAGGGCTACACTCACCCCAAGTCACAGGCCTGAAGGTGTTAATGGTCTCGGTGTATATATATATTTTTTTGTCCTCTATTGAGCAGAGGGAGCTGATTAAAATGAGGACACACCTCTCTCCTTATTGATTTAAATTGGGAGAGGAGCCCTCGCCCCTCTACTCAATTGGCAATTAATAAAATAGATGAAACTAAGGTGCCTTAGAAAGACAGGCAGAGAGAGACAAAGAGAGAGAGAGAGGTGGGGGGGTGGGAAGGAGGGAGGCCGCAAAGGGCAGTGTTGCCACTCAGGATGGTGGGTGGGTGTTGGCAGGGTTGCACTCTCCGATGGAAAAAGTCTTTGGTGATGGTGGTCTTCTGGCAGGGGGAGAAGACGTCTTCACCTGGAAAAGCTGGAGAAGCCCAGGCTTAGTCCTGCAACAGGTCTTAACGATGTAATTAAATTAAATTAAGGACTTCACCTTGGGCAGCTCCAAGCTCTCCCAGGGCAGGCAATAGAAGGGATGCTAATTAGTGGTGTGTGTGGCCTAACTTTTAACAAGAGCACACACACACTACACCCCTTGATGATCCGACCTTGCTTCTTCTTTTCTCCCCCCACCTAAAATACAAAGTCTTGGGAGAGTGCCCCAAATAACACCCACCTGTAGATGTTCCGGATGAAGTTTTCTTCCCTCCTTTCAAGCAGTTGGTTTCTCTCCCCTCTCTCCCTCTCCTGAAGTGGAGGCCAATTTGGGGAGGCAGTGATAGAAAGGCCTCTCCCCTGGTTGATGTTGATGCAGGCCTCCTTTCTCCTTCTCCTCCTCTGTCCTCTCTCTCCAGGCACCTCAGTTGATGTAATGATGGTGGAGTTGGTGGTGGTGGTCCAACGTTCTCCTCCTCTTCCTGGTCAGGGGACCACCACTTTAATCCACTCTCCAAAGTCTGGCTGCTCCCTCTGCTCGTGCTTGCAGCTGAACAGAGGGTACTCTTTTATTTGGACCCAAAAAAAAACCAATTCGAATGTAAATAAACAAAAGTTCAACTAAAGCTTAACAAATCAAATTAAAATTTGGTTTTCCGTGTTGATGATGCACTCCAGTCCCCGCGGCGCCCACCGGTCGCGGAAATACTCAAGCGCACCGGCGGACACCGCGTGCTCCATCTCCAGGGCCACCCGGGCGCGAACATGGCCGCGGAAGAGATGCAGGCAATCCGGCTGGACGACCCCCTCGACCGCCCGCTGCCTGGACCAATTGATGGCTCTTTTAGCCAGGCCCAGGAGCAGGCCCACAAGGAGGTCCTCCAACCTGTCCGCTCCCCTCCGCACCGGGTGACCGTAGATCAAGAGCGTGGGACTGAAGTGCAACCAAAAATCGAGGAGCAGCCCCTTCAAGTAGCGAAAGAGGGGCTGCAACCTCTCACAATCCATATAAACGTGAAACACGGACTCCTCCAGGCCGCAAAAAATGCAGGCGGCCTGGGAGTCCGTGAACCTACTTAAAACCTTATTGCACGGGACCGCTCCGTGCAACACCCTCCAGGCCAAGTCCCCGATGGAACAAGGGAGGACTCCCGCATAGAGAGCCCTCCATTGGGGACCTCCGCTACCGCCGGTCGGCAAAACGCCACGCCAAGGCGTGTCCGGACGGTAGACGAAGATGGCAAAGTGGAGAGTGTGCAGGAGCAGCCCGTACAGGAAACCCCTCCGCGCGGAATGAAAAGGCACGGAGGGTATTTCCTCGAGACGGCTCAAGTTGTGAGGCGCCGGATCCTGAGGGGAGTTTCGGGGCCGGGCGCCGATGAGGAATTCCGTCCGAACGGGGGTAAGCTCGGACGGGATCGCCCCACGTGCTTGAGCCGCCTCGATACACCTAGTGGAGTCGGGGCCCAGTGCCGCTTTTACCGATTCGATGGTTTCGACCGCGAGCTGGACGTTGGCCCAGGACAGGCGCCGCGCCAGCTCCTCCGGCGCCATCCAGCCCGCTCCTCCGCCATCAAGCAGGTCCCCGACTCTGGTCACCTTGCCAGCCACAGCCCTACCCTCCGCCAGCCGCCCGAACCCGTGTTCGTGGAGGTGCGGATTCCTGAGCAGCGGCTCCCGAAGGAGAGCCGCCGCTCCTGACGGGGGAGAGCTCCGCCTGGAAGCGACGTAGTTCCAAACCCATAGTAGTTCCTGGTAGAAGACAGGCAGCTCCCGCAGGCCGGCACGCCTGCTGCCCACTTTCGCAAACAGGAGCTGCGTGTCGTAATTGAGGCCATGCAGCTGACGGAAGAAAAACGTCGCCAGCGCACACCATCTCGGAGGATTCTCGACGTACAGGTATCTCTGCAGCGTCTGAAGACGGAAAGTCGCAGCCTGGGTGCGAAGGCACACCAGCGCCTGACCGCCCTCCCTAAGCGGGAGACACAGAACCGCGGCAGAGACCCAGTGCTTCCTTTTGTCCCAGAAGAAGTCGATGAGCTTCTTCTGAATCTTGGCGACAAACGCAGGGGGAGGGATCAAAGTGACCAACCGGTACCACAACATGGCGGCCACCAGCTGGTTTATGACCAGCGCTCGACCCCTGTAGGACAACACTCGGAGCAGTCCTGTCCAGCGTCCTGGGCGAGCGGTGACTTTGGCCTCCAGCTCTTGCCAGTTCGCCGGCCAAGCGTCCTCGGCAGGGCTAAGGTAGACTCCCAAATAGAGGAGGTGCGTGGTGCTCCAGGCGAAAGGCCTGAACTCCTCCGGCAGGGAGTCCACCCGCCACTGACCCACCAGGAGTCCGGAACATTTCTCCCAGTTGATCCTGGCGGAGGATGCGTCCGAGTAAATCTGCTGGCATTCCCGCATCCTCCGCAAGTCAGCGGGATCCGTGACCGTGAGGAGCACGTCATCGGCGTAAGCCGAGAGGACCACCTCCACGCCCGGCCCTTGCAGAGCCAGTCCCGTCAACCTCTTCCGCAAGAGGCGCAGGAAAGGCTCCACGCAAATGGCATATAACTGACCGGACATGGGGCATCCCTGATGCACCCCCCTCCCGAAGCGAAGGGGCGCCGTCAAGGACCCGTTAACTTTAATCAGACACTCCGCGGCGGCATACAGAAGTCGGATCCGGGCGCCGAAATGCGTCCCGAACCCGAATGCGCGCAGAGTCCCGAAGAGATACTCGTGATCCACCCTGTCGAACGCCTTCTCCTGATCCAGGGAAAGGAAGGCGACCGACAGACCAGCCCTCTGGGAGTGGTGGACCAGATCCCGGACCAGATGGATGTTATCGTGGATGGTCCGGCCCGGGACCGTGTAGGACTGGTCGGGGTGGATCATGTGGGCCAGCACGGTGCCAAGGCGAGCAGACATGGCCCTGGCAAAGATTTTATAGTCCGTGCTGAGGAGGGAGACCGGGCGCCAGTTCTTAAGAAGGGCGATCTCCTCCTCCTTAGGCAGCAGGACAATGACCGCCCTGCGCCAAGAGAGGGGCATCTCCCCGGTCGCCAAACTTTCCCCCAGGACCCGCGCGTAGTCGCCCCCCAAGACGTCCCAGAACGCCCTGTGGAACTCCACGGTCAGCCCGTCCAGCCCCGGGGACTTTCCCCTAGAGAGCTGGCGGAGGGCGCCGGTCAGCTCCGCCAGACTTAGCGGAGCGTCCAATTTTTCGGCGCCCTCCGGGCCAACCTTCATCAGGTCCTCCCACAAAACTCTGCGCGCATCCTCACTGGACGGATCCGGAGAGAACAGAGCCCCGTAATAGGCGCGGGTCTCCGCGCTGATTCCCTCCGGATCCGAGACCAGAGATCCGTCGTCGGCCAGCAGCCCCAAGAGCTGCTTACGGACCCCCCGTCTTTTTTCCAGCGAGTAGAAGAAGGGGGAGCCGCGGTCCAGGTCCCGCAGGAGCTGGATCCGCGACCTCACGTACGCGCCTCGGGACCCGACGAGCTGCAGGTCCTTCAGCGCGCCCTTCTTCTCTTCGTACACCTTCCGCAGGACAGGGTCCTCGACGACCTGACCGAGACGGGACTCCAGGTCGAGCACCTCCTTCTCCAACCGCCCGACCCGGGCCTCCCGCCTCTTGGTCGACCCCTTCGCGTACTCCTGACAGAAGAGACGGATGTGAGCCTTGCCCACATCCCACCATAGCCTCAAGGAGGGGAAGCCCCCCTGCTTCCTTCTCCAGTCGGCCCAGAATCGACGAAACGAATCCCGGAACCGTGCGTCCTCCAGCAGCAGGTTGTTAAAATGCCAGTACACGGACCCCCCCCGCGCGCGCAGCGGAGCGAGCTCCGCCCACACCAGGTGGTGGTCCGTGCACGGCACCGGCCGCATGGGAGCTGCCGGAACGCAGGAGACGAACGCCCGGGAAATGTAGAGGCGGTCGATTCTGGACCTTCCTCCCCCAGACCTCACGCTAGTGAAGGCGCTGGAGTCGGGGTGGAGATTTCGCCAGACGTCCACCAAGTCGAAGGACCCAACCAGGTCCCTCAACTTCTCCATCGCCGCCGGGCTTCGCGGGGGACCCGAACGGTCCCTCGCCTCGAGGGTGCAGTTAAAATCCCCCCCGAGGATGACGCACTCGCCCACGTCGATGGAGCCCAAGAGAGCGGACACTTCTTCGAAGAAGCGCACTTGCTGCGCACTGGCCTGAGGGGCGTACACGTTCACTAGATGGAGCGGCACGCCCCCCAGGCGAACAGTGACATGGAGCAAGCGGCCCGGCACGTGCTCCTTGACCCCCAAGATCTCCGGCTGAAAATGCGGGGCCAGCAAGATAGCCACCCTGCTGGAATTGTTGGAGAGGTGACTCATGATGACCCCTCCTTGCCACTCCAGGAGCCACGTGGCTTCGTCTCCCGGAACGGTGTGGGTTTCTTGCAGGAAGCACACCGCATACTTCCCGTCCCGAAGGACCGAGAAGTTATTGAATCTGCGGCGCGCCTCCCTGCTGCCGTTGATGTTGAGGCTGGCTATGGTTATCTTCATGTCAGAAGCATAGTGCAACCTCTACCTACACCTAACGGGGCGAGGAAGCGCAGCCGCTGGTCCGCCGCCACTTCCTCAGCAGCCCAGTGAGAAACGTTGTGAGCTGACGCAGCTCGAGCGGGTTCACACCCTCGTCCGCGCCCAAGATCTTAACGGCGGCGCGGACGGAATCGATGAGCAGCGCCAGCTCCGACCACCTGGCGAGGGCCAGCCGGACCTTATTGCGCTGACCCAGGCACCTGGCCATAAAATCCCGGAGTTCCCTTACGGAAATGAGGGGAGACTCGGCAAGGGGCACGAGGTCATCCATCGCCACGTCGGCGCTGGAGTCCGAATCGTCCTCCTTGCTCATCACCGAGTCCCCATCCTCCTCCAGGGGGTCGTCACCAGCGGCCGACCCGTCCGCCGCGCAGTGCGAAGCGAACGACTCGGCCGCGCCAGCCAGCCCCGCCTCCGCCCGGATCCCACCCCCAGGATCGGCGGCAGAGGATTTCTCCCTGGGCTCCTCTAGGGGTGCCGGGCCAGAAGACGGCGGCGGTTCAGAGCTCCCCTCCGCCTCAGACGCCGGAACGACCGGAGAAACCGGGGAGAGAACAATTTCCAGCTCCTCCAGTACGTCCGGCACCAGAGACGCAGCCAGGGGGCCATCCTCCTCCCCGCCACCAACCTCCGACCCAGCGGACGGGGGGTTTTGAATTAAAAGCTCTACCAGGACGAGCATCCCCTGGGAGACGTCCGGGTCGCATTGGGCGAGCTCATTATCCTCGAGCTCGCCCGACCCAGCCCCCAGGCTGCCCGACCCGGCGAGGGGTAACGACACCGATAAAAGGTCAACTTCAATTACTGCCGCGGGTTGTTCCGCAACCCCCCCCACGGGCAGCGTCTCATCCCCATCCCCGGGAGGCACGTGCTGGACAGACACATCTGCCTCAGCCTCCCGAGGGACAGGCGACCCCTGCCGATCGCTGGTGATGACGACAGCGCTGGGGGGGCGGGGGGGCGCAGTACCCGCGGCGGGCGACGACTCCCCCTGCTCGGAGGTACCTTCCTCCTTCCGGTCCTCCTCCTCATCCAGGGGGTCGCGCCTTCTTTTTAGCACGGAGGGAGCGAGGGAGACCTCCATGTCTGCAAAGGCCTCCTCCTCGACTCCCTCCGGCGGAGCAGGGTGGTCGGGTTCCTCGGGCCCGAGCCCGGCCGCAGGTATTGGCATTACCGCTGCGGCGGTTGCGGCCACAGGCTCGGGCACGGGGCCCCTCCCGCTCACATCTGCCCTGATCAACTCCGCGAGGAGCGCGGGTGTAAGGGGCTCAAGGGGCAAGGGCTCACCATCCACGGGGGGACCTGCCCTAAGGTGCTTCTTTTTTCCCCGCGCCTTCTTTCCGGCCGGACACGCTCCCTCCCCCCCGCCGGAGGCCTTGGTGGCATCGGCCCCCGACGTCAACCGCGCATCAGACGTACTTGACGCGTGGGCAGATCCGGGGGGAAGGGCGGCGGCGGCGGCGCCAGCCTCGGCCGCACGAGATGATCCGGCGGCCTTGGAGGCAGGGCAGTTCCTCCTGATGTGCCCCACCTCCCTGCAGGCATGGCACCTCACACCGTCCGACGTCCAAAAGGCGCGGTAGGCGGTCCCCTCGTGGAGGACGACGAACGCCCCTTCAGTGTCCTCCTCCTGCGCCAGCTGGATAAACAGCTGGCGCCGGAAGGAGAAGACGTGGCGAAGGCTGGCCTCCCGGAAGCCGAGCGGGATGGGCGTGATCCCCGACCTCACCTCCCCAAGTTGTCGCAAATGGGGAAGGAGGAGCTCACCAGGAACATAGGGCGGGACGTTGGAAATAATGATCCTCTGCGCGGTGGCCTCGAGAGGATCCACCGGCAGGAAGGTCCCGCCCACGGTGAGCCCCTTGGCGACAGCCAGGGACACCGCCCGCTCCGACCCCAGGAAGAACACAGCCTTCCCATACATTTTCGAGGCCGCGACGATGGCTGAGGGGCCGACAACCCCAGCCATGGCCTTGACGCAGGCCTCGATGGTCATAGTGGGGTGAGTGTAGCTCTTCACCCCAAGCTTTTTTGTTATTAATCGAAAAGGTGACGGGGCAGCAGGAACAGTGGGAGCAGCTGTGGCTGTGGCTACCACTCTCGCATAGGTCCCGGCTGGCCCCGCCACCGGCGAAGATGCAGTCGCCATTCTGGGGTGCTTTTTTTTTTTAAGGGCTACACTCACCCCAAGTCACAGGCCTGAAGGTGTTAATGGCCTCGGTGTATATATATATTTTTTTGTCCTCTATTGAGCAGAGGGAGCTGATTAAAATGAGGACACACCTCTCTCCTTATTGATTTAAATTGGGAGAGGAGCCCTCGCCCCTCTGCTCAATTGGCAATTAATAAAATAGATGAAACTAAGGTGCCTTAGAAAGACAGGCAGAGAGAGACAAAGAGAGAGAGAGAGGTGGGGGGGTGGGAAGGAGGGAGGCCGCAAAGGGCAGTGTTGCCACTCAGAATGGTGGGTGTGTGTAGGCAGGGTTGCACTCTCCGATGGAAAAAGTCTTTGGTGATGGTGGTCTTCTGGCAGGGGGAGAAGACGTCTTCACCTGGAAAAGCTGGAGAAGCCCAGGCTTAGTCCTGCAACAGGTCTTAACGATGTAATTAAATTAAATTAAGGACTTCACCTTGGGCAGCTCCAAGCTCTCCCAGGGCAGGCAATAGAAGGGATGCTAATTAGTGGTGTGTGTGGCCTAGCTTTTAACAAGAGCACACACACACACACACACTACACCCCTTGATGATCCGGCCTTGCTTCTTCTTTTCTCCCCCCACCTAAAATACAAAGTCTTGGGAGAGTGCCCCAAATAACACCCACCTGTAGATGTTCCGGATGAAGTTTTCTTCCCTCCTTTCAAGCAGTTGGTTTCTCTCCCCTCTCTCCCTCTCCTGAAGTGGAGGCCAAATTGGGGAGGCAGTGATAGAAAGGCCTCTCCCCTGGTTGATGTTGATGCAGGCCTCCTTTCTCCTTCTCCTCCTCTGTCCTCTCTCTCCAGGCACCTCAGTTGATGTAATGATGGTGGAGTTGGTGGTGGTGGTCCAACGTTCTCCTCCTCTTCCTGGTCAGGGGACCACCACTTTAATCCACTCTCCAAAGTCTGGCTGCTCCCTCTGCTCGTGCTTGCAGCTGAACAGAGGGTAACTTAAGACTGAAATACAGAAGCCTGCTATGGCTTTATATACAGGGGTGGTCACTGCCGGTACTGCAGTATAGAATCAGTTCTTCTCTTAAAGGTACATACACAACAACTTCCACTTTTGCTTTTCTCCTTCCTGTCTTTTGCTTCTATCCTTGATTCCCTTTCCTCTGTCTCCCTGCACAGGTTCCCAACCCCCTGCCATTTTAGTTTAAACCCTCCCCAACAGCACTAGCAAACACTCCCCATAGGACATCGGTGCCGCTCCTGCCCAGGTGCAAACCGTCCAGTTTGTACTGGTCCCACCTCCCCCAGAACCGGTTCCAATGTGCCAGGAATTTGAATCCCTCCCCCTTGCACCATTCTTCTAGCCACATATTCAGCTGAAATATCATTCTATTTCTACTCTGACTAGCACTTGGCACTGGTAGCAATCCTGAGATTACTACCTTTGAGGTCCTATTTTTTAATTTACCTCCTAACTCCCTATATTCAGCTTTTAGGTTCTCATCCCATTTTTTTACCTATATCATTGGTACCTATATGCATCATGACAACTAGCTGTTCATCCTCCCCCTCCAGAATGCCCTGCAGCCGCTCCGAGACATCCTTGACCCTTGCACCAGGGAGGCAACATACCATCCTGGAGTCTCATTTGTGGCTGCAGAAACGCCTATCTATTCACCTTACAATAGAATCCCCTATCACTATAGCTCTCCCGTTCTTTTTCCTCCCGTCCTGTGCAGCAGAACCACCCATGGTGCCAGGAATTTGGTTGCTGCTGCCTTCCCCCGATAAACCATCCTCCCCAACAATATCCAAAGCGGTATATCTGTTTGAGAGGGGGATGGCCACAGGGGACCCCTGCACTACCTGCCTGCGCCTTCTACTCTGCCTGGCAGTCACCCATTCCCTTCCTGCCTGTGCAGCCTTTACCTGTGGTGTGACCAACTGATTAAACGTGATATCCACGACATCCTCAGCATCACGAATGCTCCAGTATGTATCCATTCGCAGCTCCAGCACTGCAATGCGGTCTGCCAGTAGCTGCAGCTGGATACACTTCCCACACACATGGTCGTCAGGGACACAGGAAGTGTCCCTGATTTCCCACATAGTGCAAGAGGAGCATGCCATGGGTCCAAGCTTTGCTGCCATGACTTACCCTTTAATTTATTTAAATTAAATCAATACCACCAATTATACTACAATTAAATGATATACTCAAGGGCCCTTGTTTCCTAGCACTCCCCGCTACACAACAGAGACCTTAGAAACTATAACCACAAAATTAAGGCTTTCCAAACTTTATAAACTATGAACCTTAACTGTCAAACTAAAGAGTAGTATAAATACTCATCTGGCCGTACTCACCCGATCAGCTGATTCCTCCTACCTCGAGTCAAGGAGACATCATTTGAAACTACTTGACGCTTGACACGCTGTTCCTTCGATCCGGCGTGTGTACAGGTGGGTGTTTTCGTAAAGGCCCTGCCAGGCACTCAGTTGATTCCTTCTTCATCCGCGGTGTCTTCCCCCTTCGTTGAAGTAACTCGTTGACCTTTCCTTGTTTCAGTTGTTAATCAGAAATAAGAAAAGAAAGACTCGTATTTCTACAGCGCATTTCACCACCTCAGGACGTCCCAAAGTGCTTTACAGTCAATGAAGTATTTTTTGAAGTGTAGTCACTGTTGGAGTGCAGGAAACGCAGCAGCCAATTTATGCACAGCAAGCTCCCACAAACAGTAAATGTGATAACGACCAGACAATCGGTTTTAGTGATGTTGGTTGAGGGATAAAAATTGGCCCAGTACACCGGGGAGAACTCCCCTGCTCTTCTTTTAATCATGCCATTGGATCTTTTACATCCACCTGAAAGGGGGGCGTCAGTTTAATGTCTCATCCCAAAGATAGCACTTCTGACGGTATTGCACACCTTCAGTATTGTACTGGAGTGTCAGCTTAGATTCAAGTCTTTGGAGTGGGATTTGGAACCCATAACCTTCATGACTTGGAGGTAAGAGTGCTACCCACTGAGCAACAGATGACACCAAGTCACCCCTGATCAAATTGAACCATCTTGAGGATCTGAATGGCCTATTTCTGTTCCTATGTTCCTAAGAATAATAGATGTTCTTATTGACTGTTGGATCCTATTTCACAGTGCACAAAATATATTTTTGCTTTTGTACATTAATCATTTGTGTTCTTTGATTTTCACATTACGCCAGAAGGCTTCTGTTATGCTCTTATTGTCTTGAATTAATTCAGTTTACTAATTATAGACACAGGCGTGACAATTGAAAACGTTCAGTTATTGTGGACCAACTCTGAGTCTGTGATATGATTTTTTTTAAATATTTGTTGTTGGGCAAGTATAAGATTTATTTCCCATCCCTTGTTGCCCTGAGGAGTTAGTGGCAGGCATCTTCTTGAACCACTGCAGTCCTTACAATTATGATTTTTTTTATTTATTCATGTGGGCATCACTGGCATTTATTGCCCATCCCTAATTACCATTGAGAAGGTGGTGGTGGTAAGCCACCTTTTTGAACTGCTGCAGTCCATGTGGTGCTTTGGTACAATTGAGTGGCCTGCTAGGCCACTTCAGAGAGGGCAGTTCAAGTTTTAAGAGTCAGTCACATATAGGCCAGACCAGATATGCATGTTAATGAACCAGATGGGTTTTTATGACAATGCAGTAACTACAGTTACCATTACTGATACTCACTTTTTATTCCAAATTAATTAATTAACTGAATTTAAATTCCCAGCTGTTATGGTGGGATGTGAACTCATGCACTACACCAGATCATCAGTTCAGGCCTCTGGATTACTAGTCCGGCAACATAACCACTATACTACCATACCCTGATGCTCAGACAATGGTGTTAAATAGGGGAGTTCAGGATTTTGACCTAGCGACAATGAAGGAACAGCATTACGTGTCCAAGTCAGGAAGATCTGTGACTTGGAACCGAACTTGGAGGTGTTGGTATTCTCATGGCAATGTCCTTCTCAGCGCTAGAGGTCATGGGTCTGCAAGATGCTGGGGATGTTAGCTTGGTGATTCGCTGCAGTGCATCCTGCAGGTTGACGTACTGCCGCCACAGTGCGCCAGTGGTGGAGGGAGTGAATATTGAGTTCACTGGCAGGGGCACCGGCTCCAAATATAGCCCCACCTCATTGGTTGAAATTGGAAAGTGGACTGTCCTGAGCCATTCAGACCAGGAACATTTTAAGTTCAACCTATGATACTTGCTGGGTTGGTTGATCTCTTCCCAAGGCGGAGTAGTGACACTATAATCAGCTATGTTGTAGGAAAAATGATTCCTCGGAAACTAGACTTTGAGTAAGAGAGACAACTTTATTAAATGACAGAGCTCTGGGAGAAGCGTCTGCAGCCACGCGGTCTGCGAGAACACCTTCTCCTCGATTGTAGTACGTGCCGAGCTTATATACAATTCCAAGAAGTTGGTTTTAGATTCATTCATCCAATCAATTCGTTTATTAGCGCATATCGTTATTTTCCTCCAGTCAGGAGTTTACACACTTGTGTTGCCAATTCTGCCTCTTCAGTGATGTGATTAGTTCGATAATAGGATACCAGCGAACCTTGTTAGTCCTCAGTGATTGTGAAAGGTCTTCATTTCATCTTGTTTCGTCCCTTGTCACCGGCAGAATGTGATTAGTTCGATAATAGGATACCAGTGAACCTTGTTAGTTCTTGGGACTGTGATAACAGGACACGAGATGAACTTTGTTCCAGCCATGCGTTGGCATGGCATATCTCATTGTGCAGTGATTCAATTAGTCCCAGTCAGCGAATTTGTTGTTTTGTGTCTTTTCCAGCAAAATTTTTATTCTAACAGTCCCTCCTCTTGGTCCTGGAGCACGATTCATTTGCTCCCAGATGACTATCCTCGGTACCCCTTTCGTCGGTGCTTACAGGTACTGGCTTATGTCCGGGGGTTCGGTTGCTCCTTCGACAGTGTCGTATTGGTGTTCTTTGTCCCTTGGTAGCAGGTTGGTGTGTTCCTCCTCGATAGAGGCGATCGGCATCACGGTTTTCATAGCAGTTTGGCAACACAACTTTATAAGGCTCAGCGCACAACACATCAACATACAAATTACAACTATTATTATTATCCCTTGCATCATCCACGCTCCCCACCCGGTCTTCCCTAGCAACCAATCAAGCCATCCCCCTGTGCTTGTGGGTTGATGGAGCTTCTTTATTTCTTCTTGGATATGATTTGCTAGGTTCGTGATATTCTCGGAGCTATCTGGGACATATGTACAGCAGTCTGTCCCGATCAGGGCACAGGTGCCTCCTTGCGCCGCCAACAGATAATCTAGGGCCATCCTATTCTGTAAGGTGGTGGTCCGGATCGCCACCATTTCGGCACTCATTTCTCTCAGGGACTCAACCGTATCGTTGGCTATTTGTTCGAGCACTGCTGCCATGTTTATGGATTCCCTTGCTATTTTACCTGTCCCGTACCAGGGGAATGCTATAGCCCAGAATCTTTTGGTTTCCGTAATAGCTCTCTTAACACGCTTGGCTGGTTGCCATAACGACTGGTACCCGTAGTGGTGGGTTAGGGAGGATAAATGATGGATGTATGGTACTACGTATCCTATATAGCATGACCCAGTCCAGGTTCGTGGAAGCCATGGATACGCCTTATATCCGCAAATGAAATAGGTATTATTATAGGCCTCAAATTTGTTCCAAAGTTGGTACATGATCCCAGGTATTCCCCTCCAGGGTAGATTGCTAGTCCGGTTTAGCACTTCGGATAAATTAAACGTTCCCACGTAGGGCCATTCTAGGGCACCTGGTGGTTTAGTACTGGCTTTGGTTAAAGTGTAATTATACTTGCACTTACTCCATCCAACCACTAACCCTGTCTCGTCATAGTTTACCAAGCAGACTTCCCCCTGTGCATTGTTTAGTTTTCCCCCTGTGCTGACTAATAGCTCTTCTGGATACCTTCGATTATCGTACTGGGGATGAAACCATCCTTTAAAGTTCGTGGGGTTACACCCTGCCTGTTTCCACTCATGTTCCAGCTGACCTGGATTCAAGCTATTTTGGGTTTGTATGGTATCCTCCTTATTCCAGGTGGTATTAGAGTATAATAACCACCCTACCATCTCCTCTACCTTAAAGGGGATAGGTCTTAATGGGATTCTTCCCCCCCGTATGGGTGGGCACATGGGCGCACACCCAGCAGGAGCTTTGGCCCATTTTTTTCGCATAGACATATGACATATACAGAAAGGTATTTACATGCAATCCTCTCTCTTTACGTAAATGGGGTACCGTGCTTCCCGTGACAATATAAAATAACGCCATTACCCATAATACTCTAAACATGATTAATATATCACTACAGTCCAGTCTTTACAGGAATTTTATGACAAAGAGTATGCAGATCACCTGTAAAACAGATTCAGAAAGTAGCCAGTCAATCGTCTTTATATACTTTCAATTGTGTCCAATGCTTCCATACTCCTTTACCCCTTATGTCTAGACAGGCACAGGTATCCCCACTGATTATGATTTCGTATGGCCCACTCCATTTTGGGGCGAACCCTGGTTTGCTGGGCAGAGTTTTCACCATGACTTTACTACCCGCTGAGGGAACATATGCCGTCATTGTGAGCTCTTGTGCCCGATCCTTGTCCTCCTGATTATCACAGACATTCTTTCGCATCTCCTTTTATTGAGTGCTATGTTCCAGAACGTATCGTTTTAGTCTATCTTTTAAAGGGCCTACATCGGCCCCACCTGTTATGATGCCTTCTGGCAATTGCATCGCCCTTCCTGTCATCAATTCATAAGGGGTCAAGCCTGTCGTTTGGTTTTCAGTGGCTCGCAGCTTCATTAGGATAATGGGCAACACTTCAGTCCAGGTTTTCCCTGACGTTTGCATTGCCTTTGCCAATGCATTTTTAAGGGTTCGGTTCATTCGTTCCACCATGCCCGAACTTTGAGGGTGGTATGGGATGTGGAATTTTTGTTTAATTCCCATTAATTGGCATACCGTTTTTATGACACTCCCGGTAAAGTGGGTACCTTGATCAGAGTCCATTTGAATTGGTATTCCCCACCTGGGGATTACTTCTTCAGCTAAGACTCTGGCAACTGTCAAAGCGGTGCAATTTCGCGTGGGGAAAGCCTCTACCCAGCGGGTGAATTGGTCTATGACCACGAGGCAGTAGGTTTTGCCATGTGACGGTGGAAGGGGACCTGTGAAGTCTATTTGTATATGCTCCCAGGGCCCTCGTGGCCTTGGTTGATGTCCCATTTTGACCTTTATGGGTCGCCCGGGGTTATACTGCGCACAGGTGATACATCGATGGCAGTATCTCGCGATATCTCTTCCCATCCCTTTCCACCACCATTCTTTGCTGAGGCTTCCCATCATCGCTTCTCTCCCTGAGTGTACAAGCCCATGGTGGAGTTCTAATAGCGTATTGTGAATGCACTTGGGGGCCATTACCCTGTTGTCCTTTCGCCAGACATTATCGCTTCCCCGCTTTGCGCCTTGTTCTTCCCACGTACCTTTTTCGACGTCGGGGTGTCCTCATGGAGTTCGTCAATACTTATCTCGTCCTCGGAGCTGCTCACAGCGGCTATTGGTACTTCTTCGATCCTTTCTTGCTCTAGCGCCCTTTGTGCTGCTTGGTCCGCAGCCTGGTTCCCCTGGTGATTTAACCAGTCCGGGCTAGTCCGGTCCAGTTCCCTCTGATGTGCCTTAATCTTAATTACTGCTACCTGTTGGGGTTTGTCGCTAGCTTCTAGGAGGGCTTCTATCCTCAGCTGGTGTTTTATGGGATTGCCTCCCGTAGTAATGAATCCCCTCCTACCCCATGCAGTCATATAATCGTGGACCACCCCAAAGGCATACCTACTATCTGTGTAAATGTTCACGATTTTATTCTCTGACAACTCTAGTGCCCTGGTGAGAGCCACTAGCTCTGCCACTTGGGCCGATAGGCCTCCATCAATCTGTCCTGACTCTACGGTTTTTAATTCGCCATTAACCACCGCCCACCCCGTTCGGGGCAGCCCATCTATATACTTGCGTGAACCATCTACGTACAACGTCTCTTCCGCTGTCGCTAAAGGGGTGTCTTTTATCCTATCTTCCTCCAGGTTCATATCTACGTCCCCACAGTTGTGGGGCTCCCCAGTTCCCAGTATTCCTTCTGCCGGGTTCTCCCCCGTTTCTCTAACAATGGTTACTGCTTTACTCGGAGGGAGGAGGATGGCCTCCCACTTGGCACGTCTCATATTCGAGACGGATCTTAATTTCCCGGTATTCAGCATCTCTACCAGAGTGTGTTTAGTGTGCAATATGTTTCCTGTCATTACTATCGGCTCACTAACCTTTACTGCCCAAGCTGCACAATCCAATGCAGCTATGCACCGGGAGAGCCCTGTGACTACCGGTCCCTCCGCTGTGGAATAGTAGGCGACAGGCCTTCTTTTATCCCCATGATCCTGTGTAACTACTGCTGTGTAAAACCCTTCTTCATTGTTGCAATGTATGTGGAAGTCCTTACTCATATCTGGCAGTCCTAGCCCTGGGGCTGATACTAGCTCAGACTTTAGTTGAGTACAAGCTTCCTCTTGTTCCGGTCCCCAATCTATCGGTTCCAACGCGAGTTTACCCCCTTTCACTAATCTTTGTATAGGTTCTGCTAATTTAGCGAACCCTGGGATAAAATTTCTACTGTAATTAAAGAGCCCCAGTACCTTCCTGACTCCGCGTACTGTTACGGGTCTCGGCATGCCCTGGACAGCGTGTTTCCTGTCCTGTGGCATTTCTTTAAGTCCTTGGGAGATTAGATGTCCCAGGTATAGGACCTGAGTTTTTCCTATGTGTGCTTTTTTAGGGCTTGCCTTGAGGCCAGCCATCTCTAGGGCCCTTAGTACTAAATATAGGGTTGCCAGATGGTCTGCCTTCGTTTCCGAGGCTATTAGTATGTCGTCGACGTACTGCAAAATAGTGCTTCCTTTAGGTACTTCTATCTGTTTTAGGATATCACTCATGATGCGGTGAAAAATAGCTGGGCTATTATGGAATCCCTGTGGCAATCGGGTCCACGTATATTGTTTATCCCCTACTGTGAATGCAAATTTCTCTTGTGATTCCGGATCTAATGGGAGTGCCCAGAATCCGTTAGCTATGTCTAAAACGGTGAATATCTTCTGTTCAGGGGATAGCCCATTCAAAATTGTTGAGGGACTGATAACGATGGGGTGTAATTTAGGAGTGACCCTGTTGAGGGCCGTATAGTCTATAGTCAACCTATAGCTCCCATCAGTAGTGCTCGTGGTTTCCCTCAGGATACCCCTTTCTACTAACCCCTTCACTATGTCCACGACTGCCTTCCTGGCCTCTGCCTTTATTGGGTACTGGCGGTGGGATTAGCCAATGTCCCGCCCCGACTCACAGGAGCCATCTCGACTATTTCAACGTCCCCCTCACCTGCAGGGGCTGTTGGTTCTGCACTGTAATATGGGGGAAGGGAGGTGGTGTCTGGACAGGTCCCCATTTGCCCCCCCTCGTATACCTTACACTCTAATTCCTTTATAATCTTTGCTTGACATTTCACCTTTGTCTCTAGTTCCGTAACCATCTGTACTTTGTCTTGTGCAACTTTCTTTATTACGTTTACTTGTTCAATGAGTCCTGCTAGTTGGTGTACTAATAACACTCCTGCCTTCTTGGTTTTATCCTTTGTCTGTTTAGTCAACCAGCTTCTCTGGAGTTCTAAAGTCTGTGACACATCCCAACCGTCTTTCTGCATCTTCTTAATTAACGACTGTCGGTTTGTCATATAAGAATATGTGAGGGAGCCCAAAGGTCCCCTCTTAACTTCCTCACCTGACATCGCCGCTGCTTCACCGATCGTTCCTTCGTGTCTGGAGATCTGTTCCTTAGAGAGCCCCCCTATTCTTTCCTTCCGAGAATACCCGAGCTTCTTGTCGCACTCTATGCCAGCGTTCTCAGAGGTCCGGGTTTGTCTTTCTCTCAAAACTGCCCGGACGTGTAACGCTTGCTTGTTGGAGGGAGTTTCTACCCCTCCCCGGTGTCTGTTTACCTGATCAGGGTCCTACAACACCGACACTAATAATCTCCTAGTTCACTTAGCAACATGATATAATGCAGAAAAATGTTAACCATACTCGACTAGTATCACGACTTTAGAACACCTTGGAGTCTCGAGTCTCAGCACCTACTTCATGGTCCTGGCCTTCGCGTGGGGCATTTGCCCTCTTAACAACCGGCCTGAGGCTAGGTGTCTGAGACAAGTGTCCTCCTGGTCCGAGGTTTTTCTTAGTTACTATTACACAAATACAAATACAAATACAAATACACAAATACAAATCAAGTAGTGTCTCTTACCCACTCAGTCTGTGTCCCAGATTCGTTTTGGTGCCGCTTCGCCGTCCAGTCGCCTTGTCAAGTGTCTCTGATTTATGGGCGGTCAAAAATCTGACTACTCACCCTGGTCACTGATTTGAACGACTGTTCAGCTCCGTGGCACCCTGCTCGCAGCGCCAATTTGTTGTAGGAAAAATGATTCCTCGGAAACTAGACTTTGAGTAAGAGAGACAACTTTATTAAATGACAGAGCTCTGGGAGAAGCGTCTGCAGCCACGCGGTCTGCAAGAGCACCTTCTCCTCGATTGTAGTACGTGCTGAGCTTATATACAATTCCAAGAAGTTGGTTTTAGATCATTTACATTCATCCAATCAATTCGTTTATTAGCGCATATCGTTATTTTCCTCCAGTCAGGAGTTTACACACTCGTGTTGCCAATTCTGCCTCTTCAGTGATGTGATTAGTTCGATAATAGGATACCAGCGAACCTTGTTAGTCCTCAGTGATTGTGAAAGGTCTTCATTTCGTCTTGTTTCGTCCCTTGTCACCGGCAGAATGTGATTAGTTCGATAATAGGATACCAGTGAACCTTGTTAGTTCTTGGGACTGTGATAACAGGACACGAGATGAACTTTGTTCCAGCCATGCGTTGGCATGGCATATCTCATTGTGCAGTGATTCAATTAGTCCCAGTCAGCGAATTTGTTGTTTGTGTCTTTTCCAGCAACATTTTTATTCTAACAGTTACAAATCCCCTGGAGCAGAGAGGGCAAAAGTCAGCTTGGGTTCCTGCTTCTGGTCAAGAGCCAATGAACTCTGCTTGAAAATTGTGTAGGTGCTTATTAGGGGAAGCTAGGGAGGAGCTTGGCTATGGTACCTCATGTTCAAATAACCTATCCAGAGATATTCAAGGCAAAAGGAGATAGTAATGGGACAAGTTAAGACACAAAAGATGGCTCTAGATGAAGTGTAAATTGCGCTGGCTGATTGAAAGACTGCTGCCATGTGGGAGAGAAGAAAAGAAAACACCTTTTGTTTCCTAACCTTTCCCATTACCATCTCCTTTTGCCTTGAATATCTCTCAATGTCTCTTAATGTCTCTTAATGGGCCAGTAATTCCGGTCCCAACGCGTGAGTATGGACGGGGTACTCACGCGTGGGCCCGTTGGAAGTGCCGGATTTCAGCATGCACAGCGCATGCGCGGGAAACCGACATTTCCTCCAAGGGGTTCAGAGGTCCAATGCGTGCGCGCAGGACTCTGCACGCACGCGTTGAACTTCCTTCTTTTTGACAGGTTTGCCCGTGTGTAACGGCCTGAACTTTTTAGAAATGTAAAAAGGAGGCGTAAGGACTTGATTCTTTAAGGTAAGTGGTCTATTATTTAAAATTATAAAATTTTTTCCACAGCTTTATTGTTTTTAAGGACTTTACAGTAAGGTAAGTGTATTTTTAGACCCGATTTCTTAAAAAATTATTTTTTTCAAAAATTTGATTAATTGTTTAAAATAGTTTTTTTAAAGTTATTTATAGTTCATTTAATTATTGGGATGTTTTTTAAAATTTTATTTAAAGTTTAAGTAGTGTTTTGTGTGCCCATAGTTTTCATGAGTTTGACAGTTCTTACTATCAAACTCATGAATGAAGTTTCCCCTCCCCTGATTGGCTGCCCAGTGCTCACCTGATCCCAGCCGGCACATCGCACTAACTATGCCGCTGGATCAGGCAAGCACAGCCCGCCGACAGCTGAACCGGGCCAGTGACAGGAATTCCAAGCATTCCCAGGCTTCAGCTGTCGGCGCGCCGGGTAAGTGCACATCGGGAGCTTGCCCGCGCGGCAAGCCCCCGATCCTAATTTCTGGGCCAATGTCTCTTAACCTCTCCTGCCTTCTATCCTATCACAGACCTTCCCTTTTGTTCTTTCATCCCCTCCCCCCTTTCCCAGCTCCTACACTTGCTTAAAAATCTGTTCCATTTCCTGCTTTTTTCCAGTTCTGTCGAAAGGTCATCGACCTGAAACGTTAACTCTGTTTCTCTCTTCACAGATGCTGCCTGACCTGCTGAGTATCTCCAGCATTTTCTGTTTTTATTTCAGATTTCCAGCATCTGCAGTATTTTCTTTTTGTATTAGTGGGATACGGGAGCTTGTTTAACAATATAAACAGGGGAAAACAAAGGCGTGGCTTTCCTGAGACTTGAACTGCAAGCCTGCCAGCGCCTAAAGAGTATTCCACACCTTCATACTGAAATACTCCACCGGTTTTGATTTACACGGTGGTAATAGAATGGAAAGGCACCCTTTGCCCAGCGGGCTGCTGCATGTTGGTTTATGCAGGAGCTCACTTCAGGACAATATTACACGGAGAATCGTAAATTCTCTTACTCCTACTCAGTAGAGTGGTAAAATGAAAGGGCAGCACTTAGATGTTCACTGTGTGAGGTATGCGAGTGTAAAAAAATGACCTTTACCCTTCCATTGTTACCTTTCCTTTCACCACCTACTCATTTAGACATGCCTCATTAAACTCAGCCTGTAATTGGGAACAAAAAGTTCTAATAATTTTACAATTGCATGCGTGAGGCCAAAGCAAATGCGGTTTTAGTTTCTGAGCTGTTTGGAGCATCAAATTAGCTTAATGGGGAAGATTTAATATTTCCCAAACTATTAATTTTTTTACAAAACCTTAACATTGGCTCCCAATCCGGCAACGCCACGATTGTAAATTTTTTTGATAGCATGTTCACACTGCAAAATGGGGTGACAGCAAAGTGAAAATCACCCGCTCGATCTTTGGGTTTGACGTAATAAAACTCACTACGCACTTGGTTTGAGTATAAAGCAAGGCTTTAATCAACTTGTTTCAGAACATGGAGGTCTAGTTGTACTTCACTAGTTCCTTGTCTTACAAAATGTCCCTGGGCAAGCTGGGCCCACGCCCGAGTATTTGTACTCCTTGGACGGCGCCACCAGCTGGCCATCCAGCGTTATTTCATGAGTAGTTTCTTTATGATGATGAGATTTATAACAGGGTTGCTAGCCCAGGATCATAACTACTATGCTACCATATCCACAGCTCACAATGTCTTTCTTTTCAACATCTCATTGCCTCTTAAACCCACTTGAATGACTGCCCTGGTAACCTTTTCCACAATTGTATTTCCCTTTGAATGTAAAGGTTCCGACTGACTTATTCTTAACTTCCTAACTTTTAGGATGTGGCGCAATATCGATTATGATTAAAGGAGTTGATAGGGTAGATAGAGAGAAACTATTTCTTCTGGTGGAAGTGTCCAAAAGAAGGGGGCGTAACCTTAAAATTAGAGCTAGGCCTTTCGGGGGGTGATGTCAGGAAGCACTTCACGCAAAGGGTAGTGGAAATCTGGAACTCTCTCCCCGCAAAAAGCTGTTGAGGCTGGGGGGTCAACTTAAAATTTCAAAACTGAGATTGATAGATTTTCACTTGGCAAGGGTATTAAGGGTTATAGAATCAAGGTGGGTAGTTGGAGTGAAGATAGAGATCAGCCATGATCTCGTTGAATTGCAGTTCAGGCTCAAGGGGCTAAATTACCTACTCCTGCTCCATTTTTTCCCTTCATCATTTAAACTTGAATTTGAACTCAACCTACTGTTTTCCCTCTTTCTTCCCGTATAGCTTATGTATTACCCGTAGCACTCTCGGCTCTGAGTCAGAAGGTTGTGGGTTAAAGCCTTACTCCAGTGACTTCAGCACATAACCCAGGCTGACGCTTCAATGCAGTGCTGTAGTGTTGGTGCAACACTGCAGTGGGAGGGGGAGAATCCAGTTGTCGTGGTTACGTAGGTCACAACGGCATAGGTAGGACAAAGAAAGAGGTTCTGTTGAGAGAGTTTGAGCAGCTAGGGACTAAATTAAAAAGCAGAACCACAAAGGTCATAATCTCTGGATTATTACCGGAGCCACGAGCAAATTGGCATAGAGTCAATAGGATCAGGGAGATAAATGCATGGCTCAAAGATTGGTGTGGGAGAAGTGGGTTTTGATTCATGGGGCATTGGCACCAGTACTGGGGAAAGAGAGAGCTGTTCCGTTGGGACGGACTACACCTAAACCTTGCTGGGGCCAGAATTCTAACGAATTGAATACATAGAAACTAGGAGCAGGAGTAGGCCATTCGGCCCATCGAGCCTGCTCCGCCATTCAACGAGATCATGGCTGATCATCCAAACCCTAGCACCCGGTCCCTACACCGACAGCCATCCCACCCAAGCCCTATCCCCGTAACCCCACATCCCCCCTAACACTAAGGGACAATTTTTTATCATGGCCAATCAACCTAACCCGCACATCTTTGGACTGTGGGAGGAAACCGGAGCACCCAGAGGAAACCCACGCAAACACGGGGAGAATGTGCAAACTCCACACAGACAGTCACCTGAGGCCGGATTTGAACCCGGGTCCCTGGCACTGTGAGGCAACAGTGCTAACCACTATGCCACCGTGCTAGGGAGGTAGATAGGGCTTTAAATTAAATAACGGGGGGGGGGGGTGGGGGAGGGTCCTAGTGGAGAGAAATCTAGAATGCTAAAGAGAAAAGACAAGGAAGCAGTGCAGGAAAGGGATTGGGGTAAGGATAACCAGATTGCGTCAGGAAGGGACAGAGCGTGTAAATAAAGGAGTGCACTAACAAATAGGGTCCGGGTAAGAAAAAATAGTGGTAAGACAAATAGGGCCATAGCACAAAAAAATGTTAAGATGTCTAAAAATGTTAAAAAGACAAATCTAAAGGCACTGTACCTGAATGCACGAAGCATTCTTAATAAGGTAGACGAATTAACAGCACAAATAGATGTAAACGGATACGATATAATTGCGATTACAGAGACATGGCTGCAGGGTGACCAAGGCTGGGAGCTGAATATCCAAGGATATTCGATATTTAGGAAGGACAGGCAAAAAGGAAAAGGAGGTGGGGTGGCCTTGTCAGTAATGGATGAAATCAGAGCAATAGTGGGAAAGGATATTGGTTCAGAAAATCAAGATGTAGAATCAGTCTGGGTGGAGCTAAGAAGCACCAAGGGGCAGAAAAAATTGCTGGGAGTTGTCTATAGGCCTCCAAACATTAGTGGTAATGTAGGGGATGGTATCAAACAGGAAATTAGAGATGCATGTAACAAGGGTACTACAGTAATCATGACTTTAATTTACATATACACTGGTCAAACCAAATTAGCAATAATGCTGTGGAGGATGAATTCCTGGAATGTGTATGAGATTTTTTTTTAGATCAGTACGTTGAGGAGCCAACTAGGGAACAGGCTACCCTAGATTGGGTATTGTGCAATGAGAAGGCGTTAATTAATAATCTTGTTGTGAGGGGTCCTTTAGGGAAGAGTGACCATAACATGCAAGAATTCTTCATTAAAATGGAACGTGAAGAAGTCCAACCCAAAACTAGGGTCCTAAATCTAAACAAAGGAAACTACGAAGGTATGAGGAGTGAGCTGGCTATGATAGATTGGGGAGCTTCATTAAAAGGCATGACGGTGGATAGGCAATGGCTAACATTTAAGGAACGAATGCATGAATTGCATAGTTATACATTTCTTTCTGGTGCAAAAACACAAAAGGAAAAGCAGCCCAATCATGGCTAACAAAAGAGATTAAGGATAGTATTAGATACAAAGAGGAGTCATATAAAGTTGCCAGAAAAAGTAGCAAGATTGGGGATTGGGAGCAGTTTAGAGTTCAGCAAAAAAGGACCAAGAGATTGATTAAAAGGGGAAAAATAGAGTAAACTTGCAAGAAACATAAAAGCGGATTGCAAAAGTTCCTTAAAAAGAAAAAGATAAGTGAAGACAAATGTAGGTCCCTTACAGTCAGAAACGGGAGAATTTATAATGGGGAACAAGGAAATGGAGGAGCAATTAAAAAATACTTTGGTTCTGTCTTCACGGAAGAGGACACAAATAACTTCCCAGAAATACTAGGGAACCAAGTGTCTAGTGAGAAGGAGGAATTAAAGGAAATTAGTATTAGTAAAAAAAATAGTGCTGGAGAAATTAATGGGACTGAAAGCTGCATCCCAGGGTCTGATAATCTGCATCCCAGAGTACTAAAAGAGGTAGCCATGGAAATAGTGGATACATTGGTTGTCATCTTCCAAAATCCTATAGATTATGGAACAGTTCCTGCAGATTGGAGGGTGGCAAATATAACCCCACTATTTAAAAAAGGAGGGAGAGAGAAAACAGGGAACTACAGACCGGTTAGCCTAACATCAGCAGTAGGGAAAATGCTAGAGTCTATTATAAAGGATGTGACAACAGGACACTTAGAAAATATCAACGGGATTAGACAAAGTCAACATGGATTTATGAAAGGGAAATTGTGGTGTATGTAACCGTTCCACCTTTAAGAGAACTATTTTAAGAGATGCACTACTTTATCTTGGCTGCTGTATACTGTAATACCGGTGGTGACCACACCGGTATATAAGTGCTGTGTAATGATTTATTGGGCAGTTCAGCCTGACCTTCGACTAGTAAAGACCTGTTGAATTTATTCTTGTGGTCTGTGTGCAGTGATTCTTATTAACAATAACTAGAACACACAGACTTAACAGTGGCGACGATGACGATCTTACCCTGCGGCAGAGATATATCCAAGGCAGTTTAACGGGCGTCTAGAAGAGGCATCCGCCCTCATCATCCTGCTGAGAAAAGACTCGGGTCTGAAGAGCAAGGAAGAATCCTGACACGAAGCCTTCCATCAGCAACAGGCAGTGATCATCCCTTCTACCATGGTGGTGGGTAAGCCGATCAACGACGAGCAGCAAGTCGGCCACGTTGGCTGTGAAGTAGGGGAGGGAAAAACGGAGGATATAAGGGCGGAGAACTCGACCACGGCCGGGGAAAAGAGCCGGACAGAAGTCGGGGCCAGAGGCGCTGAGACTGGGGCAGCGTAAGGCACGGGAGCCGCGGTGAATGCAAACGCAGCCGGTGTAAAAGGCCAGGCTGCAAGCGGGCTGGGAGACGCAACAGCGTCGAGAGAGAGCTCGACCGCGACCGGGGAAAAAGGCCGGGCAGCTACCAAGGCCGCGAGGCACGGTAGAAAATAAAAATAATTTTTTAAAAAAACCACGGAGAACTCAGCCGCAGCCGGTGGAAAGGACCGGACTGCAAGAGGGGCTGGGAGGCACGATTTGAGAACCGCTGGGGAGGGCGAATGCAGCAATACGGCAATCGCCATTACAGCCAGCGGGGGAGAAAGGCAAACGTGGGAAGCCGCCATTTTCATAGGCGGGGGAAGAAGACAAGCGCGGGAAACCGCCATTTTGCAAAAAATAAAAATAAAAAAATAAAAGAAAAATTTCTTTTTGTTTCTCAAGAAGATTGCAAGGATGCCTAAGCGTGGTAACATCAACGATTTCGATGCCGATGTTGAAGATTGGGCCACGTATGTAGAACGCATAGAGATTTATTGTAAGGCAAATAAAATATCAGATGAAGATAAAGCACTAACCTTACTAAACTCAATGGGTGCGAAGACATACGGGCTATTGAAGCATCTTCTATCACCAGCTAAACCGGCGGATCAGGCTTTCGCTAATATTGTTGCTGTCCTGAGAAATCATTTGAACCCCACACCGCTGATGTTAGCGGAATGATTTAAATTTTATGCGAGAACACAACTGAAAGAGGAAAGCAACGCGGAGTATTTAATTGAACTGCGTAAGCTAGCGAAATACTGTCAGTTTGGGGAAAGACTGACAGAGGCACTGAGAGACAAATTCGTGTGTGGATTGTCGAAAGAAGGAACACAAAAGTGGCTGCTTGAAGAGAATGATCTTACACTTGATAAGGCTGTCACTATTGCAGCATCGCACGAAGCCACAGCGAGAGGCACTGCGGAAATGCAGCTGAAGGCAGCGGTACTCAGCGTAGATCAAATGGCTTTGGGTACAGCGAAATGTTATCGTTGTGGAAAGACAACACACGATCAGAACCAATGCTGGTTTAAAAATCAGGAATGTAGAAAATGTGGCAAGCTTGGTCACATAGCTAAAGTATGCCGGTCAGGAAAGAAGACCAGCAACAAAAAGTCACCGCAGGAAAAGTGCAGAAAGGTACA
This sequence comes from Somniosus microcephalus, assembly GCF_052327205.1. Lineage (NCBI taxonomy): Eukaryota > Metazoa > Chordata > Chondrichthyes > Squaliformes > Somniosidae > Somniosus > Somniosus microcephalus. The sequence continues at coordinate 365,566,801 of NC_140988.1, forward strand.
TAAGGTGGCTGAGAAGAGTTCGGATGAACAGAATTCGGATTCAGACTCCAACAGCAAGGAACTGGGTAGTCTGAGAATTCACAATGTGAGTAAGGAGGCTGACCTACAAACTATCTGGGTCACACTTCAGATAGCAGGAGTCCAAGTGAAGATGGAATTGGACACTGGATTGGCGTTGACGATCATGAATAAGCAAGATTACAAAAGGTTATTCACACATATTCCCCTACGGGATACGGAGATAGTATTGCAGACATACACGGGGCAAAGAGTATACCCCATCGGAAAGATAAAAGTCAAGGTGGTACACAAGGGCAAAGAACACCAAGGAATGGACTTATATGTACTACCTGAGGGAGGTCCACCACTTCTGGGACGGGAGTGGTTCAGCAAAATAAATATGGACTGGCACTCCCTAAAAGCAATAACGGTAGATTCCGGGAAAAAAAGATGTCAAACCTGAACGATTGTCCAGAATATTGGATGATGCTAAAGAGGTGTTCCAACAGGGACTGGGAACACTGAGAGGAATTACGGCAAAAATCAAGATTGCAGAACATGCAAACCCAAAATTTTTCAAAGCCAGACCGGTACCTTATACGATACGACCTGCTGTGGAACTGAGCTGGAAGGGCTAGAATGTTCAGGAGTACTGTCTAAGGTGGACTGGAGTGAGTGGGCCACGCCCATTGTTCCCTTCATGAAGCGTTCATCGAGTAACAAGCCAGGGGAACCGGGGAAGGTCCGCATCTGTGGAGACTTCAAGATCACGGTTAATCCGGTGCTTCACACGGTGCAATATCCGCTTCCGCGGATTGAGGATATCTTTGCTTCATTGTCTGGCGGGAAGCACTTCACCAAGATTGACCTGGCGCAAGCGTACTTACAGATGGAAGTTGAGGAAGAGTCGCGCCAGTATCTCACAATCAACACGCACAGAGGCTTGTATCGATATAATAGACTGGTTTTTGGAGTGGCTTCGGCTCCAGCAATTTGGCAGAGGGCCATGGAGCAGGTATTACAGGGAATTCCAAGCACTCAATGTTACTTGGACGATATCCTGATTACAGGAGATGACGATGAGGAACACCTTGCAAATTTGAAACTGGTGCTCACCAGATTGAAGGAATATGGACTTTGAGTTAATCGCCAGAAATGTGAGTTCTTTCAGAAACGGATCTCGTACTGTGGTCATGTCATTGACCAGGAGGGGCTGCACAAGTCACCTGACAAGATCGAAGCTGTTGTGAAGGCTCCCGCTCCGGAAAATGTATCCCAGTTGAGGTCGTTCCTAGGGTTGATTAACTATTACCATAAGTTTCTGCCAAATCTATCCACGGTGCTGCACCCGCTGAACGCTCTTTTGCAAAAGGAAGTACCATGGAAGTGGAGCGAGGACTGTAAGAAGGCCTTTCGCAAAAGCAAGGCATTGATCACCTCAGAGGAAGTGTTGGCTCACTTCAACCCAACGCTACCTATTCGTTTAGCTTGTGATGCTTCTCCTTATGGTATTGGAGCAGTACTCTCACACAAGTTGCCAAATGGCTTGGAAAGGCCAGTCGCATTTGCATCCAGATCATTGACCTCCGCTGAGCGCAACTATGCTCAGATAGATAGGGAGGCTGTCAGCCTTGTGTGGGGAGTAAAGAAGTTTAATCATTACCTGCAGGGCCAGAAGTTTACACTGCTGACAGACCACCAGCCGTTGGTATCCATTTTTAACCCTAAGAAGGGTGTTTCGGTGATGACAGCACAGAGGCTCCAGAGATGGTCCCTTTTCCTAGGGGCACATCAATATCAGATAGAATTCAAAGGTACAAAGCAGCATGGTAATGCTGATGGGCTGTCGCGCCTGCCACTACCTACTGAGGAGGAGTCACCGACAGTTGACCCGGTGGAGTTATTTCACTCGACCATCATCGAATGTTTACCTGTCACCAATGCAAATATTGAAAGGGAGACTAGGAATGACCCGACACTGTCCCGGGTCTACGAATTGACAGTAAAGGGATGGCCAGCCCATGGTGATCCACTGTTACTGGCATTCTCAGCAAGACGAGAACAGCTGTCCATTTGTCAGGGAACATTGATGTATGGAACAAGGGTGATTATCCCTCCTAAGTTAAGAGAGAGAGTTCTAAAAGAACTACATGAAGGTCATCTGGGGGGAGTCAAGATGAAAAGCCTTGCTAGGGCTTATGTGTGGTGGCCGGGTATCGACCAACAGATAGAGGATCTGACGAAAAGCTGCTCAGGGTGCCAAAAAGTCCAAAATGCACCTCCAATTGCACCGCTGCATCCATGGGAATGGCTTTCAACCCCATGGCAATGTGTACATATTGACTTTGCTGGTCCATTCATGGACTCCGGCCTAGAAATTGGGTTTTGGCTTAGCCAGGGCTTTAGCGCCGGAAATTAGTGCCGGCGCTAAGTCCCCTGCGCGCGCCAAAAATTCAGTGGCGCCGCGCCCAAACGGCTGCCGGCGCTACTGAAGGGTCTTAGCGCCTGGAAAAGGGCGCTAACTGCTGTTTCGCGCCACAATTCCGGCGCTGCGGCACCCGATGCGGTGCGGCAGGCTGGGGAAGTGCAGGCCTCCTCCTTCCGTTAAGGAGGAGCTGCCTGCACCTGGCCGCGGCCCGCGTAAATCTGCTTAAAAATGAGCCTGGCACCTCGGACAAGTGCCGGGCTTGCATCTGTTCCGGGGGGGGGGGGGGAGAGAAGTCCGGGGAGGGAGCTGCGGGCAGGCGCTAAGGCTACTGAATTTTCAGCCGTCCATGTTTTTAATTGCGGTGGACGCACATTCTAAATGGCCAGAAGTGATTAAAATGACTACCACTACCTCGGAGAAGACGATCGCGGTGCTAAGAACGATATTTGCAAGAAATGGATTGCCAGAGCAAATATGTTCAGACAACGGACCACAGTTCGTGTCAGAGGAATTCCAGAAATTCCTGAAGAAGAATGGGGTGAAACATTATACCTCTGCCCCATATCATCCAGCTACGAATGGGCTGGCCGAGAGGTTTGTACAGACGTTCAAACAGGCAATAAAGGCCATGAGCGAAGATCAGATTCCACTGCAACACAAGGTGGACAATTTCCCACTGGCACATCGAAACGCCACCCATGCAACAACAAACCAAAGTCCTGCCATGATGTTCTATAACAGGAGGTTGCGGTCCAGGTTGGACTTGTTAAAACCAAATGTGCGGAGGGAAGTCGAAAACAAACAGTTCCAGCATATCAATAACAAGCCCACTCGGAGTTTTGAAATAGGACAACCGGTGTTAGCCAGGGACTATAAAAACGAGAAATGGCAATCTGGAACAATTCGGGCCAGACAAGGACCCCTGGTGTACACGGTAGATGTTGGTGAAAACGTAATGCGACGTCATGCTGACCAACTGGTGGGATCGAGAACAAGGGTCGAGCCCATGGTTATGACAGAGACAACCGTGGAGGAAGTTAGTGAACCTGAAGCATCTACCTCAGAAGTGAATATACCTGATGATGATGTCCTATCCATAGGGGATCAACTAGATGAGTCACCCCAGCAACGAGAACCAGAGACCCCTGAAAGGCGTTATCCGTCTCGGATCAGGAGGCCTCCTCAGAGACTGAATCTGTGAACTGTTTTTACATGAAGTTGTGTATATATGTTATTATGTTATGTTAAATGGGGAATATATACTGTTAAGCTAAAAAGGGAGGATTGTGGTGTGTGTAACCGTTCCACCTTTAAGAGAACTATTTTAAGAGATGCACTACTTTATCTTGGCTGCTGTATACTGTAATACCGGTGGTGACCACACCGGTATATAAGTGCTGTGTAATGATTTATTGGGCAGTTCAGCCTGACCTTCGACCAGTAAAGACCTGTTGAATTTATTCTTGTGGTCTGTGTGCAGTGATTCTTATTAACAATAACTAGAACACACAGACTTAACAGAAATCGTGTTTGACAAACCTACTGGAGTTTTTTGAAGATGTAACTGGTAGAATAGATAAGGGAGAACCAGTGGATATAGTGTATTTGGATTTTCAGAAGGCCTTTGATAAAGTCCCACATAAGAGGTTAGTGTGCAAAATTAAAGCACATGGGATTGGGGGTAATATACTGGCATGGATTGAAAATTGGTTAACAGACAAGAAACAGAGAGTAGGAATAAATGGGTCTTTTTCAGGGTGGCGGGCGGTGACTAGTGAGGTATCACAGGGATCAGTGCTTGGGCCCCAGCTTTTCACAATATATATCAATGATTTGGATGAGGGAACCAAATGAAATATTTCCAAGTTTGCTGACGACACGAAACTAGGTGGGATTGTGAGTTGTGAGAAGGACGCAAAGAGGCTTCAAAGTGATTTAGACAAGTTGAGGGAGTGGGCAAATACAATGCAGATGCAGTATAACGTGGATAAATGTGAAGTTATCCACTTCAGTTGGAAAAACAGAAAGGCAGAGTATTATTTAAATGGTGATAGATTGGGAAATGTTGATGTACAAAGGGACCTGGGTGTCCTTGTATACCAGTCACTGAAAGCAAACATGTAGGTGCAGCAAGCAGTTAGGAAGACAAATGGTATGTTAGCCTTCATTGCAAGAGGAGCAAGGATATCTTACTACAGTTATACAGGGCCTTGGTGAGACCACACCTGGAGTACTGTGTGCAGTTTTGGTGTCCTTACCTAAGAAAGAATACACTTGCTATAGAGGGAGTGCAGCGAAGGTTCACCAGACTGATTCCTGGGATGGCAGGACTGTCGTATGAGGAGAGATTGGGTCGACTAGGCTTGTATTCACTAGAGTTTAGAAGAATGAGAGGGGATCTCATTGAAGTGTATAAAATTCTGACAGGCCTAGACAGACTGGATGCAGGGAGGATGCTTCCCCTGGCTGGGTGGTCTAGAATGAGGGGTCACAGTCTCAGGATATGGGGTAGGACATTTAGAACTGAGATGAGAAGAAATTTATTCACTCAGGGGGTGGTGAACCTGTGGAATTCTCTACCACACAACGCTATGGAGACCCAGTCACTGAATATATTTAAGAAGGAGATAGATAGATTTCTAGACACAAAAGGCATCAAGAGGTACGGGGAGAGGGCAGGAATATGGTATTGAGATAGAGGATCAGCCATGATCATATTGAATAGTGGAGCAGGCTCGAAGGGCCGAATGGCCTACTCCTGCTCCTATTTTTCTATATTTCTATGTTTCTATCCCATGGCAATATTCAAAGGAGTTCTCCTGTGTCCTGGCTAGCAATTATGCCTCAACCAACACAACTAAAAACAGATTATTTGTTCATTTTTTTCATTTGGGACCATTTTGTACAAATTGGTTGTTGTGTTTCAACATTGATTACAACATTGATGACACTTTTGAAAGGCCCTTGAGAGGGTGCAGAGGAGATTTAACAGAATGGTTCCGGGAATGGGGGAACTTAGCTACAAGGACAGGTTGGAGAAGCTGGATTTGTTTTCATTCGAGCAAAGGAGGTTGAGGGGTGATTTGATAGAGGTGTACAAGATTATGACGGGTTTGGATAGGCTAGACGGGGAAAGGCTGTTCCCACTAGTTGATGGCACAAGGACTAGGGGACACAGATTTAAGGTTTTGGGCAAGAGATACAGGGAGGATAAACTTTTTTTACACCGTGAATGGTGAGGACCTGGAATTCGCTGCTGACGGAAGTGGTGGAAGCGGAGACACTCAATGTTTTCAAGGGGAGACTGGATAGGCACTTGAGGGAAATGAACTTGCAGGGCTACGGGGACAGAGCGGGGGAATGGGACTGACTAGTTTGCTCCACAGAGAGCCGGCATGGACTTGATGGGCCGAATGGTCTCCTTCTGTGCCGTATGACTCTATGGGGGAAAAATTCAGTATCGCCCCGTTTGGAGCGCCATTATCGGCCGTACACAAAGTTTAGCGCCTAGCGCTAATTATCGCCTCCGACAGCAAACTTGGCTTTTATCACCCCCAGAGGTGGTTGGAGCGCTAAATCAGGCGCTTCACACCTGTCTTAAGGCGCAAAGGCTGAGGAGCGAGGTGCTACCTCAGAGCGCTGGCGAAGCAAGGAAGGGCAAATCAAAATGAACCTGCAAAGTGCTGCTCAGTACTCAAAACTCCTTCACACAGCGTTGAATCTCTCCAGAAGTCTCTCTCTCTCTCTCTCTCAGAATGCGTGGTGCTAAAATGTCACCGACAAAAAAAGGCAGGAAGTGGTCGCCTTTAAATAGCGCTCCCCTGGTCCCTTTCTGACAGCATAACGCTTCCCTCAACCTGTCGTTGCTAGCGGCAGGCGGTAAGGCAGGGGGCGCCACTCAAGATCCGGTCCAGGGCGCTAACGGGGCGTTGCACACTCGACTGACGTCACAATCTGCCGGCGCAGGAGATCGTGGCGGTAATGTTTAGCGCCGCCGCAAAATGTCTAGTTAATTTCGCGAGCGGCGCAAACATCGCCGCACCCGGGCGCTAGTTGCTTTGCGCCCCATTAGCGCCCTCTTAAGGCTATAACGGGAGGCGCAAACCAACTGAATTTTCCCCCCTATGGCTCTATGACATCACTTCAAAATTACTTACTTGCACTTGAAGCATTTTGGGCCATTGTGTAAGGCGCTATATAAGGGCGAGTGCTTTCTTACTGAATTGTTGCTTCATTCTGCTACTGGAGGTCTCCATGCAGGTCATCAATGTACTCTGTTGCTCACCATTTGTTCATGGTCCAGGGCAAGCAGAAAGCTCTGAAAACAAAGAGCTAAGTGAACCCACAACCAACTGATCAGGCCAAAGCTCTGCAGTCCTGCCACATCCTGTAGCAAATGTGGGGGGAAACAATTAAACAATTAACAGGAGGAGGAGGCGCCATGAACATCCCCATCCTCAATGATGGTGGAGCCCAGCACGCGAGTGCAAATGACAAGGATGAAGTGTTAGCAACCATCTTCAGCCAGAAACTCTGAGTGGATGACCCATCTCGGCCTCCTGCTGAGGTCTCCACCATCACAGATGCCAGTCCAGCCAATTCAATTCACTCCACGTGATATCAAAAAAAGTCTGAGTGCACTGCATACAGCAAAGGCTATGGGCCCCTAAAATTTCCTGGCTGTAGTGCTGAAGACCTCTGCTTCAGAACTAGCCGTGAGACTAACCAAACTGCTCTAGTACTGCACTGGTACTACTTGACAATGTGACAAATTGTTCTTTCCACAAAAAGCAGGACGAATCCAACCCAATCAATGACCAGCCGACCAGCCTACTCTCAATCATCAGCAAAGTGATGCAGGAGTCATCAGCAGTGTTATCAAGCACCACTTATTAAGCAGTAACATGCTCAGTTTGGGTTCCACCAAGACCACTTGGCTCCAGGCCTCATTACAGCCTTGGTCCAAACATGGACAAAGGAGCTGAACTCCAGAAGTGAGGTGTGAGTGACTGCCCTTGACATCAAGGCAGCATTCGACCGAGTGTGGCACCAAGGAGCCCTAATAAAACTGAAGTCAATGCGAATCAGGGGGAAAACTCTCCACTAGCTGGAGTCATACCTAGCACAAAGGAAGATGGTCGTGGTTGTTGGAGGCCAATCATCTCAGCTCCAGGACATCAAGGCAGGAGTTCCTCAGGGTAGCGTCCCAGGCCCAACTATCTTCAGCTACTTCATAAATTACTTCCTCTTCATCAGAAGATCAGAAACGGGGATGTTCACTGATAATTGCACAGTGTTCACCTCCATTCAAAACTCCTCAGATAATGAAGCAGTCTGTGCCCATATGCAGCAAGACCTGGACGACATTCAGGCTTGGGTTGATAAATGGCAAGTAACATTCGCATCACACAAGTGCCAGGCAATGGCCATCTCCAACGAGAGAGAGAGAGAGAGCGACTAACCACCTCCCCTTGACAATCAATGGCATTACCATCATCGAATCCCCCATTATCAACATCCTGGGGGTCACAATTAACCAGAAACTCAACTGGACTAACTACGTAAATGCCTTGGCTACTAGAGCAGGTCAGAGGCTGGGTATTCTGTTGACGGGTGGCCCAACGCCTGACTCCCCAACGCTTCTCCACCACCTACAAGGCACAAGTCAGGAGTATTGCCGAGATGGGTGCAGCTGCAACAACACTCAAGAAGCTCGACACCATTCAGGACAACAACAACAAATTGCATTTATATAGTGCCTTTAATGTAGTAAAACGTCCCAAGGTGCTTCACAGGAGTGTTATCATACAAAATGTGAACACCGAGCCACAAAAGGAGATATCAGGGTAGGTTTTAAGGAGCGTCTTAAAGGAGGAAAGAGAGATAGAGAGTTGGACAGGTTTAGGGAGGGAATTTCAGAATTTAGAGCCTTGGTACAGCTGCCACGGTGGTGGAGTGATTAAAATCAGGGATGCTCAAGAGGCCAGAATTGGAGGGTTGTAGGGCTGAAGGAGATTGCAGAGATAGGGAGGGGTGAGGCCATGGAGGGATTTGAAAACATGGATGAGCTTAAATTTATGGAGGATGGTAGATGTGAGCCTGACCAGGGGTGCATTGGAATAGTCAAGTCTAGAGGTAACCAAGGCATGGATGAGGGTTTAGCAGCAGATGAGCTGAGGCAGGGGTAGAGTCGGCAATATTATGGAGGTGGAAGTAGGCAGTCTTAGTGATGGTGCGGATATGTGGTCAGAAACTCATCTCGGGGTCCAATACATCACCAAGTTTCGAACAGCCTGGTGCAGCCTCAGACAGTTGCCAGGGAGAGAGATGGAGTCGATGGCTAGGGAATGGAGTTTGTCGCAGGGACCGAAGACAATGGCTTCGGTCCTCCCAATATTTAGTTGGAGGAAATTTCTGCTCATCTACTACTGGATGCCAATTTAGAGACAGTGGAGGGGTCGAGAGAGGTGGTGGTGAGGTAGAGCTGGGCATCGTCAGCGTACATGTGGAGCCTGATGTGTTTTCGGATGATGTTGCCAAGGGGCAGCATGTAGATGAGAAATAGGAGAGGGCCAAGGATAGATCCTTGGGGAACTCCAGAGGTAACGGTGCGGGAGCGGGAAGAGAAGCCATTGCAGGTGAGTCTCTGGCTACGATTAAATAGATAGGAATTGTGCCAGGAAAGTGTAGTCCCAACCAGCTGGATGACAGAGGAGAGGTGTTGGAGGAGAATGGTGGGGTCAATCATGTCAAAAGTCTGCATGCAGGTCGAGAAGGATGAGGAGGGATAATTTAGCACAGTCACAGTCACACAGGATGATAAAGCAATCCACTTGATCGGCAGCTTATCCACAACCTTAAATATCCACTCTTTTCACCATCAGCGAACCGTGGCTGCACTATGTACTACCTATACGATCTACTAGAACATCTCGCCATGGCTTCTTTGACAGCATCTCCCAAACCTGCAACCTTTACCATCTAGGACAAGGGCAGACGGTGCATGGGAACACCATCACCTCCAAGCTTCCTTCAAAGTAACTATCCTGACTTGGACTCATATCGCTGGGTCAAAATGGTGGAACTTCCTACCTAACAGCAGTGGGGGAGAACATTCATCACACGGACTGCAGCGGTTTAAAGAAGAAGGCCCACCACAACCTTCACAAGGGCACCTAGGGATGGACAATAAATGCCAACCTTGCTAGCAACACTCATATCCTAAGAATGATTATTAAGAAAAAAATTGAATCAAGAATTCTGAAGGACAGGATAAATCTTCATTTAGAAAGACACGGATTAATCAACGATAGTCAGCATGGATTTGTTAAGGGAAGGTCATGTCTGACAAACTTGATTGAATTTTTTCAGGAGGTATCAAGGAGGGTAGATGAGGGTAGTGCGTTTGATGTAGTGTATATGGGCCTAGAAATTGAGTAGCCTTAGCGCCGCATTTGAGGCGCTAGAGGGCCTAGCGCCGGAGTTATGGCCAGTTGGGAAATTGAGTGGGGCCCTTCCGTCGGCGTTAAGCCGGTAGCGCTGCGCCGGCACCGATGACGTCATCGGTGTGCGCAGCGTCCCGGTTGCCATGCCGACGGGCCCCAGCGCCGAAATTCAGTTGCGGCCGCCTCGCCCGTGGCAGCCGCAACTAAGACTCTGGCAACCGAGTCTTCCCCGAGTTAGCGCCGGCGCATTAAGGTCGCGCGGCGGCCGGCCGCTTTCCCGTCGGCTGCCTGCCCGCACCTCCCTCCCCGGACTCCTCCACCCCCCCCCCCGTGGAACAGATGCGTCTGGCCTGCAAGCCCGGCACTTGTCCGAGGTGCCGGGCTCATTTTTTCAATATTTCAACGGACAGCGGGCGGGTGCAGGCAGCTCCTCCTTAACTGAAGGAGGAGGCCTGCACTTCCCCAGCCTGCCGCACCGCATCGGGTGCCGCAGCGCCGGATTAGCGCCGCAATTCGGCACTCAGCGCCCATTGGGAGGCGCTCACGCCCGCCAGTAGCGCCGGCAGCCGTCTGGGCGCGGCGCTACTGAAGTTTTGGCGCGCGCAAGGGAATTAGCGCCGGTGCTAAATTTCCGGCGCTAAAGCCCTGGCGCGGCGTCAACTCAATTTCTAGGCCATGGACTTTAGCAAGGCTTTTGATAAGGTACCACATGGCAGACTGGTCACGAAGTTAAAAGCCCATTGGATCCAGGGCAAAGTGTCAAGTTGGATTCAAAACTGGCTCGGAGACAGGAAGCAGAGGGTAATAGTTGATGGGTGTTTTTGTGACTGGAAGGCTGTTTCCAGTGAGGTTCCGCAGGGCTCAGTACTAGGTCCCTTTCTTTTTGTGGTATGTATCAATGATCTAGACTTGAATATAGAGGGTATGATTAAGAAGTTTGCAGATGACTAAAATTGGCTGTGTGGTTGATACTGAAGAAGGAAACTGTAGACTGCAGGAAGATATCAATAAATTGGTCAGGTGGGCAGGACAGTGGCAAATGGAATTCAATCTGGAGAAGTGTGAGGTAATGCATTTGGGGCGGGCTAACAAGGAACGGGAATACACATTAAATGGTAGGACACTGAGTAGTGTAGAGGAACAAAGGGGCCTTGGAGTGCATGTCCACAAATCCCTGAAGGTAGCAAGCCAGGTGTTACAAAACATATTTGAAAGTTCTTTATCTGAATGCACGTAGCATTCGTATCAAAATGAATGAGTTAACGGCACAAATAATGACATATGGGTATGATCTTGTGGCCATTACAGAAACATGGCTGCAGGGTGACCATGACTGGGAATTAAACATAGCAGGTTATTTAACAATCAGGAAGGATAGGCAGGAAGGGAGAGGAGGTGGGGTGGCTATGTTAATAAAGGAAGGAATCACTATAATACAGAGAAATGATATTGGGTCAAAGGAGCAGGATAGTGAAACAGTTTGGGTGGAGATAAGGAATAATAAGGGGAAAAAAACACTAGTGGGTGCAGTCTATAGGCCTCCGAACAGTTGCAACTCTGTTGGACGGAGTATTAATCAGGAAATAGTTGAGGCTTGTAATAAGGGAACAGCTATAATTATGGGGGATTTTAATTATCATATTAACTGGACAAATCAAATTGGGCAGAGCAGCCTTGAGGATGAGTTCATTGAGTGTATTAGGGATGGGTTTCTTGAGCAGTATGTAACTGAACTGACCAGGGGGCAAGCAACCTTAGATTTGGTCCTGTGTAATGAGACAGGATTAATTAAAAATGTCCTAGTAAAGGATCCCCTTGGAATGAGTGAGCATAACATGGTTGAGTTACATATTCAATTAGAGGGTGAGAAGGTTGGATCTCAAACAAGTGTGCTGAGCTTGAATAAAGGAGACTATGAAGGTATGAGAGTGGAATTGATTAGAGTGGACTGGGAAAATAGATTAAAGGGTAAGACGGTACATGATCAGTGGTGTACATTTAAGGAGTTATTTTACAACTTCCAACAAAAATATATTCCACTGAGGAAAAAAGGGTGTAAAAGAAAAGATAGCCATCCGTGGCTAAGTAAAGTAATTAAGGATAGTATCCGACTAAAAACAAAGGCATATAAGGTAGCCAAATCTAGTGGGAGGATGGAAGATTGGGAAGTCTTTAAAAGACAGCAAAAAATAACAAAAAGATTGATTAAGAAAGGGAAGGTAGATTATGAAAGTAAATTAGCAAAAAATATAAAAACAGACAGTAAAAGTTTCTATAGTTATATAAAAAGAAAAAGGGTTGATAAAGTAAATGTTGGTCCCTTAGAGGATGAGACCGGGAAATTAATGGTGGGAAACATGGAGATGGCAAAAACACTGAACAATTATTTTGTATCAGTCTTTACAGTAGAGGACACTAAGAATATCCCAACACTGGACCAACAGGGGGCTCTAGTGGGGGAGGAACTAAATACGATTAAAATCACTAAGGAAGTGGTACTTGGTAAAATAATGGGACTCAAGGCAGATAAATCCCCTGGACCTGATGGCTTGCATCCTAGGGTCTTGAGGGAAGTAGCGGTAGGGATTGTGGATGCATTGGTAATAATTTTCCAAAACTCATTGGACTCAGCAAAGGTTCCGGCAGATTGGAAAACTGCTAATGTAACACCCTTATTTAAAAAGGGTAGTAGGCAGAAGGCTGGAAACTATAGACCTGTTAGCCTAACATCTGTGGTTGGTAAAATGTTAGAGTCCATTATTAAGGAGACAGTAACGGGACATTTGGATAAACATAATTTAATAGGACAAACTCAGCATGGCTTCATGAAGGGGAAGTCATGTTTGACAAATTTGCTGGAGTTTTTTGAGGAAGTAACATACAGGGTGGATAAAGGGGAACCAGTGGACGTAGTGTATTTAGACTTCCAAAAGGCATTTGACAAGGTGCCACACTAAAGATTATTGCTCAGGATAAAAAATCATGGGATTGGGGGTAATATTCTGGCGTGGGTGGAGCATTGGCTCTCTAACAGAAAGCAGAGAGTTGGGATAAATGGTTCGCTCTCAGATTGGCAACCAGTAACTAGTGGTGTTCCGCAGGGGTCAGTGCTGGGTCCCCAACTCTTTACAATCTATATTAACGATTTGGAGGAGGGGACCGAGTGTAACATATCAAAGTTTGCAGATGATACAAAGATGGGACAGAAAGTAGTGAGTGAGGAGGACATAAAAAACCTGCAAAGGGACATAGACAGGCTAAGTAAGTGGGCAGAGATTTGGCAGATGGAATACAATACTGGAAAGTGTGAGGTTATGCACTTTGGCAGGAAAAATCATAGAGCAAGTTATTATCTTAATGGCAAGAAACTGGAAAGTACTGTAGTACAAAGGGATCTGGGGGTCCTGGTGCACGAAACTCAAAAAGTTAGTATGCAGGTGCAGCAAGTGATCAAGAAGGTCAATGGAATGTTGGCTTTTATTGCTAGGGGGATAGAATATAAAAACAGGGAGGTATTGCTGCAGTTGTACAAGGTATTGGTGAGACCGCACCTGGAATACTGCATACAGTTTTGGTGTCCATACTTAAGAAAAGACATACTTGCTCTCGAGTCAGTACAAAGAAGGTTCACTCGGTTAATCCCGGGGATGAGGGGGTGGTCATATGAGGAGAGGTTGAGTAGATTGGGACTCTACTCATTGGAGTTCAGAAGAATGAGAGGCGATCTTATTGAAACATATAAGATTGTGAAGGGGCTTGATCGGGTGGATGCGGTGAGGATGTTCCCAATGATGGGTGAAACTAGAACTAGGGGGCATAATCTTAAAATAAGGGGCTGCTCTTTCAAAACTGAGATGAGGAGAAACTTCTTCACTCAGAGGGTGGTAGGTTTGTGGAATTTGCTGCCCCAGAAAGCTGTGGAAGCTACATCATTAAATAAATTTAAAACAGAAATAGATAGTTTCCTAGAAGTAAAGGGAATTAAGGGTTACGGGGAGCGGGCAGGAAATTGGACATGAGTCTAGGTTCGGAATGGTCATGGCCCTGTGGGTAGTGGAGTGGGCCCGGGGGCCGTGTAGCCTGGTTCTGCTCCTACTGTGTTCTAATTCTGTGTTAGATTTCAGGAGATGGTTTTATTCCTGTTCCTGGCTGGGGTGGAGATCGCCTTTACAGAAGGTAAGTATTGTAGAAAATATAGGGACAGAGTGATCTCCTGGAAGAATTTCGATCGCCTAGATGGGTCGGAGAGGAATTTCCCAGATTTTTTTCTCCCAAATTGGCCATTGGGTCTTTATCTGGTTTTTCGCCTCTCCCGGGAGATCACATGGGTTCGGGTGGATGCACAGTGATAGAAGATTTGAGGTTAGGATCAGATCAGCCATGATCTTATTGAATGGTGGAGCAGGCTCGAGGGGCCGATTGGCCTACTCCTGCTCCTATTTCTTATGTTCTTATGTTCTTATAAGGTGGTTAAGAAGGCATACGGAATGCTTGCCTTTATTAGCCGTGGCATAGAATACAAGAGCAGGGGGGGTTATGCTTCAACTGTATGAATCACTAGTTAGGCCTCAGCTAGAGTACTGCGTGCAGTTCCAGTCACCACATTACAGGAAAGATGTGATTGCACTAGAGAGGGTACAGAGGAGATTTACAAGGATGTTGCTGGGAGTAGAGAATCTTAGCTATGAGGAAAGACTGGATAGGCTGGGTCTGTTTTCCTTGGAACAGAGGAGGCTGAGGGGAGACCGTATTGAGGTGTATATAATTATGAGGGGCATAGATAAAGTGGATAGAAAGGACCTATTTCCCTTAGCAGTGGGGTCAAAAACCAGGGGGCACTGTTTTAAAGTAATTGGTGGAAGGTTTAGAGGGGATTTGAGGGGAAGTGTCTTCACCCAGAGGGTTGTGGGGGTCTGGAACTCACTGCCTGAAAGGATGGTAGAGGCAGGAACCCTCACCACATTTAAAAAGTACTTGGATGTGCACTTGGGATGCTGTAACCTGCAGGGCTACGGACCAAGAGCTGGGAAGTGGGATTAGGCTGGATAGCTCTTTGTTGGCCGGCGCGGACACGATGGGCTGAAATGGTTCCTTCCGTGCTGTAACTTTCTATGATTCTAAGAGGCTTCTCAGATTGTGCTTCCAGGGCAGCGCCGAGGGAGTGCTGCACTGTCGGAGCTGCCGTCTTTTGAATGAGACGTTAAACCGAGGCCCCGTCTGCTCTCTCAGGTGGACATAAAACATCCCATGGCACTATTTTGAAGAAGAGTAGGGGAGTTATCCCCGGTGTCCTGGCCAATACCTATCCCTCAACCAATATAACAAAAACAGATTATCTGGTCATTATCACAATGCTGTTTGTGGGAGCTTGCTGTGCACAAAGCGGCTGCTGAGTTTCCCACATTACAACAGTGACTCCACTTCAAAAAGTACTTCATTGGCTGTAAAGCGCTTTGAGATGTCCTAAGGTTGTAAAGGCGCTATATAAATGCAAGTCTTTCTTTTCTATATTCGCTAGAGTTTAGAAGAATGAGAGGGGATCTCATTGGTTCTTAAAAATTCTAACAGGACTGGACAGACTAGATGCAGGAAGGATGTTCCCGATGGCCGGGGAGTCGAGAACCAGGGGTCACAGTCTAAGGATAAGGGGTAAGCCATTTAGGACTGAGATGAGGAGGAATTTCTTCACCCAGAGAGTGGTGAACCTGTGGAATTCTCTACCACAGAAGGCAGTTGAGGCCAATTCATAAATATATTCAAGAAGGAGTTAGATATATTTCTTAAGGTTAAAGTTGTTGTATCCGTGTGTTAATGGAGACACTGAAGGCAGGAGCTGGTTTAACAGGTGTTTACTGAACAAAGTCTGGAGGTGAACTAACAGATACAAGACACTATACAGGCTTATATAGCCCGAGTGGCCACTACCGGCATTACAGTACACAGGGGCTCTTAAAGGCACATACACCACAAAAGGGATCAAGGGATTTGGGGAGAAGGCAGGGACAGGGTACTGAATTTGGATGATCAGCCATGATCTTATTAAATGGCGGAACAGGCTCGAGGGGCTGAATGGCCTACTCCTGCTCCTATCTTCTATGTTTCTATGAGGGCCTGAACTCACTTCAGAGTCATGCCGAACCTTGACTGAGTCAGGCAAGTAGGAATTCCCAGCATAGGGAGTCCCCGCCCCTGGGTCTACACAGCCCGCCCCCCCACTCCCTACTCCCCCACCATCCCACCACCCCACCACGACAATTGCCTTGTATGGGGCCGGCGGAAATGGGTCTCCGCCATTTTCCAGGAGCTTCTGCTGGTCTGCTGCTGGAGTTATGCCAAGGGGCCGGCAGAACCCCAAGGAATTTTATCTTCCTAATCCCTAAACAATGACAGTAACAATGTTGGCATGAAATACCTCAATGTGCGTGATGCGATATTAAACAACCGGCAGTTGCAACATTTATTCAACACCCACTTAATAGTTTCCCGTCATCTTCTATGTTTCTATGTTTCTATGCTCTATGTCACAACGTTGCATTATTTTTAATCCCAGCTTTAAGTAGTTGCGACCCAACAAACTTTAGGTCTTGCAGCAATCCAGCAAGCTTGGGTGGTAATTTTTTTTCCCCTGTTGCATTCAATTTCGCAACTTAATATGGGTTTTGAACTTATGACCTCTGCTTACTAGTCCAGTTTCATAACCATAACAGGAACAGTTCCTGTTCCCCACATCTGCATTTTCTCCCCACAGAGGCACGTGGGACAGACTGCTAGAGAAGGTAGTTGATTCAAAGTCAATTAATTCATTGAAAAGGGAGCTGGATTGATACCTGCTGAGAAGGGGTATTGAGGGTTATAGCGATACATAAGGAGCATTTCTTGATTTTTTTTCCAGGGTCGGTAGATACAAGAATGTTTGACCCTGAGACAGCACTGTGGGAAAAAAACAGTACAAATGCTCAAGATGCTCATCTGAGATTCTTCACTTTGCTATTTTAGCGTTGACGTTATCCGATTATTTTAAACAAGCTGTGAGGAAGCTATAGACTCTGGAACAGTTCCCGTGGATTGGAGGGTAGCTAATGTAACCACACTATTTAAAAAAGGTGGTGGAGAGAAAACGGGGAATTATAGACCGGTGAGCCTGACATCGGTAGTGGGGAAAATGCAAGAGTCCATTATAAAAGATGTAATAGCAGAGCACTTGGAAAACAGTGACAGGATCGGACAAAGTCAACATGGATTTACAAAAGGTAAATCGTGCTTGACTAATCTACTGGAATTTTTGGAGGATGTAACTGGTAGAATAGATAAGGGAGAACCAGTGGATGTGGTGTATTTGGACTTTCAGAAGGCTTTCGATAAGGTCCCACATAAGAGACTGGCATGCAAAGTTAAAGCACATGGGATTGGGGGTAAGGTACTGACTTGGATAAAGAACTGGTGGGCAGACAGGAAGCAAAGAGTTGGAATAAATGGGTCTTTTTCCGAGTGGCAGGCAGTGACTAGTGGGGTATCGCAGGGATCGGTGCTAGGACCCCAGTTATTCACAATGGCCCAGTAATTCGGGTCCCAATGCGTGAGTACGAAAGGGCTGCTCACGCGTGGGCCCGATGGAAGTGCCGGTTTTCAGGATGCACAGCACATGTGCTGAAAACCGGCATTTCCTGTCCTCTGAACCAAGGGGTTAAGAGGCGGAACGCGTGCGACGTTTCAGGCAGCGCGTGCGCGCTGAAATTCCTTTTTTTGTAAAGAGTTGCCCGTGCATAAAGGCCTCCGGTTTTTACGCTTGATAAAACCAGACGTAAGTACTTAGTTTTACAGGTAAGTGGTTTATTAATACAATTTAGATTTTTTTTTCCACAGGTTTATTATTTTTAAAGAATTTACAGTAAGGTAAGTGTAAATTATTTTTTTTTTAAATTTGATTAATTGTTTAAAATAGTTTTTTACAGTTATTCATAGTTTATTCATTTAATGGGATTTTTTAAACTTTTATTTGTAGTTTACGTGCTGTTTTGGGTGCCCTGAGTTTTCATGAGTTTGACAGTTCTTACTATCAAACTCATGAATGAACTTTTGCAACTCCCATTGGTTGCCCAGTGCCCACGTGATCCCAGCCGGCTCATCAAAATAACTACGCTTTAATTCTGTTTAAAACTACTTTACATTCTTCAAATTAATGTAAAAGTATTTAAAACTTTATAAAAGTTACCTAAAGATTAATAAAAATACAAAAAATTTATTTAAAATGCTGCTCTGCATGTAAAATTGCTTTGCAGCTTGTGTTAAAAATTGGGGGCGTGGCCTATGTTAAGGAGACCTCAAGGGGCGTGTCTAACTTAGACTCCGCGCTCGAGGCTTCGCGCTGGCTGCACTTCTGGGCGGCGTGACGTCAGACGCTGCCCGGGAGTAATAAACTGAAAACAGGAATTGCAAGCGTCCCGGGAGCAGAACGGCAGGCGCGCAGGGTAAGTGCACATGTGGGAAAAAAACAGTACGAATGCTCACGATGCTCATCTGAGATTCTTCACTTTGCTATTTTAGCGTTGACGTTATCCGATTATTTTAAACAAGCTGTGAGGAAGCTATAGACTCTGGAACAGTTGCCATGGATTGGAGGGTAGCTAATGTAACCCCACTATTTAAAAACGGGGAATTACAGACCGGTAAGCCTGACATCGGTAGTGGGGAAAATGCTAGAGTCCATTATAAAAGATGTAATAGCAGAGCACTTGGAAAA
This sequence comes from Somniosus microcephalus, assembly GCF_052327205.1. Taxonomy (NCBI): domain Eukaryota; kingdom Metazoa; phylum Chordata; class Chondrichthyes; order Squaliformes; family Somniosidae; genus Somniosus; species Somniosus microcephalus. The sequence goes on from NC_140988.1 coordinate 365,585,414, forward strand.
CTGACAGGAATGGACAAAGTCAACATGGATTTACAAAAGGTAAATCGTGCTTTACTAATCGACTGGAATTTTTTGAGGATGTAACTGGTAGAATAGATAAGGGAGAACCAGTGGATGTGGTGTATTTGGACTGTTAGAAGGCTTTCGATAAGGTCCCGCATAAAAGATTGGCGTGCAAAGTTAAAGCACATGGGATTGGGGGTAAGGTACTGACTTGGATAAAGAACTGGTTGGCAGACAGGAAGCAAAGAGTTGGAATAAACGGGTCCTTTTCCGAGTGGCAGGCAGTGGCTAGTGGGGTACCGCAGGGATTGGTGCTAGGACCCCAGTTATTCACAATATATATTAATGATCTAGACGAGGGAACTAGATGTAATATCTCCAAATTTGCAGACGACACAAAGTTGGATGGGCATGTGTGCTGTGAGGAGGATGCAGAGAAACTCCAGTATGATTTGGACAGGTTGGGTGATTGGGCAGATGCATGGCAGATGCAGTATAATGTGGATAAATGCGGGTTTATCCACTTTGGTGGAAAAACAGGAAGATAGATTATTATCGGAATGGCAATGGATTGGGAAACGGGGAAGTGCAACGAGACCTGGGTGTCCTTGTGCACCAGTCGCTGAAGGTAAGCATGCAGGTGCAGTAGGCGGTTAAGAAGGCAAATGGTATGTTGGCCTTCATAGCGAGAAGATTCGAGTACATAAACCTCCAAACAGTAATGCGAAGGTTGGGGATGGCATTAAAAGGGAAATTAGAGAAGCGTGCAATAAGGACACAGCATCATCAAGGGTGACTTTAATCTATATATAGATTAGGCTAACCAAATTAATAACAATACTGTGGAGGAGGAATTCCTGGAATGTTTACGGGATGGTTTCCTGGACCAATATGTCGAGGAACCAACCAGAGATCAGGTCATCTTAGACTGGGTATTATGTAATGAGAAAGAATTAATTAGCAATCTTGTTATACGAGGCCCCTTGGGTTGGAGCGATCATAATATGATAGAATTCTTCATTAAGATGGAGAATGAAATCGTTGACTCAGAGACTAGGGTCCTGAATTGAAATAAAGGAAACTATGATGGTCTGAGGCGCGAGTTGGGTAGGATTGATTGGGGAATGTCACTCAAAGGGTTGATGGTGGATAGGCAATGGCAAGCATTCAAAGACTGCATGGATGAGCTACAGAACTTGTTCATCCCAGTTTGGCATAAAAATAAAACAAAAAAGGTGACTCAACCGTGGCTAAGAAGGGAAATTAGGGATAGCATAAGATCCAAGGAGAGGACATATAAATTGGCCAGAAAAAGCAGTAAACCTGAGGATTGGGAGCAGTTTAGGATTCAACAAAGGAGGACAAAGGGATTAATTAAGAAGGGGAAAATAGAATATGAGAGTAAGCTTGCAGGGAACATAAAAACTGACTGTAAAAGCTTTTATAGATATGTGAAGAGAAAAAGACTGGTGAAGTCAAACATAGGTCCCTTGCAGTCAGAATCAGGGGAAGTTATAATGGGTAACAAAGAAATGGCAGGCCAATTAAATACATATTTTGGTTCTGTCTTCACAAAGGAGGACACAAATAACCTCCCAGAGATGTCGGGGAACATAGGGTCTGATGAAAGGGAGGAACTGAAAGAAATCAGTATTTGTAGGGAAATGGTGTTAAGGAAATTGATGGGATTGAAGGCAGATAAATCCCCAGGGCCTGATAATCTACATCCTAGGGTACTTAAGGAAGTGGCCCTAGAAATAATAGATGCATTGCTGATCATCTTCCAACATTCGATGGAATCTGGAAGAGCACCCATGGATTGGAGGGTAGCTAATGTTACCCAACTATTCAAAAAGTGTGGTAGAGAGAAAACGGGGAATTACAGACCAGTAAGCCTGACATCGGTAGTGGGGAAAATGCTAGAGTCCATTATAAAAGATTGATGGGCCTTCAATAACCACAAAACTAGAAGTTATAGACTTAAACAAGTTGGCTTTTAATCACTAAGATCAGAGCCAACATCTCAACACGCCGACTGGTTCACAGGAATGAGTCATACAGATCCTGGGATCTTTATGTAAGAGAAGTCAGGGGCGGAGCCAAGAGCCAAGACCTGGAACCTCCCAGGTTAGTCGGGAAAGAGGAAGTGAAACTATACACAGTGGGGGAGGGTAAGATACATGAATGCAAAACGAATACAGGATCAAGACAAACAGATTTCATTACATTCACCCCTTCTATAGATTTAGTCCATCGGGGTGATGTTTCTTAAAAGTTGGTATAAGTGAGTCTGTCAGGAGGTTTTGCAGTTCTCAGTGATCGGCACAAAGCCGGTTGGGGTGCCTCTAGGGGAGTGGATTCTGGTTCCTCCGCTGTCCGGGCCTCCGCAGCATCTTCCAGGTTATCTGCAGTGTCCTCCAGGTTAAAGTTGGGTATTGATACCTCTGGGCGTCCTGTCTCTTTGTAGTGTAGGTCTTCATTGGGTAGTCTCCCATCGTTCTCTCCGCTCCCCGAGGGACCGAGGTCTTTTATGGAAACAGTGTCCTCTCGCCCGTCAGAGTATTCGATATAGGCATACTGAGGGTTTGCATGGAGGAGCTGTACCTTTTCCACAAGGGGGTCCGTTTTATGGCCTCTCACGTGCTTTCGCAATAGTACTGTCCCCGGAGACGTCAGCCACGCGGGTAGAGATATGCCCGAGGTGGATTTCCGGGGGAAAACAAACATCTTTTCCTGAGGGGTAGCGTTAGTGGCAGTACATAACAGAGACCTTATGGAGTGGAGCACGTCTGGGAGGACTTCCTGCCAGCGGGAGGTCGGAAGGCCTTTTGACTTTAAGGCTAATGTGACAGCCTTCCAAACGGTAGCACTCTCCCTTTCCACTTGCCCATTACCCCGGGGGTTGTAGCTAGTGGTTCTGTTAGTGGCTATCCCCTTCGAGAGCAAGAACTGGCGCAGCTCGTCACTCATGAATGACGTCCCCCTATCGCTGTGTATGTAGTTCGGCATGCCAAACATGCAGAATAGATTACAGAGACACTTGATGACCGTGGCACTGGTCATGTCTGGGCAGGGAATGGCGAAGGGGAAGCGGGAATATTCATCAATGATATTGAGGAAGTATACGTTACGGTCGGCAGAGGGAAGGGGTCCCTTGAAGTCCAGACTTAGGCGCTCGAATGGCCGTGTGGTTTTGATAAGGTGTGCACGGTCAGGCCTGTAGAAACGAGGCTTGCATTCCGCACAGATGCGGCAGGCTCTGGTCATTGCCCTGACCTCCTCGATGGAGTGGGGCAGATTGCGGGACTTTATAAAATGGTATAGTTGGGTGACCCCTGGGTGACAGAGGTCGTTGTGGAGACCCTGTAATTTGTCCGTATGAATGCTGGCACACATTCCCCGCGATAGGGCGTCTGGGGGTTCATTAAGGTCTCCCGGCCTGTACATAATATCATAGTCGAATGTGGATAGTTCGATCCTCCACCTGAGTATTTTGTCATTCTTGATTTTCCCCCTTTGTTTGTTATTAAACATGAAAGCCACCGACCGCTGGCCGGTGAGCAGGGTGAAACGTTTGCCGGCTAGGTAGTGTCTCCAGTGCCGCACTGCCTCCACTATAGCCTGTGCCTCCTTCTCGACAGAAGAGTGCCTGATTTCAGGTCCCTGAAGGGTTCGGGAGAAGAAGGCCACAGGTCTCCCAGCCTGATTGAGGGTCACAGCTAAGGCAAAGTCTGACGCATCGCTTTCGACTTGAAAGGGAATGCATTCGTCCACTGCACACACTGCAGCCCTTTCAATGTCCTGTTTAATACTGGTGAAAGCCTCCCGAGCTTCAGCTGATAGTGGGAAGGACGTCGATTTAATGAGGGGTCGGGCCTTATCAGAGTAATTGGGCACCCATTGGGCATAATACGAAAAAAATCCCAGGCACCTTTTTAAAGCTTTGGGATTGTGTGGCAGGGGCAGTTTCTTTAGGGGGCGTAATCGGTCAGGGTCCGGTCCAATTACCCCATCTTCCACCACACAGCCCAGGATACAGAGACGGGTTGTGTTGAAGACACATTTGTCTTTGTTGTAGGTTAGATTCAGCTTTAGGGCAGTTTTTAAAAATCTCGCAAGATTTAGATCGTGGTCTTGCTGGTTGTGCCCGCAGATAGTGACATTGTCCAGATAGGGGTAGGTAGCTTGTAGTTTATTCTCATCAACCATGCGGTCCATCTCACGTTGGAAGACCGAGACCCCATTTGTTACCCCGAAGGGCACTCTGAGAAAATGGTAGAGGCGCCCGTTCGCCTCGAAGGCGGTGTATGGGCGGTCCTCCATTCTAATGGGGAGCTGGTGATACGCGGATTTGAGGTCGATAGTTGAGAAGACTCGGTATTGCGCAATCTGGTTGACCATTTCTGATATGCGGGGTAAAGGGTAGGCGTCCAGCTGGGTATAAATATTAACAGTCTGGCTGTAGTCAATTACCATCCGTTTCTTTTCGCTATTTTTAACCATGACTACTTGGGCACGCCACGGGCTGGTACTGCATTCAATAATGCCTTCCCGCAGGAGTCTGTCCACTTCCGCCTTGATAAAGTGTCTGTCTTCCAGACTGTACCGTCTACTTTTGGTCGCTATGGGCCTACAGTTCGGAGCGAGATTAGCGAATAAAGAGGGCGGGCTGATTTTTAAGGTTGCTAGGCCACAGACTGTGAGTGGCGGTTGGGACCCGCCATATGCTAGCGTGACACTTTTGTGGTGGCACTGGAAGTCCAGGCCCAGGATTACATTAACACAGAGCTCTGGCATCACGAGGAGTTTAAAATCCTTGTAGTCCGTGCCTTTTACAGTCAGTGTTACCACACAGTAGCCCAAAATGTCCGAAGTGTGGGGCTTAGCAGCCATAGCAATTCTGCTCCGTGTAGGGGTTACCGTTAATGAGTGCCACCGTACCAGGCTAGGGTGGATAAAACCCTCGGTACTCCCACAGTCAATTAAACATTTCGTTAAATTCCCGTTTACCTGTATGTCCATCATGGATTTTGTCAACGGGTGTGGCCTGGATTGATCCACCGTGATCGAAGCCACTGTTGGGCCCTGGGCGGCCGTTGAGTCGGGAAAAGATGGCGGATCCCAAGATGGCGGCCCGCACGGCACGCACGAGGCGGTGACGGAGCTGGAAATCGGATTCCCCCTGCAGACTTTGCTAAAATGCCCCTTTTTCTTACATTTGAAGCATGTAGCGTCCTTCGCTGGGCATCGTTGTCTGGGGTGCTTGGCCTGGCCGCAGAAGTAGCATTTCGGGCCTCGAGACATTGCCGCTGTAGTAGGACTCCTGGGTGAACTTCTGTGTGGGGACTCCGGCGGCGTAGAGCTGGTCTGAGACCTGGATGGGGAAGATGGCTGATTCCAAGATGGCGGCCCCCTCGGCGCGCACAAGGCGGTGAGGGCCGCATGGCCGGAAGAATAAGAGTCAGAGTTTTTCTGTGCCACGTCCAGCGATCGCGCAGTGGCCACTGCCTTTTTTAAGTCCAGGACCTCCTTCTCCAGCAGTCTCTGCCGGATATAATTCGATTTGAGGCCCGTGATGAAGGAATCGCGGACCAATTCATCAGAGTACGCATTGGCCATCACGGCCTTGCAGTTACAGACCCGGACCAGGTCCTTTAGGCCCTGTAAGAAATCGTCCATTGATTCCTCTGGTCGCTGCCTGCGTGTAGCCAGCAGATGTCTGGCGTACATTTCGTTTACCGGCGTCTGGTATTGGGCCTTCAGGATAGTGATGGCCTCCGTGTAAGAGGTGGCATCCCGGATGAACGAATAAATCCGATGACTTACGCGAGTAGTCAGTAGACTCAGTTTATCTACCTCGCTAGCGGATGAGGCCCCCGCGAAGAGTTCGAAGCATTTGAGCCAGTGTCCAAATTGATTTGATGCTTCAGCAGAATGTGGATCCAAGTCCAGACGCTCTGGTTTTAGGAGTCGATCCATCCTAGTATTCTTTAGTGATTAAAATTGATGGGCCTTCAATAACCACAAAACTAGAAGTTATAGACTTAAACAAGTTGGCTTTTAATCACTAAGATCAGAGCTAACATCTCAACACACCGACTGGTTCACAGGAATGAGTCATACAGATCCTGGGATCTTTATGTAAGAGAAGTCGGGGCGGAGCCAAGAGCCAAGACCTGGAACCTCCCAGGTTAGTCGGGAAAGAGGAAGTGAAACTATACACAGTGGGGGAGGGTAATATACATGAGTGCAAAACGAATACAGGATGAAGACAAACAGATTTCATTACAAAGATGTAATAGCTGAGCACTTGGAAAACAGTGACAGGATCGGACAAAGTCAACATGGATTTACAAAAGGTAAATCGTGCTTGACTAATCTACTGGAATTTTTTGAGGATGTAACTGGTAAAATAGATAAGGGAGAACCAGTGGATGTGGTATATTTGGACTTTCAGAAGGCTTTCGATAAGGCCCTGCATAAGAGGTTAGCATGTAAAGTTAAGGCACATGGGATTGGGGGCAAGGTATTGACTTGGATGGAAAACTGGTTGGCAGACAGAAAGCAAAGATTTGGAATAAACGAGTCTTTTTCCGAGTGGCAGGCAGTGACTAGTGGGGTACCGCAGGGATCGGTCCTTGTACCCCAGCTATTCACAATATATATTAATAATCTAGACAAGGGAACTAGATGTAATATCTCCAAATTTGCAGACGACGCAAAGCTGGGTGGGCGCGTGTGCTGTGAGGAGGATGCCGAGAAACTCCAGGATGAGTTGGACAGGTTGGGTGATTGGGCAGAAGCATGGCAGATGCAATAAAATGTGGATAAATGTGAGGTTATCCACTTTGGTGGCGAAAACAGGAAGGCAGATTACTATCTGAATGGCAATAGATTGGGCGAAGGGGAAGTGCAACGAGACCTGGGTGTCCTTGTGCACCAGTCGCTGAAGGTAAGCATGCAGGTGCAGCAGGCGGTTAAGAAGGCAAATGGTATGTTGGCCTTCGTAGCGAGAGGCTTTGAGTACAGGAACAAGGATGTCTTGCTGCAGTTGTACAGGGCCTTGGTGAGACCACATCTTGAGTATTGTGTGCAGTTTTGGTCGCCTTATCTGAGGAAGGATGTTCTTACCATGGAAGGAGTTCAGCGAAGATTCACCAGGCTGATACCTGGGATGGCAGGAATGACGTATGAGGAGAGATTGGGTCGATTGTGCTTGTACTCGCTGGAGTTTAGAAGAATGAGAGGGGATCTCATTGAAACTTATAAAATTCTGACAGGACTGGACAGACTAGATGCAGGAAGGATGTTCCGGATGGTCGGTATTAAATCCGTGTGTTAATGGAAACACGGAATGCAGGAGTTGGTTTAACAAGTCTTTACTGAATGGAGACAATCTGGAAACTGAAACTACAGAAGCCTGCTAGGGCCTTTTATACAGGGGTGGTCACTGCCAGTACTGCAGTCTGAGACCAGTTATTCCCTTAAAGGGACATACACAAAAATTCCTCCCCTTTTAGATAAACAGTACATAACATTCATTTAACAACTAAATAATAACTAATTACAATTACAATTACGGTTGCTAGATACATTAGTTGAAGTTAAGCAATTATAAGTTCAGTCTTTGAGGAGGCTTCCTGATTCTGTCAGGATAACGCCTCTTTGGGATATCAGGTTCTTCTGGCAAGGTTGAGTCGGGATCAATGTCGTTGTTTGGTTTGTCTGCTTCCAATATCACCGATTCTGCGGTAGATGCAATTGGTACTTCGGTTTCATCGCCAGGTGTATCAGATCGTGGTGTGGAGTTGAGGTTTTCCAGTGACTCTAGAATCTGGTCAGCATGGTGTCTTACAATGCTCTCTCCAACGTCCACGGTATACATTAGAGGTCCTTGCCGTGTACAGATCGTTCCTGGCTGCCATTTCTCTGTGCGGTAGTCCCGGGCCAAAACTGGTTGACCTATCTTAAAACTCCTGGTCGGCCTTTCATTCATATTCTGAAACTGCCTGTTCTCCACATCTAATCTGACGTTTGGCTTAACCAAATCCAAGCGGCATCGTAGTCTTCGATTGAAGAACATCATGGCTGGAGTTTGGTTGGTAACCGCATGTGTCGCATTCCGGTAGGCAAACAAGAAGTTATCCACCTTGTGTTGTAGGGGTATATCTTCATTACACATTGCCTTGATAGCCTTCTTGAATGTTTGAACAAACCTCTTGGCCAATCCATTAGTGGCTGGATGATATGGGGCGGATGTGTAATGCTTAACACCATTGTTCTTTAAGAACCTCCGGAACTCTTCAGACACAAACTGTGGTCCATTGTCAGAGCAAATCTGTTCAGGCAGCCCATTCCTGGCGAATATGGTTCATAAGACAGTGATAGTTTTTTCTGTGGTGGTTGAGGACATTTTTATTACCTCTGGCCACTTTGAATGTGCATCCACCGCAATTAAAAACATCGAGTCCATAAAGGGACCAGCAAAATCAATGTGCACCCTTTGCCATGGAGATGAGGGCCACTCCCATGGATGTAGAGGGGCTGGTGGTGGGGCGTTTTGGACCTTCTGGCATCCTGTACAGCTCTTGGTCATCTCTTCGATTTCTCTATCGATTCCCGGTCACCGCACAAACGCTCTGGCTAAGTTCTTCATTTTTACCCCTCCCAGATGACCCGCATGAAGCTCATTGAGCACTCTATCCTTCAATTTGGGTGGAATTACTACTCTGGATCCACACATCAAGGTTCCTCTGCACGCTGACAGCTGTTCTCTTCTCAGCGAGAATGCTGGCAGCAGTGAGTCGCCATGTGCTGGCCATCCATTCACCGTTAAATCATAGACCCAGGAGAGCGTCGGGTCATTTCGTGTTTCCTTTTCTATGTTTGCATTCGTCACAGGGAGACATTCGACAATAGTCGAGTGGAATAACTCCACTGGATCCACTGCCAGTTCTTTTTCCACCGTCGGCAACGGTAGGCGCGACAATCCATCAGGATTCCCATGCTGTTTAGTTCCTTTGTACTCGATGTCATATTGGTGTGCCCCTAGGAAAAGGGACCACCTCTGTAGCCGTTGTGCCGTCATTATCGGTACGCCCTTCTGAGGATTGAAAATGGAGACGAGAGGTTGATGATCAGTTAGTAGAGTAAATTTCTGACCGTGCAGGTAATGATTGAACTTCTTCACCCCCCACACCAGGCTGAGGGCCTCTCTGTCAATCTGGGCGTAGTTACGCTCGGCTGAAGTTTACGAGCGTGACGCAAAAGCTATCGGCCTCTCAGAACCATCAAGGAATTTATGTGACAGTACCGCCCCAATGCCGTAGGGAGACGCATCACACGCCAGTCTTATCGGTAGTGATGGGTTGTAGTGAGCCAATACTTCTCTTGAAGTGATTAGGTCCTTACACTTCTGAAAGGCCCGCTTACGTTCATCGCTCCATTTCCATGCTACTCCCGTTCGTAGTAGGGCGTTCAGTGGATGCAGAATTGTGGACAACTTCGGCAAAAACTTATGGTAGTAATTCACCAATCCGAGGAATGACCTCAGTTGCGACACATTTTCAGGCGCTGGAGCCTTAACTACCGCTTCAATTTTGTCAGGGGACTTATGCAACCCCTCCTCATCAATCACGTGGCCACAATACGATATCTGTTTCTTAAAAAACTCGCACTTGGGGCGATTGGCTCGTAGCCCATGTTCTCTTAGTCTAGTGAGCACCTGTTCTAGGTTGGCAAGGTGTTCACTGTCATTTTCACCTGTCACTAGGATGTCGTCCAAGTAACACTGAGTCCCCGGAATCCCTTGCAGGACTTGTTCCATCGCTCTTTGCCATATCACCGGAGCTGATGCTACTCCGAATACCAGTCGATTATACTGGTAAAGACCTTTGTGAGTGTTTATCGTGAGATACTTCCTAGAGGATTCTTCAACCTCCATCTGCAAATATGCTTGTGCTCGGTCAATTTTTGTGAACCGCTTCCCTCCAGACAGTGAGGCGAAGATATCTTCTATCCTTGGAATAGGATATTGTACTGTGTGAAGGACTGGGTTCACTGTCACCTTGAAGTCCCCACAGATGCGAACCTTCCTTGGCTCCTCAGACTTATTGTTTAACGTTTTCTTCATGACAGGAACAATGAGTGTCACCCACTCGCTCCAGTCTACCTTAGACAACACGCCTGCATTCTCCAGATTCTCCAGCTCTGCCTCAACGGCTGGGCGAATTGCATATGGTACCGGTCTTGCTTTGAAAATCTTGGGAATTGCATTCTCTATTTTTATCGATGCGGTTACGCCTTTAAGAGTGCCCAGTTCTTGTTGAAATACCTCTTTGGCGTCAGCTAAGATTGTTGACAATCGTCCAGGAGTGACGTCATCATCCTTTTTACCAGCCACCGTCAGTGCCTGAATGGAGTGCCAGTCTAAACTTATCTTTCTGATCCATTCACGTCCCAATAACGGTGGTCCACCATCTTGCAGAATATAGAGATACAATTTCCGTATTTTCTTGCCGTTGTATTCGACAGGCACCCTTATTTTTCCTCTGGGGTATACTTTTTGCCCCGTATACGTCCTCAAGACAATGGATGTCTCTCTCAAGGGTATGTGTAAGAATAGCCGCTTGTAGTCTCATCAATTCATGACGGTTAGAGCTGATCCTGTATCCAATTCCATTTTGACTTGGGACCCTGCTATCGTGAGGGTGACACAAATGGTTCGGTGATCCTCTTTTGCGATTACGTTGTGAAGTTTGAGACAGCTTAGTCTCTTGTTCCCGGATTCACTATCGCTCATCTGGTCTTCGGAACTACTGTCCGTCATCTTTTGTACTTTCCTGTACGGTTCCTTAGTAGCCTTTTTATTGTCGTTGGTCTTCTTCTCAGACCTGCAAACTCGTGCAATGTGTCCCATCTTTCCGCATTGCCTGCATATTTTGTCCTTGGACCAGCAGTCCTTCTGGTCATGGTTTGTTCTGCCGCAGCGATAACATTTTGCAAATCCCTGTGTCATTTCGTGGGTGCCGTATTCCTGTGGCTTTTGTTGTATTTCCGCAGCTCCCCTTGCTGCTGCTTCGTACGATACTGCCACGCTGAAAGCCTTATCTAGCGTCAGCTCTTTCTCTGAGAGTAACCTCTTCTGGGTTCCTTCACTCAGGAGTCCACAGACAAATTTGTCCCGTAAGGTATCTGCCAGTCCTGCTCCGAACTGGCAGTGCTTTGATAGCTTGCGTAGTTCTGTAAGTTAATCAGCATTGCTCTCATTTTTATGCTGATTTCTCTTGTGGAATTTAAATCTTTCTGCTATCAGCAGCGGTGTAGGATTTAGGTATTCCTGTAGGATAGCAACAATTTCGTTAAAACTCTTCACCTTCGGTTTGGCTGGAGTAATCAGGTCCCGCAATAGGCCGTACGTTCTTGCGCCCATTAAATTTAACAATACCGACGCCTTTTTCTCCTCGGCTATTTCGTTTGCCTCGCAATATACCTCGACTCTTTCCACATACTTGGTCCAGTCTTCTATTGCATTATTGAAGGCAGTGATATCGCCAGTCTTTGGCATCTTGAAAATCTAAGATGGCGTCTCCTGCGCTTTTCCTTCGTCCCCGATGGATCAAAATGGCACCTCCCGCGCTTTTCCTTCTTCCCTGCCGAGTTAAAATGGCGCCTCCCGCGCTTTCCCGCCTCTGCCGCTGCTGTCAACGCCGCTCTCCGCGGTATTTTTATTTTTAATCATTCCCGTCGTGGAGCGGACCTTCTGGGACACTTCCCTCCCTCTTCTTAGGTCCGAATGCTGCCCGGCTGCGAAGCACCGGCCGCGCCCTGTGTGCTCCACCCTCTCTCTCTCTCTCTCTTTGCTTCCCGACTCGCTGCCCGGCCCCGTTGCAGAGCCACCCGATCGAGCTCTAGCTCGCCGCAGCCCAGGAAGGATCAGTGCACTACCTGCCACCAGCCCGATTAGCTGGGAAACCACAGACTGGGGAACCCAGCCTGGCTCTTGACAGTCTCTCCTGCAAGTTTTCAATCCGATGATTTGGAGGGCGGTTGCCCACGGTCGACGCCCGTTTCTCGAGTTTCTTTGGATTATATCTTTTTTCTTTCTTCTGGCTTCGGCCTTCAATAACGTCGTCTGAGGTGCTGCCGAGTTGCAGGTAAGTTCGTTTCTTACTCGTCGCCAGTATTAAATCCGTGTGTCAATGGAAACACGGAATGCAGGAGTTGGTTTAACAAGCCTTTACTGAATGGAGACAACCTGGAAACTGAAACTACAGAAGCCTGCTAGGGCCTTTTATACAGGGGTGGTCACTGCCGGTACTGCAGTCTGAGACCAGTTATTCCCTTAAAGGGACATACACAACAGTTGGGGAGTCCAGAACCAGGGGTCACAGTCTAAGGATAAAGTGTATGTCATTTAGAACAGAAATGAGGAGGAATTTCTTCACCCAGAGAGTGGTGAACCTGTGGAATTCTCTACCACAGAAGGCAGTATAGGCCAATTCATTAAATATATTCAAGAAGGAGTTCGATATATTTCTTAAGGCTAAAGGGATCAAGAGGTATGGGGAGAAAGCAGGTACTGAATTTGGATGATCAGCCATGATCACATTGAATGGCGGAGCAGGCTCGAGGGGCCGAAAGGCCTACTCCTGCTCCTATCTTCTATGTTACAGGAGCAAGGATGTCTTGCTGCAGTTGTACAGGGCCTTGGTGAGACCACACCTCGAGTATTGTGTGCAGTTTTGGTCGCCTTATCTGGGGAAGGATGTTCTTGCCATGGAGGGAGTGCAGCGAAGATTCACCAGACTGATACCTGGGATGGCAGGAATGACGTATGAAGAGAGATTGGGTCAATTAGGCTTATATTCGCTAGAGTTTAGAAGCATGAGAGGGGATCTCATTGAAACTTATAAAATTCTAACAGGACTAGACAGACTAGATGCAGGATGGATATTCCCGAAGGTGGGGAAGTCCAGAACCAGGGGTCACAGTCTAAGGATAAGGGGTAAGCCATTTAGGACTGAGATGAGGAGGAATTTCTTCACCCAGAGAGTGGTGAACCTGTGGAATTCTCTATCACAGACGGCTGTTGAGGCCAACTTATTAAATATATTCAAGAAGGAGTTAGATATATTTCTTAAGGCTAAAGGGATCAAGAGGTATGGGGAGAAAGCAGGGACAGGGTACTGAATTTGGATGATCAGCCATGATCACATTGAATGGCGGAGCAGGCTCGAGGGGCCGAATGGCCTCCTCCTGCTCCTATGTTCTATGTTTCTATGTTTCTAGGAAAGATTGGATAGGCAGGGTTTGTTTTCTTTGGAACAGAGGAGGATGAGGGGAGACTTAATTGAGGTTGTAGGGGGTTTTGGTTTGGGGTTTGTGTCTGGCCAGTCAGGCGTATCTGAGCTGCTCCAGCCCCGTGCGGTTCGAATCGCTTCCCCTCTGGTTCTGACCACCGCACTTATTACGAGCAGCGATATAAACAGAACGAGACCAGTGGTTTGGTGCAAAGAAAACCAATTTTTATTAAAAATAGGGAAAAATAAACACTATACAGAGAGAATCACTATGTATGTAACACAATTACACTTAGCGGGGGAGGAGAAACGGACACATCGAGGGAAAATGACTAAAATGACAATTTTAGCAATCCCCTTAACTCCCACCCTTTACACCTATCTAAATTGTCTTGCGATGGGCCAGAAAATTTATGCTCACCAGTCTCGGATGTTAGAACGCCTGCTCCGTGCCCTGTTGCCTGCCGATGTCTTTAGGGTTTTCACCGCCCAGAGCAGAGATACCCCAGTGATTTAAAAGGTAACTGTCGGTATCTTGCTTCCCTGGACGGGCTCTTCGTCGTCGATCTTCTTGATGGTAAGGCAGGGCACCGGAGTCCAGGTGAGAGAGAGAGAGATATGGCTTCACGAGGGACTACTTATACCCCTTTCTGGGAGCCCTTATCACTCGCCAGATCAGCCTGTTTCTTTGTCTGACCTGGACGTGTTGAAGTCTATACAAAGGAAACCGTTCTGGGCCCATCGACCTGGATGGCCGGTTAATCAGTTTTTAAACGTCCCATAAGTGTTTTCCTTTGTGTAACTGGTCTTGTGATGGGGCCATTCCAGTTTTAATGCCCCGTTGATCGTTTCCAAACAGTGTTGAAGTCAGCTAACGAAGGTCTGAATGCAGCTATTACCCGTTGATTATCTGTGCAAATGGCCTTGATGGGTTTTAATCAGAGGCCCGAACGCCACTGTTTGATTCTCATACATAAATGCAGAAGGCCTGACTGCCTTCTAATTTCTGGAACATTCCTTCTTTGTCAGTCCAAACCTAAACTTTGCAGGCCTTGGTCACGAGGTTGACCGTAGCCATCGTGTTGGGCCCTGGAGCCCTGGATTTTAAACTCAGTCCAGCCAGTGTTTCTCCAATAAGCCAGAAGTAAATCTTCAGGGGAGACATGAAATTTGCGAATCCTTTCAAGGTGTATAAAATTATGAGAGGCCTAGATAGAGTGGCTAGGAAGGACCTATTTCCCCATGCAGAGCAGTACGGTAAGGGGTATGAAAGCATAGTGGTTTTGTTACTGGCCTAGTAATCTAGAGGCCTGGATGAATGTCAGGGCAACGTGAGTTCAAATCCCACCACGGCAGCTGGGGAATTTAAATTCAATTAATTAATTAACGTGGAATACAAAGCTAGTGTGACCATGAAATTACTGGATTGTTGTAAAAACCCATCTGGTTCACAAATGTCCTTTAGAGAAGGAACTCTCCAGTCCTTACCTGGTCTGGCCTATATGTGACTTCAGATTAACTGCAATGCGGTTGACTCTTAACTGCCCTCTGAAATGCAAGCCACTCAGTTGTATAAGACAGCTCACCACCACCTTCTCAGGGGCAATTAGGGATGGGCAGTGATGCCCACATCCCATGAATGAATAAAAAACAACAGGGGGCATAGAGAATGTTATTGGTAGAAGGATTAGAGGGGAGTTGAGGATAAATGGGGGTGTGGAATTCACTGCCTGAAAGGGTGGTAGAGGCAGGAACAATCATCACATTTATGCACTTGAAGTGCCGTCACCTAAAAGTCTACGGACTAAGAGCGGGAAAGTGGGATTAGTCGGGATAGCACTTTTTCTGCTGGCACAGACACAATGGGCTGGATTTTCCTAAGCCCCTGGAGTCGGGTTGGAGGCGTGCGGGCGATAAAAATCGGAGATCCGGGGGTCCCGACCCTATCCCGCCTCCAACCAGCCTCCATGTCAATTTCATAGGAGTCGGGTTGCCGACACGTGCTGGAACCCGACTCCCAGAGGCGGGAAGGGATTAAAGGCAATTAAACTGCCTGTTAACAGGTAGTTAACAGGTAGTTTTTTGCCTATTCGCGATTTTTATTGCTGGTTTGTGGGCTCCCTGACAGCTCCAAACCACGAAAAGTTTTCGAGGCGGGACGTGGGTCTGAGGTCTTGGAGGGGTCGAGATGCCCAGTGTTCAGGTGAGTGAGGGGTGCAGGAGTGCAAAGGTAAGTGTTTTGCAAGTGTTTAAAGTGTTTAAATAAGTTTAACTTACTTTTACTTACCTTTACAGGAGTCCTGCATTCCGGTGTCGGGAGTCGGCTGCAAGAACCACAGAAGCTCCAATTTTTAAAAAAAAATCAGCTTCTTGGTTTCTGCAGCAAACTGATTTTAAAGTTATCCTGAGAAAGGACTGAGGCTGAATTAGCAGTTTTTCAGTGCTTGACAGCTTCAAACAGCTGTTAAACACTGATATTTCATCTGCCAAAAGCTTTTGACAGATGAAATGTCAATCTCTGACGTCACCTGTTGCCGGGTGGCCCTTAATTGGCCTGCTGAGCCCACAGGGCGGGCTCAACAAGGTCAATCAGAGGAAAATCCAGTGGGTTGGCCACATCTCCATGGAGGCGAGACAACAAGCCCGAATGTGGGTTTCCCACCTCCAACCCGCCCCCGTAGCAAAATCCAGCCCAATGGGTCGAATGGCCTCCTTCTGTGCTGTAAACTTCTATGATTGTATGTTAATGACTCCACTAAAATTACTGAAAGGGAATTTCAGATCAAGGGTACCTTGTCATCACATGCTGTGGGAGAATCAGCAGAAACATAGAAGATAGGAGCAGGAGTAGGCCATTCGGCCCTTCGGGCCTGCTCCGCCATTCAATGAGATCATGGCTGATCATCCAAACTCAGTACCCTGTCACTGCCTTCTCCCCATATCCCTTGATCCCCTTAGCCTTAAGAAATATATCTAACTCCTTCTTGAATATATTTAATGAATTGGCCTCTACTGCCTTCTGTGGTAGAGAATTCCACAGGTTCACCACTCTCTGGGTGAATAAATTCCTCCTCATCTCTGTCCTAAATGGCTTACCCCTTATCCTTAGACTGTGACCCCTGGTTCTGGACTCCCCGACCATCGGGAACATCCTTCCTGCATCTAGTCTGTCCAGTCCTGTCAGAATTTTATAAGTTTCAATGAGATCCCTTCTCATTCTTCTAAACTCCAGCGAGTACAAGCCCAATCGACCCAATCTCTCTTCATATGTCATTCCTGCCATCCCAGGTATCAGCCTGGTGAATCTTCGCTGCACTCTCTCCATGGCAAGAACATCCTTCCTCAGATAAGGTGACCAAAACTGCACACAATACTCAAGGTGTGGTCTCACCAAGGCCCTGTACAACTGGAGCAAGACATCCTTGTTCCTGTATTCCACCCCTCTCGCTACGAAGGCCAACATACCATTTGCCTTCTTAACCGCCTGCTGCACCTGCATGCTTACCTTCATCGACTGGTGCACAAGGACACCCAGGTCTCGTTGCACTTCCCCTTCTCCCAATCTATTGCAGGTGGCGTAGGAGGGCGGTTTCTGATAAAATAATCATGCATAGACTCTGGACAGAGCAGACTCGATGGGCCAAATGGCCAGACTTTCTTATGTTCTTCTCTCCTGACATTTGCAAGACACAGTGCCGCTTTTTTTATGCAGCCAGTGTCATTACACTGCTGTGTTGGACAAGCAAACAAAGAAGCTTTGCCAAACATTCTTCCAAATAAAATCATTCCCCCTTGAAGTGTAAATGATAATGCACACAAGGATTTAAAAATAACACACATTAAAAAACCGGAGTCGGCAGATTTTCAGATTCTGTTCCGACAGATTCTGCCCCTTTGAACCATAATCACCATCATCAAGGACAACTGCAAGCGGCTCAATAATGCCAGTTTCAGGAGGTTCAATGCAGGCCTGACACCAGCTTCCGAGTTCATTATATTCATTGTGATAAATACTGGCTCCAGGGAACCTAGGGCACAGCATCAGTCAAGATAAATCCCAGGCTTCCCACGCATGGGGTAACCTCATTGTCTCAGAAGTTGTTCTTGCCGCAGATTCCACTCGGTGCTTTTCTGCAAAGAATAAACACAGAAAGCTGGTGTGAAAGGTTAATTTGTAGAAGCGTGGATGGATTGTTTAGGAGAAATACTGTGGTAAACAAGTACAAAAATTGGCAGTAAGGAAGGAAGACAGGTGGAACTCTGGACCCTAAAGCTAATGGCCCAGAAATTTGGGTCGGGGGCTTCCCCCGGGTGCAAGCCTCCGACCTGCACTTAGCTAGCGCGCCGGCCATTGTGCTGTGGGCCCGCGTGGGATTCTGATCCTGGGCCTCCTCCAACTGCTGGTGCACAGTGCTTGCGTATCCCAGGGGCGCAGTCAGTTCGATGCGTCCCCTGGGATCACGCGGGCCATGGAGAGCCAATGGTAGCAGGGAATGCTTCATTCATAAGTTTGACAGGAAGAGCTGTCAAAACCATAAATACTATAAGCCCCAAAACATCACTAAAACTTCAAATAATTTTTTTTCAATCACATTTTTAAAATAACTATAAATTACATGAAATAACTATTTTAAACAATAATTAAAATTTTTGAAAACATTAATTACATTTTCTAACAGGGCTAAAAATAAACTTACCTTTCTTTAAAGTATTTAAAAATAATAAACCTGTGGAAAAAATGTTTTAATTTTAATTAATTCACCACTTACCTTGTTAAAAGCAGGCCTTGCGCCTGCTTTTTGAAAGTGTAACTGCTGGAGACTTACCCTCCCGGAGAAACCTGCAAAAAAAAGTAAGTTTGATACGCACGCGCTGCCTCTCCGGCGCATGCGTTCGGCCTGTCAACCCCTTCTTTCAGGGGAACGGAAGTGCCGGTTTCCCACGCATGTTCAGTGCATGCACAAAACCGGCACTTTTGTTGGGCCAACGCATGAGTACCCCGTGCGTACTCACGCGTTGGGACCCGAATTTCTGGGCCAATAGCTTTGAGTCATAAAATAGCAGGGACAGACAGTGAGCTGTGCAGTGTAGACAGGGTATTGTAGTGTAATGGTTATGGTAAGGAACAGTAATCCGCTCGTGGAAAGTTGGCAAATTGAATTTTATAAATCTGGTCATCTGTGGGCTACCACCTGGGAAAAAAATTACCATGAATACTGCGTACAGTTCTGATCACCACATTACAGGTAGGATGTGATTGCACTAGAGAGGGTACAAAGGAGATTTACGAGGATGTTGTCAGGACTGGAGAATTTTAGCTATGAGGAAAGATTGGATAGGCTGGGGTTCTTTTCCTTGGACCAGAGGAGGCTGAGGGGAGACTTGATTGAGGTGTATAAAATTATGAGGGGCCTAGATAGAGTGGATAAGAAGGACCTATTTTCCTTAGCAGAGAGGTCAATAACTGAAGGGGAATAGATTTAAAGTAATTGGTAGAAGGATTAGAGGAGAACTTTTTCACCCAGAGGGTGGTGGGGGTCTGGAACTCACTGCCTGAAAGGGTGGTAGAGGCAGAAACCCTCATCGCATTTAAAACGTAATTGGATATGCACTTGAAGTGTCGTAACCTACAAGGCTACGGACCGAGTGCTGGGAAGTGGGATTAGGCAGGACAGCTCTTTTTCGGCCAGCACAGACACGATGGGCTGAATGGCCTCCTTCTGTGCCATTAATTTCTATGATTCCATGATTCTATGAAAGTTGCTGAATTATCATTAAAACCCACTGGTTTATTAATATACTTCAGGGAAGGGGACCTGCCATCTCTACCTGGTCTGCTGTAACTCTAGTCCTACACTACAAGAAACTTTCGATTTACCGGCACCTAAATAACCGGAAATCTCAGTTAACTGGCAAAATTCAGGAGCAGGTTCAGGTAACTTTTATTACTTGCCTTCCTCCATTTGTTGCTGTGCAAGGGTGTGGCTGCAGCTGTTGCTAAGCTACAGAGATGCTTGCAACTTGTGGCCATTGTTCTGAAGCTGTACAGGTTTGTTGCTTTATACGGAGCTCTCAGCTCCGTATCTTTTACTATAGCGTTCGGTTATCCGGAATTTTTGATGAACCGGCACCACGTCGGTCCCGTCCGTGCCGGATAAAAAAACGTTTCCTGTATGTGGTTGAGTTAATGTCCTCAGAGCAACTAGGTATGGAGAATAAATGCTACCTTGCCAGTATTGCTCACATCCCAAGAACAAATAACAAAAGATGAGGCATGTTTCTGACACGGAAAATGAATCTCTGAGGTGCTGCTCGAAAAGCAGCTCGTGAGATCGGAGAATAAATTACCCTTCATTCATGTGTGTTTTAATTGTACATTGCGTACAACACAGGATCTTAGCAAAGACTGTTGGAGATATTAGCAGAGACATCCTAATGCACTCGAATCACATTTCTCCATGATTTTAACATTAAATAATTTGAAGTAAATGGGTTAGTGCCTCTGCTTAAATAACACACTAAATAAATGTGCAGAATTGTGTGCACATTGACTCCGCTGGTGATAATTTCTAGTTTATAGTTAAGTCGTTTAAGTTACAAAGAGAATAACTTAAAATTATATAGCGCCTTTCATGGCTTCAGGACATCCCAAATTGCTTTATAACCAATTAAATATGTTTGAAGTATAATCACTGTTGTAAAGGGAATGGTAGCATAGTGGTTATGTTACTGGACTAGTATTCCTAGAGGCCTGGGCTAATTAGAGACAAAGAAGGTGATATATGCTTAGAGGCGCAGGGCAAAGCCAGAATACTCAATGAGTACTTTGGATCGGTGTTTACTAAGGAGGTGGATGCTAACAAATTATGGAAGTGGAAAATGTTGAAGCAATGGAAGGGATTAAAATTGATAGGATGTACTAGAAAGGCTGGGTATGCTTAGAGTGGACAAGTCGCCTGGTCCAGATGACTTGCATCACACGGTGCTAAGGGAATTGGGGGAGGAGATAGCGGAAGGGCTTGCCATAATTTTCCAATCTTCCCTAGATGCGGGGGAGGTGCCTGAGGATTGTAAAGTAGCAAATGTGACACCATTGTTCAAGAAAGGGTGTAAGGACAATCCTAGTAACTACTGTACCAGCCGGTCAGTTTAACATCAGTGGTGGGTAAAGCTTTAGAAACAATAATCAAGGAAAAAATTAACGGGCACTTGGAGAGGTTTCAGCTAATTAAGGAGAGCCAACACAAATTTGTATAAGGCAGATCGTGTTTGACTAATCTAATTGAATTGTTTGATGAAGTAACAGGGAGGATTGATGAAGGGAATGCAATGGATGTTGTTTACATGGATTTATGAAGGCGTTTGACAAAGTACTACATAGAAGGCTGGTTAACAAAATTGAGGCTCATGGAATAGGTGGGTCAGTGGCAGCTTGGATAAGGAATTGGTTGAAGGACTGAAAACAGCAAGTTGTGGTAAATGGCTGTTTTTCAGACTGGAGGATGGTAGACAGTGGTGTTCCCCAAGGGTCAGTGCTCGGGCCACTGCTTTTTTTTGATATATATAATTGACCTGGATATTGGAACACAAAGTGGAATTTCTAAATTTGCCGATGACACCAAACTTGGAGGTGTGGCAAACTGCCAGCCTTTCCCGGTCTGGTCTGGCCTATAAGTGACTCCAAACCCACAGCAATGTGGTTGACTCTTAACTGCCCTCTGAAATGGCCTTGCAAGCCACTCAGTTATACCAAACCATTATGACAAAGTATAAAGGCTCCCGAGACCCAGGTAAGGCCTCAGTGCGAGAATCGGCGGGAATCGCGGGCTGAGCGGCTGTATAAAGGCTCCTGAGACACAGGTAAGGCTTCAGTGTGAGAATCGGCGGGAATCGCGGGCTGAGCGGCTGTATAAAGGCTCCCGAGACCGAGGTAAGGCTTCAGTGCGAGAATCGGCGGGAATCACGGGCTGAGCGGCTGTATAAAGGCTCCAGAGACCAGGTAAGGCCTCAGTGCGAGAATCGGTGGGAATCACGGGCTGAGCGGCTGTATAAAGGCTCCAGAGACCAGGTAAGGCCTCAGTGTGAGAATCGGCGGAAATCGCGGGCTGAGCAGCTGTATAAAGTCTCCAGAGACCAGGTAAGGCCTCAGTGCGAGAATCGGCGGGAATCGCGGGCTGAGCGGCTGTATAAAGGCTCCCGAGACAGGTAAGGCCTCAGTGCAAGAATCGGCGGGAATCGCGGGCTGAGTGGCTGTATAAAGGCTCCCGAGACCCAGGTAAGGCCTCAGTGCGAGAATCGGCGGGAATCACGGGCTGAGCGGCTGTATAAAGGCTCCCGAGACCCAGGTAAGGCCTCAGTGCGGGAATCGCGGGCTGAGCGGCTGTATAAAGGCTCCCGAGACCCAGGTAAGGCCTCAGTGCGGGAATTGCGGGCTGAGCGGCTGTATAAAGGCTCCCGAGACCCAGGTAAGGCCTCAGTGTGAGAATCGGCGGGAATCGCGGGCTGAGCGGCTGTATAAAGGCTCCAGAGACCCAGGTAAGGCCTCAGTGCGGGAATCGCGGGCTGAGCGGCTGTATAAAGGCTCCCGGGACCCAGGTAAGGCCTCAGTGCGGGAATCGCGGGCTGAGCGGCTGTATAAAGGCTCCCGAGACCCAGGTAAGGCCTCAGTGCGGGAATCGCGGGCTGAGCGGCTGTATAAAGGCTCCCGAGACCCAGGTAAGGCCTCAGTGCGGGAATTGCGGGCTGAGCAGCTGTATAAAGGCTCCCGAGACCCAGGTAAGGCCTCAGTGTGAGAATCGGCGGGAATCGCGGGCTGAGCGGCTGTATAAAGGCTCCAGAGACCCAGGTAAGGCCTCAGTGTGAGAATCAGCGGGAATCGCGGGCTGAGCGGCTGTATAAAGTCCCAGAGCCCAGGTAAGGTTTACTAATCTCCAATCTTGGAACTCAGAGGGAAGGAGCGAGGTAAAAAGTAATCCAAGTGTGACATCACCAGAAAGCGGGTAAGTGATTGGTTGGTGAGTATTTCTCTCTTTTTTAAGCTTAAACTCTGTGGTTTATAGTTTCTAAGGTGCGATATTCATCATCTAGAATTGGGGCAGAGGGTATTTAAGAATAATATTAATAAATTTAATTAATTACATAGAATGGGAGATCAGGTGATGTGTTGCTGCTGCAATATGTGGGAGCTGGTGGACACCATTGATGCTCACAGTGATCACATTTGCAGTAAGTGTTGGCTGCTCGAGGAATTCCGGCTCCGTGTTGAAGAGCTGGAGTCCGAGCTTCAAACACTGAGATACATCAGGGAGGGGGAGAGTTACCTGGACTCTGTGTATCAGGAGGTAGTCACACCAATTAGATTCATTAATTCAGATGTAGTCCGTGGTCAGGGTCAGGATGGTGTGACTAGAAGTGAGGCAGGTACGGGGATCCAGGAGGTAGTATTGGAGGAGCCGCAGCCCTTGCTCTTGTCCAACAGGTTTGAGGCTCTTACTCCCTGTGAGGATGGGAACGGGGACTGCGGGGAGGATGAGCAACCCGGCCACAGCACCGTGGAGCGGGGGGCCATTCAAGTGGGGGGAGATAAAAGAAATGTTGTAGCGGTAGGGGATAGTATTGTTAGGAGGATAGATAGAGTTCTTTGCAGCCGAGAGCGAGAGTCCCGAAGGCTGTGTTGCCTGCCCGGTGCCAGGGTTAAGGACATCTCCTCTGGGCTGGAGAGAAACTTGGAGTGGGAGGATCCAGTTGTCGTGGTCCATGTTGGTACCAATGACATAGATAGGACAAGGAAGGAGGTTCTGCTGAGGGAGTTTGAGCAGTTAGGGGCCAAATTAAAAAGCAGAACCACAAGGGTAATAATCTCTGGATTACTACCTGAGCCACGTGCAAATTTGGCTAGGGTAAATAAAATTAGAGAGTTAAATGCGTGGCTCAAAGACTGGTGTGGGAGAAATGGGTTTTGCTTCCTGGGACACTGGCACCAGTACTGGGACAGGAGAGAGCTGTTCCGTTGGGACGGACTTCACTTGGCCAGTGCTGGGACTAGAGTCCTGGCGAATCGAATAACTAGGGCTGTAGAGAGGGCTTTAAACTAATTAGTTGGGGGGGAGGTTTAAGAGAGCGAAAAATAAAAATGACTGCGGAGAAGGCAATAGAGCAAGGTAGCAGTGGGGGAATTAAAAACCAGAGCGTGTCAGGAAGGGACAGAGGCCTAGAAATTCAGTGGGCTTTGCGCCCAGTTACCGCCCAAATAGGGTTTCTGCGCCAGTGTAAGAGGGTGCGCTGATATTCAGCGTTGCGGTAATGGCGGCGGTAGCCGGTAGTGCTGCGCCGACACCGATGACGTCATCGGTGTGCGCAGTGCCCCGGTTCCGCCCCGCTTCCGGCCCAAACCCCATATTTAGTTGCGGCCGCCTCTTGTGCAGCGGCCGCAAACATCGCTGGAAAAACGGGGCCGTACTGCTGCGCTACTGGGGCGCTTTAAGGTGGAGGTGCGGCCGGCCGCTTTTTCGGCGGCCGCCTGCCCGCACCTCCCTCCCCGGCCTCCTCCACCCCCCCCGCGGCATTGCTGGCTGCTTTCCACGAGCCCGGCACTTCTCCGTGGTGCCGGGCTCATTTGCCGGCACAATCCAGCGGCGATCTCGCTGTTGCAGGCACCTCCCCCTTAAGAGAAGGAGGAGGCCTGCAGTACCGCAGCCTGCCGCTCCGCAGCGGGTGGCGCTGCGGCACCTAGCGCGCCGATATTCAGTTTCAGCGCCCCAAGCGGGGTCGCCGAAACCCTTGAGTAGCGGCCGCCTTCGAGTTGGGGCGCGGAAACTGAATTTCCGGCGGGCGCAAGTGGCTCCGCGTGCAGTGCTAACTTTTGGGCGTTAGCCTGCTGGCGGGCCTTAACTGAATTTCTAGGCCAGAATGTATAATGATAAAGGTAAAGTAGTAAAAGGGGTAAAAGCAGGAATAAATTGTCAGAAAACATATTTGAAAGTTCTTTATCTGAATGCATGCAGCATTCGTAACAAAATTGACGAGTTGACGGTACAAATAACTACACATGGGTATGATCTGGCGACCATTACGGAAACATGGCTGTAAGATAATCATGACTGGAAACTAAACATACAAGGGTATTTGACAATTAGGAAGGACAGACAGGAAGGAAAGGGAGGTGGGGTTGCTATGTTAATCAAGGATGGTATCACTGCAATAGTCAGAAATGATATTGGGTCAAAGGATCAGGATAATGAAATAGCTTGGGTGGAGATAAGGAATAATAAGGGGAAAAAGTCACTAGCGGGCATAGTCTATAGGCCTCCTAACAGTTGCAACTCTGTTGGTCGGTGTATAAATCAGGAAATAGTTGGGGCTTGTAATAAGGGAACAGCTCTAATCATGGGGGATTTTAACTTTCATATTGACTGGACTAATCAAATTGGGCATGGCAGCCTTGAAGAAGAGTTCATAGAGTGTATTAGGGACGGGTTCCTTGAGCAGTATGTAACTGAACCAACCAGGGGGCAGGCAATCTTAGATCTGGTCCTGTGTAATGAGACAGGATTAATAAAAAATGTCCTAGTGAAGGATCCCCTTGGAATGAGTGACCATAATATGGTTGAATTCCAAATTCAGTTTGAGGATGATAGAGTTGGATCTCAAACCAGCGTACTGAGCTTAAATAAAGGAGACTATGAAGGTATGAGAGTTGAATTGACTAAAGTGGACTGGGAAAACAGATTAAAGTGTAAGACGGTGCAAGAGCAGTGGTCTACATTCAAGGAGATATTTCACATTTTTCAAGATAAATATATTCCACTGAAGAAAAAGGGGAATAAAAGAAAAGACAGCCATCCATGGCTTAGTAAAGTAATAAAGGATAGTATCCAACTGAAAACAAGGGCATATAAAGTAGCCAAATCTAGTGGGAGGATAGAAGATTGGGAAGCATTTAAAAGCCAGCAAACAATAACTAAAAGATTAATTGAGAAAGGGAAGGTAGATTATGAAAGTAAATTAGCAAAAAATATAAAAACAGATAGCAAGAGTTTCTACAGCTACCTAAAAAGAAAAAGGGTGGCTAAAGTGAACGTTGGTCCCTTAGAGGATGGGACCGGGAAACTAGTGGTGGGGAACATGGAGATGGCAAAGACGCAGAACAAATATTTTGTATCAGTCTTTACAGTAGAGGACACTAAAAATATCCCAACACTGGACAAACAGGCGGCAATGGGGGGGGGGGGGGAGGAGCTAAACACGATTAAAATCACTAAGGAGATGGTACTCAGTAAAATAATGGGACTTAAGGCAGATAAATCCCCCGGACCTGATGGCCTACATCCTAGGGTCTTGAGAGAAGTGGCGGTAGGGATTGTGGATGCATTGGTGATTATTTTCCAGAACTCCCTGGACTCAGGAAAGGTCCCAGCAGATTGTAAAACTGCTAATGTAACACCCTTATTTAAGAAGGGAAGTAGACAAAAAGCTGGAAACTATAGACCAGTTAGCCTAACATCTGTGGTTGGCAAAATGTTGGAGTCCATTATTAAGGAAACAGTAACAGAGCATTTGGATAAACATAATTTAATAGGACAGAGTCAGCATGGTTTTATGAAGGGGAAGTCATGTTTGACAAATTTGCTCGAATTCTTTGAGGATGTAACATACAGGGTGGATAAAGGGGAACCAGTGGATGTAGTGTATTTGGACTTCCAAAAGGCATTTGACAAGGTTCCACACAAAAGATTACTGATCAAGATAAGAAATCACGGGATTGGGGGTAATATACTGGCATGGGTGGAAGATTGGCTATCTAACAGAAAACAAAGAGTTGGGATAAATGGTTCATTCTCGGGCTGGCAATCAGTAACTAGTGGTGTTCTGCAGGGATCAGTGCTGGGACCCCAACTCTTTACAATCTATATTAACGATTTGGAGGAAGGGACCGAGTGCAACATATCCAAGTTTGCCGACGATACAAAGATGGGAGGGAAAGCAGTGAGTGAGGAGGACATAAAAAACCTGCAAAAGGACATAGACAGGCTAAGTGAGTGGGCAGAGATTTGGCAGATGCAATATAATGTTGGAAAGTGTGAGGTTATGCACTTTGGCAGAAAAAATCAAAGAGCAAGTTATTATCTAAATGGAGAGAAACTGCAAAGTGCTACAGTACAAAGGGATCTGGGGGCCCTGGTGCATGAAACACAAAAAGTTAGTATGCAGGTGCAGCAGGTGATCAGGAAGGCCAATGGAATCTTGGCTTTTATTGCAAGGGGGATGGAGTATAAAAACAGGGAAGTCTTGCTGCAGTTATACAGAGTATTGGTGAGGCCACACCTGGAATACTGCGTGCAGTTTTGGTTTCCATATTTAAGAAAAGATATACTTGCTCTCGAGGCGGTTCAGAGAAGGTTCACTCGGTTGATTCCGGAGATGAGGGGGTTGACGTATGAGGAAAGGTTGAGTAGGTTGGGACTCTACTCATTGGAGTTCAGAAGAATGAGAGGCGATCTTATCGAAACATATAAGATTGTGAGGGGGCTTGATCGGGTGGATGCGGTGAGGATGTTTCCACTGATGGGTGAGACTAGAACTAGGGGGCATAATTTAAGAATAAGGGGCTGCCCTTTCAAAACGGAGATGAGGAGAAACTTCTTCACTCAGAGGGTAGTAAATCTATGGAATTTGCTACCCCAGAGAGCTGCGGAAGCTGCAACATTAAATAAATTTAAAATGGAGATAGACAGTTTCCTAGCAGATAAGGGAATTAGGGGTTACGGGGAGAGGGCAGGGAAGTGGACGTGAGTCTAGATTCGGATCAGCCATGATCCTATTGAATGGCGGAGCAGGCCCGAGGATGGCCGTATGGCCTACACCTGCTCCTACTTCTTATGTTCTTATGTTCTTATGCTCACACAGACTGCAATGGTTCAAGGAGGCAGCTCACCACCACCTTCTCAAGGGCAATATGCATGAGTAAAAAGAAAAGGGATCTGGCCCAGGTGGAATGGAAATAAAAAATTGGCAGGTAAAACAATAAAGTCTTCCTCACCAACAACTGGGGACTTGTGCCAAAACTGGGAGAGCTGTCCCACCGACTAGTCAAGCAACAGCCTGATATAGTCATACTCACAGAATCATACCTTTCAGCGAATGTTCCAAACTCCTCCATCAGCATCTCAGGGAGGACAGACCCACCAGGGGTGGCGGCACAGTGGTATACAGTCGGGAAGGAGTGGCCCTGGGAGTCCTCAACATTGACTCCGGGCCCCAGGAAGTCTTATGGCTTCAGGTCAAGCATGGGCAAGAAAACTTCCTGCCTCCCTCAGCTGATGAATCAGAATTCCTCCACTTGGAAGAAGCACTGAGAGTAGCAAGGGCACAGAATGTACTCTGGGTGGGGGACTTCAATGTCCATCACCAAGAGTAGCTTGGTAGCACCACTACTGACCGAGCTGGCTGAGTCCTGAAGGACATAGCTGCCAGTCTGGGCCTGCGGCAGGTGGTGAGAGAACCAACACGAAGGAAAAACCTACTTGAACTCGTCTTCACCAATCTACCTGTCGTAGGTGCAATTGTCCATTACAGCATTGGTAGCAGTGACCACCGCACAGTCATTGTGGGGACGAAGTCCCGTCTTCACACTGAGGACACCCTCCATCGTGTTGTGTGGCACTACCACCTCGCTAAATGGGATAGATTCAGAACAGATCTTGGCATCCATAGACAGAGCTAAGAGATCCCACAATCAACAGATCAGATCAAAGCTCTGCAGTCCTGCCACATCCAGTCGTGAATGGTGGTAGACCATTAAACAAATAACGGGAGGAGGAGGCTCCATGAATATCCCCATCCTCAATGATGGTGGAGCCCAGCACATGAATGCAAAAGACAAAGCTGAAGCGTTTGCAACCATCTTCAGCCAGATCCATATTGGCCTCCTCCTCTGCGGTGGAGCGGACCTGGGAGTGGAGCGAGGAGCGCGGCGAGGTATAAAACTGGCAGCGAGCAGCGAGGCCCGACCAGAGCGGCAGAGCGGACCTGGGAGTGGAGCGAGGAGCGCGGCGAGGTATAAAACCGGCAGCGAGCAGCGAGGCGTACCAATTCAGCAGCGGGGGAGAGAGGTAAAAAGTAATCAAAGTGTGATGTCACCAGGAAGCAGGTAAGTGATTGGTTGGTGAGTATTTCTCTCTTTTTTAAACTTTAACTCTGTGGTTTATAGTTACTAAGGTCTCTCTGGTGTAGCGGGGACTGTTGGTAAACCATTTAACTGTAGTGTAATTAGTGGGATTGATATGATTTAATTCAAATTCAATTAATTGAAGGGTAAGTCATGGCAGGACAGCCCGGCCACATGGTATGCTCCTCCTGCGATATGTGGGAACTCAGGGACACTTCCTGTGTCCCTGACAACTACATGTGCAGGAAGTGCATCCAGCTGCAGCTACTGACAGACCGCATTGCGGCACTGGAGCAGCGATTGGCTGTATACTGGAGCGTTCACAATGCTTGGGACATCGTGAATAGCATGTTTATGGAGTTGGAAACACCGCAAGGCTGGACAGGAAGAAAGGGAATGGGTGACCAACAGGCAGAGTACTAGGCGCAGGCAGGTAGTGCAGGGGTCCCCTGTGGACATCCCCCTCTCAAACAGATACACCACTTTGAGTGCTGTTGGGGGGGATGGCTTATCAGAGGAAGGCAGCAGCAGCCAACTTCCTGGCACCAGGGGTGGCTCTGCTGCACAGCACGCGAGGAAAAAGAGGGGTAGAGCTATAGTAATAGGGGATTCTATTGTAAGGGGAATAGATAGGCGTTTCTGCGGCCGCAAATGAGACTCCAGGATGGTGTGTTGCCTCCCTGGTGCAAGGGTCAAGGATGTCTCAGAGTGGCTGCAGAACATCTTGGAAGGGGAGGGTGAACAGCCAGTTGTCGTGGTGCATATAGGCACCAACAATATAGGTAAAAAGCGGGATGAGGTCCTAAAAGCGGAATATAGGCAGTTAGGAGGTAAATTTAAAAATAGGACCTCAAAGGTAGTAATCTCAGGATTGCTACCAGTGCCACGAGCTAGTCAGAGTAGAAATAGAAGGATATTTCAGATGAATACGTGGCTAGAGGAATGGTGCAAGGGGGAGGGATTCATGTTCCTGGGACATTGGAACCGGTTCTGGAGGAGGTGGGACCAGTTCAAACCGGACGGTTTGCACCTGGGCAGGGCTGGAACCGATGTCCTAGGGGGAGTGTTTGCTAGTGCTGTGGGGGAGGTTTTAAACTAAAATGGCAGGGGGTTGGGAACCTGAGCAGGGAGACAGAGGAAAGGGAAACAAGGATAAAAGCAAAAGATAGGAAGGAGAAAAACAAAAGCGGCAGTCAGAGAAATCAATGGTTTAAATCAAACATGGCCACAGTAAATAATAATTCTAATAGGTCTACGAGCATTAAAAAAACAAGCCTGAAGGCTTTGTGTCTTAATGCGAGGAGCATTCATAATAAGGTGGATGAATTGGCTGTGCAAATAGAGGTAAACAAATAGATTTGGTTGGGATTACGGAAACGTGGCTCAAGGATGGCCAAGGCTGGGAACTCAACATCCAGGGGTATTCGATATTCAGGAAAGATAGGCAAAAAGGAAAGGGAGGTGTGGTAGCATTACTGGTTAAAGAAGGGATTAACACAATTGTAAGGAAGGATATTAGCTCTGATGATGTGGAATCTGTATGGGTGGAATTGAGAAATACTAAGAGGCAGAAAACGTTAGTGAGAGTGGTATATGGACCTCCAAACAGTAAGGCGGAGGTTGGGGATGGCATTAAAAGGGAAATTAAAGAAGCATGCAATAAGGGCACAGCAGTCATCATGGGTGACTTTAATCTACATATAGATTGGGCTAACCAAATTAGTAACAATACTGTGGAGGAGGAATTCCTGGAGTGTTTACGGGATGGTTTCCTGGACCAATATGTCAAGGAACCAACCAGAGATCAGGCCATCTTAGACTGGGTATTATGTAATGAGAAAGGATTAATTAGCAATCTTGTTGTACGAGGCCCCTTGGGTCGGAGCGATCATAATATGATTGAATTCTTCATTAAGATGGAGAATGAAGTAGTTGACTCAGAGACTAGGGTCCTCAATTTAAATAAAGGAAACTACGATGGTCTGAGGAGCGAGTTGGGTAGGATTGATTGGGGAATGTCACTCAAAGGGTTGACGGTGGATAGGCAATGGCAAACATTCAAAGACCGAATGGATGAACTACAGAATTTGTTCATCCCAGTTTGGCATAAAAATAAAACAAAAATGGTGACTCAACCGTGGCTAACAAGGGAAATTAGGGATAGCATAAGATCTAAGGAGAGGACATATAAATTGGCCAGAAAAAGCAATAATCCTGAGGATTGGGAGCAGTTTAGGATTCAACAAAGGAGGACAAAGGGATTAATTAAGAGGAGGAAAATAGAATATGAGAGTAAGCTTGCAGGAAACATAAAAACTGACTGTAAAAGCTTTTATAGATATGTGAGGAGAAAAAGATTGGTGAAGTCAAACGTAGGTCCCTTGCAGTCAGAATCAGGGGAATTTATAATGGGGAACAAAGAAATGGCAGACCAACTAAATACATATTTTGGTTCTGTCTTCACAAAGGAGGACACAAATAACCTCCCAGAGATGCCGGGGAACATAGGGTCTGATGAAAGGGTGGAACTGAAAGAAATCAGTATTTGTAGAGAAATGGTGTTAGGAAAATTGATGGGACTGAAGGCTGATACATCCCCAGGGCCTGTTAATCTACATCCTAGGGTACTTAAGGAAGTGGCCCTAGAAATAGTAGATGCATTGCTGGTCATCTTCCAGAGCTCGATAGACTCTGGAACAGTATCCATGGATTGGAGGGTAGCTAATGTTACCCCACTATTCAAAAAAGGTGGTAGAGAAAAAGCGGGGAATTATAGACCGGTAAGCCTGACATCGGTAGTGGGGAAAATGCTAGAGTCTATTATAAAAGATGTAATAGCAGAGCACTAGGAAAGCAGCGACAGGATCGAACAAAGTCAACATGGATTTACAAAAGGTAAATCGTGCTTGACTAATCTACTGGAATTTTTTGAGGATGTAACTGGTAAAATAGGTAAGGGAGAACCAGTGGATGTGGTGTATTTGGACTTTCAGAAGGCTCCCAATAAGGTCCCACTTAAGAGATTAGCGTGCAAAATTAAGGCACATGGGATTGGGGGCAAGGTATTGACTTGGATAGAGAACTGGTTGGCGGATAGAAAGCAGAGAGTTGGAATAAATGGGTCGTTTTCCGAGTGGCAGGCATTGACTAGTGGGGTACCGCAACGATCGATCCTAGGACCCCAGCTGTTCCAAATATGCATTAATGATCTGGGCGAGGGAATTGGATGTAATATCTCCAAATTTGCAGACGGCACAAAGCTGGGTGGGAGGGTATGCTGTGAGGAGGATGTCGTGAAACTCCAGTACGATTTGGACAGGTTGGGTGATTGGGCAGAAACATGGCAAATGCACGATAATGTGGATAAATGTGAGGTTATCCACTTTGGTGGCAAAAACAGGAAGGCAGATTATTATTTGAATGGCAATAGATTGTGAGAAGGGGAAGTGCAAAGAGACCTGGGTGTTCTTGTGCACCAGTCGCTGAAGGTACGCATGCAGGTGCAGCAGGCGGTTAAGAAGGCAAATGGTATGTTGGCCTTCGTAGCAAGAGGGTTTGAGTACAGGAACAAGGATGTCTTGCTGCAGTTGTACAGGGCCTTGGTGAGACCGCACCTTGAGTATTGTGTGCAGTTTTGGTCGCCTTATCTGAGGAAGGATGTTCTTGACATGGAGGGAGTGCAGCGAAGATTCTCCAGGCTGATACCTGGGATGGCAGGAATGACGCATGAGGAGAGATTGTGTCGATTGGACTTATACTCACTGGAGTTTAGAAGATTGAGAGGGGATCTCATCGAAACCTATAAAATTCTGTCAGGCCTGGACAGACTAGATACAGGAAGGATGTTTCCGATGGCCGGGGAGTCCAGAACCAGGGGTCATAGTCTAAGGATAAGGGGTAAGCCTTTTAGGACTGAAATGAGGAGGAATTTCTTCACCCAGAGAGTGGTGAACCTGTGGAATTCTCTGCCACAGAGGGCAGTGGAGGCCAGTTCATTAAATATATTCAAGAAGGAGTTGGATATATTTCTTAAGGCTAAAGGGATCAAGGGATATGGGGAGAAGGCAGGGACAGGGTACTGAATTTGGATGATCAGCCATGATCTCATTGAATGGCGGAGCAGGCTCGAAGGGCCGAATGGCCTACTCCTGCTCCTATCTTCTATGTTTCTATGTTTCTATGTCCCCACCACCACAGAAGCCAGTCTTCAGCCAATTCGATTCACTCCACGTGATATCAAGAAACAGCTGAACGCACTGAATACAGCAAAGGCTATGGGCCCCGACAACATCCTGGTTGTCGTGCTGAAGACTTGTGCTCCAAAATTAGCCGCGCCTCTAGCCAAGCTGTTCCATTACAGCTACAACACTGGCAACTATCCGACAATATGGAAAACTGCCCAGGTATGTCCTGTCCACAGAAAGCAGGACAAATCCAATCCGGCCAATTACCGCCCCATCAGTCTACTCTCAATCATCAGCTACAAGAGTTCCTCAGGGCAGTGTCCTAGGCTCAACCATCTTCAGCTGCTTCATCAATGACCTTCCTTCCATCATAAGGTTAGAAGTGGGGATGTTCGCTGATGACCGCACAGTGTTCAGCGCCATTCGCAACTCCTCAGATAATGAAGCAGTATATGCCCACATGCAGCAAGACCTGGCCGACATTCAGGCTTGGGCTGATAAGTGGCAGGTAACATTCACGCCACACAGGTTCCAAGCAATGACTATCTCCAACAAGCGAGAGTCTAACCACCGCCCCTTGACATTCAACGGCATTACCATCGCTGAAACCCCACCATCAATAAGAACATAAGAACATAAGAAGTAGGAGCAGGAGTAGGCCATGTGGCCCCTCGGGCCTGCTCCGCCATTCAATAGGATCATGGCTGATCCGAATCTAGACTCACGTCCACTTCCCTGCCCTCTCCCCGTAACCCCTAATTCCCTTATCTGTTAGGAAACTGTCTATCTCCATTTTAAATTTATTTAATGTTGCCGCTTCCACAGCTCTCTGGGGTAGCAAATTCCATAGATTTACGACCCTCTGAGTGAAGAAGTTTCTCCTCATCACAGTTTTGAAAGGGCAGCCCCTTATTCTTAGATTATGCCCCCTAGTTCTAGTCTCACCCATCAGTGGATCCTGGGGTCACCATTGACCAGAAACTTAACTGGACCAGCCACATAAATACTGTGGCAACAAGATCAGGTTGGGTATTCTGTGGTGAGTGTCTCACCTCCTGACTTTCCAAAGCCCTTCCACCATCTACAAGGCACAAGTCAGGAGTGTGATGGAATACTCTCCACTTGCCTGGATGAGTGCAGCTCCAACAACACTCAAGAAGCTCAACACCATCCAAGACAAAGCAGCCCACTTGATTGGCACCCCTCCACCACCTTAAACATTCACTCCCTCCACCACCGGCGTACAATTGGCTGCAGTGTGTACCATCTACAAGATGCACTGCAGCAACTCGCCAAGGCTTCTTCGGCTGAGACTGGAACTAGGGGGCATAATCTTAGAATAAGGGGCTGCCCTTTCAAAACTGAGATGAGGAGAAACTTCTTCACTCAGAGGGTAGTAAATCTATGGAATTTGCTACCCCAGAGAGCTGTGGAAGCTGCAACATTAAATAAATTTAAAATGGAGATAGACATTGTCCTAGCAGATAAGGGAATTAGGGGACGTGAGTCTAGATTCAGATCAGCCATGATCCTATTGAATGGCGGAGCAGGCCCGAGGGGCTGTATGGCCTACTCCTGCTCCTATTTCTTATGTTCTTATGTAGCACCTCCCAAACCTGCGACCTCTACCACCTAGAAGGACAAGGGCAGCAGGCACATGGGAACACCACCACCTCCAAGTTCCCCTCCAAGTCACACACCATCCTGACTTGGAAGTATATCGCCGATCCTTCATTGCCGCTGGGTCAAAATCCTGGAACTCCCTCCCTAACAGCACTGCGGGAGTACCTTCACCACACGGACTGCAGCGGTTCAAGAAGGTGGCTCACTACCACCTTCTCAAGGGCAAATAGGGATGGGCAATAAATGCTGGCCTTGCCAGCGACGCCCACATCGCATGAACAAATAAAAAATAATATAGGAAACGCAGCAGCCAATTTGCACACAATAAGCTCCCACAGACTGCAATGAAATAAATGTCCAGATTATGTTTTAGTGTTGGTTGAGGGATAAATGTTGGCCAGTGTATCAGGAGAACTCCCGGGCTCTTCTTCAAAACAATGCCATGGGATCTTTTACATCGACCTGGGAGTGCAGGCGGGGCCTTGGTTTAATTCCTCATCAGAAATCTGCAGCTCTGACAGTGCAGCACTCCGGTCTAGATTATATGCTCAAGTCCCTGGAGTGGGACTTGAACCCACAACCTGTCTGACTCAGAGACGAGAGTGCTACCCACTGAGCCACAGCTGTTGTCTAAAAATAGCTAACCATGTCACTTCCAGGCACATTTACTGTTCTGACAATCGAGTGATATAACAGCCAGAACACATTGTGTAAAGTTTCAGACTGTTCACTGGTGGCGAGGTGGCTCTCCCATCATCAGCATAAGTCGCAAAGCCGTGGGTGTGATATCTGTGATTTTCCATCCATTGTGTACAGTAAATCGCAGGCAGCATAATATTCCAAAATATTGGTGACGGGTGTGGACTCTGAAAATTTGGGCTACAGTCCAGTCCATTTTTTGTTAAAGTCCTCCATTATCAGGTCTCTCAGAAATATCTCAAAGCACTTCATCTCTGATGAATGACTTTGCCGTGCAGTGACTGCTGTTACATGGGCAAACTCAGTGACCGATTTAGCACACGCAAACAGCGAGGAAATAAAGGGCTAGTTTGCCTTTGGTAGTTTTGGCTGAGGGAGGAATGTTGGACACTCTTGTCATCCTTCTGAATGTTCCATTATTTGACTTTCTGTCAAAATGCATGACTTGATGTTTCTCTGCGTTAAATTGTACCTTATCACATTTTGTGGGATGTCCCAAAAAGCTTCATACACAATGAATGACTTTGAATTTCGTTCACTGTTGTGATGTAGGTGAACCATCTTGCACACCTCAATGCCCCACAAACAGCAATGAGATGAGTGAGCGGTTAATCGGGAGTTTGGTGTTGGTTGATGGAGGCATGGCCGTGGCAGCTCCCTGCACTTCTTTGAATTGTGTCATGGAATCTTAGAAATGCCCGACTGAACATGCAGACAGAGCTTTAGTTTAACGTGTCATCTGAAAGACAAGACGACAATCTCCCACTTTTTGCACTTAGGTGCCAGCCTACTTTTATTTGCTCAAGTCCTGGAGCTAGACTGGAACCCACAACTTTCTGACTCAGAGGCAGGACGTCTGCCAATCGAGGCAGGCTGACATGACACAACACGTGCAAAGAAGTGCATCAGGGATGAAACCAAGCTGAAGTTTTTGAAGATTATGAAGGAAATTGACAGAAATTGATCCAAGTCAATCTAAGCAAACTGTTCACTGTGGTGAATCATTCAAAGACTGTTTTCAGGGTTATGAAATAAATTACCAGGCCATTGAAGCGGATGTAGAAACAGGCTCAAGAGGCGGTTATTTCTGGATGTGAAAAGGGATTCAGGGATTATGGGCTAGAAATTCAGTTGGTTGCGCCAGCCGTTAGCGCCTTAGGAGGAGTAGATGTCGAGCGCTAGGCGGCTAGCGCCCGGGCGCTGCACGATCTGCGCCTCGCCCCAACTTCAGTAGAGATTTAGCGCCGGCGCAAAGTCTTTGCGTGCGCTCAGCTGCGCGCGCAGATCATGACGTCATTTCCTCGTGCAACGCCCTTTGTGCGCCCCAATCCGGAACTTGAGTCGCGCTGCCCCATTGTGCGTCTGGCGCCCCTAGCAACTGTTGAGTGGAACGGTGCTCAGCCGATGCGGGGCGCGGGGGGCGCAAATTAAAGGGCACTCCTCCTGCAGTAGAAACGGCAGCCATGTTGCAACACTCCTTCTTTGTGGGAGACGGATCTTCTGGTTTGGGAGGAGGAGGAGGAGGAGGAGGAGGAGGAGGAGGACCACATAACAAACGAATGTCGGCCTTTCAGAAACACAAATGCACCCTCCCCATTTAAGAGCTGACCGGCGGCAGAGTGTCTGCCGTCAATCAGCAGCTCATCGCACCTGCCCTGCGCCCGACTTCCAGGGTTTTGCCCCGGCCCGCCGGCTTAGCGCCTAATGATAGTCGTGCATCGCCTGTTTTAGCGCAGCAGCAACCTCATAGGGCGACGCGACTGAATATCGGCGAAGGGGGCTCGACTTTGCTCCGGGCGCAAACTTTAGCGGCCGCCCGACTTTACCGCCCCAAAAGTGGCTATACTGAATTTCTAGGCCTATAAGTCTTGAAATTAACGCTGGCAGTAACAGCAAGTGAATGCTTAATGTAGTTGGTTCTTCACTATTACTTTGTCTCCTCCCTTCCATCTGTCAGTTTAAAGTGGTTCTTGTTAAGTCTGTGTGTTATAATGAGAATTACTACACAGACCACAAGAGTAAATTTTAACAGGTCTTTACTAGTCGAAGGTCCAGGCTGAACTGCCCAATAAATCATTACACAGCACTTATATACCGGTGTGGTCACCACCGGTATTACAGTATACCGCAGCCAAGATAAAGTAGTGCAACCCTTAAAATAGTTCTCTTAAAGGTGGAACGGCTACATACACTACAATCCTCCCTTTTTAGCTTAACAGTATATATTCCCCATTAAACATAACATCATAACATATATACACAACTTCATGTAAAAACAGTTCACAGATTCAGTCTCTGAGGAGGCCTCCTGACTCGGTCCGGATAACGCCTCGGTGGTGTAGTAGTTTTCGGTGGTGTAGTAGGTTCGCGTTGCTGGGGTGACTCATCTAATAGTCCTTCACTGGACTTAACAGCTTGAACTTTGGTAACTTCAGAACCAGCCTTGCTGACTTCTAAAGGCTCGAGTACCTTGGGAAGTTTTTCTACTTCCAGACTGATTTGGCTCAGTTCAGAGAGACCACGTGCGTGACCTGGTAGGGGTGATAATGGTTCAGATGAGTCATCATCTTCTGCTTCTTCTCTATTGTCTTCTATTTCCTCCATCACTTCAGCTTTTGCCTCTGCCACCAATTCCCTGAGTGGCTTATTACTGCTGACACTGCTCACAAAAGGGTGCTCTTTCTTCTTAGCTTTCAACTGATCGATGAATTTGACATATTCCCTTTCTTGCTCAGCTTTGATTCGTTTGGCCTCATCGCGCAGACGGTTTGTGTGTTCCTGATTCATTTTCTCAATCAGCTGCTTCTGCTGTCTTCCCAGATTCTCCAACTCTGTGTCAAAGAACTTTTTCTTTGCATTCATCTCTTGCTCAAAACGGCGAATCATTTGTTCTAATTGCTGTTGTAGTTTGAAATTGAGTTGAGTTCGAGCCCGGTGTTCCTCAGAAATGTGCATGTCTGTAGACTGGACAGACTCAGAATTCTCTGTCAAACTATGTTGTTGTTGTTCAGTGGAATTCTGTTCTGATACTTTGTTCTCTTCTGAAGCATTTATGCACTCCTTCGTTTTTCCATCATTAGTCTGCAAGTCCATTTTAGACTTGTCTTTTGCACATGGGCTGGTCTTACCATCATCAGTTCCAGAGTCTGAGCTGATTGTCTTCACCGAGTTCTCACTCTCTGCTTTGTCACTGTCACTGCTGCATATGCCCTCATCCAATATTCTGGACAATCGTTCAGGTTTGACATCTTGTTTTCCGGAATCTACCGTTATTGCTTTTAGGGAGTGCCAGTCCATATTTATTTTCCTGATCCACTCCCATCCCAGAAGTGGTGGACCTCCCTTAGGTAGTACATATATGTCCATTCCTTGGTGTTGTTTGCCCTTGTGTACCACCTTGACTTTTATCTTTCCGATGGGGTATACTCTTTGCCCCGTGTACGTCTGCAATACTATCTCCGTATCCCGTAGGGGAATATGTGTGAATAACCTTTTGTAATCTTGCTTATTCATGACTGTCAACGCCGATCCAGTGTCCAATTCCATCTTCACTTGGACTCCTGCTATCTGCAGTGTGACCCAGATAGTTTGTAGGTCAGCTTTCTTACTCACATTGTGAATTCTCAGACTACCCAGTTCCTTGCCGTTGGAGTCTGAATCCGAATTCTGTTCATCCGAACTCTTCTCAGCCACCTTATGTACCTTTCTGCACTTTTCCTGCGGTGACTTTTTGTTGCTGGTCTTCTTTCCTGACCGGCATACTTTAGCTATGTGACCAAGCTTGCCACATTTTCTACATTCCTGGTTTTTAAACCAGCATTGGTTCTGATCGTGTGTTGTCTTTCCACAACGATAACATTTCGCTGTACCCAAAGCCATTTGATCTACGCTGAGTACCGCTGCCTTCAGCTGCATTTCCGCAGTGCCTCTCGCTGCGGCTTCGTGCGATGCTGCAATAGTGACAGCCTTATCAAGTGTAAGATCATTCTCTTCAAGCAGCCGCTTTTGTGTTCCTTCTTTCGACAATCCACACACGAATTTGTCTCTCAGTGCCTCTGTCAGTCTTTCCCCAAACTGACAGTATTTCGCTAGCTTACGCAGTTCAATTAAATACTCCGCGTTGCTTTCCTCTTTCAGTTGCGTTCTCGCATAAAATTTAAATCGTTCCGCTAACATCAGCGGTGTGGGGTTCAAATGATTTTTCAGGACAGCAACAATATTAGCGAAAGCCTGATCCGCCGGTTTAGCTGGTGATAGAAGATGCTTCAATAGCCCGTATGTCTTCGCACCCATTGAGTTTAGTAAGGTTAGTGCTTTATCTTCATCTGATATTTTGTTTGCCTTACAATATATCTCTATGCGTTCTACATACGTGGCCCAATCTTCCACATCGGGATCGAATTCGTTGATGTTACCACGCTTAGGCATCCGTACAATCTTCTTGAGAAACAAAAAGAATTTTTTTTTTTTTTTTTCAAAATGGCGGTTTCCCGCGCTTGTCTTCTTCCCCCGCCTACGAAAATGGCGGCTTCCCGCGTTTGCCTTTCTCCCCGCTGGCTGTAATGGCAATTGCCGTATTGCTGCGTTCGCCCTCCCCAGCGGTTCGCAAATCGTGCCTCCCAGCCCCTCTTGCAGTCCGGTCCTTTCCCCCCCCGGCTGCGGCTGAGTTCTCCGCGGTTTTTTTTTTTTTTTTTAATTTTCTCCCGCGCCTTACGCTGTCCCAGTCGCTGCGCCTCGCGGCCTCGGTAGCTGCCCGGCCTTTTTCACCGGTCGCGGTCGAGCTCTCTCTCGACGCTGTTGCGTCTCCCAGCCCGCTTGCAGCCCGGTCTTTTACACCGGCTGCGTTTGTATTCACCGTGGCTCCCGTGCCTTACGCTGCCCCAGTCTCAGCGCCTCTGGCCCCGACTTCTGTCCGGCTCTTTTCCCCGGCCATGGTCGAGTTCTCCGCCCTTTTATCCTCCGTTTTTCCCTCCCCTACTTCACAGCCAACGTGGCCGACTTGCTGCTCGTCGCTGATCGGCTTACCCACCACCGTGATAGAAGGGATGATCACTGCCTGTTGCTGATGGAAGGCTACGTGTCAGAATTCTTCCTTTGCTCTTCAAACCCACGTCTTTTCTCAGCAGGATGACGAGGGCGGATGCCTCCTCTCAACGCCCGTTAAACTGCCTTGGATGTATCTCTGCCGCAGGGTAAGATCATACTCGTCGCCACTGTTAAGTCTGTGTGTTATAATGAGAATTACTACACAGACCACAAGAGTAAATTTTAACAGGTCTTTACTAGTCGAAGGTCCGGGCTGAACTGCCCAATAAATCATTACAAAGCACTTATATACCGGTGTGGTCACCACCGGTATTACAGTATACCGCAGCCAAGATAAAGTAGTGCAACCCTTAAAATAGTTCTCTGAAAGGTGGAACGGTTACATACACTACAGTTCTTATCATACTTCTTTGAACATAAGAACGTGAGAAATAGGAGCAGGAGTAGGCCATTTGGCCCCCTCGAGCCTGCTCCGCCATTCAATAAGATCATGGCTGATCTCCGACCTCAACTCCACTTCCCCGCCCGATCCCCCATATCCCTTTGTTTCCCCTCGAGTCCAAAAAAATCTATCGATCTATTCGGGGTAGATGCCCCACAAATGCAACCTCCCCTAATAGCATTAACAAATTCATGGGGACTCCCTGTAAATAATAACACACTCCAGGAACCCCTTCTCCCCTTTTAGCACAGCTGTTAACCGGCGTCCCCCCGCTAAGCTGAACTGAACTGGACCAGCCATATAAATACTGTGGCTACAAGAGCAGGCCAGAGGCTGGGAATTCTGCTGCGAGTGTCTCACCTCCTGACTCCCCAAAGCCTTTCCACCATCTGCAAGGCACAAGTCAGGAGTGTGATGGAATACTCTCCACTTGCCTGGATGAGTGCAGCTCCAACAACACTCAAGAAGCTCGACACCATTCAGGATAAAGCAGCCCGCTTGATTGGCACTCCATCCACCACCTTCAACATTCACTCCCTCCACCACCGGCGCACTGTGGCTGCAGTGTGTACCATCTGCAAGATGCACTGCAGCAACTCGCCAAAGCTCCTTCAACAGTACCTTCCAAACCCGCGACCTCTACCACTTAGAAGGACAAGGGCAGCAGACGCATGGGAACATCACCACCTGCAAGTTTCCCTCCAAGCCACACACCATCCTGACTTGGACCTGTATCGCCGTTCCTTCACTGTCGCTGGGCCAAAATCCTGGAACTCCCTTCCTAACAGCATTGTGGGTATATCTACACCATATGGACTGCAGCGGTTCAAGAAGGCGGCTCACCACTATCTTCTCAAGGGCAATTAGGGATGGGCACTAAATGCAGGCCTAGCCAGTGACGCCCACATCCCATCAATGAATTAAAAAAAAGCTGCGCAGGCGCGCGCCGGGCTTCAATCGGGAGGTCCCGTGCAGGCCGCTCACAAGATGTTCCGCCGGAAAAGATACGGCACATGTGCGGCTGGCAGCAAAATTTAAAGTGACCACGCACGGAAAAAAAAATTTGAGGGCACATTGCCACTTACTCTAAATTGTTAACTCCACCATAAAATGGTGAACAGAGGATTGTCATACTCTTAAGTCTTTGACCACCAATATTGGCAGCAGCCATTTCTAGGCGAGAGCAAGTCGGGAGCTAGGTATACAGTACTGGAGGTTACTCAATAGGGGGCAGACTTGTTAGGCCAAATGTCTCCGCGCTGCTCCTAAAAATTATCTTCAAACAACATGAAACATAGAAACATAGAAACTCCTCTCTGGTGAAGCAGGCCCAGCAGCGCCTATATTTCCTAAGGAGGCTGAAGGGATGTAACCTGTCACCCCTGATCCTCTCTAACTTTTACCGCTGCACAATAGAGAGCATCCTGACGAACTGTATCACAGTATGGTATGGCAGCTGTAGCTACTATGACCGGAAAGCCCTGCAGCGGGTAGTCAAAACTGCCCAACGCATTACCGGCACCCGGCTACCGACCATAGAGCACATATACCAGAAACGCTGTTTA
The DNA here is from genome assembly GCF_052327205.1 of Somniosus microcephalus. Classification (NCBI taxonomy): domain Eukaryota; kingdom Metazoa; phylum Chordata; class Chondrichthyes; order Squaliformes; family Somniosidae; genus Somniosus; species Somniosus microcephalus. The sequence goes on from NC_140988.1 coordinate 365,627,443, forward strand.
CGGAGGTCACGGTCCATCATCAAAGACCCTACCCACCCCAGCCACAGTCTGTTCGCCCTCCTGCCATCTGGGAGACACTACAGATGCATTCGCACCCGAACGACCAGATTTAGGAACAGCTTCTTTCCCAGGGCTGTCATCCTACTGAACTCCACAAATAAACTCTAAAGTCTGCACATCTGCCAATGCACTTTATTATGGTTATGTTTATGTTAATATACTACAAGCCAAATGTATGTTGAATGTTTAAATGTCTTAATCCAAATGTACACTCTCGGGAGCCGCAAGCCTACATTTCGTTGTACTGCACTTGTGCACTAACAATGACAATAAAAGTTGATTTGATTTTGATAGAAGATAGGAGCAGGAGTAGGCCATTCGGCCCCTCGAGCCTGCTCCGCCATTCAATGAGATCATGGCTGATCATCCAAATTCAGTACCCTGTCCCTGCCTTCTCCCCATATCCCTTGATCCCTTTAGCCTTAAGAAATATATCTAACTCCTTCTTGAATATATTTAATGAACTAGCCTCCACCGCCTTCTGTGGTAGAGAATTCCACAGGTTCACCACTCTCTGGGTGAAGAAATTCCTCCTCATCTCTGTCCTAAATGGCTTACCCCTTATCCTTAGACTGTGACCCCTGGTTCTGCACTCCCCGGCCAACGGGAACATCCTTCCTGCATTTAATCTGTCTTGAAACTAAGCACATCCTTCCTGCATTTAGTCTGTCTTGAAACTAAGCAAGCCTAACACCAGGTTCTTCCCGAACACAGAGAGAGCTGTGTTTATGTAACCCAACACTCAAAAACAGCTGATTTCCTGCACCCCCAAGGAGGCTCCAAGCTTTCAGCACGGCTACCTTGAGCAAATGGAATTTGAATCCGTTGATTCAACTTGCTGGAAACTTGGACAAGCTGTGGGTGGGGGCAAGGGAAATCATCTCACAAAGGGGTATACTGCATCCCAATGTTAGCAGTGAGGAGTAATTACCTTGTCTCCTCCCTCCCAACTGTCAGCTTAAGGTCATACTTTTCTTTGGGGTGGATGGCCCACAAATATTGACCCTCCTCCCAGGAACCGCCTACAAATATTGACACATTCCTAGGGAACCCCTGCAAAAACGAACATAATTCCAAGGACCTCCCCTAATAGTACTGACGCATTCATGGGGACTCCCTGGAACTAATCATAGAATCAATGGAGTTTACGGCACAGAAGGCGGCCATTCGGCCCATCGTGTCTGTCCCGGCCGAAAAAAAGCTAATCCCACTTTCCAGCTCTTGGTCTGTGGCCTTGCAGGTTACAGCACTTCAACAACACACTCCAGGAACCCCTTCTCCCCCCATAAATATTAACACACTCCCAAGGATCACTGCTGCAAATATTGAAACACTCCTAGGGACTTCTGCAAATATTAACACACTCTCGGAGGCCCCGTGCACTCCCAGAGGCCCCCTGAAAATACTGGCACACTCCCTGGGAGTCGCTAAATGTTTCTTTTATTAGTTAACAGCAACCAAATGATATGCTAGTATAGCAACGAATACAGAGAAATATAGAATTCCAAAGACTAATTTCAGTGAGTTGAAAATATGGGAATGGTAGCATAGTGGTATTGTTACTGGACAATAATCCAGAGGTCTGGACTAAGGATCCAAGAGACATGTTGGGGCATTTACATTCAGTTAATTAAATAAATCTGGATTAAAAAGCTAGTATCAGTGAAGGTGACTAGGTTGCTGAGGGAAGTAAGGGTGAAAATAGCGGAGGCTCTGGCCACAATCTTTCAATGCTCATTGGATATGGACGTGGTGCAAGAGGACTTGAGGATTGTAAATGTTACACCCTGTGGTGTATGTGACTTTAGGAGCAATTATGGTGTATGTGCCTTTAAGAGCCCCAGGTGTGCGTAATGCCGGTAATTGCCACTTGGGCTATATAAGCCTGTGTATTGTGTATATCCTTTAGAAACCCCCCCCAGACTTGCTTAGTAAATACCTATGAACCAACTCCTGTCTTCAGTGTCTTTATCTACACACGGACACTACACACCCCTGTTCAAAAAAGGGGAGAGGGATAAACCCGGCAACTACAAGCTGCTCAGCCTAACGTTAGTGGTGGGGAAACTTTTAGAGACAATAATCCAGGACAAAATTAATTAGGGGGAGAAATTCGGTATCGCCCCGCTTGGGGCGCAATTATCGGCCGGGCGCAATGTTTAGTGCCTGGCACTAATTATCGCCTCTGAATGCAAACTTGGCTTCTATTGCCCCTGGAGCGCTAAATCAGGTGCTACACACCTCTCTTAAGGCGCTAACACCGAGGAGCGAGGCGCTACCTCAGAGCGCTGGCGAAGCTCATGTGATTTCAGTCAGCAATGGAACACAGACACACTGGCGCCGGCCAGTTCTTAAAGGGGAGGGTCGATCTTGCTCTCCATCCACACCCTGCTCATTGCAGCCTTGAATCTCGGCCTGGAGAGACCTGTACATCAAATCTGCTGGAAAGAACAATGGAGAGGCCCAGGGAAAGAGCTCAGAGTGCAGCCCCCATAGCCTCTTCTAAATCGATGCAAGGAAGGTCAAATCAAAATGAACTTGCAAAGTGCTGCTCAGTACCCAGAACTCCTTCACACAGCGTTGAATCTCTCCAGAAATCTCTCTCTCTCTCTCTCTCTCAGAATGCGTGGTGCAAAAATGTCACTGACAAAAAAAGGCAGGAAGCGGTCGCCCTCAAATAACGCTCCCCCAGTCCCTTCCTGACTGCAAAATGTTCCCCTCAACCTGTTGTTGCTAACGGCAGGCAGTAAGGCAGGGGGCGCCACTCAATATCTGATCCGGGGCGCTACTGGGGCGTTGCACCCTCGGCTGACGTCACGATCTGCCGGCGCAGGAGATCATGGCGGTAGTATTTAGTGCAGCTGCAAAATGTCTGGTCAATTTCGCGAGCGCCGCAAATATCGCCGCGCCCGGGCGCTCATTGCCTTGCGTCCAATTAGTGCCCTCTTAGGGCACTAACGGGAGGTACAAAGCAACCAAAGTTTTCCCCCTATTTGTCACTTGGATAAACATGGGTTAATAAATGACAGCCAGCATGGATTTGTTAAAGGCCAGGCTTAGTTGAGTACTTTGATGAAGGAACGAAGGGGGTTGATGAGTGTAGTGCACATTTAATAAAATGCACATAATAGACTTGTTAGCAAGATTGAAGCCCATAGGATTAAAGGTGCAGTGGCTGCATGGATATGAACTAAGCTAAGGGGCAGAAAGCAGAGAGTAGTGGGGAACGGTTATTTTTTCAGACTGGAGGGAAGTATACGGTGATGTCCTCCAGGGGTCAGTATTAGGGCCACTGCTCTTTTCGATATATATTAATGACGTGGATGTGGATATAGAGGACACAATTTCAAAGTTTGCAGATACAGGAAACTTTGTGATATCCGGCACTGACGGGACCGGCGTGTTGCCGATCTATCAAAACTGCCGGACATACAAAGTTAATGTTGAAGCATACGGAGGCTTTCATCTCCGTATCTGACAACAAACACTGTTGCTTAGCAACAGCTTCTAAAGAGTCGGCTGCAGCTGCAAGCGTCTGTAGCTGAAGCTGTTGCTATAGCTACAGACCTTGCAGTGGCTGACTGGGGAAAAAAAAAGAACAAGAGCTAAAAAAACTTACAGAAAACGGCTCCTGATTTTTGCCGTTAGATCGAGTATTCCGGACATACAACCTCCGGATAAACCAAAGTTTCCTGTAATACAAAAGAGAACAAAGATGAGGATAGTGGCAGACTTTAGGAGGACACAGACAGACTGGTGAAATGGGCAGACACGTGGCAGATTAAATTTAATGCAGAGAAGTGTGAAGTGATGCAATTTGGAAGGCAGAATGAGGAGAGGCAATAGAAACTAAATGGTACAAATTTAAAGAGGGTGCAAGAACAGAGGGACTTGGAGATCCACATGCACAAACCTTTGAAGGTGGCAGGACAAGTTGAGAAGGCTGTTAAAGAAGCATACGGGATCCTGGGCTTTATAAATAGAGGCATAGAATACAAAAACAAGGAATTTATGCTAAATCTTTATAAACCACTGGTTAGGCCTCAGCTGGAGTATAATGTCCCGTTCTGGGTGCCGCACTTTAGGAATGATGTCAAGGCCTTGGAGAGGGTGAAGAAGAGATTTACTAGACATGGGATACCTGGGAGGAGGGACTTCAGTTATGTGGAGAGACTAGAGGAGCTGAGGTTGTTCTCCTTAGAGCAGGGAAGGTTAAGGAAAGATTTAATGGAGGTGTTCAAAATTATGAAAGGTTTTGATAGAGTAAATAAGGAGAAACTGCTTCCACTGGCAGGAGGTTCAGTAACCAGAGGACACGGATTTAAGATAATTGGCAAAAGAACCAGAGGGGAGAGGAGGAGAAATATTTTACTCAGCGAGATGTCATGACATGGAATGCACTGCCTGAAAGGGCGGTGGAAGCAGATTCAATATTAACTTTCAAAAGGGAATTGGATAAATACTTGAAAAGGAAACATTTGCAGGGCTCTGGGGAAAGAGCGGGGGAGTGGGACTAATTGGATCGCTCTTTCAAAGAGATGGGCCGAATGGCCTCCTTTTGTGCTGTGATTCTATGGTTCTAGGACAGACAATTAGAAAGCTGATGACTATGGAGATCTCCTGGGGTTCCTCTATGGATTTACTAGGGCCTGTGTGCCCTGATGTGAACATCTACGAGTCTAAGGGTTAAAAGGAAAAAAAATTACAATAAAAAGAGCATATTCTTTGAATTCTAAGAATTCATCATAGCTCAATATATCTCAGCAGACTCTGAATATGTATTTCTGGCCTGATTCCAAGCTAATCCCAAGTCAAGCTTCCACAATTATGTTTTAATGGGTTTTCACTGATCATCAGGATCGTACTCATCAAGTACTTTACTCTCTTTATCATTATTCTTTTCACCACGAAGAACCTGCAAATCCATTTTTTCTCCGAGAATGAAAGTCATCTTACGACACAGCTCACGGATTCCTCAAGCTGACTGGAGGAAGCAGCCTGTTCTGTACAGGAATAATCAGGTCTTTTTTTTTTACAGAAGGATGGCTGGGGAAAGATCTGAAGTCTCTGCAGTCTCCTGTCCAATTCACAGTGTGTCAACGAATATTGAATTGAACTCATGTTTGCTGTATAAATAGCGCTGGGCTTCTCAAAGGCTGGCTGTCTGCCACTGTGACTTTGTGGCAAAATAGGGCAGACGTGGCGTTTACATTGCAGAATTAATAACTAACATTCTAATGACAGCAGAGATTTTTAATGTAGTGGTACAACAACAACAACTTGCATTTATGCAGCATCTTCAACATAGTAAAACATCCCAAGGCACTTCACAGGAGCGATTATCAAACAAAATTTGACACCGAGCCACGTCAGGAGATATTAGGGCAGGTGACCAAAAGCTTGGTCAAAGAGGTAGGTTTTAAGGAGCGCGATAAAGGAGGAGAGAGAGAGAGGAAGAGAGGCGGAGAGGTTTAGGGAGGGAATTCCAGAGCTTCCGGCCTCGGCAGCTGAAGGCACGGCCGCCGAGGGTAGAGCCATTAAAATCGGGGACGCATTAAAAAGAGGCCAGTATTGGAGAAACGCAGAGATCTCAGTACCAATCTGAGACCCGTATCTGTATGCAGACCTGAGTTATACTGCCACCTCCCGCATCATTCTGCAACCATAGAAAATGGAGTGTCTGTGTATGCGTGCCTGCAAAATTGTTCAGAACTCCACTCATGAGAATCTAAATGCTGGTTAAATTCCACTGTTAGCAGAGAACTAACGACCCTATCAACTTTTAATATTAAAGATTCAAACTGTTTCATGGCCCACCTGGGAGTGGTTTATATTTCAGTGCGAAGTTGAAGCAGTGTGAGACTACCTGTTGGAGGTGACCTCACAGCTTGCATCTAAATGAGCTTTGGAACATAGGAACAGGAGTCAGCCATTCAGCCCCTCGAGCCTGTCCCACCATTCAATGAGATCATGGCTGATCTGCGACCTAACTCCATATCCCTTAATACCTTTGGTTAACAAAAATTTATCAATCTCAGATTTTAAATTAACAATTGATCTATCATCAATTGCCGTTTGCGGAAGAGAGTTCCAAACGCCCACCACCATTTGGCCGGAATTTTCTGGGGTCCGTGCAGGCGGGAATGGGGGCGGGTCAGGTGGGAATGTTGATAATTTTGGGAGCGGGTCGGGAAACCACCGTCATCAAGCCCCACTCGTCTTTCCCTCGGGCGCGTTTGTTGGTGCGGCAGTGAACCGACCGGCAGAGGCGGGTGACCTATTTGAAATCAGTATAACCTTGTTTTCAGACAGTTAAGAGCCTTTTTCCTCCTACATTTTAGATTTACCTGCATGGCCACGGAAACCACGCTGCTTGGGAACCATGTCTGTCAACCTGAGGTGGGAGTTGAGTGGCCATTGCTCCAGCTGATTAGTTGACAGCATGAAATGTGCTATAAAAACTCCCGCCTGACAGCTGATCACTTTCCTCAGGCAGAAGCTGTTGCTGACTGCACTCCCAGCACAGATTGAGCTTTCTGCAGGCTGCAAGTCTTTCCAGCAAAGTCTCCATCCAGTGTCACCTCATTGGAAGAACCTCTCTCACCATTGACAGATTGCTTCTGTCATCTCTACTTCACCTGCCATCTATTCCATCAACATGGGTGCCATTTATACTGTCTCACCTTGGTCCTCAGAATCTGACCATGATGAGCCCCAACACCAGCAGCACCAGGCACACCAGCAGCACCAACAACAACAACACCAACCTTCTCCACAATCACCTGATGCTGCACAGGACAGAGGGCATCATCACCCAAGCACACTGCTGCCCAGAAGGCCAGGGATGGCCTCATCATGGCCAGATTTACTTCACTTGATGTTGCACACCCTGGCTGCCACATGATGCACCAGGTTGGCACCACCCCACACCAACACCATAAATCATCCCTGCAATGACCAAGCCATTCCCTTCATGCTCACCACCATTGCTGGAGGTACCATTATGTCTCACCATTCACTGAAACTCACTAAGCCACTTCCAAAGGTGCACACAAATGTGTCCAAGATGGGAAAGTGGTGAAAATAAAGATTTTTATATTTGACAGCAAATTAACGGAAGCTTTACATAAACATTGGATAAAACACCCAAATGGCTACCCTTGTGAATCTACCTGTGTGTCATCTTTCTCTTCCGCGTACTTCTACGAGGTGCTACCACTGCAGCTTCAGCAGAGGTAGAGGCAGCCTGCTCACTTCCCTGCTGCCAAGGAGCTGGAGAGCACCTTGTTGCACATCAGTGGGACCATGAGGACCCATGTCTATGCTAACATCCTTCCTAGAAAGGAGGTCTATGAGCCTCTGCCATCTATGCTCCGTATATAGCCATCTATTCTCCATAGATAGCCACCTATGCTCCATAGGGACCATGTGCTCCTATGAATGGTGCATTAGTTGCTCCATGTATGTGGCCATCCTATCCATGGAGGAGCCTAGTCGCCATCGTCTGTGACACGGTGGTGCTCATGTTGGAGATGGACTCCTCCATTCTCTGAACATTTGCAGACATTGCACTCGCAAAACCTGTCAGAGCCTCCTGCACTTCTTGCTGCAGCTCTAGGATCGCCCTCTTTCTGGATGGCCCCCGAGGCTCAGCGTCTGCATGCAGCTGAGCAGAGCTGGGAGTGTCCTGCGCCCTCCGGCGAGGAGCCTCCACTGCTGTCCCTGTCTCCACCATCTGCTCCTGCTCACCTGTGAGTTGTGAGTCACTAGGTGACAACACTACTCTATCTTGCGTGGGACCCATCGAGATGTGTGTATCTGCGCTAGTGCTGGGTGCATTTAAATCTGGTGATGGTGCGTCCTCAGAGGCTGGAGGCTACTCTGAGGAGTTGTCTTCCTCTTCCTCCTGGACAGTGTGGGGGGGGAGGCAACTCTTGATGGATCTGTGGGAGAGTAAAGAGAGGAGTTAGATATGTCTTATCAAGAATGGCTACAGATACCATTAAGCACATCATGACCATTCACTGGCTGATGACATTAGTCCCCATATGAGTGACTGCTGTATGCCATGTAGTTGTATGATATGTAATTTTCTCACCAGGTTGCTGAGATGTCCCCCTCTCTCCATCTCCCACCTCCAGCTGCTCGGCGACTCCAGATATTTCTAAAGCAGCCTCCTCTGCTGTTGTAAGGTTTGCAAATGATGGAGGGCCTCTGCCGGTTCTCACCCTCTCCCTCTTACTTTGGGCTCTCTTTTCCTGCAAGGAGGGAAAGAAGAGAAGGTTGAGTGAGCATGATGGATTGAGTGTAAGGAATGGCTGGGTTAGATCTTTAAAGGGAGACTATGATGGAGTGGGGTGCAAAGTCAAGTGGCCTCCTTGTGTGTTGTTAGTTGGTATGATTGCATTAGGGTAAGGGTAAGTATGAGGGTTGGCTAGTGAGATGGGGATGTGATAATGTAGATAGAGGGATGGGTGGAGGTCCAAGGTATGTTGGTGTGAGTAAGGAAATGCAGGAGTAGGGTTGGGAAGGCAGTGTGATGGGGATGTTATGAGAGGCACAGCAGGATGAAGTCAAGTGTGGCTTTATACTCACGTTTCCTGATCTAATGAGATCAATGATTCATTTGCGGCACTGCACCCAGGTCCTCCTGACCCCATCCCTGTTGGTGACCTCCTCTGCAATCTCCAACCAGGCTGTTTTGGTCTCCTGGGGAGGTCTCTTCCACCCATTGGAAAGGAAGAGAACCTCCCTGCTTGCTCTGACTCCCTCCATAAGCATATGGAGGAAGTAATCGGACAACCTGGGTGCAGCCCTCTGCCTCTGTGCAGTCATTGTCAGTGTTTGCAGCACTCCAATGCTGTAGTGCACTGACAGCACTATGTTACATTAACCTTCAAATCTAATGTGGCCATTGCCCCTTTAAAGATCCCGGTTGTAAATGCATCATGAATGACGTCACCTGACCCGCACCCTTTAATTGGGCTGGGTAATGTGCAGGGCAGGCTTACTAGACACTATTAATTTAAAGTCATTCTGTGGAGCGGGAAGGAGCCAGCAATGGGGTCGCGACCCGCCATGGTGACCGCCCACACCGGACCCATCCAGGTAAAGAAAATTCCGACCATAGTGTGTAGAAGTGCTTCCTAATTTCACTTTTGAAAGGTCTGGCTCTAATTTTTAGACTATGCCCTCTAGTCCTAGACTCCCCAACCAGCGAAAATAGTTTCTCTCTATCTACCCTATCTGTTCCCCTTCATATCTTGAAAACTTTGATGAAATCACCCCTTAACCTTCTAAATTCCAAGGAATACAACCTTATTTTGTGTAATCTCTCTTCGTAATTTAATGCTTAGAGTCCAGGGGCTGGATTTTGCCAATGGGGAGCTTTTGGAGGCGGGACTCCCGCTTGTCGGGTTTCAGTCCCGCCTCCATCGACTTCTGGCCAACCCAGGCTATTTTCTCTTGATTGACCTTGTTAAGCCCACCAAGCGGGCTTAGCAGGCCAATTAAGGGAAAGCCAGTTACAGAGAACGTCAACGTATGATGTTTCAGCTGTCAAAAAAATTTTGACAGATGAATAGTCATCGTTTGACAGTTCTGTGAAGCTGTCAAACACTGACATTCTCTGTAGTTTGATGAGTTCTTGAATTCAAGACCTCATCAAACCTCTTTATTTAGCAGAAATTAGATGGTTGCTGCATTGGAGAATGGTGAGAGACTCTCCGCATACCCAACTCTTGAAGCCAGCAGGAAGAAACAAAGGTAAATAAACTTTTACTAACACTTTCCACTTACCTCACATACTCACCTCTCCACACTTGCACCCATCACTTACCTTCACAGCGCACTTTTACACCCCTCCGACCCCCACAGACCCACTGCTCACCTCGGTGACCCTGGCGGGGTTCGGAGCTTTCGGGAAGCCCGCACTTGTGTGGGTAAAATGGGGATAATCCTCTTATCTGCCTGTTAACTACCTGTTAACAGGTAGTTAAGTGGCACTAATCCCCTTCCCGCCTCCAAGGAGACGGGACCCGGCGCGGGTCGGCTACCTGCCTCCTGGCAAGATGGCACGGAGGTGGGTTGGGGGCAGGTTGGGCACCCGCCCCCAGATTCTGCCATTTTCCTGGCAGTCCCGCCTCCATACCTGCCTCCCCAGGGTTGGCAAGATCGCGCCCCAGGTATCACTCTGGTAAGCCTACGCTGCACGCCCTCCAATGGATCCTTCCTAAGATATGGTGCCCAGAACTGCTCACAGTACTCCAGGTGTGGTCTAACCAGGGCTTTGTGTCGGTGAAGCATGGGTGACTTTGCCCTCAGCCATACTGCACATCAATGTGAAGCCAACAATGAACCATTTTTATTGAAAATACAATAACAGAACTCTACAGATCAGCCGTGGATCAATTGGTAGCACTCTTGCCTCTGAGTCAGGACTCTGAAACATAGAGGCCGAGATTATGGTCTGAAATTGTTGAACTCGATGTTGAGTCCAGAAGGCTGTAAAATGCCTAATCGAAAGATGAGGTACTGTTCCTCGAGCTTACGTTGAGCTTCGTTGGGACAGTGCAAGAGGCTGAGGACGGTGAGGTCTGAGTGGGAGTGGAGCGGAGAATTGAAGTGACAGGCCACCGGAAGCTCGGGGTCACACCTACGGACTGAACGGAGGTGTTCCGCAAAGCGGTCATCCAATCTGCATTTGGTCTCCCCAATGTAGAGGAGACCGCATCGCGAGCAGCGAAAACAGTATACTAGGTTGCAAGAAGGACAGTTAATCTGTTTTGCTGGTGCTGATTGAGGGAAGAATCATACCTAGGATGCCCAGAAAACTCTTTTTCAGATAGTGCCATAGGATCCTTAACATCCACCTGAATCACCAGAACAGGCAGACAGGGCCTTAGTTTAAGAAATTATGAGGACAGGTTGCATAAACTTGGCTTATTTTCCCTTGAGTAAAGAAGTTTGAGGGGGTGATCTAATCTAGGTGTTTAAAGTAATAAAAGGATTTGATAGGGTAGATAAAGAGAATCTGTTGTCACTGGTGATTGAATCCCAAACAAGAGGGCATAATCTTAAAATTAGAGCCAGGTAATTGAGGAATGAAATCAGGGAGCACTTCTTCACATAAAAAGCAGCAGAAATCTGGAACTCCCTCCCCCAAAAGACGGCAGATGCTGAGATATTTGGAGCTTCCAAGGCTGAGCTCGATAGATTTTCATTGGGTAATGGGGTTGAGGTACAGATCAGCCATGATCTAATTGAACGGCGGAACAGGCTTGAGGGGCTGAATGGCCTCCTCCTGTTGTTGCTATAGAGTCATAGAGTCATAGAGTCATAGAGTAATACAGCACGGATAGAGGCCCTTCGGCCCATCGTGTCCGCGCCGGCCATCAAGCCCTGTCTAATCTAATCCCATATTCCAGCATTTGGCCCGTAGCCTTGTATGCTATGGCATTTCAAGTGCACATCCAAATGCTTCTTAAATGTTGTGAGGGTTTCTGCCTCCACAACCCTTTCAGGCAGTGAGTTCCAGACTCCAACCACCCTCTGGGTGAAAAAGTTCTTTCTCAAATCCCCTCTAAACCTCCCGCCCTTTACCTTGAATCTATGCCCCCTAGTTATTGACCCCTCTACTAAGGGAAAAAGCTCCTCAGCATCCATCCTATCTATGCCCCTCATAATTTTGTACACCTCAATCATGTCCCCCCTCAGCCTCCTCTGCTCCAAGGAAAACAAACCCAATCTGCCCAGTCTCTCTTCATAGCTGAAGCGCTCCAGCCCTGGTAACATCCTGGTGAACCTCCTCTGCACCCTCTCTAACGCGATCACATCCTTCCTGTAGTGTGGCGACCAGAACTGCACACAGTATTCCAGCTGTGGCCTAACCAGTGTTTTATACAGCTCCATCATAACCTCCTTGCTCTTATATTCAATGCCTCGGCTAATGAAGGCAAGTATCCCATATGCCTTTTTTACCACCTTATCCACCTGTTCCGCCGCCTTCAGGGATCTGTGTACTTGCACACCCAGATCCCTCTGACCCTCCGTCTTGCCTAGGGTCTTTCCATTCATTGTGTATTCCTTTGCCTTGTTAGTCCCCCCAAAGTGCATCACCTCGCACTTTTCCGGGTTAAATTCCATTTGCCACTGTTCCGCCCATCTGACCAACCCATCTATATCATCCTGCAGACTGAGGCTACCCTCCTCGCTATTTACCACCCTACCAATTTTTGTATCATCCGCGAACTTACTGATCATACCCTTTACATTCATATCCAAGTCATTAATGTAGACCACAAACAGCAAGGGACCCAGCACCGATCCCTGTGGTACCCCACTGGCCACAGGCTTCCAGTCACAAAAACAACCTTCGACCATCACCCTCTGCCTTCTGCCACTAAGCCAGTTTTGTATCCAATGTGCCAAGGCACCCTGGATTCCATGGGCTCTTACCTTCTTGACCAGTCTCCTGTGCGGGACTTTATCGAAGGCCTTACTGAAATCCATGTATACCACATCCACTGCGTTACCCTCATCCACACACCTAGTCACCCCCTCAAAAAATTCAATCAAATTAGTCAGACATGATCTTCCCTTGACAAAGCCATGTTGACTATCCCTGATTAATCCTTGCCTCTCCAAGTGGAGGCAAATTTTGTCCCTCAGGATTTTTTCCAATAATTTTCCTACCACTGATGTTAGGCTCACTGGCCTGTAGTTCCCCGGTTTTTCCCTACTACCCTTCTTGAATAATGGTACTACATTAGTGGTTCTCCAGTCCTCTGGCACATCCCCTGTGGCCAGAGAGGTCCTGAATATATGTGTTAGAGCCCCCGCAATCTCCTCCTTTGCCTCACACAGCAGCCTGGGATACATTTCATCCGGGCCTGGGGATTTATCCATTTTTAGGCCAGCTAAAACCGCCAATACCTCCTCCCTCTCGATGTTAATATGTTCGAGCATATCACAGTCCCCCCGCCCTATTTCTATGTCTACATCGTCCTTCTCCATAGTGAAAACAGATGCAAAAAATTCATTTAGAACCCCTCCTACATCTTGCGGCTCCACACACAGATTGCCACTTTTGTCCCTAATGGGCCCTATTTTTTCCCTAGTTATCCTCTTACCCTTAATATACTTATGAAACATCTTCGGATTTTCCTTTATTTTGCTTGCCAGTGTTATTTCATGGCCCCTCCTTGATCTCCTAATTTCTTTTTTAAGTATCCCCCTGCACTTTTTGTACTCCTCTAGGGCTTCCTCCGTCTTTAGCCTTTTGTATCTACCAAAAGCCCTCCTTTTTTTCCTAATCCATTCTCGTATATCCCCTGACATCCAAGGTTCCCTGTGGTTTTTGGAACCACCCTTGACCTTTACGGGAACATGTTGCCATTGTATGATCTCAATCTCCCTTCTGAAAGCCTCCCATTGCTCCGATGCGGATTTTCCTACAAGTAGCTGATCCCAGTCCATTTTGGCCAGATCCTGCCTTATCCTATTAAAATCGGCCTTCCCCCAATTTAGAACCTTTATTTCCGGCCCATCCCTGTCCTTTTCCATGACCACCTTAAATATGTTCCTATCTCATCCAGAAGACAAAAACAGGAGAAAAAAAAATTGCAGGGTAGGCGAAGAAAAAAAATGGCAACAAAAAAGTAACAGAAAAAAAGGACAGAAGAATATTTTCTCCAAAGTTTGATAAGCTCTGTAAATTGAAAAAGGATGATCAGATCAGAGAGGTTAAACAGGAATGACATTTTGGACAGATAAAACAGAGGTATAGCATTGAAACCTTACTATTACATACCTAAAAATATCTTCAAGATAAAGAGCTTTGTAATGTAGGAATTATAAAATTGTTGGGATGTTTTGATTGGGAGGTATGTCTGGCCAGGAGTCGGTGGATAGTCTTACTCTGGTCACAGCAGGGCAGATGTAAAACAGCAAGAGCCACGCCGACTTGCCGAAGAGTACATTAACCACAAACTGCAAACTGGCAGTGAAACTGCGAAGAGTATTTGAATAAACCCCATCGCTGGAAAGTCATGATCCTCCAGAAGGTGTCTCTTGATGTCCTTGTCATTGTAAAGCCATTGTTGAATGATGCTGTTGTCGTTTAATTCATGATAATTGTTTTGACCATTTTATTTTTAACTTTTATTATTTGCCCCTCCCAGGTGTTGCAGGTGTAGTTATCCATCACCAGCCATTTTCTAGTACCTCCCTGGTGGTCATTTTTTCCGCTGGGGCTTTTCCTTACGTCATGTCTGGGTCTGTTGTAGACTAATTGATCGAGATTGATTGCTATGATTTGTCAACAATTCCATTATCGTTGTAGCATGTGACTACCAGGATGGTAGACGGCGAACTAGATGGACCGTGGTCTTTTTTCGTCTAGCAATTCAATGTTCCTATGTTTCATGTGTGAGCCCTCACAGTGGTGCTCTGGATTACAGTCAAGTCTGATTCTGCCCTGATCTGATGTTCACACATGAGAACACCCAGCAGGGGTCGCTGGATAACAATCAGTAGAATAAAGCAGAGTCCACAATGAGAGAATTCTTACCTGAATGCGGAATGATGGCCCCCGAGGATCAGAGTCTGCATGCAGCTGAGCAGAGCTGGGAGCATCCTGCGCCCTCTGGCGAGGAGTCTCCACTGCTGTCCCTGCTCTTGCTCACTTGTGACTTGTGAGACACCCAGGTGACAACACTACTCAATCTTGCGTGGGACCCACCAAGGTGTGCGTATCTGTGCTGGTGCTGGGTGCATTTATGTCTGGTGACGGTGCGCCCTCAGAGGCTGGAGGCTCCTCTGAGGATTCATCTTCCTCCTCCTCCTGGACAGTGGGGTGGAGGGGGGTGGGGTGGCTCTTGATGGATCTGTGGGAGAGTAAAGAGATGATTTAGATATGTCATATGAAGAATCATATGGGTGCAGATACCATTCGGCACATGATGACCATTCAATGGTTGCTGACATCAGTCCCCATATGAGTGACTGCTGTATGCCATGTGGCTGTATGAGATGTAACTCTGTCACCAGGTTGCTGAGATGTCCCCCTCACTCCGTCTCCCACCGCCAGCAGCTCTGCGACTCCAGACACTTCCAAGGCAACCTCCTCTGCTACTGTTAAGGCAGCCAATAATGAAGGCACCGCCCCCCCCCCCACCTAGTTCGCTCCCTCTTATTGTGGGCTCCCTCTTCCTGCGAGGAGAGAAAGAAGAGAAGGTTGAGTGAGAGTGATGAAAAGAGTGTAAGAAATGGATGGGTTACATATTAGAGGGTGACTATGATGGAGTGGCCTTCTTGTGTGTTGTTAGTTGGTATGATTGCATTAGGATGTGATGAGAGGCCCAGCAGGATGAAGTTAAGTGTGGCTCTGCACCCACCTTTCCTGATCTAATGAGATGATCAAAACGTTTGCGGCACTGCGCCCAGGTCCTCCTCACAACATCCCTGCTGTTCACCTCCTCTGCTATTTGGTATTAGGCTCCTTTGGGCTGTTAGGAAGGTCTCTTCTGCCCATTGGAAGGGAAGAGGCCCTCCCTGTGTGCTTGGACTCCCTCCACAAGTATACGGAGGGATTCATCTGAGAACCTGGGTGCAGCCCTCTGCCTCTGTGCAGCCCTCTGCCTCTGTGCAGTCGTGTTTAAATCTCTTCGTAACACTCCAGTGCTGCAGTACAGTGCCTGCACTATCCGAGATGAACCTTCAAATGCAAAATAAAAACAGAAAATGCTGGAGATACTCAGCAGGTCAGGCAGCATCTGCGAAGAGAGAAACAGAGTTAATGTTTCAGGTCGATGACCTTTCGTCAGAACTGGAAAAAAGCAGGAAATGGAACAGATTTTTAAGCAAGTGTAGGGGTTGGGAAAGGGGGGAGGGGATGAAAGAACAAAAGGGAAGGTCTGTGATAGGATAGAAGGCAGGAGAGATTAAGAGGCATTGAGAGATATTAAGAGATATTCAAGGCAAAAGGAGATGGTAATGGGACAGGTTAAGAAACAAAGGATGGCTCTATATGAAGTGTAAATTGCGCTGGCAGAGTGAAAGACAGCTGCTATGTGGGAGAGAAGAACAGAAGGCACAAACAAAAAGTGTGGATAAAAAATATATACATGATAGGGGCCAGGATATGATCTGAAATTGTTGAGCTCTATGTTGAGTCCATGTTGAATGTAATGCGGCCATGGAATATTCGGGCTGAAGACGCATCATCGATGATGTCATCAGACCCGCACCATTTAATAGGGCCAGGTAGCGCGCAGGGTTGCCTTAATAGGCGCCTTTAATGGAAAGTCGCTCTCAGGAGCGGGATGGAATCAGGAACGGGGTCGCGACCCGCCACGGCGCCCGCCCACACCCGTCCCGCCCAGGTACAGAAAATTGTGGCCATTGAGTAGACAGCTCCCTGAAACTTAGGAACCAAGTATGCAATGGCCAATGAATGTTGCTCATTAAGTAATATCAGTTCAAAAGTTCAGCAGTCACTTTTTAAAATTGAATCACTTCCCTACTTTACATGCTAAGGCTAAAGGCTAACATTACTACAGTATCAAGAAAAAACAACAGGAGTATCACATAGAAACATAGAAGATAGGAGCAGGAGTAGGCCATTCGGCCCCTCGAGCCTGCTCTGCCATTTAATGAGATCATGGCTGATCATCCAAATTCAGTACCCTGTCCCTGCTTTCTCCCCATATCCCTTGATCCCTTTAGCCTCAAGAAATATATCCAACTCCTTCTTTAATATATTTAATGAATTGGCCTCAACTGCCTACTGTGGTAGAGAATTCCACTGGTTCACCACTCTCTGGGTGAATAAATTCCTCCTCATCTCAGTCCTAAATGGCTTACCCCTTATCCTTAGACTGTGACCCCTGGCTCTGGACTCCCGTTAGTTCACTTCAAGTCAGTCCGATTAACCCTTTTCTTACAAGAGGAATGACGCAATCACAACTCCCTGATTCATGTTATTTTCTTTGTCCTTTTAATAGTGGTGGTAGCCTGCATTCTGGTCCTCGGCTCTTCGCTTTGATTCCAATATGTGGGTAATGCATAACTTAGTGTCAAAACTGGTATCGGCGACCACAATAACAGCATTCAGAGGCTTTCTGGCAGTCAGTTACAAACACACGCGTATCACATGAACAATTACGCTCAGGAAGCCATTGATTGCTTAATTTGGCTGTCAGCACTTAGGGCTATAAATAAACAGAGCATCCTGTAACTGGAAAAAAAACCCTGATTTTCTTTTACAGAGATGCAGGAGCACTGCAACTTAGAGCTGAACATCCCCTCGAAAAAACTTTGGGGCGAACTTTGATCCTTAGCCTCAATTGTGTCATTGCTAAATAAAGAAGGCTGTGTAGTCACATTACAGAAACATAGAAATATAGAAGATAGGAGCAGGAGTAGGCCATTCGGCCCCTCGAGCCTGCTCCACCATTCAATGAGATCATGGCTGATCATCCAAATTCAGTACCCTATCCCTGCTTTCTCCCCATACCCCTTTAGCCTTAAGAAATATATCCAACTCCTTCTTGAATATATTTAATGAATTGGCCTCCACTGCCTTCTGTGGTAGAGAATTCCACAGGTTCACCACTCTCTGGGTGAAGAAATTCCTCCTCATTTCTGTCCTAAATGGCTTACCCCTTATCCTTAGACTGTGACCCCTGGTTCTGGACTCCCCCGCCATCGGGAACATCCTTCCTGCATCTAGTCTGTCCAGTCCTGTCAGAATTTTATAAGTTTCACTGAGATCCCCTCCCATTCTTCTAAACTCCAGAGAGTATAAGCCCAATCGACCCAATCTTTCCTCATACGTCATTCCTGCCATCCCAGGTATCAGTCTGGTGAATCTTCGCTGCACTCCCTCCATGGCAAGAACATCCTTCCTCAGATAAGGCGACCAAAACTGCACACAATACTCAGGGTGTGGTCTCACCAAGGCCCTGTACAACTGCAGCAAGACATCCTTGTTCTTGTACTCGAACCCTCTCGCTACGAAGCCAACATACCATTTGCCTTCTTAACCACCTGCTGCACCTGCATGCTTACCTTCAGCGACTGGTGCACAAGGACACCCAGGTCTCGTTGCACTTCCCCTTCTCCCAATCTATTGCCATTCAGATAATAATCTGCCTTCCTGTTTTTGCCACCAAAGTGGATAACCTCGCATTTATCCACATTATACTGTATCTGCCATGCTTCTGCCCAATCACCCAACCTGTCCAAATCATACTGGAGATTCTCGGCATCCTCCTCACAGCACACACGCCCACCCAGCTTTGTGTCATCTGCAAACTTGGAGATATTACATCTAGTTCCCTCGTCTAGATCATTTATATATACTGTGAATAGCTGGGGTCCTAGGACCGATCCCTGCGTTACCCCACTAGTCACTGCCTGCCACTCTTTGCTTCCTGTCTGCCACCCAGTTCTCTATCCAAGTCAATACCTTGCCCCCAATCCCATGTGCTTTAACTTTACACGCTCATCTCTTATGCGGGACCTTATCGAAAGCCTTCTGAAAGTCCAAATACACCACATCCACTGGTTCTCCCTTATCTATTCTACCAGTTATATCCTCAAAAAATGAGTCTGGAGTCTTTCAAGCGATTGTACTCAGTAGGGGTGAACGTTCTCGCCGTTCCTGCCGCACTTACTGTGCTGGAGCAGCGGGGCCAACTTTTCTTTTTTGGCGAAGAAAGTTGGGTGGAAGCTTGTTTCTGCCCATCCCGCGTTTAGACGGCTTCATTTGATTTTCCTTGCGTTTCTGCCGCTCGCCCGCTGAATCACCACTGGCCCCATGGGGCAAGGACCGAACTTCACCCCAAATTCTGAGCTCACAATAATGAAAGTTACTGGCAGCTCAATTTTAAAACTCATGAAACAGGCACACAAACATATCCCTGACAGCAAAGAAAGACTTGCATTTATTTTTGCAAGTTACTTATATTTGATCCGATCTGTGATCCTCAGAGACGAGAGGGAGCCTTGCTCCAAAGTATATATGTTTATTACAGTTACAGATGTCTCATAAGGGCCTTGCTTCAAGGGAGTCCAATTCCACTCTCAATGCTCCAGCTCTAAGTTCTGGCTGATTTGCATTAAGACACACATTGAGACCACACCAGGAGTACTGTGTACAGTTTTGGTCTCTTTACCTAAGGAAGGATATACTTGCCATAGAGGGAATGCAATGAAGGTTCTGGTTCCTGGGATGGGGGGATTGTCCTATGAGGAGAGATTGAGTAGACTAGGCCTATATTCTCTAGAGTTTAGAAGATTGAGAAATGATCTCATTGAAACATGCACAATTCTTACAGGGCTTGACAGGGTAGATGCAGGGAAGATGTTTTCCCTGGCTGGGGAGTCTAGAACCAGGGGTCACAGTCTCAGAATAAGGGGTCGGCCATTTCGGACTGAGATGAGGAGAAATTTCTTCACTCAGAGGGTGGTGAATCTTTGGAATTCTCTACCCCAGAAGGCTGTGGAGGCTCAGTCATTGAGTATATTCAAGACAGAGAGCAATAGATTTTTGAATATTAAGGGAATCAAGGGATATGGGGATAGTGCAGGAAAGTGGTGATGAGGTAGAAGAGCAGCCATGATCTTATTGATTGGCGGAGCAGGCTCGAAGGGTCAAATGGCCTACTCCTGCTCTTATTTCTTATGTTCTTATGTTCTTTGGAAGACTTTCCCATCAGCAATGTTCTCTGTCACTCGTATAGCAGCCACCTGTTCTACTCCCCTATCCGAGATAACACATAGGGCTGATTTTCATTGCATACTTTAAGCGCAAAAGAGGTAAAGAGGTGGCCAAGATGGGGTCTTAAGCTGCAACACCGGTTTAGCCTGCGTTTAGCGCAAGGTGCCATCTTGGTAAAGTAGTTGAAGCCAGTGCTAGGAACGGCCATCTGGAAGCTCATTAAACAGCTGATTACCGCTTAAAATGCCTGCTAGCGCTCATTAAAGAGACTGCATGGCATTTTGGTGGCCAGCGCTTCAACTAACGCCCGCTCCTAACACCGACCAGCTGTTTGGGAGGAAACGCGGCATTGAGGTGGATTTCAAGCACTGCTTAAAGGGATACTCACCATTTCATGGTCATTGCTGCTGGAGCTGTGAAGAGGACCCCTGAAACACATCGGGAGACTTTCTGGGTCACTTTGTCAAGACTTCACCAACATTTATTCTGGAAATTCTCTGAGGACTTCACCTAAAAAGAGTAAGTTGTGCTGCTCCACCTTTTTGGACACCTTGTAGCAGTCACCAGGAGAAAGGGAGTACTTGGTTGAGGAATTGACAATGTTGATTTCGGCAAATTGATCACTGTGGAGAAGACATCAGGGGGCACAAGTTTGGCAGTTGAAAGAGGGGAGGTCAGGTGGGATGTTTTATTCAAAGGTTAATAGAGTTGTGGCATAAGTTACCAAGGAAGTTCCTTGAAGTGGACAATGTAAATGAGTCCAGGAGGCATTTGCCACATTTCGGCAGAGAAGAAATGGAGGATATGGTGAGAAGGTAAGTAGTTAATCAATGAAAAGGATGGTTGGGCCCAATTGGTCTTGTCCTGTTCACATTGTAAACAAAAACTTAGACCTCAAACAGCCAATGAAGTATCTCTTTCAAAGTGTAGTCACTGTTGTAATGTAGGAAACGCGGCAGCCAATTTACACACAGGAAGCTCCCACAGACAGCAATTAAATAAATGACCAGATTATTTGTTTTAGGTGTTGGTCCTTTCTAAGTTTTGAAAGCCTCAACCAGGTCACCTCAAAATCTCCAGCAACACAAATCAAGGCCAAAAACTGCAAGGTAAAAATACAGACGCCATGGAAGCTCAGATGCATATTACAATGGCTGACTTGCACAAATAATCTAGGCTGACAATTCAGTGCAGTACTCAGGGAACAGGCTTCTTCTGCTGTGATGAAAGGTCCCTACCCAAAACATTAACTCATTGTTTTCGCTGTCAGATGCAAACTGGCATGGTTTTCCTTTGGGGGTGAATTTTTGGAGACTCCGGTCTCAGCTGACAGGAGTACAGATTGGAGAATGAGCCGTTGAAGTCAGCACAAAATCGGGAAAGTCCACACTGGATTTGAGCGAGGTTCCGTGCCAAGACTAGGGACGTACTCTTTTGTTCCATTTAATTCAACAACAGGTGGCCGATTTTGCTCCGGCAGGTTATCGCCTGGGCGGCAGAGTTGAAGATTAGCCCCAAGATTTCCCAACAATCCACTGTGTTGCTTTCTTGCAGGAATGATGCCACGATTGTTAGCTTTCAAGAATAAATGTCACCACATCTCACTGACATGGAGTTCACTGCCAGTTCAGCGCTGACAACCAGAACACTTTCCTTCCTGCCTTATAATGACACCGAGGAATCCATTATTCCCTCTGTGTATTACAACAAAGTGTTCTAGAGAGTGATTGTTTCCTACAGTTAGTACATTATTAATAGTTATAGTGGTTAAAAGAAAATTGTCTGATTTTCAGTTTCAGGACTTAGCTTTAGGGAATGAAGCTGGGCAGTGGGGGAGCATTTTGGTGCTAGTGACCATAATTCTGTTAGATTTAAGGTAGTTATGGAAAAGGACTAGGATAGACTAGGAATAAATATTCTAAATTGAGGAAAAGCAAATTTTGCTAAGCTCAGAGGGGATTTAGCCATGGTGGACTGGAAACAGCTACTTGAAGGTAAATCAGTGTCAGAGCAGTGGGAGGCATTCAAGGAGGAGATCCAGAGGGTTCAGACCAAACATGTGCCCTTAAAGAAAAAAGCTGGGACTAACAAACCTAGAGCCCCCTGGATGTCTAGGGACATACAGGGTAGGATAAAAGAAAAAAGGGAACGTATGACAGATACCGAGGGCTAAATACTCCAGAATCTTTAGAGGAGTACAGAAAGTGCAGGGGCGCAATTAAAAAGGATATTAGGAAAGCAAAGAGAGAGAGCATGAAATATTCTTGGCAAGTAAAATCAAGGAAAACCCAAAGGTGTTTTATAAATATAATAATGGGGCAGTAATTCCTCCCCAAACGCATGAATACGGAAGGGGCACTCACGCGTCTGGCCTGAGGAAATGCCGGTTTTCAGCATGCACAGCGCATGCGCTGAAAACCGGCATTTCCTCTCCTCTAACCCAAGAGGTGAAGAGGCTAGCGCGTGCGCTGTAGGGAGCAGCGCGTGCGTCTTGGATTTCCTCTGTTTTGGGGGATTTGCGCATGTGTAAAGGCCTCCGGTCTTTACGCTTGTAAAAAGCACACGTAAGTATTTATTTTTACAGGTAAGTGGTGTTTTAGTGCAATTTAGAATTTTTTTTCCCACAGGTTTATTATTTTAAAGAATCTACAATAAGGTAAGTTTAGTTTTAGACCCTTTTTATTAAAAATTTATTTTTTTCAAAAAAAAAATTATTGTTTAAATTATTTTTTTAAACTTATTTATACTTAATTTAATGATTGGGATGTTTTTTAAATTTTTATTTAAAGTTTAAATAGTGTTTTGGGCCCCCGTAGTTTTCATGAGTTTGACAGCTCTTACTGTCAAACTCATGAATGAGTTTCCCCTCCCCTGATTGGCTGCACAGTGCTCACCTGATCCCAGCCGGCACATCGCACTAACTACGCCGCTGGATCAGGTTAGCACAGCGCGCCGACAGCTGAACTGGGCCTGTGAAAGGAAATGCAAGCAGGCCCGGGCTTCAGATGTCGGCGCGCCGGGTGAGTGCACATCGGGGGCTTGCACGCGCGTGCAAGCCCCCGATCTAATTTCAGGGCCATTAAGAGGATAACTAAAGAAAGGGCAGGGCCTATTAGAGATCATGAGGGTAATCTGTGTGTGGAGGCGGGAGACGTCAGTAGGGTTCTTAATGAATACTTTGTGTCTGTTTTCACAAAGGAGAGGGGCGAAGCAGGCATTGCTATCACGGGGGAGGAGTGTGAAATATTAGATGAAATAAACATAGTGAGAGAGGAAGTATTAAGGGGTTTAGCAGCTTTAAAAGTGGATAAATGCCCAGGCCCGGATGAAATGTATTCCAGGCTGTTAAAGTGAAGCAAAAGAGGAAATAGCAGAGGCCCTGACCATCATTTTTCAATCCTCTGTGGCTTGAGGTGTGGTGCCGGAGGACTGGAGGACTGCTAATATGGTACGCTTGTTTAAAAAGGGAGAAAAGGATAGACCGAGTAATTACAGCCCAGTCAGCCTAACCTCGGTGGTGGGTAAATTATTGGAAAGAATTCTGAAGGACAGGATAAATCTTCATTTAGAAAGACACTGATTAATCAAGGATAGTCAGCACGGATTTGTTAAGGGAAGGTCGTGTCTGACAAACTTGATTGAATTTTTTGAGGAGGTAACAAGGAGAGTAGATGAGGGTAGTGCATTTGATGTAGTGTATATGGACTTTAGCAAGGCTTTTGATAAGGTTCCACATGGTAGACTGGCCACGAAGTTAAATGCCCATGGGATCCAGGGCAAAGTGTCAAGTTGGATTCAAAACTGGCTCGGAGACAGGAAGCAGAGGGTAATTGTTGATGGGTGTTTTTGTGACTGGAAGGCTGTTTCCAGTGGGGTTCCGCAGGGCTCAGTACTAGGTCCTTGCTTTTTGTGGTATCAATGATCTAGACTTGAATATAGGGGGTATGATTAGAAACATAGAAACATAGAAGATAGGAGCAGGAGTAGGCCATTCGGCCCCTCGAGCCTGCCCCGCCATTCAATGCGATCATGGCTGATCATCCAAATTCAGTACCCGGTCCCTGCTTTCTCCCCATACCCCTTGATCCCTTTAGCCTTAAGAAATATATCCAACTCCTTCTTGAATATATTTAATGAATTGGCCTCTACTGCCTTCTGTGGCAGAGAATTCCACAGGTTCACCACTTTCTGGCTGAAGAAATTCCTCCTAATTTCTGTCCAAAATGGCCTACCCCTTATCCTTAGACTCTGACCCCTGGTTCTGGACTACCCGACCATCGGGAACATCCTTCCTGCATCTAGTCTGTCCAGTCCTGTCAGAATTTTATGTTTCAATGAGATCCCCTCTCATTCTTCTAAACTCCAGCGAGTACAAGCCCAATTGACCCAATCTCTCCTCATACGTCATTCCTGCCGTCCCAGGTATCAGCCTGGTGAATCTTCGCTGAACTCCTTCCACGACAAGAACATCCTTCCTCAGATAAGGCGACCAAAACTGCACACAATACTCAAGATGTGGTCTTACCAAGGCCCTGTACAACTGGAGCAAGACATCCTTGTTCTTGTACTCGAACCCTCTCGCTACGAAGGCCAACATACCATTTGCCTTCTTAACCGCCTGCTGCACCTGCATGCCTACCTTCAGCGACTGGTGCACAAGGACACCCAGGTCTCGTTGCACTTCCCCTTCTCCCAATCTATTGCCATTCAGATAATAATCTGCCTTTCTGTTTTTGCCACCAAAGTGGATAACCTCACATTTATCCACATTATATTGCATCTGCCATGCTTCTGCCCAATCACCCAACCTGTCCAAATCATCCTGGAGTTTCTCGGCATCCTCCTCACAGCACACACGCCCATCCAGCTTTGTGTCGTCTGCAAATTTGGAGATATTACATCTAGTTCCCTTGTCTAGATCATTAATATATATTGTGAATAGCTGGGGTCCAAGGACCGATCCCTGCGGTACCCCACTAGTCACTGCCTGCCACTCGGATAAAGACCCGTTTATTCCAACTCTTTGCTTTCTGTCTGCCAACCAGTTCTCTATCCAAGTCAATACCTTGCCCCCAATCCCATGTGCCTTAACTTTACATGCTAATCTCTTATGCGGGACCTTATCGAAAGCCTTCTGAAAGTCCAAATACACCACATCCACTGGTTCTCCCTTATCTATTTTACCAGTTACATCCTCAAAAAATTCCAGTAGATTAGTCAAGCACGATTTACCTTTTGTAAATCCATATTGACTTTGTCTGATCCTGTCACTGTTTTCCAAGTGCTCTGCTATTACATCTTTTATAATGGACTCTAGCATTTTCCCCACTACCGATGTCAGGCTTACCGGTCTGTAATTACTCATTTTCTCTCTACCACCATTAAGAAGTTTGCAGATGATACTAAAATCGGCTGTGTGGTTGATACTGAAAGAGGAAGCTGTAGACTATAGGAAGATATGAATAAATTGATCAGGTGGGCAGAACATTGGCAAATGGAATTCAAACCGGAGAAGTGTGAGATAATGCATTTGGGGAGGGCTAACAAGGAAAGGGAATACACATTCAATGGTAGGACACTGAGTAGTGTAGAGGAACAAAGGGACCTTGGAATGCATGTCCACAGATCCCTGAAGGTAACAGGCTGGGTAAATAAGGTGGTTAAGAAGGCATATGGAATGCTTGCCTTTATTAGCTGTGGCATAGAATACAGGAGCAGGGGGGTTATGCTTCAACTGTATAAAACATTAGTTAGGCCTCAGCTAGAGTACTGCGTGCAGTTCTGGTCACCACATTACAGGAAAGATGTGATTGCACTAGAGAGGGTACAGAGGAGATTTACAAGGATGTTGCCGGGAGTAGAGAATCTTAGCTATGAGGATAGACTGGATAGGCTGGGTCTGTTTTCCTTGGAACAGAGGAGGCTGATGGGATACCTTATTGAGGTGTATTATTATGAGGGGCATAGATAAAGTGGATAGAAAGGACCTATTTCCCTTAGCAGAGGGGTCAAAAACCAGGGGGCACAGATTTAAAGTAATTGGTGGAAGGTTTAGAGGGGATTTGAGGGGAAATTTCTTCACCCAGAGGGTTGTGGGGGTCTGGAACTCACTGCCTGAAAGGGTGGTAGAGGCAGGAACCCTAACCACATTTAAAAAGTACTTGGATGTGCACTTGAGATGCTCTAACCTGCAGGGCTACGGACCAAGAGCTGGGAAGTGGGATTAGGCTGGATAGCTCTTTGTTGGCTGGCGCGGACACGATGGGCCAAAATGGCCTCCTTCCATGCTGTAACTTTCTATGGTTCTATGACTCTTGGACGCTCATTTAATTACATCCCCGAATGCTGATAATCCAATATAAGCATTTTTGCCTTCCTGATATAAATGCTTATGCAATAGTCCTGTTTGTGATTAACTGCCAGAGGTCTCTGATTGCATAGAATTGCATAGAATATACAGCATGGAAACAGGCCATTCGGCCCAACTAGTCTGTGCCGGTGTTTATACTCCACTCCAGAATCCTCCCATTCCATCTACCTCATCTCAGCCTTTCAGCATATCTCTCTATTCCCTTTTCTCTCATGCACTCGTCTAGTTTCCTTTTACATAAGAACATAAGAACATAAGAAACAGGAGCAGGAGTCGGCCATTTGGCCCCTCGAGCCTGCTCCGCCATTCAATAAGATCATGGCTGATCTGATCTTGGCCTCAACTCCACTTTCCCACCCGCTCCCCATAACCCTTGACTCCCCTGTAGCTCAAATATATGTCTACCTCCGCCTTGAATATATTCAATGACCCAGCCTCCACAGTTCTCTGGGGTAGAGAATTCCAAAGATTCACGACCCTCTGAGAGAAGAAATTCCTACTCATCCCTGTTTTAAATGGGCGACCCCTTATTCTGAAACTATGCCCCCTAGTTCTAGATTCTCCCACGAGGGGAAACATCCTCTCTGCATCCACCCTGTCAAGCCCCCTTCAGAATCTTATATGTTTCAATAAGATCCCCTCTCATTCTTCTAAACTCCAATGAGTATAGGCCCAACCTGCTCAACCTTTCTTTATAAATCAACCCCCTCATCTCAGGAATCAGCCTAGTGAACCTTCTCTGAGCTGCCTCCAATGCAAATATATCCTTCCTTAAATAAGGATACCAAAATGGTACACGGTACTCCAGGTGTGGTCTCACCAACGCCCTGTAAAGTTGTAGCAAGACTTCCCTACCTTTATACTCCATCCCCCTTGCAATAAAGACCAACATTCCATTTGCCTTCCTAATTACTTGCTGTACCTGCACGCTAACTTTTTGTGTTTGATGTACGAGGACCCCCAGATCCCTCTGTACCGCAGCATTCTGTAGTCTCTCTCCATTTAAATAATAATTTCTTCCTACCAAGGTGGATAACCTCACATTTTCCCACATTATACTCCAACTGCCAAATTTTTGCCCACTCACTTAACCTATCTATATCCCTTTGCAGATTCTTTGTGTCCTCCTCACTACTTGCTTTCCCGCCTATCTTTGTATTTTGAAAGCACCTAAGCTATTTGCCTCAACCACTTCCTGTGGTCGCGAGTTCTGCATTCTAACCACTCTCTGAGTAAAGAACTCTCCCCTTATTTCCTATTGTATTTTACTCCCTTTATGCTGCAGGTACTGGTTTGACACCAGTTCTTTCTTTCTAGCAATTTGTGTCTGGTAGCTCTGAGTTTTCAAATGATGAAGGGATTTTGACAATTAGGTGACTGACCGGCGGAGTGCGCTGGTTGACTGACCATTCCTGTGGCGAAGAGGCCCCCGCGGTTTTGAGGCCCCGGCCTCATTTAAATCTGCCGGACGTGCTGTGGGCGCAGAACAACCTCGCCAGATTGAGGTCTCAAAATCAGACCGGGGCGACCACCGCCAAGGTAAGTTGTGGGGATGGGCGTCGCGATCACGGAGGGGGGGGGGTGTCCCGGGGCGGGAGCGGCCCAGATTATTTCTGTCGGTCCCGGAAGAGCACGCCTAATCCTCTGAGGCCCACAAAAATATTTGAACATTTACCTTTAGTGGGGCCTCTCCGGCTCCATCGCCCGTGGAACTGGTTGGAGCTTGTACTTCGCAGGCTCCGACTAGTTCCGGCCTAAAATGGCAATCAGAGACTCATTTACATCATAGCCCCTCCAATTTCTATATTAAGGGGGCTTATCGTAGGACTCTTTCAAAATGGAGCTGACCGTATCGCCGGTGTTAATGGGGCAGTAAGCCTACTGACCCCATAAACACCTCGTTAACACCAGGCGATAGCAGTCAAAATCGACCCTGTTATTTGAAATGGATCAGGATGGTCGGAGTAGAGGTTACATCTGTAAAATTCCCTAGGCAATGAATTCCATTAAAGACCAGGAAGAAGTCCTTTCCTCGGAGAGCTTTTTGCCCTCTGGGACAAACTACCAAGACATGTGATGAGTATAGAATAACGACAGTCTTTTAAAAGGGAGCTTGACAAGCCCTAGAGAGACTAGAACATTGTCAGTCATGGAGAGGGAATTGTTAGTGAATTGTTTTTGATTGTGAAGTGCCATGAGCAACCACTACTTCCTAGGATTGCTCAATTGCACAGGCAGTTGTTATTTTTCTGAATTAATTTTCTGTACTTGGCTTGCATTTCCCAGGAATAGGACTGGATTTTGATACTGGAGGCGTGTAGGAGGCGGGACTACAACTTTTGGGGTTGTAGTCCCGTCTCCATCGAGTTGTGGCCAACCCACTCGATTTTCACTTGATTGACCTTGTTGAGCCCACCCAGCGGGCTCAGCAGGCCAATTAAGGGCCACCCGGCAACAGGTGACGTTGTGGCAGAACCACTGAATGACCCTGGCTAACTGTATATAATTCTCTTTAACGATGTTCTAACACCAGCCTAAACCTGTACCATTGTGTTAGGCATTACTGTGTTTTGTATATAGAGTTTGCATGTACGGGGCGTGGCCCCTTTAAGAGCGCGGGAAAACGTGGGTAAACGCGATGACGTCACGTTGTAAGCCACGGGGCTGCCCAGGCAGTCCTCGTGGCATCTCCGTTGAGTAAAGACCTGTTTAATTGTACTCTTGTGTCGATCTCCATTATTCGTAGGAATTCGTTAATTCCTACATTGGTGACCCCGTTTTTGTGAACGTTTTCACAAAAGAAGAGCACAGCATGGACGCAAACGCCGTTTCACTAAAGCTACTGCAGTTCTGGGAGCAGCAAGTGCCCTCATGGTTTATTCAGATCGAGGCCCAGTTCGCCCTGAGAAACATCGATGCTGATCAGACCAAGTACTTTCATGTGGTCTCCACACTCGACAGCTCTACCGCCTCTCGGATTGTCAGCCTCCTCGAAAACCCCCCAACAGAGCGAAAGTATGAAACCCTCAAAGCGCGGTTACTGCAGGTTTTCGGACTCACAAAATCGGAGCGCACCCGTCGATTACTCGCTATGCCCGGGCTCGGGGACTCCAAGCCGTCAGAGTTGATGAGCCAAATGCTCACACTCCTGGGCTCAGAACGGAATGTTTCCTATTCCGCGAGATTTTCCTCAGCCAACTGCCTGAACAGGTACAAGCTGCCCTGGCCAGATCTGAAATTGAAGACTGCGCAACACTCGCTGCGGGGGCTGACAACATTTTTGCTGTAACTCGGCAGTACTGCGCCGCCACGAGGCACCCATCCCCCGCAGTGCGCCGCCCCAGCTCGTCAGCCTGCTGGGCTGTGTTTCTACCACGCGCAGTTCGGCGCGAAGGCGAAGCGTTGCCGCCCTCCCTGCAGTTTTCCCCAACAAAACAAACAACAACTGACACTGCGACCACCGAGGAATGGGTCTAACGGGCACCCTGCGCCGCGATGGCGATCGGCAACGTGGGAAAATTGCTGTTCATCACTGATACTCTCTCCGGTCATCGTTTTCTGTGCGACACCGGAGCGCAGTGCAGCATTTTACCTGCGTCCGCCCTTGATGTGCAGACGGGGAATCACGGCCCCATCCTTGAAGCGGCCAATGGCGGAACAATTCGGACCTTCGGCAGACGGCGAGTGGAGGCGTGCCTCGGGGGGCAACGTTTTCACTGGGAGTTTGTTATGGCCAAAGTTTCCCAGTCCCTCCTCGGCACGGATTTCCTGTGCGCCAACAGCCTCCTGGTTGACATTAGGAACCGACGGCTGATCAATGCAGCAACTTTTAATTCTCTTCCGTGTTACCGCGGTAACACTACGTCGCGCACCGTCTCCTGTGCGTTCCTGACTCCTGATGAGTTCGCTCGCCTGCTCGGTGAATTCCCCAACCTGACAAGACCCACGTTCTCCTCCACAACCATGAAACATGGTGTGGAATACCACATCACCACCAACGGCCCCCCGGTCTACGCGTGGGCCCGGCACCTGGAACCTGGCAAGCTGGCGGTCGCAAAGGCGGAGTTCGCAACCATGTAATGGTTAGGGATTATTCGCCGGTCAAATAGTCCCTGGTCTTCACCCCTCCATATCGTCCCGAAGCCTGGCAGCGGATGGCGGCCATGCGGCGACTATCGACGCCTAAACAACGCCACCACTCCTGATCGGCACCCGATCCCCCACATTCAGGATTTCTCTGCCCATTTGGCAGGGAACACCGTGTTCTCAAAAGTCAACCTCGTCCGGGGCTACCACCAGGTACCAGTTCGTCCACAAGACGTCCAGAAGACCGCAATCATCACCCCATTCGGCCTCTTCGTGTTTTTACGAATACCGTTTGGGTTAAAGAACGCCGCCCAGGTTTTCCAGCGCCTGATGGACTCCGTGCTGTGGGACCTCAAGTTCCTCTTTGTCTACCTAGATGATATTCTAATTGCCAGTCCTACTAAGGAAGAACATACCTGTCACCTACGCACCCTTTTTCGACGCCTCAGCCAACACGGCCTGATTATCAACCCGGCCAAGTGTCAGTTTGGCCTGCACCAAATTGACTTCCTGGGGCATCGCATCACCTCAGAGGGAGCGGTTCCTTTACCTTCGAAAGTAGAGGTGGTGACATCCTTTCCACGCCTGCAGAACGTAAAGGCCCTACAGGAATTCCGAGGCATGGTAAACTTTTACCACCGTTTCATGCCTAAGGCGGCAATACTCATGCAGCCCCTGTACGAGGCCCTCAAGGGCAAGACTGGCAAGAGCCCGGTAGACTGGACAGATGACATGGCCCGAGCGTTCGCCGACACCAAAAGCGCCTTAGCCAACGCGACTATGCTAGCGTACCCGCTGCCAGGAGCCACCATCGCCCTCACCACCAACGCGTCGGACTACACAGCCAGTGCCGTGCAACAGCAGTGGGTGAACGGGACATGGCAGCCGTTGGCATTCTTCAGCCGTCAACTACGGCAGAACAAGAGAGCATACAGCACGTTCGACCGGGAATTGCTCGCCCTTTTTCTGGCCATCCGCCATTTTCAGTTCCTACTGGAAGGACGCCCTTTCACCGCCTTTGTGGACCATAAGCCGCTAACCTTTGCAATGGCCAAGACCGCCGAACCATGGTCAGCCCGACAGCAGCGTCAACTGACCTACATATCCGAATTCACCACGGATATACAGCACGTGGCCGGTAAGGACAACCTGGTGGCAGACTGCCTCTCCCACGCGATCGTCAATACGGTTCATTTGGGCATTGACTACGCCTTCATGGCAGCGAACCAAGCCTCAGGCCCGGAAGTCCAAGCTTACAGAATGGCCATCACTGGCCTCCAGTTGGCCGACGTCAAGTTCCATTCGGCAGGTACCACGCTGTTGTGTGACGTCTCCGTACAGGATCCTCGCCCTGTTGTGCCGGTCGTCTGGCGCCGCAAAGTGTTCGACGCCATACATGGGTTGTCACACCCAGGAATGAAGGCCTCTCAGAAACTGATGTCAGCGAAATTTGTATGGCATGGCATGCATAAAGATGTCTGCGACTGGGCCAACACCTACGTGGTCTGCCAAAAAGCCAAGGTACAGCGCCACATCAAAGCTGCGTTGGCCACCTTCACAGTTCCGGAGCGACGTTTTGACCATGTCAACGTGGACCTGGTGGGACCACTCCCACCCTCCCATGGTTTTTCACACATCCTGACCATGGTTGACTGCACCACCAGATGGCCGGAGGCAGTCCCCCTGTCATCCACTACTTCGGCGGACGTGGCCAGGGCGTTCATTTCCTCCTGGATCACCCATTTCGGAGTGCCCGCAGATATTTCGTCAGACAGGGGACCACAGTTTTCCTCCAAACTCTGGAATGCAGTGGCCCAAGGACTCGGTGTCAAATTGCACCGCACCACAGCCTACCACCCACAGGCGAATGGCCTCTGCGAACGCTTCCACCGGTCAATGAAAGCCACCCTGAGGGCCAGCCCCCAGGATGCTGGATGGGCAGACAAGCTACCGTGGGTCCTGTTGGGCCTTCGCACGGCCCCCAAAGAAGAGCTTCACTCTTCATCAGCGGAGCTTGTGTATGGTCAGCCGCTGCGAGTCCCGGGGGACTTCCTACCAACATCGACGGAGCCATGGTCCGCGTCTGCCCAGCTTGCTAGTCACCAAGAGGCGGCCAGATGTTTCGCACCAGTGCCCACTGCACACCATGGACTGCAGAGGTTGTAATGATATCAGCAAATAGTGATGGTATTTGCCTGTTTGATTATGATGCCTTACCAGCATATTTGCCTGATTGATTACTTATGCCTGACCAGCAGAGGGCATGTGAGAGACAAGCAGTTTGGTTTTAGTTTCGCTTTAGATGGATTTCTAACATGATGTCTCCTGTAATGCTGTTTAACTGAGTTGAACATACTTTAGATAAAAAGTCATTCTCTTTCATAAATGTCTCGTCATTGAATCCACATACAAATCGATACAGAGGTCACATGTTCCCACGAAGCTTCACAAGGCTGAATACGTTTTTATTCGCCATGACGCAGATAGGGATCCACTCAAGGCCCCATATACCGGTCCCTTCCGCGTGTTGGAAGCAGCGGACAAAACCTTCACGGTAGATGTCGGTGGTAAACCGGACCACATTTCGGTCGACCGCTTAAAGCCAGCACATTTAGACTTCGACCGCCCCGTCAAGACAGCACAACCGCCAAGACGGGGTCGGCCACCCATCGTCGTTACGTCAGACCAAGTGCGACCGCCCGCCAGACCACCAGCCGACCAGCAGCCTCCACCTCGAGAGTACAGGAGTCATTCTGACAGGCTCGTCAGACCCCCTCACCGTTTGACTTTGTCCGTTAAAGCAAATTCTGGGGTGGCGCATGTGGCAGAACCACTGAATGACTCTGGCTAACTGTATATAATTCTCTTTAACGATGTTCTAACACCAGCCTAAACCTGTACCATTGTGTTAGGCATTACTGTGTTTTGTATATAGAGTTTGCATGTATGGGGCGTGGCCCCTTTAAGAGCGCGGGAAAACGCGGGTAAACGCGATGACGTCACGTTGCAAACCATGGGGCTGCCCAGGCAGTCCTCGTGGCATCTCCGTTGAGTAAAGACCTGTTTAATTGTTCTCTGGTGTCGATCTCCATTATTCGTAGGAATTCGTTAATTCCTACAACGTCACAGATTGACATTTCATCTGTCAAGAGCTTTTGACAGAGAAATATCAGCGTTTAAACACTGACAATCTGTACTACAAGTTAATTCCTTCCTCTCAGGCTGATTTAGAGATCTCTCCAGAACAGAAAGCTGAATGCTGCAACTTTTGACAGCTCGCAGCCATTCTGCTTTCTGTGCTAGTGAGATGAGAGACTCCCGAGACCTGAAGGAAGGAAGGCTGTAAAGGTAAGTAAAGGTAAGTAAAACTTATTTAAACACTTTACACGCACCAAACACACTTACCCCTGCACTCATGCTCATATCACTCGCCTGAACACCGGACATCTCAAACCCTCCAAGCCCTTCAGCCCGACGGTCCGCCTTACTAACTTGGCGTGATTTGGAGCCACCGGGAATCCCACACTTCAGGGATAAAAATAGGGATTAGGCTAAAAACTGCCTGTTAACTACCTGTTAACAGGCAGTTAATTGGCACTAATCCCCTTCCCGCCTTGGGAAGGCGGGTCCCAGCACAGGTCGGGTATCCGCCTCCTTTGAAACTGGCATGGAGGCGGGTTGGGGGTGGGATGGGTTCGTGCCCCCCGATTTCGTGATTTTAACCCCCCAACACGCCTCCAACCCTGCCTCAATGGCCCAATGAAAATCGAGCCCAAAGAATCATAGAATGGTTACAGCACAGAAGACGGCCATTCAGCCCATCGAGACCGTGCTGGCTCTCTGCAAGAGCACTTCAGCTTGTCCCACTCCCCCGCCCTTTCTCCGTAGCCCTGAAATTTTTTTTCTCTCAGGTGCTTATCCAATTCCCTTTTGAAAGCCATGATTTAATCTGCCTCTACTACACTTTCAGGCAGTGCATTCTAGATCATAAACACTCGCTGAGTAAAAATGCTTTTCCTCATGTTGCCTTTGGTTCTTCTGCCAATCACCTTAAATCTGTGTCCTCTGGTTCTCGACCCTTCCACCAATGGCAACAGTTTCTCTCTCTCTACTCTGTCTAGACCCTTCATGATTTTGAACCTCTATCTAATCTCCTCTCAACCTTCTCTGCTCTAAGGAGAACACCCCAGCTTCAACAGTCTATCTACGTAACTGAAGTCCCTCATCCCTGGAACCATTCTTGTAAATCTTTTCTGCACCCTCTCTAAGGCCTTCACACCCTTCCTAAAGTGTGGTGCCCAGAATTGGACACAATACTCCAGTTGAAGCCGAACCAGTGTTTTATACAGGTTCATCATAACTTCCTTGCTTTTGTACTCTGCTTCTATTTTTGAAGCCCAGGATCCTATAAGCTTTTTTAACTGCTTTCCCAACCTGCCCTGCCACCTTCAATGATTTGTGCACATACACCCCCAGGTCTCTCTGTTCATGCACCCACTTTAGAATTCTACCCTTTAGTTTATATTGCCTCTCCTCGTTCTTCCTACCAAAATGTATCACTTTGCACTTTTCTGCGTTAAATTTCATCTGCCACGAGTCCACCCATTCCACCAGCCTGTCTATGTTTTCTTGAAGTCTGTCACTATCCTCCTCACTTTTCACTATACTTCCAAGTTTTGTGTCATCTGCAGATTTTGAAATTGTGCCCTGTACACCCAAGTCGAAGTCATTAATATATATCAAGAAAAGCAGTGGTCCTGGAACCGACCCCTGGGGAACACCACTGTATACCTTCCTCCAGTCTGAAAAACAACCGTTCACCACTACTCTCTGTTTCCTGTCACTTAGCCAATTTCATACCCATGCTGCCACTGTCTCTTTTTGGGCTTCAACTTTGCTGGCAAGCCTATTATGTGGCACTTTATCAAACACCTTTTGGAAGTCCATGTACACCACATCAACCGCATTGCCCTCATCAACCCTCTCTGTTACCTCATCAAAAAACTCAATCAAGTTAGTTATACACGATGTGCCTTTAACAAATCCATGCTGGCTTTCCTTAATTAATCCACACTTGTCCAAGTGACTGTTAATTTTGTACCTGATTATCATTTCCAAAAGCTTCCCCACTACCGAGGTTAAACAGATTGGCCTGTAGTGCTGGGTTTATCCTTACACCCTTTTCACTGCACCCCCTGAAGGGTGCACCTGGTCAAAATAAAAGTGTATTCCCAGTCGGAAGACACTTTTCTTTTGACCAAATGCTCCCTTTGGATGTGGCATCATGTGGAGTATAACTCCAGTGCAGCCAGTTTAAAAACGTGCTTCGGAGATCCACTGGACTTTCTGAGTAAATTATAATCTTACTGTCATGTTGTTAATTGTCAAAATTGTCAACTGCTCCGATTTCCCCTCTGCTCCTGACCTGACCTTGCGATCCCCGATTTGATTTCCCCTCTGTCCCTGACACGATCCACTTGACCCCGGGCTCCGACCTCCCTTCTGCTCCCAACATCAGCCCCCCGCGATCCCCGACACTGTCTCCCACCACCAACCCCTGACCCAGGCTCCAATCTCTGACCATGACCCACCACCCAGGCCCCGATCCCTGACGCATGCCCCCAAAGCGATCCACAATCCAGGCCCGTTTCGTGACCCAGGGCTTGATCTCCAACCCATACCCTCATCCTGATTCTCAACCCAGGTTCCTGACCCTCCTGACCCAGGCCCCGACCCCTGACACAGGTCCCGAGCCCCGACAACACTTACCTGAGGGCTGCTGCAATACTAGCAGCGGCCCAAACTTAGAGTCCTCTTCACCGGCGGGCTCTTGAACCCTCGCTGGCCAAATGAGTCCCGAGACCCAGTAACTGGGCACTGGGGGCCCCTACAAAGCCCCCACTGCTCGCCCGAAAACTGTTGTGACACAATTTCTAGGCAATTATTTTTTTTACGTGCACTTTGAACAGGAATAGTTACTATTGTTGTAGACAGAAGAAGCTGTTCATGGGTCTCAGCTGGCAGCAGAGCCTAAGGCTATTGCTTGCCAGTCAATGTGAGTGATATTCAAAGTTACTCAGTTCAACTGAGTTGGAGAAGACCAACCGCTGCCTCAGGCTCTTGACAATTACATAAGTAATTCATTTTCTGCCTTCATTGAAAGGGCAATAAATAGCAGGTGGCAGAACTGTCCGACAGTAATAGCACACAGATCCACATATTGGTAATAAGACTCACTGTATGCTTCTGTCTCCATGCAATGCACAGAGATCAATTAAGTTGATGCAATGTAGATGTACTGGTAGACATGTCTAAATCAATTCAAATTCAATTTACAGAATCTGTGCAAAACCATTCATCTCAAACCAATTGATTACTAAAACCTGCATAAATTAGATGCTTCCTTTATCTGAGCTTTATTTAAGATCCTCTAAACTGACTAAGGCATTCCTAAAGATTTCCATTTAAGAACTGCATTGTGCGGTCCAATAGGTGGCAACCAGACCTACCACTGACATTGGTTATATTTCAGCTGCCAAGGCCCTAAGCTCTGGAAATCCCTCCCGAAACCTCTCCACCTCTCTACCTCCATAAACTTAAGCTCATCCTTGTTTTCAAATCTCTCCATGGCCTCACCCCTCCCTAGCTCTGCAATCTCCTCCAGCCCCACAACCCTCCAAGAAATCTGCGTTCCTCCAATTCTGGCCTCTTGAGCAACCCCAATTTTATTTTTTCCACCATTGGGGGCCGTGCCTTCAGCTGCCGAGGCCCTAAACTCCGGAATTCCCTCCCTAAACCCACCCGCCTCTCTACCTCTCTTTTCTCCTTTAAGACACTCCTCAAAACCTGCCTCTTTGACCAAGCTTTTGGTCACCTGCCCTATTATCTCCTCATGTGGCTCGGCGTCAAATTTTGCTTGATAACGCTCCTGTGAAGCACCTTGGGGCATTTTACTACGTTAAAGGCGCTATATATAAACACAAGTTGTTGTTGTTGTTGAAATGCTTCAACGACTTCAAAAGAATGTCAAGAATTAGCATTGAAGAAAGAAAGGAAGGAAGAAAGAAAGGAAAAAAGAAAGACAGACAGACAGACAAGAACGAAAGAAAGAAAGAAGGAAAGAAAATTGAAGATTATATTTTAGGATTACAGGAGCATCACTCTACATTTTAGTGTGAAACACCAGCAGAATTAAAATTATATTTAATTTGCACACCACATACTCAAGCCAAATAAAATGCTGTTACTCTGAAAATATGTCGCCATCTGTCCTACCTTTGTTGTGCAGTTAACAATGAGTCAGATATATTAAAATAATTTTGTTCATAAGGAAGAATATGCAGATAAAGCAGCTGACAGTCTCCATGGAAAATTTGCCCAATTGAAAGTAATGAGCAAATTCTGCAAGGCTGCACAACCGAGATGGAGACTTGTTTCATGGGAATGCAGAGTGGAGAATCGAGACCAGAGGTCACAACCCTCTTTGAAATTCCTCTGGAGTAAGGTTGTGCTGGCACATGTTTCTCTCGCGTTTCTTCCTTACGGGTGTACTGGCTTCCTGATTAGTATTGTAAGGAAACAGTCAGCGGGGCTAAAAATCCTAGTATCGCCAGGGGTAGAACTTGGGTGCCGGAGGCCCAGCAG
Organism: Somniosus microcephalus; assembly: GCF_052327205.1. Taxonomy (NCBI): domain Eukaryota; kingdom Metazoa; phylum Chordata; class Chondrichthyes; order Squaliformes; family Somniosidae; genus Somniosus; species Somniosus microcephalus. The sequence continues at coordinate 365,665,326 of NC_140988.1, forward strand.
GGGTGGAAGTTTGGGTAGGACCCAGAAACGTTGGGTTTCCGCCTGGCAGTCAAATTGCAATTGGGCCTGGGGGTGCGTAACATAGAAACATAGACATAGAAACATAGAAGAGAGGAGCAGGAGTAGGCCATTCGGCCCCTCGAGCCTGCTCCGCCATTCAATGCGATCATGGCCGATCATCCAAATTCAGTGCCCTGTCCCTGCCTTCTCCCCATATCCCTTGATCCCTTTAGCCTTAAGAAATATATCCAACTCCTTCTTGAATATATTTAATGAATTGGCCTCAACTGTCTTCTGTGGTAGAGAATTCCACAGGTTCACCACTCTCTGGGTGAAGAAATTCCTCCTCATCTCAGTCCTAAATGGCTTACCCCTTCTCCTTAGACTGTGACCCCTGGTTCTGGACTTCCCCCGGCATCGGGAACAGCTGTCCTGCATCTAATCTATCTAGTCCTGTTAGAATTTTATTCTAGAATTAGAATTAACTTCCTCAAACCTCAAAAATGACCAATAATATTGATGGAGGTGGGGCGGGGGTGAGGGGGGGTGCGGGGGGGAGGTGGGACATGGGGAATGTTGTTCTTACACTGCTTCCACCACCATTCCATCCAGCAACCTAGATACAGTGAAGAACCCTTAATTCTTAATTTCGATATATATTGAAATGCTTTGCCAGGCCAAATGGGTTTTTTTTCAAAGTGAAATATAGAGTTGTCACTGATAAGGGACATGGGATTTGCTTTGATAGACAACAGAGATAAGCAAACCCCCTTAGTTTTGCAGACATGGTGGGCGGGATTTTCTCAGCCCCGAGGAGGTGGGTATGGAGGTGGGGACTGCCGGTAAAGTAGCAGAAAGTGGGGGTGGATGACAAACCCGCCCCCATCCCCCGCCTCCGTGCCTTTTTGCCAGGAGGCGGGAAGATGTGCTGCTTCGGGTCCTGTCTCCTCGAGGCGGGAAAGGGATTAAATCTTTTTAACTGCCTGTTAACAGGTAGTTAACAGGCAGGAAAAAGGATTAGTCCCATTTTACCTTGGAAAACCCCGCCGGGTTGGAGGGGTTGAGTAGGAAGCCTGCGGGGGTCGGAGGGACCTGAAAGTGCAATGTAGAGGTGAGTGATGGGTGCAAGTGTGGAGTGGTAAGTATGTAAGGTGAGTGTTAAGTGTTAAAAAATGTTCACTTACCTTTGTTTCTGCCTACAGCCTTCAGCCGCTCTGGATCCGGAGTCCCGACATCTTCCTTGTCGAATTCACAGACTGGCTGCTGGATTCTCTGAACCAACAGTCATCTGAAATCTACAAAGTTGAAAGGTTTGATGAGTCCTGATCACAAAGACTCATCAAACTACACAGAATGTCAGTGTTTGACAGCTTCACAGAGCTGTCAAATGTTGACATTTCTTGTTTCAAGAAATCTTGACAGGTGACACGTCAGACGTTGACGTGCTCTGTTAGTGACTTTCCCCTAATTGGCCTGCTGAGCCCACAGGGTGGGCTTAACAAGGTCAATCAGTGGAAAATCCCGCTGGTTGGCCAGAACATGATGGAGGCGGGACATCGACCCGACAAGCAGCAGTCCCGCCTCCAGCACGTCTCCATTCACAACATCCAGCCCCGTGTCTCTGATGGCTTTTCAGAGGTTAAAGGGGAGAAGTCAAACCTTTGAAGTTTTGGAATGCAGAATACAACGTAACTCATGAACTGTAACCAAGAGGTTTTCTGCCACTTTTGTAAACTTTAGGAGTGAATGAACAATTTTGGGCTGTGATAAAGACAAACTAATGGATAGCTAATAATATATAATCGAAACCTATAAAATTCTGTCAGGGCTGGACAGACGAGATGCAGGAAGGATGTTTCCGATGGCCGGGGAGTCCAGAACTGTAGGATTCGCAAAATTGGACTTTATATTAATAAGGGTCAAATGGCAGAAGAGTCCATGATTTTAAAGACTGTTTTAAAAGAAGCCCAGAAAAAGGGGCATACAAAATGGCCACCATACCACGTGACCAGCTTATTGGGACACTTTAAAATGGTTCCTGCGCAACCTCAGACAGCTTTGTGGATTCAACCTACAGCAAGTTCTGGAAGCCGTTCCTGAGAGAACGAAACCAGACCCACACGTATGCATATGGATTAGATGCAGATCTAGTCAAGGTCGGCCTGGAGACAGAGGCCATCAAAATGTTGACCCAGACAAAAGGGGACAATTTCATATTCATGAAAACAGCACCCAGGACTAGATAATGAGATCAGCAGGACATTAAAAACAATGAAGGTAATTCCAGACCAGAGATGGGCCTTTACCAGCCATTTAAGACATTTTAAAACATAATAACTACCCCACTGTGCTCCCAGCCCGCCAAAAGTAAAACAAAGACTAACCTGATTTTGGGCGGGAAGTGAAGCCTCTGAAGAAAAGGTATAACTGGAGTCACAGTTGGAGGGGGTTACAGTTACAAGCTAGAGTGGGCAAGCTTGCAGCTTGAGCTCAGACGGAAGTCACAGCCAGAAGAAGAAGCAGGCACTCGCAAGAGGAAGAAGAAAGCCATCATCGAGAAGGCCGTCTCGAAGCCGGCGTCCCGCCCTGGGGAAACACATCGGGAGATCATCGACCATCCCCGGGCCGTTGCCGAAACGAGAGGCCATCAACCCAACTTGGGAGAAGAGACAAAAAAATAAAGGTCCCAAGAGAAGAAACCTTCCAGCCACCCCGGCTCGGGAGAAGAGAAAAGAAACTGAAGAAGCGATGGGAGCCAGCCCAAGGCTCCTCTAACCAGGGTCGAGCCAACGATCCTCGACCCCGCCGACATCCAGGCCCACCGGTGTCCAGCCGCCCCCGACCCCCACCTCAGGAGAGAGGTGTGGCGCAGCTCGCAGGGGCGCCACGATCCACGTGGAGATGAAACGCCTGAAAGGACCAAACACAGTTTCTTTTTCAAAACCGTGCACTTCCTAGTGGGATTGGTGAGCATGTTTCTGGCCCTTCACAATCAGATCTAGATAGGTTTAATAATGGGGTGGATTTAAGGGTACAATGAACATGAGTTGCTGTCCCTCGATGTTCCGTGTGTTTCCTTATTTCATGATGATCTTTGTAGAGTATAAGATGCCTGTATTTGCTTTAGTTAGTACTGTGTCGTTATGATTTGTTTGTGTTTTTCCCTCCCATGTACTCCCTTATCTGCTTGCATTTGATTTGATATTTTTCCTTATGCAATAAAATTTCATTTTGTTTCATCAAACTTGGTCTACAAGAGTTTTCTCTACATTGTAGTTCCTGCGCCTAAGTCCAGAGTACAGAATCTAAGGGGCGAGTGGGTCGAACCACTCAAGGTTTCACTGTGCAAGAGAGAGAGGCCTCTAGAGAGAGAAACCTCAGGGAAATCTCTCAAGGAAAACCCCTTAAAGAACCAGGGGTCATAGTCTAAGGATAAGGGGTAAGCCATTTAGGACTGAGATGAGGAGGAATTTCTTCACCCAGAGAGTGGTGAACCTGTGGAATTCTCTACCACAGAAGGCAGTTGAGGCCAATTCATTAAATATATTCAAGAAGGAGTTGGATATATTTCTTAAGGCTAAAGGGATCAAGGGATATGGGGAGAAGGCAGGGACAGGGTACTGAATTTGGATGATCAACCATGATCTCATTGAGTAGCGGAGCAGGCTCGAGGGGCTGAATGGCCTACTCCTGCTCCTATCTTCTATGTTTCTATATTTCTATAGCCACACAGGATGTGTGAGTGTGAACGTTTGACAGTTCAAAACAGCTCAGACCAACATTAAAGGAACATTTCACTGTCTCTGAAAAATTGATTTACTGTGAAAGGCAAGGAAAGCTGTATAAAGCACAGTGACTAAAGAATATCAGCACTGCAGTCAGAAGAAGGTGTCTTGGCCGGTCATCTCGCCTACGAGGATCAGGCTGCAGGAGGAAGGAGGGGCCTGGCCAGACATTTTGCTTACGAGGGCCTCGCTGGACCGATCATCGGCGGGTGGCTGTTTGTCTGATTTCCTGTAATATTATTGGTGGACTGCTCGAACAGTGGTTGGGGTTTTGAATCTGTCTTAGGAACAATAAAAGGTTAAAGACAGAACCCGCGTGTCTGGTGTAATTTCTCATAAGTCTCAAGTCTGAATTCTATAACCTGTTGGACGGGGCGAGGGGTAATTCCGCATGTCTTACAACATACAGACCCCTGGGGCAGTGGAAGTGGGCTCAGCATGCTCTGCAGGATGGGGTACTTGTCTGGAAGACCCCAGAAATGCTGGCAAGAAATTTTCATGACAATGGCCCAGAAATTCGGGTTGGGGGCTTCCAACCTGCACTTACCTTGTGTGCCGGCCGTTGAGCTGTGGGCCCGTGTGGGATTCCGATCCTGGGCCTGCTCCAACTGCCGGCGCGCAGTGATTGCATATCCCAGGGGGGGCAGTTAGTTCGAAGCATCCCCTGGGATCACGTGGGCCATGGAGAGCCAATGGTAACAGGGAAATGCCCATTCATAAATTTACAGGAAGAGCTGTCAAAACTATAAATACTACGGGCCCCAAAACATCACTAAAACTTCAAAACATTTTTTAAAATCACACTTTTAAAATAACTATAAATTACATAAAATAACTATTTTAAACAATAATTTAAATTTTTGAAAAAATTAATTACATTTTCTAACGGGGCTAAAAATAAACTTACCTTTCTTTAAAGTATTTAAAAATAATAAACCTGTGGAAAAAATGTTGAAATTTTAATTAATTCACCACTTACCTTGTTAAAAGCAGGCCTTACGTCTGCTTTTTGCATGTGTAACTCCTGGAGTCTTACCCTCCCGGAGAAACCTGGAAAAAAACGTAAGTTCCAGGCGCACGCGCTGCCTCTCCGGCGTACGCGTTCCACCTCTGAACCCCTTCCTTTAAGGGAATGGAAGTTCTGGTTTCCCACGCATGCGCAGTGCGTGCACGAAACTGGCACTTTCGTTGGGCCTACGGGTGAGTACCCAGCGCGTACTCACCCGTGGAGACCCGAATTTCTGGGCCTATATCTTTTATAAACCCTTTAGAAATTTGCGATGAGCAGAGAGGTAACAGAGCAGGACAAGTCGCTGGAAGAGAGAGGAGGAGGAGGTGGAGAAGGACTCTCAGCAGGAGGCCATATTCGCTCAGGGTCTTCAGGAAGCAATACTCCTACCTGAACCTCAATGAGGAACAGTGTGTCAGATGACTGCGCTTCACCAAGGATGACTTCACTGAAATCTGCCACCTGCTGTAGCCACAACTGCAAGCACAGAACAGGGCGAGGACTGCATTGCCAGTGGCTGTGAAGGTCATGGTGGCCATGACCTTTTATGCGTCAGGCTCCTTCCAGGCTGGAGCAGGAGTTATTTGCAACATCTCCTAGTTTTCCATCCACTGTTGCATAATGGAGGTAACTGAGGATCTGTATTCCAAGAGAGCTGAGTACTTTTCCTTCTCTCTGGCCAGCGTGCAAGCAGCAGGCGGTGCGAGCACACAGCTTCGCCAGGATTGCAGGCTTCCCCATGGTGCAGGGTGCCACTGACTGCACGCACGTTGCTTTGCAGGAGCCACATGTAAACATAGAAACATAGAAACATAGAAGATAGGAGCAGGAGTAGGCCATTCGACCCCTTGAGCCTGCTTTGCCATTCAATGAGATCATGGCTGATCATCCAAATTCAGTACCCTGTCCCTGCCTTCTCCCCATATCCCTTGATCCCTTTAGCCTTAAGAAATATATCTTGGAAATACATTGCCATTCCTTCATCGTTGCTGGGTCAAAATCCTGGAACTCCCTCCCTAACAGCACTGTGGGAGTACCTTCATCACAGGGACTGCAGTGGTTCAAGAAGACGGCTTAGCACCACCTTCTTAAGAGCAATTAGGGATGGGCAATAAATGCCGGCCTTGCCAGCAACGCCCCCACATTCCAGGAACGAATAAAAAAAAACAATGGTAACTGCAGCCACAATGGCAGCAATCTGAGCTTGTGTGACAGAAGTTTGCGTTTCCACTACAGGTTGCAGTGCTTGGCTATCTGAAAGGAGAAAGGCACAAGGGTAGCGTTGCGGTGTGGGGAAGGGGAATAGTAAGAGGTGCATTCTTACGTCATCTGCAGCATTTAAATCAAGATATTGTGGAATATGGGGGGAGTGGGATGTGAGAAGGAGGATTACGTATGAGGATACTGTCATCTTGTATTCTTTCAGCTCCGCCGCTGGCCAGCAGAGTTTGTCTGGAGGGCCTCTTGACGCCCTGTGGATAGAGGACCTCTCTCCTCTTGTCCAGCTGCTCCAACAAGGCCTCCTGTGCAGTGTCTGAGAACCTTGGAGCACGGTTTCTCCCCTGTTATGCCATTAGTCAGTGTTCTTGCAGGTCAGACTCTCTTCCCCAGTCACTTCCAGCGCCTGCTCCAGCCAGAATGCCCCTCCCCTTTAAGAGGTGCAGGCAGGCTTTAAATAGTGCAGGCTAGTTTTAGGTGGTGCTAGCCTCGCACAAACTTGAGCCCCCTGCTGAGGCGTTCAGCCACTCAACAGTACCTTAGCACTGCCTCAACATTGCAATCATTTAAATTCGCAGGCAGCAAAAAGTTTGTGTAATGCCTGCATCTGATGTAATGGGAGTGGGTTAATCACGATTCCTGCGCCCATTTTCGGGGACTAGCGAATTTAGCCCCGCCTGAATCTAGATGATTGAATGCATCAAGGCTGACTTGGAAACCTAAAGAAGAAATGCCGTGCGTTAAAGAGTGCCACCAATGCATGGTGGAAACGGAACTGAAAGTACTGTACTTCTTCAATAGCAAAATACTGCGGATGCTGGAAATCTGAAATAACAACAGAAAACGCTGGAAAAACTCAGCAAGCCAGGCAGCATCCGTAGAGAGAGAAACAGAGTTAACGCTTCAGGTCGAAGGCCTTTCGTCAGAACTAATACAGGGGCTCCACCACCTCCTCTGCCTTGCACAGGCTAGGCACCGAATTGATACGGGCTTTACTGAAACCAGAGATCTTCTGCACTTCTTATTGTATGCTGTAGCCACTTATTTCAATCTGATAGCTTATGGTGCTATAAATGTTATAATTGGAAGCCATACTTCAGCCCTGCACTGAAACAGGTATAACGGTGTAAAGAGGACAGAAAGGATGTAGTGTTTTTATGAACTGCCATGACAGTACAGGAAACCTATTGTCCTTCTCCCCATGCAATAGGTCCATCCAATAGCTCAAATTCTGCAGCCACACAGATGGAGGAGGACAACCTGGGTTGGACAGATAGTGAGTTAGAAGGGCACAGGGCATCTTGCAGCGCACAAGTGAGCAGGAGCAGGTGCGAGTGGAAAGGACAGACCAGGAAGTGACTCGCCGGAGGGAAAGCTCGGCTCTGAGCTCTGTTGAAGAGATGTCGATTTCAGGGGGCCCGACTTCTAAAAGAAAGATCTTCCATGTGCACGAGCAGTTGCTCGAGGCAGTGGACTGCCTGCCTAAGAGCTGCCGCACCATGTCAGAGGATGAAGGAGGCCGCTTCCAGCTTGTGTGGGATTCTGGGGTTCTGATGCAAGTCATCAACACTCTGCAGTCTACCATGGAGCATGGGGTTACCTCTATGGACACTGCAGCTTGCTCTCTTTACACGAGTCTCTCTGGCACCAGTAGTGGCATCTCTCAGGGAAGCTAATACTGACGCCATGCAGGGGCTTTGAGCTCTGCCACCTCCTCTGCATTGCAGAGGCTTGGCACCGAATTGATACGGGCTTTACTGAAATCAGAGATCTTCTGAAGTCTGCTCTCCTGCAGATCAGTGGGAATGCTGAGCTGTGGCCCAAGGGCAGGGACTCAATGGGAGTGGCACGTGATGCTGTCTCTCAGGATGACGTAAACTCTGTGCCCTTACCACCTCCTCAACAAATACCCACCGTGGTGCCAGAATGCCAGCTGGGCTAGGCCGCCCCAGCATCAGCCGAGACGCTACAGTGTGCAGGTGTGCCCTCTTGGGCCCAAGGTCCTAGAGGCCATTGATCATGAGCATCTCAAGAGCCCTTACCTGAACATCAGTAGCTTTCTAAGCTCCCATGCTGAAGCCATTGGGGGAGCACTGTGTAGGAGCAGTGGAACGGCAAGATCATTTAAGAAAGGTTAACACCTGGTGATAATTTTACATTAAAATGTAATAGAGTTTAATTTGTCGGCAGAGTGCTCCTGTAGTAGCTGCTGACCTTGCAGAGTTAGGTGTCATGGGTATCAGTGTTGGTCTGTATGTGATGTAATAAGCCATATTCCAAGAGATACACCATCATATGAATAGATTTCTGACATTATTAATACATGATATACTGGGTTTAAAAATCTAAAGCCTCGACGACACAAGCTGTGTCAAAACAGGCTTCTGAGATGGGATGGTTTGATAACACAAGTTGTAAAAACCACACAGGCTTTTGAAATGGGAATTGATTGTTAATGCTAATACAAAGGCCCTATTGAAATAACAGTTTGGCACTTCCAGAAGGTCTGGAGTTTGGGAGAAACACCATGGAATGACCCAAGTAAAGTGTTATAAACTAACACGTTGAACAGAAACACAGAAACATTAAAAGAGGCATGTGTCTTTGAAAAGATGACATCAAGTAAAAGAAACACCTGCTGGTCAAATAGTTTTTATGTTAAGCTTGAAATATGGAGTCCCGAAGTCTGTTAATATAACTAACTAAGATGGCTAGGAAAACAAACACCCTAGTTGAATTGTCTTTCATTTACATGTAGTAAATATGATACCAACAGAACACTTTGAAGATATGAATTTAATAGATGACACCAAGCAATCACATGGTTTTTGTATTGAACTTGGAGTAGTTAGGAGTCATGACGTCTGCTAAAACCAGTTAAGCCAATATTAAGAATTGAATAAAAGATCTTCGATAAGAATGGCATCAAAGAGATAAATCTGTTGTAGCCATTTTATGATACGTTTTGGAACACCTAAAGGTAGAGGCAGAAGTCTGAGAGTTGGCAGTTGAAATGGCAGTAAGAATAGAAAGAAGTCAACACAAAGAATGAATAAAGATAATTAGCTTACATCAGCAGAAAACTTCAAAGAATATTCCACTAAAAAAGATATAAAAATAGACCTTTTCAAAGTCAGAAGTCGCTGGAAGGGCAAGCGTTTCTCAACTTCACAGGCACGCTCTGTAAGTTTTTAACTTTGAGTCTCGGGTAATCAAGGTATTTGATTTTGGTGGATATTCTGGTTTAAGAATAAGTAGAAGAGTGGAGAATGTGATGAAGTTAAGATTTGAGAATAAGGATCTCTGAGAATAAGATTGTGTAAGCTAATTGTATTTTGAACTGTAAAAGTTGTGATTGAATCAACAGCTGTTAACTGAATGTCAGCTCTTAAATAAAACAATATATTTTTAGAATTGTCTCACAGAGTATTTCTGTATCAACCTCGCAAACTCAATTTCTGTACACTCTTTTGTAAGGAGCTGCATAATTCTGGGGGGTATTCTGGACCCTCATAATATCCGGAAGGTTACAGTCTAGTTAAACTTATTAAAAGTGCTATCCGGAGAACGGTAACATCTTCATGATGTTCCTTTCCTTTAGGGAGAGATAGTCTGAACCTTTAGACCCAATTAAGCATCTTATAGAATTCGGCTACCTTTAGCTTTAGTTGAAGGTGAACGTCTGGGGAATACGCCTGATCTGGGGTAGCCCGAAAAGGGCTAGGACTAGTAATTATCCCTTCATGTAGCCGGAAATACTTTATTGCCGAGTGGAAGCATTGGGAGAGATGTTCGGGACTGTTATTGCAGAGGTAAAGTAGGGGCCAGCAGTTGTTCATCTGAAGTATTGAACAATTAGCTGCTGCCAAAGAGCTCTAGCTGCCGGTTGCTGTTTGTGCCTTCCTGCTTCTGCTCCAATATCATGGTCATTCCTCATCAGGTGGCAGAAGGTCTTCATCCAGTCCTGGATCCAATCGTTGTTTCCATTACAGAGCAAAGTTGTGGAGAATGCAGTAGATGACCCTGATCTGGGACATCCGGCATAGCCCTGCGAAATTGGTCACTTCACAACAATGACCAAATTCTACCCATAAGAGTCGACCACATAGCATGCACTAGAACTACTGGTTGGGGTGGTAGGTTCCCTCGTGTCCAGGATATTTGTGAACCAATTGGGTTTTTACAATAATGCTGGAGCTCTCACAGTCATGTCAATATTTTTAAGGGTACACTCCATTTTTCCCTCTGTGGTTATGCACCAACTGCAACCGTGTGAGAGAAATTATTTGGATAGGTTGGGCATTGATGCCCTTTTTGTGTGTATGCAGAGTAAGTGAACTACTCCAAGAACTCCATTTCCATTCAGGACTGAAAGCAAATAGACACACAAGAGCAGTCCCGGGGCAAACTCTGCTGATAATATTTCTCTCCCTCATCAGAGAGTTATCTGGTCTCTACTTCCCTCCATCCTACTTGATGCCACCAGCATCAAGAACTTAGACTGAGTCTGTGTTCCATAATCAGGGCATAGAGCACTGGCACCACCTCACCAAAATGCAGTTTCATTAAACACTCTGTTAACATTTGTGCGACTGCATGCTGTTTTTACCCTCATTCTGTCTTGACTACTTTCCGAATGCTTTCACTACCTGTTTTCCTACAGCACCCTTTCCATACCATAGTAAGGATCATAGTAATATAGGACAGTGCAGGACTGGGAAAAAACATTACAGTCTATCTGCCTGGCATCAGAGTTCGAAACGGAATACACAGTTCACCACTGATCATCCTCTGTTGATTTTCTCACTAAATACCTGCCCAACTCCCTAATGTTATCAACTTTGATCACCTCCCTGGACAGTCCACTCTAAATATTCACCATTCTGTGCAAAAAGGAGAACATAAAAGGTAAACCGATTAAATCCCGTCCCTTTCTGATAGATCATCCCACCAAACTTACTCACCTTATCCCCTTTGCTCTCCAAAGATATATTTCATTGAGATGCACTTAATAATCTCTTGCTCATATTTAGAGATCCCACTTCAACAGCATTTCCTGGTTGTTCTACAAATTTGGGTGAAAAAGTCCCGCCTGACTTGCCTTTTCACTCCTTACTTCCCAGCTCGTAACTAGGATGCTCCCCCATATTTGAACCCTTCACGACAAGGGACAATTTGCCTGGTTCAAGTTTGTCAATTTCCTTCCTAATCTTGAAAACTTCACCTGGAAATCTCCCAAGAAAACAAGTTAACTAAACTGACTTTCAAGGTCAGCAATTTTGAGTTGCGAGGGAAGATGTTTTCTCACAATTTAAATTTGCAATACCTGGGATCATTTTTGTTGCTCACCTCTGTGCCATCTCAAGGACAATAATATCCAGCTGATAATTAGGTGACCAGAACTGTTCTGCATGGAAGTCCTATTACTTCTTATAATTCCAAAGAAGCTGTAAATGGAACTGTCAGTTGGACCTTCATCTCTGATTACATTACCAGAGAGAGATTTACAAATCACAATGAATGAATGGGGGGGGATAACAGCAAGGGAATCAAAGAAGATTGTCTTAAAGCAGAAGAACGTGAACATATTTCAAAATCCATGCGGGTATTGTCAAAAGTTCGCAAGGCAGCTGACAGCTCAATTTAAAACTGCTGACAGTAAGTAGCAAATGGAGAGCGTGCTGAGAGACAATTTTTCCAGATGTGATTAGTACGATGGGGAATCTGCCCTCGTTTAAAATACTTAGGCATAACAGAGTACTGATTAAACAACTGGTGCAGAACATGTCATGGTCAGCGCCTCATCAAAAGTTACTGAGCTCCCAAAATCATCACAAGTGCAAGATGCTTTCTGCGATCATCTAGATTCAACAGCATATGTACATTAATTGTATTTCATACTGTCGAGGTCATTAATGCTATTACGCTATTCCATTTCCTCTTCTCAAAGAGCTCATCAACACTTAAAATTTAAATAAAATATTCAACTAGGATGCCAGCTGATGCAATGGGTTAAATGCAGGCCTTTAGCTTCTAAGAACAAGCCAAACGCAAGGAGGAAAGACTCTTTTCACTCTCTTGATTATAAGGGTCCTACATGAACAGAATTGGAATAGTTTCAATCTACTTCTTAGTGGGCATGGGTCCACAGCACAACATTGCTCCTATTTAATGTGGGAAATGGAAAAAGGAATGTCACACTGCTTTTCTAAACTTGGAGCGAGGCACAATGTTGGGGCAGAGGAGAGGGAGCTTTACTTTGCATCTAACTGCATTATACCTGAACCTGGGCCTCTTTGCAACTTTCTGCTCCCATCTACACTATTTACTGTGCCACCTAATTTAGTGTGGCCAGCAAACTTAGATATACGGCTCCCTATTCCTTCCTCCAAGTCATTTATAAATATAGTGAAAAGCTGAGACCCCAGTACAGATCCCTGGGGGACACCACGAGTCACATCCTGCCAATTTGAGTATGTACCCATTATCTTACACTCTGTCTTCTACCTCCTAACCAATACCCTATCCAAGCCAATAGGTTGGCTCCAATTCAGTATGCTCTCATTTTTGTTAACAGCCTCTTGTGTGGAACCTTGCCGAATGCCTTCTGGAAGTCCATATAAATAACATCCATGGACACTCCCTTAGCTACCACGTTAGTTGCCTGTTCAAAACATACAACTAGGTTTGTTAGACATGACTTACCATTTACACATCTATGCTGGCTCTATCTGATCAACTCATATTTGTCCTAAATACTTCAGTCCCTAATAAAAGATTGTAGTAACTCCCCCACAGCTGATGTTACTCTAATAGGCCTATAGTTTCCTGGTTTATCTCTCCTACCCTTCTTAACTAGTGGAGTGATATTGGCAATTTTCCATTCCAAGGGGACAGTTCCTGAATCGATTAGAGTTTTGGAAAACCATCACTAACGCATCAACAATTTCCTTACCTATTGCTTTTAATACCCTGGGGTGGAAACCATCAGATCCTGGCGATTTGTCTACTGTGAATAACATTAGTTTCGCCAGCACCATGCTTTTACTTATATTGGGCTGGATATTCCGATCCCTACGGGTGAGTATGCGCTGTGTGCCCACCCGTAGGGACATTGGAAAGGCCGGTTTCAGGAATGCACTGCGCATGCGCTGGAAACCGGCATTTCCGATCTGTCAAGAAAGCTCCAGCTGCCCAGCAGAAGGGCCTCTGTGGGTGGAGAGTTCCGCTTTTTGGAGACCCTCTGCCCACAGAAAACCCTTACAATTCTACAATTCTTGCGCCTGGTAAAAGCAGGTGTAAGGCCTGCTTTTACCCGGATAAGAGTCGAAAAAAGTAAAAAAAATAAAATGTTTCCACTGATTTATCATTTAAAAATACTTTAAAGAAAGGTAAGTTTATTTTTAGCCCCGTAAAAAACTTTAATTATTTTTTTCAAAAATTTAAATTTTTGGTTAAAATCACACAGAATCACACAGAATCCCCACAGTGCAGATAGAGGCCATTTCGGCCCATCGAGCCTGCACCGACACATATCCCACCCTATCCCCGTAACCCCACGTATTTAATCCCCTAACACTAAGGGTCAATTTATCACAGCCAAATCAACCTAACCCACACATCTTTGGACTGTGGGAGGAAACCGGAGCACCCGGAGGAAACCCACGCAGACACAGGGAGAATGTGCAAACTCCACACAGACAGTCGCCCGAGGTCGGATTTGAACCCGGGTCCCTGGCGCTGTGAGGCAACAGTGCTAACCACTATGCCACCGTGCCTTATGTAATTATGTAATTTCAAGTCATTTTAAAAATGTGATGATTTAAAAAATGTATTTGAAGTTTTACTATGTTTTGGGGATGATCTCCATTCATATATTTGTCAGGTCTTCCTGTCAAATGTATGAAGGGAGATTCCCTTCTCTGATTGGCTCCCCATGGCCAACGTGATCCCAGGGACGTTGCGAACTACCTGCACCTCTGGGATACGTGGGCCCTGCACACCGGCAGTTTGGAGAGGGCCAGCATCGGAACTCTGCGCCTCCCAGGAGCCCTCAGGTAAGGGCGCAGATTATTCCAGACCGCAGCCCTCTGCCCATGGGAGGCCTGCGAACGGAATTTCTGGGCCATGGAATTTAGTTAGTTCTTCCCCATGATTTATTTTTAGTTTTCTTTGTATTTCTGGTATTTTATCCTCATGCTCTACTATGAAGGCTGATACAAATAGTAGATGCATTGCTGGTCATCTTTCAAAATTCTATAGGCTCTGGAACAGTTCCCATGGATTGGACGATAACTAATGTAACCCCACTGTTTAAAAAAGGTGGTGGAGAGAAAATGGGGAATTATAGACCGGTAAGCCTGGCATCGGTAGTGGGGAAAATGCTAGAGTCCATTATAAAATATGTAATAGCAGAGCACTTGGAAAACAGTGACAGGATCGGACAAAGTCAACATGGATTTACAAAAGGTAAATCGTGTTTGACTAATCTACTGGAATTTTTTGAGGATGTAACTGGTAGAATAGATAAGGGAGAACCAGTGGATGTGGTGTATTTGGACTTTCAGAAGGCTTTCGATAAGGTCCCGCATAAGTGATTAGCGTACAAAGTTAAAACGCATGGGATTGGGGGTAAGGTACTGTCTTGGATAGAGAACTGGTTGGCAGACAGGAAGCCGAGAGTTGGAATAAACTGGTCTTTTTCCAAGTGGCAGGCAGTGACTAGTGGGGTGCCGCAGGGATCGGTGCTAGGACCTCAGCTATTCACAATATATATTAATGATCTAGACGAGGGAACTAGATGTAATATCTCCAAGTTTGCAGATGACACAAAGCTGGGTGGGCATGTGTGCTGTGAGGAGGATGCAGAGAAACTCCAGTATGATTTGGACAGGTTGGGTGATTGGGCAGATGCATGGCAAATGCAGTATAATGTGGATAAATATGAGGTTATCCACTTCGGTGGCAAAAACAGGAAGACAGATTATTGTCTGAACGGCAATAGATTGGGAAAAGGGGAAGTGCAACGAGACCTGGGTGTCCTTGTGCACCAGTCGCTGAAGGTAAGCATGCAGGTGCAGCAGGCAGTTAAGAAGGCAAATGGTATGTTGGCCTTCGTAGCAAGAGGGTTCGAGTACAGGAACAAGGATGTCTTGCTGCAGTTGTACAGGACCTTGGTGAGACCACACCTTGAGTATTGTGTGCAGTTTTGGTCACCTTATCTGAGGAAGGATGTTCTTGCCATGGAGAGAGTGCAGCGAAGATTCACCAGACTGATACCTAGGATGGCAGGAATGACGTATGAGGAGAGATTGGGTCGATTAGGCTTATATTCGTTAGAGTTTAGAAGAATGAGAGGGGGTCTCATTGAAACTTATAAAATTCTAACAGGACTAGGCAGGCAAGATGCAGGAAGGATGTTTCTGATGGTGGGGGAGTCCAGAACCAGGGGTCACAGTCTAAGGATAAGGGGTAAGCCATTTAGGACTGAGATGAGGAGGAATTTCTTCACCCAGAGAGTGGTGAACCTGTGGAATTCTCTACCACACCAGGCAGTTGAGGCCAATTCATTAAATACATTCAAGAAGGAGTTAGATAAAGTTCTTAAGGCTAAAGGGATCAAGGGATATGGGGAGAAGGCAGGGACTGGGTACTGAATTTGGATGATCAGCCATGTTCTCATTAAATGGCGGAACAGGCTCGAGGGGCCGAATGGCCAACTCCTGCTCCTATCTTCTATGTTTTTATGTTTCTAAAAAAGAAAAAAAGAAAGACTTGCATTTATATAGCACCTGTCACGAACACCGGATGTCCTAAAGTGCTTTACAGTCAATGAAGTACTTTTTGAAGTGTAGTCACTGTTGTCTTAGGTAGTCCATCGGAACCGAGGATGACTTGCTTCCACATTAAAAATGAGTTCGCAGGTGACTGATGAGTCCAATGCGGGACCTACAGTCTCTGTCACAGGTGGGGCAGACGGTGGTTGAAGGGCCGGGTGGGTGGGGTGCTTGGGTTGACGTGCGCTCCTTGCGCTGCCTGCGCTTGGCTTCTGCTTGCTCCCGGTGAAGAGACTCGAGGTGTTTGGCGCTTTCCCAGATGCTTCTCCTCCACTTTGTACGGTCTTGGGCCAGGGATTTCCAGGTGTCGGTGGGGATGTTATTCTTTTTCAAGGAGGCTTTGAGGGTGTCCTTGAAGCGTTTCCTCGGCCCACCTGGGGCTCTCTTGCCGTGCTGGAGCTCTGAGTAGAGCGCTTGTTTTGGGAGTCTCGTATCGGGCATGCGGACAATGTGGCCCGTCCATCGGAGCTGATTGAGCGTGGTCAAAGCTTTGATGCTGGGGATGTTGGCCTGAGCAAGAACACTGACGTTGGTGCGCCTATCCTGCCAATGGATTTGCAGGATTTTGCGGAGGCAGCGTTTGTTGTGTATGTAATATGTGTGCTACTTTGAACCTATGGACAGGACTGCACTACTTGTTGGGCGTAGTGATACGCAGTACCACTCCTGGCTATAGGGGTATAAATAGTACTGTGGGTACTGATCTCCCCTCAGTTCCCGCCTGTGGGCATGAAGTAAAGACCTACGTATAGTCCCTACCTCCAACCAGTAAAGACCTGTTTTATTGTTACTGATTAAGTCTCAGTATTAATTACTTGAACAACTCACAGATTTAACACTGGCGACGAGTCTGATTCGGACCCTGCGGCAGTCACTCCACGGCAGCTTCGTCCACAGCCAGGACGTTGCAGAGAGGTTTCCACCCTCTCCACCCCACTGGAAGACATCCTGACCTCGGAGCCTCCATCGGCGACCGTCAGCTTCTTCTCCAGCTTGGTGGTGGGTAAGCCGTTGTCTGAGCCGGGCAGCGACGCGACAGGCAGTCGACCGCGTTGGCCGCACGAACGGGGCTGGGGGAGCTGGAGGAATAGGGCGCGAGAGCCGCTTCGAGCGGGAGGCGTTTCAACAGAGCGATCGCATCTCCTGATAAGAGCCGAGAGCCGCTTCGCGATCCAGCGATCGCATCCGCTGATAAGGGCCGCACTCGGGCGATCGCGGCGAAGATAAGGGCCGCACTCGGGGGCTGAAGGGAGACGGCGTTGGGGGACGGGTGAAGACGGCCAAGCGCGGGAAAACCGCCATTTTGTGGGCGGAGGACGACGGCAAGAGCGGGAAGCCGCCATCTTGGATAGCAGTAAAAAAAAAATCTGAGAAATTGCAAATCTACAATGCCTAAACACGGGAATATTAGCACCTTTGATAGTGACCTCGAAGATTGGGCCATATATGTTGAAAGAGTAAAAAATTATTGTAAGGCCAATAAAATTCGTGACCAAGATAAAGCTCTAACATTATTAAATTTAATGGGTGCGAAGACATACGGGCAATTGAAACACCTGTTATCACCAGATGAACCGGCGGATAAGACGTTCGATGAGATTGTTACTGTCCTGAAAGATCATCTAAACCCCACGCCGCTGATGCTAGCGGAACGATTTAAATTTTACGACAGAAGGCAGCTACAGCATGAAAGCAATGCTGATTATTTGCTGGAATTGCGTAAATTAGCGAAATATTGCCAGTTTGGAACGGGACTGACAGAGGCACTTCGAGACAAATTTGTGTGTGGCTTATTTAAACAGGATACACAAAAGCGACTGCTCGAGGAGAATGAGCTGACGCTTGAGAAGGCGGTCACTATGGCAGCAGCATACGAAGCCGCAGCGAGAGGCACGGCAGTAATGCAGCTACGGTCACCGGAGCTCAGTGCACACAAATTGGGTGTGGGTTCTGGCAAATGTTATCGTTGTGGAAAGACAACGCATGATCAGAACCAGTGTTGGTTTAAAAACCAAGAATGTAGAACTTGTGGTAGGCTTGGACATATAGCTAGAGTATGCAGGTCAGGGAAGAAGACCAGCAACAAGAAGTCACCGCAAGGAAAATACGCAAAGGTACACAAGGTGACCGAACAGGAGTCCGATTCAGACACTAGCAGTAATGAACTGGCTAGCTTAAGCTGTAATGAACTGGCTAGCTTAAGAGTACTCAACGCTGGTAAGGGTGCAGACCTCCAGACAATTTGGGTCACTCTTCAGATAGAAGGAGTCCAAGTAAAACTGGAATTGGACACTGGATCGGCATTGACGGTCATAAATAAGAAAGATTACGGAAAGTTATTCCAACATATTCCCCTACAGGATACGGGGATTATATTGAAAACATACACGGGGCAAAGAGTGTACCCCATCGGGAAAATAGAGGTTGCAGTGGTCCACAAGGGCGAAGACAGTCAAATAATGGACTTATATGTGATATCTGAAGGAGGTTCTCCACTACTAGGACGGGAGTGGATTAGGAAAATGAATATGGACTGGCATTTCCTACAAACAATAACGAGTGAGAACTCGGTGAAGATAGTCGGCCCAGACTCTGGAACGGATGATGGTAAGCCCAACTCAGGTGCAAAAGACAAAGTTTCAGCACAGAATTCCACTGAGCAACAACAACATAGTTTAACTGTGGATTCTGAGTCTGGCAAGTCTACTGATGTGCCCATTTCTGAGGGACACCGGGCTCGAACTCAACTCCATTTCAAACTACAACAGCAATTAGAACAAATGCTTCGCCGTTGTGAGCAAGAGTTGAATGCAACGAAAGAGTTCTTTGATATAGAGTTGGAGAATCTGGAAAGACAACAGAAGCAGCTGGGTATGGAGGAAATAGAAGACCCTCTCGCTGGCCTAGATCAGGACGACACCGAATATTACTATGTCCTGTCCTGCCCAACTTGTAACTTCGACTCCCACCATACAGAAATCATGGAGGAGCACCGAAAGTCTACGGAACATCGGGAGAAGGTGGCTCTACTACGGAAAAAGGAGGGAGAGAAGGAGGAACTGCGCATGCAGCTGGCAGCTGACAGTGGAGCCCAGAGAGTCTCCAAGAAGCAGAAAAGGAAAAGTCGAAACAGAAGATGACCCATCTGAACCATTATTACCTCTACCAGATCACACACGTGGTCCCTCCAAACGGAGCCAATTCAGTTCGGAAGTTCAAACTGTTAAATCCATGGAAGGACTATTGAATGAGTCACTCCAGCAACGTGAACCGACTCCACCACAGAGATTGAATCTGTGAACTGTTTTCCGCAGAGACTGACTCTGTGATCTGTTTTGACATGAAGTTATCTATGTATCTATGTTATTCTGTTATGTAAACCTGAAGTTATATATGTATATATGTTATTACGTTATGTTAAATGGGGAGATGACTGTAAAGCTAGGAAGGGAGGAATGTTGTGTATGTAATATGTGTGCTACTTTGAACCTATGGACAGGACTGCACTACTTGTTGGGCGTAGTGATACGCAGTACCACTCCTGGCCATAGGGGTATAAATAGTACTGTGGGTACTGATCTCCCCTCAGTTCCCGCCTGTGGGCATGAAGTAAAGACCTACGTATAGTCCCTACCTCCAACCAGTAAAGACCTGTTTTATTGTTACTGATTAAGTCTCAGTATTAATTACTTGAACAACTCACAGATTTAACAGCGTTGGTGATACCTCTCCAGTGCTTTGAGGTGCCTGTTGTACATGGTCCCTGTCTCTGAGGCATACAGCAGGGCGGGTATCACTGCTGCTCTGCAGACCATGAGCTTAGTGCTGGGTTTTTGGTCCTGGTCTTCAAACACTCTCTTCCTCAGGCGACCGAAGGCTGCACTGGCACACTGAAGGCAGTAGGAAACATGGCGGCCAATTTGCGCACAACAAGCTCCCACAAACAGCAATGTGATAATGACCAGATAATCTGTTTTTGTGATCTTGATTGAGGGATAAATATTGGCCAGGACACTGGGGATAACTTCCCCGCTCTTCTTCGATATAGTGTCTTGGGATATAGTACAACCACCTGAGAGAGCAGACGGGGCCTCAGTTTAATGTCTCATCCGAAAGACGGCATCTCCGACAATGCAACACTCCCTCAGCACTGCACTGGAGTGTCAGCCTAGATACTATTTAGTATGTCTGCCATTTCATGATTTCCAATTACAATATTACCTCCGTCTGTCATTAATGGGTACATATTACTCTTCGCCACCCCGTTTCTCTGAATATATTTGTAATAACCTTAATGTTGTCCTTGATACCCCTTGCAATCATTTTCTTGTATTCCCTTCTTGCAGTTCTTACCACTTTCTTTGTATCCCTTTGCTGTTCTTTACATCTCGCCCAGTCCGTGGGACCTCTACTATTCTTTGTCCTCCTATCAGCCATTTCTTTTAGTTTTATATACTATCTCTCACTTCCCTTATAGACCAAGGTTGTTTAACTACACACGTGGAGCTCTTGCCCTTTAGGGGTATGCACAGGTCTTGAATTCCACCAAATACCGCTTTGAAACATAGAAACATAGAAACATAGAAGATAGGAGCAGGATTAGGCCATTCGGCCACTCGAGCCTGCTCCGCCATTCAATGAGATCATGGCTGATCATCCAAACTCAGTACCCTGTCCCTGCCTTCTCCCCATATCCCTTGATCCCTTTAGCCTTAAGAAATATATCTAACTCCTTCTTGAATATATTTAATGAATTGGCCTCAACTGCCTTCTGTGATAGAGAATTCCACAGGTTAACCACTCTCTGGGTGAAGAAATTCCTCCTCATCTCTGTCCTAAATGGCTTACCCCTTATCTTTAGACTGTGACCCCTGGTTCTGGACTCCCCCACCATCGGGAACATCCTTCCTGCATTTAGTCTGTCTAGTCCTGTTAGAATTTTATAAGTTTCAATGAGATCCCCTCTCATTCTTCTAAACTCCAGCGAGTATAAGCCCAATCGACCCAATCTCTCCTCATACATCATTCCTGCCATCCCAGGTATCAGTCTGGTGAATCTCCGCTGCACTCCCTCCGTGGCAAGAACATCCTTCCTCAGATAAGGTGACCAAAACTGCACACAATTCTCAAGGTGCAGTCTCACCAAGGCCCTGTACAACTGCAGCAAGACATCCTTGTTCCTGTACTCAAACCCTCTCACTACGAAGCCCAACATATCATTTGCCTTCTTAACCGCCTGCTGCACCTGCATGCTTACCTTCAGCAACTGGTGCACAAGGACACCCAGGTCTCGTTGCACTTCCCCTTCTCCCAATCTATTGCCGTTCAGATAATAATCTGCCTTCCTGTTTTTGCCACCAAAGTGGATAACGTCGCATTTATCCACATTATACTGCATCTGCCATGCTTCTGTCCAATCACCCAACCTGTCCAAATCATACTGGAGTTTCTCGGCATCCTGCTCACAGCACACACACCCATCCAGCTTTGTGTCGTCTGCAAACTTGGAGATATTACATCTAGTTCCCTTGTCTAGATCATTAATATGTATTGAAAACCTCCCTTTTCAATTTCACAACTGGCCAGAGATTAGAACTCATGGGTTGCTTGCCCATAATCACCAGGCTGTGTGCTCCCTTTCTACTGTCCCAGCAATTGTATCAGTCCCATCCGATAAACAACAACCTTTCAAGTATCCGTACTAACACTTTCAATTTCTCACATGAGTCTCTCTGAATGATGTTGCCAATTTTAGTGAAAAATATAACAGCAATTTTGGTGTTGTGGGCCTGTGGTCACTCGGAACTGGCTTGAGACTTTCCAAACTCATTTCATGAATGACTGATGCTACCACCAGACAGAGGAGATATCCATCCCATCAGTCAGGGCTAGATTTGAACCTAAATCCCAGAGGTGAAAAGCTACTGTCAAACCCATAGTTCACCCCAAATAACAACAGAAAATGCTGGAAATACTCAGCAGGCCAGGCAGCATCCGTGGAGAGAGAAACAGAGCAAACGTTTCAGGTCTGGGACCCTTCATCAGAACTGGAAAAAGCTGGAGATGTAACAGATATTAAGCAGGTGCAGAGACAGGGGGCGGGGGGGGGGGCGGGTGGAGGGGGGGGGGTTAGGAGGGGAGGAAGGAATTGAAGGAACATACTGTGCTTATGTAAAAGGCAGGAAAGATAAAATGTTGCAAATGGGAATGGCAAAATAATACAGCATGAAAAATGGGGGCAGGGATTATTGTCTGAAATTGTTGAACTTGATGTTGAGTCCGGAAGGCTGTAAAGTGCCTAATCGAAAGATGAGGTGCTGTTCCTCGAGCTTACGTTGAGCTTCATTGGAACAATGTAATAGGCCGAGGACAGAGAGATCAGAGTGGGAGTGAAGCGGAGAATTAAAGTGACAGGCGACCGGAAGCTCAGGGTCACCCTTATGGACTGAACGGAGGTGTTCTGCAAAGCGGTCGCCCAATCTGCGTTTGGTCTCGCCAATGTAGAGGAGACCGCATCGTGAGCCGCGAATACTGTATATTAAATTGCAAGAAGTACAAGTAAATTGCTAGTAAAATAAGTAGGTTACTAGTGCAGGTCAGGGGCTACTAGTGCAGGTCAAAGGCTACTAGTGCAGGTCAGAGGCTACTAGTGCAGGTCAGAGGCTACTAGTGCAGGTCAGAGGCTACTAGTGCAGGTCAGAGGCTACCTGTGCAGGTCAGAGGCTACTAGTGCAGGTCAGAGGCTACCTGTGCAGGTCAGAGGCTACTAGTGCAGGTCAGAGGTTACTAGTGCAGGTCAGAGGCTACTAGTGCAGGTCAGAGGTTACTAGTGCAGGTCAGAGGCTACTAGTGCAGGTCAGAGGCTACTAGTGCAGGTCAGAGGTTACTAGTGCAGGTCAGAGACTGGGTATTCTGCAGTGAGTGACTAACCTGCTGACTCCTCAACATCTCTTCATTATCTGCAAGGCACAAGTCATGAGTGTGTTGGAATACTCGCCAGATGGATGCAGATGGAATAACACTCGAGCTGGAACTGTTTTAAGCTCTTTTAATTTAATTATTTGAATGAAAAACATTATTTTTTTATTGGTCACAACATGCAATGAAGTAAGTTCAGAGCATGGGTGTATCATAGAAACTTACAGCACAGAAGGAGGCCATTTGACCGGTCTTGGCCGGTCTTCCCTCCTTTTGCAACACGGCCAGCTGAGGCTTTGTTTTCAGGTACCACAACTATCTCTCCTCTTCCTCTCATATGTCACAACCCTATCTAGGCTTCTATCAGTGACAGACATGACTTAGTGGTAACATCTCTGCCTCTGAACTAAAGGTTGTTTGTTCAAGCCCTATTTTAGAGACATGAGCATATAATCTAAGCTGACATTTCAGTACGATGATAATAGTGTACTGCATTTGTGGTGTATGTGCCTTTAAGAGCCCCTGTGTACTGTAATGCCAGTAATGGCCACTCGGGCTATATAAGCCAGTATAGTGTTTTGTATCTTTTAGTTCACCTCCAGACTTTGTCCAGTAAACACCTGTAAACCAACTCCTGCATTCCGTGTCTTCATTAACACACGGATACAACAGTGGCGACGAATTGGAAACGGACTTACCTGCAATTCGGCAGCACCTCAAGGAGATCGATTCCTCAGACGAAGGAAGAAGAAAAAAGAAAAAGAAACTGTGGTTTCACCAGCTAGCCGGGCTGGTGGCAGGTACTGCAATAATCCTTCCTGGGCGGCGGGCTGGGGCTCGATCGGCTGGCTCTACAGCGGGGCCAAGCAGTGAAGGTGCAGGCAAACAAATACGAAGGGTGGAGCACTCAGGAGACGGCCAGCTCTGCAAAGCAGGTCGGCGTTCGGAACACGCAGAGGGCGGGGAAAGTCCCAGAGAGTCCGGCGGGAACAAGTCTCCGACTATTAAAAATATTTGTATAAATAAAAACCGTGGAGAACAGCGTTGTCAGCAGCAACAGCGGCGGGAAAGCGCGGGAGGCGCCATTTTTTTTTTTAGCAAGGAAGAAAGGAAAGTGCGGGAGGCGCCATTTTTTTTTCCAGGATGCCTAAGACTGGCAACATTACTACTTTCGATAGTGATGTAGAGGATTGGACCACATATGTGGAAAGAGTGGAAGTATATTGCACAGCGAATGAAATAAAGGATGATAAAAAGGCATCGGTACTTCTAAATCTAATGGGCGCAAGGACATACAGGCTGTTACGAAACTTAATCACTCCAGCCAAACCGATGGACAAGAATTTTAAGGAGATTGTTGATACCCTACACTGCCAATTCGGGGCAGGACTGGCAGATTCTCTACGAGACAAATTCGTCTGCGGTCTCCTAAGTGAAGGAACACAAAAAAGGCTACTTTCTGAGAAAGATTTGACACTGGACAAGGCTTTCAGTGTAGCTGTATCATACGAAGCAGCAGCAAGAGGAGCTGCAGAGATACAGCAAAAGCCACAGGACTTCGGCACCCATGAAATGACATGGGGTTTTGAGAGATGTTATCGCTGTGGCAGATCCACCCATGACCAGAGGGACTGCTGGTTCAAGGACAAAGCATGCAGGCAATGCGGAAAGATGGGACACATTACACGTGTATGCCGATCTGGAAACAAAAAATCCACTGACAGAAAAAAAATCAATAAGGAAAAGTACAGAAAGGTACAAATGATGACGGACAGTAGCTCCGAAGACCAGAAGAGCGATAGCGACTCCGGAAACAAGAGACTAAGCTCTCTCAAATTACATAATGTAATTGCCAAAGAAGATTACCAGACCATTTGGGTTACCCTCACGATAGCGGGGTCCCCAGTTAAAATGGAGCTTGATACAGGATCAGCTCTGACCGTCATAAGTAGACGGGATTACGAGCGGCTATTTCCGCATAAACCTTTGAAAGACACATCCATTATCTTGAAAACATATACGGGGCAGAAAGTGTACCCCAAAGGGAAAATAAAGGTGCCTGTTGTATACAACGACAAGGAAATACAGAAGTTGTATTTATACGTTCTGCAAGATGGTGGTCCACCGCTGTTGGGATGTGAATGGATCAGGAAGATACGTTTGGACTGGCACTCCATTCAGGCACTGACGGTGACCAGTAAGAAAAAAGAATGATGATGACATCATACCTGAACGATTAAAAGACATCTTGGCCAACGCTAAAGAAGTGTTCCAACAGGAACTAGGAACCTTGAAAGGTGTCACCGCCTCAATAAAGGTGGAAGATGCGGCAATTCCCAAGTTTTTTAAGGCAAGGCCGGTGCCATACGCAATTCGTCCAGCAGTCGAGGCAGAGCTGGAGAATTTGGAAAAGACAGGCGTGTTATCCAAGATAGATTGGAGCGAGTGGGCAACACCCATCGTCCCGGTCATGAAGAAAACATTGAATAATGATAAATCTGAAGAACAGAGAAAAATTCGCATCTGTGGGGACTTCAAGGTGACTGTAAACCCAGTCCTTCACACGGTACAGTATCCTCTTCCGAGGATGGAAGATATTTTCGCCTCACTATCCGGAGGGAAACGTTTCACAAAAATTGACTTGGCACAGGCATATCTACAGATGGAGGTTGAGGAGGCCTCTAAAAGGTATCTCACAATAAACACACATAAAGGCCTGTACCAGTACAATCGACTGGTTTTCGGAATAGTATCAGCTCCAGCTATCTGGCAAAGAGCTATGGAACAAGTCCTGCAAGGGATTCCTGGGACTCAATGCTACCTAGACGACATCCTGGTAACAGGAGAAAACGACAACGAACACCTTGCCAATTTGGAGAAGGTGCTCACTAGGCTGAGAGAACGGGGCCTACGAGCAACCCGCCCCAAGTGCGAATTTTTCCAGAAACAAATATCATATTGTGGCCACATAATTAATGAAGAAGGGTTGCATAAGTCCCCTGAGAAAATTGAAGCGGTCATAAAAGCACCAGCACCTGAAAATGTCTCACAATTAAGGTCGTTCCTGGGATTGATAAATTACTACCATAAATTTTTACCGAACTTGTCAACTGTTCTGCACCCTCTTAACGAACTGCTACAAACGTGAGTAATTTGGGAATGGAGCGAGGACTGTAAACGTGCCTTCCATAAATGCAAAGGCTTGATCACGTCCAAGGAAGTTTTGGCTCATTACAACCCATCACTGCCAATCAGACTGGCGTGCGATGCATCCCCTTACGGCGTAGGAGCGGTATTATCACATAGATTCCCTGATGGCTCAAAACGGCCGATAGCTTTTGCGTCACGCTCATTGAACTCAGCTGAGCGTAACTATGCCCAGATCGACAGGGAAGCACTCAGCCTGGTATGGGGAGTGAAGAAATTCAACCATTACCTACACGGACAATAATTTACCTTGTTGACTGACCATCAACCCCTCGTCTCCATATTCAACCCTAAAAAGGGCGTTCCCATTATGACAGCACAAAGGCTACAGAGGTGGTCCCTTTTCCTAGGGGCACACCGATATGACATAAAATACAAAGGATCAAAACAGCATGGAAATGCTGACGGTTTATCGCGTCTACCGTTGCCAATGGTAGAAGAGGCACCTACAGTGGACCCAGTGGAAATGTTCCACTCTACCATAGTAGAATGTCTACCAGTAACAAATTCTGCCATTGAAAAGGAAATGAGAAATGACCCGACTCTCTCACAAGTCTACGATTTAACGGTGAAGGGATGGCCAGCACATGGCGAACCACTGTTGCCAGCATTCTCGCAAAGAAGGGAACAGCTGTCAGTGTGCCGAGGAACCTTGATGTGTGGATCCAGAGTGGTGATTCCACCCAAACTCCAGGATAAAGTGCTAAAGGAGCTTCATGAGGGGCATCTGGGTGGAGTGAAAATGAAGAACCTAGCCAGAGCATTTGTGTGGTGGCCAGGTATTGATGGAGACATTGAAGAAATGACCAAGGGCTGTCTAGGATGCCAGAAGGTCCAAAGCGCCCCACCACAAGCCCCTCTACATCCATGGGAGTGGCCCTCATCTCCATGGCAAAGGGTACACATCGACTTTGCTGGTCCATTTATGGACTCAATGTTCTTAATCGCGGTTGCTGCACACTCCAAGTGGCCGGAGTTAATAAAGATGTCCTCCACCACCACGGAAAAAACCATCACAGTATTAAGGACCATATTTGCCAGGAATGGGCTGCCTGAACAGATCTGTTCTGATAATGGACCACAATTTGTGTCCGAAGAATTCAGGAAGTTCTTAAAAAACAATGGGGTTAAGCACTACACGTCCGCCCCATACCATCCCGCCACCAATGGATTGGCTGAAAGGTTTGTCCAGACCTTCAAGAAGGCCATAAAGGCCATGGGTAATGAAGACATAAATCTACAGCATAAGGTAGATAACTTCTTGCTTGCATACAGGAATTCAACACATATGGTTACAAACCAGACTCCCGCCATGATGTTTTTCAATAGAAGACTAAGATGCCGGCTGGATTTGATCAAGCCAAACATCAGAAGGGACGTAGAGAACCGGCAATTTCAAGGCATGAATGAAAGGGCAACTAGAACCTTCCAGATAGGTCAACAAGTTTTGGCCCGGGACTACCGTACTGAGAAATGGCAGCCTGGAACTATTTGCACACGACTAGGACCGCTGATGTATACCGTGGACATTGGAGAAAGCATAATAAGGCGCCATGCTGACCAGATCATAGAGTCATCCAAAAAAGGACAACCTACACCACAACTCTATACACCTGATGATGAAGCAGAGATACCCATAGTATCTACCTCCGATCCGGTGATGCTAGAACCAGATGAACCCGACACTGGCATTCCAGCCGAATCGACCTTGCCAAAAGAACCTACTACACCACCGAAAACTACTACACCACCGAGGCGTTATCCGGGCCGAGTCAGGAAACCTCCAGAGAGACTGACTTATAATTGATTAACTGCAGCAATATGTAGATTATTGTTCTTGTAAACATGTTAAATAACAATTACTTAAAATGTTATGTACTGGTTGTCTAAAAGGGGAGGAATTGTGGTGTATGTGCCTTTAAGAGCCCCTGTGTACTGTAATGCCGGTAATGGCCACTCGGGCTATATAGTGTTTTGTATCTTTTAGTTCACCTCCAGACTTTGTCCAGTAAACACCTGTAAACCAACTCCTGCATTCTGTGTCTTCATTAACACACGGATACAACAGCATTGCCATGGAGGGTATCTTTTGAATGAGAAATTAAACTGAGGGCTTGCCTGTTCAGGTAGATGCAAAAGATCCCATGCGCATTTATGAAGAAGAGCAGTGGACATTTGCGGAACACCCCTGTTCAGTCCGTAAGGGGGACCCCGAGCTTCCGGTCGCCTGTCACTTTAATTCTTCGCTTCTTCCCCACTCAGACCTCACCATCCTCAGCCCCTTGCATTGTTCCACGGAAGCTCAACGTAAGCTCGAGCAACAGTCGATTAGGCACTCTACAGCCCTCTGGACTCAACATAGAGTTCAACAATTTCAGATCATAACCTCAGCCCCTATCACATATATAATTATATAATTAATTATTTTTTTAATCCCCACTTTCGTCTGGCCTTTATTCTTCCCTCCCACGTGGCAGCTGTCCTTCATTCTGCCAGCGCCATTCACACTTCATCTAGAGCCATCCTTTGTTCCTTTACCTGTTCCCATCACCACCTCCTCTTGCCTTCAATATCTCTTAATGTCTCTTTGTCTCTCTTGCTTTCTATCCTATCACTGACCTTCCCTTTTGTTCTTTCATCCCCTCCCCCTTTTCCCAGCCCCAAACTTGCTTTAAAATCTATTCCCTTTCCTGCTTTTTTTCTAGTCCTGACGAAGAGTCATCGACCTGAAACGTTAACTCCGTTTCTCTCTCCACGGATGCTGCCCTGGCCTGCTGAGTTTTTCCAGCGTTTTCTGTTGTTATCCGTGGAGCTCTCCTGGTGCCCAAGCCAACATTTATCTGTAAAGCAACGCCACTCGAACAGATTATCGGGTCATTCGTCTCATTATTGTTTGCTAGGACCTCACTGTAGCAAAGTGGTCACCATATTCACAGAATCACAGAATCACAGAATCACAGAAACCCCACAGTGCAGATAGAGGCCATTTCGGCCCATCGAGCCTGCACCGACACATATCCCACCCGATCCCCGTAACCCCTACACCAACACATATCCCACCCTATCCCCGTAACCCCACGTATTTAATCCCCCTAACACTAAGGGTCAATTTATCATAGCCAATCAACCTAACCCGCACATCTTTGGACTGTGGGAGGAAACCGGAGCACCCGGAGAAAACCCACGCAAACACGGGGAGAATGTGCAAACTCCACACAGACAGTCGCCCGAGGCCGGATTCGAACCCGGGTCCCTGGCGCTGTGAGGCAACAGTGCTAACCACTATGCCACCGTGCTGCCCTGGTCGACAAAACCATAGTAATCACACTTCAAAGAAATACTTTGTCGGGTGTGAGGCGCCACAAACCCACAACCCAGCTTATTCTCCACTTCCCTTGCAAAATAGCAAAACACTTACTTTTAAAGCTCCTTTCACATCCTAAGGATGTCCCAAAGCCCTTCACAGCTGATGAAGAACTTCTTTAAGGAGTAAAGATTGGTTAATACTTAGAGTAGAGACCCTGCATCAAGGCCTTTCGTCTGTAGCCAAAATATTAATATCTCTCTAAATTTAGGGATCCATCATATCGCGGGGTGGCTAGCGCTACTTAAAGGCAGCCTGCACCTCTTCAAGCGGCTGCGCATTGTGGCTGGAAGAAGGGGCGGGAGTCCTTTGTGAACTGAATCTGTGCTGTGAAAAATTGAGGAATGACTGAACATGCGAGGAAGCATGCACCAAGGTTTGCTGAGAATGCACTGGAGTTCTTGGTGCAAGATGTGAAGAGAATGAGAGACATCTTGTATCCACAGGTTAACCTGCATTGAGGAGGCCCTAAAGACATAGTTCAGGAGGTAGTGGGAAGAAGTAATGGCAGAGGTCAATGGCAGAGGTGAAGCCCCAAAAATGTGGATGCAGTGCAGGAAGAAGTTTAACGATCTGACAACAACAACAACAACTTGTATTTATATAGCGCCTTTAACGTAGTAAAACGTCCCAAGGCGTGTCACAGGAAAATTTGACACCGAGCCACATAAAGAGAAATTAGGGCAGGTGACCAAAAGCTTGCGGATATGTGGTTGGAAGCTCATTTCAGGGTCAAATATGACACCAAGGTTGCGAACAGTGTGGTTCAGCCTCAGACAGATGTTAGGGAGAGGGATGGAGTCAATGGCTAGGGAACAGAGTTTGTGGCGGGGACCGAAAACAATGGCTTCGGTCTTCCCAATATTTAATTGGAGAACATTTTTGCTCATCCAGAACTGTATGTTGGACAAGCAGACTGACAATTTAGACACCGTGGAGGGGTTGAGAGAAGAGGAAGTGCGGTACAGCTAGGTGATGTCAACGTACATGTGGAAACTAATGCTGTGTTTTTGGATGATGTCACCAAGGGGCAACATGTAGATGAGAAATAGGAGGGGGCCAAGGATAGATCCTTGGGGGCTCCTAGAGGTAATGATGTGGGAGTGGGAAGAGAAGCTGTTGCAGGTGATTCTTTGGTTATGATTGTAATGATCAATAACATGTCATTCTATAGTGGACACTAGGTGGAGCCGTAGAGCTATGTAGAGCTGTATATAGCTGTATGTATAAGACTACACTACCCAGCTGTATGTATATTAAGACTACATTACCCATGAGGCACTAGGCTACCCACAAGGCAGCAGTCAAGATGGAAGCCTCTACAGATACTGTACCTAATCCACATGTGCTCAATAAAAGTGTCTAGCAAAAGCTAGCTGCGTTCATAATAAGAATGTCTATTTATTAATGAACATAAGAATAATTAGATAGATAAGAATGGAACCAGGCGAGTGCAGTCCCACCCAGCTAGATGACGGTGGAAAGGCATTGTAGAAGGATGGAGTGGTCAACTGTGTCAAAAGCTGCAGACAAGTCAAGAAGGACGAGGAGGGATGTTTTATCTTTGTCACAGTCACAAAGGATGTAATTTGTGACTTCGATGAAAGCTGTTTCGGTACTGTGGCAAGGGCGGAAACCTGATTGGAGGGATTCAAACGTGGAATTGCGGGAAAGATGGGCATGGATTTGGGAGGTGACAACATGTTCAAGGACTTTGGAGAGGAAAGGGAGGTTGGAGAAGGGGTGGTACTTTGCAAGGACGGAGGGACCGAGGGTTGTTTTTATGAGGAGAGGGGTGATGACGGCAGATTTGAGGGAGAGGGGGACAGTACCTGAGGAGAGAGAACCATTAACAATATAAGCTAACATGGGAGCCAAAAAAGGAAGTTGGGTTGTCAGCAGTTTGCTGGGAATAGGGTTGTCAAGGTGAGTGAGTTCAATCTTCAAATGGCATATCCTACCAACTGCACCTTTAACCTCATCCACTGCTTAATTCACTACACGCACATCACCCACCTACCAACAATCTCTATCAATCAGTACTGAACCCTTCAATTGGGTTGAATATAGTTCAACATGGTTCACCTCACCCTCACACAGTTAGTACTGTAGCAAGTCTACAACTCACAGCTCGCACACACTGGCAGTGATTCAACCATGATAGCCACAGCACCCAAACATATTGCAGGACACTCACTGACACACTTCCCTCTTTCTTGCAGGAGAAGGTGGC
Organism: Somniosus microcephalus; assembly: GCF_052327205.1. Classification (NCBI taxonomy): domain Eukaryota; kingdom Metazoa; phylum Chordata; class Chondrichthyes; order Squaliformes; family Somniosidae; genus Somniosus; species Somniosus microcephalus. The sequence goes on from NC_140988.1 coordinate 365,696,896, forward strand.
GTTTAACAGGAGGCAGTAGGAAAGAACTAGAGGAAGACCAGTGCGCCTGCATGCTTTAAAACCCATGGAGGAGACAGTGCTGGCCATCATGGGAAGGGGCATCACTGAGGGGGTGGCCAGTGACAGCGCTGGAGAAATCGATGATGAGGGTATTTGCATACCTAACATTCTTTCTCTTTGTTTTGGGTCTTCCTTCCGCCCCCCCTTTTCCTTTTGTTTCTCTCTCCCACCTGGCAGCTGTCTCCTATCCTGCCAGTACACTTCACACCTAATCTCAGCTGCCTTTTGTCTCCACGGGCCTATTACCATCTCGTCTGGTTTCGAATACCTTTTATTGTCTCTTTTACTTCTTTTGTTCAATCGCAGCCCTGCCTTTGATCTATTTATTTTCTTTCCAGTTTTGAAGAAGGGTTTCGACCCGAAACGTCAACTCAGATTTCTCTCCACGGATGTTGCCTGACCTGCTGAGTTTTTCCAGCATTTTCTGTTGTTATTTCGGATTTCCAGCATCTGCAGTATTTTGCTATCATTCTTTCTCTCTTCCCACTTTTCCCTCATCCCACAGTCTCTTCTGACTCACAAGCAGCAGGTGGTGTATGCAGGCACTTATTACTTTATCCTCACCCCTCACCACAGCCCAACCCTTGTCCCTTTATCATTTCAGATACCCAAGCTGTAAAGTCTGTGGGTTGTTTAGTTAATTAATACACAGACTCCAAGAGTAACTTAAAACAGGACTTTACTATTCGAAGGTCAGGGCGAATCTGCCCAATAACTCCTGACACAGCACTTATATACCGGTGTGGTCACCGTCGGTATTACAGTATACAGAAGCCAACAAAGTAGTGCAACACCTAAAGTAGTTCTCTTAAAGGTGGACGGTTACATACAATAGTTCTCTTAAAGGTAGACGGGCACATACACTACAATCCTCCCTTTTTAGCTTACAACATACTGATTCCCCATTAAACATACATTATAACATATATACAACTTTATGCAAGACAGTTCACAGATTCAGTCTCTCTGGAGGTTTCCGGACTCTGTCCGGATAACGCCTCGGTGGTGTCGTAACTCCCGGCGGGGTAGCAGGTGCTTCTGGCAAGGTCGATTCGGCTTGAAGGACAGTGTCAGGTTCATCTGATTCCAGTATTACCAGATCGGAGGTAGGTGTTCTGGGTATCTCTGTCTCAACATTAACCGTGTAAGGTGGTGGAGTAGATTGGCCATTTGTGGCTGACCCTATGATCTGGTCAACATGGCGCCTTATTATACTGTCCCCAATGTCCACCGTATACATCAACGGCCCTAGCCTTTTTCCAATAGTTCCAGGCTGCCATTTCTCGGTACGGTAGTCCCGGGCCAAAACTTGTTGACCTATCTGAAAAGATCTAGTTGGCCTTTCATTCATGCCCTGGAATTACCGGTTCTCTATGTCCCTTCTGACGTTTGGCTTAAGCAAATCCAGCCGGCATCTTAGTCGTCTATTAAAAAACATCATGGCGGGAGTTTGATTTGTGACCGCATGTGTTGCATTCCTGTACGCCAACAAGAAGCTATCCACCTTATGTTGTAAGTTAATGGCTTCATTACCCATGGCCTTTATGGCCTTCTTGAAGGTCTGGACAAACCTTTCAGCCAATCCATTGGAGGCGGGATGGTATGGGGCTGACGTGTAGTGCTTAACCCCATTGCTCTTTAAGAATTTCTTGAATTCTTCGGACACAAATTGTGGTCCATTATCAGAACAGATCTGTTCCGGCAGCCCATTCCTAGCAAACATGGTCCTTAACACTGTGATGGTTTTTTCCATGGTGGTGGTGGACATCTTTATTACCTCCGGCCACTTGGAGTGTGCATCCACCGCTATTAGAAACATTGAGTCCATAAATGGACCAGCAAAGTCGATGTGTACCCTTTGCCAAGGAGATGAGGGCCACTCCCATGGATGCAGAGGAGCCTGTGGTGGCGCGTTTTGGACCTTCTGGCATCCTAGACAGCTCTTAGTGATTTCTTCGATGTCCCCATCAATGCCTGGCCACCACACAAACGCTCTTGCTAGGTTCTTCATTTTCACTCCACCCAGATGTCCCTCGTGCAGCTCCTTTAACACCTTCTGTTGAAGTTTGGGTGGAATCACCACTCTAGATCCACACATCAGGGTTCCTCGACACACTGACAGCTGTTCTTTCCTCTGCGAAAATGCTGGCAGCATTGGTTCGCCCTGTGCTGGCCATCCCTCCACCGTTAAATCATAGACTCGTGAGAGAGTCGGGTCATTTCTTGTTTCGTTTTCGATCATCGAATTTGTTACTGGTAGACATTCCACTATGGATGAGTGGAACAGCTCTCCCGGGTCCACTGTAGTCGCTTCTTCTACTATCGGCAATGGCAAGCGCGATAACCCATCAGCATTTCCATGCTGTTTGGACCTTTTGTATTCGATGTCATATTGGTGTGCCCCAAGTAACACGGACCACCTCTGTAACCTTTGCGCTGTCATGGTGGAAACGGCCTTGTTAGGGTTGAATATGGACACCAACGGCTGGTGGTCTGTCAGTAATGTGAACTTCTTGCCCTGCAGGTAATGATTGAATTTCTTTACGCCCCACACAAGGCTGAGGGCCTCCCTATCTATTTGAGCATAATTTCGCTCCGCGGAGGTCAATGATCGGGACGCGAATGCCACTGGCCTTTCCGAGCCATTTGGTAACTTGTGTGAAAGTACTGCTCCAATTCCATAGGGGGAAGCATCACAAGCTAGACGAAGAGGTAACGTTGGGTTGAAATGAGCCAACACTTCTTCAGAGGTAATCAACGCCTTGCTTCTGCGAAAGGCCTTTTTACATTCCTCACTCCACTTCCATGGTACTTCTTTCCGCAACAGAGCATTCAGCGGATGCAGCACCGTGGATAGATTCGGCAGAAACTTGTGATAATAATTAATCAACCCCAAGAATGATCTTAACTGTGATACGTTTTCCGGAGCGGGGGCCTTCACGACAGCTTTTATCTTGTCAGGTGACTTGTGCAGCCCCTCTCGGTCAATGACATGACCGCAGTACGAGATTCGTTTTTGGAAGAACTCACATTTCTTGCGATTAACTCGAAGGCCATATTCCTTCAACCTAGTGAGCACCAGTTTCAAATTTGTGAGGTGTTCTTCCTCGTCTTCTCCCGTAATCAGGATATCGTCTAAGTAACACTGCGTGCTTGGAATCCCTTGTAATACCTGCTCCATGGCCCTCTGCCAAATTGCTGGAGCCGAAGCTACCCCAAAAACCAGTCTATTATAACGATACAAGCCTCTGTGTGTGTTGATGGTGAGGTACTGACGCGACTCTTCCTCGACTTCCATTTGTAAGTATGCCTGTGCCAGGTCTATCGTGGTGAAGTGTTTCCCTCCAGCCAACGAAGCAAAGATATCTTCAATCCGCGGAAGCGGGTATTGTACCGTGTGAAGCACCGGATTCACTGTGATCTTGAAGTCTCCGCAGATGCGGACCTTCCCCGGTCCCCCTGGCTTGTTACTTGGTGAAGACTTCATGACGGGAACAATGGGCGTGGCCCACTCACTCCAGTCCACTTTTGACAGTACCCCTGATCGTTCAAGTTCTTCCAGTTCTGCCTCCACAGCAGGTCGTATCGCGTAAGGTACCGATCTGGCTTTGAAAAATTTTGGGCTTGCATGTTCTGCAATCTTAACCTTTGCTTTAATTCCTCGCAGTGTTCCCAGTCCTTGCTGGAATACCTCTTTAGCTTCGTCTAATATTCTGGACAACCGTTCAGGTTTGACATCTTCCTTTCCGGAATCTACCGTCATGGTGTTTAGTGAATGCCAGTCTATCTTTATTTTCCTGATCCACTCCCGTCCCAGAAGTGGTGGACCTCCCTCAGGCAACACATACAGGTCCATCCTTTGGTGCTCTTTGTCCTTGTATCTCACCTTGACTTCTATCTTTCCGATGGGGTATACTTTGTGCCCCGTGTATGTCTTCAATACTAGTTCCGTATCCCGTAGGGGAATATGCTTGAATAACTTTTTATAATCATGCTTATTCATGACCATCAACGCCGATCCGGTGTCCACTTCCATTTTCACTTGGACTTTTGCAATCTGTAGTGTGATCCAGATAGCTTGTCGGTCAGCTTCATTACTCACATTGTGAATTCTCAGACTATCCAGTTCCTTGCAGTTGGAGTGTGAGTCCGAATTCTGTTCTTCCGGACTCTTCCTAGTCACCTCATGTACCTTTCTGTACCTCTTTTGTGGTGACTCATTATTGTTGGTCTTCTTTCCTGACCGGCATACCTTAGCTATGTGACCGAGCTTGCCACATTTCCTACATTCCTGGTTTTTAAACCAGCATTGGTTCTGGTCGTGTGTTGTCTTCCCACAACGATAGCATTTCGTTGTACCCGAAGTAATTTGCTGCACCCTGAGTGCCGCTGCCTTTAGCTGCATTTCCGCCGTTCCTTTCGCTGCAGCTTCGTTCGATGCAGCAATAAGGACAGCCTTCTCAAGTGTAAGATCGTTCTCTTCGAGCAGTCGTTTTTGTGTTTCTTCCTTCGACATTCCACACACGAATTTGTCTCGCAACGCCTCTGTCAGATTCCCTCCAAACTGGCAGTGTTTCGCTAGTCTACGCAGTTCGACCAAGTATTCTGCGTTGCTTTCGTCTTTCCTTTGCGTTCTCGCATAGAATTTGAATCGTTCCGCCAACATCAACGGTGTGGGGTTCAAGTGATCCTTCAGAACAGTCACAATATCATCGAAAGTCTGATCTGCCGGTTTAGCTGGTGCTAGTAGATGCTTCAAGAGCTCGTATGTCTTCGCGCCCATCGAGTTTAGCAAGGTTATAGCTTTGTCATCTTCTTCTATTTTATTGGCCTCACAATAGATCTCAATGCGTTCCACATATGTGGCCCAGTCTTCTACCTCGGAATTAAAATCGTTGATGTTACCATGCTTAGGCATCTTCCTCTCTTCCTGATAAACACCACGAATTATTTCTTTAAAAATTTTTTTTTTCCAAGATGGCGGTTCCCGCGAAAATGGCGGTTTCCCCGCGCTTATCTTCTCTCCCCGCCCACTTCAATGGCGGTTTCCCGCTTCTGTCTTCTTCCCTGCCTAATGGCGGCTTCCCGCGTTTCTTCCCTGGCGGGAGGGGTACACTTTCCCCACGGGCGACGGCCGCTGGCTTTCAGGTTCACAGCCTGCGCGTCGGCTTCAGTGCTTTCCCTTTTCTTGGCAGGGCAACCGGCGCTGGGTACACCCCGTTGACGGCGAACAGTTTCAGCCGCTGGGCTGGCTCTCGCTCAGTTCCCCTTGCTTGGGCTCTGTCTCTCTTCCCGCTCGCTCGGCTCTACCGGCGCTGGGTACACCCCGTTGACGGAGAACAGTTTCAGCCGCTGGACTGGCTCTCGCTCAGTCCCCCTTGCTTGGGCTCTGTCTCTCTCCCGCTCGCTCGGCTCTACCGGCGCTGGGTACACCCCATTGACGGAGGACAGTTTCAGCCGCTGGACTGGCTCTCACTCAGTCTCCCTTGGTCGGCTCTGCCTCTCCCGCTCGCTCGGCTCCCAATCGTGCCTCCCAGCCCTCTCGCAGTCCGGTGCTTCCCTCCCCGGCTGCGGCTGAGTTTATCTCTTCCCGCGCCTACATTCCCAGTCGCAGCGCTTCGTGGCTTCGGTCGCTGCCCGGCCTTTTTCGCCAGTCGCGGTCTAGCTGTCTCACGACGCCGTTGCGTCCCCCAGCCTGTCTGTACCGCGGCTTCCTTGCTCCATGCTGCCCCAGGCTCAGCGCCTCTGGACCCGACTTCTGTCCGGCTCCTTTCCCCCTCGACCGTGGTCGAGTGCACCGCCCTTATCCTTCGGTTATTCTTTTTACTTTCCCTTACTCACAGTCACCGTGGCCGCCTTGCTTCTCGTGCTGATCGGTTCACTCCTCACCGTGGCAGAAGGGACAGTCAGTGCCTGTTGCTGATGGAAGTCTTTGTCTCTAAATTCTTCCTCCTTTCCAGTTCTGCAGCCTCGAGTTTTCTCCCAGCAGAACGACAAGGGCGGTTGCCTCTTCTCGACGCTCGTTAACTGCTTCGGAAGTATTGTTGCCGCAGGGTACGATCGGACTCGTCGCCACTGTAAAGTCTGTGGGTTGTTTAGTTAATTAATACACAGACTCCAAGAGTAACTTAAAACAGGACTTTACTATTCGAAGGTCAGGGCGAATCTGCCCAATAACTCCTGACACAGCACTTATATACCGGTGTGGTCACCGTCGGTATTACAGTATACAGAAGCCAACAAAGTAGTGCAACACCTAAAGTAGTTCTCTTAAAGGTGGGCGGTTACATACAATAGTTCTCTTAAAGGTAGACGGGTACATACACTACACAAGCAATGGAGCCTTCCCAGTCAGAGGAGGAAGAGGAAGAAGACAGTGAAGATGAAGAGACACCATCACTTGACCTTACACTCGGAGCCACCAGCTCAGAGACTGAGACTGCGCATTTTTTAGAGGCTGGGATAGTGGAGGGATCTGCACGTGGTGAGGCACCGAGCACAATTGTGCAGCAGCCAGGGTGGGTGGAAAGAATTGTGCAGGTGCCAGATTGCTGGAGGGTGAGGTGGCACACTAGTTCTGCTGCAGAGGAGTCAGTTGAGACATCGATGGGCTAGGCTAAAGAAGAGACATGGGGGGAGAAATTCGGTATCGCCCCGTTTGGGGCACAATTATCGGCCAGGCGCAAAGTTTAGCACCTGGCGCTAATTATTGCCTCCAAACTTGGCTTCTATCGCGCCTGGAGGTGATTGGAGTGCTAAATCAGGTGCTACACACCTCACTTAAGGTGCTAACGCCGAGGAGCGAGGTGCTACCTCAGAGCGCTGGCGAAGATCGTGTGATGTCAGTCAGCAATGGAACACAGATACACTGGCGCCGGCCAGTTCATAAAGGGGAGGGTCGATCTTGCTCTCCATCCACATCCTGCTCTTTGCAGCCTTGAATCTCGGCCTGGAGAGACCTGTGCATCAATTCTGCTGGAAAGAACAATGGAGAGGGCCAGGGAAAGAGCTCAGAGTGCAGCCCCCACAGTCTCTTCTAAATCAATGCAAGGAAGGTCAAATCAAAATGAACCTGCAAAGTGCTGCTCAGTACCCAAAACTCCTTCACACAGCGTTGAATCTCTCCAGAAGTCTCTCTCTCTCTCTCAGAATGCGTGGTGCAAAAATGTCGCCGACAAAAAAAGTCAGGAAGAGGTCGCCTTTAAAATAGTCCCTTCCTGACTGCAAAACGCTCCCCTTAACCTGTCATTGCTAGCGGCAGGCGGTAAGGCAGGGGACGCCACTCAATATTCAGTCCGGGGCGCTACCGGGGCGTTGCTCACTCGACTGACGTCACGACCTGCGGGCACAGGAGATCACGGCGGTAGTCTTTAGCGCCGCTGCAAAATGTCTGGTCAATTTCACTTGCGGCACAAACATCACCGCGCCTGGGCGTTAGTTGCTTTGCGCCCCATTAGCGCCCTCTCAGGGTACTAATAGAAGGTGCAAAGCAACCGAATTTTTCCCCATAGAGTCATAGGGTTGGATTTTACCAGCCCTGAGGAGGCGGGTTTGGAGGCATGCGTGTTGTTAAATTCCCCAAAAATGGAGGGCGGGCCTGATCCCACCTCCATCCCCTCTCCGAGCAATTTTCCCAAAAGCGTCTTTTCTGACCCCCTTTCCATCTCGCCGCCAAGAGGCGGGATAGGCCCTTAAGGCCCTTGACAACCAATTAATCACCTCTACTATCCTATTTTGTGAGGCCATTCCGATTTTTAGACATTTCCCCCATCCTTCACACCTCCTCTGGAACATGCCAGGTAATGCTGTTGGCCTCACAAGTGAATTGCTTACTAACAGCTGTAGCTCTGCCATTACAAAGGAGTTCTCACCGATGATCATTTGCAGGTGGCAGAACCTTGTTGTCTCAGGTCTGGGGGAACTTTTAGCAGGTCTACTCATTGTTGTGGAAGCTTGGAGCCTGACACCCATCTCCAGTGTGACTGTTATGTCTGACATTGGTGATAGGTACTCGATTGCCTTGGCCTGAGCACATGGAGTTTGATAGTGCTGTTATCATTGTATTGTGGCGTTGCCACATTGGGGAAACACTGTGTATGTAGATAAACCTGTATAATCCCCTATTAACTGCTGTATTCCCCTCCCCCCGCAAGACAGTTGCAAGCTGAGAGGAATAAGGCATGTTCAGACTTGCCTGCTGCTGAGAGAAGGAAAACCAATCAGGTTCCAGCAGGTGACCAATCCGTGAGCCATCACAGGTTCGCGGGCTTTACGAATTCAGTACTGTATTGTGAGAGTTGGAGAAAAGACCTATTTCTTGTAGCTCGCTGTGTTGCCTATTTCTTTACATGGGAGACTGTAGTCTCCCACATTGGTGACCCCGAATGTCGGCGGCCGAAGCCCCCGACTCACGTAGCCCTACAGAGGCCAGCCACGACCCGATGGCAACCAGCAGCAGCCCGATGTCGGCCGGCGCCGCGTCCTTGAAGCTCCCCACCTTCTGGAAACACCAAGCACCAGCTTGGTTCGCGCACACGGAGGCCCAATTCACCCTTCGCAGGGTTCAAGATGATGAAGAAAGGTACCTCCACGTAGTCTCAGCACTAGCAAGCTCCACCGCCGCCGAAGTTCTCAACCTGCTGGGGAACCCACCACAGACCGGCAAGTACTCAACCATTAAGGGCCGCTTGCTGCAGGCTTACGGCCTGTCCGGGGAGGAGAGGGCCCGTAGGCTTCTTTCACTACCAGGCCTCGGCGACTCTACCCCGACCCAGTTGATGAGCCAAATGCTTGCGCTCCTGGGCTCTGAACCGCAGTGCTTCTTGTTTCGGGCCCTTTTCCTCAGCCTGCTTCCTCAGCAGGTACAGACTGCCCTCGCGGGGTCCCCGATCACGGACTGCGTACAACTGGCAGCCGCCGCGGACAAAGTCTTCGCCGTCGCCCAACTCGGCTGTGCAGCCGCGAGGCTCCCCGACACCACCGAGCGCGCGCCGCCACGCCAGGCCGCAGAACTATGCTACTACCACGCGCATTTCGGCCACAAGGCCCAACGCTGCAGAGCACCCTGCTCTTTCGATCAAACCAAGATGGCCGCCCGGCCCAACGCGCCAGCCCCGCGCCGCCGTCTAGGCCCGCTCGACCGCACCCCCGCCACCACGATGGCCATCGGCACCGCAGGTAAACTGCTGTACATAACCGACTCCCTTTCAGGGCGCAGATTCCTTTGCGACACCGGAGCCCAATGCAGCATAATTCCTGCCTCCCAGCTCGACATCCAGGCAGGCTGCAGCGGCCCACCCCTCGTGGCGGCAAATGGTGCAGCCATCGCTACTTTTGGAAAGCGACGGGCCGAGGTTTGTTTCAACGGCCAGCGATTTACATGGGATTTCGTGACGGCCTCGGTGGCACATCCCTTGCTGGGTGCCGATTTTCTTTGCGCCCACGGACTCCTGGTCGACATCCGCGACAGGCGCCTGATCGATGCAGCAACTTTCGCTTCACTGGCCTGCCAGCAGAGCAACAGCCCGGCCCTCGTCGGGTCCTGCTCTGCCCCGGCGGATGACGACTACGCCCGCCTACTCGCAGATTTCCCGAGGCTCACACAACCAACCTTCTCAGCCGCGGCAGCCAAGCATGGTGTCGAGCACCACATCGCCACTACGGGACCACCAGTGTTCGCCCGAGCCAGACGCCTGGACCCAGCCAAGATGGCGGTGGCCAAGGAAGACTTCGCCACGATGGAGAAACTGGGCATCATCCGCCGCTCGAACAGCCCCTGGTCGTCCCCCCTCCACATTGTGCCCAAACCGGGCGGTGGCTGGCGCCCCTGCGGCGACTACAGATGGCTCAACGACGCCACCACGCCCGATAGATACCCCATTCCACACATCCAAGACTTCTCGGCACACCTAGCAGGAAAGTCCGTCTTTTCCAAGGCCGACCTGATTCGCGGCTACCATCAGGCCCCCGTCCACCACGCAGACATCCAGAAAACGGCGGTCATCACCCCCTTCGGACTGTTCGAGTTCCTGCGCATGCCCTTCAGGCTCAAGAACGCCGCACAGGCCTTCCAACGGCTCATGGATTCTGTCCTACGGGACCTGAGCTTCCTGTTCGTCTATCTGGATGATATCCTCGTGGCCAGCACCAGCAAGGCCGAGCACATCGCGCATTTGTGCTCTCTTTTCCAGTGCCTCAGCCAACACGGGCTAATCGTCAACCCGGCCAAATGCCAGTTCAGAGCAGCCCAAATTGACTTCCTCGGCCACAGAATCTCGCCAAGGGGAGCCATTCCCCTACCTTCCAAGGTGCAGGCGGTGGCGGACTTTCCCCAGCCCACCTCGGTCAAGGCGCTGCAGGAATTTTTGGGGATGGTCAATTTCTATCACCGTTTCGTGCCCAAGGCTGCCTCACTCATGCGCCCCCCTCTACGAAGCCACCAGGGGCAAAACGGGCAAAGAGCAACTCACCTGGTCCAGTGAGATGGCGACAGCCTTCCACCAGACCAAAAGCGCCTTGGCCAACGCCACACTACTGGCCCACCCCATCCCGGGCGCCAAGACCGCCCTCACCATTGACGCCTCGGATTACGCCGTCGGCGCTGTCCAGCAACAGTGGGTTGAAGGCGCGTGGCAGCCACTGGCATTTTTCAGCCGACAGCTGCGCAAGAACGAGCAGGCCTACAGCACGTTCGACAGAGAGCTTCTGGCCCTGTTCCTGGCAATCCGGCACTTCCATTTCCTCCTGGAAGGCCGGCCGTTCACCGCATTCGTGGACCACAAGCCGCTCACTTTCGCCATGGCCAAAGTAACCGAACCCTGGTCCGCGCGCCAACAGCGCCAACTCAACTTCATCTCGGAGTTCACCACGGACATCCGCCACGTCGCCGGCAAGGGCAATTTGGTGGCCGACTGCCTCTCAAGACCCTCGCTCCATGCAGTGCACCTGGGCGTCGACTACGCCAGCATCGCGAGAGACCAGGCCGCCGACGCGGAGATCCAGGCCCTCAGGACGTCAACCACCAGCCTCACTCTGGCCGACATCCACTTCCACGCAGCCGGCACAACCCTCCTGTGCGACGTCTCAGTCCCCTCGCCTAGGCCGGTCGTCCCATCCGCCTGGCGCAAGCGAGTTTTCGACATCATCCACGGCCTCTCACATCCAGGGATGCGTACGTCTCAGAAACTCATGTCTGCCAAGTTCGTCTGGCCTGGACTCCACAAGGATGTGAGAGACTGGACCAACACATGCGTGGCGTGTTAGCGCGCTAAGGTCCAGCAGCACACCAAGGCGCCACTGGAGTGTTTCCCGGTGCCCGAGAGGCGTTTCGACCACGTCCACGTCGATCTGGTAGCACACCTGCTCACGATCGTCGACCGCACCACCAGATGGCCCGAGGCGGTTCCCCTCGCCTCCACCACCACGACCGACGTCGCGCGAGCATTCGTCTCGACATGGGTGGCCCGGTTCGGCGTGCCGACCGACATATCCTCGGACAGAGGCCCCCAGTTCACCTCCCACTTGTGGAATGCCATCACCGCCGGCCTCGGCACCAAGTTGCACAGGACAACTGCCTACCACCCGCAGGCCAATGGGCTCTGCGAGCGCTTTCATTGTTCCTTGAAAGCCTCCCTCCGTGCCAGCCTGGCCGACACCAGCTGGATTGACAAACTACCCTGGGTCCTCCTGGGATTGCGCACCGCGCCCAAAGAGGACCTCCGCGCCTCCGCGGCCGAGTTGGTCTACGGCCAACCGCTCAGAGTACCAGGCGACTTCCTCCCCCTGACAACGGAGCCGTGGTCGGCCGCCAGACAGCTTTCCCTGCACCAGGACGCGGCCCAGCAATTCCGTCCAGTGCCCACTTCGCAACACGGCCCGCAGCCATCCTACGTGCCTCGGGACTTACGACATGCGGAGTTCGTCTTCATGCGCCGGGACGCGCACAGAGGCCCGCTGCAGGCACCATACACCAGCCCCTTCTCAGTATTGGAGACGGGGAACAAAGCTTTTCTTATCGACGTCGGCGGGAAGCCGGACCTTATTTCAGTAGACCGCCTCAAACCGGCGCACCTGGACCTCAGCTTCCCGTTTCGTCCGGCTCTTCCCCCACGGCGGGGCAGACCTCCCGCGTTGGCGGCGGCCCCACAAGAGGACCAAGACACGCCAGAACCTTACTTCCCGGCCGCTGCCCCACCTTCGCCGGCAGCCCGTCCAGTCAGCCCACCGGCAGACCAGCCGCCAGACCAGCCGACGAACCAACCGGCCGACCTCCCAGACAGCCCTCCTCACACGCCAGATGGCTACGACAGCCGCTATGGCCGTTTGGTCAAACCTCCGCAGAGACTGACTTTTACAGTTAACGAGGATTCTGGGGGGGCGTATGTTGCCACATTGGGGAAACACTGTGTATGTAGATAAACCTGTATAATCCCCTTTTAACTGCTGTATTCCCCTCCCCCCGCAAGACAGTTGCAAGCTGAGAGGAATAAGGCATGTTCAGACTTGCCTGCTGCTGTGAGAAGGAAAACCAATCAGGTTCCAGCAGGTGACCAATCCGTGAGTCATCACAGGTTCGCGGGCTTTACGAATTCAGTACTGTATTGTGAGAGTTGGAGTAAAGACCTATTTCTTGTAGCTCGCTGTGTTGCCTACTTCTTTACGCGGGAGACTGTAGTCTCCCACAGTATTGTGTATAGGTATTCGATTGCTTTTGCCTGGGAGTGTGTGTGTGGAGCAGCCATTAAAAAGCAACACGAACTGAACTCTTCTTACGGCCTCTGGATTATCTTTGCAAACGCAACATTTGGCGACGAGGATGGCTGAAATCTCTCTTCCACCACCTCCTCCCTTCCTTGCACTACCCGGTGAGCCGCTGATCCCATGGGTTCACTGGTTACAGTCCTTTGAAACCTACCTCATCGCTCTCGGACTAGAAAATGTGAGTACATCACGGAAAAAGGCACTGTTATCCCATTGCTTGGGAGCGGAGGGCCAGCGTGTTCTTGGGACATTATGCACAGCAGACTCAATTCAAATATATGATGAGGCTGTGGCTCTGTTAAGCACACACTTCTCTGCCCCACAAAGTGCCCTCCTGCGGCGATTCATTTTTAGACAGCGTCACCAACTCCCCGGCGAGTCTGTGCATCAATACGTGGCTAATTTGAGGGGGTTAGCTAGCTCGTGCAAGTTCAGTGCACTACAAGACGAGATGGTGTATGATCAACTAATAAAGCACACCAACAACGTGAGAGTGCGTGAAAGACTGTTACTCGAGTCCGACGATCTGTCGTTGTCACAGGCAGTTAACATTGCCTTTCAAGTGGAGTCTGCAGCCGAATGTGCAGCGAAACTAGCACACACACCCAGTGACGGCGCCCTCGGCCCCGACAGCTCTGACACTGTAATGCTCGCGCGATGGCAGCAACGCGCGCTACCGCGGCAACAGTGTGGAAACTGCGGATCTCGTTCACATGCTACCAGAGCGCAGAATTGCTCCGCGCGCGGCCAAGCCTGTCGCAATTGTGGAAAACAAAATCACTTTGCCAATGTCTGCCGCTCTGCCCCAGTTGCTACAAATGAACACTCTCAGTCCTCAAGCACTATGAGCTCTGGGCCAGTAGTGGCTTTCAAGTCATGCACAATTAACCGGAATGATGTGTGCATTCCGCTGTTGTTGGATACCGGTGCCAGCGTCTCACTGCTGAATGTGGACACATTCAAATGCTTTTTCAGCTCCCTGCCATTCTCTGCGCCCTCCACTGCCATTTGCGGGTATGGTAATTCGAAAATTGGACTAGTGGGCTCAGTCAACCTCACTGTATGCTATGGAACAAAAGTTTTGCCAGATTTTTGTTTTCATGTGGCACGCCAAGGAGCTAACCTGATGGGACTGGATCTTTTCACTGACCTGGGTTTTTCTCTCTTGGACACCGGCGGGTCTGCGATTCTGCACGTCGCCTCACCGTGGCGCCAAACATGGCCAGCACTCTTCGCGGGTCTGGGCTGCCTGACTGCCTTCACCCACCAGCCCATGGTTGACTCCACCGTTACCCCCGTCATTCAGCCACTGCGCCGCATCCCGCTTGCTCTCCGTGATGGGGTCACAGCTGAACTAAAGCAGCTACTGGAAGCTGGCATCATCGAACCAGTTGATGCCTCCCCATGGGACTCCAACCTGGTGGTAGCAATGAAAAAGTCAGGTGGTCTACGCATCTGTGTCGATCTTCGAGCAGTGAATAAGGCCGTAATCCCTGACAAATATCCACTGCCCACGTCAGAGGAACTCACAGCGCAGTTCTATGGTTCCATCCTGTTCTCGAAACTGGACCTTCGACAGGGCTATCTACAGGTTCCCCTCCACCCCAGCAGCAGGGACCTCACTGCTTTTGTGACACATGCTGGTGTCTTTCGGTACACCAGGATGACATTTGGACTTAGCTCTGCACCCAGCTGCTTCCAAAAGGTGATGTCCTCTGTGCTCGCGGGCATTCCTGGGGTGGCCATCTACCTGGATGACATCGTCGTGCATGGGCCCTCGACCTCAACTCACGACGAACGCCTTCACAGAGTTTTCACGGCTCTAGCAAAACACAAGCTCACACTGAATGGCGAAAAGTGCGTCTTTGCTGTTTCAGAGATCGAATTTGTGGGGTTTCGGTTGTCGGCTGACGGTATATCCCCACTCCAGTCAAATGTGGATGCCATTCACAGCATCCCAGAACCCAGCTCTGCAGCACAGGTTGCCTCCTTCCTTGGCATGACTGGGTACTACCTGAAGTTTTTGCCCCAGTACTCAGCCACTACAGCCTCACTGCGCCAGCTCCTGCGAAAGGATGAGCCCTGGGTGTGGTCACAAGCCTGTACGGAAGCTGTTCGCCTCCTCAAATCGCAGCTCACGTCGCCTCCAGTGTTGGCTCACTTTGACGTCGCCAGCCCCACCCTCGTCACCTGCGACGCGTCCACTGCAGCTGTGGGGGCAGTGTTATCGCAGATACAGAACAGAGTGGAGAAACCAATCGCCTTTGCCTCCCGAGCCCTTAGCCCCACCGAACAGAAGTACTCAGTAGGCGAGCGTGAGGCGCTGGCGTGCGTCTGGGCATGTGAGCGGTGGCACCTGTACACGTATGGCCGTGCCTTCACCCTGCGAACCGATCACCAGGCTCTCACTGCCCTGCTGTCGACATCCGGCATGGGCCACAGACCACTGCATCTACACCGCTGGTCTGACCGCCTCCGTCAATACAATTTCAGTCTCCAGTTCACACCAGGACGTGACAATGTTGTTGCAGGTCTGCTCTCCCGCACTGTCTCTGCCCCAGCCCCACTCGTCGGGTCTGACCATGTGGAACAGGATATCGTCCAGATGCTGCACACGCCTCTCCAAACCACAGTTTCTCTCCAGGAGCTCAAAGAGGACTCTGAACAGGATCCGGCCCTCTCCCAGCTGCGCGCCTTCATCAGAGATGGGTGGCTTCGCAAGGTGCCTGAGGAACTGTCTGCCTACTCCAGAGTTAAAGAGGAGCTCTCCTGCTGGAATGACTCCTGTGTTGCACGTGGGCTCTGCACTGTGGTCCCAAGTGCCCTTCGTGCGCGTGTTTTATCCATGGCGCATGAGGGCCACTTGGGCATAGTGAAGCTCAAACAACGATGCCGAGACCTAGTGTGGTGGCCGGGTATCGACAGGGAAATCGAGGGCCTGGTCAAGGACTGTGCAGCCTGCCTTGTAAGTGGCAAGACTGGCCACCAAGCTCCTCCACCCCTGCAACCCCTTGCCTGGCCCTCTCAGCCCTGGGAGCACCTGCAGCTGGACGTCTGCAGGGAGATCCATGGTGTCCCCCACCATCAACGGTTCCTAGTGGTGACCTATGACCGGCACTCAAAATGGCCAGAGGTCTCTGCCGTGGGCTCCGTCACCTCTCGGGTCATCATTGATATCCTTGAGTCCCTCTTCTCCTGCTGGGGGCATCCAAAGGCCATCACCACAGACAATGGCCCCCAAATGGTCTCTTCAGAACTCTCCTCTTACCTTGAGAGCAAGGGCATCCGTCACATACGCACAGCGTACTACCACCCCGAGTCAAATGGGGGGGTGGAGCGTTTTAACCAGACACTGAAAATGGCCTCAGAGCACACCTATCCCAGGGGTATGCGTTTGACAAGGCCCCCCTCCACACACTGCTGCACTACAGTGCCTCCCAGCATTCCACTACAGGGGCCTCACCCGCATCCCTCATGCTAGGCCATGAGCTCATGCTGCCCCTTGGCAGGCTCCGTCCCTCGCTAGCTCAGAGCCCTGCTCCACCGGCTCAAGCCACAGTCGCTAGACAGCAGGAGAAGATGAAACTCCGCTTCGACCAGTCGAAGAGGGCCAAGGCGCCCAACATCTCAGTCTCCGATTGGGTCAGAGTCCGCAGGCCTCACCACAACAATAAGATGGCGTCATTCTGGTCCTCCCCTCTCCAAATCAGCCGCCAACTTGGACCAGCCACTTTCTGCCTCACTGACGGCTCTCGGTGGCATGCCAGCCGCCTTCGAAAGGTGCCAGCACCCCCTGATGCGGGATTATATGGACCTAATCCCCAAGCCTTACCCACAGAGTGGCGGGATGCACATGTGGCTCAGCCAGCCAACCCTCAAGCAGATATTGTGCCTCAGCCTGCTCCTCACCAGTCCCCACTTTGGCCTGCTCTTCACCAGTCCGCACCTCGGCCTGCTCGTACACGTTCTCGCCCTGGCCACCTACAGGACTTTGTCACTACATTTCATGTTTGAAATTCTGTGAGGGGGGAGGAAATGTTATGTCTGACATTGGTGATAGGTACTCGATTGCCTTGGACTGAGCACATGGAGTTTGATAGTGCTGTTATCATTGTATTGTGTATAGGTGTTCGATTGCTTTTGCCTGGGAGTGTGTGTGTGGAGCAGCCATTAAAAAGCAACATGGACTGAACTCTGGATTATCTTTGCAAACGCAACAGTGACCTCCTGGGAAGCCCCTCTCCCCACCTTGACTGAGCGCTTCCTCAACTGAGGCATATTCCAGAAGCATAGTGACCATTTAATTCCTTTCCTCCTGGACATCAGATTCGGATGAAGACCAGCCGCGGCAGCAGCAGAACAATGAGCAACAGCAGCACCAACAGCAGGAGCAACAACAGGAGCGCCAAGCTGCTAGTCACCCACCTGAAGATACGCAGGCCAGAAGGTGCCAGCGCATGACAACATTGCTGCCCGGGATGCAAGGGACGCACTCATCCTGGCCAGATTTGCTTAGCCTGCACAATCAAACACTTTAGTCTCACTCCTTCTTACCAGATCATCGACAATGGACAAGAAGCTGCGGATTTCTATCAGTCTAACCACCATTCTGACAATCACAAGGCGCCCTAACCCCTCAATGTGAAAGTCCCATTTGTGAAATGACACAGGGCACAACTTCAACAGTTTGCCATCAAAACACTTACAATCACAATGATGGCTGGTCCAAAAACAAAACAATACAGCACCCAAGTGACTACCCTTGTGACTACTTGTGCTTTATCTTCCTCTTACGCGTGCTCCTACGTGGTGCTTCCCCTGTGGCTTCAGCAGATGTGGAGGCCCCTTGCTCACTCTCTTGCTGCTCCTGTCTCGACGCCTTTGGCGGCCGTCCTCTGGGGTTGTGAACCTGTGCGGGCTTGGCAACAGTCTGCTGCTGCTGCGGCTGTGCAGAGGCTGAGACGCCCATCCCAGTTGGGTGAGGACTCTGGTGGGGCTCTGACCGAGGGTTTGCTGTGGCATGGTCGTGTGAGCACTTGGAGAGGAGCCCCCACTTCCTTGTTGTATGCCACCAACATCCCTCTCATGGGTCAGCCGAACTTCAGAGCTAGCAAGTAGCTTGACAGCCCCTTGCTGCACTGCAGGGGGGCCATGAGGACCCGATTCTGCACTGGAAGTCGTACTCCAGAGGACTTGCATGAAGGCCTGGTTTGTTTGCTTAATAGCTGACAATTGCTCCTCAAGAGATGTAATTCTATTCTGAACAATGACCATGTTTTCAATACCCTGGCGACTAAGCTCCTCCATGGACGTAGCCATCCTCTCCTCTACTGTAGCCATCCTCTCCTCTACGGTAGCCAGCCTTACCATGGAGGTAGCCATCCTTTCCAAAGAGGTTGCCATCCTTTCCGCGGTGATGCGTTCATGCGCCAATGCCTCCACAAAGGCTCTGCTCAAGTTCGCGATGGACTCCTCCATTCGCTCCACAATCGCAGCGACCCTGGAGACAAAACCTTCAGAGACTCCTGCACCTGTTCCTGGAGTTCCAGAACCGCTATCCTTCTGGATGGACCCAGAGGCACAGGGTCGACATGCAGCAGGGCTGGGCTGGCAGAGTCCTGCGCCCTCCAATGAGGACTCTCCACTGCTGTCCCTGTCTCCACCATCTGCTGATGCTCACTTGTGAGCTGTGATACACCAGGTGACAACACTACTCTATCTTGCGAAGGTCCCACCGAGGTGTGAGTGTCTGCGCTGGTGCTGGGTGCGCTGAATTCTGCTAACGCTGCACCCTCAGGGGTTGCAGCTTCCTCTGAGGAGTCTGGAGGCTCAAGCTGTTCCTCCTGGATAGTGGGGATGGGGGCTTTCGATGGTCCTGTGGGGGAGTAAAGGAAAGAGTTAGAGATGTGAGGCCAATGTTGCATATTGTAGCTGATCATAAGTCAATCTGTTAGAGCATCAGAATCATTATCAGTGATTCATGTTGTGTCAATGAGAGAGATTCCAAACTATTCTGTCACCAGCTTGCTGTCACCAGCACTAAGCTCATGGTTTACAGAGCAGCATTGATACCCGCCCTGCTGTATGCCTCAGAGACATAAACCATGTACAGCAGGCACCTCAAAGCACTGGAGAGGTACCACCAACACTGCCTCCGCAAGATCCTGCAAATCCATTGGCAGGATAGGCGCACCAACATCAGTGTTTGCGCTCAGGCCAACATCCCCAGCATTGACGCTTTGACCACGCTCGATCAGCTCCGATGGATGGGTCACATCGTCCGCATGCCCGATACGAGACTCCCAAAACAAGCGCTCTACTCGGAGCTCCAACATGGCAGGAGAGCCCTAGGTGGGCAGAGGAAACACTTCAAGGACACCCTCAAATCCTCCTTGAAAAAGTGCAACATCCCCACTGACACCTGGGAATCCCTGGCCCAAGACCGCACAAAGTGGAGGAGAAGCATCTGGGAAGGCGCTGAACACCTCGAGTCTCTTCGCCGGGAGCAAGCAGAAGCCAAGCGCAGGCAGCGCAAGGAGCGCACGTCAACCCAAGCATCCCACCCACCCGCCCCTTCAACCACCGTCTGCCCCACCTGTGACAAAGACTGTAGGTCCCGCATTGGACTCATCGGTCACCTGAGAACTCATTTTTAATGTGGAAGCAAGTCATCCTCGGTTCCGAGGGACTGCCTAAGAAGGAGAAGAAGGATGCGCCCGTCTGTCTGTCACCCACTTGGGAATCTGCCTCGATCCCAACAATTTCCAGGGCCGCCTCCTCCCAGGAGGTGAGCTGGGCTACTGAGGGTGCCCTCCTCCTGCCATGGCTCTTTCCCTCTTATTGTGGGCTCTCTTTTCCTGCAATGAGGGACACAAGTGGAGTTTGAGTGAGAATGAAGGGGTGAGTGTAGTGAATGCATAGCATAGATGCTTAGAAGGATACAAAGGACCCTCCCTATGTGTTGTAAGTTGTTGTTGTCATGGTATCACAATGATAGAGAGTGTGAGGGCTGCATGGTCGAATAGTTAAGTGAATGTGACCATAGAGAGAGAGGGAATGGGTTAGGGTGCAGGGATGTAAGTGTGAAGTGGCATGTGGAGGAAGAGGTTGGCAAAGCAGAGTGCTGGTGAGGAGAGGCGATGGGGATCAGATTGAGGGTGATGGGAAAGTCATACTCATTTTTCCGGTGCGGAGAAGGTGATGAAATCTCTTCCTGCATTGCAGCCAGGTTTGGCGGCTCAGCGAAATGGAGTTGACCTCCTGGGCCACTTGTAGCCACACAGCTTTTGTCTGCTGGGGTGGCTTTTTTCTCCCTGAGGAAGGGAACAGCACCTCCTTATTACAGCTGGCTCCGTACACCAGAGCTTGGAGGGAGGGCTCATCAAACCGAGGAGCACACTTTTGCTTGATCGGTGACATTTTCCACAATTCAACTCCTTCATATAAATTGCAGAGCCTTTGCAGTCTCCAGAAGAATCAAGGCTGCTTGCAGGCCTTAAATCATCATCGGAGGCGACTTTCTGTATGAAAGGACTCATTGGGCCAGTGGTTCCCACACGCAAGAAATCAATCCCACTTTTTCAACACATCACTTAGGAGTCGGGGTCCTGATACGATTTCCACCTGACACGCCCCAGCCCACCCAAACTGACAAAATCAAGCCCATAGAGTCATAGCGGCACAGAAAGAGGCCATTCGGCCCATCGAATTCGTGCCAGCTCTCTGTGGAGCATTCCAGTCTGTCCCATTCCCCCGCTCTATCCATGTAGCCCTGCAAGTTTATTGCCCTCCAGTCTCGCCTTGAAAACATTGAGTGTCTCCGCTTCCACCTCTTCCGTTGGCAGCGAGTTCCAGGTCCTTACCACTCGCTGCATAAAAAAGTTTTTCCTCACATCCCCCCTGTATCTCTTGCCGAAAACCTTAAATCTGTGTCCCCTAGTCCTTGTACCAACAAGTAATGGGAACAGCCTTTCCCCGTCTAGCCTATCCAAACCCGTCATAATCTTGTACGCCTCTATCAAATCACCCCTCAACCTCCTTTGCTCTAATGAAAACAAATCCAGCTTCTCCAACCTGTCCTTGTAGCTAAGATCCCCCATCCCTGGAACCATTCTGGTAAATCTCCTCTGCACCCTCTCAAGGGCCTTCACATCCTTCCTAAAGTGTGGTGACCAGAACTGGACGCAATACTCCAGTTGTAGCTTAACCAGCGATTTATAAAGGTTCAGCATAACTTCTCTACTTTTGTACTCAATGCCTCTATTTATGAAGCCCAAGATCCCATATGCTTTGCTAACCACTCTCTCAATACGTCCCGCCACCTTCAGGGACCTATGCACATTTACTCCCAGGTCGCTCTGTCCCTGCACACTCTTTAAAACTGGGCCATTAATTGTATACTGCCTCTCCCTGTTCCTTCTGCCAAAATGTATCACCTCACACTCCTCTGTATTAAATTCCACCTGTCACTTGTCTGCCCATTCTGCTTGCCTTTCCATGTCCTGTTGCAGTCGATTGGTATCATCCTCACTGTTTGCTACCCCCCCAATTTGGTGTCATCAGCAAATTTAGATATTCTACTTTATATTCCAATATCGAGGTCATTTAAATATACCAATAAAAGCAGTGGCCCCAGCACTGACCCTTGGGGAACACCACTGTCTACCATCCTCCAGTCTGAAAAACAGTCATTTACCACAACTCGCTGTTTTCTGTCCTTAAGCCAATTCCTTATCCAAGCTGCCACTGACCCACCTATTCCATGAGCCTCAATTTTGTTAACCAGCCTTCTATGTGGTACTTTGTCAAATGCCTTCCAAAAATCCATATAGACAACATCCATTGCATTCCCTTCATCAATCCTCCCTGTTACTTCATCAAAAATTCAATTAGATGAGAAACATTATCTGCCTTTTACAAATTTGTGTTGGCTCTCCTTAATTAGCTTAAACCTCTCCAAGTGCCCATTAATTTTTTCCTTGATTATTGTTTCTAAAACGTTTCCCACCATTGATGTTAAGCTGACCGGACTGTAGTTACTAGGATTGTTCTTATACCCTTTCTTGAACAATGGTGTCACATTTGCCACTTTCCAATCCTCAGTCACCTCCCCTGCATCTAGGGAAGATTGGAAAATTATGGCAAGCCCTTCCGCTATCTCCTCCCCCGAGAAGGTTGATGGGTGTACATAACCAAATGCATGGTGCACTGGAAAGCCTGCCAGATAGTCTGAGCACAATGTCAAGGAGCATGGAGGAGTCCAGCTCCAACTTGGCACCGGGTTTTGCGCAGAACTTGGAGCCCATCCTTTCCAACGTGGAACAGGTGATCACCTCCATCAGCACACCTATGGAACCCACCATGATGCAGCGTCTGATGGCTGATGTCACTGCTTCCATTGCAGCACAAACAGCTTTCATCAAAGGTCTGAGTGCTGCAGTAGAATCTCAGACTGCTGCCATCATGGCTCTGGATACTACTGTGCAAAGGGGCTTCCAGGGTGTCATAGCATTCTATCAATCTGTCTCCCTCCGTCCTGTGCCCCTCCCTCCTGTGCCCCTCTCTCCTGTGCCCCTCTCTCCTGTGCCCCTCTCTCCTGTGCCCCTCTCTCCTGTGCCCCTCTCTCCTGTGCCCCTCTCTCCTGTGCCCCTCTCTCCTGTGCCGCTCTCTCCTGTGCCCCTCTCTCCTGTGCCCCTCTCTCCTGTGCCCCTCTCTCCTGTGCCCCTCTCTCCTGTGCCCCTCTCTCCTGTGCCGCTCTCTCCTGTGCCCCTCTCTCCTGTGCCCCTCTCTCCTGTGCCCCTCTCTCCTGTGCCCCTCTCTCCTGTGCCCCTCTCTCCTGTGCCCCTCCCTCCTGTGCCCCTCTCTCCTGTGCCCCTCTCTCCTGTGCCCCTCCCTCCTGTGCCCCTCTCGCCTGTGCCCCTCTCTCATGCGCCCCTCCCTCCTGCGTTCCTCCCTCCTGCGCACCTCCCTCCTCTGCCCCTCTCTCCTGTGCCCCTTCCTCCTCTGGCCCTCCCTCCTGTGCCCCTCCCTCCTGTGCCCCGTCTCCTGTGCCTCTCCCTCCTGTGCCCCTCTCTCCTGTGCCCCCTCCCTCCCTCCTGTGCATCTCCCTCCTGTGCTCCTCCCCCTGTGCCCCCTCTCCTGTGCCCCCTCTCCTGTGCCCCCTCTCCTGTGCCCCCTCTCCTGTGCCCCTCTCCTGTGCCCCTCTCTCCTGTGCCCCTCTCTCCTGTGCCCCTCTCTCCTGTGCCCCTCTCTCCTGTGCCCCTCTCTCCTGTGCCCCTCTCTCCTGTGCCCCCTCTCCTGTGCTCCTCCCTCCTATGACCCTACCTCCTGTGAACCCCTCTTCTTTGCCCCTCCGTTCTGTGCCCCTCTCTCCTGTGCACCTCCCTCCCTCCTGTGCCCCACTCTCTGTGCACCCCTCCTCTGCCCCTCACTCCTGTGTACCTCCCTCCTGTGCCCCTCTCTCCTGTGCCCCTCTCTCCTGTGCAACTCTCTCCTGTGCTCCTCTCTCCTGTGCCCCTCCCTCCTGTACCCTGCTCTCCTGTGCCCTGCTCTCCTGTGCCCCTCTCTCCTGTGCAACTCCATCCTGTGTCCCCTCACTCCTGTGCCCCTCTCTCCTGTGCCCCCTCCCTCCTGTGCACCTCTCTCCTGTGAACCCCTCTCCTGTGCCCCTCTCTCCTGTGCCCCTCCCTCCTGTGCTCCTCTCTCCTGTGCCCCTCTCTCCTGTGCCCCTCTCTCCTGTGCCCCTCTCTCCTGTGCCCCTCTCTCCTGTGCCCCTCTCTCCTGTGCCCCTCTCTCCTGTGCCCCTCTCTCCTGTGCCCCTCTCTCCTGTGAACCCCTCTCTCCTGTGCCCCTCTCTCCTGTGCCCCTCTCTCCTGTGAACCCCTCTCCTGTGCCCCTCTCTCCTGTGCCCCTCTCTCCTGTGCCCCTCTCTCCTGTGCCCCTCTCTCCTGTGTCCCTCTCTCCTGTGTCCCTCTCTCCTGTGTCCCTCTCTCCTGTGCCCCTCTCTCCTGTGCCCCTCTCTCCTGTGCCCCTCTCTCCTGTGCCCCTCTCTCCTGTGCCCCTCTCTGCGGTGTTCCTCCCTCCTGTGCCCCTCTCTCCTGTGCCCCTCTCTCCTGTGCCCCTCTCTCCTGTGCCCCTCTCTCCTGTGCCCCTCTCTCCTGTGCCCCTCTCTCCTGTGCCCCTCTCTCCGGTGTTCCACCCTCCTGTGCTCCTGCCTCCTGTGTCCCTCTCTCCTGTGTCCCTCTCTCCTGTGTCCCTCTCTCCTGTGTCCCTCTCTCCTGTGTCCCTCTCTCCTGTGTCCCTCTCGCCTGTGCCCCTCTTGCCTGTGCCCCTCCCTCTCTCCTGTGCCCCTCCCTCTCTCCTGTGCCCCTCCCTCTCTCCTGTGCCCCTCCCTCATGCGCCCCTCCCTCCTGCGTTCCTCCCTCCTGTGCACCTCCCTCCTCTGCCCCTCTCTCCTGTGCCCCTTCCTCCTCTGGCCCTCCCTCCTGTGCCCCTCCCTCCTGTGCCCCGTCTCCTGTGCCCCTCCCTCCTGTGCCCCTCTCTCCTGTGCCCCCTCCCTCCCTCCTGTGCATCTCCCTCCTGTGCTCCTCCCTCCTGTGCCCCCTCTCCTGTGCCCCCTCTCCTGTGCCCCCTCTCCTGTGCCCCCTCTCCTGTGCCCCCTCTCCTGTGCCCCTCTCTCCTGTGCCCCTCTCCTGTGCCCCTCTCTCCTGTGCCCCTCTCTCCAGTGCCCCTCTCTCCTGTGCCCCTCTCTCCTGTGCCCCTCTCTCCTGTGCCCCTCTCTCCTGTGCCCCCTCTCCTGTGCTCCTCCCTCCTATGACCCTACCTCCTGTGAACCCCTCTTCTTTGCCCCTCCGTCCTGTGCCCCTCTCTCCTGTGCCCCTCTCTCCTGTGCCCCTCTCTCCTGTGCCCCTCTCTCCTGTGCCCCTCTCTTCTCTCCTGTGCCCCTCTCTCCTGTGCCCCTCTCTCCTGTGCCCCTCTCTCCTGTGCCCCTCTCTCCTGTGCCCCTCTCTACTGTGCCCCTCTCTCCTGTGCCCCTCTCTCCTGTGCCCCTCTCTCCTGTGCCCATCTCTCCTGTGCCCCTCTCTCCTGTACCCCTCTCTCCTGTGCCCCTCTCTCCTGTGAACCCCTCTCTCCTGTGCCCCTCTCTCCTGTGCCCCTCTCTCCTGTGCCCCTCTCTCCTGTGAACCCCTCTCCTGTGAGCCCCTCTCTCCTGTGCCCCTCTCTCCTGTGCCCCTCTCTCCTGTGCCCCTCTCCTGTGCCCCTCTCTCCTGTGCCCCTCTCTCCTGTGCCCCTCTCTCCTGTGCCCCTCTCTCCTGTGCCCCTCTCTCCTGTGCCCCTCTCTCCTGTGCCCCTCTCTCCTGTGCCCCTCTCTCCTGTGCCCCTCTCTCCTGTGCCCCTCCCTCCTGTGCCCCTCTCGCCTGTGCCCCTCTCTCATGCGCCCCTCCCTCCTGCGTTCCTCCCTCCTGCGCACCTCCCTCCTCTGCCCCTCTCTCCTGTGCCCCTTCCTCCTCTGGCCCTCCCTCCTGTGCCCCTCCCTCCTGTGCCCCGTCTCCTGTGCCTCTCCCTCCTGTGCCCCTCTCTCCTGTGCCCCCTCCCTCCCTCCTGTGCATCTCCCTCCTGTGCTCCTCCCTCCTGTGCCCCCTCTCCTGTGCCCCCTCTCCTGTGCCCCCTCTCCTGTGCCCCCTCTCCTGTGCCCCTCTCTCCTGTGCCCCTCTCTCCTGTGCCCCTCTCTCCTGTGCCCCTCTCTCCTGTGCCCCTCTCTCCTGTGCCCCTCTCTCCTGTGCCCCCTCTCCTGTGCTCCTCCCTCCTATGACCCTACCTCCTGTGAACCCCTCTTCTTTGCCCCTCCGTTCTGTGCCCCTCTCTCCTGTGCACCTCCCTCCCTCCTGTGCCCCACTCTCTGTGCACCCCTCCTCTGCCCCTCACTCCTGTGTACCTCCCTCCTGTGCCCCTCTCTCCTGTGCCCCTCTCTCCTGTGCAACTCTCTCCTGTGCTCCTCTCTCCTGTGCCCCTCCCTCCTGTGCCCTGCTCTCCTGTGCCCTGCTCTCCTGTGCCCCTCTCTCCTGTGCAACTCCATCCTGTGCCCCCTCACTCCTGTGCCCCTCTCTCCTGTGCCCCCTCCCTCCTGTGCACCTCTCTCCTGTGAACCCCTCTCCTGTGCCCCTCTCTCCTGTGCCCCTCCCTCCTGTGCTCCTCTCTCCTGTGCCCCTCTCTCCTGTGCCCCTCTCTCCTGTGCCCCTCTCTCCTGTGCCCCTCTCTCCTGTGCCCCTCTCTCCTGTGCCCCTCTCTCCTGTGCCCCTCTCTCCTGTGAACCCCTCTCTCCTGTGCCCCTCTCTCCTGTGCCCCTCTCTCCTGTGAACCCCTCTCCTGTGCCCCTCTCTCCTGTGCCCCTCTCTCCTGTGCCCCTCTCTCCTGTGCCCCTCTCTCCTGTGCCCCTCTCTCCTGTGTCCCTCTCTCCTGTGTCCCTCTCTCCTGTGTCCCTCTCTCCTGTGTCCATCTCTCCTGTGCCCCTCTCTCCTGTGCCCCTCTCTCCTGTGCCCCTCTCTCCTGTGCCCCTCTCTCCTGTGCCCCTCTCTGCGGTGTTCCTCCCTCCTGTGCCCCTCTCTCCTGTGCCCCTCTCTCCTGTGCCCCTCTCTCCTGTGCCCCTCTCTCCTGTGCCCCTCTCTGCGGTGTTCCACCCTCCTGTGCTCCTGCCTCCTGTGTCCCTCTCTCCTGTGTCCCTCTCTCCTGTGTCCCTCTCTCCTGTGTCCCTCTCTCCTGTGTCCCTCTCGCCTGTGCCCCTCTTGCCTGTGCCCCTCCCTCTCTCCTGTGCCCCTCCCTCTCTCCTGTGCCCCTCCCTCTCTCCTGTGCCCCTCCCTCATGCGCCCCTCCCTCCTGCGTTCCTCCCTCCTGTGCACCTCCCTCCTCTGCCCCTCTCTCCTGTGCCCCTTCCTCCTCTGGCCCTCCCTCCTGTGCCCCTCCCTCCTGTGCCCCGTCTCCTGTGCCCCTCCCTCCTGTGCCCCTCTCTCCTGTGCCCCCTCCCTCCCTCCTGTGCATCTCCCTCCTGTGCTCCTCCCTCCTGTGCCCCCTCTCCTGTGCCCCCTCTCCTGTGCCCCCTCTCCTGTGCCCCCTCTCCTGTGCCCCTCTCTCCTGTGCCCCTCTCTCCTGTGCCCCTCTCTCCTGTGCCCCTCTCTCCTGTGCCCCCTCTCCTGTGCTCCTCCCTCCTATGACCCTACCTCCTGTGAACCCCTCTTCTTTGCCCCTCCGTCCTGTGCCCCTCTCTCCTGTGCCCCTCTCTCCTGTGCCCCTCTCTCCTGTGCCCCTCTCTTCTCTCCTGTGCCCCTCTCTCCTGTGCCCCTCTCTCCTGTGCCCCTCTCTCCTGTGCCCCTCTCTCCTGTGCCGCTCTCTACTGTGCCCCTCTCTCCTGTGCCCCTCTCTCCTGTGCCCCTCTCTCCTGTGCCCATCTCTCCTGTGCCCCTCTCTCCTGTGCCCCTCTCTCCTGTGCCCCTCTCTCCTGTGAACCCCTCTCTCCTGTGCCCCTCTCTCCTGTGCCCCTCTCTCCTGTGAACCCCTCTCCTGTGAGCCCCTCTCTCCTGTGCCCCTCTCTCCTGTGCCCCTCTCTCCTGTGCCCCTCTCCTGTGCCCCTCTCTCCTGTGCCCCTCTCTCCTGTGCCCCTCTCTCCTGTGTCCCTCTCTCCTGTGTCCCTCTCTCCTGTGTCCCTCTCTCCTGTGTCCCTCTCTCCTGTGCCCCTCTCTCCTGTGCCCCTCTCTCCTGTGCCCCTCTCTCCTGTGCCCCTCCTGTGCCCCTCTCTCCTGTGCCCCTCTCTGCGGTGTTCCTCCCTCCTGTGCCCCTCTCTCCTGTGCCCCTCACTCCTGTGCCCCTCTCTCCTGTGCCCCTCTCTCCTGTGCCCCTCTCTCCTGTGCCCCTCTCTCCTGTGCCCCTCTCTCCGGTGTTCCTCCCTCCTGTGCTCCTGCCTCCTGTGTCCCTCTCTCCTGTGTCCCTCTCTCCTGTGTCCCTCTCTCCTGTGTCCCTCTCTCCTGTGCCCCTCTCTCCTGTGCCCCTCTCTCCTGTGCCCCTCTCTCCTGTGCCCCTCTCTCCTGTGAGCCCCTCTCTCCTGTGAGCCCCTCTCTCCTGTGAGCCCCTCTCTCCTGTGAGCCCCTCTCTCCTGTGAACCCCTCTTCTGTGCCCCTCTCTCCTGTGCCCCTCTCTCCTGTGAACCCCTCTCTCCTGTGCCCCTCTCTCCTGTGCCCCTCTCTCCTGTGCTCCTCTCTCCTGTACATGTGCTGGTCCTACCAAAGCACATCATTGCTGTCGTGGATTGTGATGGTCTTTGTCTTCTGATACTCTTGTCAGGCGCATCCAAAGCACCTGATCTTCCCAGTTTGAAAGCCTCCAAAATGAAGAAAAAGCTGTATCCACACAAAAACTATCTGCCAAATATTTGCCAGAGGGAACTGAGACACCAGCTGTAATAAGTGAGTTTTTATTCAGATGGGGCAAACACAAGTTTAAATACCCAGCTGAACTGCAGCTCAATCTCGCCTATGGTTCACTGGTCAGTTTCCTGAGCCCTGGAAAACCCATGCTGGAGATGTTAAATTTAAACTTAAGCAAAATTCAATTTAAAATCCACATAAGGAGGTTGGTTGCAGCAGTAAGCACCCGCCTGCCTGCTCTCATTGAAGCCCTGACTTTGGCGAGTAAGTTACACGCAGGTATCCAAACACACCTCCGCTAAACCTGGAGGTGGGTACAGTAGTGTAGTGGTTATGTTACTGGACTAGTAATCCAGGAGCCTAGACTAATAATCTGGCAACATGACACAGCAGCTGGAGAATTTAAATTCAATTAAATAAATCTGGAATACAAAGCTAGTGTCAGTAATGGTGACCATGAAACTACTGGATTGTTGTAAACCCATCTGGTTCACTGATGTCCTTTAGTGGAAGGAAATCTGCTGCCCTTACCCGGTCTGGCCGATATGTGACTCCAGGCCCACAGCAATGTGATTGACTCTTAACTGCCTCTCTGAAATGGCCTAGCCTGGCTCATCACTACCACCGTCTCAAAGGCAATTAGGGATGGGCAATAAATGCTGGCCTTGCCAGCGACGCCCACACCCTGTGACTGAAAAAGTGGAGCTGTGTTGCAGACAAAAAACAAAAATCAATTATTTAAAGTATTACCCCACCCAACCTCAAACCAGCTGTTCCTGTCTTATTTGTGATCACAACATTCTGTTACAGTAAATGCAGTCTGGTTTCAAAGAAATGTTGCTCTGCCAGGAAATGTTGACATACCACCCATCAAAATATAAAATGGCATAATTTATAGTTATCTTTAAATCTAAGTAAAAAACAAACTGCATCCAAAATGTTTTAACCAAGGCACATGTCAAGTTTTGCGTAACTTTGTTGAAAAATTGTATTCACTTTTCTTCCACTTTCACTTTTATTCATAATTTATCTGTGTCTAGTTTCTGTCCGACCTCCCCTCATGCCCCTCTCCAAGCTCATCTCATCCATGACCCACCTCCTGCTCCCTTGACCCTGTTTCCACCAAATTGCTGACCACCCAACTTCCCTTTGTGGATCCCAAGTTAGCCGACATTGTTAACGGTGCTCTCTCCTCAGGTACTGTTGTAAGAATTCGCAATAATTTACAGTTCTGAAGATTAATTTTTTTGATTAAAGAATCCCTGGGCGTTAAATTTCCAGGGATAAAAATGGCTGTCGCACCACATGGCCGAAGACAAAGGGACTTGGAAAGCAGCTTTCTGTGTCTGGAAGTAAGGTTCAATGGAGCTGCCAATCAAAGGGGTGTCCCCACCCCCCCTGCAGCAGGACAATCGATGCCTGTTTACAAAACGTTACCACAGGACAATGCTTTGTTTACAAAGCAATTGAACGCTATTAGCATTTGTTTGTATATTGAGTGGATACATCTAAACTGCAGAAGAGACTTTTGTATCTTGAATGGGAACCGTTTAAGAACTGAATGGGTTTTAAATCACCTAGCATTCTGGACAATAGAACAGTTGTATTTCCCTTTTGTTTCAGCCCAGGGAGCTCCGGAAGACACATTAACCCAGTCCAACCACTCTGAGTTAGCCAATCACAGCTTTCTCTTGTGTATTGGACCCTTTGGGTGGGAATTTTGCACACAGCCCTTGCAGGGCAGAACGGCAGGACCTCACCAGGTATATAAGATAGCTGCTGAGAAGCTATCTCTCTCTCCTTTACTTCCTGGGACCAGAGGTGAGCAGGGTGTTCTGACTCCTCGGCAAGGCAACCTAGCAGGAGTTAGGGGGTGGTGATTTGAGGGTAATTGCTAAGATTGTTTAAGTGACATTGTAGCCATTTTATCCCTCATTTTCGCCATCTGCAACCCCCTGTTATATAGTTTTACTGTAATTGCTGTGTTCGTGTGGTATAGTTTATTCTTTTGATTGTAGTTTATTTAGGTAATAAAACTTGATTTTTTTCTCATCCAAACCACTTGTCCATTTTAATATCATTAATTATAAGTTCCTCCACTCAGAACTGAAGGAGGGGTAGCGATTCGAAACCGCTGTTTGTAAATTGGTTTAGAGTGCAGCAGCAAAAGGCTGCTGACCAGGTGAATTACCGGAAACCAGGTAAAAGGTTGGAATTGGTCAGAGCTCAGAGGCAAAGGCTGCTGGCCAGGTAAATTACCATAAACTAGTTAAAAGATGCCCCCCTTACACTGTCCCCCTCTCCTCCAAATCTGCCATCAAAGGGATCAAAGGGAGAAATCAGGGACAGGGTACTGAATTTGGATGATCAGCCATGATCTCATTAAATGGCGGAGCAGGCTCGAGGGGCCGAATGGCCTACTCCTGCTGCTATCTTCTATGTTTCAATTTTTCTATCATCACCCCTCTCCTAAAAAAAAAAAAACTAACCCTTGATCCTTCCCGTCCTTGCAAACTACCACCCTATCTTTCCTCTCCCAATTCCTTGAACGTGTTGTCGCCTCCCAAATCTGTGCCCATCTTTCCCAGAACTCCATGTTTGAATCGTTCCAATCAGGTTTCCGCCCCTGCCACACTACCAAAAACAGCTCTTGTCAAAGTCACAAATGAAATCCTTTCTGACTTTGACAAAGGTGTAAGGAGTTCCGTTCCCTTCCTCCTTACAATGTTCTTGGACCCTGGAAGTATCAGAACAGAATACACGCAACAAACAGGTTTTAACATAGAAACATAGAGGGTAGGAGCAGGAGTAGGCCATTCGGCCCCTCGAGCCTGCTCTGCCATTCAATGTGATCATGGCTGATCATCCAAATTCAGTACCCGGTCCCTGCTTTCTCCTCATACCCCTTGATCCCTTTAGCCTTAAGAAATATATCCAACTCTTTCTTGAATATATTTAATGAATTGGCCTCTACTGCCTTCTGTGGTAGAGAATTCCACAGGTTCACCACTCTGGGTGAAGAAATTCCTCCTCATTTCTGTCCTAAATGGCATACCCTTTATCTTTAGACTGACCCCTGGTTCTAGACTTCCCGACCATCGGGAACATCCTTCCTGCATCTAGTCTGGCCAGTCCTGTCAGAATTTTATAAGTTTCAATGAGATCCCCTTGTGATGCATATACCTTTAAGGGGGGAACTACTTTTTACAGCTCATGTATACTGTAGTACTGGCAGTGACCACACCTGTATATAGCACTGAGTAGTAATCTGTACAGTTCAGTTCCAGAGTGAGCCACGTTGAGTAAACACCTGTTGTACCGTTCTCCTGCAGTCTTGTGTCTTACTACTGACGGACACAACATTGGCGACAAGACAAATTCGATCCTGCCTGCAACTCTGCATCACCTCCCAGGGATTCGTTCCTGCAGACCAGTAGATTGGAGGTCAAGGCCAGAGACACAGGCGTCGACCACGGGCAACCGCCCAGTCATCCAGCAGAGACTCGAGAATTGCGGGGGAGGCTGTTGAGAGCCAGGCTTGGCTTTCCAGTCGCGGTGGTGCAGCGAAACGGGCTGGCAACAGATAGTGCGCAGACCCTTCCCGGACAGCGGTGGGCTAGAGCCCGACCGAGCGGCACAGCAAAGGGCCGAGCAGCGTCGACGGGGGAGAGAGAGAGAGGGCAGAGCACACAGAGCGCAGCCGGTGTTCAGGGGCCGAGCAGCGTCGAGGAGAGGGAGAGAGACGCGCAGAAACCCGCGAGGCGCCGCCATTGCCACGAGGACCGCCGAGAGCGGCGTTGGCAGCAGCGCAGGAGAAGCGCGCGAAACCTACAGGGCGCCACCATTGCCACGAGGACCGCCGAGAGCGGTGTTGGCAGCAGTGGGGGAGTAAGGAAAGCGTGGGAGACGCCATTTTAAACCACACCCAAAATGCCGAAGAGTGGCAGTATCACCGCATTTGACAATGAAGTCGAAGATTGGACTACATATGTCAAACGAATAGAGGTATACTGCAAGGCAAATGAGGTGTCAGATGACAAGAAAGCACCAGTATTGTTAAATTTAATGGTGCAAAGTCGTATGGCTTATTACGAAATCTAGTAACCTCAGCGAAGCCAGTGGAAAAGAGTTTTGGAGACATAGTGACGATACTACAGGAACATTTAAACCCCACACCGCTGCTGATAGAAGAAAGATTCAAGTTTCACAAACGGAACCAGCATAAGGATGAAAGCAATGCTGAATATTTAACAGAACTGCGCAAACTATCGAAACACTGCCAGTTTGGAACGGGACTGGCAGATACCTTAAGGGACAAGTTTGTGTGTGGGCTTCAAAGTGAAGGAACCCAGAAACAGCTTTTATCTGAAAAGGACCTTACGCTGGACAAGGCTTTCAGCATTGCGGTATCATATGAAGCAGCAGCACGGGGCGCTGCAGAGATACAACAGAGACCGCAAGAATGTGGCACAAACGAAATGTCATACAGAACAGAGAAGTGCTATCGCTGCGGCAGAGCAACACACGACCACAATGATTGCTGGTTCAAAGACAAAGTGTGCAGACAGTGTGGAAAAGTAGGACACATAGCACGAGTCTGCAGGTCGGGAAAGAAAACCAGCAATAAGAAATCTCCAAAAGAAAAGTACAAGAAGGTGCATAAGGTGACGGAGAATAGTGCAGATGAAAAAAAGAGTGATACCGACTCCGAAAGCAGGGAGCTGAGTTGTCTGAAACTACATAATGTGATCAAAACGGAGGATCACCGAACCATTTGGGTCACACTCAAGATAGCAGGAGTCCAGGTAAAAATGGAATTGGACACAGGATCAGCCCTAACAGTCATAAACCGACGGGACTATGAGCAGCTATTCTCACACATACCCTTGAGAGACACAAAAATTATTTTGAAGACGTACACGGGGCAAAAAGTCTACCCCAAAGGAAAAATAAGGGTGACCGTTATATATAATGGTAAGGAAATACCAAAACTAGAACTGTATGTATTGCAAGATGGAGGACCACCATTACTGGGACGTGAATGGATCCGGAAAATACAGCTGGATTGGCATTCCATACAAGCACTGACTGTGGCTGCCAAAAAGGATGACGACGTCACACCTGGGCGACTGACAAAGATTCTAACCGACGCGCAAGTAGTGTTCCAGCAAGGACTCGGAACACTAAAAGGCATGACAGCAACAATAAAATCGAAGAAAACGCAAGGCCAAAATTTTTTAAGGCCAGACCGGTACCTTATGCGATCCGCCCAGCCGTCGAAGCAGAGCTGGCGAGTTTGGAACGTTCAGGTGTACTGTCCAAGGTAGACTGGAGCGAGTGGGCCACACCCATCGTCCCTGTGATGAAAAAGTCGTTGAGCAGCACGCCTGGGGAACCAAGGAAGGTTCGCATCTGTGGGGACTTTAAGGTAACAGTGAACCCAGCCCTTCACACCGTACAATATCCACTTCCGCGGATTGAAGATATTTTCGCCTCGCTATCTGGAGGGAAACGTTTCACTAAGATTGATCTGGCCCAGGCGTATCTGCAAATGGAGGTAGAAGAAGCATCAAAAAAATACCTCACAATCAACACCCATAAAGGTCTCTACCAATACAATCGGCTGGTATTCGGGGTAGCATCAGCTCCGGCTATTTGGCAAAGGGCAATGGAACAAGTCCTGCAAGGGATCCCAGGGACCCAGTGTTATTTGGACGACATCCTGGTCACGGGCGAAAATGACAGTGATCACCTCGCCAACCTGGAACAGGTGCTCACTAGATTGAAGGAATATGGGCTCCGAGCTAACCGCCCCAAATGCGAGTTTTTAAAAAAACAGATCTCGTATTGTGGCCACGTTATCGATAAAGAGGGGTTACATAAGTCCCCAGAAAAGATTGAGGCAGTAGACAAGGCTCCAGCACCGGAAAACGTGTCACAACTGAGGTCGTTCCTCGGGCTGGTAAACTACTACCATAAGTTCTTGCCAAATTTGTCTACAATACTACACCCACTGAACACCCTACTGCAAACTGGAGTGCCATGGAAGTGGAGTGACGAATGTAAACGAGCTTTCCAGAAGAGCAAAACACTAATCACATCGAAAGAGGTATTGGCCCATTTCAACCCAGCACTACCAATTCGATTGGCGTATGATGCATCACCCTACGGCATTGGAGCGGTGCTGTCGCACAAATTCTCGGACGGCTCAGTGAGGCCAATAGCCTTTGCGTTATGGTCACTAACCTCAGCCGAGCGTAACTACGCCCAGATTGACAGGGAGGCCCTCAGCCTAGTGTGCGGAGTGAAAAAGTTCAATCACTATCTGCATGGGCAGAAATTCACCTTGCTGACTGACCACCAGCCTTTTGTCTCCATTTTTAATCTGAAGAAGGGCGTTCCGGTGATGACTGCGCAACGACTACAAAGATGGTCACTCTTTCTAGGGGCGCACCACTATGAGATTGAATATAAGGGCACGAAACAGCATGGAAATGCTGATGGGCTATCATGCCTGCCACTGCCTACTGCGGAGGAAGCACCAGCAGTGGATCCTGTCAAAATATTTCATTCGACTATAGTTGAATACCTACCGGTAACTAACGCTCGTATAGAAAAGGAGACCCGAAATGACCTGACACTGTCTCGGGTATATGATTTAACGATGAAGGGATGGCCAGCACATGGCGACTCACTGTTGCCAGCAGTCTCGACAAGAAGAGAACAGCTGTCAGTTTGCCGGGGGACCTTGATGTATGGATCCCGAGTGGTAATTCCACCCAAGTTAAGGGATAGAGTGCTCAATGAGCTTTATGAGGGTCATCTGGGAGGGGTAAAAATGAAAAGCCTTGCCAGGGCTTATGTGTGGTAGCCGGGAATCGATAAACAAATCGAGGACCTGACCAAGAGTTGCTCAGGATGCCAGAAAGTCCAAAATGCACCACCACAGGCCCCTCTACACCCATGGGAGTGGCCCTCATCTCCATGGCAATGGGTGCATATTGATTTTGCTGGTCCATTCATGGACTCAATGTTTTTAATAGCCGTGGATGTGCACTCAAAATGGCCTGAGGTCATCAAAATGTCCTCCACCACCACGGAGAAAACTATTGTAGTCCTACGGACCATTTTTGCCAGGAACGATATGCACACGGCAGGGCCCACTAATGTACACAGTGGATGTTGGGGAGAACATCGTGAGACGCCATGCTGACCAGATCCTAGAGTCACAGGAACAAATCCACCCCATGCCTCGCCCATACGTACCTGGTGAGGAACCCGATGTACAGGTCGCATCTACCCCAGAAACAGTAGCATCGGAAGCTGATGACCCAACCGACGACAGGGTGCCAGAATCGCCTCCGCACCAAGAGCGAGACACTCGGGAAAGGCGCTATCCAGAAAGGATCAGGAAGCCTCCCCAAAGACTGAATATATAAATGAACTATTTTCAGCTAACGTTGTATGTTAAAAGTGTTAATTGTAATTAGTTTGATATTTAATTGTTAAATGAGTGTTATAGTGCTGTTAATCTAAAAGGGGAGGAATTGTAATGTATATACCTTTAAGGGGGGAACTACTTTTTACAGCTCATGTATACTGTAGTACCGGCAGTGACCACACCTGTATATAGCACTGAGTAGTAATCTGTACAGTTCAGTTCCAGAGTGAGCCACGTTGAGTAAACACCTGTTGTACCGTTCTCCTGCAGTCTTGTGTCTTACTACTGACGGACACAACACCCCTCTCATTCTTCTTAATTCCAGCGAGAACAAGCCCAATCAACCCAATCTCTCCTCATACGTCATTCCTGCCATCCCAGGTATCAGCCTGGTGAATCTTCGCTGAACTCCTTCCACGGCAAGAACATCCTTCCTCAGATAAGGCGACCAAAATTGCACACAATACTCAAGATGTGGTCTCACCAAGGCCCTGTACAACTGCAGCAAGACATCCTTGTTCCTGTACTCAAATCCTCTCGCTACGAAGGCCAACATACCATTTGCCATCTTAACCGCCTGCTGCACCTGTATGCTTACCTTCAGCAATTGGTGCACAAAGACACCCAGGTCTTGTTGCACTTCCCCTTTGCTCAATCTATTGCCATTCAGATTATAATCTGCCTTCCTGTTTTTGCCACCAAAGTGGATAACCTCACATTTATCCACGTTATATTGCATCTGCCATGCTTCTGCCCAATCACCCAACCTGTCCAAATCATCCTGGAGTTTCTCGGCATCCTCCTCACAGCACACACGCCCACCCAGCTTTGTGTCGTCTGCAAATTTGGAGATATTACATCTAGTTCCCTCGTCTAGATCATTAATATATATTGTGAATAGCTGGGGTCCAAGGACCAATCCCTGCGGTACCCCAATAGTCACTGCCTGCCACTCGGAAAAAGACCCGTTTATTCCAACTCTTTGCTTCCTGTCTGCCAACCAGTTTTCTATCCAAGTCAATACCTTGCCCCCAATCCCATGTGCCTTAACTTTACACGCTAACCTCTTATGCGGGACCTTATCGAAAGCCTTCTGAAAGTCCAAATAAACCACATCCACTGGTTCTCCCTTATCTATTTTACCAGTTACATCCTCAAAAAATTCCAGTAGATTAATCAAGCATGATTTACCTTTTGTAAATCCATGGTGACTTTGTCCGATCCTGTCATTGTTTTCCAAGTGCTCAGCTATTACATCCTTTATAATGGACTCTAGCAATTTCCCCACTACCGATGTCAGGCTTACCGGTCTGCAATTCCCCGTTTTCTCCCTACCACCTTTTTTGAACAGTGGGGTAACATTAGCTACCCTCCAATCCTTGGGTACTGTTCCAGATTCCATTGAATGTTGGGAAGATGATCAGCAATGCATCTACTATTTCTAGGGCCACTTCCTTAAGTACCCTAGGATGTAGATTATCAGGCCCTGGGGATTTATCGGCCTTCAGTCCCATCAATTTCCTTAACACCATTTCCTTACAAATATTGATTTCTTTCAGTTCCTCCCCTTCATCAGACCCTATGTTCCCCAACATCTCTGGGAGGTTATTTGTGTCCTCCTTTTGGCTCAACCTTAAATTTGTTCGTTTATTAACGAAACGAAACCACAGTACAAACCCCTGTTATGATTGATTTGAATGAAACTTAATTATTACAAACAAGTACAAACACCGTTATGATTTGACTGAAACATACAATCACCCACGCGGCTGGTCATTACCGGTGTTGATTATAGGCCTGGATCCAGAGATGACCGATCTCCGTCCTTCTTCACCTGACTGCCGTGCCCATGCTCCGATGTTGTCCTTTCTTATAGGGTCCCAGTCCTGCTATCACACACACCTGGGCCTCAGGCGTTGGATCATTTAACAGCCGGTTGGAATGTTGGGTCTTCGCATCTCATTATCTTGTTCTTCCAATGACCTGAGCTATGCAGAACTGCAAGGTCAGAGACAACTCCTTATCTCTGCCCCTGCTGTTTACACAGCAGAAAGATAATGTGATTCCACTTACGGTGATGGGCGCTTAGCTCATAGTCAGAAATCCCTTCCCTTCCTCGACTTCTCCGTCTCCATCTCTGAGGATAGGTTATTGACAAACATTCACAACAAGCCCACTGACTCCCACAGCTACCTGGACTACACTTCCTCCCACCCCGCCTCCTGTAAGGACTCTATTCCACTCTCCCAGTTTCTTCGTCTCTGCCGCATCTGCTCCGACGATGCCACCTTCCATACCAGTGCTTCCGACATGTCTTCCTTTTTCCTCAACCGAGGAGTCCCCTCTACCGTGGTTGACACGGTCCTTTGTCCATTCTATCTCCCGTACTTCTACCCTCACCCCTGCCGCTCCCTCCCGGAACCACGATAGAGTTCCCCTTGTCCTCACCTTTCACCCCACCAGCCTCCACATTCAACGGATCATCCTCCACCATTTCCGCCACCTCCAGGTTGATCCCACCACCAAACACATCTTCCCCTCACCTCCCCTTTCAGCATTCCGTAGGGACTGCTCCCTCCGCGACACCCTAGTCCACTCCTCTATCATCCCGAACACCCCTTCCCCTTCACCCGGCACCTTCCCATGCAAGTGCAGGAGATGCAACACATGCCCTTATACCTCCCCTCTTCCCACTGTCCAGGGCCCCAAACACCCCTTCCAGGTGAAACAGCAATTTACTTGTACTTGCAATTTAGTATACTGTATTCGCTGCTCACGATGTGGTCTCCTCTACATTGGGGAGACCAAACGCAGATTGGGTGACCGATTTGCGGAACACCTCCGTTCAGTCCGTAAGGGGGACCCCGAGCTTCCGGTCGCCTGTCACTTTAATTCACCGCAACACTCCCACTCAGACCTCACCATCCTCGGCCTCTTGCATTGTTCCACGGAAGCTCAGTGTAAGTTCGAGGAACAGCACCTCATCTTTCGATTAGGCACTTTACAGCCTTCTGGACTCAATATAGAGTTCAACAATTTCAGATCATAACCTGGCCCCTATCATATATATATTTTTTATCCACACTTTTTGTTTGTGCCTTCTGTTCTTTTCTTCCACATGGCAGCTGTCTTTCATTCTGCCAGCGCAATTTACACTTCATCTAGAGCCATCCTTTGTTTCTTAACCTGTCTCATTACCATCTCCTTTTGCCTTGAATATCTCTTAATGTCTCTTAACTTCTCCTGCCTTCTATCCTATCACAGACCTTCTGTAAGAGTCATGAAAGTTTAAGAAAGTGTAAAGAAGAAAATGCTTTAAAATATTGGTTAAATATTATGGTACAGTATGTATGTACATTTGTTTATTATTGATGCATATTCTAGTATAATATAGTTAATTTACCTGACTGACTTATTGTATTGAGAAACCCCCTCTTTTCTTGTTCCAATAGTATAGTCTGAGAGACCCCCTTTATTCTTGCTACAATGGTACAGTCCTTAAGCTTGTCACATGATATCCAGCCATTTTTACAGTTCAAGCTCCACGAGTTTGGAAAAGGTAGAAGCTTTGAGGGCTGTGGTGCAATACAGTTTTTGACCGTGTGT
The DNA here is from genome assembly GCF_052327205.1 of Somniosus microcephalus. NCBI lineage: Eukaryota > Metazoa > Chordata > Chondrichthyes > Squaliformes > Somniosidae > Somniosus > Somniosus microcephalus. The sequence continues at coordinate 365,736,175 of NC_140988.1, forward strand.
GTTAAACGTGTTTTACTTTGAAATCCTGTTTGAAATATATTACAGTAAACAGTTAAAAGACAAAGTTACGTTTTGGAACGTTTTATTTCGACACGCGTCTACTCGTTGCTAAAAGTCTCAAAGCTCAGTGGCTGCATATTGGAAACTACGGAGCGCCACTACACCTTCCCTTTTGTTCTTTCATCCCCTCCCCCATTTCCCAGCCCCTACACTTACTTAAAAATCTGTTCCATTTCCTGCTTTTTTCCAGTTCTGATGAAAACTCTGTTTCTCTCTTCACAGATGCTGCCTGACCTGCTGAGTATCTCCAGCATTTTCTTTTTTTATTTCATAGCATTGCTTGGGTGTTAATGCTCCTTCCATTCTTGTCAGGAACTGATCCTTGTTCATAATTGCAGTTAACTTGTGGCATTGTCCAGTTGTTCATGTTCTCCAAACCGACCACGAATCAGGGTTTCAGGTAACTCATTCCCTCTGTACATTGAGGTTAACTGTTTCATGTCCTTCAAAGGTAAACTCTCCCTCCTCGTCCTTCTCAACCTGTCTGCAGCCTTTGACACGGTTGACCATACCATCCTCCTCCAACACCTCTCCACTGTCGTCCAGCTGGGTAGGACTGCACTCGCCTGGTTCCATTGTTAGCTATCCAGTCATAGGCAAGGAATCTCCTGCAATGGCTTTACTTTCCGCTCCTGAACAGTTACCTCTGGTGTCTCCCAAGGATCTATCCTTGGCCCCCTCCTATTTCTCATCTACCTGCTGCCCCTCGGTGACATCATCCGAAAACACAGCATCAGTTTCCAGTTCTGACGAAAGGTCATCGACCCGAAACCTTAACTCTGTTTCTCTCTCCACAGATGCTGCCTGGCCTGCTGAGTAATTCCAGCATTTTATATTTTTATATCAGTTTCCACACGTATGCTGATGACACCCAGCTGTACCTCACCACTTCTTCTCTCGACCCCTCCACTGTCTCTAAATTGTCAGACTGCTAGTCCGACATCCAGTACTGGATGAGCAAAAATTTCCTGCAACTAAATATTGGGAAGACCAAAAGCCATTGACTTTGGCCCCCATCAAAAACTCAGTTCCCTAGTCACCGACACCATCCTGCTCCCTGGCAATTATCTGAAGCTGAACCAGGCTGTTCGCAACCTTGGTAGTTGACTCCGAGATGAACTTCCGATCACATATTCGCGCCATCACTAAGACCTCCTATTTCCACCTCTCTACCATCACCCGGCTCCACCCCTGCCTCAGCTCACCTGCGCCTGAAACCCTCATCCATGCCTTTGTTACCTCTAGACTTGACTATTCCAACACACTCCTGGCCGGCCTCCCACGTTCTACCCTCCGCAACCTTGATGTCATCCAAAACTCGGCTGCCCGTGTCCTAACTCGCACCAAGTCCCGTTCACCCATCACCCCTGTGCTTACTGGCCTACATTGGCTCCCGGTTAAGCAACGCCTCGATTTTAAAATTCTCATCCTTGGTTGCAAATCCCTCCACGGTCACACCCCTTCCTATCTCTGTAATCTCCTCCAGCCCTACAACAATGACTACACTTCAAAAGTACTTCTTTGGCTGTAAAGTGCTTTAAAAATCCGGTGGTCATGAGAGGCGCTATAGAAATGCAAGTCTTTCTTTTCTTTTTACAACCCTTCGAGATCTCTGCGCTTCTCCAATTCTGGCCTCTTGTGCATCCCCGCTTTTAGTTGCTCCACTATTGGTGGTCGTGCCTTCTGTTGCCTAGGTCCTAAGCTCTGGAATTCCCTCACTACCTCTTTCCTCCTTTACGACGCTCCTTAAAACCCACCTCTTTCATCTGCCCTAATATCTCCTTATGCGGCTCAGTATCCAATTCTGTTTGATAACCACTCCTGTGAAGCGCCTTGGGATGTTTTACTACGTTAAAGGCGCTATCTAAATACAAGTTGTTGCTGCAATCTTAAAGGAGATTGTGATCTGTCTTTTGGCTGAGAATACTGTGTTTTAGGTGTTGCCTGAAATGTGTCTGCTTCCTGAAACTATTGGGGTTTCAGTTTCACAGTACAGCGGTGGAAATATATAAATGCGGTGCTAGATCGCCACGTATGCACAGAGTGCACTGAGGCAGCTGCAAGCTCTTGATCAGCAATAAGTGCAGGTCACTGTGAATCCGCAATCATTGTTGTTTCAGAAGAGGTAAGTACAGGGCATTGTATCAGTCTTTACAGTAGAGGACACTAAGAATATCCCAACACTGGACAAACAGGGGGCTCTAGGGGGGGAGGAACTAAATACAATTAAAATCACTAAGGAAGTGGTACTTGGTAAAATAATGGGACTCAAGGCGGATAAATCCCCTGGACCTGATGGCTTGCATCCCAGGGTCTTGAGGGAAGTAGCGGTAGGGATTGTGGATGCATTGGTAATAATTTTCCAAAACTCCCTGGACTCGGCAAAGGTCCCGGCAGATTGGAAAACTGCTAATGTAACACCATTATTTAAAAAGGGTAGTAGGCAGAAGGCTGGAAACTATAGACCTGTTAGCCTAACATCTGTGGTTGGTAAAATGTTAGAGTCCATTATTAAGGAGACAGTAACGGGACATTTGGATAAACACAATTTAATAGGGCAAACTCAGCATGGTTTCATGAAGGGGAAGTCATGTTTAACAAATTTGCTTGAGTTTTTTGAGGAAGTAACATACAGGGTGGATAAAGGGGAACCAGTGGACGTAGTGTATTTAGACTTCCAAAAGGCATTTGACAAGGTGCCACACAAAAGATTATTGCTCAAGATAAAAAATCACGGGATTGGGGGTAATATTCTGGCATGGGTGGAGGATTGGCTCTCTAACAGAAAGCAGAGAGTTGGGATAAATGGTTCGTTCTCAGATTGGCAACCAGTAACTAGTGGTGTTCCGCAGGGGTCAGTGCTGGGTCCCCAACTCTTTACAATCTATATTAACGATTTGGAGGAGGGGACCGAGTGTAACATATCAAAGTTTGCAGATGATACAAAGATGGGACGGAAAGTAGTGAGTGAGGAGGACATAAAAAACCTGCAAAGGGACATAGACAGGCTAAGTAAGTGGGCAGAGATTTGGCAGATGGAATACAATACTGGAAAGTGTGAAGTTATGCACTTTGGCAGGAAAAATCATAGAGCAAGTTATTATCTTAATGGCAAGAAACTGGAAAGTACTGTAGTACAAAGGGATCTGGGGGTCCTGGTGCACGAAACTCAAAAAGTTAGTATGCAGGTGCAGCAAGTGATCAAGAAGGCCAATGGAATGTTGGCTTTTATTGCTAGGGGGTTGGAATATAAAAACAGGGAGGTATTGCTGCAGTTGTACAAGGTATTGGTGAGGCCGCACCTGGAATACTGCATACAGTTTTGGTGTCCATACTTAAGAAAAGACATACTTGCTCTCGAGTCAGTACAAAGAAGGTTCACTCGGTTAATCCCGGGGATGAGGGGGTGGTCATATGAGGAGAGGTTGAGTAGATTGGGACTCTACTCATTGGAGTTCAGAAGAATGAGAGGCGATCTTATTGAAACATATAAGATTGTGAAGGGGCTTGATCGGGTGGATGCGGTGAGGATGTTCCCAATGATGGGTGAAACTAGAACTAGGGGGCATAATCTTAAAATAAGGGGCTGCTCATTCAAAACTGAGATGAGGAGGAACTTCTTCACTCAGAGGGTGGTAGGTTTGTGGAATTTGCTGCCCCAGAAAGCTGTGGAAGCTACATCATTAAATAAATTTAAAACAGAAATAGATAGTTTCCTAGAAGTAAAGGGAATAAAGGGTTACGGGGAGCGGGCAGGAAATTGGACATGAGTCTGGGTTCGGAATGGTCATGGCCCTGTGGGTAGTGGAGCGGGCCCAGGGGCCGTGTAGCCTTGTTCTGCTCCTACTGTGTTCTAATTCTGTTAGATTTCAGGAGATGGTTTTATTCCTGTTCCTGGCTGGGGTGGAGATCGCCTTTACAGAAGGTAAGTACTGTAGAAAATATAGGGACAGAGTGATCTCCTGGAAGAATTTCGATCGCCTAGATGGGTCGGAGAGGAATTTCCCAGATTTTTTTCTCCCAAATTGGCCATTGGGTCTTTATCTGGTTTTTCGCCTCTCCCGGGAGATCACATGGGTTCGGGTGGATGCAGAGTGATAGAAGATTTGAGGTTAGGATCAGATCAGCCATGATCTTATTGAATGGTGGAGCAGGCTCGAGGGGCCGATTGGCCTACTCCTGCTCCTATTTCTTATGTTCTTATGTTCTTATGTTCTTATTTGGCTATCAGTGGGGAAATGAGAGTTTGTAGTTATAGTCTATTTCTAATAGCTGTCAATTAAGTTCAGATCAAAAAGGATTGCAAACAATTAAAGAGACAAAAACTTATTAGTACTTCAACGAATATGTATGCTATCCTATAGTGAGTGCGACTTTTCAGTGAGCTTGCGCACAAAGAAATACCAGCAACAAAATTAATGCCGGCCGTGGCTCAGTTGGGAGCGCACTCACCTCTGAGTCAGAAGGTTGTGGATTCAAAGTCCCACTCCAGGGACTTGAACACAAAAATCAAGGCTGATGCTCCAGTGCAGTGCTGAGGGAGTGCTGCACTGTCGGAGGTGCCGTCTTTTGGATGAGACGTTAAACCGAGGCCCCGTCTGCTCTCTCAGGTGGACGCAAAAGATCCCATGGCACTATTTCGAAGAAGAGCAGGGGAGATATCTCCGGTGTCCTGGCCAATATTAATCCCTCAACCGACATAACGAAAACAGTTTATCTGGTCATTATCACATTGCTCTTTGTGGGAGTTTGCTGAGCATGTTTCCCACATTGTAACAGTGACTACACTCCAAAAGTACTTCATTGGCTGTAAAGCGCTTTGAGACATCCGATGGTCATGAAAGGCGCTATATAAATGCAAGTCTTTCTTCTTTCTAATGGCAATGCAACTATACTAATCTGTCGAACTACAGGTAGACTACCCTTTATCCGGACTTCCGAAAACCGAAACCCTCTAAAAACCGAACGTTTTTTCGTTCAGCGTAAGTCGTGCGTACGACTTACGCTGAACGAAAAAACCTTCGGTTTTTAGAGGGTTCCGGTTGCGGAAGTTAGGATAAAGGGTAAGTCGTGCGCACGACCCCCCCCGACAGCCGCCGACCCCGCCAACCGCCGACCCCCCCGCGGACCCCGCCGGCCCCAACAACCGCCGACCCCGCCAGCCGCCGACCCCCCCGCGGACCCGCCGGCCCCGACAACCGCCGACCCCCCCGCGGACCCCGCCAGCCCCGACAACCGCCGACTCCCCCGCGGACCCCGCCAGCCCCGACAACCGCCGACCCCCCCGCGGACCCCGCCAGCCCCGACAACCGCCGACCCCCCCGCGGACCCCACCAGCCGCCGACCCCGACAACCGCCGACCCCCCCAGCCGCCGACCCCCCCGCGGACCCCGCCGGCCCCGACAACCGCCGACCCCGCCAGCCTCGACAACCGCCGACCCCCCCGCGGACCCCGCCAGCCGCCGACCCCCCCCGCCGCGTACCCCGCCGGCCCCGACCGACTTACGCTGAGCGTCAGCGTAAGTCGTGCGCACGACCCCCCGCTGACCCACCTTCCGAAATCCGAAATTCTCCTTTATCCGAAACTCGGCTGGTCCCGAGGTTTTCGGATAAAGGATAGTCTACCTGTATTTGGATGGATTTTGCTGTAAAAGTAACAGTGAGGCTAGCAGCGCTCACTGTTACTTATGTACTAATCGGACAGCAACTTCCCGCAACCGCACAAAAGAAGTTAAACACGGAAATCCGTAAGTCGCAGTCCGAGATGCTCTGCTCCTCCAAAAGCTGCGCAAAGGCGGCATCTCGCCATCTGACTCACCAATCATAAGTATTGAACGGCGTGAAGTTCCTGTACTTACCTCATAGATATGGACTAAACTCGCTAAAAAAATATTTAGAGCGTGTCTATTCTAGCCTGAGTACCCTGTTAACAGCGCGATAAGTCTTAATTATTGCCAAACAAACTCTCTGGCACTGAAAATTATAAGTGCGGTGTCTCATTCCTTCAGCTTTTAATTATTGCTGGTATATAAGAATGTATATAATTTTTTTTTACTTTTTCTTTCTGTCTTTTTTATCTCTCTCTCTTTCTTAATCCAATCTTTCTTTCCCTCTCTTTATTTCGCTTTCTGTACCTGATTTGACATTGAGGTTACTATTCCAACTGACACTTTGGCCCCAATATTTCCGGAATGTGCATTTGGAGCCGGGGGGTGGGGGATGGATGGAAGAGTTATGGACGGGAAACCCAGAGTATGTATTTCCGGGATATGCATTTGGAGCCGGGGGGTGGTGGGGGGGGGGGTTGGATGGAGGAGTTATGGACGGGAAACCCAGAGTATGTATTTCTGGGATATGCATTTGGAGCCGGGGGGTGGGGGGGGGGGGTGGTGGTGGGGGTTGGATGGAGGAGTTATGGACGGGAAACTTAGAGTATGTATTTCCGGGATGTCCTGCAGTTTTTAAGCCTTTTAAATTTTTTCTCCAGCTTTTCTGCCTGACAGCCAGCCTGATTCATTATTGTCTGATTGTGTTTATATGAAGCGCCAGGGGACATTTTTTCATGCTAAATGCACTGTGTTGATTTTTAACATTCATTTTCCCCCTCAGATTTGAAGAAATTGTTTGAAGTCATTAATCAATATCTATTGTGGGCAAAGTGCAGCTGCTTTTTTTCTTGTTATAATGGAACTGGTTCCAACAATAGGTAATGTAAAATATTTTATACATTTTATTTGAATTGACCAAAAAGCAGGATTTACCTTGCCTTGTAGGGTCCTTTTTCATTCTTCAAAATATGAAGCATCCTCCACATCTGGCTTGAGGCGAGCTGGCTGATCAACTATTCTGGGGAACCCATAAATTGGACAGTGATGTTTTTAACAGGTGATGGCCACGCAGCCCTGATCCACATCGTTATCCTCACTCTTGCCCATATAAAGCCCTGTGCGTATCTCAGAGCGGGCAGTTCATTTTCAACTGTATTGTGAACTGTAACAAAAAGTTACACGCCAAAAGGAAACAACCGAAAGGAGATGGGTGATGGAACCATAGGCTGTGAGCGTGGGCAGGGCCAGTGTTAAACAAGAGGGGTGTAAAGCTGGTGGAACGGTGGGCTGTGAAAGTGGGTAGGTCCAAAATTAAACTAAAGGGGTAGGGTGGAAGAACAACTGAACCATGGGCTGTGAGAGTGGGTAGAAGCAGTATTCAAGAAGTGGGTGTAAGGGTGCTGGAACCATGGTTGGTGAAGGTGGATAGGTCCAGTATTAAAGGAGGACAGAATGAAGACTGGGAGGATTATAGAGAGCAACAAATAGAGACCGTGAAAATAATAAGGAGGCAATGAGCTAGTATGAATAAAACATGCAGATGGTTTTTAGGTCAGTCATAAGTTTATTCTAAATACATCCAGAAAAAGAATGTTAAAGGAGTGGTGGGCCCACTACAAGAAGATCTAGTTGTGACCATAGTAGAAGATAATAATCTGGCAGAAGTACTAAATAAAGCGTCTTCATAATCGAGAAGGAGGGTAAAACACCAGATGGACAGCGAGGCATGGGACAACATCAGAGCGACAGGGAAAGAGGGTACAATACCAGAGGTACAGGGAAGTTTAGAGATTTGTGAAGGGATTATTTGCAAACAATAAAACAGTAATGGAGAATATAAATGAGACTGAAGCCAGTCAAATGTTCAGGCCCAGACGCTTTCCCCCTCAAATTTATTGCGACCAATTTTACTCTCTGTCTGTGGTTGGCCTTGTAACACTGTTAGAATGTACAAAGCGGGTAGGAAAACATTTGAGTGTGCAGGTGGTTGAACAGAAGGATTGTGTGTGTTGCGGGCACGCCCTTACAGTACATTATAAAGGGTGCAGCAGACAATTGACAAACGTCTTCAGGGTACTGCCTTGCTTCCCCATCTGTGCGAATCTCTTCACAGCACTGACATTTATAGCAACTGCTTGCTAGGTAGCCCCCCTTGCTATTACCTCCTGTAACGTAACCTCCGAGGCTCTCTCAAAAATAAACCACTGTCACCCCTCCCCATGGTAATTTGCAGATGCTTGGCTCATTTTCCAGCAGAAGCAGATAAATTGACCTTTTGACATACAAAGTATGTGCGGATATTGCTTTAGGGAGCTGTACCCACAAGGTTTGCAACGCAGGTCAACAAGGCCATAAAAATGCAAACAAAGCATTGCTAGAGAAATCGTATTGATAAGCAGAGAAGTTATGTTAAACTTATAGAGAACCATTTAGGCCACACTTAGGCCGCGAATTTAATAGCGCTGAGGGGGCGGGTTTGGAGGTGGGTCCACTGTCAAAATAGCAAAGATTGACAACGGGTAGGAAACCCGCTGTCAACCCGCCTCCACACGAGTCCCCCAGGTGTCAGGTCTGTCAGCGGAGAACTGACCTGACACCAAGCGGCGGGGGAGACAATTCACCTACTTAAATGGCTTGTTAAGAGCCAATTTAAGAGTATTTTGAGGCTCACTTATAATTTTACCTTCTCCCCTACGGGTTACCCGCTGTTCGTGTTTTGAGTCTGCTCTGATGTTTGTGAAAAGCTGACAGCTGCAGAAGTGGTGTCGAGGATGCCATGTTGCAGATGGTGAGTTTCAGAGCAAAGAAAATGTTGGTTACTGCATTTTTAATACATATGGAGATTTCTTTAGTTTACAAGTATTTAGATCCAACTGTATGTCCAGTGCCACCTCAGTGGAACAACCTCTCTCACCATTGACAGATCGCTCCTGTCATCTCGCCTGCAGCTGCCATCTATTGCAGCAACATCGGAGCCAATGAAACAATCAGACCTTGGTCCTCTGAATCCTCCCACGATCAGCCCCAACACCAACCTCATACAGAAGGATATGTTGATGGAGTTAGACAAAATATGGTGGGAGGAGGCTCGTATGGAGCATAAACACCAGCTTTGACCTGTGGGGCCGAATGGCCTGTTTCTGTGCTGTAAATTTAGTGTAATTCTATGTAAAATAGACATCAGACTGGCACTCTAGCTCTCCTACTGTGCTGCAAGAAAATCTATATCTGGCAGAATGCATTTTTCTGATATTAATAACTGTTTATTTTTGTTTGATTCCTTTTACAGCTAAAGATACAGAGGAGCTCAGGTATATGACTATATTATGTAGCAGTTGTGTGATTGAGCTGTTGTAAATTATAAATTAATTATTCATCTTTTCTTTTATCAAACTCTCCAATACGTGGAATTTACAGCATAGAAACAGGCCATTCAGCCCAACCAGCCCTTGTCAGCATTTACCTTCAGCACATGCAAACCCTTCTAATCACGTTTACCTACCCTTTCCTTATTTGATCTCGCACCCGGTTTTATCCCTTCTGTATCTTCCCCGAGTCCACAGAGCAGGAGTGTGGAGTCTGTTCCCACCTCCACAGACTGCTCAATTAAGCGCCTTCATTATCTCATCTGGATACACTCTACAGCAGTGCAGGAAGAGACACCCCTCCCTGCTCACCAATTGGTGAAACTGTGATGCTAGTTGGGACGGTATTTATGATCAGAGCTCTTGATGTTGGAAATCAATTCTATGGCATTGTAGCCCTCAAGCCATCCAATAACTGTTTCAATACCATCACTCTGGTGAATTAGTTCAACTTTTTAAAAATTCGTTCATGGGATGTGGGCGTCGCTGGCAAGGGCAGCATTTATTGCCCATCCCTAGTTGCCCTTGAGAAGGTGGTGGTGGGCTGCCTTCTTGAACTTTAATGTTCATATTATACAGGCTAACCTCACTGAAAATCAATAAAAATTCTACCATAGATAAATACAGCATTTGAGCAAAAGTACAGAAGAGGAAGTGTGTTTGACCTAAGTTGATCCATCCAGAAATAATCTACAGTCTTCTACCACACATGTATCTTAGTGATTATTCTCCTCCACTACACTAGCCAGAGCTCAGTTCCAGAAGTTGTTCACCCTATATTTGAAGAATCTTCTGGAATCAGTCCTAAATTTGACTTTGGAGGGGAGATCCCACCACCAAACACATCTTCCCCTCACCTCCCCTTTCAGCTTTCCGAAGGGACTGCTCCCTCCGCGACACCCTGGTCCACTCCTCTATCACCCCCAACATCCCTTCCCCTTCGCCCGGCACCTTCCCGTGCAAGCGCAGGAGATGCAACACATGCCCTTTTACCTCCACCCTTCCCACTGTCCGGGGCCCCAAACACTCCTTCCAGGTGAAACAGCGATTTACTTGTACTTCTTGCAATCTAGTCCACTGTATTTGCTGCTCCCAATGCGGTCTCCTCTATACTGGGGAGACCAAATGCAGATTGGGTGACCGCTTTGCGGAACACCTCCGTTCAGTCCGTAAGGGTGACCCCGAGCTTCCGGTCGCCTGTCACTTTAATTCTCCGCTCCACTCCCACTCAGACCTCACCATCCTCGGCCTCTTACACTGTTCCAATGAAGCTCCACGTAAGCTCGAGGAACAGCACCTCATCTTTCGATTAGGCACTTTACAGCCTTCTGGACTCAACATAGAGTTCAACAATTTCAGACTATAACCTCTGCCCCTATCCTTTTTTTCCATTTATTTTATTATATTTCTTTCTTTCTTTCTTTCTTTCTTTATTTTTCTCTCTCCCACATGGCAGCTGTCTTTCATTCTGCCAGTGCCATCTACACTTCATCTAGAGCCATCTTTTGTTTCTTAACTTGTCCCATTACCATCTCCTTTTGCCTTGTACCATCTCTTAATCTCTCTTAATGTCTCTTAATCTCTCCTGCCTTACATCTTATCACAGACCTTCCCTTTTGTTCTTTCCTCCCCTCCCCCCTTTCCTTGCTTAAAATCTGTTCCACTTCCTGCTTTTTCCAGTTCTGACGAAGGGTCATCGACCTGAAACGTTAACTCTGTTTCTCTCTCCACAGATGCTGCCTGACCTGCTGAGTATTTCTAGAACTTTCTGTTTTTGTTTCTAAATTTGACTTTGGCTGGCTTTCATTGACATTTTCAATCCAAGCTGCCAATTAAATTAGATACAGTAAAGGTGCCAACACCGATCCCCAGGCCACCCCACTCAACACTTCCAACTGCAGTAGGTTGAATGAAAGGATACAAATAAAATGTAGACACCCTGCTTGGGTATGTCACCTGTTGCTCCTTCCCTGATGCTCATGACCCAGCCTAGGGCAGTGACATCCAGAACTTCATGCTCTGCCTGTGAGGGTAATGATGTTGGGGATTCTTCCAAGCATTATGTTCCTCTTCTTAACATTATGCGTGGTCATGCCCTGCAGGAAAAGAGAGAGTTAGTGAGTAGGTGTTGAGAAGGTCAGTGGAGATATAACGGGGCTTCTTCCTATTGTGACTGGCGAGAGCCGTAGAAGAGGCAAGATGGGATGATAATGGGGAGGTGATCACTGTAAAGACAAGTGTGTGATATGAAGTGAGGAACGAGTGGTGGAAGTAGGTGGTTGCACAAGTGGTTGTATGTGAGAAACATAGAAACATAGAAGATAGGAGCAAGAGTGGGCCATTCGGCCCCTCGAGCCCGCTCCGCCATTTAATGAGATCATTGCTGATCATCCAAATTCAGTACCCTGTTCCTACTTTCTCCCCATATCCCTTGATCCCTTTAGCCTTAAGAAATATATCTAACTCCTTCTTGAATATATTTAATAAATTGGCCTCCACTGCCTTCTGTGGTACAGAATTCCACAGGTTCGCCACTCTCTGGGTGAAGAAATTCCTCCGCATCTCTGTCCTAAATGGCTTACCCCTTATCCTTAGACTGTAACCCCTGGTTCTGGACTCCCCGGCCATCGGGAACATCCTTCCTGCATCTAGTCTGTCTAGTCCTGTTAGAATTTTATAAGTTTCAATGAGATCCCCTCTCATTCTTCTAAACTCCAGCGAGTATAAGCCCAATCGACCCAATCTCTCCTCATATGTCATTCCTGCCATCCCAGGTATCAGTCTGGTGAATCTTCGCTGCACTCCCTCCATGGCAAGAATATCCTTCCTCAGATAAGGCGACCAAAACTGCACACAATACTCAAGGTGTGGTCTCACCAAGGCCCTGTACAACTGCAGCAAGACATCCTTGTTCCTGTACTCAAACCCTCTCGCTATGAAGGCCAACATACCATTTGCCTTCTTAACCGCCTGCTGCACCTGCATGCTTACCTTCAGCGACTGGTGCACAAGACACCCAGGTCTCGTTGCACTCCCTCTTCTCCCAATCTATTGCCATTCAGATAATAATCTGCCTTCCTGTTTTTGCCACCAAAGTGGATAACCTCGCATTTATCCACATTATACTGCATCTGCCATGCTTCTGCCCAATCACCTAACCTGTCCAAATCATACTGGAGTTTCTCGGCATCCTCCTCACAGCACACACGCCCACCCAGCTTTGTGTCATCTGCAAACTTGGAGATATTACATCTAGTTCCCTCATCTAGATCATTTATATATATTGTGAATAGCTGGGGTCCTGGCACCGATCCCTGCGGTACCCCACTAGTCATTGCCTGCCACTCGGAAAAAGAGCCATCTATTCCAACTCTTTGCTTCCTGTCTGTGAACCAGTTCTTTATTCAAGTCAGTACCTTACCCCAATCCCATGTGCCTTAACTTTACACGCTAGTCTCTTATGCGGGACCTTATCGAAAGCCTTCTGAAAGTCCAAATACACCACATCCACTGGTTCTCCCTTATCTATTTTACCAGTTACATCCTCAATAAATTCCAGTAGATTAGTCAAGCATGATTTACCTTTTGTAAATCCATGTTGACTTTGTCCGATCCTGTCACTGCTTTCCAAGCGCTCTGCTATTACATCTTTTATAATGGACTCTAGCATTTTCCCCACTACCGATGTCAGGCTTACCGGTCTATAATTCCCCTCTTTTTCTCTACCACCCTTTTTGAATAGTGGGGTAACATTAGCTACCCTCCAATCCATGGGTACTGTTCCAGAGTCTATCGAGTTCTGAAAGATGACCAGCAATGCATCTACCATTTCTAGGGCCACTTCCTTAAGTACCCTGGGATGCAGATTATCAGGCCCTGGGGATTTATCGGCCTTCAGTCCCATCAATTTTCCGAACACCATTTACCTACAAATACTGATTTCTTTCAGTTCCACCCTTTCATCAGACCCTATGTTCCCCGACATCTCTGGGAGGTTATTTGTGTCCTCCTTTGTGAAGACAGAACCAAAATATGTATTTAGTTGCTCAGTCATTTCTTTGTTCCCCATTATAAATTCCCCTGATTCTGACTGCAAGGGACCTACCCTGACTTCACCAATCCTTTTCTCTTCACATATCTATAAAAGCTTTTACAGTCAGTTTTTATGTTCCCTGCAAGCTTACTCTCATATTCTATTTTCCCTTTCTTAATTAATCCCTTTTTCCTCCTTTGTTGAATCCTAAACTGTTCCCAATCCTCAGGATTATTGCTTTTTCTGGCCAATTTATATGTCCTCTCCTTGGATCTTATGCTATCCCTAATTTCCCTTGTTAGCCACGGTTGAGTCACCTTTTTTGTTTTATTTTTATGCCAAACTGGGATGAACAAATTCTGCAGCTCATCCATTCGGTGTTTGAATGTTTGCCATTGCCTATCCACCATCAACCCTTTGAGTGCCATTCCCCAATCAATCCTACCCAACTCGCTCCTCAGACCATCGTAGTTTCCTTTATTTAAATTGAGGACCCAAGTCTCTGAGTCGACGACTTCATTCTCCATCTTAATGAAGAATTCGATCATATTATGGTCGCTCCGACCCAAGAGGCCTCGTACAACAAGGTTGCTAATTAATCCTTTCTCGTTACATAATACCCAGTCTAAGATGGCCTGGTCTCTGGTTGGTTCCTCGACATATTGGTCCAGGAAACCATCCCGTAAACACTCCAGGAATTCCTCCTCCACAGTATTGTTACTAATTTGGTTGGCCCAATCTATATGCAGATTAAAGTCACCCATGATGACTGCTGTGCCCTTTTTGCACGCTTCTTAATTTCCCTTTTAATGCCATCCCCAACCTCCGCCTTACTGTTTGGAGGTCTATATACCACTCCCACTAACGTTTTTTTCCCCTTAGTATTTCTCAATTCTACCCATACAGATTCCACATCATCAGAGCTAATATCCTTCATTACAATTCTTTAACCAGTAATGCTACCCCACCTCCCTTTCCTTTTTGCCTATCTTTCCTGAATATCAAATACCCCTGGATGTTGAGTTCCCAGTCTTGGCCATCCTTGAGCCACGTTTCCGTAATCCCAACCAAATCGTATTCGTTTACCTCTATTTGCGCAGCCAATTCATCCACCTTATTACAAATGCTCCTCGCATTAAGACACAAAGCCTTCAGGCTTGTTTTTTTAATGCTCTTAGACCTATTAGAATTATTATTTACTGTGGCCATGTTTGATTTAAACCGTTGATTTCTCTGACTGCCACTTTTGTTTTTCTCCTTCCTATCTTTTGCTTTTATCCTTGTTTCCCTTTCCTGTCTCCCTGCTCAGGTTCCCAGCCCCCTGCCATTTTAGTTTAAACCCTCCCCCACAGCACTGGCAAACACTCCCCCTAGGACATCGGTTCCAGCCCTGCCCAGGTGCAAACCGTCCGGTTTGAACTGGTCCCACCTCCCCCAGAACCGGTTCCAATGTCCCAGGAACTTGAATCCCTCCCCCTGGCACCATTACTCTAGCCACGTATTCAGCTGAAGTATCCTTCTATTTCTACTCTGACTAGCACGTGGCACTGGTAGCAATCCTGAGATTACTACCTTTGAGGTCCTGTTTTTTAATTTATCTCCTAACTCCCTATATTCTGCTTTTAGGACCTCATCACGCTTTTTACCTATATCGTTGGTGCCTATATGCACCACGACAACTGGCTGTTCACCCTCCCCTTCCAAGATGTTCTGCAGCCGCTTGGAGACATCCTTGACCCTTGCATCAGGGAGGCAACACACCATGCTGGAGTCTCGTTTGCGGCCGCAGAAACGCCTATCTATTCCCCTTACAATAGAATCCCCTATTACTATAGCTCTACCCCTCTTTTTCCTCCCATTCTGTGCAGCAGAGCCACCCCTGGTGCCAGGAAGTTGGCTGCTGCTGCCTTCCTCTGATAAGCCATCCCCCCCCAACAGTACCCAAAGTGGTGTATCTGTTGGAGAGGGGGATGGCCACAAGGGGACCCCTGCACTACCTGCCTGCGCCTAGTACTCTGCCTGTTGGTCACCCGTTCCCTTTCTTCCTGTCCAACCTCTACCTGGGGTGTGTCCAACTCCATAAACGTGCTATTAACGCTGTCCTGAGCATCGTGAACGCTCCAGTATGCATCCAATCGCAGCTCCAGTGCCGCAATGCGGTCTGTCAGTAGCTGCAGCTGGATGCAGTTCCTGCACATGTAGTTGTCAGGGACACAGGAAGTGTCCCTGATTTCCCACATATCGCAGGAGGAGCATATCACGTGGCCCGGCTGTCCTGCCATGACTTACCCTTTAATTAATTGAATTTAAATTAAATCAATCAATCCCACTAATTACACTACAGTTAACTGGTTTACCAACAGTCCCCGCTACACCAGAGAGACCTTAGTACAGGTAGACTATCCTTTATCCGAAAACCTCGGGACCAGCCGAGTTTCGGATAAAGGAGAATTTCGGATTTCGGAAGGTGGGTCGGCGGGGGTCCGCGGGGGGGTCGGCGGGGGTCCGCGGGGGGGTCGTGCGCACGATTTACGCTGACGCTCAGCGTAAGTCAGTCGGGGTCGGCGGGGGTCGGGGCCGGCGGGGTCCGCGGTTGTCGGGGCTGGCGGGGCTGGCGGTTGTCGGGGCCGGCGGGGTCCGCAGGGGGGTCGGCGGTTGTCGGGGCTGGCGGTTGTCGGGGCCGGCGGGGTCCGCGGGGGGGTCGGCGGTTGTCGGGGCTGGCGGGGTCGGCGGTTGTCGGGCCGGCGGGGTCCGCGGGGGGGTCGGCGGGGGGTCCTGCGCACGACTTACCCTTTATCCGAACTTCCGAAACCGGAACCCTCTAAAAACCGAAGGTTTTTTCGTTCGTACGCACGACTTACGCTGAACGAAAAAACCTTCGGTTTTTAGAGGGTTTCGGTTTTCGGAAGTCCGGATAAAGGGTAGTCTACCTGTAACTATAAACCACAGAGTTAAAGTTTAAAAAAGAGAGAAATACTCACCAACCAATCACTTACCTGCTTCCTGGTGACGTCACACTTTGATTACTTTTTACCTCTCTCCCCCGCTGTTGAATTGGTAAGCCTCGCTGCCGGTTTTAACTGCCGCCGCTCCTCACTGCTCCCACACAGGTCCGATGCTCTGGTCGGGCCTCGCCTCCGGTTTTAACTGCCGCCGCTCCTCACTGCTCCCACACAGGTCCGATGCCCTGGTCGGGCCTCGCTGCCGGTTTTAACTGCCACCGCTCCTCACTGCTCCCACACAATTCCTGCCCCAAGTTAATATTGGGGCTATAGTGTGGACTGGAATCACGGGTAGGCTAGACTTGGTAGGGGTGGCAGGTTCCTTTCCTTGACGGACACTATTGAATCAGTCAGGACTGAGATGGGGACAAGTGACCTGTTTGCAGTTTGGAGGCAGTTCAAAGAAGGTTCACTAGGTTGATTCCTGAGTTGAAGGGGTTGTCTTGAAGGTTGAGCAGGTTGGGCCTATACTCATTGGAGTTTAGAAGAATGAGAGGGGATCTTATTGACACATATAGGATTCTGAAGGGGCTTGACAGGGTAGATACAGAGAGGATGTTTCCCCTCGTGGGGGAATCTAGAACTAGGGGGCATAATTTCAGAATAAGGGGGCACCCTTTTAAATTGGAAATGAGGAGGAATTTCTTCTCTCAGAGTGTCGCAAATCTTTGGAATTCTCTTTCCCAGAGAGCTGTGGAGGCTGGGCCATTGAATATATTTAAGGTAGAGATAGACAGATTTTTGAACGATAAGGGAGTCAAGGATTATGGGGCGTGGGCAGGGAAGTGGAGTTGAGGCCAAGATCAGATCAGCCATGATCTTACTGAATGGTGGAGCAGGCTCGAGGGGCCGAATGACCGATTCCTGCTCCTACGTCTTATGTTCTTATGTTCTTATTTCTGTAGGAGTCTGTGAGCAAGGATGTGTAAGCTGGTACTACAGTTTGCCATCTTTCTGTCTTACCAGGGAAGCAACTGCATTCACCACCTGCCAGACTGGCTGAGCTTTTAATTCACAGCTTGACAACTGCAGCACTTTAGCACACATTGAGGAACACATTGGCCGCCTGCACCCCCTTCTATTATACACACAGGGAAGTGTTTCTAATTCTCAAGTTTTAATTTCAGCAATGCTGATTTATCAGTTATGTATACTTTGGGATTTTCATGCAATGTATTGGGCATGCACCCGTACCTGTTTTCTGGGAAAGATCAGTAAATGTTTATAACCTGCACAAACAAAAATTAAGCTCAGGGTGAATGGACAGAAGCTGCTCACGGACTAAAAAGAATTGAGTGAGTAGTGAGAAAGGGCATCGGAGTGGATTGGTAAACGTCACATGAAAGAAAGGGTTCCAGCAAGAATGACTGAGTAGTGGCTGACACCATTAGCTGCTGCCGCCACCCCTCCCCCTACATCATAGAATCATAGAAAGTTACAGCACGGAAGGAGGTCATTTCGGCCCATCATGTCCACGCCGGCCAACAAAGAGCTATCCAGCCTAATCCCACTTCCCAGCTCTTGGTCCATAGCTCTGCAGGTTAGAGCATCCCAAGTGCACATCCAAGTACTTTTTAAATGTGGTTTGGGTTCCTGCCTCTACCACCCTTTCAGGCTGTAATGTTATCTTATATCTTAGTATTAAGAGGCTTACGAGTAGATATCGTTGAGTACTCTTTATTAGGTCTTGAGTCAGTGCCAGCTCATGCAGTACCGCCGCATGGCCAAGATGGCTTCCTATTTATACGACTGCCGTCAAGCAGCTGTCTTTACTACAGCTACCGTAAAGCAGCTGTCTTTACTACAGCTAGTTATCTGTACATCTTTCCCCCTCAACGATGACATAAACAGTAAACACCATAACATAACATAACACATAGAACACATATTAACAACATATAAAAACAGTCAGTGTAACTACTATTAATTACTATTAACAACATGTAAAAACTGTCAGTGTAACTATACCTTGCAATAACTGCCGGTACATATAAACACTACCCACACCCAGAAGTCCATTCGCTGTTTACAGTCTTTCCCTTGTCTACAGGTCGAGTCGAATGACAGGCTTTCTGGTGCGCTGTGACCTGCGTAGCTGAGCGGTATTTTCTGGGCCAACCCAGTTGTGTCCATTAAGTTCATGTCTGTACCACACGGATCCCTTGTCTCATTGTCACCCCTGTGTACTTCATCACTTTGTGGCATTGCCCTCGTCTCCTCGTCACTCTGTCGGATTTCCATCATCAGCTCATCCTCTCTGTCCTCCTGCGGCTGATAGGTCTCGGTGGTTTTCAGTAGGTGCCTCCTGTTTCTGCGATACACATTGCCATTTTCTGTCAGCGACCTGTTGTAGAACGGTGGCTCTTTGATTCCATGACCCAGGCCCTTCAATGCGAACTACATCCTTCTCCTGTAGAGGCACTAGTACAGTGGCTGTGCGGTCATGGAGCGTTTTTTGTTTCCGCTGAAGTTTCCGGGCCTTGTCTGCCCATACCTCATCTCTGTGAACAGGTGTGACATGCCTGGGAAGTCGAGTATGGATTTTGCAACCCAGTAAGAGCTCAGCTGGAGATTTGCCACTTTTCAGCGGGGCCGCCCTGTACGACATCATAGCCAGATATGGGTCAGTGTTGCTGTGTGCTGCTTTCTTTAATAGTCTTTTCACAATCTGTACCCCCTTCTCCGCTTTTCCATTGGCTTGAGGGTAGAGCGGGCTGGAGGTTACATGCTTAAACTCATACTCTGTAGCAAACGACTGAAACTCGTGACTGGCATAGGGAGAGCCATTATCAGAGACCAGAGTTAGAGGGATGCCCTGCCTGGAAAAGATTGACTTCAGGTGAGTTATCACAGCTCTTGACGTGGTGCTGGGTAGGAGAGCAATCTCAGGATAATTAGAGTAATAATCAATAACTAACAAATAGTCTTTCCCTTCGTAGTGAAAAATATCAGTTCCTACCTTTTCCCAAGGTTGTGATGGGAGCTCTGTGGTAATGAGGGGCTCTTTTGTTTGCTTGTAGTGATACTCCTGACATGTAGCACACTCACTGATCATCTGGTCAATATCAGAGTTCATGTTTGGCCAGTAGAGTGCCTCACGTGCTCTCCTTTTTGACTTTTCCACACCCAGGTGCCCTTCATGTATCCTGTGAAGCATTTCTCGTCGCATAGAGATGGGCACTACAATCCTGTCACACTTAAGCAGTAGTCCATTGACCACAGAAAGCTCAGACTGAATATGATGATATTGTTTACATGACCCTTTCTTCCAACCCTCTTGAAGATTTCTCATCACTTTCCTCAGAACAGGGTCCTTTGATGTCTCTGTGGCTATCTTTGATAGTTGTTCCTGTGAGGCTGCATAGACCATATCCACATGAAGGTCCACATCCTCTTCTGTTTCACTGTTTTGTGTGGCACAAGGCGCAGCCCTGGATAGTGTATCTGCAATGAACATTTGTGTCCCTGGCACATATGTGAGCTCAAAATCATAACGTTGAAGTCTCATCATTAGGCGCTGTATCCATGATGACATATCACACAGATTCTTTTCTGCGATCCCTAGCAGTGGCTTATGGTCAGTTTCTAGGGTAACCTTGGGAAGTCCATAGATGTAGGTGTGAAATTTTTCACACCCAAATGCCAAGCCCAGGAACTCCTCTATTTGCGCATACCGGCACTCTGTAGCCGTCATGGAGCGTGACGCATATGCCACTCCTTCATCTTCCTGTAGAAGGACAGCCCCTAATCCATCCTTAGAGGCATCTGTGGACACTTTTGTCCTCTTTTCAGGGCAGAAGAACTTCAGTAGGGGTTCACTTGCTAGAATGTGTAGCAGCCCCTTCCATTCATTCTCATGTTCATGTCCCCATTGGAACTCTGTCTCTTGGTGCAGCAGTTTTCTCAAGTGAGCGGTTTTCACTGCCAGATTTGGAATGAATTTCCCTAGGTAATTAACCATGCCAAGGGCCCGCTGAACCCCTTTCTTGTCCTTTGGTTTTTCCATGTCATGTATGGCCTTTACCTTTGACTTGTCTGGCTGAATCCCTTCTGCAGAAATCTTGACCCCGAGGAATGTGATTTCATTGACGCTGAACTGACATTTGTCTTTATTTAGTTTGAGTCCATACTGCCGTATCCTCTGAAGTGTTTTTTCCAGTCTGGTGTCGTGCTTTCCCTGAGTGGAGCCCCATACTACCAGATCATCCACGTACACCCGCACACCATCCAGGCCCTCGATGATTTGCTCCATTGCTCTGTGGAAGATTTCTGGGGTGGAGCTAATGCTGAAGGGCAGGTGTTGGTAAGAGTATCGACCAAACGGGGTGTTAAAGGTGCACAGCTTAGCACTCTCTTCATCAGCTGCCAGAATCCATGCGAGGCGTCCATCTTGGAGAAGAATTTTGCTCCTGTCATTTCGCTGACTATTTCCTCTCTCTTAGGGATTTGATAGTGCTCTCTTTTTATATTAGCGTTAAGGTCCTTGGGATCCACGCAGACGCGAAATTTATCAGTCTTTTTTGTGTGGAGTTTGCACATTCTCCCCGTGTCTGCGTGGGTTTCCTCTGGGTGCTCCGGTTTCCTCCCACAGTCCAAAGATGTGTGGGTTAGGTTGATTGGCCATGATAAAAATTGGCCCTTAGTGTTGGGGGGGATTAAATACATGGGGTTACGGGGATAGGGCTTGGGTGGGATGGCTGTCGGTGTAGGGACCGGGTGCTAGGGTTTGGATGATTAGCCATGATCTCGTTGAATGGCGGAGCAGGCTCGAAGGGCCGAATGGCCTACTCCTGCTCCTATCTTCTATGTTTCTATGTTTCTATGTTTTTTGAATTGACGCAAACCATGGAATTTACCCAGTCAGTCGGTTCCTCAGTCTTCTTTATGACACCTAGTCCCTCCATGCGGTCTAGCTCTTTCCGCAGTTTCTCACGGAGGGCCACCGGAACTCTCCTGGGTGCGTGAATCACAGGTTGTGCGTCATCTCTCAGTTTGATGGAGTATGTAAAGGGCAGTGCTCCGAAACCCTGAAATACATCTGCGTACTTGTGTGTTATAGCATCATGCTTTATATTTGTACTGTCTTGGGGGGCACTCTGCACACAGTTCAGTTCATTAATAGTATAGACTCGTTTTACCAAGCCCAAATCCACACATGCCTTATGTCCTTATGACTCATGTCCTTCAGGCACTATAACAAACGTCAATGGGTGAATGAGATTTTTTACCTTAACATTCAGCCTACACGTTCCTTTTGTTTCAATACTTTGTCCATTGTACACCTTCAAAGCCACTGTCTTGTTCAGTATTTTTGGTCTCACTTTGAGATTCCGTGCATCACTCCAGCTTATGAGGTTTGCCTTAGCACCTGTATCTAGCTTGAAGGGAACAATGGTGCCATTTACAAGCAAGGGGGCTATCCAAAATTCAGTCTTTAGTCCTATGGAATGTACTTCCTTTTCCATATCTTTACCCTGTTTTAAGTCATTTTGCACCATTCCAACATACAAAGTCTCCGATTCCGTGTCTTCAGTCTCAATAGCATGCACTGTCTTTTTACCTTCGGTTTTCTCTTCCCAAAGGCATATTTTAGCAAAGTGATTCCTGCCTTTACATTTTGCACAGTTCTTCCCATAAGCCGGACATTGTCTTGCCACGTGTCTATTGCCGCACCATCTGCAATCGTATGGCGTCATAGTCCTGAACTCTGTGCGCCCTCTTGTGTCCCTTCTGTGTACTACATCCACTGGTAGGTTGTCCAGTCCCAGCGCTCTCACGCCCGTTGATGTAGTTCTCCCATCGAATTTTTGCGTGTGCATGGCTGAGAGTTCACTAGCATGACATATTTTTACTGCAGCATCCAAAGTTAAGTCATTGTCCCTAAGCATTCTCTCCCTTACCTTCTTGTCAAGTATTCTGAAAATGACCTGATCGCGTATCATCGATTCCTTCAAGTCTCCAAAGTTACATGTTTGTGCTTTTGTTTTCAAGTCTGTCAGAAAAACATCAAAGGATTCTCCTTGCTTTTGCACGCGGGAGCGAAAAACAAATCTCTCGAACGTCAGAGCGATCATAATATGATCGAGCTCTCAGTCGAGATGGAGAGTGAGGAAATTGAATCAGAGACTAAGGTCCAGAACTTAAATAAAGGGAATTACGAGGGTATGAGACGGGAATTGGGTAAGATTGATTGGGTGGTGTTTCTGGGGGGATTGACAGTGGATAGACAATGGCAAGCATTCAAAGATAGAATGGAAGAATTCCAGAACATGTTTATACCGGTTTGGCATAAAAATAAACCTAAAAAGGTGGCTCAACCGTGGATAACGAGGGAAATTAGGGACAGCATAAAATTAAAAAAAAGGGCATATCAACTGGCAAAAAAAAGCACCAGACCGGAAGATTGGGGGCAGTACAGGATACAGCAAAAGAGGACAAAGGGATTAATCAGGAAGGGGAAAATAGAATACGAAAGTAAACTTGCAGCAAACATAAAGACAGACTGCAAAAGCTTTTATCGGTATATCAGGAGGAAAAGACTGGTAAAATCCCAAGTCGGTCCCTTGCAGTCCGATTCGGGAGAATATATAATGGAGAATAAGGAAATGGCAGACCAATTAAACTCATACTTTGGTTCTGTATTCACAAAGGAGGACACAAATAACCTCCCAGGAATATCGGCAAACATAGGGACTAATGAGAGGGAGGAGCTGACAGAAATTAGTATCTCTAGGGATATGGTGTTGGGTAAGTTGAGGGGACTGAAGGCCGACAAATCCCCGGGGCCTGATAAACTACATCCTAGGGTACTTAAGGAGGTGGCCCTGCAGATAGCAGATGCTCTAAGGATCATCTTCCGGAACTCCATTGACTCGGGAACAGTACCCGTGGATTGGAGGGTAGCTAATGTTACCCCAATATTTAAAAAGGGGGGTAGAGAGAAAGCAGGGAATTATAGACCAGTAAGCCTTACATCGGTTGTGGGCAAAATGCTAGAGTCCATTATTAAGGATAAAATAGCGGAGCACTTGACAAATGGGGAAAGGATCGGACAGAGTCAACATGGATTTACAAAGGGTAAATCGTGTTTGACTAATCTGCTGGAATTTTTTGAGGAAGTAACTGGTAAAATAGATGGGGGAGAGCCAGTGGATGTGGTGTACCTTGACTTCCAGAAAGCCTTCGATAAGGTTCCACACAAAAGATTATCATGCAAAATTAAGGCTCATGGGATTGGGGGCAAAGTATTAACGTGGATAGAGAACTGGCTGGCGGATAGAAAACAGAGAGTTGGAATAAACGGCTCGTTTTCGGAGTGGCAGGCAGTGACCAGCGGGGTGCCGCAAGGATCTGTCCTGGGACCCCAGCTGTTCACAATATATATAAATGATCTGGATCAGGGAATTGGATGCAATATTTCCAAATTCGCTGACGACACTAAACTAGGAGGAGGGGTGGGCTCTGATGAGGATGTCAGGAGGCTACAGTGCGATTTGGACAGGTTGGGGGAATGGGCGGATACGTGGCAGATGCACTATAATGTGGATAAATGCGAGGTTATCCACTTTGGGGGTAAAAACAGGAGGGTAGATTATTATCTAAATGGCAATAGATTGGGAGATGGGGAAGTGCAGAGGGACCTGGGCGTTCTTGTGCACCAGTCACTGAAGGAGAGCATGCAGGTGCAACAGGCGATTAAGAAGGCAAATGGTATGTTGGCCTTCATATCAAGGGGGTTCGAGTATAGGAATAGGGATACCTTACTACAGCTGTACAAGGTGCTGGTGAGACCGCATCTGGAGTATTGTGTACAGTTTTGGTCGCCCCATCTGCGGAAGGATGTTCTTGCCATGGAAAGAGTGCAGCGGCGATTCACCAGGCTGATACCTGGAATGGCGGGAATGACCTACGAGGAGAGATTGAATAGTTTGGGCTTGTACTCACTGGAGTTTAGAAGATTGAGAGGGGATCTCATCGAAACATATAAAATTATGGCAGGCCTGGACAGGCTGAATTCAGAGAGAATGTTTCCAATGGCAGGGGAGCACAGAACCAGGGGCCACAGTCTAAAAATAGCGGGCAAATCATTTAAAACAGAGATGAGGAAGAATTTCTTCACTCAAAGAGTGGTGAGCCTGTGGAATTCCCTGCCACAGAGGGCTGTGAAGGCTAATTCAATAAATATTTTCAAGAGAGAATTGGATATATTTCTGAAGGCTAAGGGGATTAAGGGTTACGGAGAAAAGGCGGGGACGGGGTACTGAACTGGTAAGATCAGCTAAGATCTCAGACGAAGATCAGCCATGATCTCATTGAATGGCGGAGCAGGCTCGAAGGGCCGAATGGCCTACTCCTGTTCCTATCTCTATGTTTCTATGTTTCTATGTTTCTATGTTTCATTCTTTTTAGGTGTGCAGTATTTATCGAACAAATCTATCACCTTGTCCAGATCATTTTTGTCACCTTCAGCTGCAAACATAAATGTATTATACAGCTCGATTTTGCCTGCGAGCCAGCCACTGTTAGCAACAAAGCTACCTTACGTGTTCCAGAGCTAGTCGTGGCGTCGATCGCTGTGAGGTAGAGAAGAAAGCGTTGTTTGAATTCGCGCCAATTTTCGTCCAGATTTCCTTCAAGTTGCAGGCTAGTCGGTGGTTTTATCCCTTCCATTGTTGTGGTATGCCCGTATCGTGCGTTCTATAAATCCTGGTACCATGTAATGTTATCTTATATCTTAGTATTAAGAGGCTTACGAGTAGATATCGTTGAGTACTCTTTATTAGGTCTTGAGTCAGTGCCAGCTCGTGCAGTACTGCCGCATGGCCAAGATGGCTTCCTATTTATACGACTGCCATGAAGCAGCTGTCTTTACTACAGCTACCGTAAAGCAGCTGTCTTTACTACAGCTACAGTTATCTGTACAAGGCAGTGAGTTCCAGACCCCCACAACCCTCTGGGTGAAGAAATTTCCCCTCAAATCCCCTCTAAACCTTCCCCCAATTATTTTAAATCTGTGCCCCTGTCAGGGTTGGGGGAGCCATGAGGCCGTGATCTCCGGATAAGGTAGGTTCTGGATCCAAGTGCAGAAACCAGGCTAGAGGCAGGTATACAATCTTAAGAAACAGTACTTTATTCATTACTTAACAAGATTCACACATAACTAGATTCATACAAGGAACACAACAGCATACGTAAGAACTCGAGACAGGAACCCCACATCAAACATAGAACTCGAGACAAGAACAATATACATAGAACTCGAGACAAATTACAAAATGGCTAGTCAAGAATAGGAACTCAGGACAGCTTCCATGAGGCAACATGCTTGTCCATTCTGAGCTGGGATAAGCTTACCACAAGCGCAACCAGCTTGCCGAGACGTGACTCGAGACAAGCTATCACGAGGGGCTGCCGCAGGGGTAACAGGCTTCTCAAGAGCTCAAGACAAGCACCAGCATGGCAACACGCCAGTCCAGCCCAGCTCCTTATCAAGACTAAGAAACAAGGACACAGTTAGTTACATCTTAAATACAGAGCTCGAGAATACATCTTAAATACAAAGCTCGAGAATACTTCTTAAACTCAAGGTTCGAGAATACATCTTAAACACAAAGCTCGAGAATACTTCTTAAACACAAAGCTCGAGAATACATCTTAAATACAAAGCTCGAGAGAACCATGGCACCCAACTAGTTAAAGTCAGGAGCCACAGAGCAAGGGCTAGTCCCTCTGGTTACCCGGTTAGGACTGAGCTCAGAGAGGAGCAACCACAGGACTTATATACCAAGAAAACCAGGTGCAACCCATGAACAGCTAACAGGCCGTTAAGCAATAACACAGGAAGCTAGGAGCAATTAACAAAGGGCTAGAGAACAAACAAGTGAAGGTGCCATCTAGAGGCTACAGAAGGAACTGACTGGCACCCTCACAGCCCCCTGCTTTTTGACCCCTCTGCTAAGGGAAATAGGTCCTTTCTATCCACTCTATCTAGGCCCCTCATAATTTTATACACCTCAATAAGGTCTCCCCTCAGCCTCCTCTGTTCCAAAGAAAATAGACCCAGCCAATCCAGTCTTTCCTCATAGTTAAGATTCTCTACTCCCGGCAACATCCTTGTAAATCTCCTCTGTACCCTCTCTAGTGCAATCACCTCTTTCCTGTAATGCGGTGGCCAGAGCTGCATACAGTACTCTAGCTGAGGCCTAACTAGTGTTACGTCTAACAGTGGTGTTGTTGAGGCTGAAACTGCGAAACGTCTAATGACGTGGGAAGCCGCAGTTGTGTTTCTGCTGGATGTGCATCGTTTGTGTTACGTCAGGAAGTGTTTGTGACCTGCCCAAAATAAATTGGGACAATATTGTGCTTTTCAATCTTCCAGGGAAGATGCCATAGAGAAGAAAATTGAAATTGAGCTTGTCAAGGAATTTCAAAGGCGGTTCGTTAAGTGGCAACAACAGATGATAGAATACACCGTGGAGCTACGAGGGATTGCGGATACTATTGACAGGCGTCACAAAGGCGCCACCATTGCCAATGTGACAGGATCTTCTGCAGGTGTTGTAGGAGGAATTCTAAGCATTGCGGGATTAATTGCTGCTCCTTTCACGTTATGTACCTCGTTAGTGCTCACTGGGGTGGGAATTGGGGTGGGTGTAGCTAGTGGTGCCACTAACATTACAGCCAGTGTCACTGATGCTGTTACACAAAAGAGGATGCAGAAAAGAGTGCAGGAAATCATAGAACAATATAAAAAAGAGAGCAGCAACATGTCAGACTGTTACAGTCGACTCCGCTGTGTAATTGGATTATGGCTTCAATCCAGTGTCAAAGATGTACCAACAAGGGTATTTGTCGGTGCAGCTGAGACTTTGATGAAAAGCATGAGCACTATTACTGTAGTGACTTCAGCAGTGACCAAAAACACATTAAGAACATTCAAGGCTGTTTCAGGAATCCTGGCAGGACTCCTTGTCATATGGGATGTCTATTCTTTAGTGAAGGATGCAAAGGAACTTCACAAAAGAAGTAAGACTAAAAATGCTCAAAACATACGACTGTTAGCTGAGACTATAGAGGAGGAAATAAAGGGGTATGAACAAGTTTCTGAACAACTGGTGAAAATTTTCAATAATCATCCGACGCCTCAAATTTAAAATTCTCCTGTTCGTGTTCAAATGCCTTTATCTCTTGACCCTCCCTATCTCTGTAAACCTCCTCCAGCCCTAGAATCCTTCAGGAACTCTGCGTTCCTCCAACTCTAGTCTCCTACGCATCCCACACTCTCTTCATGCCTTTAACAGTCTAGGACCCCAAGCGCTGGAAATCCCTCCCTAAGCACCTCTGTCTCTCCACCTTTCTCTCCTCCTTTAAGACTCTCCTTAAATCCCCCTTTCTTTGAGCCCTCCTAATATCTCCTTCTTTGGTTCGGTATTAATTCTTGTCTGATTATGCTTCTGTGGCAGTGCCTTTGGACGTTTTCCAATATTAAAAGCGCTATGTAAATGCAAGTCATTCTTGTTGTTGTATCTGATTATTCACCCAGGGGGGGAGAAATTGGTTAGTATCTGAAATGGGTGCCTTGACTGCAATGTGTGCCTGAAGATGTCAGCCTGAGGATCACCCAAAAAAGGTCCTCTGGCCTTATTACCATGAAACCGTTGAGCCGCGGGCGCCAATTGGACGTCGCAATGCGGCTTGGCTGCCGGCAGGAGCAGTCGGGTAGGTCCTGGGGGTGGGGGCGGGAAGGCGAATGGGTCAGGGGTGATTATGGGCCAGCAGCGACCTGCAGTATTGCTGTGGAGCTAGGAGAAGCACTCCTACTACTCCTGGCTTCACATTAAGGGAAGTGAATAAAAAGTTTATACTTAACCATGTCTTTGGCAGTCTCCAGTGGTTCCTTTAAAAGCCGCTGGTTAGGCTGCAGTCAACCCAGAATTTCTTTTGACCACTTTCAGTTCAGAGTCCTAAAACAGGAGTTAGGCACCTGATTAGCTTATGCAAGGGGCTTAACTTCTTAAAAACTGCCCGATCAAATTTCTTGTGCCGCACTTCAGGAGTGAAATGTGCGTGGGACATAGCGCCTGTTTTATGCCTGAAAAATGGGCACAGTGCATACCAATGTCTTCCCCTGATCTCTGCCTGAATTGTACATAGTTATATTGTACTGCAATGTGTTGGGCCCTATTAAACTGATCTAAATTGTACTAAGGCATGCAATGCACCATTAGCCTCTATAATAAGAAATCTGATAATTAGACATAAATACTGTATTAATGTTTTATGCATTATTTTCTGGCTTCTAATTATAACCCATATAAATGTGCATGCAGGGTTGTTTAGAGAAGCAAATAAGAAGATTTAGTCAACAGTTTTAAGGCTATTTTAACCGCATTTTTTCTTTAAAATTATTTTTGCTGGCACTTAAGTTCTCGTGAGCCTTTGGCCAATTGTTTCTTTTTGTTGCCCTCAGCAGCATTATTGACTTCAATGGGTTTTCCAGTGGGAATTCCCCATCTGATGCACCAGGAAAAAGAGGAAGAGGGCTACCAAAGGGCTGCCACGTGGGTCAAGCTGTACGACGTGCTCTGCTTAGCGGCGAGCACATCTGCATGCTCATCTGTAGACAGAGGTAAACGCACCTCAATCTGACAGAATATTAGAGCTTGCAAAGGCTTCAGCTCGGAAGATAAATGATGACAGCAGACTCAAAGACACAGGCTGCTTCCGACCTTCAGCGGGGCTGGTACGTCTTATCTCACTTTGCGTACTGGCATCCAGAGGAAGCGGGAACTCCCAACATAAGGAGTTTTTGCCTCGTCTATGACAGTGGCCACGTTTTTGGTGGGCAGAGGAGTTTGGGGCTGTTTTACCGGACAGCCACTGAAGTTATGATGGAGTGTCAGAATTACTATTATTTTAGGTAATCTGGCTAATCAATAATTTTTTAAAATCAAAATTAGAATTTCATTAACTACAAAAAAAATGCCTGTAAATTTTAGCTGAATGATTTTTTTCTCTACAAGGTTCCTAACATGTCTGTTATTAACAGAATTGGACAATCTGTGCATGAATGGATGTCGTTGAATAAAATACATTTTAACAGTGCAATGAATTGTGTCATATCCAGTCCTCAATATCTCTGAACTGAGCTAAGAATTACCAGTGCATGCCAGTGACTGAGTCACATATTTCAGAGAACTTTAATCAGTTGATAACATCCAGGGAAAGCAGTTTGCTCCACAAAGGAAACATCTGGGTTGACTTGTATGGAAAGAAACTGCAAAGTGCTACAGTGCAAAGGGATCTGGGGGTCCTGGTGCATGAAACACAGAAGGTTAGTATGCAGGTACAGCAGGTGATCAGGAAGGCCAATGGAATCTTGGCTTTTATTGCAAGGGGGATGGAGTATAAAAGCAGGGAAGTCTTGTTTCAGTGATAATGGGTACTGGTGAGGCCACACTTGGAATACTGCGTACAGTTTTGGTTTCCATATTTAAGAAAAGATATACTTGCTCTCGAGGCAGTTCAGAGAAGGTTCACTCGGTTGATTCCGGAGATGAGGGGGTTGACTTATGAGGAAAGGTTGAGTAGGTTGGGCCTCTACTCATTGGAATTCAGAAGAATGAGAAGCGATCTTATCGAAACATATAAGATTGTGAGGGGGCTTGATCGGGTGGATGCGGTGAGGATGTTTCCACTGATGGGTGAGCATAGAACTAGGGGGCATAATCTTAGAATAAGAGGCAGCCCTTTCAAAACTGAGATGAGGAGAAACATCTTCACTCAGAGGGTAGTAAATCTATGGAATTTGCTACCTCAGAGAGCTGTGGAAGCTGCGACATTAAATAAATTTAAAATGGAGATAGACAGTTTCCTAGCTGATAAGGGAATTAAGGGTTATGGGGAGCGGGCAGGGAAGTGGACGTGAGTCTAGGTTCGGATCAGCCATGATCCTATTGAATGGCGGAGCAGGCCCGAGGGGCCGTATGGCCTACTCCTGCTCCTACTTCTTATGTTCTTATGTTCTTAAATCGTACTGAATCAAAGGCAGACTTAGGATTAAGTTTCATTTGGTGAAGTAGCAATTCCATGAATGAAACTATCAATAAGATAACAAAGTTGTACTGGTCTACAGAAAAATAACTCATTAAAATTAAACTTATTGATAAGGGATAAGCCAAGTAAATTCTCCTTATATGGCATTGTAATTTAACTTTTATATAAAGACGTAATGAAGAATTGTGTGGATTGTCAGGAAGTAAGATAAATGTATAAAAATGGTCTGATTATAATGAGTATTGGGATTCGTAAAGACCGAAGATACTGAGCTCAGAACTGTAACACGTTTGAAACCCCAACCTACCATCATTAGGTCTGATTGGTATGTTGGCCTTCGTAGCAAGAGGGTTCGAGTACAGGAACAAGTTGTCTTGCTGCAGTTGTACAGGGCCTTGATGAGACCACATCTTGAGTATTGTGTGCAGTTTTGGTCGCCTTATTTGAGGAAGGATGTTCTTGCCATGGAGGGAGTGCAGCGAAGATTCACCAGGCTGATACCTGGGATGGCAGGAATGACGTATGAGGAGAGATTGGGTCGATTGGGCTTATACTCGCTGGAGTATAGAAGAATGAGAGGGGATCTCATTGAAACTTATAAAATTCTAACAGGACTAGACAGACTAAATGCAGGAAGGATGTTCCCGATGGCCGTGGAGTCCAGAACCAGGGGTCACAGTCTAAGAATAAGGGGTAAGCCATTTAGGACAGAGATGAGAAGGAATTTCTTCACCCAGAGAGTGGTGAACCTGTGGAATTCTCTACCACAGAAGGCAGTTGAGGCCAATTCATTAAATATATGCAAGAAGGAGTTAGATATATTTCTTAAGGCTAAAGGGATCAAGGGATATGGGGAGAAGGCAGGAACAGGGTACTGAATTTGGATGATCAGCCATGATCTCATTGAATGGCGGAGCAGGCTTGAGGGGCCGAATGGCCTACTCCTGCTCCTATCTTCTATGTTTCTATGTTTCTATTGTAAGTATTGCCTTTTTAAAAATTTCTTTATGGGATGTGGGCGTCGCTGGCAAGGCCCGCATTTATTGCCCATCCCTAATGGCCCTCGAGAAGGTGGTGGTTAGCCGCTTTCTTGAACCGTTGCAGTCCGTGTGGTGAAGGTACTCCCACAGTGCTGTTAGGGAGGGAGTTCCAGGATTTTGACCCAGCGACGATGAAGGAACGGCCAATATACTTCTAAGTCAGGATGGTGGGTGACTTGGAGGGGAACTTGGAGGGGATGGTGTTCCCATGCGCCTGCTGCCCTTGTCCTTCTAGGTGGAAGAGGTCGCGGGTTTGGGAGGTGCTGCCGAAGAAGCCTTGGCGAGTTGCTGCGGTGCATCTTGTAGATGGGACACACTGCAGCCATGGTGCGCCGGTGGTGGAGGGAGTGAATGTTTAAGGTGGTGGATGGGGTGCCAATCAAGCGGGCTGCTTTGTCCTGGACGGTGTCGAGCTTCTTGAGTGTTGTTGGAGCTGCACTCATCCAGGCAAGTGGAGAGAATTCCATCACACTCCTTAATGTGCCTTGTAGATGATGGAAAGGCTTTGGGGAGTCAGGAGGTGAGACACTCGCCACAGAATACCTAGGGCTAGATTTTCAGTTGCTAGCGCCAGCAGTTAGCGCCTTAAGAGAAGTGATTTTCGGGCGCTATGCGTGTAGCGCCCGTGCGCAGCGCAGCTTGCGCCCCGCCCCAAATTAAGTTGCCCGTTAGCACCGGCGAAAAGTTTAGCGCCCGCCCGGATGCGCGCGCAGAAAATGACGTCACATCCTCGTGCAACGCCCTTTGGCCGCCCCGATTCCAAACTTCAGTCGGACCACTCCATTGTGCGGCTGGCGGCCGGAGCGTTTGGAAAAAGGAACGCAACACAACCAGCGCGGGCCCCGGGGGGCGCAAATTAAAGGGGACGTGCTCTCCAGTATAAAGGCCAGCCTTTTTTCAGAAAACACTCTTGTGCAACGCATTTCTGGAGACACAACAAGGAGGATAGCTAACTGGTTTCAAGCAGCAAGAGCTCAGGTATTTTTGGACTCAGGCCAGAGCGCTGCAAGTGGCCTTTTGGAAATTTGAGTGTTTGCCAGGATTTGATGGGGGTTGCATGGGGTGCCAACGCGGAGCTGCAGCTCCATGTCCGTAGGGCTCGCAGACGCATTGTGACGGGGCAGCCCTGGCTAGAGGCAGAGGGGGCTACAGGCGTCGGCCACGTAGGCCTTACCCAGTCAGGCTATACCGCCAGCAGCGCTCCTACCTAAACATGAGTGCCGCGCGATGTGTTAAAAGGCTCCGATTCCGAAAGGAGGTGATTGCAGAGATCTGCCACCTGCTTCGCCGAGATCTGCGGCCAAAGCTCAGGTGCAGGACGTCTCTGTCGGTGGAAGTGAAGGTGACGGTGGCATTGAACTTCTATGCCACCGGCTCCTTCCAGTACGCTGCTGGGGACATAGCAAACATCTCCCAGTACGGCGCGCATCGCTGCATCCGCCAGGTGACCGAAGCACTGTTCAGAAGGAGAAGCCAATTCATCTCCTTCCCCATGGCCCTGGAGAGCCAGCATCAGCGCGCACTGGGATTTTCCAGACTCGGGGAATTCCCCTTGGTGCAGGGCGCCATTGACTGTACGCATGTGGCTTTGCGGGCCCCTCTGGAGCATGGCGAGCAGTATCGCAACAGGAAGGGCTACCATTCTCTGAATGTGCAGCTGGTGTGTGACCACAAGCAGCGCATCATGGCAGTCAATGCCAGCTTCCCAGGCAGCAGCCACGATGCCTTTATCCTGCGGCAGAGTACTGTGCATGACATGTTCCAGGCACAGCCTCCCCCAAGAGGATGGCTACTCGGGGACAAAGGCTATCTTTTGTGCACCTGGCTCATGACCCCGCTCCGCGCGCCCAGGACCGCTGCTGAAGAGGCCTACAACGAGAGCCATCAAACCACCTGCAACATCATCGAGCAAACTATTGGGGTCCTCAAGCAGCGGTTCCGCTGCCTTGATCGCTCCGGAGGAGCTCTCCAGTATTCGCCGGACCGGGTCTCCCAATTTGTGGTGGTTTGCTGCACGCTACACAACCTGGCTATCCGCAGGACTCAGGCACTGCCACCTGACGTTGGACCAGCACCTCAGGAGGAGGAGCAGGAGGAGCAGGAGGAGGAGGAGGAGGAGCAGGAGTACGTTCCCAGGAGGGAGCGACCAGGGCCAAGGGCCGCACGACGCCACCTTATTACACGGTACTTCTAAGCCCCCTGTCAGGGAATGGCCAGGGGCCATGAGGGAAGATGAATGCAGCCGCTCCGCAAGCCCTCAGCCGGCGAAGCCGACAAACACTAAGAAGAACAACCATGGAGACTGCATGAATAAATATAATTATTTATTACACAAAAATGAAAAGCCCTTCCCACATGAATCCCCAAAAACAATAAACGGGCCCCACAAAAAGCCCAACAAACGACTCACTCCCACAAACTGGGGAGGGGTCAATCCACATTTCTTCAAACCGGGCCTCAACATCGGCCTAACGCAAAAAATAAGCCCTCCAACAACACAACCATGGGCAAAATAAAGATGGCCACCGCCATATTAAAGGAAAGCTGGCCACACCCTCTACTGAGTGGCCCGCGAGGGCGAGACCTTGCCCAGCCTTTTGCCTCCCCTGCCCGGCCTGCTGCTCCTTCGCAAGCTCTGCCCAGTGGCTGCTGCGAGGCTGGGGGAAGGCGCCTGAGGCTCAGATGCACTTCCGCCAGATGCCGCTGGGGGGCGGCCTACACGGTGTTTGGGCCTCGAGGGGCCATCTGTTGAGTGGCGCACCTGAGCCTGGCCACCATCAGCTGCAGCCGCTTGCCCTTGACGCCCCAGTGGGGGAATGGCGGCGACGGGTGGCGCAATGTGGGCCAGCTGGCGTCTGGGATGTGCTGGCTGGTGCTGTGGCGTGGTGGCACTCGGCCGGGCCCGCACTGCAGGATCTGCAACAATCAGCCGAGGGGCGGCTTGCTGGGATGGTCCAGCGCGGCGGCTGCCCTGGCGATGCCTGCCTGAGACAGTGCGTGTGGCAGCAGTGAGTGCCCCTGTTGTCCTGGTGTGCGCCCGCATCACATCCGCCAGGGTCTTGATGGCATCAGTCAGCATGCCGCCACTCGCGGCAGTTGCTGCCCTGAACTCGCGCACACTGGTCGCCAGCGCCTCGATGGCCTCAGGCATGCGCCCCACCACGCTCATGAGCTCCGTGTGGCGCCGGTCCGAATCCTCGGCCATCTTATCCAGCTTCCGCACCTCCACCGAGGTGAAGGTGTCCGGACTGGAGTTGCGACTCTCCCGCTGGGGAGGAGGGGGCCGAACTAGGGGACCCTTGCCACGTTGGTGGCGGCGAGTGTGCCGATCAGCAGCACTCCCCTCTGATCCTTCCCCCCTTTGGGGGGAAGGCCGCGGGCCACGCGCACGGCTCCTGGGTGGCTGGACGCCACTGGTCCCAGAAGCTGCATTGCCCTGCGACAGTTCCTCCAGGCACTCGTCCAGTGAGGAGGTGTCAAGCATTTCCTCCTCTCCTGCGGGACGTGACTGTTCCCCCGATGGTCCGGCTTGCTCCTCCTCCTCCTCCTGCTCGGAGGTGCTGTCACTGGCAGCTTCAGGGTCCTGGTCATCACCAGCTGAAAGCAGGAATGCACAAGAGTAGCTTCAGAGTGAGGAGACGGTGTCAACGAGGGAGTTAGGACTGGTGGCATTCAGCGCATTGGTGGGACAGTGGCAAAGGAGGTAGCTCGGATGGGCCAGTGCGACGCGAGAGGGCCAAAAGGCGAGGTCCTTACCATTGCCGGGCAGTGGAGGGTCGGCTACTCCGCACGCTGTGGGGACGATCACACGGGCTCCCATGAGCACACACACGCGCTCCTCCAGCCGAGTGAGCTTCTGCAGCTTGGCGCGGCCACCCCTGGCACGGGCCTGGCGATTAAAGGCTACTTTAGCCTGCAAGAGAAAGGACGGGCTGTAAGTGCGCAGTGTAGCCCTGATGTAGTGTGCACTGCCTCCCATGGTGGAATAGCTTGGCCAGAGTGAAGCCCTGATGTAGTGTGCACAGCCTCCCATGGTGGAATAGCTTGGCCAGAGTGTAGAGTGCCGAATGGCCAATTGATGCTCATGACTGTCCCAATGCTGCTGGCTGAGGGCTGGCCAATAGGACTTTCAGCTCCCTTTGCCCATCATGTCAGGTGTACATGCAAGAATGAGGAGGAGACTGGAAAGGGTACTCACCCTGACAATCCTGGTCAGGTCGTTGTATTTTTTACGACATTGTTTGTGGGTCCTGGGGGCATCGCCGGTGAACGTCACCCTCTGGGTGATCTGCTTCCAGGCTTTGGTGTAGTCGTGGTGGGTTGGATTCCTCCGACTCTCTGGGAACAAGATCTTGCGCCTCACCTCCAGAGCTGTGACCATTATGTCCAGATCACCCTCTGAGAAGCGCAGGGCACGCTGATGGGCCTTCTCTGGCGTTGCCATGACTCCCTGGGGCTGAGCAGCAGTGTTGAGGCCTCTTTGCAAGGCTGCAGTGTGCAGGGCGTGGCAGCAGACCAATTCGTCCCTTCCCCCTTTAAGAGCTGGTCGGCGCCACGGGGTCTGCTGTCAATCAAAAATGACCGCACCCGCACTGCGCCCCGCCTGGGCGCTATCCCTCTGGACCGCCGGCTTAGCGCCTAAAGATAGTAGTGGGACGCCTCTTTTAGCGCTCCACCAACCTCTTAGGGCGAAGCCACTGAATTTCCGGCAACGGGGCGCTACTTTGGGGCGGGCGCTAACTTCGGGCGGGCGCTAAGGTTAGCGCCCCAAAACTGCCTATACTGAAAATCTAGCCCCTAGGCTGACACTCCCAGTGCAGTGCTAGGGAGCGCTTCACTGTCAGAGGTGCCATCTTTCTGATGAGACGTTAAAGCGAGGCCCCGTCTGCTCTCTCGGGTGGACGTAAAAGATCCCACGGCACTATCTCAAAGAAGAGCAGGATAGTATTTATCCCTCAACCAACATCCCTAAAACAGATTATCTGGTCATTATCACATCACTGTTTGTGGGAGCTTGCTGTGCGCAAATTGTCTGCTGTGTTTCCCACATTACAACAGTGACTACACTTTCAAAAAGTACATCCTTGGCTGAAAAGCACTTTGGGATGCCCAGTGTCATGAAAGGTGCTATATAAATGCAAGTCTTTCTTTCTGCCAGGTTTCCAACTCATTTAAGTTGCACCCTAAATTCCAGTATGTTGGATTGGCGGGGTGGGAGAAGCCTATGAGATATAAAGATGTGTTTTGGTGTTCCCTGGCTACCTGGGAATTCACCCATCACACCCAACAGTAGCTGAAAGCCGGTGTGAATTCCTCCAAAGGGCCACGGGACTGCAATGGCAAGAAGTAACCTATTCCAAACATGGATCGATTAATTCCCCCCTTTTAATCCCTGTGGGGCTCACAAGAACTGATGCCTCTTTCTCTGCCAGTGGCATGGCGCTGCTTCAGTTTCCCATGCTACTGTAGAGGGCGAGACGGGGGGGGGGGCGTGGGGGGGTGGGGTACCTGTGAGGTGCCCCTACAGACATGGATCGATGCCACGAGTATGGAAATAACTCAGTTCCTGCAATTTGGGATGCGATCTGCATCATTGGACGATGGCAGAGGCGGCTCCAATCTACTGGATTTCTGCCGGCAGAACAGAACTTACGATTCAGCATGTTACAGCCTTCCAGACTCAACATGGAGTTCAACAATTTCAGATCTAATTGCAACTGGGCAACCTGGAAGTGCCTTAACAGAATTAGGACCTGTAGTGTCCGCGTATCAATAACACACGGAATGCAGGAGAACGTTAATAACAGGTGTTTACTGAACAGAGGGTATGCTGGAACTGAAAGTACAGAAGCCTGCTATGGCTTTATATACAGGTGTGGTTACTGCCGGTACTACAGTATAAAAGCAGTTCTCTCTTAAATGTACATACACAACAATTCCTCCCCTTTTAGATAAACAGTACATTACATTCATTTAACAATTAAATAATAACTAATTACAATTACAATTTTCTCTGTACTATATACATCGACTGAAGTAATCATTTATAAATTCAGTCTTTGAGGAGGCTTCCAGATCCTGTCTGGATAGCGCCTTTCTCGAGTATCCTGTTCTTGCGGCGGAGTCGATTCTGGCTCATTGTCATTGGTTGGTTCGTCAGCTTCCAATACCACTGATTCTGAGGTAGACACACTCTGTACTTCGGGTTCATCACCAGGTGCACATGCTCGTGGTATGGGTTTGACTTGTTCCTGTGACTCTAGAATCTGGTCAGCATGGCGTCTCACGATGCTCTCTCCAACGTCCACTGTGTGCATTAGTGGTCCCTGCTGTGTGCATATCATTCCTGGCTGCCATTTTTCTGTTCGATAGTCGCGGGCCAAGACTGGTTGCCCTATCTTGAAGCTCCTGGTTGGCTTCTCATTGATGTGCTGGAATTGCTTATCCTCAACATCTCGTCTTATGTTTGGTTTGAGCAAATCCAGGCGACATCTTAACCTTCGGTTAAAGAACATTATGGCTGGAGCTTGGTTGGTGACTGCATGTGCCGCATTCCGGTAAGCAAACAAGAAATTATCCACCTTGTGTTGTAGTGGTATGTTGTCGTTATACATCGCCTTTATTGCTTTTTTAAAGGTCTGAGCAAACCTCTCAGCCAATCCATTTGTGGCTGGATGATATGGGGCAGATGTGTAACGTTTTACCCCATTATTCCTCAAAAACCTCCGGAAATCCTCGGACACAAACTGTGGTCCATTGTCGGAGCAAATCTGTTCTGGCAAGCCATTCCTGGCGAAGATGGTCCGTAGGACTGCAATAGTTTTCTCCGTGGTGGTGGTGGACATTTTGATGACCTCTGGCCATTTTGAATGTGCATCCACGGCGATTAAAAACATTGAGTCCATAAATGGACCAGCAAAATCAATGTGTACCCATTGCCATGGAGATGAGGGCCACTCCCATGGGTGTAGCGGGGCCTGTGGTGGAGCGTTTTGGACTTTCTGGCATCCTGTGCATCTCTTGGTCATATCCTCGATTTCTTTATCGATTCCCGGCCATCACACAAACGCCCTGACTAGGCTCTTCATTTTTACCCCTCCCAGATGACCCTCATGAAGCTCATTGAGCATTCTATCTCTCAACTTGGGTGGAATTACCACTCGGGATCCACACATCAAGGTCCCCCGGCACACTGACAGCTGTTCTCTCCTTGGCGAGAATGCTGGCAACAGTGAGTCGCCATGTGCTGGCCATCCCTTCACCGTCAAATCATAGACCCGAGAGAGTGTCGGGTCATTTCAGGTTTCCTTCTCTATACTTGAGTTTGTAACAGGTAGACATTCGACTATGGTCGAATGGAATATCTCAACAGGGTCCACTGCAGGTGCTTCCTCCACCGTAGGCAACGGCAGGCGCGATAGCCCATCAGCGTTTCCATGCTGTTTCGTACCCTTGCACTCTATGTCGTATTGATGTGCCCCTAGAAAAAGGGACCATCTTTGCAGCCGTTGCGCCGTCATCACCGGAACGCCCTTCTTTGGGTTAAAAATGGAAAAAAGAGGCTGGTGATCAGTCAGTCGGGTGAATTTCTGCCCGTGCAGATAGTGATTGAACTTCTTCACCCGCCACACCAGGCTGAGGGCCTCCCTGTCAATCTGGGCGTAGTTACGCTCGGCTGAGGTTAACGAGCGTGACGCAAAGGCTATTGGCCTCTCTGAACCATCAAGGAATTTGTGTGACAGCACCGCTCCAATGCCATAGGGAGACGCATCACATGCCAACCGAATCGGTAGTGTTGGATTGTAGTGGGCCAATACTTCTTTTGAAGTGATTAGGCATTTACATTTCTGAAAGGCATGCTTACACTCATCACTCCATTTCCATGCTACTCCAGTTTGCAGCAGGGCGTTCAGTGGGTGCAGAATTGTAGATAAATTTGGCAAGAACTTATGGTAGTAGATCACCAACCCGAGGAACGACCTCAGTTGCGACACATTTTCCGGTGCTGGAGCCTTGACTACTGCCTCAATCTTGTCTGGGGACTTAGGTAACCCCTCTTCATCAATCATGTGGCCACAATACGAGATTTGTTTCCTGAAAAACTCGCATTTGGGGCGGTTGGCTCGTAGCCCATATTCTTGTAATCTAGTGAGCACCTGCTCCAGGTTGGCAAGGTGTTCACTGTCATTTTCGCCCGTAACCAGGATTTAGTGTATGTGCCTTTAAGAGCCCCCTGTGTACTGTAATGCCGGTAATGGCCACTCGGGCTATATAAGCCTGTATATTGTGTTGTATCAGTTAGTTCCCCTCCAGACTTTGTTCAGTAAACACCTGTGAAACCAACTCCTGTCTTCAGTGTCTCTATTAACACACGGACACAACAGTGGTGACGAATTGGAAATGGACATACCTGCAATTCGGCAGCACCTCAAGGACATCGATTCCTCTGACGTCCAAAGTCGAAGCAAGGAAAAGAAAAAAGCTGTGGTTTCACCAGCTAGCCAAGCTGGTGGCAGGTACTGCAATAATCCTTCCTGGGCGTCGGGCTGGGGCTCCAGCGGCTGGCTCTGCAGCAAGGCCAAGCAGCGAAGGCGGAGGCAAGCAGTAACAGATGGGGAGGGAGCACTCGGGAGATGGCCGGCGCTGCAAGCAGGTCGGCGTTCAGACCTAGCAGAGAGAGTCCGGCGGGAACGAGTCTCCACCTGTAAATAAAGAAAAAAGAAAAAAATGCGGAAAACAGCGTTGTCATCGGCAGCAGCGGCGGGGAAGCACGGGAAGCGCCATATCTTTTCTGCAGAAAAGAAAGAAAAACGCGGGAAGCGCCATTTTTTTTCCAGGATGCCTAAGGCTGGCAATATTGATGCTTTTGATAACGATATAGAGGATTGGACCACATATGTGGAAAGAGTGGAGGTATATTGTACCGCAAATGGAATAGAAAATGATAAAAAAGCGTCAGTACTTCTAAATCTAATGGGCGCAAAGACATACGGGCTGTTACGAAAATTAATCACTCCAGCCAAACCAAAGGACAAGAATTTTAAAGAAATTGTTGATACCCTACAGGAGCACTTAAAATCAACACCGCTGCTGATAGCAGAACGATTCAAATTCTTCAAGAGGAATCAACACAAAAATGAAAGTAACGCTGATTACCTCACCGAATTAAGAAAGCTATCAAAGCACTGCCAATTCGGGGCAGGACTAGCAGATCATCTTCGAGACAAATTCGTCTGCGGTCTCCTAAGTGAAGGAACACAGAAAAGGCTGCTTTCTGAGAAAGATTTAACACTGGACAAGGCTTTCAGTATGGCTGTATCATACGAAGCAGCCGCAAGAGGAGCTGCAGAGATACAACAAAAGACACAAGACTTCGGCACCCATGAAATGACACACGGTTTCGAGAGATGTTATCGCTGCGGCAGATCCACCCATGACCAGAGGGACTGCTGGTTCAAGGACAAAGCATGCAGGCAATGCGGAAAGATTGGACACGTTGCACAGGTATGCCGATCTGGAAAAAAAAATCCACGGACAGGAAGAAAAAAATCAATAAAGAAAAATACAGAAAGGTACAAATGATAACGAACAGTAGCTCCGAAGACCAGAAGAGCGATAGCGACTACGAAAACAAGAGACTAAGCTGTCTCAAATTACATAATGTAATTGCCAAAGAAGATTTCCAGACCATTTGGGTTACCCTCACGATAGCAGGGTCCCCAGTTAAAATGGAGCTAGATACAGGATCAGCTCTGACCGTCATAAGTCGACGGGATTACGAACGGCTATTTCCGCATATGCCTTTAAAAGACACATCCATTATCTTGAAAACATATACGGGGCAGAAAGTATACCCCAAAGGAAAAATAAGGGTGCCTGTTGTATACAACGGCAATGAAATACAAAAGTTGTGTTTATACGTTCTACAAGATGGTGGTCCACCGCTGTTGGGACGTGAATGGATCAGGAAAATACGTTTAGACTGGCACTCCATTCAAGCACTGATGGTGACCAGTAAAGAAAAAAATGATGTAACATCATACCTGAACGATTAAAAGACATCTTGGCCAACGCCAAAGAAGTGTTTCAAGAGAAACTAGGAACCTTGAAAGGCATCACCGCCTCAATAAAAGTGGAAGATGCGGCAATTCCCAAGTTTTTTAAGGCAAGACCGGTGCCATACGCAATTCGTCCAGCAGTCGAGGCAGAGCTGGAGAATTTGGAAAAGGCAGGCGTATTATCCAAGATAGATTGGAACGAGTGGGCAACACCCATCGTCCCAGTCATGAAGAAAACGTTGAATAATGATAAATCTGAAGAACAGAGAAAAATTTGCATCTGTGGAGACTTCAAGGTGCCTGTAAACCCGGTCCTTCACACGGTACAGTATCCTCTTCCGAGGATAGAAGATATTTTCGCCTCACTATCCGGAGGGAAACGTTTCACAAAAATTGACTTGGCACAGGCATATCTACAGATGGAGGTTGAAGAGGCCTCTAAAAAGTATCTCATGATAAATACACACAAAGGCCTGTACCAGTACAATCGACTGGTTTTCGGAGTAGCATCCACTCCAGCTATCTGGCAAAGAGCTATGGAGCAAGTCCTCCAAGGGATTCCGGGGACTCAATGCTACCTAGACGACATCCTTGTAACAGGAGAAAATGACAACGAGCACCTTGCCAATTTGGAGCAGGTGCTCACTAGGCTGAGAGAACGGGGCCTACGAGCAAATCGCCCCAAGTACGAATTTTTCCAGAATCAAATATCATATTGTGGCCACATTATTAATAAGGAAGGGTTGCATAAGTCACCTGAAAAAATTGAAGCGGTCATAGAAGCCCCAGCACCTGAAAATGTTTCACAATTAAGGTCGTTCCTGGGATTAATAAATTACTATCATAAATTTTTACCGAACTTATCAACTCTTCTGCACCCTCTTAATGAACTGCTACAAACAGGAGTAATTTGGAAATGGAGCGAAGACTGTAAACGTGCCTTCCATAAATGTAAAGACTTAATCACGTCCAAAGAAGTTTTGGCTCATTACAACCCATCACTGCCAATCAGACTGGCGTGCGATGCATCCCCTTACGGCGTAGGAGCGGTATTATCGCATAAATTCCCTGATGGCTCGGAACGGCCGATAGCTTTTGCGTCGCGCTCATTGAACTCAGCTGAGCATAACTATGCCCAAATCGACAGGGAAGCTCTCAGCCTGGTATGGGGAGTGAAGAAATTCAACCATTACCTACACGGACAAAAATTTACTTTGTTGACTGACCATCAACCCCTCATCTCCATATTCAACCCTAAAAAGGGTGTTCCCATTATGACAGCGCAAAGGCTACAGAGGTGGTCCCTTTTTCTAGGGGCACACCAATATAACATAGAATACAAAGGATCAAAACAGCATGGGAATGCTGACGGTTTATTGCGCCTACTGTTGCCAACGGTAGAAGAGGCACCTACCGTAGACCCAGTGGAAATTTTCCACTCTACCATAGTCGAATGTCTACCAGTAACAAATTCTGCCATTGAAAGGGAAACAAGAAATGACCCGACTCTCTCATGAGTCTACGATTTAACGGTGAAGGGATGGCCAGCACATGGCAAACCACTGTTGCCAGCATTCTCGCAAAGAAGAGAACAGCTGTCAGTGTGCCGAGGAACCTTGATGTGTGGATCCAGAGTGGTGATTCCACCCAAACTCCAGGATAAAGTTCTAAAGGAGCTTCACGAGGGGCATCTGGGTGGAGTGAAAATGAAGAACCTAGCCAGGGCGTTTGTATGGTGGCCAGGTATCGATGGAGGCATCGAAGAAATGACCAAGAGCTGCCTAGGATGCCAGAAGGTCCAAAACGCTCCACCACAAGCCCCTCTACATCCATGGGAGTGGCCCTCATCTCCATGGCAAAGGGTACACATCGACTTTGCTGGTCCATTTATGGACTCAATGTTCTTAATCGCAGTTGATGCACACTCCAAGTGGCCGGAGGTAATAAAGATGTCCTCCACCACCACGGAAAAAACCATCACCGTATTAAAGATCATATTTGCCAGGAATGGGCTGCCTGAACAGATCTGTTCTGATAATGGACCGCAATTTGTGCCCGAAGAATTCAGGAAGTTCTTAACAAACAATGGGGTTAAGCACTACACGTCCGCCCCATACCATCCCGCCACCAATGGATTGGCTGAAAGGTTTGTCCAGACCTTCAAGAAGGCCATAAAGGCCATGGGTAATGAAGACATAAAACTTCAGCATAAGGTGGATAACTTCTTGTTTGCGTACAGGAATGCAACACATGCGGTTACAAACCAAACTCCCGCCATGATGTTCTTCAATAGAAGCCTAAGATGCCGGCTGGATTTGATCAAGACAAACATCAGAAGGGACGTGGAGAACCGGCAATTTCAAGGCATGAATGAAAGGCCAACTAGAACCTTCCAGATAGGTCAACAAGTTTTGGCCCGGGACTACCGTACCGAGAAATGGCAGCCTGGAACTATCTGCACACGACTAGGACCACTGATGTATACCGTGGACATTGGAGAAAGCATAATAAGGCGCCATGCTGACCAAATCATAGAGTCATCCGAAAAGGAACAACCTACACCACAACTCTATACGCCTAATGATGAAGTAGAGATACCCATAGTATCTACCTCCGATCCGGTGATACTGGAACCCGATGAACCCGACACTGGCATTCAAGCCGAATCAGCCTCGCCAAAAGAACCTACTACACCACCAGAAACTACTACACCACCGAGGCGTTATCCGGACCGAGTCAGGAAGCCTCCAGAGAGACTGACTTATAATTGATTAACTGCAGCAATGTGTAGATTATTTTTCTTGTAACATGTAATTAATGATTACTTAAAATATTATGTACTGGTTGGCTAAAAGGGGAGGAATTGTAGTGTATGTGCCTTTAAGAGCCCCCTGTGTACTGTAATGCCAGTAATGGCCACTCGGGCTATATAAGCCTATATATTGTGTTGTATCAGTTAGTTCCCCTCCAGACTTTGTTCAGTAAACACCTGTGAAACCAACTCCTGTCTTCAGTGTCTCTATTAACACACGGACACAACACAGGATGTCGTCCAAATAACACTGGGTTCCCGGGATCCCTTGCAGGACTTGTTCCATCGCCCTCTGCCAAATAGCCGGAGCTGATGCTACCCCGAATATCAGCCGGTTGTACTGGTAAAGACCTTTGTGAGTGTTTATCGTGAGGTATTTTCTAGATGCTTCTTCTACCTCCATTTGTAGATACGCTTGGGCCAGATCAATCTTCGTAAAGCGTTTCCCTCCAGATAGTGAGGCGAAAATATCTTCTATCCACGGAAGTGGATATTGTACTGTGTGCAGGACTGGGTTCACAGGTACCTTAAAGT
The DNA here is from genome assembly GCF_052327205.1 of Somniosus microcephalus. Classification (NCBI taxonomy): domain Eukaryota; kingdom Metazoa; phylum Chordata; class Chondrichthyes; order Squaliformes; family Somniosidae; genus Somniosus; species Somniosus microcephalus. The sequence goes on from NC_140988.1 coordinate 365,780,962, forward strand.
CCCCACAGATGCGAACCTTCTTCGGCTCCCCAGGCGTGCTGCTCAATGATTTCTTCATTACAGGAACGATGGGTGTGGCCCACTCGCTCCAGCCCATCTTGGACAGCACAGCCGAATGCTCCAGACTCTCCAGCTCTGCTTCGACGGCTGGGCGGATCGCGTACGGTACCGGTCTGGCCTTAAAAAATTTGGGGTTTGCGTTATCTTCAATTTTTATCGTTGCCGTTACTCCTTTTAGAGTCCCAAGTCCTTGCTGGAACACCTCTTTCGCATCAGTTAGAATTTTTGACAGTCGTCCAGGTGTGACGTCGTCATCCTTTTTGTCAGCCACAGTTAGCGCCTGAATGGAATGCCAATCCAATTGTATTTTTCGGATCCATTCACATCCCAATAATGGTGGTCCTCTATCTTGTAGTATATATAAATACAGTTTCTGTGTTTCCTTGCCGTTGTATTTAACGGGCACCCTTATTTTTCCTCTGGGGTAGACTTTTTGCCCCGTATATGTCTTCAATACAATGGACGTGTCCTTCAAGGGTATGTGTGAGAATAGCCGCTCATAGTCTCGTCGATTCATGACTGTTAGGGCTGATCCTGTGTCCAATTCCATCTTTACTTGGGACCCTGCTATCATGAGGGTGACCCAAATGGTTCGGTGATCCTCCTTTGCGATCACGTTGTGTAACTTTAGACAACTTAGTCTCCTGCTCCCGGAGTCATTATCACTCTCCTGATCTTCTGAACTACTGTCTGTCATTTTTTTTTACTTTCTTGTACTTTTCCTTAGTAGTTCTTTTAGTGTTGGTTTTCTTTCCCGACCTGCATACTCGTGCTATGTGTCCCACTTTTCCACATTGCCTGCATACTTTGTCCATAAACCAACAGTCCTTCTGGTCATGGGTTGTTCTGCCACAGCGATAGCACTTTTCTGCTCCATATGCCATTTCGTTGGTGCTATATTCTCGTGGTTTTTGTTGTATTTCCGCAGCTCCCCATGCTGCTGCTTCGTAGGATACTGCCACGCTGAAAGCCTTTTCTAGCGTAAGGTCCTTTTCCGAAAGTAGTCGTTTCTGGGTTCCTTCACTCTGGAGCCCGCAGACAAACTTATCCCTTAAGGTATCTGCCAGTCCTGCTCCGAACTGGCAGTGCTTCGATAACTTGCGTAGTTCCGTAAGATAGTCAGCATTACTCTCATCTTTGTGCTGGTTTCTTTTATGGAACTTGAATCTTTCTGCTATCAGCAGCGGTGGAGGGTTTAGATGTTCCTGTAAGATATTGACAATCTCTTCAAAGCTTTTCTCCATTGGTTTAGCTGGGGTAATTAAATTCCGCAATAGGCCGTACGTTCTCGCGCCCATCAAATTTAATAATACCGAAGCCTTCTTTTCATCAGCCACCCCATTTGCCTTGCAGTACACTTCAATTCTTTCCACATACGTGGTCCAGTCTTCTATTTCATTGTCGAAAGCAGTGATACTGCCACTCTTCGGCATCTTGGGTGGTTTAAAATGGCACCTCCCGCACTTTTCCTTCTTCCCCAATGGATTAAAATGGCGCCTCCTCGCTTTTCCTTCTTCCCCTTGCTGCCAATGCTGCTCCTAGCATTCTAAATAGTAATGGCGTCGCCCCGCGGCTTCGGCGCGTCTCTCTTTTGTTAGTTAAATTCCTTAGTTTTATGCTTCTTCGACGCCATCCACTGCGCGTCTCTTTTCCTTCCACTCTTTTTATTTTCTCTAATGCTGCCCGGCTCTTGAGCACCGACCGCGCCCTGTGTGCTCCACCATCTCTCTCTCTTTTCCTTCCCGACGACACTGCACGGCCCCCTTGCAGAGCCGCTCGATCGAGCTCAAGCCCGCCACAGTCCGGAAGGGTCAGCGCACTACCTGCTACCAGCACGATTTGCTGGAACACCTTGACTGGGGAGCCAAGCCCAGCTCTCCACAGCTTCCCCTGCGATTCACTGAACTCTGATGGATCACTGGGCGGTTGCCCACGGTCAACGCCCGTTGCTCTGGCTTCGACCTCCAAGAAGCTTCTTTTCAGGGATGGATCCCTGTGAGGTGATGCAGTACTGCAGGTGAGTTTGAACCTGCTCGCCGCCACTGTATTGTCCGCGTATCAATAACACACGGACTGCAGGAGAACGGTAATAACAGGTGTTTACTGAACAGAGGATATGCTGGAACTGAAAGTACAGAAGCCTGCTACGGCTTTATATACAGGTGTGGTTACTGCCGGTACTACAGTATAAAAGCAGTTCTCTCTTAAAGGTACATACACAACAGGACCGGTGTAGGTTGCTCAAAGGTGTCACTAAGCAAATGGGGATATTCAACCAGCCCGACAACTTGTGAATGTGGAACTGAGGCACAGACTATGCAACATCTCCTGCAATGCCCATTGTTAGAGGAACCCTGCATTGTTGTAGATCTTGCCGAATTCAACAACAAGGCGCAAAAATGTGTCCAGTTCTGACTGGGCTATGTATAGACTGTCCGTGGACACGATAAGAAGAAGACCTCCTCTGGACCCATCTGATTTCTTTACTTGTCCCATTACCAATCCCTTCTGCCTTGCACCATCATCGCTTTTGTCATTTCATCTCTCCTGCCTTCCACCCTATCACAGACCTTCCCTTTTGTTCTTCCCTCCCCTTCCCCCTTTCCCTGCCCCTGTACTTGCTTAAAACCTGTTACATCTCTCATTTTTTTTCCAGATCTGACGAAAGGTCATCGACCTGAAACATTGACTCTGTTCCTCTCTCCGCAGATGCTGCCTGACCTGCTGAGCATTTACAGCATTTTCTGTTTTTATTTCAGATTTCCAGCATCCGCAGTATTTTGCTTTTGCACACTTAGCCCTGTCTAATATACAGCATATGCACTTTGATGCATAAGGAAGATGGAGGTCATCAGCAGCACCCTGCACTGTATGGGGTACGTTGAGACTTTAAGGGTGGGGCACGTTAGTCGGGGTTAGGATGGTTCCCTGTGAATATCCCGAGCTAACTAACCTGGATGGTCACAGTTGTCTCCACATTGGAGATGCACAGAAGACTGAATCATACTCAGTTTGCAGGGCCTGCTGCTCCAGCATCGTCCAGGTGGTTGATCCGCTCTGGCGCGTGTGTGCGTTTAGAATTCCCGGCGACACCATAAGGCCAATTGGAGGAGAGTTGTGCTCATCCAGGACTGGATGTTGAACAAGCAGCATGGTGATGAGGTAAAGCTGGGTGTCGTCAGCTTTCATGTGGAACCTGATAATGTCTTTTCGGGATGTTGTCGCCGAGGGGTAGCATGTGGATGAGAAATAGGAGGGGGGTCAAGGATATTTCCTTGGGCGACTTCAGAGGTAACAGCGCGGGAGCGGGAAAAGAAGCCATTGCAGGTAATTCTCTGGCTATGACTGGATAGACAGACGAGGGCATTCCCGCCCAGTTGGACAACGGAGGAGAGACGTTGGAGGAGGGAGGTGTGGTCAACCAGGTTGGGAAGGAGAAAGAGAGACAGTTTACCACTGTCACAGTCACACAGGATGCCATTTGTGCCTTTGATAAGGGCCGTTTCGGTGCTGTGACTGGGCAGAAACCTCATTTGAGGAGTTCAAACACGGAGTTGCAGGAAAGATGGGCATGGATTTAGAAGGTGAAAACACGTTCAAGGGCTTTGGATAGGAAAGGGAGGTTGGAGATGGGGCGGTAGTTTGAAAGGTCAGAGGGGTCATGGGTGAGTCTTTTGATGAGCGGAGTGATGGCGGCAGATTTGTAGGGGAGAGGGACAGTGTGTGAGGAGAGGTGACCAGTAACAATATCAGTTCACATAGGGGTCAGTAAAGGAAGCTGGGTGGTCAGGACTTTAGTGGGTAAAGGGTCAAAGGAGCAGGAGGTGGGTCTCATAGATAAGATGAGCTCAAAGAGGGCATGAGACGAGATAGGAGAGAATCATAGAATCATAGAATGGTTACAACACGTAAGAAGGCCATTTGGCCCATCGAGCCCGTGCCGGCTCTCTGCAAGAGCACTTCAGCCAGTCCCACTCCCCCACCCTTTCCCCGTAGCCCTGCAAATATTTTCCTTCAGGTACTTATCCAACTCCCTTTTGAAAGTTGTGATTGAGTCTGCCTCCACCACCCTTTCAGGCAGTGCATTCCAGATCCTAACCACTCGCTGAGTAAAAAAGTTTTTCCTCATGTCGCCTTTGGTTCTTTTGCCAATCACCTTAAATCTGTGTCCTCTGGTTCTCAACCCTTCTGCCGATGGGAGCAGTTTCTCTCTATCTACTCTGTCCAGACCCCTCACGCTTTTGAACACTTCCATCAAATCTCCTCTTAATCTTCTCTGCTCTAAGGAGAACAACCCCAGCTTTGCCAGTCTATCCACGTAACTGAAATCCCTCATCCCTGGAATCATTCTCGTAAATCTTTTCTGCACCCTTTCTAAGGCCTTCACATCCTTCCTAACATGCGGTGCCCAGAATTGGACACAATACTCCAGTTGAGGCCGCACCAGTGTTTTATACAGGTTCATCATAACTTCCTTGCTTTTGTATGCTATACCTGTATTTATGAAGCCCAGAATCCCATAAGCTTTTTTAACTGCTTTCTCAACCTGCCCTGCCACCTTCAACGATTTGTGCACACATACCCCCAGGTCTCTCTGTTCATGCACCCCCTTTAGGACTGTACCCTTTAGCTTATATTTCCTCTCTTTATTCTTTCAACTAAAATGTATCACTTCGTACTTTCCTGCATTAAATTTCATCTGCCACATGTCTGCTCATTCCACCAGCCTGTCTATGTCTTCTTAGAGTCGATCACTATCCTCTTCACTGTTCACTATACTTCCAAGTTTTGTGTTACCTGCAAATTTTAAAATTATGCCCTGTACACCCACATCCAAGTCATTAATCTATATCAAGAAAAGCAGTGATCCTCGTACTGACCCCCGGGGAACACCACAGTATACCTTCCTCCAGTCCGAAAAACAACCATTCACCACTACACTCTGTTTCCTGCCACTTAGCCAATTTCACACCAACATACATATGAACATATGAATTAGGAGCAGGAGTAGGTCACTCGGCTCCTCATAGAAACATAGAAGATAGGAGCAGGAGTAGGCCATTCGGTCCCTTGAGCCTGTTCTGCCATTTAATGAGATCATGGCTGATCATCCAAATTCATTACCCTGTCCCTGCTTTCTCCCCATATCCCTTGATCCCGTTAGCCTTAAGAAATATATCTAACTCCTTCTTGAATATATTTAATGAATTGGCCTCAACTGCCTTGTGTGGTAGAGAATTCCACAGGTTCACCACTCTCTGGGTGAAGAAATTCCTCCTCATCGCAGTCCTAAATGGCTTACCCCTTATCCTTAGACTGTGACCCCTGGTTCTGGACTCCCCCACCATCGGAAACATCCTTCTTGCATCTAGTCTGTCTAGTCCTGTTAGAATTTTATAAGTTTCAATGAGATCCCCTCTCATTCTTCTAAACTCTAGCGAATATAAGCCTAATCGACCCAATCTCTCCTCATATGTCATTCCTGCCATCCCAGGTATCAGTCTGGTGAATCTCCGCTGCACTCTCTCCATGGCAAGAACATCTTTCCTCAGATAAGGCGACCAAAACTGCACACAATACTCAAGGTGTGGTCTCACCAAGGCCCTGTACAACTGCAGCAAGACATCCTTGCTCCTGTACTCGAATCCTCTCGCTATGAAGGCCAACATACCATTTACCTTCTTAACCGCCTGCTGCACCTGCATGCTTACCTTCAGCGACTGGTGCACAAGGACACCCAGGTCTCGTTGCACTTCCCCTTTTCCCAATCTATTGCCATTCAGATAATAATCTGTCTTCCTGTTTTTGCCACCAAAGTGGATAACCTTGCATTTATCCACATTATGCTGTATCTGCCATGCATCTGCCCAATCACCCAACCTGTCCAAATCATACTGGAGTTTCTCGGCATCCTCCTCACAGCACACACGCCCACCCACTTGGAGATGTTACATCTAGTTCCCTCGTCTAGATCATTTATATATATTATGAATAGCTCGGGTCCTGGCACCAATCCCTGCGCTACCCCACTAGTCACTGCCTGCCACTCGGAAAAAGAGCCGTTTATTCCAACTCTTTGCTTCCTGTCTGCCAACCAGTTCTCTATCCAAGACAGTACCTTACCCCCAATCCCATGTGCTTTAACTTTGCACGTTAACCTCGAGCCTGCTCTGCCATTCAATAAGATCATGGCTGATCTGATTACTCCACATTCCTGCCTGCCCCCAATAATTTATATCCATGCTGCCACTGTCCCTTTTATTCCATGGGCTTCAAATTTGCTGGCAAGTCTATTCTGTGCCACTTTGTCGAATGCCTTTTGGAAATCCACGTACACCACGTCAACCGCATTGCCCCCTGATGAGGTAACAGCGAGGGTTGATGAGGGCAATGCGGTTGACTCGATCAAGTTGGTTAAACACGATTTGTCTTTAACAAATCCGTGCTGGCTTTTCTTAATTAATCCACACTTCTCCAAGTGACTGTTAATTTTGTCCCTGATTATTGTTTCTAAAAGCTTCCCCACTACCGAGGTTAAACTGACTGGCCTGTAATTGCTGGGTTTATCTTTACACCCTTTTTTGAACAACGGTGTAACATTTGCAATTCTCCAGTCCTCTGGCACCACCCCTGTATCTAAGGAGGATTGGAAGATTATGGCCAGTACCTCGGCGATTTCTTCCTTCACTTCCATCAACATCCTAGGATGCATCCCATTTGGTCCTGGTGACTTATCTACTTTAAGCACAGCCAGCCTTTCGAATACCTAATCTTTATCAATTTTTATCCCATCCAGTGTCTCCTCTACCTTCTCCTTCACTATGTCTATGGCAGCATCTTCTTCCTTGGTGAAGACAGATGCAAAGTACTCATTTAGCACCTCAGCCAAACCCTCTGCCTCCATGCGTGGGTCTCCTTTTTGGTCCCTCATCGGCCCCACCCCTCCTCTTACTACCCGTAAACTAGATAAAAAGGTGCGAGTTCAGGGCTAGGGCAGGGAGGAACCTGAGAGGAAGTTTGACTTGGTGGGCTAGGGGATGGGAGGGAAGCAGCAGAGGCAGCTGAACAGATGGTCTCAATCTTAGTGACAAAGAAGTCCATGAGCTCCTCGCACTTGTTGGAGGTAAGTGTCGAGCAAGCAGGGGAGAGGGGTTTAAGATGATGATTTTTAGTGAAGAGAAGCTGGAGGTTATCTTTGCATTCTGGGATAATCTTGGAATAATGAACAGTTTTGGTAGAGGAGAACAGGACCAGATATAGGAAACTCTCATATAAATGGCACCTAAATATCCGGAATTCTCTATTAACCGGCAAAATTCATACTCCGAAACATAGAAGATAGGTGCAGGAGTAGGCCATTCGGCCCCTCGAGCCTGCTCCGCCATTCAATGAGATCATGGCTGATCATCCAAACTCAGTACCCCATACCTGCCTTCTCCCCATATCCCTTGGTACCTTTAGCTCTAAGAAATATATCTAACTCCTTCTTGAATATATTTAAAGACTTAGCCTCAACCGCCTTCTGTGGTAGAGAATTCCACAGGCTCACCACTCTCTGGGTGAAGAAATTCTTCCTCATCTCTGTCCTAAATAGCTTACCCCGTATCCTTAGACTATGACCCCTGGTTCTGGACTCTCCGACCATCGGGAACATTCTACCTGCATCTAGTTTGTCCAGACCTGTCAGAATTTTATAAGTTTCGATGAGATCCCCTCTCATTCTTCTAAACTCCAGCGAGTATAATCCCAATCGACCCAATCTCTCCTCATACGTCATTCCTGCCATCCCAGGGATCAGCCTTGTGAATCTTCGCTGAACTCCTTCCATGGCAAGAACATCCTTCCTCAGATAAGGCGACCAAAACTGCACACAGTACTCAAGGTGTGGTCTCACCAAGGCCCTGTACAACTGCAGCAGGACATCCTTGCTCCTGTACTCAAACCCTTTCGCTATGAAGGCCAACATACCATTTGCCTTCTTCACCGCCTGCTGCACCTGCATGCTTACCTTCAGTGACTGGTGCACAAGGACACCCAGGTCTCGTTGCACTTCCCCTTCTCCCAATCTATTGCCATTCAGATAATAGTCTGCCTTTCTGTTTTTGACACCAAAGTGGATAACCTTGCATTTATCCACGTTATATTGCATCTGCCATGCTTCTGCCCATTCACCCAACCTGTCCAAATCATCCTGGAGTTTCTCGGTATCCTCCTCGCAGCACACACGCCACCCAGCTTTGTGTCATCTGCAAACTTGGAGCTATTACATCTAGTTCCCTTATCTAGATCATTAATGTATATTGTGAATAGCTGGGGTCCAAGGACCGATCCCTGCGGTACCCCACTAGTCACTGCCTGCCACTCGGAAAAAGACCTATTAATTCCTACTCTCTGCTTTCTGTCCGCCAACCAGTTCTCTATCCAAGTCAATACCTTGCCCCCAATCCCATGTGCCTTAACTTTACACGCTAATCTCTTATGCGGGACCTTATCGAAAGCCTTCTGAAAGTCCAAATACACCACATCTACTGGTTCTCCCTTATCTATTTTCCCAGTTACATCCTCAAAAAATTCCAGTAGATTAGTCAAGCACGACTTACCTTTTATAAATCCATGTTGACTTTGTCCGATCCTGTCACTGTTTTCCAAGTGCTCTGCTATTACATCCTTTATAATGGACTCTAGCATTTTCCCCACTACCGATGTCAGGCTTACCGGTCTGTAATTCCCTGTTTTCTCTCTACCACCCTTGTTGAATAGTGGGGTAACATTAGCTACCCTCCAATCCATGGGAACTGTTCCAGATTCCAGCGAATTTTGGAAGATGATCAGCAATGCATCTACTACTTAAGTACCCTGGGATGTAGATTATCAGGCCCTGGGGATTTATCGGCCTTCAATCCCATCAATTTCCCTAACACCATTTCCCTACAAATACTGATTTCTTTCAGTTCCTCCCTCTCATCAGGCCCTATGTTCTCCAACATCTCTGGGAGGTTATTTGTGTCCTCCTTTGTGAAGACAGAACCAAAATATGCATTTAATTGGTTGCCATTTCTTTGTTCCCCATTATAACTTCCCCTGCTTCTGACTGCAAGGGACCTACACTTGATTTCACTAATCTTTTTCTCTTCACATATCTATAAAAGCTCTTACAGTCAGTTTTTATGTTCCCTGCAAGCTTACTTTCATATTCTATTTTCCCCTTCTTAATTAATCCCTTTGTCCTCCTTTGTTGAATCCTAAACTGCTCCCAATCCTCAGGGTTACCGCTTTTTCTGTCCAATTTATATGCCCTCTTCTTGGATCTTATGCTATCCCTAATTTCCCTTGTTAGCCACGGTTGAGTCACCCTTTTTGTTTTATTCTTATCCCAAACTGGGATGAACAACTTCTGTAGTTCATCCATGTGGTCTTTGAATGTTTGCCATTGCCTATCCACCATCAACCCTTTGAGTGACATTCCCCAATCAATCCTACCCAATTCGCGCCTCAGACCATCGTAGTTTCCTTTATGTAAATTCAGGACCCTAGTCTCAGCAACACCTCAATAACTGGAAATGTTGCCGAGTCCGAGTCTCCCGCGGTGGCCGAGTTAGTCAGTGGGGGTAGTTCTCCAAACTGCCACTACTCGGCTTCTTGGCGCTGTCGGAAGTCCGAACACCTCAATAACAAGAGTCTGACTCTCCCGCGCTGCCGGTAGTCTCTTCCGATCCGCCATTGTTAAGTAATTAAAGAGTTATGGATTACCCTCAACTGGCAGTACTTAATCAAGCACCTTCCACCATCCAGTTAACACAACGTTCTGTAGGTGAGTACCCATTTACTGTATACTGCACATTTCTTGATTTTTAAAAATTTTTCCTTGTTAAAAATAGCCTCGGTAGATAACCCTCTCCGTCATCCGGAATTTTTAATCAACCGGCAACACGCCGGTCCCGTCAGTGCCGGATATCAAAGAGTTTCCTGTAGTACTTTATGTGGTCCAACCAGATGTCCACCATCAATGTTCAAGTCTGTATCCTTTGGACTTAGGGATCAGTGATGATGGCAGTACCAAGGTGAGAGAGAGTAATGGTTTTAGTGGGGACAAGAGCATCAACGGTGGAGGTGAGGGTATAATTGAGCAGATCAGTAGCTGCAGAAATGTCATAGTGAATGGAGGGCCAAAGGCTAGGCAGTTGGGGATTTGAAAGTGCAGTTGTAAGTGACTTGGGGGAGAGTTTTTCCAGGGGCAGACACAGAAGGAAGTGGGGTTGGGAAGCGGAAGGGGGATGTGAGTGGATAGGAATACTTGGAAGTGATCAGAGATGGCCTTATCTGTGATTGACACAATAGGGTAGAGAGGCCACTTGAGATGGTAAGGTCGAGGGGGTGGCTGTGAATATGGGTAGGGAAGTTTATACGGAGGGAAGCATTAAGGGAGGATAGAAGGACAGTGAACTTAGTGGCGAGAGAGTATGATGAGTTGAGCTGGAGGTTGAAATCACCGAGGATGGGAAGTCGCTCGGTACAGAGGCTGAGGGAGGAAAGCAAAGAATATATCTCAGTGAGAAACTTGGCATGGTACTTGGGTGGGCGGTAGAGAATGAGGATTTTAAACAGAGTGGTTGTGATACTGGGCTAGTAATCCAGGAAATGTGAGTTCATACCCCACCATAGCAGTTTGAGAATTTGAATTTAGTTGAAGAAAATCAGGAAATAAAAAGCTGGTATCAGTAAAAGTGGACATGAAGCAATCGATTGACATAAAACCCAGCTGGTTCATTAATGTCCTTTAGTGAAGGAAATCTGCCACCCTTACCCGGTCTGTCCTATATGTGACTCCAGACCCACAGCACTGTGGTTGACTCTTAACTGCCCTCTGAAATGGCCTAGCAAGCCACCCAGTTGTATTCAAGAAGGTGGTTCATCACCACCTTCTCGAGGGCAATTAGGGATGGGTATTAAATGATGGACTTGTCAGTGACGCCCACATCCCGTGAATGTATTAAAAAAAACTTGGTTGCGACCTCAGCATCAAATAATTTGATGCTGCAGAAATAGGAAGGTTCTGGATTGACAGTGAAGTTTCTCTTCTTGTTCCAGGCAGCATGGAGCAGGTGTGGTCAGGGAGGACTCCTCTTCGCTGGTGAGGTCAACCTTTGTCTCTCTCTCTCTCTCTCCCTCCCTCTGAGACAGTCTTGAGCAATTTGAGACTGGAACAGTCAGACTGTGACAGGGAGGCCTCACTTTCTAAGGTTAGTGCCAGTTAGTTAGACTGCTAATGTGTGAGTGAATTAGCCGATTCTCTACATCAAACAAGTCAAGATCGACCCCAAACGGGTTGCCAACTCTCTATCACCTGCTTTACGTTATTGCATAAAGTCAAGGTCTGCCCCAAAGTGTCTGGAAAGTTTGAATACAGATTTCTGCAGCTAGGAAACACTTTAAAGTATTTTTTTGCAATTCTGCCTGGACTGCTGCTGACTGCTTCTCACAGGGTCAGACCAACAGCAGGTTTTTGGACTTCCCCACCCACAGTCAGGGCTTCTCCGGAGCAGGAATGACATTCCCTATGGGCCCACATTTGTACAGTATTATCATGGAAGAGGAAGACGAGTAGCAGCAGCAGCACAGAATGGAGCAAAGGAGATGCAGGAAGCATTTACTCCAAGAGGCATCAGAGCACATGTCATCACTGAAGTCTCCGCTTTTGTGGCACGGTCTTACCTCCTCCTGCCTCATTTTCCAATAATGGGACATTCCCTCAATCCTCTACCCATCCTACAACATGAGAACACATCAGTCCTCTTTGCCACTGCACGAGTGTGCCTGAGTGAAGATGTCAGCACCGGGTAAGTACACTCTTTCCTGTATGACTCTTGCCTCCATCAATAACAAAGCACCATTCCAGTGCACATTCTATTTTATTTCAGTGATGTAGAAAGTATATACAGGCCCTTAATTTTAATATTTCTTGAAATGCTTTGCCAGGCAAAAAGGTTTTACAAAGTGAAACAAAGTTGGTGAATGTAACAAGCAGTGATAAGGCAGGAAACATGGTTGTGACTGCAGGGGGTAGTGAGAGACAACAGCGATAAACAAACCCCCTGAGTATTGTAGACATGGGCCTAGAAATTCAGTGGGCCTTGCGCCCACTTAGCGCCTAAAGAGGTCTTCTGCGCCGGCGGGGTTGGTAGCGCGGAAATTGAGTGCAGCGTTAATGGCGGCGGTAGCCGGTAGCGCTGCGCCGGCACCGATGACGTCATCGGTGTGCGCAGCGCCCCGGTTCCGCCCCGATGCCGGCCCGACGCCCATATTCAGTTGCAGCCGCCTCTTCCGCAGCGGCCGCAAACAACGTTCATGAAACACGGCCTTCATGCAGCGTTAGTGGGGCGCATAAAGGTGGAGGTGCGGCCGGCCGCTTTTTCGGCGGCCGCCTGCCCGCACCTCCCTCCCCGGCCTCCTACACCACCCCCCCCGCGGCATTGGTGGCTGATTCCCGCGAGCCCGGCACTTCTCCGTGGTGCCGGGCTCATTTGCCGGCAGAATCCAGCGGCGATCTCACGGCTGCAGGCAGCTCCTCCTTAAGAGAAGGAGGAGGCCTGCAGTGCCCCAGCCTGGCGCACCGCATTGGGTGGCGCAGCGGCAGCTGGAGCGCTGAAATTCACTTTCAGCGCCCCAAGCGGAGGCGGGCACACCCTGGAACAGCGCCCGGTTCCGACTTGGGGCGCTAAAAGTGAATTTCTGGCGGGCGCAACGGGCTCCGGGCGCTGCGCAAACTTTTGGGCGCAACTGAGCTGGCGGGGCCATACCTAATTTCTAGGCCATGGTGTCTCCAGTCACCTTTCTGAGGTGAGAAGTCAAACCTTTGAAGTTTTGAAATGCAGAATATGACGTAACTCATGAACCGAACCAAGTGGTTTTCTGCCACTTTTCTAAACTTTAGGAGTGAATGAACAATTTTGGGCTGTGATAAGGACAAACTGAATAATAAGCCACACAGGATGAGTGAGTGTAAACGTTTGACAGCTCAAAACAGCTCAGACCAATATTAAAGGAACATTTCGCTATCTCTGAATGTTTGATTTAATGCAAAAGACAAGGAAAGCTGTATAAATCACAGTGGCTAAAGAATATCAGCACTGCAGTCAGAAGAAGGTGTCTTGACCGGTCATTTCCCTTATGAGGATCAGGCTGCCGTGGGAAGGAGGGGCCTGACCAGACTTTTCGCTTACGAGGACCTACAATCAACGCTGGACCGATCATCGGCAGGTGGTGTATGTCTGATTTCCTGTAATATTATTGGTGGACTGCTCGAATAGTGGTTGGGGTTTTGAATCTGTCTTGGGAACAATAAAAGGTTAAAGGCAGAACCTGCGTGTCTGGTGTAATTTCTCATAAGTCTCAAGTCCGAACTCTCTAACCTGTTGGATGGGGCGAGGGGTAATTCCACACGTCTTACAGTGAGTTCCAAAGTGTGCACAATCAACTTGTTCTTTCTCAACACTGTGCTTCCCCTGGGCGCCGACATACTCTTTTTGTTCATTTTTTCCAGTGTTCCCAAAGATGATTTTTAGTGGAAAAGAGAAGCCGGGGGTTATCTTTGCATTCCAGGATAATCTTGGAATAATGAACAGTTTTGGCAGAGGAGAGCAGGACCAGATTGTACTTTAGGTGGTCCAACCAGATCTGGTAATGAGTGGCAAAACCAGTCAGGATCACGCTCTACAAAAGGCTCATTGTGTTAGAGGGGCCTTTTTGTTTATCATTCCTCAAATCTGTAATTTCTTATAAATTGAAGATCAGGTATCACAAATTTTGAAGTATAAAACACATGTAATAGTACTTAAACATATACTGAAATACCATGGCAAAAAGAGCAGGTTAGAGACTAGGGGCTAGATTTTCAGTATAGGCAGTTTTGGGGCGCTAACCTTAGCGCCCGCCCGAAGTTAGCGCCCGCCCCAAAGTAGCGCCCCGTTGCCGGAAATTCAGTGGCTTCGCCCTAAGAGGTTGGTGGAGCGCTAAAAGAGGCGTTCCACTACTATCTTTAGGCGCTAAGCCGGCGGTCCAGAGGGATAGCGCCCAGGCGGGGCGCAGTGCGGGTGCAGTCATTTTTGATTGACAGCAGACCCCGTGGCGCCGACCAGCTCTTAAAGGGGGAAGGGACGAATTGGTCTGCTGCCACGCCCTGCACACTGCAGCCTTGCAAAGAGGCCTCAACACTGCTGCTCAGCCCCAGGGAGTCATGGCAACGCCAGAGAAGGCCCGTCAGCGTGCCCTGCGCTTCTCAGAGGGTGATCTGGACATAATGGTCACAGCTCTGGAGGTGAGGCGCAAGATCTTGTTCCCAGAGAGTGGGAGGAATCCAACCCACCACGACTACACCAAAGCCTGGAAGCAGATCGCCCAGAGGGTGACGTTCACCGGCGATGCCCCCAGGACCCACAAACAATGTCGTAAAAAATACAACGACCTGACCAGGATTGTCAGGGTGAGTACCCTTTCCAGTCTCCTCCTCATTCTTGCATGTACACCTGACATGATGGGCAAAGGGAGCTGAAAGTCCTATTGGCCAGCCCTCAGCCAACAGCATTGGGACAGTCATGAGCATCAATTGGCCATTCGGCACTCTACACCCTGGCCAAGCTATTCCACCATGGGAGGCTGTGCACACTACATCAGGGCTTCACTCTGGCCAAGCTATTCCACCATGTGAGGCAGTGCACACTATATCAGGGCTACACTGCGCACTTACAGCCCGTCCTTTCTCTTGCAGGCTAAAGTAGCCTTTAATCGCCAGGCCCGTGCCAGGGGTGGCCGCGCCAAGCTGCAGAAGCTCACTCGGCTGGAGGAGCGCGTGTGTGTGCTCATGGGAGCCCGTGTGATCGTCCCCACAGCGTGCGGAGTATCCGACCCTCCACTGCCCGGCAATGGTAAGGACCTCGCCTTTTGGCCCTCTCGCGTCGCACTGGCCAATCCGAGCTACCTCCTTTGCCACTGTCCCACCAATGCGCTGAATGCCACCAGTCCTAACTCCCTCGCTGACGCCGTCTCCTCACTCTGAAGCTACTCTTGTGCATTCCTGCTTTCAGCTGGTGACGACCAGGACCCTGAAGCTGCCAGTGACAGCACCTCCGAGCAGGAGGAGGAGGAGGAGCAAGCCGGACCATCGGGGGAACAGTCACGTCCCGCAGGAGAGGAGGAAATGCTTGACACCTCCTCACTGGACGAGTGCCTGGAGGAACTGTCGCAGGGCAATGCAGCTTCTGGGACCAGTGGCGTCCAGCCACCCAGGAGCTGTGCGCGTGGCCCGTGGCCTTCCCCCCAAAGTGGGGAAGGATCAGAGGGGAGTGCTGCTGATCGGCACACTCGCCGCCACCAACGTGGCAAGGGTCCCCTAGTTCGGCCCCCTCCTCCCCAGCGGGAGAGTCGCGACTCCAGTCCGGACACCTTCACCTCGGTGGAGGTGCGGAAGCTGGATAAGATGGCCACACGGAGCTCATGAGCGGGGTGGGGCACATGCCTGAGGCCATCGAGTCGTTGGCGACCAGTGTGCGCGAGTTCGGGGCAGCAACTGCCGCGAGTGGCAGCATGCTGACTGATGCCGTCAAGACCCTGGCGGATGTGATGCGGGCGCACACCAGGACAACAGGGGCACTCACTGCTGCCACACGCGCTGTCTCAGGCAGGCATCGCCAGGGCAGCCGCCGCGCTGGACCATCCCAGCAAGCCGCCCCTCGGCTGATTGTTGCGGATCCTACAGTGCGGGCCCGGCCGAGTGCCACCGCGCCACAGCACCAGCCAGCGCATCCCAGACGCCAGCTGGCCCACATTGCGCCATCCGTCGCCGCCATTCCCCCACTGGGGCGTCAAGGGCAAGCGGCTGCAGCTGATGGTGGCCAGGCTCAGGTGCGCCACTCAGCAGACGGCCCCTCGAGGCCCAAACGCCGTGTAGGCCGCCCCCCAGCGGCATCTGGCGGAAGGGCATCTGAGCCTCAGGCGCCTTCCCCCAGCCTCGCAGCAGCCACTGGGCAGAGCTTGCGAAGGAGCAGCAGGCCAGGCAGGGGAGGCAAAAGGCTGGGCAAGGTCTCGCCCTCGCGGGCCACTCAGTAGAGGGTGTGGCCAGCTTTCCTTTTATATGGCGGTGGCCATCTTTATTTTGCCCATGGTTGTGTTGTTGGAGGGCTTATTTTTTGCATTAGGCCGATGTTGAGGCCCGGTTTGAAGAAATGCGGAGTGACTCCTCCCCAGTTTGTGGGAGTGAGTCGTTTGTTGGGCTTTTTGTGGGGCCCGTTTATTGTTTTTGGGGATTCATGTGGGAAGGGCTTTTCATTTTTGTGTAATAAATAATTATATTTATTCATGCAGTCTCCATGGTTGTTCTTCTTAGTGTTTGTTGGCTTCGCCGGCTGAGGGCTTGCGGAGCGGCTGCATTCATCTTCCCTCATGGCCCCTGGCCATTCCCTGACAGGGGGCTTAGAAGTACCGTGTAATAAGGTGGCGTCGTGCGGCCCTTGGCCCTGGTCGCTCCCTCCTGGGAACGTACTCCTGCTCCTCCTCCTCCTCCTCCTCATGCTCCTCCTGCTCCTCCTCCTGAGGTGCTGGTCCAACGTCAGGTGGCAGTGCCTGAGTCCTGCGGATAGCCAGGTTGTGTAGCGTGCAGCAAACCACCACAAATTGGGAGACCCGGTCCGGCGAATACTGGAGAGCTCCTCCGGAGCGATCAAGGCAGCGGAACCGCTGCTTGAGGACCCCAATAGTTTGCTCGATGATGTTGCGGGTGGTTTGATGGCTCTCGTTGTAGGCCTCTTCAGCAGCGGTCCTGGGCGCGTGGAGCGGGGTCATGAGCCAGGTGCACAAAGGATAGCCTTTGTCCCCGAGTAGCCATCCTCTTGGGGGAGGCTGTGCCTGGAACATGTCATGCACAGTACTCTGCCGCAGGATAAAGGCATCGTGGCTGCTGCCTGGGAAGCTGGCATTGACTGCCATGATGCGCTGCTTGTGGTCACACACCAGCTGCACATTCAGAGAATGGTAGCCCTTCCTGTTGCGATACTGCTCGCCATGCTCCAGAGGGGCCCGCAAAGCCACATGCGTACAGTCAATGGCGCCCTGCACCAAGGGGAATTCCCCGAGTCTGGAAAATCCCAGTGCGCGCTGATGCTGGCTCTCCAGGGCCATGGGGAAGGAGATGAATTGGCTTCTCCTTCTGAACAGTGCTTCGGTCACCTGGCGGATGCAGCGATGCGCGCCGTACTGGGAGATGTTTGCTATGCCCCCAGCAGCGTATTGGAAGGAGCCGGTGGCATAGAAGTTCAATGCCACCGTCACCTTCACTTCCACCGACAGAGACGTCCTGCACCTGAGCTTTGGCCGCAGATCTTGGCGAAGCAGGTGGCAGATCTCTGCAATCACCTCCTTTCGGAATCGGAGCCTTTTAACACATCGCGCGGCACTCATGTTTAGGTAGGAGCGCTGCTGGCGGTATAGCCTGACTGGGTAAGGCCTACGTGGCCGACGCCTGTAGCCCCCTCTGCCTCTAGCCAGGGCTGCCCCTGTCACAATGCGTCTGCGAGCCCTACGGACATGGAGCTGCAGCTCCGCGTTGGCACCCCATGCAACCCCCATCAAATCCTGGCAAACACTCAAATTTCCAAAAGGCCACTTGCAGCGCTCTGGCCTGAGTCCAAAAATACCTGAGCTCTTGCTGCTTGAAACCAGTTAGCTATCCTCCTTGTTGTGTCTCCAGAAATGCGTTGCACAAGAGTGTTTTCTGAAAAAAGGCTGGCCTTTATACTGGAGAGCACGTCCCCTTTAATTTGCGCCCCCCGGGGCCCGCGCTGGTTGTGTTGTGTTCCTTTTTCCAAACACTCCGGCCGCCAGCCGCACAATGGGGCGGTCCGACTGAAGTTTGGAATCGGGGCGGCCAAAGGGCGTTGCACGAGGATGTGACGTCATTTTCTGCGCGCGCATCTGGGCGGGCGCTAAACTTTTCGCCGGTGCTAATGGGCAACTTAATTTGGGGCGGGGCGCAAACTGCGCTGCGCACGGGCGCTACACGCATAGCGCCCGCAAATCACTTCTCTTAAGGCGCTAACTGCTGGTGCTAGCAACTGAAAATCTAGCCCTAGATGTTTGTGCTCAAGTCTCTGGAGTGGGGCTTGAATTCACAACCGTCTGACTCAGAGGCGAGGGTGCTGCCCACTGAGCCGCGGCTGACACTGGGTTCCGCCCCAAATATCCGGCCCGACAGCGGATGATGCGCCCACTCTCCACCCTCTCAGGCCCAGGAATTTCAGGCCTCATCCTTTTCACCCGGAAGCTAGAGTGCTACCACTGGAGCCAGGCTAAAAATCCATCCAGCCTCTGCTTCTGTCCCTTCATCAGGATCCAGCTCTCAACACCGTACAGAAGTGATGAAGGGACATCAGCCTCCTGCTTATCACATCCCATGATACATCTCATCTCTGCCAAAGTGTTTCCCACAGTCCATTAACAGCACTTCCACACAGTAGCTTCTTCATAAAGTGGTAGGACACTGAGTAGTGCAGAGGATCAGAGGGGCATTGGAGTGCATGTCCACAGATCCCTGAAGGTAGCAGGCCAGGTAGATAAGGTGGTTAAAAAGGCATATGGAATGCTTGCCTTTATTAGTCGTGGCATAGAATACAAGAGCTAGGTGGGGTTTTGCTTCAAATGTATAAAACATTAGTTAGGCCTCAGCTAGAGTACTGCGTGCAGTTCTGGTCACCACATTACAGGAAATATGTGATTGCACTAGAGAGGGTACAGAGGAGATTTACAAGGATGTTGCCGGGAGTAGAGAATCTTAGCTATGAGGAAAGACTGGATAGGCTGGGTTTGTTTTCCTTTGAACAGAGGAGGCTGAGAGGAGACCTCATTGAAGTGTATAAAATTATGAGGGGCCTAGATAAAGTGGATAGAAAGGACCTATTTCCCTTAGCAGAGGGGTCAAAATCCAGGGGGCACAGATTTAAAGTAATTGGGGGAAGGTTTAGAGGGGATTTGAGGGGAAATTTCTTCACCCAGAGGGTTGTGGGGGTCTGGAACTCACTGCCTGAAAGGGTGGTAGAGGCAGGAACCCTAACCACATTTAAAAAGTACTTGGATGTGCACTTGGGATGCTCTAACCTGCAGGGCTACGGACCAAGAGCTGGGAAGTGGGATTAGGCTGGATAGCTCTTTGTTGGCCAGCGCGGACACGATGTGCCGAAATGACCTCCTTCCGTGCTGTAACTTTCTATGGTTCTATGAAAAGGTGAGAAAGAACTTAAGCCTGAGTCATGCTCATATTTCCCCAGTGAGGCGCCTGACTGGCAGTCAGTGCGTACAGTTTAATCGGGACTCAAATATCTTTTGAAATTGCATCTCGCAGCTTAGGCAATTTAAAAGCAAGTAATTTGAGAGAGGTTTTTTTCCCCCACTATATAAACTGTTTTTCACATCAATTTGTAACAGCGGGATGCAATATTTCTGCAATTCACAATGTTGTTATAACCAGGCTCTTGCTGCAGCTCTTGACCCCCTCTGTAGACAGATTGATGTTATTTGCTTCGGATGTTACAACGCTCCCTGCAAAGACATCCTACTTGGCCCAGCCGCAGCTTGACTAAACCTGTGAAAATTCATGGAAACCTGTTTAACTTTCAATGGAGCAAATAAATGTGATTACTTCGCAAGAGTTTAAAAAAAAATTCTTCCGTTCTAATTATTCACCATGTAAGATCTTAATGATCTCTGAGTTCTTGGACAAGACACCAATCGGCAGCAGCCAGTATGTTTGAGCAAAAGATCAAGATTTATTATTCTTACAGTGTAATATACTTAATATTAGGTGATAGTTTTAATGAGTAGCTCACATCCCTTGGTCTCTGGAACCTCTTGGGCACAGATGATGTCGTCTTAAGTCTGTTCCTTTGTTCTCGCAGTCTGTGTAAAGTTGTTCTTTAAATATCGAGGTTTTAACCCTTTTCTTATCAACAGTTCGTTTGGCCAGCGTCCATATATGGTCTTCAACAAAATCACCTTTTATAATTGGTTCTAATGGTCAAAATACCATCGTCACTCAGACTAAGGTAGCATCCTACCTTTCCAGTATTTTTCCACCAACTTTGCCATGTTCAGTGTTATCTTGTTTATAGTTTTTCACCCCATTGGAATTTACTTTATCTCTTTCATTTCTAGCTTCCCTGGTACAAGGCCTTTATACCAAGGGCCCATATCAGCGCTGTTTCACTGGTCTTGAGGTATCCAGACTATCTCACTTTAATCTACCACATAAATACCTTGGCCTAGAAATTCAGTGGCCTGCGCCACCAGTTTGCACCCAAAGAGGGCTTTTGCGCCAGTCTGCAAACTTCAGGCGAAATTCAGCGGTGCGCTAATGGCGGCGTTAGGCTGTAGCGCTGCGCCGCCACCGATGACATCATCGGTGTGCGCAGCGCCCCGTTTCCGCGAAGAACGCCATATTAAGTTGCGCCCACCTCTTCAGCGCCGGCCGCAAACAGCGACCGGTACACAGGGCCTACCTGTGGCAGTAGTGGCGGTAATTAAAGTGGAGGTGCGGCCGGCCACTTTTTCGGCGGCCGCCTGCCCGCACCTCCTTCCCCGGCCTCCTCCACCCCCACCCCCCCCGCGGCATTGCCGGCTGGTTTCCGGGAGCCCGGCACTTCTCCGTTCTGCCGGGCTCTTTTGCCGGCACTCGCGATCGGGGCTCCGGCTGCTGCAGGCACCTCCCCCTTAAGAGAGGGAGGAAGGCCTGCAGTACCGCAGCCTGCCGCTCCGCTGCGGGTGGCGCTGTGGCCACTAGCGCGCCGATAATCAGTTTCAGCGCCCAAGCGGGGCGCCGAAACCCCTGTTTAGCGGCCGCCTTCCACTTGGTGCGCTGACACTGAATATCCCACTTGCGCAAGTGGATCTGCGCGCAGCGGTATTTCCGGCGCCCAGGTGAGCTGGGCGCCCCAAAATGAATTTCTAGGCCCTTATCTCTATGATCTCTCTCATTTTGTGTCCTTATACTAATTATTTTTTAAATATCGTTGAAATTAGTTTTGGTAAGCAAATTCTAATTTCTACCTAGCATCATAATGCTATGTTTTTTTTTTAGCAATTTGAGCTTCACTCGCAATCTGAGGCTGTTTGTTCTCAAAACTTAGTCAAAACTGCTTTTGACTGCCCTTCGCAGCTGCATTTTGAACAAGTCTTAGCTTTT
This sequence comes from Somniosus microcephalus, assembly GCF_052327205.1. NCBI lineage: Eukaryota > Metazoa > Chordata > Chondrichthyes > Squaliformes > Somniosidae > Somniosus > Somniosus microcephalus. The sequence goes on from NC_140988.1 coordinate 365,802,242, forward strand.
TAGTTACCCAGGAGTAATTATGGGTAATATTATTTGGTCAATGGCTACACTTGAATTTATATGTATATGATTCTCGTCTACTAAATACCTCTAAATATCAGCCTTTCGTACAGTCCCCATCTCGAGGATGAAATGTTTCAAACATTGATTCCTCGACTATTTCAATCTATATTCTGACAAGTGTTGCTGCAAATTGGAGTTCTCTAATTGAGGGGAACGGAGCGTTTCTCAAATGATGTTTTATCCCCCTTTTTGTTATAGGCCTGGGTGCTAACTATGACACTCACAGGGGCCGACCGCCTATCCTCATGGCTGGGGGACACCCCGGGGTCTCCTCAACCATCATGTCGGCCGTGCTGATATGTCTTGCCTTCTAGTGCGTCCCAGTCTATCATTTCTCCCCCGCCGGCTGCTCCTATTGCTGCATCATACGATCTGGCAGTAACGGCCCTGATCTGACCCCTTCAATTCACTGTTCCGGTGTTCCAATTCTACCCCACCTGGGGTTAGGATCTGGAATGCACTGCCTGAAAGGGTGGTGGAGGCAGACTCAATCACAACTTACAAAAGGGAGTTGGATAAGTACCTGAAGGAAACTATTTGCAGGGCTACGGGGAAAGGGCAGGGGATTGGGACTAGCAGAAGTGCTCTTGCAGAGAGCTGGCACAGACTCGACGGGCCGAATAGCCTTCTTACGTGTTGTAACCATTCTATGATTGTATGATTCTCTCCTATCTCGCCTCATGCCCTCTTTGAGCTCATCTTATCTATGAGACCCACCTTCTGCTCCTTTGGCCCTTTACCCACTAAAATCCTGACCACCCAACTTCCCTTACTGACCCCTGTAATGATATCAGCAAATAGTGATGGTATTTGCCTGTTTGATTATTTATGCCTTACCAGCATATTTGCCTGATTGATTGCTTGTGCCTGACCAGCAGAGGGCATGTGAGAGACAAGCAGTTTAGTTTCAGTTTCGTTTTAGATGGATCTCTAAGATGGTGTCTCCTGTAATGATGTTAACTGAGTTGAACATACTTTAGATAAAAAGACAAGCTCTTTCATGAATGTGTCGTCATTGAACCCACATACAAATCAATACATGGTGCCAGAAGTGATTGAAAGAGATGAAGAGGAAAAATCTGAAGTTAAATCAGCTCTCCACATATTAGCAAGCCAAAAGAGAACATCGTTACTTACCATTGGAGAATAGCTAACGAAGTGAAAAATGGAAGGTTTACACCCACTGGCGAAGCTTCAGTTGACAGGTAATGTGGCTGAAAATTGACGGAGGTTCAAACAACGTTTGGAGTTGTATTTAGCGGCAATCGGAGCTGACGAGAAAAGTGATAAAATGAAAGCATCAGTGTTCTTACATGTCGTGGGTGATGAAGTGCTGGAGGTGTATAATAACTTCACATTCACTGCTAATGGAGACAAAATGAAGCTAGATAAAATAATGGAACAGTTTGAGGCCTACTGCATACCTAAACGTAACGTGACGTTTGAGAGGCATAGATTTTTCACATGTGTACAGAAAACGGGAGAGAACATTGATCAGTATGTGACTGAACTGAGAAACAGAAGCAAAACATGTGAATTTGGGGGACTGACAGACTCGCTGATAAAAGACAGACTGGTGTGTGGTATTCCAGATAATGGTCTAAGGGAAAGACTGCTAAGAGAGCAAGATCTAGACCTGGGAAAAGCCATAGCACTGTGTAGGGCTACAGAGACTGTGAAGTCACAGGCAAAGGAGCTGTTCAGTGACAGTAGCTGGAACGTGGATGCAGTGAGTAAGAACGGACACAAACCGTTTAACAAAAAGAGCGCCAATGTGAAAAAAGAGGCGTGGCCAGCAAACAAAAATGAAAGGGGTAATCGAAAGTCATGTAGTCGATGCGGTACACAGCATACACCAAAAAAGTGTCCAGCATATGGTAAAAAATGCAATAGTTGCAACAAAAACAACCATTATGCCCATTGCTGTAAGAACCAAGCGCAACAAAGCAAGGTCCATGCAGTAGATGCAAGCGAGATAGAGGAGTTCTATGCAGATGTTGTGTCTGAAAACAAGAAAGAAAAAAGAGACTGGATGTTGACACTAAAAGTGAATGACATACACATTCCATTTAAATTGGATACTGGAGCACAAGTTAATGTGATATCAGAGACTGATTTTAAGAAAGTTAGACCCAGACCAAAGATACATGGAATAAAAGTGAAAGTGACAGGATACTCAGCTACTAATATACCAGTGAAAGGAAGATGCATTGTCAAAGTGACACACAAGGACAGAGAGCACGCGCTAGCATTAATCGTGGTGCCAAAGGATGTGCAAGCCATACTAGGTTAAAAAGCCTGTGAGAGACTGAACCTAGTAAAGAGAGTCCTCGTTGTGGAAAGCGAAGGAGAGACAGTCTATGATGAACTCATGAAAGAGTACAACGACCTATTTCAGGGTCTAGGCTGCCTTCCAGGAGAACACACGATCAGAGTAGATAAAAGTATGCCAACGGTCATACATCCATGCAGAAAAGTTCCGTTTGCTCTTCAAAAGCAACTGAAGGCAGAGTTGGACAGGATGGAAAGCCTGAACGTGATTCAGAAGATAGATGAGCCAACTGAGTGGGTGAGTTCCCTCGTCGTTGTGGACAAAAAGAATGGAAAGCTCAGAATTTGCCTGGATCCAAGAGATCTAAACAGAGCAATAAAGAGAGAGCATTTCAAGCTTCCTACACGTGAGGAAATCATGTCACAGTTTGCAAATGCAAAGTATTTCAGCAAGTTAGATGCATCATCAGGATTTTGGCAGATGAAACTGGATGAGGCAAGTTCAAGACTGTGCACGTTCAACAGTCCATTTGGCAGATACAGATTCCTAAGGTTACCATTTGGCACAGACTCAGCTCCTGAAGTGTATCACAAAACTATCCATATGATCTATGAGCACCTGGAGGGAGTTGATACATCAATGGATGACATCATAGTATGGGGAACCACGAGAACTGAGCATGACGAGAGACTGAAAAAAGTGCTGGAAGCAACAAGGAAAACAAACCTGAAGATGAATAGAGAGAAATGCCAGCTCGGGGTGACAGAACTGACATTCGTGGGAGATATCCTTAGCAGTGAGGGCATCAGACCAGATCCCAGAAAGGTGTCCGCCATTGAGAATATGCCAAAGCCACAATGCAAAAAGGACGTGCAGAGGTTTAATGGAATGATCAACTACATGGGTAAATTCATATCCAACCTCTCAGAAAAGATGGCGCCACTGAGAAGACTAACTGAAAAGAACATAGAATGGGAATGGAATCATGAGCATGAGAAGTCATGGAGCGATCTAAAGAAACTGCTCACAGAGGAACCAGTTCTGAGGTTTTATGACCCAGCGAGACCCATCAAGATATCATCAGATGCATCACAGAGTGGGCTCGGTGCCATTCTTCTGCAAAAATATGACTACTGGCAACCTATTGCATATGCATCGCGCTCAATGACAGACGCGGAGACGCAACATGCTCAAATAGAAAAGGAACTGCTCAGCATCACATACGCCTGTGAAAGATTTCACCAGTTTGTGTCAGGACAAGCAATCAGTGTAGAGACTGACCATAAGCCCTTGATTGCATTGTTCCAAAAGCCACTAAATAGCTGTCCGCTTAGAATACAAAGAATGATGATCAGGCTGCAATGCTATACACTGAATGTTGCGTACACACTGGGTAAGCTGATGTATACAGCAGACACGTTGTCCAGAGCTGTTGATCCAGGAGAGCCCGCAAACACCAAAATGGATGAAAAAGTGAACGCCTACGTGGACATGATCACAAGTGTACTGCCCATAGCAGATGCAAAAATGGAGCTCATAAAGACTGAGACAAACAAAGATGAAACAATGAGACGACTGAGGAAAAGCATCTTGGATGGATGGCCCAACATGAAGCAAGACTGCTCACCTGACATGGCAGAGTACTGGAACTGCAGGGCGGAACTATCAGTGGTCGAAGACATCATCTACAAAAGAAGTAAAATAGTTATCCCAAAGAGTCTGAGAAAAGAGTTGCTAAAAAGGATCCATGGAGGACACCTGGGAATCGAAAAGTGTAAGAAAAGAGCACGAGAGGTGATGTACTGGCCACGAATCAACCAAGATGTGACAAATGAGGTGTCAAACTGCACAATATGCCTGAAATATCGAGCAAGCAATCCGGTAGAACCACTAAAGACACACCCAGCGCCAGACAGACCTTACCAGAAGGTAGGCGCTGACCTATTCGTATGTCAAGGGAAGGACTATCTTGTAGTCACAGACTATTACTCCCTGTATCCAGAGGTTTGTAGACTGTACACCACCACTGCAGATGCTGTGATAACATGTATGAAAGCCATATTCTCCAGACATGGCGTGGCAAGCGAGGCCTTCACAGACAACGGACCCCAGTTTTACAATGCAAGTTTCCGACACTTTGCCAAAGAGTGGGACTTTGTCCACACAACTTCAAGTCCTCACTTTCCACAGTCCAATGGACTAGTGGAAAAACCGGTCCAGACAGTGAAAAGACTGATGTACAAGGCAAAAGACGGTGGAACTGACTTCTACCAGAGCATGCTTGTATACCGCACAACGACGCTCGAGTGTGGTATGTCACCAGCCCAACTCCTTATGGGACGTCTGCTAAGGTCAAACCTACCCATCCCGGAGAACCTCCTGAAAACAAAAGAGGGGGAGAAAGTGAGGAAGTTCAAAGAACAACAGAAAGAAAAGCAAAAGTACTACTATGACAGAGGAACACAAAACCTACCTGAACTCCACACTGGTGACCAAGTAAGGTTCAAAGACAAAACAAACATATGGACTCAGAAGGGAACTGTCCTGAGTGAAGTTCAACCAAGATCATACACCATTCAGACAGATAAGGGTGCTGTTCTGCGAAGAAATCGTCGAGATCTTCTCATGGGACCAGCCACAGCAGGTCAAAAGACTGATACTGTTGAACAACCTGATCACACAGCAGGTCAAAACACTGACACTGTTGAACAACCTGATCACACAGCTGAGAAATCATCATCTGAGGCAACAACTCAGATTCAAGGACAATCAATCAGGACGCGTGAAACCTCCTGAGAGACTCATTGAGCAAGTTTAAGGACTCTTGTTATAGAAGGAAGTAATGTTATCTTATTCTTTCTTCAAGTTCTAGGTATTTACATATTTCATGTGAACACACAAAACAAGGTTAAAAAACCTTGATCATGATAATGATAATGTAAGTTCATTAAGTGTTACAGTTAAAATGCAGAGTAATACAAAGAAAACATGTTGTTAGATAAAAGTAAAATACTTTTGTTTTAAGAAAGGGAGATGTAATGATATCAGCAAATAGTGATGGTATTTGCCTGATTGATTATTTATGCCTGACCAGCAGAGGGCATGTGAGAGACAAGCAGTTTAGTTTCAGTTTTGTTTTCGATGGATCTCTAAGATGGTGTCTCCTGTAATGCTGTTAACTGAGTTGAACATACTTTAGATAAAAAGACAAGCTCTTTCATGAATGTGTCATCATTGAACCCACATACAAATCAGTACAACCCCTATGTGAACTGATATTGTTACTGGTCACCTCTCCTCACACACTGTCCCTCTCCCCTGCAAATCTGCCGCCATCACTCCACTCATCAAAAAACTCACCCATGACCCCTCTGACCTTTCAAACTACCGCCCCATCTCCAACCTCCCCTTCCTATCCAAAGCCCTTGAACGTGTTTTCACCTTCTAAATCCATGCCCATCTTTCCTGCAACTCTGTGTTTGAACCCCTCAAATTAGGTTTCTGCCCAGTCACAGCATCGAAATGGCCCTTATCAAAGGCACAAATGACATCCTGTGTGACTGTAACAGTGGTAAACTGTCTCTCTCTCTCCTTCCCAACCTGACTGCAGTCTCTGACACGGTTGACCACACCTTCCTCCTCCAACTTCTCTTGATACACCTCATCTCTGCCAACGTGCTTTGCACAGTCCATTAAACGCACATCCACACAGTAGCTTCTTCATAAAAGGTGAGAAAGGACTTAAGCCTGAGTCATGCTCATATTTCCCCAGTGAGGCGCCTGACTGGCAGTCAGTGACTACGGTTTAATCGGGACTCAAATATCTATTGAAATTCGGTCTCACAGCTTAGGCAATTTAAAAGCAGATAATTTGAGAGAGATTTTTTCTCCCCCACTATATAAACCGTTTTTCACATCAATTTGTAACAGCGGGAAGCAATATTTCTGCAATTCACAATGTTGTTATAACCAGGCTCCTGCTGCAGCTCTTGACCCCCTCTGTAGACAGATTGATGTTATTTGCTTTGGATGTTACAACGGCTCCTGCAAAGACATCCGACTTGGCCCAGGCGCAGCTTGACTAAATCTGTGAAAATTCACAGAAACCCATTTAAATTTCACAGGAGCAAATAAATATGCTTACTTCGCAAGAGTTTTTTTTTTCATTCTTCCGTTCTAATTATTCACCAGAAATAAGAGAAATAGTTTGAACGAGCACAAACAAAGAACTGGAGCTCAACTCAAACCTGGGAACATAGAAACATAGACGATCAATTCAATTCAATTCAATTCAATTTTATTTGTCATATACGCAGCAGACATATGTACTGCACAATGAAATGTTGATTTTTACGAGTCCTTCCAACATTGGAATAAATATGGCATAGCAATGATAAAAATACTAATAGAAATACAGTAATAATAAATAAGACAACAGTAATAAATAATAATAAATTATTCGTTCATGAGTCTTATGGCCTGGGGGTAGAAGCTGTTTCGAAACCTGCTGGTACGAGACCGTATGCTTCGGTATCTCGTACCGGACGGGAACAGGGCGAAGAGGTTGTGGCTGGGGTAGCTCGCGTCTTTGATGATTCTCAGGGCCTTCCCCCGGCAACTCTTGGGGTAGATATCCTGCACAGCAGGTAGTTTAATTCCTATAGTATGTTGTGCAGCTTTCACCACCATCTGTGGATGGTCCATTTGCCATACCAGGTAATGATGCAGCCAGACAGGATACAGGACAAGATAGGAGCAGGAGTAGGCCATTCGGCCCCTCGAGCCTGCTCCGCCATTTAATGAGATCATGGCTGCTCATCCAAATTCAGTACCCTGTCCCAGCCATCTCCCCATATCCCTTGATCCCTTTTGGAACTTTCGGCCAGTCAGCTTAAGGTCAGTGATAGGACAGATACTGGAACCTATACTAAAAGACGTGACAGAAGAGCATCTAGAGACAGAAAATATAATTTAAAAAATTCAGCATGGATTCCGAAAGGCTAAATCACGCTTAATTAACCTGATAGAATTCTTTGAAGAGGTAATAGAAAGTAGACAAGGGTAATGTAGTAGATGTCATATACTTGGATTTTCAAAAGGCCTTCGATAAGATACCACACGGTAGGCTCATGACAAAGGTTAAGGCAAGTGGAGTCAGGGGACAAATAGCTGAATGGATAAAAAAATTGGCTAACAAATAGCAAGCAGAGAGTGGTGGCGAAGGTTGGAGGAGGGTAGAAAGCGGTGCCCACAAGGATCAGTGCTGGGACCACTGTTGTTCATAATTTACATTAATGATTGGCTCGAGGAGCTGAATGGACTAGACCTGTTCCTCTGTTCCTACTGCTTGACTTCTCTCTATTCGTTGTGCCCAAGAATCAAAATATTACAATCTACCCCTAAATCTAGTGCCTTTGACACTTGTATCCTGCATCAGATTTTTATGCACTTAAAGTGAAAGAGTATTGAGTGTACTCACAGACTAACTTACATGCCTGTATCCCACTGCACCACCAGTATAATTATTTATTTAAAAGAGCTGCAATTTAGGTTTTACCGTTCATAAAGTAAGACTTGCTTTTATATACTTTAGTGCCTTTCATGACCTCAGGCTATCCCAAAGCTTTACAGCCAATGAAGTACTTTTGAAGCGTAGTTACTGTTGTAATGTAGGAAATGTGGCAGCCAAATTGCAAACAGCAAGCTCCCACTAACAGCAATGAAATAATGACCAGATAACCTGTTTCAATGGTGGTGGTTGAGGGATATATATTGGCGGGACACAGAGGATAACGCCACTGCTCCTCTTCAAAATTCGTTTATGGGATGCGGGCATCGCTGGCAAGGCCAGCATTTATTGCCAATCCCTAATTGCCCTTGAGAAGGTGGTGGTGAGCCAACTCCTTGAAGCACTGCAGTCCGTGTGGTGAAGGTACTCCCACAGTGCTGTTAGGGAGGGAGTTCCAGAATTTTGACCCAGCGACGATGAAGGATCGGCGATATACTTCTAAGTCAGGATGGTGTGTGACTTGGAGGGGAACTTGGAGATGGTGGTGTTCCCATGCGCCTGCTGCTCTTGTCCTTCTAGGTAGCAGAGGTCGCAGGTTTGGGAGGTGCTGCCGAAGAAGCCTTGGCGAGTTGCTCAGTGCATCTTGTAGATGGTACACACTGCAGCCACGGTACGCCGGAGGGAGTGAATGTTTAAGGTGGTCGATGGGGTGCCAATCAAGCGGGCTGCTTTGTCCTGGATAGTGTCGAGCTTCTTGAGTGTAGTTGGAGCTGCACTCATCCAGGTAAGTGGAGAGTATTCCATCACACTCCTTATTTGTGCCTTGTAGATGGTGGAAAGGCTTTGTGGAGTCAGGAGGTGAAACACTCGCCGCAGAATACCCAGTCTCTGACCTGCTCTTGTTGCCACAGTATTTACATCTACCTGGGCGCGCAGACGGGACCTTGGTTTAATGTCTCATCTGAATGATGGCACCAGCGTCAGTGCAGTATTCCCTCAGTACTGCACTGGAGTGTCAGTCTGGATTATGTACTCAAATCTCTGGAGTGGGACTTGAACCCACAACCTTCTGATTCAAATGCGAGAGTGCTATCGCTGTGCCAAGAAAACAACTGCCATCCACCTCGACATCTGCTTAAGAAATTTGCCTCGCCCTTTTTGGAACCAGTAACCAGTGTTTCCCTGCCACAGAGCAAAAGTTCTCCCTCTCTCTAACCACACCAGCCACCTTCAATAAAAAGAGCAGCCTTACTGCCAAACCAGCACCCTCTGCAAATTCCTGAACCAGCATTCTTCTTCATATCCACATATTTGAAAGTTCTTTATCTGAATGCATGTAGCATTCATAACAAAATTGACGAGTTGACGGTGCAAATAACTACACATGGGTATGATCTGGTGGCCATTACGGAAACATGGCTGCAAGATAATCATGACTGGGAACTAAACATACAAGGGTATTTGAAAATTAGGAAGGACAGACAGGAAGGAAAGGGAGGTGGGGTTGCTATGTTAATCAAGGATGGAATCACTGCAATAGTCAGAAATGATATTGGGTCAAAGGATCAGGATAGTGAAACAGTTTGGGTGGAGATAAGGAATAATAAGGGGAAAAAGTCACTAGTGGGCGTAGTCTATAGGCCTCCTAACAGTTGCAACTCTGTTGGTCGGAGTATCAATCAGGAAATAGTTGGGGCTTGTAATAAGGGAACAGCTATAATCATGGGGGATTTTAACTTTCATATTGACTGGACTAATCAAATTGGCATGGCAGCATTGAGGAAGAGTTCATAGAGTGTATTAGGGATGGGTTCCTTGAGCAGTATGTAACTGAACCAACCAGGGGGCAGGCAATCTTAGATCTGGTCCTGTGTAATGAGAGAGGATCAATAACAAATGTCCAAGTAAAGGATCCCCTTGGAATGAGTGACAATAATATGGTTGAATTCCGAATTCAGTTTGAGGGTGAGAGAGTTGGATCTCAAACCAAAGTATTAAGCTTAAATAAAGGAGACTATGAAGGTATGAGAGTAGAATTGACTAAAGTGGACTGGGAAAACAGATTAAAGTGTAAGACGGTACAAGAGCAGTGGTCTACATTCAAGGAGATATTTCACATCTTTCAAGATAAATATATTCCACTGAGGAAAAAGGGGAGTAAAAGAAAAGACAGCCATCCATGGCTTAGTAAAGTAATAAAGGATAGTATTCGACTGAAAACAAGGGCATATAAATTAGCCAAATCTAGTGGGAGGATAGAAGATTGGGAAGCATTTAAAAGCCAGCAAACAATAACTAAAAGATTAATTAAGAAAGGGAAGATAGATTATGAAAGTAAACTAGCAAAAAATATAAAAACAGATAGCAAGAGTTTCTACAGCTATATAAAAAGAAAAAGGGTGGCTAAAGTGAACGTTGGTCCCTTAGAGGATGGGACCGGGAAACTAGTGGTGGGGAACATGGAGATGGCAAAGACGCTGAACAAATATTTTGTATCAGTCTTTACAGTAGAGGACACTAAAAATATCCCAACACTGGACAAACAGGGGGCAATTGGGGGGGAGGAGCTAAACACGATTAAAATCACTAAGGAGATGGTATTCAGTAAAATAATGGGACTTAAGGCGGATAAATCCCCTGGACCTGATGGCCTACATCCTAGGGTCTTGAGGGAAGTGGCGGTAGGGATTGTGGATGCATTGGTGATCATTTTCCAGAACTCCCTGGACTCAGGAAAGGTCCCGGCAGATTGGAAAACTGCTAATGTAACACCCTTATTTAAGAAGGGAAGTAGACAAAAAGCTGGAAACTATAGACCAGTTAGCCTAACATCTGTGGTTGGCAAAATGTTGGAGTCCAATATTAAGGAAACAGTATCAGAGCATTTGGATAAACATAATTTAATAGGACAGAGTCAGCATGGTTTTACGAAGGGGAAGTCATGTTTGACAAATTTGCTCGAATTCTTTGAGGATGTAACATACAGGGTGGATAAAGGGGAACCAGCGGATGTAGTGTATTTGGACTTCCAAAAGGCATTTGACAAGGTTCCACACAAAAGATTACTGTTCAAGATAAAAAATCACAGGATTGGGGGAAATATACTGGCATGGGTGGAAGATTGGCTATCTAACAGAAAACAAAGAGTTGGGATAAATGGTTCGTTCTCGGGCTGGCAATCAGTAACTAGTGGTGTCCCACAGGGATCAGTGCTGGGACCCCAACTCTTTACAATCTATATTAACGATTTGGAGGAAGGGACCGAGTACAACATATCCAAGTTTGCCAATGATACAAAGATGGGAGGGAAAGCAGTGAGTGAGGAGAAAATAAAAAACCTGCAAAAGGACATAGACAGGCTAAGTGAGCGGGCAGAGATTTGGCAGATGCAATATAATGTTGGAAAGTGTGAGGTTATGCACTTTGGCAGAAAAAATCAAAGAGCAAGTTATTATCTAAATGGAGAGAAACTGCAAAGTGCTACAGTACAAAGGGATCTGGGGGTCCTGGTACATGAAACACAAAAAGTTAGTATGCAGGTGCAGCAGGTGATCAGGAAGGCCAATGGAATCTTGGCTTTTATTGCAAGGGGGATGGAGTATAAAAACAGGGAATTCTTGCTGCAGTTATACAGGGTATTGGTGAGGCCACACCTGGAATACTGCGTGCAGTTTTGGTTTCCATATTTAAGAAAAGATATACTTGCTCTCGAGGCGGTTCAGAGAAGGTTCACTCGGTTGATTCCAGAGATGAGGAGGTTGACATATGAGGAAAGGTTGAATAGGTTGGGACTCTACTCATTGGAGTTCAGAAGAATGAGAGGCGATCTTATCGAAACAAATAAGATTGTGAGGGGGCTTGATCGGGTGGATGTGGGGAGGATGTTTCCACTGATGGGTGAGACTAGAACTAGGGGGCATAATCTTAGAATAAGGGGCTGCCCTTTCAAAACTGAGATGAGGAGAAACTTCTTCACTCAGAGGGTAGTAAATCTATGGAATTTGCTACCCCAGAGAGCTGTGGAAGCTGCAACATTAAATAAATTTAAAATGGAGATCGACAGTTTCCTAGCTGATAAGGGAATTAGGGGTTACGGGGAGAGGGCAGGGAAGTGGACGTGAGTCTAGGTTCGGATCAGCCATGATCCTATTGAATGGCGGAGCAGGCCCGAGGGGCCGTATGGCCTACTCCTGCTCCTATTTCTTATGTTCTTATGTTCTTATCTACTGGGAAAATTGGATAACTATTTGAACCAGAGGACGATGCAGAAGTAATGGGAGAAAGCAGGGCATTAGGGTCAGTTTTGGATTGCCCCAGCAAAGACACAGTGGGCACAATGCTCTCGTTCTGTGCTATAAACCTATGAACCATGGTGCTACCCTCCTGCCAACTCTCTCCAAGGCGGACTGCAGGGTTGCCCACACTCCAGCTTGGGGTGTTGCTGCCAGCCTAGCCTGGCAGAGCAGCATGAAGGCATTCACTAGGGTAGGCACATTGACATAATGGGAAAAAAGCAGATTCCTTCAAATTTTTCCTTCTGGCTGGCATAATGGATTGCAACACTCTTAATTAGTTAGAAGAATTGACGTTAAAATCAAGCTTCCACTAACAGCCAAATATAGCAAAGTTGATTTATTTCTCACATGGGATTTTTACTATACCTACCTGTTTGATGTTGCTGCTGCTTTTAAGGCCCTAAAAGCACAGAAACCTCCTGTCGCCTGTGGGCTTCTGCCCAATACAGTGCCTGCAGGTGGCCACCCACTGAATGTTAATGAAAGAAGAAAGACTTGCATTTAGCCAATGAAGTACCTTTGAAGTGTAGTCACTGTTGTAATGTTAATGATCTGATCTTACATTATGGTGCGAGGGCAGCTTAGTGCGCTATCGGTGCGCACAGGGGCCAATGAGCAGTGACCCTTGCACTACTAAGCCCACACCACTTTATCAACCCTTGTCTGGAGGTCTTACACTTTACTCCCAGGACCTATCTAGTTTTAAACAGTAAATATAGCTACACTTCTGTAATATATGTATTGCATGCTAAACCTGTCAGAGGGTTGTAAAGCATCATTAACAAATAATAAGTGTGGTTGATAATGAAGAAGAAAGCTGCAGACTGCAGGAGGATATCAATGGGCTGGTCAGGTGGGCAGAACAGTGGCAAAATGAATTCAATCCAGAGAAGTGTGAGGTAATGCATTTGGGGAGGGCTAACAAGGCAAGGGAATACACTATAAGTGATAGGACACTGAGAAATGTAGAGGAACAGAGGGACCTTGGAGTGCATGTCCACAGATCCCTGAAGGTAGCAGGACAGGTAGATAAGGTGGTTAAGAAGGCATATGGGATACTTGCCTTTATTAGCCGAGGCACAGAATATAAGAGCAGGGAGGTTATGCTTGAACTGTATAAAACACTAGTTAGGCCACAGCTAGAGTACTGCGTGCAGTTCTGGGATGTGATTGCACTAGAGGGGGTGTAGAGGAGATTTACGAGGATGTGCACTAGAGGGGGTGTAGAGGAGGTTTACGAGGATGTTGCCTGGGCTGGGGAATTTTAGCTATGAGGAAAGATTGGATAGGCTGGGGTTGTTTTCTTTGGAACAGAGGAGGCTGAGGGGAGACCTAATTGTGATGTATAAACTTATGAGGGGCCTAGATAGAGTGGATAGGAAGGACTTATTTCCCTAAGCAGAAGGGTCAATAACCAGGGGGCATAGATTTAAAATAATTGGTCGGAGGTTGAGAGGGGAGTTGAGGAGAAATTGTTTCACCCAGAGGGTGGTGGGGGTCTGGAACTCACTGCCTGAAAGAGTGGTAGAGACAGAAACCCTCCTCACATTTAAAAAGTACTTGGATATGCACTTGAAGTGCCGGAACCGACAAGGCTACGGACCAAGTGCTGGAAAGTGGGAATAGGGTGGATAGCTCTTTGTCGGCTGGCACGGACAAGATGGGCCAAGTGGCCTCCTTCTGTGCCGTAAATTTCTATGATTCTCTGAATAAAGATCTTGAAAAACAATCGTTTTGCTCAACTTTCTCCCCCCCACCTCTGAAGTTGTGACTCATTTGCAATATGATTCCACAGATGTCGGCTATGCTCTGGCACCTCATTCAGAGGAGTCGAAGAAAGATCCTTGTTTTAGCTCTCTTTACACTCCTAACTGCCGGCAGCTAGAAGATTCATCGCAGCTGAGCAGGTTGGGAGATGGAGGCTACATATTGCTCATTTGGCATTGTTCATTATATGTAGGGATGGGTCTTACCTCCGTCTGAGTGTGAACATGTTTGGGCTTTATGTAGAACGGGATGTGGATCATGGTGAGAATTACTTTTAAAAGTCAATTTTACAATTGCTCAGAGGGGGGTCACTAAAGTTTGGCCTGATGGCAATGAAAAGAGAAAAGGCCAAACTCTGCTTTGAAATTAAGGCACCAAAGAGGGAGGAGATTCTGTAGATTGTGTTAACTCACTGGTGAGCCGGATAAGTGATTGTGGCAAAATGGGTTTTGCTGCTGCCACTTAGAAGATGAAGAACTTGGAACATAGGAATGGTTAAGCTTGCCCTGTCACTGTAGGCCCAGCTTGCCCTGTCACTGTAGGCCCAGCTTGTCTTGTCACTTTAGGCTCAGCTTGCCCTGTCACTTTAGGCCCAACTTACCCTGTCACTTTAGGCCCAACTTGTCAAACAGGGCCACAGTAAATAATAATTCTAAAAGGACTAAGGGCTAGATTTTCAGTATAGACAGTTTTGGGGCGCTAACCTTAGCGCCCGCCCGAAGTTAGCACCCGCCCCAAAGTAGCGCCCCGTTGCCGGGAATTCAGTGGCTTCGCCCTAAGAGGTTGGTGGAGCGCTAAAAGAGGCGTTCCACTACTATCTTTAGGCGCTAAGCCGGCGGTCCAGAGGGATAGCGCCCAGGCGGGGCGCAGCGCGGGTGCGGTCATTTTTGGACTGACAGCAGACCCCGTGGCGCCGACCAGCTCTTAAAGGGGGAAGGGACGAATTGGTCTGCTGCCACGCCCTGCACACTGCAGCCTTGCAAAGAGGCCTCAACACTGCTGCTCAGCCCCAGGGAGTCATGGCAACGCCAGAGAAGGCCCGTCAGCGTGCCCTGCGCTTCTCAGAGCGTGACCTGGACATAATGGTCACAGCTCTGGAGGTGAGGTGCAAGATCTTGTTCCCAGAGAGTGGGAGGAATCCAACCCACCACGACTACACCAAAGCCTGGAAGCAGATCGCCCAGAGGGTGACGTTCACCGGCGATGCCCCCAGGACCCACAAACAATGTCGTAAAAAATACAACGACCTGACCAGGATTGTCAAGGTGAGTAGCCTTTCCAGCCTCCTCCTCATTCTTGCATGTACACCTGACATGATGGGCAAAGGGAGCTGAAAGTCCTATTGGCCAGCCCTCAGCCAGCAGCATTGGGACAGTCATGAGCATCAAATGGCCATTCGGCACTCTACACTTTGGCCAAGCTATTCCACCCTGGGAGGCTGTGCACACTACATCAGGGCTTCACTCTGGCCAAGCTATTCCACCATGGGAGGCTGTGCACACGACGTCAGGGCTTCACTCTGGCCAAGCTATTCTACCATGGGAGGCAGTGCACACTACATCAGGGCTTCACTCTGGCCAAGCTATTCCACCATGGGAGGCAGTGCACACTACATCAGGGCTTCACTCTGGCCAAGCTATTCCACCATGGGAGGCAGTGCACACTACATCAGGGCTTCACTCTGGCCAAGCTATTCCACCATGGGAGGCAGTGCACACTACATCAGGGCTTCACTCTGGCCAAGCTATTCCACCATGGGAGGCAGTGCACACTACATCAGGGCTACACTGCGCACTTACAGCCCGTCCTTTCTCTTGCAGGCTAAAGTAGCCTTTAATCGCCAGGCCCATGCCAGGGGTGGCAGCGCCAAGCTGCAGAAGCTCACTCGGCTGGAGGAGCGCGTGTGTGTGCTCATGGGAGCCCGTGTGATCGTCCCCACAGCGTGCGGAGTATCCGACCCTCCACTGCCCGGCAATGGTAAGGACCTCGCCTTTTGGCCCTCTCGCGTCGCACTGGCCCATCCGAGCTACCTCCTTTGCCACTGTCCCACCAATGCGCTGAATGCCACCAGTCCTAACTCCCTCGCTGACGCCGTCTCCTCACTCTGAAGCTACTCTTGTGCATTCCTGCTTTCAGCTGGTGACGACCAGGACCCTGAAGCTGCCAGTGACAGCACCTCCGAGCAGGAGGAGGAGAAGGAGCAAGCCGGACCATCGGGGGAACAGTCACGTCCCGCAGGAGAGGAGGAAATGCTTGACACCTCCTCACTGGACGAGTGCCTGGAGGAACTGTCGCAGGGCAATGCAGCTTCTGGGACCAGTGGCGTCCAGCCACCCAGGAGCCATGCGCGTGGCCCGCGGCCTTCCCCCCAAAGGGGGGAAGGATCAGAGGGGAGTGCTGCTGATCGGCACACTCGCCGCCACCAACGTGGCAAGGGTCCCCTAGTTCGGCCCCCTCCTCCCCAGCGGGAGAGTCGCGACTCCAGTCCGGACACCTTCACCTCGGAGGAGGTGCGGAAGCTGGATAAGATGGCCGAGGATTCGGACCGGCGCCACACGGAGCTCATGAGCGTGGTGGGGCGCATGCCTGAGGCCATCGAGTCGCTGGCGACCAGTGTGCGTGAGTTCGGGGCAGCAACTGCCGCGAGTGGCCGCATGCTGACTGATACCGTCAAGACCCTGGCGGATGTGATGCGGGCGCACACCAGGACAACAGGGGCACTCACTGCTGCCACACGCGCTGTCTCAGGCAGGCATCGCCAGGGCAGCCGCCGCGCTGGACCATCCCAGCAAGCCGCCCCTCGGCTGATTGTTGCGGATCCTGCAGTGCGGGCCCAGCCGAGTGCCACCGCGCCACAGCACCAGCCAGCGCATCCCAGACGCCAGCTGGCCCACATTGCGCCATCCGTCGCTGCCATTCCCCCACTGGGGCGTCAAGGGCAAGCGGCTGCAGCTGATGGTGGCCAGGCTCAGGTGCGCCACTCAGCAGACGGCCCCTCGAGGCCCAAACGCCGTGTAGGCCGCCCCCCAGCGGCATCTGGCGGAAGGGCATCTGAACCTCAGGCACCTTCCCCCAGCCTCGCAGCAGCCACTGGGCAGAGCTTGCGAAGGAGCAGCAGGCCGGGCAGGGGAGGCAAAAGGCTGGGCAAGGTCTCGCCCTCGCGGGCCACTCAGTAGAGGGTGTGGCCAGCTTTCCTTTTATATGGCGGTGGCCATCTTTATTTTGCCCATGGTTGTGTTGTTGGAGGGCTTATTTTTTGCGTTAGGCCGACGTTGAGGTCCGGTTTGAAGAAAGGTGGAGTGACTCCTCCCCAGTTTGTGAGAGTGAGTCGTTTGTTGGGCTTTTTGTGGGGCCCGTTTATTGTTTTTGGGGATTCATGTGGGAAGGGCTTTTCATTTTTGTGTAATAAAAAATTATCTTTATTCATGCAGTCTCCATGGTTGTTCTTCTTAGTGTTTGTTGGCTTCGCCGGCTGAGGGCTTGCGGAGCGGCTGCATTCATCTTCCCTCATGGCCCCTGGCCATTCCCTGACAGGGGGCTTAGAAGTACCGTGTAATAAGGTGGCGTCGTGCGGCCCATGGCCCTGGTCGCTCCCTCCTGGGAACGTACTCCTGCTCCTCCTCCTCCTCCTCCTCATGCTCCTCCTGCTCCTCCTCCTGAGGTGCTGGTCCAACGTCAGGTGGCAGTGCCTGAGTCCTGCGGATAGCCAGGTTGTGTAGCGTGCAGCATACCACCACAAATTGGGAGACCCGGTCCGGCGAATACTGGACAGCTCCTCCGGAGCGATCAAGGCAGCGGAACCGCTGCTTGAGGACCCCAATAGTTAGCTCGATGATGTTGCGGGTGGTTTGATGGCTCTCGTTGTAGGCCTCTTCAGCAGCGGTCCTGGGCGCGCGGAGCGGGGTCATGAGCCAGGTGCACAAAGGATAGCCTTTGTCCCCGAGTAGCCATCCTCTTGGGGGAGGCTGTGCCTGGAACATGTCATGCACAGTACTCTGCCGCAGGATAAAGGCATCGTGGCTGCTGCCTGGGAAGCTGGCATTGACTGCCATGATGCGCTGCTTCTGGTCACAGACCAGCTGCACATTCAGAGAATGGTAGCCCTTCCTGTTGCGATACTGCTTGCCATGCTCCAGAGGGGCCCGCAAAGCCACATGCGTACAGTCAATGGCGCCCTGCACCAAGGGGAATTCCCCGAGTCTGGAAAATCCCAATGCGCGCTGATGCTGGCTCTCCAGGGCCATGGGGAAGGAGATGAATTGGCTTCTCCTTCTGAACAGTGCTTCGGTCACCTGGCGGATGCAGCGATGCGCGCCGTACTGGGAGATGTTTGCTATGTCCCCAGCAGCGTATTGGAAGGAGCCGGTGGCATAGAAGTTCAATGCCACCGTCACCTTCACTTCCACCGACAGAGACGTCCTGCGCCTGAGCTTTGGCCGCAGATCTCGGCGAAGCAGGTGGCAGATCTCTGCAATCACCTCCTTTCGGAATCGGAGCCTTTTAACACATCGCGCGGCACTCATGTTTAGGTAGGAGCGCTGCTGGCGGTATAGCCTGACTGGGTAAGGCCTACGTGGCCGACGCCTGTAGCCCCCTCTGCCTCTAGCCAGGGCTGCCCCTCTCACAATGCGTCTGCGAGCCCTACGGACATGGAGCTGCAGCTCCGCGTTGGCACCCCATGCAACCCCCATCAAATCCTGGCAAACACTCAAATTTCCAAAAGGCCACTTGCAGCGCTCTGGCCTGAGTCCAAAAATACCTGAGCTCTTGCTGCTTGAAACCAGTTAGCTATCCTCCTTGTTGTGTCTCCAGAAATGCGTTGCACAAGAGTGTTTTCTGAAAAAAGGCTGGCCTTTATACTGGAGAGCACGTCCCCTTTAATTTGCGCCCCCCGGGGCCCGCGCTGGTTGTGTTGCGTTCCTTTTTCCAAACGCTCCGGCCGCCAGCCGCACAATGGGGCGGTCCGACTGAAGTTTGGAATCGGGGCGCACAAAGGGCGTTGCACGAGGATGTGACGTCATTTTCTGCACGCGCATCCGGGCGGGCGCTAAACTTTGCGCCGGCGCTAACGGGCAACTTAATTTGGGGCGGGGCGCAAACTGCGCTGCGCACGGGCGCTACACGCATAGCGCCCGAAAATCACTTCTCTTAAGGCGCTAACTGCTGGCGCTATCAACTGAAAATCTAGCCCTTTGTGTCTTAATGCGAGGAGCATTCGTAATAAGGTGGCTGAATTAGCTGCGCAAATAGACGTAAACGGATATGATATAATTGGGATTACGGAGACGTGGCTCCAGGGTGACCAAGACTGGGAATTCAACATCCAGGGGTATTCAATATTCAGGAAGGACAGGAAAAAAGGAAAAGGAGGTGGGGTAGCATTGCTGGTTAAAGAGGAGATTAACATAATAGTAAGGAAGGATATTAGCTCTGATGATATGGGCAGAGCTGAGAAATACCAAGGGGCAGAAAACATTAGTGGGAGTTGTATACAGTCTCCAAACAGTAATGCTGAGGTTGGGGATGGCATTAAACGGGAAATTAGAGATGCATGCAATAAGGGCACAGCAGTTATCATGGGTGACTTTAATTTACATATAGATTGGGTTAACCAAATTAGTAATACTGTGGAGGAGGAATTCCTAGAGTGTATGCGGGATGGCTTCCTGGACCAACATATCGAGAAACCAACTAGAGATCAGGCCATCTTAGATTGGATATTATGTAATGAGAAAGGATTAATTAGCAATCTTGTTGTGCAAGGCCCCTTGGGGAGGAGCGATCATAATATGATAGCATTCTTCATTAAAATGGAGAGTGAAGTAGTTGACTCAGAGACTAGGGTCTTGAATTTAAATAAAGGAAATGTAAGATTCACAAAATTTCTACATTTCCCCAAAGCTTATTAATAAGAAAAGGGAACCTGCATGGACATTTTAATGAAAAGGGGTACCCAAGATGGCGTCTGCACCTCGTGGCCAAAAGCCTGCAAGATTTAAAAAGCTTGGACTTTGTGGTACAGGCAGCTTCTTGGGAAGTCGAAACCCAGGCTGCAGTTTCTGTGAAGAGAGACTTTTGTGTTTTGAAAACAGACAGGACTTTGAATATGCATTAAGTCAAATCGGAGACAGATCAGAATCAGTTAGGCCTATACTTAGGGCCATCTAGTCGTTTGCATAAATAATCGGAAATAGCTTAGGGAAGCCATTGAAGCTGGACAGGCCGATTAAGATGTATTAATAACAAAAGCAAATCAGGAATTGGGCCAGTGGGTGCGATTACCGGCCATCTAAAAACAGTTAGTTAGATTGCTACAATTATTTAAGCTAGCCCGCCAAGATTGGGACAAAGAACTAACCTGATTTGGCGTGCAGATAAGGGCCATCCAAAGGAGTATAATTGTAGGCCCACTGGCAACCTTCTCTCTCTGCTCTCTGCCCTTGCTCCCGGCTCCTGCTCGGGCCCCTCGCCCTCGTGGCTACTGCTCTTCCCCCATCCCGCGCTTACTGCCCGGCCACTGCCCGTGCCTTCCCCATTCCATCAGGGACGCCCGGCATTGCGCCAGGCGGACACGGACAAACCAGGCCCAGCGAGGCGGGACGCGACGAGGCGAGGTGGTGAAGAAGACGAATGGAAAGACGATTGAAGAAAAGCTTCGAATAATTGGGCCTTCAGTCCAGCTGACCTGCGACTATCTTCATGCAAACTCCAACTGCCGGCCGAGGAAGAGGGACCATCATCTCTGCGAGGTAAAGTACCCAAGCAGAGACTTTAACTTTGGGGTACTTGTACCTGGACAATGCCCTTGCAGCACCCCGAGACCACGTGATGATGGCAGGCTCCAGAGAGCACAAAGAGCGAACCCCAAACCCCACCGCTGTTTTGAATTCAACAGATCTTTTGATTGGTGAGCATGAATTCTGGCCCCTCATAGCTTAATCTAGTTAGGTATAAGGGGTGGGATAAGGATAAGGGGATTGTTAAGATAGTCGTTTTCCCTCGATGTGCCGTGTGTTCCCCATTCCCTGTATAAGTATAGTTATTTTGTATTTTGCCTGTGAATTTTATACTAGTAACTTTTTCATAAGATTGTGTTATTTCTCTTTCAATAAAATCTTGGTTTTGCTTACATCCGAACCACCTGTCTACTCAAGTCTTTTCTGTATCGCTGCCTGTACCTAAGTCCGGTGTCTAGAACCCAGGGGCGTGGGAGCGATTCGAACCACTCATAAACAGTCAGAGGCATAACTGACTGGGCATACGCGCCACCCCACACCACCCCCTACAGGAAACTATGATGGTATGAGGCACGAGTTGGGTAGGATTGATTGGGGAATGTTACTCAAAGGTTGACAGTGGATAGGCAATGGCAAACATTTAAAGATTGTATGGATGAACTACAGAATTTGTTCATCCCTGTTTGGCATAAAAATAAAACAAAAAAGGTGACTCAACCGTGGCTAACAAGGGAAATTAGGGATAGCATCAATTCCAAGGAGAGGACATATAATTTGTCGAGAAAAAGCAGCAAACCTGAGGATTGGGAGCAGTTTAGGATTCAGGAAAGGAGGACAAAGGGATTAATTAAGAGGGGGGAAATAGATTATGAGAGTAAGCTTGCAGGGAACATAAAAACTGACTGTAAAAGCTTCTATAGATATGTGAAGAGAAAAAGATTGGTGAAGTCAAGCGTAGGTCCCTTGCAGTCAGAATCAGGGAAATGTATAATGGGGAACAAAGAAATGGCAGACCAATTAAATACATACTTTGGTTCTGTCTTCACAAAGGAGGACACAAATAACCTCCCAGAAATGTCGGGGAACATAGGGTCTAATGAGAGGGAGGAATTCAATGAAATTAGTATTTGTAGGGAAATGGTGTTAGGGAAATTGATGGGATTGAAGGCCAATAAATCCCTAGGGCCTGATAATCTACATCCTAGGGTACTTAAGGAAGTGGTCCTAGAAATGGTAGATGCATTGCTGGTCATCTTCCAAAATTCTATAGACTCTGGAACAGTTCCCATGGATTGGAGGGTAGCTAATGTAACCCCACTGTTCAAAAAAGGTGGTAGAGAGAAAGCGGGCAATTATAGACCGGTGAGTCTGACATCGGCAGTGGGAAAAATGCTAAAGTCCATTATAAAAGATGTAATAGCAGAGCACTTGGAAAATAGTGACAGGATCAGACAAAGTCAACATGGATTTACAAAAGGTATATCATGCTTGACTAGTCTACTGGAATTTTTTGATGATGTAACTGGTAGAATAGATAAGGGAGAAGCAGTGGATGTGGTGTATTTGGACTTTCAGAAGGCTTTCAATAAGGTCCCGCATAAGAGATTAGCGTGCAAAGTTAAAGCACATGGGATTGGGGGTAAGGTACTGTCTTGGATAGAGAACTGGTTGACAAAGAGTTGGAATAAACGGGTCTTTTTCTGAGTGGCAGGCAGTGACTAGTGGGGAACGCCAGGATCGGTGCTAGGACCCCAACTATTCACAATATATATAAATGATATAGACGAGGGAACTAGATGTAATATCTCCAAGTTTGCAGACGACACAAAGCTGGGTGGCCGTGTGTGCTGTGAGAAGGATGCAGAGAAACTCCAGTATGATTTGGACAGGTTGGGTGATTGGGCAGAAACATGGCAAATGCACTATAATGTGGATAAATGTGAGGTTATCCACTTTGGTGGCAAAAACAGGAAGGCAGATTATTATTGGAATGGCAATAGATTGGGAGAAGGGGAAGTGCAAAGAGACCTGGGTGTTCTTGTGCACCAGTCGCTGAAGGAAGCATGCAGGTGCAGCAGGCGGTTAAGAAGGCAAATGGTATGTTGGCCTTCGTAGCAAGAGGGTTCTAGTACAGGAACAAGGATGTCTTGCTACAGTTGTACAGGGCCTTGGTGAGACCGCACCTTGAATATTGTGTGCAGTTTTGGTCGCCTTACCTGAGGAAGGACGTTCTTGCCATGGAAGGAGTGCAGCGAAGATTCACCAGGCTGATACCTGGGATGGCAGGAATGACGTATGAGGAGAGATTGTGTCGATTGGGCTTATACTCACTGGAGTTTAGAAGATTGAGAGGGGATCTCATCGAAACCTATAAAATTCTGTCAGGCCTGGACAGACTAGATGCAGGAAGGATGTTTCTGATGGCCGGGGAGTCCAGAACCAGGGGTCATAGTCTAAGGATAAGGGGTAAGCCATTTAGGACTGAAATGAGAAGGAATTTCTTCACCCAGAGAGTGGTGAACCTGTGGAATTCTCTGCCACAGAGGGCGATGGAGGCCAGTTCATTAAATATATTCAAGAAAGAGTTGGATATATTTCTTAAGGCTAAAGGGATCAAGGGATATGGGGAGAAGGCAGGGACAGAGTACTGAATTTTGATGATCAGCCATGGTCTCATTGAATGGTGGAGCAGGCTCGCAGGGCCTAATGGCCTACTCCTGCTCCTATCTTCTATGTTTCTATGTCTATGTTTATGTTTCTGGCACCTGCTCCTGGTAAGCTGGCTGTTTTGCTAACAATTTGACAAGGACAGGCAGAATAAGCAAAGGAAAAATCTCACTGAGGTTGAAATCATGATGTGTGGCATTGGTTAACATGCTTAGATTCACTATTTTAGCCAAGATGCTAAACTGCTTGGGGTAGAATTTCCATGGGACTTCTGCCAATCTCCCGCTGCGATTTCAGCAGGGGATTGACGGGAATCCTGGAGAAATGGGGCAGACAGGCAGTTAATGCTGTTTCTCTGGGGTTCTGCATGATATTACGGCGGGAGAGCGGGAGAGTCAACATGGAAAGTCTACCCCTTAATATCTCCATTCAGATCCCAGACAAAGCAATTCCATATGAAGCCATTAATTGCGCTTATTTGCAATAGTTAAGGTGTGGCTTCTACCTTATTCAGTAAGCATTTGGTGAATTCTGTACATTGCATGGTAAGTTAGCGGTTTTTGTACGGAACTCGCAACCCTGCGATAGTGAGTTCAAATCCTACCGTGGAAAGGTGTGGAATTAAATTCGATAAATCTGTTATTTGTGGGCTGGTATCAGGAAAAAATGATCACAAAATCTCGTCATAAAAACCCAACTTGTTCACGAATGTCCTTTCAAGAGAAGAGGACCTGCCATTAAATATTCTTAAGTGAACTTTGCCGATCAGAACCTTACTGCCT
Organism: Somniosus microcephalus; assembly: GCF_052327205.1. Classification (NCBI taxonomy): domain Eukaryota; kingdom Metazoa; phylum Chordata; class Chondrichthyes; order Squaliformes; family Somniosidae; genus Somniosus; species Somniosus microcephalus. Next base: position 365,826,334 of record NC_140988.1, read on the forward strand.
CTGAAGCATAAACTGAACAGGTCAATGAGATTTTATGAACTCTAACATAGCATTTTCATTCTACAATCAGCCATCTTTTTGTTATTATGTTAAGAGTATTAGGGGTGATTCTTAGGAAATCGCAGGCTGTGACCCCCAGGGTTTTCTGAGTTATGTGCCCTGTGAGCACCCCTCGGCACATACTCCCCTACACATATACATAATAAACTTGACAGCTCTGACATTTTATAGCACTTTGTAAAAATATTTGGGTTTAACTTGCACCATGTGGCAACAGTAACAAACTCATGTTTATATGAAATGTCTCTGATTTCTTAATAAAGCCATTAACCCATTCCAAACCCTTTTGTTAAAATAATGGCGAAAGGAATTTCATATGAATGCATTAATACATATCGTTATAAATATTGTACAATTTCAAACCCTTTCTTTCCTATAGAGTTTCTTTCCTTTCAGTCAAGTTGAACAAGTTTCTTACATAACTAGTTGTAACTGAGAATTGCAACAAAAAAAAACTACTTGCAAATAACCAGGAATCATACATAACTTTGTAATTGGGAAGAATTGTTAAATAACTGTACGTGCAGATGACCAGGATTCGTATGTAACTCTTTGTAATTGAAAACAATTGTTACATAACTATTTTTGTAATTAACTATCTGTAATTAGCTGCACCAATGACATCTGGCAGATATTGGCCATATGGTTGATAATGAAGAAGAAAACTGCAGACTGCAGGAAGATATCAATGGACTGGTCAGGTGGGCAGAACAGTGGCAAAATGGAATTCAATCTGGAGAAGTGTGAGGTCATGCATTTGAGGAGGGCTAACAAGGCAAGGGAATACACTATAAACGGTAGGACACTGAGAAGTGCAGAAGAACAGAGGGACCTTGGAGTGCACGTCCACAGATCCCTGAAGGTAGCAGGACAGGTAGATAAGGTGGTTAAGAAGGCATACGGGATACTTGCCTTTATTAGCCGAGGCGCAGAATATAAGAGCAGGGAGGTTATGCTTCAACTGTATCCTTCTTCTTAGGCAGTCCCTCGGAACCGAGGATGACTTGCTTCCACATTAAAAATGAGTTCGCAGGTGACTGATGAGCCCAATGCGGGACCTACAGCCTCTGTCACAGGTGGGGCAGACGGTGGTTGAAGGGGCGGGTGGGTGGGGTGCCCGGGTTGACGTGCGCTCCTTGCGCTGCCTGCGCTTGGCAACTGTATAAAACACTAGTTAGGCCGCAGCTAGAATACTGCGTGCAGTTCTGATCACCACATTCCAGGATGGATGTGATTGCACTAGAGGGGGTGCAGAGGAGATTTACGAGGATGTTGCCAAGACTGGGGAATTTTAGCTATGAGGAAAGATTGGATAGGCTGGGGTTGTTTTCCTTGGAACAGAGGAGGCTGAGGGGAGACCTAATTGAGATGTATAAAATGATGAGGGGCCTAGATAGAGTGGATAGTAAGGACCTATTTCCCTTAGCAGAAGGGTCAATAACCAGGGAGCATCGATTTAAAGTAATTGGTCAGAGGTTTAGAGGGGATTTGAGGAGAAACTTTTTCACCCAGAGGGTGGTGGGGGTCTGGAACTCTGCCTGAAAGGGTGGTAGAGGCAGAAACCCTCACCACATTTTTAAAAAAATTGGATATGCACTTGAAGTGCCGGAACTGACAAGACTACAGACCAAGAGCTGGAAAGTGGGATTCGGCTGGATAGCTCTTTGTCAGCCGGCACAGACAAGGTGGGCCGAATGGCTTCCTTCTGTGCTATAAATTTCTATGATTCTATGATTCTATGAATGCAGCAGGAAGCTTGGAGGGTCCATATTTTCAGAAATAAAGCATGAAATGACAGTTCAATTATCTGGTACTCCATAAAAAGAGTGATATATGTCTCCTCGGGAATCTACTGCGAATGCTGCTGGGCCTTCTCATGAATTGATGACCCAACAAAATTCCATGTGGTACACTTTCTCTTTATTGGATATCTCCAGCGGCAGGTGTTGGATCGGAATCTTAGGACACAATTTGATTGCTGAGCCCAACTACATTGTAATGATGACACTCAAACTCATCCAGTTAAAATGACGACTATTTTGAGGATGGCTGTTTCATCATTGACAAGAACTTAATTTTCTCCATTGGGGCAGTCTCCTCTCCTCCTTCCAGCCTGTTCTCTGTTTGTGAGTCCCGAGCCATTTTAACTCCTGGGCTTCATTTACATTCTCTTTGAACTGTCTCCTGCCAGAAGCTGGTGGGAAATGACGCAGGAGCAAGCGGGTGAGAGAGAGAAATCGGAAGGCCGGTTCGGGGCAAAGTAAGTGAGGATGGAGGGGATCCGAGTCGATTGTAGTCAGAGAACAAGGGGAGGGAATGCTCAGAGTGCTGCACTGTCGGAGGTGCCGTCTTTCGGATGAGATGTTAAACCGAGGCCCCGTCTGCTCTCTCAGGTAGACATAAAAGGTCCCAGGGCACTATTTCGAAGAAGAGTAGGGGAGCTCTCTCCAGTGTCCTGGGGCCAATGTTTATCCCTCAACCAACATAACAAAAACAGATTATCTGGTCATTATCACATTGCTGTTTGTGGGACCTTGCTGTGCGCAAATTGGCTGCCACGTTTCCCACATTACAACAGTGACCACACTCCAAAAGTACTTCATTGACTGTAAAGTGCTTTGCGATGTCCGGTGGGTATGATCGGTGCCATATAAATGCAAGTCTTTCTTTCTTTTCTTTCAGGGAAGAGGAGGCCCAAGGTTTCTTCATTGGACCAAGAGCGGTGGTGGGAGCAGTCCGAGCGGCAGCGACCTATAAAAGGTAAGCCCAATGCGTGGGTAGGCCTCAGAGTGGCGGCGGGAGGAGTCCGAGCGGCAGCGAACTACAAAAGGTAAGCCCAATGCGTGGGTAGGCCTCAGAGTGGCGGCGGGAGGAGTCCGAGCGGCAGCGAACTACAAAAGGTGTAATGATCAATAAGATAAAGATAAAGTAGTAAAGGGGGTAAAAGCAGGAATAAATTGTCACAAAACATATTTAATAGTTCTTTATCTGAATGCACACAGCATTCGTAACAAAATAGACGAGTTGACGGTACAAATAACTACACATTGGTATGATCTGGTGGCCATTACGGAAACATGGCTGCAAGGTGACCATGACTGGGAACTAAACATCCAGGGGTATTTGACAATTAGGAAGGACAGGCAGAAAGAAAAGGGAGGTGGGGTGGCTATGTTAATAAAGGATGGAATCACTGCAATAGTGAGAAATGATATTGGGTCAAAGGATCAGGATAGTGAAACGGTTTGGGTGGAGATAAGGAATAATAAGGGGAAAAAGTCACGAGTGGGCATCGTCTAATGGCCTCCTAACAGTTGCAACTCTGTTGGTCGGAGTATAAATCAGGAAATAGTTGGGGCTTGTAATAAGGGATGAGCTATAATCATGGGGGATTTTAACTTTCATATTGACTGGACTAATCAAATTGGGCAGGGCAGCCTTGAGGAAGAGTTCATAAAGTGCATTAGGGATGGGTTCCTTGAGCAGTATGTTACTGAACCAACCAGGGGGCAGGCAATCTTAGATCTGGTCCTGTGTAATGAGACAGGATTAATAAAAAATGTCCTTATTACGTCCGTGAATGATTGAGACACGGACAGCAGGAGTGGAACAAAATAAGTCTTTACTGGTGGAAGTCAATAGTGAAACTAAAAACACAGAGGCTCACTAGCGCCTTTTATACAGGGGTGGTCACTGCCGGTATTGCAGTCTGAGACCAGTTATTCTCTTAAAGGTGCATACACAACAATTCCTCCCCTTTTAGATAAACAGTACATAACATTCATTTAACAACTAAATGATAACTAATTACAATCACAATTACGGTTGCTAGATACATTGGTTAAGTTTAAGCAATTATAAGTTCAGTCTTTGAGGAGGCTTCCTGATTCTGTCTGGATAACGCCTCTTTGGGATATCAGGTTCTTCTGGCAAGGTTGAGTTGAGATCAATGTCGTTGTTTGGTTCATCTGCTTCCAATATCACCGATTCTGTGGTAGCTGCAATTGGTACGTCGATTTCATTACCAGGTGTATCAGATCGTGGTGTGGAGTTGACGTTTTCCAGTGACTCTAGAATCTGGTCAGCATGGCATCTTACAATGCTCTCTCCAACGTCCATGGTATACATGAGAGGTCCTTGCCGTGTACAAATCGTTCCTGGCTGCCATTTCTCAGTGCGGTAGTCCTGGGCCAAAACTGGTTGACCTATCTTAAAACTCTTGGTCGGCCTTTCATTCATATTCTGAAACTGCCTGTTCTCCACATCTCTTCGGACGTTTGGCTTAACCAAATCCAAGTGGCATCGTAGTCTTCGATTGAAGAACATCATGGCTGGGGTTTGGTTGGTAACCGCATGTGTCGCATTCCGGTAGGCAAACAAGAAGTTGTCCAGCTTGTGTTGTAGGGGTATATCTTCATTACACATTGCCTTGATAGCCTTCTTGAATGTTTGGACAAACCTCTCGGCCAATCCATTAGTGGCTGGATGATATGGGGCAGATGTGTAGTGCTTAACACCATTGTTCTTTAAGAACCTCCGGAACTCTTCAGACACAAACTGTGGTCCATTGTCAGAGCAAATCTGTTCAGGCAGCCCATTCCTGGTGAATATGGTTCTTAAAACTGTGATAGTTTTTTCCGTGGTGATTGAGGACATTTTTATTACCTCTGGCCACTTTGAATGTGCATCCACCGCAATTAAAAACATCGAGTCCATGAAGGGACCAGCAAAATCAATGTGCACCCTTTGCCATGGAGATGAGGGCCACTCCCATGGATGCAGAGGAGCTTGTGGTGGGGCGTTTTGGACCTTCTGGCATCCTGCACAGCTCTTGGTCATCTCTTCGATTTCTCTATCGATTCCCGGCCACCACATAAATGCTCTGGCTAAGTTCTTCATTTTTACCCCACCCAGATGACCCTCATGAAGCTCATTGAGCACTCTATCCGTCAACTTAGGTGGAATTACTACTCTGGATCCACACATCACACTGACAGCTGTTCTCTTCTCGGCGAGAATGCTGGCAGCAGTGGCTCGCCATGTGCTGGCCATCCGTTCACCGTTAAATCATAGACCCGTGATAGTGTCGGGTCATTCCGTGTTTCCTTTTCTATGTTTGCATTCGTCACAGGGAGACATTCGACTATGGTCGAGTGGAATAACTCCATTGGATCCACTGCAAGGTCTTCTTCTTCCACCGTCGGCAACGGTAGGCGTGACAATCCATCAGCATTTCCATGCTGTTTAGTTCCTTTGTACTCGATGTCATATTGGTGTGCCCCTAGGAAAAGGGACCATCTCTGCAGCCGTTGTGCTGTCATTATCGGTACGCCCTTCTGAGGGTCGAAAATGGAGACAAGAGGTTGATGATCGGTTAGTAGAGTAAATTTTTGACCGTGCAGGTAGTGATTGAACTTCTTCACCCCCCACACTAGGCTGAGGGCCTCTCTGTCAATCTGAGCATAGTTACGCTCGGCAGACGTTAACGAGCGTGACGCAAAAGCTATCAGCCTCTGTAAACCATCAAGGAATTTATGTGACAGTACCGCCCCAATGCCGTAGGGAGACACATCACACACCAGTCTGATCGGCAGTGCTGGGTTGTAGTGAGCCAATACTTCCCTTGAAGGGATTAAGTCCTTACTCTTCTGAAAAGCACGCTTACAATCATCGCTCCATTTCCATGCTACCCCCGTTCGTAGCAGGGCGTTCAGTGGGTGCAAAATTGTCGACAAATTCGGCAAAAACTTATGATAGTAATTCACCAATCCGAGGAATGACCTCAGTTGCAACACATTTTCAGGCGCTGGGGCCTTAACAACCGCTTCAATTTTGTCAGGGGACTTATGTAACCCCTCTTCATCAATCACGTGGCCACAATACGATATCTGTTTCTTAAAAAATTCGCACTTGGGGTGGTTGGCTCGCAGCCCATGTTCCCGTAGTCTAGTGAGCACCTGTTCTAGGTTGTTAAGGTGTTCACTGTCATCTTCACCTGTCACAAGGATGTCGTCCAAGTAACACTGAGTCCCCGGAATCCCTTGCAGGACTTGTTCCATCGCTCTTTGCCATATCGCCGGAGCCGATGCTACTCCGAATACCAATCGGTGATACTGGTAAAGACCTTTGTGAGTGTTTATCGTGAGATACTTCCTAGAGGACTCTTCAACCTCCATCTGCAAATATGCTTGTGCTAGGTCAATTTTTGTAAAACGCTTCCCTCCAGACAGTGAGGCGAAGATGTCTTCTATCCTTGGAAGAGGATATTGTACAGTGTGGAGGAGTGGGTTCACCGTCACCTTGAAATCCCCACAGATGCGAATCTTCCTTGGCTCCCTGTACTTATTGCTTAACGTTTTCTTCATGACAGGAATGATGGGTGTCGCCCACTCGCTCCAGTCGACCTTAGACAACACGCCCGCCTTCTCCAGATTCTCCAGCTCTGCCTCGACGGCTGGGCGAATTGCATATGGTACCGGTCTTGCTTTGAAAAACTTGGGAACTGCATTCTCTTCTATTTTTATCGAGGCGGTTACGCCTTTAAGCGTGCCCAGTTCTTGTTGAAATACCTCTTTGGCGTTAGCTAAGATTGTTGACAATCGTCCAGAAGTGACGTCTTCATCTTTTTTACCGTCCACCGTCATTGCTTGAATGGAGTGCCAATCTAAGTTTATCTTCCTGATCCATTCCCGTCCCAATAACGGTGGTCCACCATTTGGCAGTATGTAGAGATACAATTTCCGTATTTTCTTGCCGTTGTATTCGACAGGCACCCTTATTTTTCCTCTGGGGTATACTATTCGCCCCGTATACGTCGTCAAGACGATGGATGTCTCTCTCAAGGGTATATGTGAAAAAAGCTGCTCGTAGTCTCGTCGATTCATGACGGTTAGCGCTGACCCTGTATCCAATTCCATTTTAACTTGGGACCCTGCTATCGTGAGGGTGACCCAAATGGTTCGGTGATCCTCTTTTGCGATTACATTGTGAAGTTTGAGACAGCTTAGTCTCCTGTTCCCGGATTCACTATCGCCCATCTGGTCTTCGGAACTACTGTCCGTCATCTTTTGTACTTTCTTGTACGGTTCCTTAGTAGCCTTTTTGTTGTCGCTGGTCTTCTTCCCAGACCTGCAAACTCGTGCAATGTGTCCCATCTTTCCGCATTGCCTGCATATTTTGTCTTTGGACCAGCAGTCCTTCTGGTCATGGTTAGTTCTGCCGCAGCGATAACATTTTGCAAATCCCCATGTCATTTCGTGGGTGCCGTATTCCTGTGGTTTTTGTTGAATTTCTGCAGCTCCCCTGGCTGCTGCTTCATACGATACTGCTACGCTGAAAGCCTTATCTAGCGTCAGCTCTTTCTCTGAGAGTAACTTCTTCTGTGTTCCTTCACTCAGGAGTCCACAGACAAATTTGTCCCGTAGGGTATCTGCCAGTCCTGCTCTGAACTGGCAGTGCTTTGATAGCTTGCGTAGTTCTGTAAGAGACTCAGCATTGCTCTCATCTTTGTGCTGAGTTCTCCTGTGGAATTTAAATCTTTCTGCTATCAACAGCGGTGCAGGGTTTAAGTGTTCCTGTAGGACAGCAACAATTTCGTTAAAACTCTTCGCCTTCGGTTTGGCTGGAGTAATCAGGTCCCGCAATAGGCCGTACGTTCTAGCGCCCATTAAGTTTAGCAATATCGATGCCTTTTTCCCCTCCGCTATTTCGTTTGCCTCGAAATATACCTCGACTCTTTCCACATACTTGGTCCAGTCCTCTAATGTATTACGTCCGTGAATGATTGAGACACGAACAGCAGGAGTGGAACAAAATAAGTCTTTACTTGTGGATGTCAATAGTGAAACTAAAAACACAGAGGCTCACTAGCGCCTTTTATACAGGTGTGGTCACTGCCGGTATTGCAGTCTGAGACCAGTTATTCTCTTAAAGGTGCATACACAACAGTCCTAGTAAAGGATCCCCTTGGAATGAGTGACCATAACATGGTTGAATTCTAAATTCAGTTGGTGGGTGAGAGAGTTGGATCTCAAACCAGCGTACTAAGCTTAAATAAAGGAGACCATGAAGGTATGAGAGTAGAGTTGACTAAAGTGGACTGGGAAAATAGATTAAAGTGTAAGACGGTACATGAGCAGTGGTGTACATTCAAGGAGATATTTCACAACTTTCAAGAAAAATATATTCCACTGAGGAAAAGGGGGCGTAAAAGAAAAGACAGCCATCCGTGGCTAAGCAAAGTAATAAAGGATAGTATCCGACTGAAAACAAGGGCATATAAAGTAGCCAAATCTAGTGGGAGGATAGAAGATTAGGAAGCATTTAAAAGCCAGGAAAGAATAACTAAAAGATTAATTAAGAAAGGGAAGATAGATTATGTAGAATTCGCAAAATTGAACATTGTCCTGTAAGGGTCTATTGGCAGAAAAGGCCTTAACTTTTAAAGACTGTTTTAAAAGAAGCCCAGAAAAATGGACACACAAAATGGCTGCCAGACCCCGTGACCAGCTTTTGGGACACTTTAATATGGTTCCTGCAGTCCCCAGACAGCTTTTTGTGGATTCAGCCCACAGTAGGTTCTGGAAGGCAGTTTCAGGGAAAACGAAACCAGACAGAGCCCCATCCATATAGATTGGATGCAGATCCGATCAGATCGGCCTGTAGATAAAGGCCATCAAAATGTTTACCCAGACAAAGGGAAACAGTTTCATATTCATAGGGGGAACATCAAGCACCGTTTTAAGACATCAGAAGGACATTAAAGACAATACAGGGCCGTTCCAGGCCAGAGATGGCAGTTACCGGCCATCCGAAGATACGTTAAAAACAAAGACTACCCCGCTGTGCTACAAGCCCGCCAAAAGTTAAACAAAGACTAACCTTGATTTGGCGGGAGATAAGGGCTTCATTGAGAAGTATAACTGGAGTCCTGGGGTAGCCATCGGGAGCTTTTTATCGGTAGCTTTTTGAGCTAGCTTGTTTTTTTCGAGAGCCGTGGAGGAACGTCGATCCGGAGACCAGCCAAGAAGGTGATTCGAGTCTGCGTCCCGCCCCGGGGTAACCATCGGGAGATCATCGACAAACCCCGGGCCGTTGACGAGACAAAGGGCAGTAGCCCTCCAGAAGAAACCTATCTGAAAATGGTAAACCAGCTGGGCTCTGTGAAGAAACCTGTCTAACCATGGTCAAACAGTTGGTCTCTGTCCCCGCCGACGTCCAGGCCTGCCAGCATCCAGCCTGTCCATGACCTTCACCTCGAGGAAGAAGAGAGAGTGTCGCAGCCCGCAGCGTAGACCACGTGGAGACAGGACGCCTGAGAGGATCAAAACGCAGACCTTTCAAAATCTTATACTTTCTCATTGGATTGGTGAGCATGTTTCTGGCCCCTCATAATCTGACCTAGCTAGGCTTAGCGGGTGGGCATTTTGGGTATAATTAATTATGAGTTGTTGTCTCTCGATGTTCCGTGTGTTTCCCCATTTCGAGATTACTTTTGTAAAGTATAACATGCCTGTATATATGTTGGTTAGTCCTGTGTTATGATTTGTTTTTCCCTCCCATGTATCTTATTGGCTTACATTCAATTTGTTCCTTTATGCAATAAAATTTCATTTCGTTTTCATTAAACCTGACCTATAGAGTATTCTCCACATTGTAGTTCCTGCCTCAAAGTCCAGTTAATAGAACCTAAGGGGCGAGTGGGTTGAACCACTCAAGGTTTTTACTGTGCAAGAGAGAGAGGCCTCTGGAGAGAGAAAACCTCTGCGATCTAAAACCCCTTACAATTATGAAAGTAAACTAGCAAAAAATATAAAAACAGATTGCAAGAGTTTCTACAGTTATATAAAAAGGAAAAGGGTGGCTAAAGTGAATGTTGGTCCCTTAGAGGACGAGACCGGGAAATTAGTGGTGGGGAACATGGAGATGGCAAAAACGCTGAACAAATATTTGCAGCAGTCTTTACAGTAGAGGACATTAAAAATATCCCAACACTGGACAAACAGGGGGCTATAGGGGGGGAGGAGCTAAACACAATTAAAATCACTAAGGAGGTGGTACTCAGTAAGATAATGGGACTAAAGGCGGATAAATCCCCTGGACCTGATGGCTTACATCCTAGGGCCTTGAGAGAAGTGGTGGTGGGGATTGCGGATGCATTAGTGGTAATTTTCCAGAACTCCCTGGATTCAGGTAAGGTCCCGGCAGATTGGAAAACTGCTAATGTAACACCCTTATTTAAAAAGGGAAGTAGACAAAAGGCTGGAAACTATAGACCAGTTAGCCTAACATCTGTGGCTGGTAAAATGTTGGAGTCCATTATTAAGGAAGCAGTAACAGGACATTTGGATAAGCATAATTTAATCGGACAGAGTCAGCATGGTTTTATGAAGGGGAAGTCTTGTTTGACAAATTTGCTCGAATTCTTTGAGGACGTAACAAACAGGGTGGATAAAGGGGAACCAGTGGATGTGGTGTATTTGGACTTCCAAAAGGCATTTGACAAGGTGCCACACAAAAGATTACTGCACAAGATAAAAAATCACGGGATTGGGGGTAATATACTGGCATGGGTGGAGGATTGGCTATCTAACAGAAAACAGAGAGTTGGGATAAATGGTTCATTCTCGGGTTGGCAATCTGTGACTAGTGGTGTTCCACAGAGGTCAGTGCCGGGACCCCAAATCTTTACAATCTATATTAACGATTTGGAGGAAGGGACCGAGTGCAACATATCCAAGTTTACCAATGATACAAAGATGGGAGGGAAAGCAGTGAGTGAGGAGGACATAAAAAACCTGCAAAAGGACAGAGACAGGCTAAGTGAGTGGGCAGAAATTTGTCAGGTGGAATATAATGTTGGAAAGTGTGAGGTTATGCACTTTGGCAGAAAAAATCAAAGAGCAAGTTATTATCTAAATGGAGAAAAACTGCAAAGTGCTACAGTACAAGGGATCTGGGGGTCCTGGTGCATGAAACACAGAAGGTTAGTATGCAGGTACAGCAGGTGATCAGGAAGGCCAATGGAATCTTGGCTTTTATTGCAAAAGGGATGGAGCATAAAAGCAGGGAAGTCTTGCTTCAGTTATACAGGGTACTGGTGAGGCCACACCTGGAATACTGCGTACAGTTTTGGTTTCCATATTTAAGAAAATATATACTCGCTCTCAAGGCAGTTCAGAGAAAGTTCACTCGGTTGATTCCGGAGATGAGGGGGTTGACTTATGAGGAAAGGTTGAGTAGGTTGGGCCTCTACTCATTGGAATTCAGAAGAATGAGAGGTGATCTTATCTCTACCTAAGGGCTTTAAACTAATTAGTGGGGGGGGGGAGGTTCCTAGAGGGCAAATAATAAAAATGACAACAGAGAGGGTCATAGACTTAGGTAGCAGTGGGGAAATTAAAAACCAGACCGTGTCAGGAAGGGGCAGAAGGTATGGAGTAAAAGGTAAAGTAATAAAAAGGGCAAAAGCAGGAACTAAGTGTCACAAAACATCTTTGAAAGTTCTCTATCTGAATGCATGTAGCATTCGTAACAAAATAGACGAGTTAATGGCACAAATAACTACATATGGGTATGATCTTGTGGCCATTACAGAAACATGGCTGCAGGGTGACAATGCCTGGGAATTAAACATACCAGGTTATTTAACGATCAGGAAGGACAGGAAGGAAGGAAGGGGAGGTGGGGTGGCTATGTTAATAAAGGAAGGAATCACTTTAATACAGAGAAATGATATTGGGTCAAAAGATCAGGATAATGAAACAGTTTGGGTGGAGGTAAGGAATAATAAGGGGGAAAAAACACTAGTGGGCGTAGTCTATAGGCCTCTGAATAGTGGCAACTCTGATGGACGGAGTATCAATCAGGAAATAGTTGAGGCTTGTAATAAGGGAACATCTATAATAATGGGGGATTTTAACTATCATATTAATTGGACAAATCAAATTGGGCAGGGCTGCCTTGAGGATGAGTTCATTGAGTGTTTTAGGGATGGGTTTCTTGAGCAGTATGTAACTGAACCGACCAGGGGGCAAGCAACCTTAGATCTGGTCCTGTGTAACGAGACAGGATTAATTAAAAATGTCCTAGTAAAGGATCCCCTTGGAATGAGTGACCATAACATGGTTGAATTCCATATTCAATTAGAGGGTGAGAAGGTTGGATCTCAAACAAGCATGCTAAGTTTGAATAAAGGAGACTATGAAGGTATGAGAGCGGAATTGAGTAGAGTGGATTGGGAAAATAGATTAAAGAGTAAGACGATACATGATCAGTGGTGTACATTTAAGGAGTTATTTTACAACTTCCAAAAAAAATATATTCCACTGAGAAGAAAAGGGTGTAAAAGAAAAGACAGCCATCCGTGGCTAAGTAAAGAAATTAAGGATAGTATTCGACTAAAAACAAGGGCATATAAGGTAGCCAAATCTAGTGGGAGGATAGAGGATTGGGAAAACTTTAAAAAACAGCAAAAAATAACAAAAAGATTGATTAATAAAGGGAAGATAGATTATGAAAGTAAATTAGCAAAAAATATAAAAACAGATAGTAAGAGTTTTTATAGTTATATAAAAAGAAAAAGGGTGGCTAAAGTAAATGTTGGTCCCTTAGAGGATGAGACCGGGAAATTAATGGTGGGAAATATGGAGATGGCAAAAACACTGAATGAATATTTTGTATCAGTCTTTACAGTAGAAGACACTAAGAATATCCCAACACTGGACAAACAGGGGGCTATAGCGGGGGAGGAGCTAAACACGATCAAAATCACTAAGGAAGTGGTACTCGGTAAAATAATGGGACTCAAGGCGGATAAATCACCTGGACCTGATGGCTTACATCCTAGAGTCTTGAGGGAAGTGGCGGTAGGAATTGTGGATGCATTGGTAATAATTTTCCAAAACTCCCTAGACTCGGCAATGGTCCCGGCAGACTGGAAAACTGCTAATGTAACACCCTTATTTAAAAAGGGCAGTAGACAGAAGGCTGGAAACTGTAGACCGGTTAGCCTAACATCTGTGGTAGGTATAATTTTGGAGTCCATTATTAAGGAGACAGTAACAGGACATTTGGATAATCATAATTTAATAGGACAAAGTCAGCATGGTTTTATGAAGGGGAAGTCATGTTTGACAAATTTGCTGGAGTTCTTTGAGGAAGTAACATATAGGGTGGATAAGGGGGAACCAGTGGAAGTAGTGTATTTAGACTTCCAAAAGGCATTTGACAAGGTGCCACACAAAAGATTATTGCTTAAGATAAAAAATCACGGGATTGGGGGTAATATTCTGGCATGGATAGAGGATTGGCTATCTAACAGAAGGCAGAGAGTTGGGATAAATGGTTCATTCTCAGACTGGCAATCAGTAACTAGTGGTGTTCCGCAGGGGTCAGTGCTGGGTCCTCAACTCTTTACAATCTATATTAACGATTTGGAGGAGGGGACCGAGTGTAACATATCAAAGTTTGCAGATGATACTAAGATGGGAGGGAAAGTAGTGAGTGAGGAGGACATAAAAAACCTGCAAGGGGACATAGACAGGCTAAGTAAGTGGGCAGAGATTTGGCAGATGGAATACAATACTGGAAAGTGTAAGGTTATGCACTTTGGCAGGAAAAATCGCAGAGCAAGTTATTATCTTAATGGCAAGAAACTGGAAAGTACTGAAGTACAAAGGGATCTGGGGGTCCTGGTGCACGAAACTCAAAAGGTTAGTATGCAGGTGCAGCAAGTGATTAAGAAGGCCAATGGAATGTTGGCTTTCATTGCTAGGGGGATAGAATATAAAAATAGGGAGGTATTGCTTCAGTTGTAAAAGGTATTGGTGAGACCGCACCTGGAATACTGCGTACAGTTTTGGTGTCCATACTTAAGAAAGGACATACTTGCTCTCGAGTCAGTACAAAGAAGGTTCACTCGGTTAATCCCGGGGATGAGGGGATGGACATATGAGGAGAGGTTGAGTAGATTGGGACTCTACTCATTGGAGTTCAGAAGAATGAAAGGCGGTCTTATTGAAAAATATAAGATTGTGGAGGGGTTGGATCGGGTGGATGCGGGGAGGATGTTCCCGATGATGGGTGAAACTAGAACTAGGGGGCATAGTCTTAGAATAAGGGGCTGCTCTTTCAAAACTGAGATGAGGAGGAACTACTTCACTCAGAGGGTGGTAGGCCCATGGAATATGCTGCCCCAAAAAGCTGTAGAAGCTACATCATTACATAAATTTAAAACAGAAATAGACAGTTTCCTAGAAGTAAAGGGAATTAAGGGTTACAGGGAGCGGGCAGGAATTTGGACATGAGTCTAGGTCCGGATCGGTCATGGCCCTGTGGGTAGCGGAGCGGGCCCAGGGGCCATGTAGCCTGATCCGGCTCCTATTTCGTGTGTCTAATTCTGTTAGATTCAGGAGATGGTTCTGTGACAGTGGATTGATGGTTAGGATCAGATCAGCCATGATCTTATTGAATGGCGGAGCAGGCTCGAGGGGCCGATTGGCCTACTCCTGCTCCTATTTCTTATGTTCTTATGTTCTTATGAAACATATAAGATTGTGAGGGGGCTTGATCGGGTGGATGCGGGGAGGATGTTTCCACTGATGGGTGAGACTAGAACTAGGGGGCATAATCTTCGAATAAGGGTCTGCCCTTTCAAAACTGAGATGAGGAGAAACTTCTTCACTCAGAGGGTAGTAAATCTATGGAATTTGCTACCTCAGAGAGCTGTGGAAGCTGCAACATTAAATAAATTTAAAACGGAGATAGACAGTTTCCTAGCTGAGAAGGGAATTAGGGGTTACGGGAGTGGGCAGGGAAGTGGACGTGAGTCTAGGTTTGGATCAGCCATGATCCTATTGAATGGCGGAGCAGGCCCGAGGGGCCGTATGGCCTACTCCTGCTCCTACTTCTTATGTTCTTATGTTCTTATGAATACACCTGCTCCTCTTCGGGACGAGGAACCTGAAGGAAATTTGAAAAAACCCGATTACCGAGGCCTCTTCTGACCCGACGCTGATTGATTCCAGTCTTTGCTGGTGGGTTTGGTGTCGCCTGGGCCTCTCGATCATCAGCGACACCACTTCTGCATCTTGTGGGCTCCCGCGGCGGGTGGCAACACGTCTGGAAGACACCGTGACCTCCCTGACTGCCATTCTAACGGCATGCCCAAACCGTTCACCCCAGTCAGGCTAGAGAAGCGTGGAGGCCATTACATGCATGCTACTTATTGCAATGGTGGCGTTACTCCATTTAAACTGAATGGAGTAATGGCAGTAATAATGTAACGCCAATCGGAAAATCAAGGCTACAGTCGCCAAATGATACATTAACCCCTCTTTTCTCTTTTCAGGCGCTATGCCCTTGATTTCAAACCCGTAACATCCCTCCATCCTCCATTCCCACCCGCCCCCGACCCCCCGATGGGCAGGAGAGGGTTAAAATATCTGGATCGGGCAATCCAACCCCATTCCCACCCCATTAATTTTCAAAGTGTAGAATTCAGACCATGGACGAAGCTCCTGCAAAAGGCAAGCGGGGGCCCAATTACCATGCCAAAGTTGTGGCCTGATGACATCACCGGCACTGCGGACTTACCTTCAACAGAAAGTGAGGGGGAGGTCCGACCTGTGGGACTCCCGGCAGTTGAACCGAGGCGAGAGCTGCTGGCTCCCCAAGGCAAGTTGCTCCTTGAGCACTCCTCGTGGGCCAGCAGAAGCAGGAGTGCACCCCCAGGACCCTCAAGGAAGCCTTTGGCCTCCCATGCCCCCACCCCCAACTGATTGCCAGATTTGTTGGCTCATTTCGGCTAACCCCCCACCCCCAGCCCCCCCATTAATGTTGGGGCCTATGTATTTCTAACGCTTTTAACTTCAGATTTCCAGAATTCGAAGTTTATTCTTTTTATGTGTATGAACTTATATCCTACCACTCTGCGGCATAGCACACTGGGCCTTTTAAACATTGAACCACCACATGATCCTGGGAATCCCCAGCAGGTTTAACACTGGAATCAGGGATCTCAGGCTAATTAAATCACTTGGTTTTCACCTATTGCTTTAATCAGCTCTATCCCATATCCTGCGGGATCATTGACTGTAGCCTCAGTAAGTGCATTTGTCAATGCATGACCAGCAGAGAAACAATCTTGCGCATTTTTTTATGACTAGCTATAGATGACATTAATTATTAAGCATAATGCAAACAGAAGTGTCCCTGTGGAGGTGACTGTTCATGAACGTACTTTAGCTGCGACACCCTGTTATAGATTAGGCTTTGAAGACTATACAAAGAATGCATTCCCTGTCTCTAAATTGATGTGCACCCAACATCTTTCCTTCTTGCCAATTTTCTCTCCTTTCTGGAAGGTGGTAACCCCTGCTAGAGTACAGTTCTGTGGCTGTTGGACGCTCCCCAGTGCTTTGCCCAAGTAGCTATTGTCACTCGATTAGGCACTCTGCAGCCTTCCGGACTCAATATCGAGTTCAACAATTTCAGATCATAAGCTCGGCCCCCATTTCATTTTTTCTTGTAATTTTTCCACTCCTTTCCCCCCCCCCCCTTTCCTTTTGTTTCTCTCTCACACCTGGCAGCTATCTTTTGCCCTGCCAGTACACTTTACACCTAATCTCAGCCTATTACCATCTCGTCTAGCTTCTAATCTCTTTTACTTCTTTTGTTTCTTTTATTCTTTTGTCCGATTGCAGCCCTGCCTTCGATCTAGTTTCTTTTCTTTCCAGTTTTGAAGAAGGGTTCAACCCGAAACGTCAACTCAAATTTCTCTCCACGGATGTTGCTTGACCTGCTGAGTTTTTCCAGCATTTTCTGTTGTTATTTTAGCTATTGTCCATGTTCATGTTCATTGGAGGCAATTCAGAGAAGTTTCACTAGGTTAATTCTGGAGATGAAGGGGTTGTCTTATGAAGAAGGGTTGAGCAGGTTGGGCCTATACTCATTGGAGTTTAGGAGAATGAGAGGTGATCTTATTGAAACATATAAGATTCTGAGGGGGCTCGACAGGTTAGGTGCAGGGAGGATGTTTCCCCTCATGGGGGGATCTAGAACTAGGGGACATAATTTCAGAATAAGGGGTCGCCCATTTAAAACTGAGCTGAGGAGGAATTTCTTCTCTCAGGGTCGTGAATCTTTGGAATTCTCTGCCCCAGAGAGCTGTGGAGGCTGGGTCATTGAATATATTCAAGGTGGAGAGAGACAGATTTTTGAACAATAAGGGAGTCACGGGTTATGGGGAGAGGCAGGGAAATGGAGTTGAGCCCAAGGTCAGATCAGCCATGATCTCATTAAATAGCGGAGCAGATGCGAGGGGCCAAATGGCCTCCTCCTGCTCCTATTTCTTAGGTTCTTATTATACATAGATACATAGATACATAGAAGATAGGAGCAGGAGTAGGCCATTCGGCCCTTCGTGCCTGCTCCGCCATTTAATGAGATCATGGCTGATCCTTTAATTCAGTATCCCGTCCCCGCCTTCTCTCCGTAACCCTTAACCCCTTTTGCCCGTAGAAATATATCTAATTCCCTCTTAAATATATTTAATGAGCTGGCGTACACTGCCCTCTGTGGCAATGAGTTCCACAGGTTCACCACTCTCTGAGTGAAGAAATTCCCCCTCATCTCAGTCCTAAATGGTTTAGCCCTTATCCTTAAATTATGTCCTCTAGTTCTGTTCTCACCCGCCAAGGGAAACATTCCTTCTGCATCCAGTCTGTCTAGACCTGTCAGAATTTTATACACTTCTATGAGGTCCCCTCTCAATCTTCTAAACTCCAGTGTGTACATCCCTAAACTACATAGTCTCTCCTCATAGGTCATTCCCGCCATTCCTGGTATCAGCCTGGTGAATCGCCGCTGCACCCCCTCCATTATGTTCTTATGTGTGAGCCTAAACATTAGGTTTGATTTTAACTCGAAGAGGGAATCCAGCGGGTTAGGGGGACGGGGCGTGTGGCAAGCCCCATGGCGTTGTCAGCGTGAGGCCTGAGCTATTTTAACTCCAGGGCATCATTAACGTTTGAAGGACAGGTAGTTAACAGGCAGTTTTTTGCCTAATCCCTATTTTTAGCCCTGAAGTGTGGGCTTCCCGACGGCTCCGAACAATGCCAAGTTAGCGAGGCGGACCATCGGTCTGCAGGGGTTGGAGGGGTCGAGATGTCCATTGTACAGGTGAGTGATGGGTGTATGTGTGTGAGGTAAGCGTAAAGTGTTTTAATAAGTTTTACTTACCTTTACTTTCTCCTGCAGGCTTCCTTCCTTCAGTTCTCGGGAGTCCCTCAGCTTACCGGCACAGAAAGCAGAATGGCCGCTGAACTGTCAAAAGCTGCAGCCTCTGCTTTCTGGTCTGGAGAGATCTCTAACTGAGTCTGAGTAGAAGGGTTCAAGTTAGAAGACAGATTGGCAGTGTTTGACAGCTTCACAGAGCTGTCAAACGCTGATTTTTCATCTGTCAAACGCTCTTGACAGATGAAATGTCAATCACTGACGTCACCAGTAACCAGGCGTCCCTTAATTGGCCTGCTGAGCCCGCTGGGCGGGCTTAACAAGGCCAATCAAGGGAAAATCACGTGGGTTGGCCACAAGTCGATGGAGGTGGGACTACAACCCAAAAAGTGGGAGTCCCGCCTCCAAAAGCTCCCCATTGACAAAATCGAGCCCTTTGTATCTGTTTTCAAAGTAGAGACAAAATTGAAAGAAAGAGTTGCATTTATACAGCACCTTTCACGACCACCCAAAACGCGTAATAGCCAATGAAGTACTTTTGGAGTGTAGTTACTGTTGTAATGTGGAAACGCGGCAGCCAATTTGTGCACAGCAAGCTCCCACAAACAACGCTGTGATAATGACCAGATAATCTGTTTTTAGTGATGTTGGCTGAGGAATAAATATTGGCCAGGGCACTGAGGGATAACTCCCCTGCTCTTCTTCAAAATAATGCCATGGTATATTTTACATCCACCTAAGAGAGCAGACGGGGCCTCGGTTTAACGTCTCACCTGAAAGATGGCACCTCCAACAGTGCAACACCCCCTCAGCACCGTACTGGAGTGTCAGCCTAGATTTATGTGCTTAAGTCTCTGGAGTGGGACTTAAACCCACAACCTTTTAATGTCAGAGGTGAGTGTGCTACCCACTGAGCCACAGCTGACATTCCAGAATGACAATCATACGGAGAACCTAAAAGTAAGTCAAGGGCAGGAACTTATTAGTATAAGTAAGAAAATGAAAAATGGTGAAAATAATGGGACTTAAATCTCCAGGCCCTGCTGGTTGCTACCCTAGGGTATTAAAAGAAACCAGTGGTAAAATTGCAGATGTGTTATTTAAGGAGGGAGGCAAAAAACAGGAAACTACAGATCTGTCAGTTTAACGTCAGCTATGAAGAAATTACTGGTATCTATGATTACTGACCGAGTGACTGAGCACTTGAACAAGTATGAGCTGATCAAAGAGTGTCAGCATGAATTTGTGAAAGGTAGCTCAAGTCTGATTAATCTAGTTAATTTTTTTAGGGGGTCAATAATGTGGTGATCACGGGAATGTCTATGGATGGTGTTTATATGGACTTCCAGAAGGGATGTGATAAGAATCTGCATAGGAGATTATTAGCAAAAATGCAAGTAGATGGAATTGGAAGTAACCCTCGTGACTTGGGTTGGCAATTGGTTGGGAGGCACGAGACAGAGAGTAGGGATAAAGGGAATGTACTCTGATTAGTGAGAGGCGATAAGGGCTGGTTCCCAAGGATCTGTAATGGGACCTCAGCGTTTCACTATATATATATATTAATGATTTGAATGAACAAATAGAGAGTTGTATATCCAAATTTGCAACTGACACAAAGTTAGGAGGCACAGTAAGTTGTGCAGTTGAGAGCAGGAAGTTACAAAGGGACATAGTGACAAATACATTAACAAATTCATATAAATCTAACTACGTCCCTTTGTAACTATCATGCAGCACAATATCAACCCAGTAGACCACAATGATTCATCAGCAGCGACAGGCTCTTTTTGTTTTTTTTCTTTCAGAAGCATTTGCCAAGATCCGTCATGCAAGACTTATAGTGAGACTAAAGTGAAAGCTCATGGAACCTAGCAAGAAGTTATAAATTGGATTTTGTATTGGAAGGATGATAAGAAATAGAAAGCAGCTATCAAGGTTAAAATGGCAACATGGATGACACCAAAACTTATTGAGGTGTCAAAAGAGATGAATTGTGTTGAATCTCTTCTCACTGGAAAATAACAGACTAATGAGCACGCCCGGGGCAATGTTCCAAGATCTTGCTTCAGGTCACGCAACAAATTTCTCATGCGCAACCAGAAGAGAATTCACTCTAAACTGAGGAAGTCAAAATTTAAAATAACTCAATCAATACTCCACACCTACAGTCATTAACTTAAAGAAAAGAGGACTGACTTGTGAGGTTCCAGTGCCTGTGTGGAGCCTCGCTAGATGCAAGTATGGGCCAGAGACAGAAAAGAAAGAGAAAGACTTGCACTTCTATAGCGCCTTTCATGACCACCGGACATCTCAAAGTGCTTTACAGCCAAAGAAGTACTTTAGAAGTGGAGTCACTGTTGTAATGCGGGAAACGCGACAGGAACTTTGCGTACAGTAAGCTCCCACAAACAGCAATGTGAAAATGACCAGATAATGTTTTTTTTTTGTTATGTTGGTTGTGGGATAAATATTGCCCAGGACACCGGGGATAACTCCCCTACTCTTCTTCGAAATAGCGCCACGGGATCTTTTACGTCCACTATGGTAACACCATATGGCAAACTGTTTCTGAATGCACGCTCCCGTCGTGAAGCCTAACTGGGTGCAAAAGGGTAATTGCAGAGGGCACACCATGACGCCGTCCATTAAATTTCCCAACATGTGCTACTGGTCTGTATGTTTCAAGGTTTCAAAAAGGAAACGAGGAAGCTCTTGGTGTAACTGGTTATAGGTTTGGTCCCTGGGAATTTAGAAGTCCAAATAAGTTTGTATGAGTATTGAAAATTGAATTGTGTAACAGGGCAAAGTGACAGGACAAGCTGGGCCTAAAGTGACAGGGCAAGCTGGCCTAAAGTGACAGGACAAGCTGGGCCTAAAGTGATAGGACAAGCTGGGCCTAAAGTGACAGGACAAGCTGGTCATAAAGTGATAGGACAAGCTGGGCCTAAAGTGACAGGGCAAGCTGGGCCTACAGTGACAGGACAAGCTGGGCCTACAGTGACAGGGCAAGCTGGACATAAAGTGACAGGACAAGCTGGGCCTAAAGTGACAGGACAAGCTGGGCTTACAGTGACAGGGCAAGCTGGGCCTAAAGTGACAGGACAAGCTGGGCCTAAAGTGACAGGACAAGCTGGGCCTACAGTGACAGGGCAAGCTGGGCCTAAAGTGACAGGGCAAGCTGGGCCTAAAGTGACAGGACAAGCTGGGCCTACAGTGACAGGGCAAGCTGGGCCTAAAGTGACAGGGCAAGCTGGGTGTACAGTGACTGGACAAGCTGGGCATAAAGTGACAGGGCAAGCTGGGCCTAAAGGGACAGGACAAGCTGGGCCTACAGTGACAGGGCAAGCTGGACATAAAGTGACAGGACAAGCTGGGCCTAAAGTGACAGGACAAGCTGGGCCTACAGTGACAGGGCAAGCTGGACATAAAGTGACAGGACAAGCTGGGCCTAAAGTGACAGGACAAGCTGGGCCTACAGTGACAGGGCAAGCTGGGCCTAAAGTGACAGGACAAGCTGGGCCTAAAGTGACAGGGCAAGCTGGCCTAAAGTGACAGGGCAAGCTGGGTGTACAGTGACTGGACAAGCTGGGCATAAAGTGACAGGGCAAGCTGGGCCTAAAGGGACAGGGCAAGCTGGGCCTAAAGTGATAGGGCAAGCTGGCCTAAAGTGACAGGGCAAGCTGGGTGTACAGTGACTGGACAAGCTGGGCATAAAGTGACAGGGCAAGCTGGGCCTAAAGTGATAGGGCAAGCTGGCCTAAAGTGACAGGGCAAGCTGGGTGTACAGTGACTGGACAAGCTGGGCATAAAGTGACAGGGCAAGCTGGCCTAAAGTGACAGGGCAAGCTGGCCTAAAGTGACAGGGCAAGCTGGCCTAAAGTGACAGGACAAGCTGGGCCTACAGTGACAGGGCAAGCTGGGCCTACAGTGACAGGGCAAGCTGGGCCTAAAGTGACAGGACAAGCTGGGCCTACTGTGACAGGACAAGCTGGGTTTAAAGTGACAGGACAAGCTGGGCTTAAAGTGACAGGACAAGCTGGGCCTACTGTGACAGGACAAGCTGGGTTTAAAGTCACAGGACAAGCTGGGCCTACTGTGACAGGACAAGCTGGGTTTAAAGTGACAGGACAAGCTGGGCTTAAAGTGACAGGACAAGCTGGGCTTAAAGTGACAGGGCAAGCTGGGCTTAAAGTGACAGGACAAGCTGGGCTTAAAGTGACAGGACAAGCTGGGCTTAAAGTGACAGGGCAAGCTGGGCCTAAAGTGACAAGACAAGCTGGGTCTAAATTGACAGGTCAAACATAGAAACATTGAAGATAGGAGCAGGAGTAGACCATTTGGCTCCTCGAGCATGTTCCGCCATTTAATGAGATCGTGGCTGATCATCCAAATTCAGCACCCTGTCCCTGCTATCTAACTCCTTCTTGGAACACCCCAGATTCTTCCTCATAATCCCATTCAGTTGGTGCGTACAATCTGGAGTTTGCCTCTGTGGTCCCTCTTACATTCTCTTTGATTCCAACCCACTTTTCTCTACAACTAATGTGCCACTCCTTTATAAGCTGCACTTCAGCCTGTTCTTCTTTTCGTCAGTTGGATGTCTGAAATGTACGTAAGCTCATCACTATTTTTAAGAGCATCCAAGCATATGAGTAAAGACGTCTTATTGCAATTATATAGGGCCCTGGTGAGACCACACCTGGAGTACTGTGTACAGTTTTGGTCTCCTTACCTAAGGAAGGATATACTTGCCATAGAGGGACTGCAACGAAGGTTCACCAGACTGGTTCCTGGGATGGGGGGATTATCCTAAGAGGAGAGATGAGTAGACTAGGCCCTTATTCTCTAGAGTTTAGAAGAATGAGAGGTGATCTCATTGAAAAACATAAAAATCTTACAGAGTGCATTGATTTGTATGTGGGTTCAATGACGAGACATTTATGAAAGAGAATGTCTTTTAATCTAAAGTTTGTTCATCTATGTTAACAGCATTACAGGAGACACCATCTTAGAGATCCATCTAAAGCGAAACCAAAACTAAACTGCTTGTCTCTCACATGCCCTCTGCTGGTCAGGCATAAATAATCAATCAGGCAAATATGCTGGTAAGGCATAAATAATCAAACAGGCAAATACCATCACTATTTGCTGATATCATTACATCTCCCTTTCTTAAAACAAAAGTATTATACTTTTATCTAACAACATGTTTTCTTTGTATTAATCTGCATTTTAACTGTAACAATTAATGAACTTACATTATCATTATCATTATCAAGGTTAGTTAACCTTGTTTTGTATGTTCACATGAAATATGTAAATACACTAGAACTTGAAGAAAGAATAAGATAACATTACTTCCTTCTATAACAAGAGTCCTTAAATTTGCTCAATGAGTCTCTCAGGAGGCTTCACGTGTCTTGAGGATTTTCTGATTGATTGTCCTTGAATCTGAGTTGTTGCCTCAGATGATGGTTTCTCAGCTGTGTGATCAGGTTGTTCAACAGTATCAGTCTATTGACTTGCTGTGGCTGGTCCCATGAGAAGATCCCGACGATTTCTTCACAGAACAGCACCCTCATCTGTCTGAATGGTGTATGATCTTGGTTGAACTTCACTCAGGACAGTTCCCTTCTGAGTCCATATGTTTGTTTTGTCTTTGAACCTTACTTGGTCACCAGTGTGGAGTTCAGGTAGGTTTTGTGTTCCTCTGTCATAGTAGTACTTTTGCTTTTCTTTCTGTTGTTCTTTGAACTTCCTCACTTTCTCCCCCTCTTTTGTTTTCAGGAGGTTCTCCGGGATGGGTAGGTTTGACCTTAGCCGACGTCCCATCAGGAGTTGGGCTGGTGACATACCACACTCGAGCGGCGTTGTGCGGTATACAAGCATGCTCTGGTAGAAGTCAGTTCCACCGTCTTTTGCCTTGTACATCAGTCTTTTCACTGTCTGGACCGATTTTTCCACTAGTCCATTGGACTGTGGAAAGTGAGGACTTGACGTTGTGTGGACAAAGTCCCACTCTTTGGCAAAGTGTCGGAAACTTGCATTGTAAAACTGGGGTCCGTTGTCTGTGAAGACCTCGCTTGCCACGCCATGTCTGGAGAATATGGCTTTCATACATCTTATCACAGCATCTGCAGTGGTGGTGTACAGTCTACAAACCTCTGGATACAGGGAGTAATAGTCTGTGACTACAAGATAGTCCTTCCCTTGACATACGAATAGGTCAGCGCCTACCTTCTGGTAAGGTCTGTCTGGCGCTGGGTGTGGCTTTAGTGGTTCTACCTGATTGCTTGCTCGATATTTCAGGCATATTGTGCAGTTTGACACCTCATTTGTCACATCTTGGTTGATTCGTGGCCAGTACATCACCTCTCGTGCTCTTTTCTTACACTTTTCGATTCCCAGATGTCCTCCATGGATCCTTTTTAGCATCTCTTTTCTCAGACTCTTTGGGATAACTATTTTACTTCTTTTGTAGATGATGTCTTCGACCACTGATAGTTCCGCCCTGCAGTTCCAGTACTCTGCCATGTCAGGTGAGCAGTCTTGCTTCATGTTGGGCCATCCATCCAAGATGCTTTTCCTCAGTCGTCTCATTGTTTCATCTTTGTTTGTCTCAGTCTTTATGAGCTCCAATTTTGCATCTGCTATGGGCAGTGCACTTGTGATCATGTCCACGTAGGCGTTCACTTTTTCATCCATTTTGGTGTTTGCGGGCTCACTTGGGTCAACAGCTCTGGACAACGTGTCTGCTGTATACATCAGCTTACCCGGTGTGTACGCAACATTCAGTGTATAGCGTTGCAGCCTGATCATCATTCTTTGTATTCTAAGCGGACAGCTATTTAGTGGCTTTTGGAACAATGCAATCAAGGGCTTATGGTCAGTCTCTACACTGATTGCTCGTCCTGCCACAAACTGGTGAAATCTTTCACAGGCGTATGTGATGCTGAGCAGCTCCTTTTCTATTTGAGCATATCGCGCTCCGCGTCTGTCATTGAGCACGATGCATATGCAATAGGTTGCCAGTAGTCATATTTTTGCAGAAGAACGGCACCGAGCCCACTCTGTGATGCATCTGATGATATCTTGATGGGTCTCGCTGGGTCATAAAACCTCAGAACTGGTTCCTCTGTGAGCAGTTTCTTTAGATCGCTCCATGACTTCTCATGCTCATGATTCCATTCCTATTCTATGTTCTTTTCAGTTAGTCTTCTCAGTGGCACCATCTTTTCTGACAGGTTGGATATGAATTTACCAATGTAGTTGATCATTCCATTAAACCTCTGCACGTCCTTTTTGCATTGTGGCTTTGGCATATTCTCAATGGCGGGCACCTTTCTGGGATCTGGTCTGATGCCCTCACCGCTAAGGATATCTCCCACGAATGTCAGTTCTGTCACCCCGAGCTGGCATTTCTCTCTATTCAGCTTCAGGTTTGTTTTCCTTGTTGCTTCCAGCACTTTTTTCAGTCTCTCGTCATGCTCAGTTCTCGTGGTTCCCCATACTATGATGTCATCCATTGATGTATCAACTCCCTCCAGATGCTCATAGGTCATATGGATAGTTTTGTGATACACTTCAGGAGCTGAGGCAATGCCAAATGGTAACCTTAGGAATCTGTATCTGCCAAATGGACTGTTGAACGTGCACAGTCTTGAACTTGCTTCGTCCAATTTCATCTGCCAAAATCCTGATGATGCATCTAACTTGCTGAAATACTTTGCATTTGCAAACTGTGACATGATTTCCTCACGTGTAGGAAGCTTGAAGTGCTCTCTCTTTATTGCTCTGTTTAGATCTCTTGGATCCAGGCAAATTCTGAGCTTTCCATTCTTTTTGTCCACAACGACGAGGGAACTCACCCACTCAGTTGGCTCAGCTATCTTCTGAATCATGTTCAGGCTTTCCATCCTGTCCAACTCTGCCTTCAGTTGCTTTTGAAGAGCAAACGGAACTTTTCTGCATGGATGTATGACCATTGGCATACTTTTATCTACTCTGATCGTGTGTTCTCCTGGAAGGCAGCCTAGACCCTTAAATAGGTCATTGTACTCTTTCATGAGTTCATCACAGACTGTCTCTCCTTCGCTTTCCACAACGAGGACTCTCTTTACCAGGCTCAGTCTCTCACAGGCTTTTATACCTAGTATGGCTTGCACATCCTTTGGCACCACGATTAATGCTAGCGTGTGCTCTCTGTCCTTGTGTGTTACTTTGACAATGCATCTTCCTTTCACTGGTATATCAGTACCTGAGTATCCTGTCACTTTCAGTTTTATTCCATGTATCTTTGGTCTGGGTCTAATTTTCTTAAAATCAGTCTCTGATATCACATTAACTTGTGCTCCAGTATCCAATTTAAATGGAATATGTATGTCATTCACTTTTAGTGTCAACATCCAGTCTCTTTTTTCTTCTTTGTTTTCAGACACAACATCTACATTGAACTTCTCTATCTCGCTTTCATCTACTGCACGGTACTTGCTTTGTTGTGCTTGGTTCTTGCAGCAACGGGCATAATGGCTGTTTTTATTGCAACTATTGCATGTTTTACCATATGCTGGACACTTTGTTGGTGGATGCTGTGTACCACATCGACTACATGACTTTCGATTGTCCCTTTCATTTTCGTTCGCTGGCCACGCTTCTTTTTTCACATTGGTGCTCTTTTTGTTAAACGGCTTGTGTCCGTTCTTTCTCACTGCATCCACGTTGCAGCTACTGTCACTGAACAGCTCCTTTGCCTGCGACTTCACAGTCTCTGTAGCCCTACGCAGTGCTATGGCTTTTCCCAGGTCTAGATTTTGCTCTCTTAGCAGTCTTTCCCTAAGACCATTATCTGGAATACCACACACCAGTCTGTCTTTGATCAGCGAGTCTGTCAGTCCCCCAAATTCACATGATTTGCTTCAGTTTCTCAGTTCAGTCACATACTGATCAATAGTCTCTCCCGTTTTCTGTACACATGTGAAAAATCTGTGCCTCTCAAATGTCACGTTACATTTAGGTATGCAGTAGGCCTCAAACTGTTCCATTATTTTATCTAGCTTCATTTTGTCTCCATCAGCAGCGAAGGTGAAGTTATTATACACCTCCAGCGCTTCATCACCCACGACATGTAAGAACACTGACGATTTCTTTTTATCACTTTTCTCGTCAGCTCCGATTACCGCTAAATACAACTCTAAACGTTGTTTGAATCTCCTCCAATTTTCAGCCACATTACCTGTCAACTGAAGCTTCGTGGGTGGGTGAAATCCTACCATTTTTCACTTCGTTAGCTATACTCCAATGGTAAGTAACGATGTTCTCTTTTGGCTTGCTAATATGTGGAGAGCTGATTTAACTTCAGATTTTTCCTCTTCATCTCTTTCAATCACTTCTGACACCATGTATCGATTTGTATGTGGGTTCAATGACGAGACATTTATGAAAGAGAATGACTTTTTATCTAAAGTATGTTCAACTCAGTTAACAGCATTTACAGGAGACATCATGTTAGTGATCCATCTGAAACGAAAGTAAAACTAAACTGCTTGTCTCTTTCACATGCCCTCTGCTGGTCAGGCACAAGCAATCAATCAGGCAAATATGCTGGTTAGGCATAAATAATCAAACAGGCAAATACCATCACTATTTGCTGATATCATTACACACTTGACTTCACCAATCTTTTTCTCTTCACGGATCTATAGAAGATTTTACAGTCAGTTTTTATGTTCCATGCAAGCTTACTTTCTCAATCTATTTTCCCCCTCTTAATTAATCCCTTTGTCTTACTTTGCTGAATCCTAAATTGTTCCCAATCCCCAGAGAGCTGTGGAGGTTAGGTCATTGAATATATTTAAGGTGGAGATAGACAGATTTTTGAACGATAAGTGAGTCAAGGGTTGTGGGGATTGGGCAGGGAAGTGGAGTTGCGGCCAAGATCAGATCAGTTATGATCTTATTGAATGGCGGAGCAGGCTCGAGGGGCCAAATGACCTACTCCTGCTCCTACATCTTATGTTCCTATGTTCTGATGAGCCCACCTATCCACTGTATTCCCTTGGTGCGTTTCTAATAACCGTGAATCCCATTTGTTGATAAGAACCTGTCTAGTTCCTTCTTGAAACCCATTCAGGTTCCTTGTTCCATTATCCCGTGCTTTTAAAATCACCTAGCTGTTTGATTTAGGTGCCTGCATGGCCCAGTGGTAGCACGTACTCTAAGCTAACAATTCAGTGCCGTACTGAGGGAGTGCTGCACTGTCAGAGGTGCCGTCTTTCGGATGAGACGTTAAACCGAGGCTCCATCTGTCCTCTCAGGTGGACTTAAAAGATCCCATGGCCAGTATTTTGAAGAAGGGTAGGGGAGTTCTCCTGGGCCACATTTATCCCTCAACCAACATCACTAAAAAAGCAGATTACCTGGTCATTATTTCATCACTATTTGTGGGAGCTTGCTATGCGCAAATTGGCTGCTGCGTTTCCTACATTTCAGCAGCGATTATACTTTAAGGAAGTGCTTCATTGGGAGTAAAGTGCTTTGGTATGTCCTGATGTTGTGAAAGGTCTATCAATGCAAGTTCTTGATGTACTACTGAGAAATTGGAGGGCGTAAATCAAAATTGCCTTGTGTTACTGTTTATCTGGTATCAACATTGGAAAGTTGGTCTTTGCTAAATTCAGCACCAACCTTTCAGTTGGTCCTTTATCCTTCAAATTGTCCTTGTAATGACCAGACCCTAAACTATTCACCCATTTTTGACGGCAGCACATTGATTGGATCTCACGGTGCAATACCCTCACTGTTTAAAACAAAATCCATTTATTGTGTTTCTAGGTGACACGTGTGAGCATGTTTGTCTATCAAGCTCCAATAACTCACGTTTGCAAATAGAAGACAATGGGGTAATAAAACCAAGTAATTTAATGTCGGGAGCAGGATAAGAATCAAAAGGAGAATAAATCTCAGGATTATCATCCAGGGTAATTTCTCACCTTGAAGAAGGAGCTGGCTTGACATCTGTTGTGAG
Organism: Somniosus microcephalus; assembly: GCF_052327205.1. Taxonomy (NCBI): domain Eukaryota; kingdom Metazoa; phylum Chordata; class Chondrichthyes; order Squaliformes; family Somniosidae; genus Somniosus; species Somniosus microcephalus. The sequence continues at coordinate 365,855,654 of NC_140988.1, forward strand.
GGCGGATTGAAGGTTATCGTCAGCAGCTGTCCAGTGAAGGTGCTGTGTTACTTGTGTCCATTGCTTCTTTCTTAGTATTACTATTTGGCATCTCATTCTACTCTCTAAAGTGCCTCAGGGCACTAACCATGTGAACAGTGTGTTATAAACCCAGGTTATCTGGGGAGAATCCTGGTGCTACCTGGGGAGGCAGTTCCCAAAATAGTCATTCTCAATGTCAATTGAAAATGAAAGTTCTTTAAACTTCCAGGGAGCGAAGGGTTAACACTGTGCTGATTGGTTGTGAGTTCTAACACCTGTGATTGAACGAAGATCCAGTTGTTTCTTGGCAAGCCGTGTGGTAATGAGAGTTTGGGAGTTAAGTACTTCCAAAATAAAGCCTATTATATCCCAAGTTAATTACTGTGCCATTAATGTGCAGCCATTCTGTTTGTTAAAGTGTTATTTAGACCCACTTGTGCCTCAGTAGTCAGTGATTATTCAACAGGTTTCACATTCTGCACGTGTGTGTCTTGGTGCCACCCACAATTATCAACGCGTGCTATTATTTTATTTTGTCTTGGTATATAAAAGACGTGAGTCACACAACACGGGTCGCCATCTCTGATTGGACGTATTCCTGGAGCTTTCATCACGTGACCTGCTGGATCCAACCGCCTTTTTCCCCCGTCTCCAATACTTTTATAAATGAATGAAAGTGGTCAAAGAAAATGGAAATAAAAATCATTTTCTTTAATACCCTGTTGACTTTTATCCCAGATTTGCTCACAGCTGCAATTGGGAATGGGAGCATTGTGGTTATGTTACCAGACTAGCAATCCAGGTACAGACTTAGATTAAACAATCGGTGAGACATGAGTTCAAATCCCACCACATGGCAGCTGGGGAATTTAAATTCAGTCACGTAAATAAATCTGGAATAAAAAGCTACCATCAGTAATGATGACTATGAAACTATTGGATTGCACTAAAATCCCACCTTGTTCACTAATGTCCTTTAGGGAAGGAAATCTGCTGTCCTTACCCGGTCTGACCTACATGTGACTCCAAACCCACAGCAATGGGGTTGAGTCTTTAACTGCCCTCTGAAATGGCCGAGCAAGTCGTTCAGTTGTACCAAACCGCTCCTGTGGGAGCACCTTCACCTCACGGACTGCAGCGGTTCAATAAGGTGGCTCACCACCACCTTCGCAAGGGCAATTAGGGATGGGCAATAAATGCTGGCCTTGCGAAGCCCACATCCCATGAACAAATTTTAAAAAGTCCAGGAGATTAAATTCCTGGAGAATCCAGGACATCCTGCTGAGTTGGCAACCCAACACACTACTCTGCCTTGCAGTACAGTACATGCCAAGTGTTGTCTTGTTTCCCCCACTCAATTCTTCACCCCCAGCCCCTCCCCACTAGTATTTGTTTTTATACCAATTCACAACTTTGTTGCTTAATTGTGTTTGGAGGAGTTCCTTGACGTGGCCTGGGACTTTGAAAGTGCCACTGGTGTTTTAGTGACTGAATAAGCCCAATCCAGCTTTTACTGACCGGGGGATTTGGCAATTTAGTTACTGGAAATTTGGGGATTGTTAAGTCTGTGAATGATTGAGACACGGACCAGCAGGAGTGAAAACAAACAGATCTTTACTGGTGGAAGGCAATAATGAAACTAAACAACAGAGGCCCTCTAGCGCCTTTTATACAGGGGTGGTCACTGCCGGTACTGCAGTCTGAGACCAGTTATTCTCTTAAAGGTACATACACAACAATTCCTCCCCTTTTAGATAAACAGTACATAACATTCATTTAACAACTAAATGATAACGAATTACAACCACAATTACTGTTGCTAGATACATTGGTTAAGTTTAAGCAATTATAAGTTCAGTCTTTGAGGAGGCTTCCTGATTCTGTCTGGATAACGCCTCTTTGGGGTATCAGGTTCTTCTGGCAATGTTGAGTCGGAATCAATGTCGTTGTTTGGTTCATCTGCTTCCAATATTACCGGTTCTGCGGTAGCTGCAATTGGAACGTCGATTTCATTACCAGGTGTATCAGATCGTGGTGTGGAGTTGATGTTTTCCAGTGACTCTAGAATCTGGTCAGCATGGCGTCTTACAATGCTCTCCCCAACGTCCACGGTATACATGAGAGGTCCTTGTCGTGTACAAATCGTTCCTGGTTGCCATTTCTCAGTGCGGTAGTCCCGGGCCAAAACTGGTTGACCTATCTTAAAACTCCTGGTCGGCCTTTCATTCATATTCTGAAACTGCCTGTTCTCCACATCTCTTCGGACGTTTGGCTTAACCAAACCCAAGCGGCATCATAGTCTTCGATTGAAGAACATCATGGCTGGAGTTTGGTTGGTAACCGCATGTGCCGCATTCCGCTAGGCAAACAAGAAGTTGTCCACCTTGTGTTGTAGGGGTATATCTTCATTACACATTGCCTTGATAGCCTTCTTGAATGTTTGGACAAACCTCTCGGCCAATCCATTAGTGGCTGGATGATATGGGGCAGATGTGTAATGCTTAACACCATTGTTCGTTAAGAACCTCCGGAACTCTTCAGACACAAACTGTGGTCCATTGTCAGAGCAAATCTGTTCAGGCAGCCCATTCCTGGCGAATATGGTTCGTAAAACTGTGATAGTTTTTTCCGTGGTGGTTGAGGACATTTTTATTACCTCTGGCCACTTTGAATGTGCATCCACCGCAATTAAAAACATCGAATCCATGAAGGGACCAGCAAAATCAATGTGCACCCTTTGCCATGGAGATGAGGGCCACTCCCATGGATGCAGAGGAGCTTGTGGTGGGGCGTTTTGGACCTTCTGGCATCCTGCACAGCTCTTGGTCATCTCTTCGATTTCTCTATCGATTCCCGGCCACCACACAAACGCTCTGGCTAAGCTCTTCATTTTTACCCCACCCAGATGACCCTCATGAAGCTCATTGAGCACTCTATCCGTCAACTTAGGTGGAATTACTACTCTGGATCCACACATCAAGGTTCCTCTGCACACTGACAGCTGTTCTCTTCTCGGCGAGAATGCTGGCAGCAGTGGTTCACCATGTGCTGGCCATCCCTTCACCGTTAAATCATAGACCCGTGATAGTGTCGGGTCATTCCGTGTTTCCTTTTCTATGTTTGCATTCGTCACAGGGAGACATTCGACTGTGGTCGAGTGGAATAACTCCATTGGATCCACTGCAAGGTCTTCTTCTTCCACCGTTGGCAATGGTAGACGTGACAATCCATCAGCATTTCCATGCTGTTTAGTTCCTTTGTACTCGATGTCATATTGGTGTGCCCCTAGGAAAAGGGACCATCTCTGCAGCCGTTGTGCTGTCATTATCGGTACGCCCTTCTGAGGGTTGAAAATGGAGACAAGAGGTTGATGATCGGTTAGTAGAGCAAATTTTTGACCGTGCAGATAGTGATTGAACTTCTTCACCCCCCACACTAGGCTGAGGGACTCTCTGTAAATCTGGGCGTAGTTACGCTCGGCAGAGGTTAACGAGCGTGACGCAAAAGCTATCGGCCTCTCCAAACCATCAAGGAATTTATGTGACAGTACCGCCCCAATGCCGTAGGGAGACGCATCACACGCCAGCCTGATTGGCAGTGCTGGGTTGTAGTGAGCTGAAATAAAGAGTAAATTGCCTTTCAAAAGCTAGGCTTTATTAACCTTAAAAAACCAGCAAGTACATGTTGAGCACCCAGTCTCAACCACTGTAGAAAACTGAATTTAAGATGGCCACCACAGGTCACATGGAATCAACTAACCAATAAGTTTACAGCATATATCTCAAGGCAGGAAAACAGGCAACCAATTACAATGCTTCTTATAAAACAAGAATAATCACCACATTCACCCCTCCTTTTAAAATATGCTTCAACCTAGGTAGCCTTTACAGTTTACAATTAGTTATTTATGACTAGAGCAATACATGTATAATGCCTTCAACAATTTTAAAATTTTACTATTAATTTATTAATTATTTTAAAAGTCCATTTTTAATCGGTCGACCGGATATCTTGTTCATGTCGACCTTCTTAGCCTTGATGGATTTCCTTGCCCTCCCACACCAGGAGACACAGAAATATCTTCTGCAGGGAGGCTATCAATATCCCGATTATCAACGGTTTCCGGATTGGAAGTCCCATTAGAAGGTAGACTGGGAGGGTCATGAACATCCATCGGGGGCAGACTAAGAGAATTGTAAGTGTCTGCAATAGGATTGGAAATGTTCGTAGTATCTGTGACGACATCAACATTATCTGAATTATGGCTATTGTTAATGTCCTCAGGAGAGGGCTGGCCACCACAAGGAGCTAAGTCTTTAACTGAAACCGTACTTTCTTTCCCATCTTGGAATCGAATGTGAGGATATTGGGAATTTGCCTCCAATAGCTCCACCTCCTCCACTAAAGGATCATACTTTGACAGTCTAACATGGCGTTAGAGCAGCACAGGTCCCTGCATAGTAAGCCATGAAGGTACCGAATATCCCGTAGTGGATTTCCACGGATAGTTGAAGAGCCTTCCATGGGGGGTCACATTAGTAGCCGTTGAAAGCAATGATCTAATGGAATGCAGGGCATCAGGCAGTACCATTTCCCACTGTGTATTCTTAAGGTTCTGGGATGTCAAAGCCAACATAACTGCCTTCCAGATCACCCCATTGTATCGTTCGCACTGACCATTACCCTGGGGATTATACGGGGTAGTTCTGCTAGTAGAAATTCCCCGACTCTGGAGGTATTCCTTCAACTGGGAAGACATAAAAGAACTTCCCTGATCCGAATGGATATACGCAGGCATCCCAAAGATGACAAAAAGTTGAGTCAGACATTTAATAACTGTAGCAGCTGATACATCTGCACAAGGAAAAGCAAAAGGGAACCTTGAAAACTTATCCACAACAGTAAATATATATCGATTCTGAGTCGTTGAAGGAAGAGGCCCCTTAAAATCAACGCTCAGGCGTTCAAAGGGAGAAGTAGCCTTTATAAGATGAGCTCGTTGAGGCTTAAAGAAATTCGGTTTACACCGGGCGCAGACAGAGCATGACGAAGTCATCCGCTTGACGTCTTCAACTGAAAAGGGCAAATTCTTACTGCGTACGAAGTGTATCATCCTCGTAACACCAGGATGGCACAAAGCATTATGAAGATTAATAAGCGTATCTCCGTGAAGCACAGAACAATAAGCCCTCGACAGCGCATCAGCGGCAACATTACCCTTCCCCGGACGATAGACTATATCGAAATGATAGCATGCCAACTCGATCCTCCACCTCATTATTTTATCATTCTTAATCTTTCCGAAATGTTTGACATCAAACATGAAGGACACAGATTTTTGGTCAGTTACTAACGTAAAATGTCACCCAGATAAATAATGTCTCCATTTACACAGTGCTTCTACTATTGCATACGCCTCTTTCTCTATTGATGAATGTCTCTGCTCACTATTGCTCAGAGTACGTGAGAAAAAGGCCACAGGTCTTCAATTTTGGTTCAGGGTAGCCCCAATTGCAAAATCGGAAGCGTCCGTCTCAATCACAAAGGGAACCTGCTCATCAATAGAATGCACAACTGCTCCAAGGATATCCTTTTTAAGATTATCAAAACACATCCTGGCCTCCCATGATAGAGGATATGTCATAACCCGAATAAGGGGCCGGATCTTCTGCGAGAAGTTTGCAATCCAATTAGAATAATAAGAAAACAGTCCAACAACTCGTTGCAAGGCCTTAGAATTAGTAGGGCAAGGTAACTCAATCAGTGGTCACAGCCGTTCTGGATCTGGTTTAATCTTGTTTCCCGAGATAATATACCTCAGTAAATTTACCTCGGTGGTCGAAAAGATACACTTCTCTTTATTGAAAGTTAAGCCAACTTTTTCCGCAACTTGAAGGAATCTTTCTAGATTAAAATCGTGCTCCACCCTTGATTTGCCACACACCGTGATGTCATCTAAATATGAGAAGGTGTCAGAGAGAGAGTTATCACTTATAAAAGCATCCATTGCCCATTGAAAACAGGCGACACCGTTAGTAACACCGAATGGTACTCGGCAAAACTGGTACAGCTTTCCGCCAGCTTCAAAGGCCATATATGGTTTGTCCCTCTTAGCGATAGGAATCTGATGATAAGCACTCTTTAGGTCAATAGTGCTAATAACCTTATATTGAGATACTTTATTGATAAGCTCATCAATCTTAGGCAGGGGGGTACGCATCTAATTGAGTATACCTGTTAATAGTTTGAGAGTAGTCTATCACCATTCGCTTCTTATGTCTCTCATTAGTGGTGACAACTACCTGTGCCCGCCAGGGCGAAAAACTAGGTTCAATGATTCCTTCCGATAAAAGACGTTGAACTTCAGAATTAATAAATTATTTATCCTGACTGCTATACCTTCTTGACTTGGTAGCAATTGGCTTACAGTCCGGCATCAAATTGGAAAAAAGTGATAATGGAGAAATGAATAAAGAAGTTAATCCACAAATAGACAAAGGTGGCTTGGTTCCTCCAAAAGAAAGACTGAGGGACTCATGTAATTGAAGCACATCATGACCAATCAAAATGTCCGCACAGAGATTAGGCAGAACGGATAGGCGTATATCAGTATACGTATTACCTAGGAGAATTAATGTCACAAGGCAACAACCAGCTACTTGTGAGGTGAGAGTCGCCTGAGCCATACACACCTGATAGGAAACAGGTGAAATTTTCAAACGCTTCTCCCTCACAAACTGAAGACTTATAAAGCTCTCAGTACTGCCCGTATCTATAAGGGCCTTCACTTCTAACCCATTAACTTGGGCCATAACTGTAGCTTTGTTTAGGCCATGGGAAAAGGCGGCAGAAACTGATGCAATAAACGCCCTATCTAAAGGCTGAATGGTCGCAGAGGAGGCAACCAATTTGCAAACACATGCATAATGACCTCCCTTGCCGCATTTACTACACACAGCCTCTCGGGCAGGGCACTTCAGACGGGGGTGCCGGGCGTTCCCACAAAAATAACACTTCTGAATCCTAGAGGCAACAGCTGCCGAAGTAGAAACTGTTTCGGAATCTGGTAAACCACTCCTATTAAATCCAGGTAACTCCCTTTCATCCGGAACTGCCGAAACCACGGTCGCAGGCCGATCAAAAAGCGCATAAGAATCCGAACTTCTCTGAGCCAAATCCAATGTAGAGGCTTGCTCAAAAGCACTCTTAAGATCCAAGGTCTTATTTTCTAATAACCGCTGATGAATTGATCTAGACAGTAATCCATTAATAAATGCATCCCGTACCGACTCTTCCTTATGTTCTTCTGCAGACACGGCCTTATAATTACAGTTAGCACCAAGGCGCCGGAGTGCTTGTAAATAAGCATCCAAGGATTCTCCCGCCTGCTGCCTACGGGCAGATAAAAGGTGACGTGCAAATACCTCATTTTTGGGTTTAGCAAAAATGTTTTCCAACGTAGCAATAGCCAATTCATAAGTTTCACAGTCCAAAATATACTTATACACATCCGGAGCAATGCAGTTGATTAGTATATCCAACTTATTCAGAGATTGCTGATCCAACACACCCAAAAAGTTTTTAAATGTACGATACCAATGTTTCCATTGATCATCCACTCCTGCAGAATTAGGGTCAGCATTAAATCGTTCCGGTCGAAGATATCGTTCTCTTTTATAGCAAAAGGTTAATAAATTGAAATAAAGAGTAGATTGCCTTTCAAAAGCTAGGCTTTATTAACCTTAAAAAACCAGCAATTACATGTTGAGCACCCAGTCTCAACCACTGTAGAAAACTGAATTTAAGATGGCCACCACAGGTCACATGGAATCAACTAACCAATAAGTTTACAGCATATATCTCAAGGCAGGAAAACAGGCAACCAATTACAATGCTTCTTAGAAAACAAGAATAATCACCACATGAGCCAATACTTCCTTTGAAGTGATTAAGTCCTTACTCTTCTGAAAAGCATGCTTACAATCATCGCTCCATTTCCATGCTACCCCCGTTCGTAGCAGGGCGTTCAGTGGGTGCAGAATTGTCGACAAATTCGGCAAAAACTTATGATAGTAATTCACCAACCCGTGGAATGACCTCAGTTGCGACACATTTTCAGGCGCTGGGGCCTTAACAACCGCTTCAATTTTGTCAGGGGACTTATGTAACCCCTCTTCATCAATCACGTGGCCACAATACGATATCTGTTTCTTAAAAAATTCGCACTTGGGGCGGTTGGCTCGCAGCCCATGTTCCCGTAGTCTAGTGAGCGCCTGTTCTAGGTTGTTAAGGTGTTCACTGTCATCTTCACCTGTTACAAGGATGTCGTCCAAGTAACACTGAGTCCCCGGAATCCCTTGCAGGACTTGTTCCATCGCTCTTTGCCATATCGCCGGAGCCGATGCTACTCCGAATACCAATCGATGATACTGGTAAAGACCTTTGTGAGTGTTTATCGTGAGATACTTCCTAGAGGACTCTTCAACCTCCATCTGCAAATATGCTTGTGCTAGGTCAATTTTTGTAAAACGCTTCCCTCCAGACAGCGAGGCGAAGATGTCTTCTATCCTTGGAAGAGGATATTGTACTGTGCGAAGGACAGGGTTCACCGTCACCTTGAAATCCCCACAGATGCGAATCTTCCTTGGCTCTCCGGACTTATTGCTTAACGTTTTCTTCATGACAGGAATGATGGGTGTCGCCCACTCGCTCCAGTCGACCTTAGACAACACGCCCGCCTTCTCCAGATTCTCCAGCTCTGCCTCGACGGCTGGGCGAATTGCATATGGTACCGGTCTCGCTTTGAAAAACTTGGGAACTGCATTCTCTTCTATTTTTATCAAGGCGGTTATGCCTTTAAGTGTGCCCAGTTCTTGTTGAAATACCTCTTTGGCGTTAGCTAAGATTGTTGACAATCGTCCAGGAGTGACGTCTTCATCTTTTTTACCATCCACCGTCATTGCATGAATGGAATGCCAATCTAAGTTTATCTTCCTGATCCATTCCCATCCCAATAACGGTGGTCCACCATTTGGCAGTATGTAGAGATACAATTTCTGTATTTTCTTGCCATTGTATTCGACAGGCATCCTTATTTTTCCTCTGGGGTATACTTTTTGCCCTGTATACGTCGTCAAGACGATGGATGCCTCTCTCAAGGGTATGTGTGAAAATAGCCGCTCGTTGTCTCGTCGATTCATGACGGTTAGCGCTGATCCTGTATCCAATTCCATTTTAACTTGGGACCCTGCTATCGTGAGAGTGACCCAAATGGTTCGGTGATCCTCTTTTGCGATTACATTGTGAAGTTTGAGACAGCTTAGTCTCCTGTTTCCGGATTCACTATCGCTCATCTGGTCTTTGGAACTACTGTCCATCATCTTTTGTACTTTCTTGCACTGTTCCTTAGTAGCCTTTTTGTTGTCGCTGGTCTTCTTCCCAGACCTACAAACTCGTGCAATGTGTCCAATCTTCCCGCATTGCCTGCATATTTTGTCTTTGGACCAGCAGTCCTTCTGGTCATGGTTAGTTCTGCCGCAGCGATAACATTTTGCAAATCCCCGTGTCATTTCATGGGTGCCGTATTCCTGTGGTTTTTGTTGAATTTCTGCAGCTCCCCTGGCTGCTGCTTCATACGATACTGCCACGCTGAAAGCCTTATCTAGCGTCAGCTCTTTTTCTGAGAGTAACTTCTTCTGTGTTCCTTCACTCAGGAGTCCACAGACAAATTTGTCCCGTAGGGTATCTGCCAGTCCTGCTCCGAACTGGCAGTGCTTTGATAGCTTGCATAGTTCCGTAAGATACTCAGCATTGCTCTCATCTTTGTGCTGAGTTCTCCTGTGGAATTTAAATCTTTCTGCTATCAACAGCGGTACAGGGTTTAAGTGTTCCTGTAGGACAGCAACAATTTCGTTAAAACTCTTCGCCTTCATTTTGGCTGGAGTAATCAGGTTCCGCAATAGACCGTACGTTCTAGCGCCCATTAAGTTTAACAATATCGATGCCTTTTTCCCCTCCGCTATATCGTTTGCCTCGAAATATACCTCGACTCTTTCCACATACGTGGTCCAGTCCTCTAATGCATTATCAAAAGCAGTGATACAGCCAGTCTTCGGCATCTTGCAAATCTAAAATGGCGCCTCCCGCGCTTTGCCTTCTTCCCCGATTTAACAAAATGGCGCCTCCCGCGCTTTGCCTTCTTCCCCGCTGTTGTTAGCGCTGCTTTCCACGCTTTCTTGCGCGTATTCTTTTTCTTTTATTATTTTCCCGTCGTGGAGCGGACCCTCTGGGACACTTCCCTCCCTCTTCTTAGGTCCGAGCGCTGCCCGGCTTCGAAACACCGGCCGCGCCCTGTATGCTCCACCCTCTCTCTCTCTCTTCGCTTCCCGACTCGCTGCCCGGCCCCATTGAAAAGCCACCCGATCGAGCTTCAGCCCGCCGCAGCCCAGGAAGGATCAGAGCACTACCTGCCACCAGCCCGATTAGCTGGGAAACCACGGACCGAGGAACCCAGCCTGGCTCTGGACAGTCTGTCCTGCAAGCCTTCAACCCGATGACTGATGGTCGACGCCCGCCTCTCAAGTTTCAGTGGCCTCTATTTTCTTCCTTTTACCTTTTTTTTTCTTCTGGCTCCGACCTTCAACAACGTCATCGGAGCTGCTGCTGAGTTGCAGGTAAGTTCGTTTCTTACTCGTCGCCAGATCTTTACTGGTGGAAGGCAATAACGAAACTAAACAACAGAGGCTCTCTAGCGCCTTTATACAGGGGTGGTCACTGCCGGTACTGCAGTCTGAGACCAGTTATTCTCTTAAAGGTACATACACATCAGGGATCACATGACAGAATTCCACCAACTTATAATTCCATCCACTGTAACTTTCAGAAGGGAATTGGGTAAATGCTTGAAAAGGAGAAATTTGCTGGGCTACGGGGAAAGCGCGGGAGAGTGGGTTTAATTGGATAGTGCATTCAAAGAGCTGGCAGAGGCACGATGGGCTGAATGGCCTCCTTCTGTGCTGTATGATCTTGACCAGTCCCTGAGAGGACATTACCAGTTACAGCGAGAGTTAGTGATTAGTTTAGATTGTCATGTGTTGGGAGTTGGAGAGCAATTGGCCAGAGGTTTTTCCTGACATGGCCATGTTTCTTTGTCTGTTTCCAGAGATAGCGTAACTGGTAGGTAGGATGGCAGCATGTGAGGGCATACTGTCTACTGGATGGGGTGAGCTTAATGGGCCTGATAGTCTTCATCTACTTTTGTATATCTTTTTGTATGTTTGTATGTGCAGACTGGGGAATCAATCTGGGTCCCTCCTAGTGTGTGGCTCAAAGAGTTCACCCAGTCAGTAATTGAGCCCAGGGACAATCAGAACTCATCTCTTCCCCTTTCTGTTCCCTTCAATGATCCGTGCACAAATCAGGAGACACACAGTAAGTTTGTTCATTTTCAATCCATGTTTATTTTCAGATGTTAAACTTCTCACATTTCAGTTATTAAAACATGACTTATAATATATGAAATATGATCTCCTGGGAGAGGCGAAAAACCAGACATAAAAACCCAGGCCAATTTGGGAAAAAAATCTGGGAAATTCCTCTCCGACCCCCTTAGGCGATCGAAACTAGTCCAGGAGATCATTATGGCCCAAATATTCTAAGACAATTACTTTCTCACTTCAACTCTGCTAACATCAATTAAACACAGTCCCCGGGAGCCTGGTCTTCAACAATCTCCAGTCTAGTTCTGTAGCAGCAGTCACAAACCCAATATTCAGCAATGACGAGAAACTGGTTGGCAGGTTGTCTCGAGTTCCCATTTCTGTCGTTCCAGGTTGAACGAAAACTGTCCCCAATCTTTTTTTTAAAGTGTTAACTATGACACCGTTTAATTTGCTGGGAACATCCGTTCCTAAACATTGACAGGCCGAATTGGGGGTGGAATGTGGATCTAATTACTGGGATGCATCGGCACAATTTGCCTGAGGAAAATCTCTTAAGGCGTGACCTTTCCTGTTAAGACATTTTGTTAAGACGTCCTAACTTTGAAGGGCAAACCCACTTGTTTTTCCCCTCCCTCCCCGACTCCCGTGCAATGTTAACTTTTAGCACACCCCAGAACCCAGTTTGTTGACACCCAAAGACAACCCAGAACGAGGAAAAGACATACCAACACTCCCCACTAGACCCAAGAGGCAACCAGGTGGGTGGCAAATGCCGCGTCACTTGAAGACTGAAGAGGAGCTTACAAGGGAGCAGCTGACATGGGAACAGCTGACAAGGGAGCTGTGATCTTCATACAGGCATTCTGCACACACAACTGGCGACTAACCAAGTAGTACTGAGGACGAGGAGGGTGGAGGTACTTGTATGGGATCAGAGGCTTAAATGACCAGGACAGACGCAATAAAGTGAGCATTACCCATGAGTGCCGCACTGCTGGTATACCCTAATTTGACGGGCATTCCATCTCAACTGCCAGGCCATCAATCAGAAGCTGGCAGGACCCAAATCCAGATCCTTACGGTTCAGCTTACTGTTTGGATCTGGCGCTGGCACCCGTGAATAACACCCACTTTGATCTATTTGTCCTGGGAGCCGGAGAATCTGTTCACTTGCAGGTACGGTCCACCCTTCTCACCCTGAGTACCAGTTGGACAGTGTCCAGCAGTGTGTGGAGGATGTCAGAATGAAAAATTCCCTAAAAAAGGTAGGGTCCTCTATACTCTAAAAATGACTTGGATTTCTCCCGTGGGCTCCTGAAATCAAAGTGTGTATTCAACACCCGGGTGTTCCTGAAGCACGGTTTGTGCGGTAACTAAAGGGTTAACCAGAACCACCACCTGCTGCAATTTCCTGGAGCATCCTGGAGATCAGGCAACCCTGAGCAACAGAATCCAGAAACAAAAGCATGAAAGACTGTTGGGCCTCCGCCCCGACAGCCTGAGGTCCTTCAGCAGATTGGTGATTATCCGGTGATGCGAGCAAGTTGATTGACCTGGTAAACCCCCCAAGTCCTGAAGGTGTTCTGGACTACCTCAGTGTGGATCATCCACTAGTTAGGGTGGACTACAGAGCAGCTGAGTGTGCCGACTGTTGTGTTGTCCTCCCCGGGCCAAATGTGGCACCAAGAGTGTCACCCCGTCATTCAAGCACCAATGGGAAGCAACGCGTCATCTTGAAAGAGGGACCCAGGAAGGAGGGTCCCACCCTGTTTGTTGACTTACCGGATGCTTGTCATATTATCTGTCTGCAGACACACTAACTTACCCTGCACCGAGTCTGAAAGTGGAAATGTCCTATTATACCGTTCACACCCCAGCCTGTTGAAATGCCAAGTGAAATCACTGGCCGAGAAGACCATTCATCCTGTGGGTACATTACTGGCAGAGTGATGGTCATCCAGAAGGCTCAACTGGAGACATATCCCCAACAGTTGAGCCTTCTGGATGACGATCACTCGCTCTCAGTGTGGATGGCAGAAGACCTGCCAGTATGCCCACTAGCAGATGGCTCCTCTGATGGCCAAACCAAACATCCAGAGTGATCCACTTCCACAGGGAAGTACTGGAAATAGCCGACCCACACAACTCTGAGGTGGGCTATCCAGGCATGATCACTGCTGGGGGAGGTGGAGCTGGACAGGGTCTCGAAAGTTACTTGTTGCGAACTACCTGCATTCCAGGTCCTAATCTGGAATGATGGGCTAGCAAGATACAAAGGACATTGTGCTCCGGATAAAGCCTTGAATAGGCTGGTGGTGGTGAATGGATTGGTGATGGTGAGTGCGTTGGTGATGGTTTGTGGCTAGGTGGTGAGTGGACTGGTGTTGGCGAGTGGAAGGGGTCTATAGATGGGGTGGGCTAAGCTTCAAAGTGAGCAGTGCCCCCAACCCTTGTGTGTCAATTCAGGAATGCCTGAAGGTTCTGCTACAGCAGATCCTCCACTTGCTCGCCAAAGAAGCCCTCGGCACCAATGGGCATCTGCAGAACCTGAAGGATCCCCAAGGTGTGAGGACAAACTCAGTGGCGATGCAAGATCCACTGGACGATAGATCCTGCTCCTACATTGAGGGCACCCACACAACCTGCTGCTGCAGCAGATGCTCTCTGAAGGTGGTCCTCTCTGGCAGGGATTGCTCCATCAACTCACCTGCTGGTCAGTGAAGCCAGCCCCAGTGGATTTGATGGCAGGGAATTCGGGATATGCGGTAAACCCTGCAGGAAGGTCCGCCAGACCCACATGTCCCATCATTTGGATTCTGGTGGGTGGAACAGGATTAGTTTCCTGGGCAGTTCCCTTCCTTCGGAGGTTTTTACGACTGAAGTTCGCCAGCTGTACCAGCGAACCTTAAGTTGCGAGGCAGTGTGGCGGGGCTGTCTACCTTGGCCATAACTGGAGCGCGCCTGTCAAGTCCGCCCAAACCGCCTTGGAAATTGGGTGGGGAAATCCAACAAAGGTCGATGCCTGAGGCCTTTGCAAGACTCCAGGTAAAGACTCAACCCCCACAAGTGATGGGACTTCTGGAACTCACAGTTTCAGACTCGAAGTCACCCTTGTTTTGAATACATGGAAAAGCCTCAACGCACGGAGGCTGTGGTCGACTCGGGCTCCCAGTTTGGTTTCTGGAGCGCACGCACCCTCCCTGGGAGTGCCTCTCGAGTGTCGTAGGGAGCGGCTGAAGGTGGGACCACAGTGGTGGGCGGGAGCCACAGATCTATAAATAGAGATCTGCGGCTGCACTCACCAAAGTGGACATCACCCGCAGCATAGGTGTCCCTGTGTAGGGTCGAGTCCACCGAGGGTGGTGCCCCCAAATGAGCTGGCGCCAACTGGAGACCAATGTCCCGGGGCTGCGTTGGTGTCATCAGAGGGGACAGATGCCTCTAGTGAAGGACACACCAACAGTAGCTGGTGGCGCTTGGGGGAACCAGCCTGATTTTGGCCCCAGAAGGCACGGACACCTCCGAACCAGCTGGTGCCAGAGGAGGACTCTTCCTCTATCCTGGGAGGCCTCGGTACAAGTGGTACCGGGGTTTCACCCGATGTTGTTGACTGGGATGGATTGGCTTTAACCAGCTCGTCCCATTCTACATCATCGAGGCAACAACCGGAGCGTCCACCCTTGAGACTTTCCTGTTCAGTCCCAACAGTTGGACCACCGGTCGACATCGGCCGGAGATAACTGTATGGACTGGGCCCTATCCAGTGCCAGTGCAGTTAACCCCGAGCAATGCCGAACTGAGCCTGGAGTTGGAGCAGGGTTGGTGCTTGATGCCGATGCGGGGACCTGAGGGCTGGACGTGAAGGTCCAGCCCAGGGGAGACCTGGCACGGGAAGCTCACTTAATCCTTAAGTGGGAATTGACGCACGGTAGCAGCTCTTGAAAGGCTGCTGCTGCAGCTATTCAAAGGGAAGGTAGACTTTCTCTTGGGCAGCCACAGCATCTTATCATCAAATCTTGCTATTGTATTCAGCGGCATGAAGGAAGGGTGGACGAGAGCTTCCCCATTCTTAGATGTAGTATTGAGTTGCTGCTGGAGCAAGTGTTGAAAAAAGGTGCCTGAAAGATCCAACAGGAGAGCCTCTGAGATACAGATGAATTGTCAGCGGACAAGCAAAACTGACACAGTAAGACTACTCAGCATGTGCCCGGACAAAGTAAATGGGCAAAGTGTGCCTGTCACCAAAGGTTTCCTCTTAATCTTTTAAAACTTGACTGAAGCTGTATGCAAAGCAACTTGGGTAACTTTACAACTCTTTCATGGATTCACATGCATGCCAGTACTGCAAACTTTGCAGCGCCAAATAAATCTGGACAACAGAATTACCTCTAAAATTGTGCCCAGAAAGTAAGCTTCCAACAAAACCTAATGCATGATGCGTGCCCGTTAATTCACACACACCAACGTTGAGATGCAGGATGGGCACCCAGGGTGGTTACAGGTTTCCTCGTTCAGTTCTCATCTAATCCAAACCAAAGGCCAAGGCTGTAGCTCTGTCTTCCAACAATTATTTGATTAAGTGGTATGTGACAGTCTGTTTTGTTTAGTATTAAAAAATGTCGTTGAAGGGAGAAGGCCCGCATTTCAAGGGAGCACCAAGATTAAAAAGAATAAGATAGAAGATGAGAAAGTAGAGGTGCCAAACCTGAGTCTAAAAGCTTGCAGATTATAGAAAGAAGAGAAAAAAAAGAGAGATAAGGGGGCAAAAGTTGGCTCGCGCCCCCTTTGGGGCGATAACTTCGCCAGGGCGCTAATTTTAGTGTCCCGAAAAAGTTAGCGGCCCCGCGCCCAAAATTGAATGGTAGCGCCCCAAGCAGGAGGCGGGGCGCCACTGGAAGCAATCCCCCTCCCTCTTGGGACGCTCCCATTGAATATCGCGGCGCTACGTGCAACAGCCCCACACACATCGGCAGGTAGCGTCACGGTACTGCAGGCCTCCCTCCCCTGATTAAAGGGGCGGGGCCTAGCACTGTGTGCACCGGGGCCCTGCTGGACCACCGGGGAGCGGGGTGCCGGCAAAAGAGCCCGGCACGCAAGAGGAGTGCCGGGCTGACCGATTACGGCCGGCACCCCGCAGAAAGAGGCCAGAGGGGGCAGGTGCTGGCAGGTGGCCCAAAAAAAATCGTCGCCCGGCAACTCCCCTTTAATTTACGTCGCCCCGGCTGCAAAAACGCCACCCTGACCCTGTCGGACACGGCGTCCGGCGGCAGGTCAGGGGGCGCGAGCCAGGTTTGCAGCCGGGGTGTGAGCGGGGCACTGCGCACGGCGATGATGTCCGAATTTTTCCCCCCAACGAGTTCCACAGCACTGAGGTACTGAGAATTACCTCTGAGTTTAATTTTAAAATTTCACGCGGATCCAGAAAAACTTAACGGAAGTACCAAGGGTGCCGTTCTGGAAAGTCGACATTGTGGCCCACAGATCATATACGGAGCACGAGCCCTGGCTGTCAGGGTCACAAAGCCACAGTAACTTATTTCCTACCTGCGCTTATAAAGTGGTAATTCTATGTTCTCAGCGCGGAGCCCCTCAAGAGAACTACAACACTCTTGGTGGCCAGCCATCCACGTTTTGTGTGGACGCTCAGTGTTTGGGACCCCCATTCACGCTGTTTGCATCAGCTCTGGAAAATTAACCATCTTGCCCAACTAGACAGAGTAGATAGAGAGAAACTGTTCCCGTTGGCGGAAGGGTCGAGAACCAGAGGGCACACAGGTTTAAGGTGATTGGCAAAAGAACCAAAGGCGGCATGAGGAAAAACTTTTTTACGCAGCGAGTGGTTAGGATCTGGAATGCACTGTCTGAAAGGGTGGGTGGAGGCAGACTTAATCGTGGCTTTCAAAAGGGAATTGGATAAGTACTGGAAGGGAAAAAAAATTGCAGGGATACAGGGAAAGAGCAGGGGGAGTGGGACTAGCTGAAGTGCTCTTGCAGAGAGCCGGCACGGGCTCGACGGGCCGAATGGCCTCCTTCTGTGCTATAACCATTCTATGATTTACCCCCTCTTCACATGTGTGAAGTTTCAGCAGAGAAGAGGTACATCACGGTATTTTATCGTGTAGGTTCAACAGTTCTGGCTGCACCAACAAGTGTTAGCATTTATGCAGGTACCAATATAAAAATTAAATGTGCAGCCAAACTAAAGTAAAATCAAAAACTGTACTTTCTATTATTCATTCCTGGGATGTGTGTGCCACTGACAAGGCCGGCATTTATTACCCATCCCTAATTGCCCTTGAGAAGGTGGTGGTGAGCCACCTTCTTTAACCGCTGAAATCCGTGTGGTGAAGGTACTCCCACAGTCCCAGTAGCGAGGGACTTCCAGGATTTTGACATAGCGACGATATATTTTCAAGTCATGCTGGTGTGTGACTTGGAGGGGAACTTAGAGGTGGTGGTGTTTCCATGCGACTGCTGCCTTTGTCCTTCTAGGTGGTTCAGGTCGCGGGTTTGGGCAGTACTGTCGAAGATGCCTTGGTGAGTTGATGCAGTGCATAGTATACGATGTAGCCACTGTAGTGTATGTACCTTTAAGAGAGAACTACTTTTACAGCTCCTGTATACTGTAGTACCAGCAGTGACCACACCTGTATATAAGCCTTGAGCATGCCTCTGTACAGTCAGTCTTTAGACTACCCTCCTCCAGTAAACACCTGTTGATTGTTAAGTTACAGCCTCCGTGTAGTTATTGGAAAACATCATACTTTAAGAATCACGGATTCAACAGTGGCGACGAGGTCAATTCGAATCTACCTGCAACTCTGCATTTCCCTTCAAGGATTCGCTCCGGGAGGACGGTGGAAGAAAGTCGAGGCCAGAAGCACGGGCGTCGACCATGAGCAACCGCCCAGTCATCCAGCAGAGAGTGAACATCGCAGGGGAGGCTGTTGAGAGCCGGGCTTGGCTCCCCAGCCCCGACAATCCAGCAACAGACTGGCAACAGGTACAGCGCGGACCCTTCCCGGACAGCGGCGGCTGGAGCCGACCGACGGCATAGAAAAAGCCGATCAGCGTCGACGGGGTAAGAGAGAGGGTGAAGCGCACAGGGCGCAGCCGGGGGTTGAAAACCGAGCAGCGTCGAGGAAAAACAAAACAGAGAGAGAGAGGGTAAAGCAGCAGCCGGGTTCAGGACCGAGCGGCGGCAACGGGAGAGGCGCACAGGAGAACGCGCAGAGCACAGCCAGGGCTCAAGGGCTGAACAGCGTCCGCGGGGAGAAGAAGGGAGAGCGCGGGAGACGCCATTGAGCCGCGGAAAAGAAGGGAGCGCGCGGGAGACGCCATTTTAGAAGCCGCAGTGGAGAAGAAGGGAGAGCGCGGGAAGAAAGGAAAGCGCAGGAGATGCCATTTTAGACAGTTAAATCACACCCAGGGATGCCGAAGAGTGGCAGTATCACTACGTTCGACAATGAAGTCGAAGATTGGGCGACATATGTGGAACGCATTGAGGTGTACTGCAGGGCGAATGAAGTGCCAGATGCTAGGAAAGCACTGGTTTTGTTAAATTCCATGGGTGCAAAAACTTATGGCTTACTGCGAAACCTAATAACCCCAGAAAAGCCCGTGGATAAGAATTTCGAAAGCATAGTAGAAATCCTACAGGACCACTTAAACCCCACACCGCTGCTGATAGCAGAAAGATTTAAGTTCCACAAAAGGAACCAGCATAAAGATGAAAGTAATGCTGAGTACTTAACGGAACTGCGCAAGCTATCGAAACACTGCCAGTTTGGAGTGGGACTAGCAGATACGTTAAGGGACAAGTTTGTGTGTGGGCTTCAAAGTGAAGGAATCCAGAAACGGCTTCTATCAGAAAAGGATCTTACGCTGAACAAGGCTTTCAGCATGGCAGTATCACACGAAGCAGCCGCAAGGGGCGCTGCAGAGATACAATGGAGACCGCAAGAATACGGCACCAATGAAATGTCATATGGAGCAGGGAAGTGTTATCGCTGCGGCAGAACAACACACGACCAGAAGGATTGTTGGTTCAAGGACCAAGTGTGCAGACAGTGTGGAAAAGCAGGACACATAGCAAGAGTCTGCAGGTCAGGGAAGAAAACCAGCAACATGAAATCTCCACAGGAGAAGTACAAAAAGGTACATAAGGTGATGGACAGTAGTTCAGACGAACAGAAAAGTGATACAGACTCCGGAAGCAAGGAGCTGGGTTGTCTGAAACTACATAAGGTAATCAAAATGGAGGATCACCAGACTATCTGGGTCACACTCAAGATAGATGGAGTCCAAGTGAAAATGGAATTGGACACAGGATCAGCCGTAACAGTCATAAACCAAAGGGACTACAAGCGGCTATTTTGACATATACCCTTGAAAGCTACAGAGATTGTCTTGAAGATGTACACGGGGCAAAAAGTCTACCCCAAAGGAAAAATAAGGGTGAAAGTGATATACAAAGGCCAGGAAATACCTAAAATGGACCTATATGTATTGCCAGATGGAGGACCACCACTACTAGGACATGAATGGCTCCAGAAGATACAATTAGATTGGCATTCCATACAGGCACTGAAGGTTAAGGCCAAAAAGGATGACGACGTCACACCTGGACGACTGTCAAAAATGCTAACTGATGCACGAGAAGTGTTCCAGGAGGGACTCAGAACACTAAAAGGCATAACAGCGACGATTAAAATAGAGGAAAATGCAAGCCCAAAGTTTTTTAAGGCCAGACTGGTGCCTTATGCGATCCGACCAGCCGTCGAAGCAGAGCTGGAAGGGTTGGAACGTTCAGGAGTACTGTCCAAAGTAGACTGGAGTGAGTGGGCTACACCCATCGTTCCTGTAATGAAGAGGTCGTTGAGTAATACACCTGGGGAACCAAAGAATGTCCGCATCTGTGGGGATTTTAAGGTGACAGTGAACCCAGTCCTTCACACGGTACAATATCCGCTTCCACGGATTGAGGATATTTTCGCCTCGCTATCTGGAGGTAAACGCTTCACCAAAATTGATCTGGCCCAGGCGTACTTGCAAATGGAGGTAGAAGAAGCCTCGAAACAATACCTCACGATCAACACTCATAAAGGTCTATACCAATACAACGGGCTGGCGTTCGGGGTAGCATCGGCTCCGGCTATTTGGCAAAGGGCGATGGATCAAGTCCTGCACGGGATTCCAGGGACCCAGTGTTATTTGGACGACATCCTGGTCACGGGCGAAAATGACAGTGATCACCTCGCCAACCTGGAGAAGGTGCTCACTAGATTAAAGGAATATGGGCTACGAGCTAATCGCCACAAGTGCGAATTTTTCCAGAAGCAGATCTCGTATTGTGGCCACGTTATTGATGAAGAGGGGTTACATAAGTCCCCTGAAAAGATTGAGGCAGTAGTCAAGGCTCCAGCACCGGAAAATGTGTCACAACTGAGGTCGTTCCTCGGGCTGGTGAACTACTACCATAAGTTCTTACCAAATTTGTCTACAGTATTACACCCACTGAACACCCTACTGCAAACGGGGGTACCATGGAAGTGGAATGACGAATGTAAACGAGCTTTCCAGAAGTGCAAAGAATTGATCACATCAAAAGAGGTGTTGGCCCATTTCAACCCAGCACTACCAATTCGGTTGGCATGTGATGCATCACCCTATGGTATTGGAGTGGTGCTGTCGCACAAATTCCCAGACGGGTTGGAGAGGCCAGTAGCCTTTGCGTCTCGGTCACTAGCCTCAGCCGAGCGCGACTACGCCCAGATCGACAGGGAGGCCCTCAGCCTAGTATGGGGAGTAAAAAAATTCAACCACTATCTGCATGGGCAGAAGTTCACCTTGCTGACTGACCACCAACCACTTGTCTCCATCTTTAATCCAAAGAAGGGCGTTCCGGTGATGGCTGCACAACGGTTACAAAGATGGTCCCTTTTTCTAGGGGCGAATCAATTTGAAATAGAATATAAAGGCATGAAACAGCATGGAAACGCTGATGGGCTATCACGCCTGCCACTGCCTACTGTGGAGGAAGCACCAGCAGTGGACCCTATCGAGATATTTTATTCGTCGATAGTTGAACGATTGCCAGTAACTAACGTGGATATAGAGAAGGAGACCCGCAATGATCCGACACTGTCTCGGGTATATGATTTGACGGTGAGGGGATGGCCAACACATGGCGACTCACTGTTGCCAGCATTCTCATCCAGAAGAGAACAGCTGTCAGTATGCCAGGGGACAGTGATGTGTGGATCCCGAGTGGTAATTCCACCCAAGTTAAGGGAGAGAGTGCTCAATGAGCTTCACGAAGGTCATCTGGGAGGGGTGAAAATGAAAAGCCTTGCTAGGGCTTATGTGTGGTGGCCGGGGATCAATCAACAAATCGAGGACCTAACAAAGAGCTGCTCAGGATGCCAGAAGGTCCAAAATGCACCACCACATGCCCCTCTACACCCATGGGAGTGGCCCTCCTCTCCATGGCAACAGGTGCATATTGATTTTGCTGGTCCATTCATGGACTCAATGTTCTTAATAGCAGTGGATGCTCACTCGAAATGGCCTGAGGTGATAAAAATGTCCTCAACCACTGCAGAGAAAACGATTGCAGTCCTACGGACCATATTTGCCAGGAACGGCTTGCCAGAGCAGATCTGCTCTGTTAATGGACCACAGTTTGTGTCCGAATAGTTTCGGAAATTTATGAGAAGGAATGGGGTATGGCATTACATATCTGCCCCGTATCATCCAGCCACAAATGGATTGGCTGAGAGGTTCGTACAAACCTTTAAAAAGGTGATAAAGGCCATGTGCGATGATGAAATTCCACTACAGCATAAGGTGGACAATTTCCTGTTAGCCTACAGAAATGCGACACATGCAGTTACCAACCAGACCCCGGCCATGATGTTCTTTAACCGAAGGTTGAGATCTCGTCTGGATTTGCTCAGACCAAATGTGCGGAGAAATGTTGAGGATAAACAATTCCAGCACATCAATGAGAGGCCGACAAGGAGCTTCACTGCAGGGCAACCAGTCTTGGCCCGTGACTACCGAACAGAGAAGTGGCAACCCGGAACGATATGCACACGGCAGGGGCCATTAATGTACACAGTGGATGTCGGCGCGAACATTGTGAGACGCCACGTCAACCAGATCTTAGCGTCACAGGAACGCGTCAACCCCATGTCTCGCGTACCTGGGGATGAACCTGACATACCAATAGCATCTACCTCATAAACAGTAGCAGCGGAAACTGATGAAATAACCGACGAAAGGGGGCCAGAATCGCCTCCGCACCAAGAACAAGAACCTCAGGAAAGGCGCTATCCAGAAAGGATCAGGAAGCCGCCCCAAAGACTGAATCTATAAATGGACAGTTTCAGTTTAATGTGCATGTTAAAGTGTTAATTGTTATTTGAATATTATGGGTACTGCTAATCTAAAAGGGGAGGAATTGTAGTGTATGTACCTTTAAGAGAGAACTACTTTTACAGCTCCTGTACACTGTAGTACTGGCAGTGACCACACCTGTATATAAGCCTTGAGCATGCCTCTGTACTGTCAGTCTTTAGACTACCCTCCTCCAGTAAACACCTGTTGATTGTTAAGTTACAGCCTCCGTGTAGTTATTGGAAAACATCATACTTTAAGAATCATGGATTCAACAGCCACGGCACGCCGGAGATAGAGATCTGCGATACAGCCCTGTGGTACAGTGCTGTGATACAGCCCCTGTGATACAACCCTTTGATACAACCCCTGTGATACAGACCTGTGATACAGCTCTGTGATAGAGATCTGTGATAGCAGCCTGTGATAGACCTGTGAGACAGCTTTGTGTTAGAGATCTGTGATACCGCCCTGTCATAGTGATCTGTGATATCGCCCTGTGATAGATCTGTGATACCGCCCTGTGATAGAGATCTGTGATACCACCCTCTGATAGAGATCTGTGATACCGCCCTGTGATAGAGACCTGTGATACCGCCCTGAGATAGATCTGTGATACCGCCCTGTGATAGAGATCTGTGATACCACCCTCTGATAGAGATCTGTGATACCGCCCTGTGATAGAGATCTGTGATACCGCCCTCTGATAGAGATCTGTGATACCGCCCTCTGATAGAGATCTGTGATACCGCCCTGTGAAAAAGATCTGTGATACCGCCCTGTGAAAAAGATCTCTGATACCGCCCTGAGATAGAGATCTGTGATACCGCCCTGTGATAGAGATCTGTGATACCGCCCTGTGAAAAAGATCTGTGATACCGCCTTGTGTTAGAGATCTGTGATACCGCCCTGTGATAGAGATCTGTGATACCGCCCTGTGATAGAGATCTGTGATACCGCCCTCTGATAGAGATCTGTGATACCACCCTGTGATAGAGATCTGTGATACCGCTCTGTGATAGAGATCTGTGATACCGCCTTGTGTTAGAGATATGTGATATCGCTCTGTGATAGAGATCTGTGATACCGCCCTCTGATAGAGATCTGTGATACCGCCCTGAGATAGAGATCTGTGATACCGCCCTGAGATAGAGATCTGTGATACCGCCCTGTGATAGATCTGTGATACCGCCCTGTGATAGAGATCTGTGATACCGCCCTCTGATAGAGATCTGTGATACCGCCCTGAGATAGAGATCTGTGATACCGCTCTGTGATAGAGATCTGTGATACAGCCTTGAGATAGAGATCTGTGATATCGCTCTGTGATAGAGATCTGTGATACCACCCTGTGATAGAGATCTGTGATACCGCTCTGTGATAGAGATCTGTGATACCGCCCTGAGATAGAGATCTGTGATACCGCCCTGTGATAGATCTGTGATACCGCCCTGTGATAGAGATCTGTGATACAGCCTTGAGATAGAGATCTGTGGTAACGCCCTGTGATAGATCTGTGATACCGCCCTGTGATAGAGATCTGTGATACCGCCCTGTGATAGAGATCTGTGATATCGCCCTGTGATAGAGACCTGTGATACCGCCCTGTGATAGAGATCTGTGATACCGCCCTGTGAGAGAGATCTGTGATACCGCCCTGTGAGAGAGATCTGTGATACCGCCCTGTGAGAGAGATCTGTGATACCGCCCTGTGATAGAGATCTGTGATACCGCCCTGTGTTAGAGATCTGCGATACCGCCTGTGTTAGAGATCTGTGATACCGCACTGTGATAGAGATCTGTGATACCGTCCTGTGATAAAGATCTGTGATACCGCTCTGAGATAGAGGTCTGTGATACCGCCCTGTGATAGATCTGTGATACCGCCCTGTGATAGATCTCTGATACTGCCCTGTGATAGAGATCTGTGATACCGCTCTGTGATACAGATCTGTAATACCGCCCTGTGAGAGAGATCTGTGATAGATCTGTGATACCGCCCTGTGATAGAGATCTGTGATACCACTTCCTGATTGAGATCTGTGGTAACGCCCTGTGATAGATCTGTGATACCGCGCTGTAATAGAAATCTGTGATACCGCCCTGTGATAGAGATCTGTGATACCGCCCTGTGATAGAGATCTGTGATACCGCCCTGTGATAGAGATCTGTGATACCACTCTGCGATAGAGATCTGTGATACCGCCCTGTGATAGAGATCTGTGATATCGCCCTGTGATAGAGATCTGTGATACCACTCTGCGATAGAGATCTGTGATACCGCCCTGTGATAGAGATCTGTGATACCGTCCTGTGATAGAGATCTGTGAGACTGCCCTGTGATAGAGATCTGTGATACCGCCCTGTGATAGAGATCTGTGATACCGCCCTGTGATAGAGATCTGTGAGACTGCCCTGTGATAGAGATCTGTGATACCGCTCTGTGATAGAGATCTGTGATACCGTCCTGTGATAGAGATCTGTGATACCGCTCTATGATAGAGATCTGTGATGCCGTCCTGTGATAGAGATCTGCGATACCACCCTGTGATAGAGACCTGTGATACTGCCCTGTGATAGAGATCTGTGATACCGCCCTGTGATAGAGAACTGTGATACCCCCCTGTGATAGAGATCTGTGAGACCGCCCTGTGATAGAGATCTGTGATACCGCCCTGTGATAGAGATCTGTGATCCTGTCCTGTGACAGAGATCTGTGATACCACCCTGTGATAGAGATCTGTGATACCGTCCTGTGATAGAGATCTGTGATACCGCTCTATGATAAAGATCTGTGATGCCGTCCTGTGATAGAGATCTGTGATACCGTCCTGTGATAGAGATCTGTGATACCGTCCTGTGATAGAGATCTGTGATACCGTCCTGTGATAGAGATCTGTGATACCGCTCTGTGATACAGATCTGTAATACCGCCCTGTGAGAGAGATCTGTGATAGATCTGTGATACCGCTCTGTAATAGAAATCTGTGATACCGCCCTGTGATAGACCTGTGATACCAACCTGTGATAGAGATCTGTGATACCGCCCTGTGATAGAGATCTGTGATACCGTCCTGTGATAGAGATCTGTGATACCGCCCTGTGATAGAGATCTGTGATACCGTCCTGTGATAGAGATCTGTGATACCGCTCTATGATAGAGATCTGTGATGCCGTCCTGTGATAGAGATCTGCGATACCACCCTGTGATAGAGATCTGTGATACTGCCCTGTGATAGAGATCTGTGATACCGCCCTGTGATAGAGAACTGTGATACCCCCCTGTGATAGAGATCTGTGAGACCGCCCTGTGATAGAGATCTGTGATACCGCCCTGTGATAGAGATCTGTGATCCTGTCCTGTGACAGAGATCTGTGATACCGCCCTGTGATAGAGATCTGTGATCCTGTCCTGTGATAGAGATCTGTGATACCGTCCTGTGATAGAGATCTGTGATACCGCTCTATGATAAAGATCTGTGATGCCGTCCTGTGATAGAGATCTGCGATACCGTCCTGTGATAGAGATCTGTGATACCGTCCTGTGATAGAGATCTGTGATACCGCCCTGTGATAGAGATCTGTGATACCGACCTGTGATAGAGATCTGTGGTAACGCCCTGTGATAGAGATCTGTGATACCGCCCTGTGATAGAGATCTGTGATACCGCTCTGTGATAGAGATCTGTGATACCGCCCTGTGATAGAGATCTGTGATACCATCCTGTGATAGAGATCTGTGATACCGCCCTGTGATAGAGATCTGTGATACTGCCCTGTGATACCATCCTGTGATAGAGATCTGTGATACCGCCCTGTGATGGAGATCTGTGATACCGCCCTGTGATAGAGATCTGTGATACCATCCTGTGATAGAGATCTGTGATACCGCCCTGTGATAGAGATCTGTGATACCGGCCTGTGATGGAGATCTGTGATACCGCTCTGTGATAGAGATCTGTGATACAGCCCTGTGATAGAGATCTGTGATACCGCCCTGTGATAGAGATCTGTGATACCGGCCTGTGATGTAGATCTGTGATACCACTCTGCGATAGAGATCTGTGATACCGCCCTGTGATAGAGATCTGTGATACCGCCCTGTGTTAGAGATCTGTGATACCGCCCTGTGATAGATCTGTGATACAGCCCTGTGATAGAGATCTGTGATACCGCCCTGTGATAGAGATCTGTGATACCGCCCTGT
The DNA here is from genome assembly GCF_052327205.1 of Somniosus microcephalus. Taxonomy (NCBI): domain Eukaryota; kingdom Metazoa; phylum Chordata; class Chondrichthyes; order Squaliformes; family Somniosidae; genus Somniosus; species Somniosus microcephalus. The sequence continues at coordinate 365,882,723 of NC_140988.1, forward strand.
GATAGAGATCCGTGATACCGCCCTGTGATAGATCTGTGATACCGCCCTGTGATAGAGATCTGTGATACCGCCCTGTGATAGAGATCTGTGATACCGCCCTGTGATAGAGATCTGTGATACCGCCCTGTGATAGAGATCTGTGATATCGCCCTGTGATAGAGATCTGTGATACCGCCCTGTGATAGAGATCTGTGATACCGCCCTGTGATAGAGATCTGTGATACCGCCCTGTGATGGAGATCTGTGATACCGCCCTGTGATAGAGACCTGTGATACTGCCCTGTGTTAGAGATCTGTGATACCGCCTGTGTTAGAGATCTGTGATACCGCCCTGTGATAGAGATCTGTAATACCAACCTGTGATAGAGATCTGTGATACCGCCCTGTGATAGAGATCTGTGATACCGCCCTGTGATGGAGACCTGTGATACCGCCCTGTGATAGAGATCTGTGATACTGCCCTGTGCTAGAGATCTGTGATACCGCCTGTGTTAGAGATCTGTGATACCGCCTGTGATAGAGATCTGTGATACTGCCCTGTGATAGAGATCTGTGATACCGCCTGTGTTAGAGATCTGTGATACCGCCCTGTGATAGAGATCTGTGATACTGCCCTGTGATAGAGATCTGTGATACCGCCCTGTGATAGAGATCTGTGATACCGCCCTGTGATAGAGATCTGCGATACTGCCCTGTGATAGAGATCTGTGATACCGCCCTGTGATAGAGATCTGTGATATCGCCCTGTGATAGAGATCTGTGATACCGCCCTGTGATAGAGATCTGTGATACCGCCCTGTGATGGAGACCTGTGATACCGCCCTGTGATAGAGATCTGTGATACTGCCCTGTGCTAGAGATCTGTGATACCGCCTGTGTTAGAGATCTGTGATACCGCCTGTGTTAGAGATCTGTGATACCGCCTGTGTTAGAGATCTGTGATACCGCCTGTGTTAGAGATCTGTGATACCGCCCTGTGATAGAGATCTGCGATACTGCCCTGTGATAGAGATCTGTGATACCACCCTATGATAGAGATCTATGATACCGCTCTCATAGAGTCATAGAGTCATAGAGTTATACAGCACAGAAAGAGGCCCTTCGGCCCATCGCGTCCGCGCCGGCCATCAAGCCCTATCTAATCTAATCCCATTTTCCAGCATTTGGTCCGTAGCCTTGTATGCTATCGCATTTCAAGTGCTCATCCAAATGCTTCTTGAATGTTGTGAGGCTTCATGCCTCTACTACCCTTTCAGGCAGTGAGTTCCAGATTCCAATCACCCTCTGGGTGAAAAGGTTTTTCCTCAAATCCCCTCCAAACCTCCTGCTGCTTACCTTGAATCTATGCCCCCCTGTTATTGTCCCCTCTACTAAGGGGAAAAGTTTCTTTCTATCCACCCTATCTATGCCCCTTATAATTTTGTATACCTCAATCAGGTCCCCCCTCAGCCTTCTCTGCTCCAAGGAAAACAACCACAGCCTGTCCAGTCTCTCTTCATAGCTGAAGCGCTCCAGCCCAGGTAACATCCTGGTAAATCTCCTCTGCACCCTCTCCAAAGCAATCACATCCTTCCTATAGTGTGGCGACCAGAACTGCACACAGTACTCCAGCTGTGGCCTTACCAGCATTTTGTACAGCTCCATCATAACCTCCCTGCTCTTATATTCTATGCCTCGGCTAATGAAGGCAAGTATCCCATATACCTTTTTAACCACCTTATCCACCTGTTCTGCTGCCTTCAGGAATCTATGTACATGCACACCAAGGTCCCTCTGATCCTCAGTCTTTCCTAGGGTCTTACCATTCATTGTGTATTCCCTTGCCTTGTTAGTCCGTCCAAAATGCATCACCTCACACTTTTCAGGGTTAAATTCCATTTGCCACTGTTCCACCCATCTGACCAACCCATCTATATCGTCCTGTAGCCTGAGGCTTCCCTCCTCGCTATTTACCACTCCACCAATTTTCATGTCATCTGCGAACTTACTGATCATACCTTTTATATCCACATCCAAATCATTAATGTAGACCACAAACAGCAAGGGACCCAGCACCGATCCCTGCGGTACCCCACTGGACACAGGCTTCCAGTCACAAAAACAACCTTCCACCATCACCCTCTGCCTTCTGCCACTAAGCCAGTTTTGGATCCAATGTGCCAAGGCACCCTGGATCCCATGGGCTCTTACCTTCCTGACCAGTTTCCTATGTGGGACTTTATCAAAAGCCTTACTGAAATCCATGTAAACCACATCCACTGCACTACCCTCATCCATACACCTAGTTGCCCCCTCGAAAAATTCAATCAAATTGGCCAGACATGATCTTCCCTTGACAAAACCATGCTGGCTATCCCTAATTAATCCCTGCCTCTCCAAGTGGAGACCAATTCTATCCCTCAGAATTTTTTCCAATAATTTCCCTACCACTGATGTTAGGCACACTGGCCTGTAATTCCCTGGTTTAGCCCTACTACCCTTCTTGAATAATGGTACTACGTTAGCTGTTCTCCAGTCCTCTGGCACATCCCCTGTGGCCAGAGAGGTTCTGAAAATTTGTGCCAGAGCCCCTGCAATCTCCTCCTTTGCCTCACATAGTAGCCTGGGATACATCTCGTCCGGGCCTGGGGATTTATCCACTTTTAAGCCTGCTAAAACCGCTCGTACCTCCTCCCTCTCGATGCTAATATGTTCAAGCATATCACAGTCCCCCTGCCCGATTTCTATGTCCACATCGTCCTTCTCCATAGTGAACACAGATGCAAAAAATTCATTTAAAACTCCACCTACATCCTCTGGCTCTACACACAGTTTGCCACTTTGGTCCCTAATGGGCCCTACTCTTTCCCTAGTTATTCTCTTGCCCTTACTATACTTATAAAACACCTTAGGATTTTACTTTATTTTGCTCGCCAGTGTTATTTCATGGTCCCTCCGCGCTCTCCTAATTTCTTTTTTAAGTATCCCCCTGCACTTTTTATACTCCTCTAGGGTTTCCTCTGTCTTTAGTCCTTTGTATCTGCCAAAAGCCCCCCTTTTTTGCCTAATCCATTCTCGTATATCCCTTGACATCCAAGGTTCCCTGGGCTTGTTGGTCCCACCCTTGACCTTTACGGGATCATGTTGCCATTGTACTCTCTCAATTTCCTTTCTGAAAGACTCCCATTGCTCCGATGTGGATTTTCCTTCAAGTAGCTGAACCCAGTCCACATTGGCCTGATCTTGCCTTATCATATTAAAATCGGCCTTCCCCAAATATAGAACCTTTATTTCCGGTCCATCCTTGTCCTTTTCCATGACTACATTAAATCTCACCGAACTATGGTCACTGTCACCAAAGTGCTCACCTACTAACACTTCTACCACTTGCCCGGCCACATTCCCTAGTCCAGTACCGACCCTCTCTTGTAGGACTTTCTACATGCTGGCTCAAAAAGCTCTCCTGGATGCACTTTAAGAATTCTGCACCCTCTAAGCCTTTCACACTCTGACTATCCCAGTTAATAGTGGGATCTGTGATAAAGATCTGTGATACCGCCCTGTGATAGAGATCTGTGATACCGCCCTGTGATAGAGATCTGTGATACCGCCCTGTGATAAAGATCTGTGATACTGGCGTGTGATAGAGATCTGTGATACCGCCCATTGATAGAGATCTGTGATACCGCTCTGTGATAGACATCTGTGATACCGCCCTGAGATAGATCTGTGATACCGCCCTGTGACAGACATCTGTGATACTGCCCTGTGATAGAGATCTGTAATACCAACCTGTGATAGACATCTGTGATACCGCCCTGTGATAGATCTGTGATACCGCCTGTGTTAGAGATCTGTGATACCGCACTGTGATAGAGATCTGTAATACCAACCTGTGATAGAGATCTGTGATACCGCCCTGTGATAGAGATCTGTGATACTGCACTGTGATAGAGCTTTGTGATGCATTCTGTGATAGAGACCTGTGATACCGCCCTGTGATAGAGATCTGTGATACAGCCCTGTGATAGAGATCTGTGATACAGACCTGTGATAGAGATCTGTGATACCGCACTGTGATAGAGATCTGTGATACCGCTCTGTGATAGAGATCTGTGATACCGCTCTGTGATAGAGAGCTGTGATGCCGCACTGTCATAGAGATCTGTGATACCGCCCTGTGATAGAGATCTGTGATACCGCCCTGTGATAGAGATCTGTGATACCGCCCTGTGTTAGAGATCTGTGATACCGCCCTGTGATAGAGATCTGTGATACAGCCCTGTGATAGAGATCTGTGATACCGCTCTGTGATAGAGATCTGTGATACCGCTCTGTGATAGAGATCTGTGATACCGCCCTGTGATAGAGACCTGTGATACCGCCCTGTGATAGAGATCTGTGATACCGCACTGTCATAGAGATCTGTGATACCGCCCTGTGATAGAAATCTGTGATAACGCCCTGTGATAGAGATCTGTGATACCGCCCTGTGATAGAGATCTGTGATACCGCCCTGTGATAGAGATCTGTGAGACTGCCCTGTGATAGAGATCTGTGATAACGCCCTGTGATAGAGATCTGTGATACTGCCCTGTGATAGAGATCTGTGATACCGCCCTGTGATAGAGATCTGTGATACCGTCCTGCGTTAGAGATCTGTGATACCGCCCTGTGATAGAGATCTGTGATACAGCCCTGTGATCGAGATCTGTGATACCGCCCTGTGATAGAGATCTGTGATACCGCCCTGTGATAGAGATCTGTGATACCGCCCTGTGATAGAGATCTGTGATACTGCTCTGTGATAGAGATCTGTGATACCGCCCTGTGATAGAGAACTGTGATACTGCTCTGTGATAGAGATCTGTGATACCGCCCTGTGATAGAGATCTGTGATACCGCCCTGTGATAGGGATCTGTGATACTGCTCTGTGATAGAGATCTGTGATACCGCACTGTGATAGAGATCTGTGATACTGCTCTGTGATAGAGATCTGTGATACCGCCCTGTGATAGAGATCTGTGATACCGCCCTGTGATAGAGATCTGTGATACAGCCCTGTGATAGAGATCTGTGATACCGCCCTGTGATAGAGATCTGTGATAACGCCCTGTGATAGAGATCTGTGAAACCGCACTGTGATAGAGATCTGTGATAACGCCCTGTGATAGAGATCTGTGATACCGCCCTGTGATATATCTGTGATACCGCCCTGTGATAGAGATCTGTGATACCATCCTGTGATAGAGATCTGTGATACCGCCCTGTGATAGAGATCTGTGATACCGCCCTGTGATAGAGATCTGTGATACCCCCTGTGATAGAGATTTGTGATACTGCCCTGTGATAGAGATCTGTGATACCGCCCTGTGATAGAGATCTGTGATACCGCCCTGTGATAGAGATCTGTGATACCGCCCTCTGATAGAGATCTGTGATACCGCCCTGTGATAGAGATCTGTTATACCGCCCTGTGATATATCTGTGATACCGCCCTGTGATAGATCTGTGATACTGCCCTGTGATAGAGATCTGTGATACCATCCTGTGATAGAGATCTGTGATACCGCCCTGTGATAGAGATCTGTGATACCGCCCTGTGATAGAGATCTGTGATACCCCCTGTGATAGAGATTTGTGATACTGCCCTGTGATAGAGATCTGTGATACCGCCCTGTGATAGAGATCTGTGATACCGCCCTGTGATAGAGATCTGTGATACCGCCCTGTGATAGAGATCTGTGATACCGCCCTGTGATAGAGATCTGTGATATCGCCCTGTGATAGATCTGTGATACCGCCCTGTGATAGAGATCCGTGGTACCGCCCTGTGATAGAGATCTGTGATACCGCCCTGTGATAGAGATCTGTGATACCGCCCTCTGATAGAGATCTGTGATACCGCCCTGTGATAGAGAACTGTGATACCGCCCTGTGTTAGAGATCTGTGATACCACCCTGTGATAGAGATCTGTGATACCGTCCTGTGATAGAGACCTGTGATACCGCCCTGTGATAGAGATCTGTGATACCGTCCTGTGATAGAGATCTGTGATACCGTCCTGTGATAGAGATCTGTGATACCGCCCTGTGATAGAGATCTGTGATACCGCCCTGTGATAGAGATCTGTGATACCGCCCTGTGATAGAGACCTGTGATACCGCCCTGTGATAGAGATCTGTGATACCGTCCTGTGATAGAGACCTGTGATACCGCCCTGTGATAGAGATCTGTGATACCGTCCTGTGATAGAGACCTGTGATACCGCCCTGTGATAGAGATCTGTGATACCACCCTGTGATAGAGATCTGTGATACCACCCTGTGATAGAGACCTGTGATACCAACCTGTGATAGAGATCTATGATTCCGCCCTGTGATAGAGATCTGTGATACCGCCCTGTGATAGAGATCTGTGATACCGCCCTGTGATAGAGATCTGTGATACCGCCCTCTGATATATCTGTGATACCGCCCTGTGATAGAGATCTGTGATACCGCCCTGTGATAGATCTGTGATACTGCCTTGTGATAGAGATCTGTGATACCGCCCTGTGATAGAGATCTGTGATACCGCCCTGTGATAGATCTGTGATACTGCCTTGTGATAGAGATCTGTGATACCGCCCTGTGATAGAGATCTGTGATACCGCCCTGTGATAGAGATCTGTGATACCGCCCTGTGATAGAGACCTGTGATACCGCCCTGTGATAGAGATCTGTGATACCGCCCTGTGATAGAGATCTGTGATACCGCCCTGTGATAGAGATCTGTGATACCGCCCTGTGATAGAGATCTGTGATACCGCCCTGTGATAGAGATCTGTGATACCGCCCTGTGATAGAGATCTGTGATACCGCCCTGTGATAGAGATCTGTGATACCGCCCTGTGATAGAGACCTGTGATACCAACCTGTGATAGAGATCTGTGATGCCGCCCTGTGATAGACATCTGTGATACCGCCCTGTGATAGAGACCTGTGATACCAACCTGTGATAGAGATCTGTGATACCGCCCTGTGATAGAGATCTGTGATACCGCCCTGTGATAGAGATCTGTGATACCACCCTGTGATAGAGATCTGTGATACTGCTCTGTGATAGATCTGTGATACTGCCCTGTGATAGAGATCTGTGATACCGCTCTGTGATAGATCTGTGATACTGCCCTGTGATAGAGATCTGTGATACCGCCCTGTGATAGAGATCTGTTATACCGTCCTGTGTTAGAGATCTGTGATACCGCCCTGTGGTAGAGATCTGTGATACCGCCCTGTGATAGAGATCTGTGATACTGCCCTGTGATAGAGATCTGTGATACCGCTCTCTGATAGAGATCTGTGATACCGCCCTGTGATAGAGATCTGTGATACCGCCCTGTGTTAGAGATCTGTGATACCGCCCTGTGGTAGAGATCTGTGATACCGCCCTGTGATAGAGATCTGTGATACCGCTCTCTGTTAGAGATCTGTGATACCGCTCTCTGTTAGAGATCTGTGATACCGCTCTGTGATAGAGATCTGTGATACCGCTCTCTGATAGAGATCTGTTATACCGTCCTGTGTTAGAGATCTGTTATACCGTCCTGTGTTAGAGATCTGTTATACCGCTCTGTGATAGAGATCTGTGATACCGCTCTCTGATAGAGATCTGTTATACCGTCCTGTGTTAGAGATCTGTTATACCGTCCTGTGTTAGAGATCTGTGATACCGCTCTGTGATAGAGATCTGTGATACCGCTCTCTGATAGAGATCTGTTATACCGTCCTGTGTTAGAGATCTGTTATACCGTCCTGTGTTAGAGATCTGTTATACCGCCCTGTGATAGAGATCTGTGATACCGCTCTATGGTAGAGATCTGTTATACCGCTCTGTGATAGAGATCTGTGATACCGTCCTGTGATAGAGATCTGTGATACCGCCCTGTGGTAGAGATCTGTGATACCGCTCTGTGATAGAGATCTGTGATACCGCTCTCTGATAGAGATCTGTTATACCGTCCTGTGTTAGAGATCTGTTATACCGTCCTGTGTTAGAGATCTGTGATACCGCCCTGTGTTAGAGATCTGTTATACCGCTCTGTGATAGAGGTCTGTGATACCGCCCTGTGATAGAGATCTGTGATACCGCCCTGTGATAGAGATCTGTGATACCGCCCTGTGATAGAGATCTGTGATACCGTCCTGTGATAGAGATCTGTGATACCGCCCTGTGGTAGAGATCTGTGATACCGCCCTGTGATAGAGATCTGTGATACCGCCCTGTGATAGAGATCTGTGATACCGCCCTGTGATAGAGATCTGTGATACCGCCCTGTGGTAGAGATCTGTTATACCGCCCTGTGATAGAGGTCTGTGATACCGCCCTGTGATAGAGATCTGTGATACCGTCCTGTGATAGAGATCTGTGATACCGCCCTGTGATAGAGATCTGTGATACCGCCCTGTGATAGAGATCTGTGATACCGCACTGTGATAGAGATCTGTGATACCGTCCTGTGATAGAGATCTGTGATACCGCCCTGTGATAGAGATCTGTGATACCGCCCTGTGATAGAGATCTGTGATACCGCCCTGTGATAGAGATCTGTGATACCGTCCTGTGATAGAGATCTGTGATACCGCCCTGTGATAGAGATCTGTGATACCGTCCTGTGATAGAGATCTGTGATATCGCCCTGTGGTAGAGATCTGTGATACAGCCCTGTGATAGAGATCTGTGATACCGTCCTGTGATAGAGATCTGTGATACCGTCCTGTGATAGAGATCTGTGATACCGCCCTGTGGTAGAGATCTGTGATACCGCTCTCTGAGTCAGCCCTGCAAGATGATTTCCTCTTGTTATTTTTGAATACTGAGGGAAGTGCTAAATGAAGATGAATCATCCCTTCGCACTTTCTCGAAAGCATTCCACACCCACTTTACTGACACCTACATTTTCATTAAAATTAGTGAACACTGAAATGTCGGCCCCTGATAACCTAATTACTTTTTCATCTATCATCCTACTGCACAATGGAGCCATTTGACTGTAATTGCTATTAGGTTTTGTACAAAAGGCAATTAGCTCTTTGTCTTATCCTCATTCAGCTCCATTCACTCTCCTCATCACTTAGGTAACAGCGCTTCGAAGTTTGAACATCTTTGTCAGTTGTTCTTGCTGCAACTTTTAAATCATATACTGTTATCAAGACACTTTCACAAATCAGTAGGCCAATCGACCTGTGAATGAATGCAGGGCTGATCTTTAGCCAAGCTATAGAGTCAGTACTTAAAGCACTTCGAATCCTTAACATTAAATTTTTTAAATATTAATTCTCAAGATGCGAACGTCGCTGGCAAGGCCGGTATTTATTGCTCATCCCTAATTGCCCTTGAGGTGGTGGTGGTGAGCCGCCTTCTTGAACTGCTGTAGTTCATGCGGTGAAGGTGCTCCTAGAGTGCTGTTAGGTCAGGAATTCCAGGGAATCAGGGGAAAAACTCTCCAATGGCTGGAGTCATACCTAGCACAAAGGAAGATGGTTGTGGTGGTTGGCGGTCAATCATCTCAGTCCCAGGACATCGCTGCAGGAGTTCCTCAGGACAGTGTCCTAGGCCCAAGCATCTTCAGCTGCTTCATCAATGACTTTCCCTCCATCATAAGGTCAGAAGTGTGGATGCTCGCTGATGATTGCACAGTGTTCAGTGCCATTTACAACTCCTCAGATAATGAAGCAGTCCATGCCCTCATGCAACAAGACCTGGACAACATTCAGACTTGGGCTGATAATTGGCAAGTAACTTTCGCACCACACAAGTGCCAGACAATGACTATCTCCAACAAGGGTGAGTCTAACCACCATCCCTTGGCATTCAATGGCATTACCATCATCCAATCCCCCACCATCAACATCCTGGGGGTCACCATTGACCAGAAACTTAACCGGACCAGCCACATAAATACTGTGGCTACAAGAGCAGGTCAGAGGCTGGGTATTCTGCTGTAAATGTCTCACCTCCTGACTCTCCAATGCCTTTCCACCATCTACAAGTCACAGTCAGGAGTATGATGGAATACTCTCCACTTGCCTGGATGAGTGCAACTGCAACAACACTCAAGAAGCTCGACCTCATCCAGGACAAAGCAACCCGCTTGATTGGCACCCCATCCACCACCTTAAACATTCACTCCCTCCACCACCGGCGTACCGTGGCTGCAGTGTGTACCATCTACAAGATGCAATGCAGCAACTCGCCAATGCTTCTTCAACTGCACCTCCCAAAACCGCGACCTCTACCACTTAGAAGGACAAGGGCAGCAGACGCATGGGAACATCACCACCTCCAAGTTCCCCTCCAAGTTACACACCATCCTGACATGGAAGTATATCGCTGTTCCTTCATCGTTGCTGGGTCAAAATCCTGGAACTCCCTCCCTAGCAGCACTGTGGGAGCACCTTCACCACACGGACTGCAGCAGTTGAAGAACCACCACCTTCTCAAGGGCACTTAGGAATGGGCAATAAATGCTGGCCTTGCCAGTGACGCCCACATCCCATGAGTGAATAAAATAAAACAGGTCTCAGCACCTCCTGGGCTACAGATGGGAAATATTAGCTGGGGCTTAGGAACATAGGGAAGTACAAGACTAAAAAAGACTCTTCAATCCATCTAACCAGTCTCAAAAACTACTACCTCTCCGTCATCCATTTCCCAAATATCTATCCAATTTCCCTTACATTTTTTCATACCTTCACTCCTTCCCTGCAGAATGTCCATTCTGCACAACCACCAATCTCTACGCAAAATAGTTAAATTTCGCACCTTCCCTTTTCAAAGCTTGACCAGTTTCTGGAGCTGATTGCTATTCATTAACTTCTGTTGGACTGCGCACATTTGCGGGCATCAGGAGAGAATGGGATCGGGTGATTCTGGCCCCCACCCTCCTCCCCCAATGTAGTAGAATGCTTGTCTAGGCTCAAGCATCAATGAATGTTAGCTTGGCTCAGTGGGTAGCACTCTCGCTGCTGAGTCAAGTAGGTTATGGGTTCAAGCCCCACTCCAGAGTCTTGAGCACAAAAACCTGACCGACACTTTGGTGAAGTATTGATGGAGTTGTGCATTGTTGGAGGTGCTGTTTTTCAGGCTTGTGTGGAGCATAAACACCGGCATGGACCTGTTGGGCAAAATGGCCTGTTTCTGTGCTGTGCGGTAAGCAGCTGGGCAATGTAGAGGACAATGGCCCCTGTGCCAAGCTGGGAGTTAAAGGCCTAGAAATTCAGTGGGCTGCGCCACCCATTAGCACCTTAAGAGGGCACTTAGTGGGTTGGACACCACTGGCCATGCCTCCCGCTAAATTTAGCGGTACGCTAATGGCGGCGCTAGTGCTGCGCCGCTACCGATGACGTCATCGGTGTGCGCAGCACCCCACTACCGCCCCGATCACAAAATTTAGTTGCGCCCCCTGCTTTAACGCCGGTCGCTATTTGCGACTGGTTCAGGGGGGCCTACCTGCGGCGGTAGAGGCGCTGAGGTGCGGGGCGGCCATTTCTTTTGCTGGCCACCTGCCAGCACCTCTCCGCGCCGCCGTCCCTGGCCTCCTGAGCCCGCCCCCCCCGCGGAGTGCTGGCTGTGTTCCAAGAGCCCGGCACTGCTCCTCGGTGCCAGGCTCTTTTGCCGGCACTTGTGATCCTCGATTGCGCCGCAGCAGGCCCCTCCCCTTTAAGAAGGGGAGGAAGGCCTGCTGTACCGCAGCACGCCGTGCCGCAGCGTGTGGTGCTGCGGCACATTGCGCAGCGATATTGAGTTGCAGCGCCCCAAGAGGGATGCGGGGCGCCTCCAGTCGCGCTGCGCTTCCCTCTGGGGCGCGCAAAGTCAATTTCCGGCGGGCGGCCGCGACTGCTTCCGGGGCGCTACTTTTAGCGCCCTGGTGAGGCTGGTGCCCCAAACGGGGCACCAGTGAATTTCTAGGCCAAAATCTTTGGGAGATGAGGAGAGAAAATTGTAAGGAGGGAGAGGAGTTCTAAGGATCCTTTAGTTATAACCCTGTGGTTATTCATGCCATGATTCGAAGGATTATGAAATCAGTGACAGAAGGAGAAGAATGCTATTGTGTATTCAGACAGTCTTATCGCTGCTTTCAATATTTTATGAAAATTTAAGGGGTTTGAGTCAAAGTATCTCCATAAATTTTGAGGTATTTGCCTAAAAATGATGAATGTTCACATTGCTCCATTTGAACGCAGAGTTGAGTTGTCCTGAAACTCGGAAGCAGAAAGATCAATAATGGTACAGAAATCTCCATTTAAATTTGTAAAATCGACATGAGTATAGTTCTCTAATCTTCACCTCCCAGTTGTATTCAGATGCACAGGTAATCTGACAGCAATTTCATCCACAACTTCACTTGTCCCTACAACATCACTTGACATTTAAATGCTCCACATGTTCAGCCCAAAGCCTTAAGAGGTAACATTGATTAATTAAGGACACTTACGTCCTGGGGATTATTTTTACTACGGACTAGAGAAAGTGGCTGTTTTTCTAAACGAATCTAATCATAGGAGCATAGTAACAGGAGTAGGCCATCAAGCCTGTTCCACCATTCAATTAGATCATGGCTAGTGACATAATAAAACTCACTACACACTTGGTTTGAGTATAAAGCAAGGCTTTAATCAACTTGTTTCAGAACATGGAGGTCTAGTTGTACTTCACTAGCTCCTTGTCTTACAAAATGTCCCTGGCAAGCTGGGGCCAACGCCCGAGTATTTGTACTCCGTGGACGGCGCCACCAGCTGGCCGTCCAGCGTTATTTCATGAGTAGTTTCTTGATGATGAGATTTATAATAGCTAGTATGTAACTCAACTCCATTTACCCGCCTTAGCGCAATATTCCTTGATACCCTTGCCTAACAAATATCGATCGCGCTCAGTCTTGAAAATTTCAGTTGACCCAGCATCCCCAGCTTTTTAGGGGGGAAGTCCTAGATTTCCATTACTCTGTGTGAAAAAGAGCTTCCTGATTTCACTCCTAGATATCCTACCTCTCACTTTGATTACACCCCCTTGAAGAATGGATAGCTAGCTGGCTGCAAGACAGAAGGCAGAGAGTAGGGGTAAAGGGCTATTCGGAGTGGCAGAAGGTAGGAAGTGGGGTCCCACAAGGATCAGTGCTGGGACCACTGCTGTTCACAATTTATATTAACGATTTAGACTTTGGAATCAAAACGACAATTTCTAAATTTGCGGATGACACCAAATTGGGAGGGTAGGGGTGGGGAATAGTCAATACTGAGGAGGACCGCAACAAATTACAAGAAGACATTAACAAACTCGCAGAATGGGCAGCTTCTCAAGGGTAATGGGAATAAATGCCAGCCTTGCCTGCTTCCCGACAATAAATAAATGATGGCGGTAATTTTAACCCTCCAGGGTGGGTGGGTGGGGTAAAAAAAAATTAAATGGGCAACCCGACTCCAACCCGTCCACTTCTAGTTTTAAAGGAGGTGGGGTTGGAGGTGGGCATCCAGCCCGCTCTGAGGAGGCAGGTTAGTCACTAACATATTTTACAGAGGCTTCCAATTTAACTTAACTTTTAGTTTTAAATCCTGCAGGCCAGATTTCCCAGGTCACGGGAAACCTGGCAGCTGAAGGGCAGCCTGAAGGACCGGATTCCTAGGGTAAGTGCCTTTACAGTACTTCTTGTGGGCCAGGAGGAACAGGCGTGCTTCCACCCACCCCCAGCCCATCAAGCTCACCTTCACAAAATTGGAACCCCGTGATCCCCTACCCCTCACCAAGTTGGAGCCCCCACGATCAGCCAACACCCCCGCAATGCCCCACTCCTGCACCGGGATGTCCGACATCCAACTCCGCCCCTCCCACCCCGTGACGTCTGACACCCCCCGCCCTGACCACACCCCGCCCCTCCCCTCCCAATGTTGGACTTACCTCTGCTCCGCTCCCTGTTAACATCGTTGCCTGCGGCTGGGAAACCTCTTGAAATAATTTAAAACAGCTCCTGCCGTTAAATTCTCAGAATGCGTGGTGCAAAACTGTCACTGACAAAGAAAGGCAGGAAGCGGTCGCCTTTAAATAGCGCTCCCCCAGTCCCTTCCCGACTGCAAAACGTTCCCTTCAACCTGTCGTTGCTAGCGGCAGGCGGTAAGGCAGGGGGCGCCACTCAATATCCGGTCCGGGGCGCTACCGGGGCGTTGCGCACTCGACTGATGTCACGATCTGCCAGCGCAGGAGATCATGGTGGTAGTGTTTAGTACTGCCGCAAAATGTCTGGTCAATTTCGCAAGCGGCGCAAACATCGCTGCAACCAGGCGCTCGTTGCTTTGCGCCCTCTTAGGGCGCTAACGGGAGGCGCAAAGCAACCGATTTTTTCCCCCTAATTTCCAGTCTTGGCTCAGTTCATTGGTCTCAGGTATTAAGGGCATAATATTTGGCTTTGGCAAACCTTAGGTTCGGGAGGAGAAAAATCAACCGCGGCACCTGCTCTGGATCACCGTCCAGTGATGCCTTTGCTGGGTGTGTGGAATTCCAGTGAGGACTGGATTATGCGTGACTGTGTCCACAAAGAAATAGCTTGTCCACACTCTCTGCCCGGGCTCACCCCCGTGTGTGGCTACCTGGGTGAAGTACTGGCGGGTGTCCATGAGCAAACACCTCAGTGGCCTAGAAATTCGGCGGTACCCCGTCCATTCTTCAGGCTCTAAATGGGCGACTAAGCCTCCAATATGGCGGGCAGGACGTGGACGCTTATTCCGAGCCGGAAGTGCGCTGCCCCACAGTATTGGTGTAAGCGTTCCTTGACCCTACAAGCTTTGGCAGTGGTCACGGGCGGGCAGAGCCCAGCGTGCTGATTTTCGGCTCCCCTTTGTCTCCATTGGAATGGGTTAGTGCACACAACTTTAGCTGGCGTTTTAAAGTCCACACTTTATTTCTTTTCTTGCCTGTCTCTAATGTTGTTTGTCGGGATGATCCACAAGTGGGTCTCACATTTAATGGCTTCAATAAGGTCTTTTATCCCATTTGCAATAACGAAAAAACTCAGAGGGCCTGAGGTTTAATCCTGATAGCATGGTCTGGTGTTCCTTTCTTGGCGAAATCCAGACCTGTGTGGAAAGGATAACGAGGACAATGTCATTTCAATAGAAAAGACAACAACTGCTTGAAACATGACTTCAGAGAACGCCTTTATTCACAGTTCATTAAAAGCAGTCTGGAGCCTGCAAATGGAACGGCAATCTTGGTAGCAGCTCCATCAGATCGCTGAGACTTAAATTACACTTTAATAGGACCTTAACGATGTGACCACTATTACACAAGAAGTTTAACCTGAAACCCGATGGGATCCTTCAGGCGAATGTTGCAGAAGGTTATGCATCAGTGCTATTTTCTATTTGTGCCTACGTGCTCAGCAAGACAAGGCATGATAGGCGACTGAATGTTTTTACTGCCAGATTGCTCTGTAAAAAAAAGAAATGTATGGCTCAGAGGAAATAAAACAAGTCAAACTAACCGAATGAAAACTTGCATTTTTTTGCCGTTTGGGATATATTTTCTACATTTTTCCCCTGTGTGCCTGGTTCCTTCATTCCCAGTCACCAGTATTTTAATGTTCCCCTTCGTTTTTTGGGGGTTCATGACTGAGGTGGGAGATGTGATATGGGGTATAGTTCCAGGGTTAGCTTGGTTTATCGTGGGGTTCAAGCCCCGTGCCGGGACTCAGGTATACCATTTAGGCCGACACAACAGCGCAGTACTGGAGGGGTGCTGCATTGTCAGGGGTGCCCACCCACAGAGGACATGCTAAGCTCAAATCCTGCTTTCCTGCTTTATTGGTTCAGAAGGATATTAAAAATGGCTGCTGCAGTCACCTGTGCAGTTAATGTATTTTATTCTGCGCAAAACATTTGGGAGACGTGATAAAGCTCTATATTAATGCAAGTCTTCTACTTTACCCTCGTTCTACGTTCACCCTACCCTCAGAAGATCCGTGAGATATTTCCATTTCCTGGTGCGGTTCACCTCAAAGCCCCTATACGAACATACATACGAACATACGAATTAGGAGCAGGAGTAGGCCACTCGGCCCTTTGAGCCTGCTCCGCCATTCAATAAGATCATGGCTGATCTGATTACTCCACATTCCCGCCTATCCCCGATAACCTTTCACCCCCTTGCTTACCAAGAATCTATCTACCTCTGCCTTAAAAATATTCAAAGACTCTGCTTCCCTGAGGAAGAGAGTTCCAAAGATTCACGACCCTCTGTGAGAAAAAATTTCTCCTTATCTCTGTCTTAAATGGGCGACCCCTTATTTTTAAACAGTGACCCCTAGTTCTAGATTCTCCCACAAGAGGAAACATCCTCTCCACATCCACCCTCTCCAGACCCCTCAGGATCTTATATGTTTCAATCAAGTCACCTCTTATTCTTCTAAACTCCAGCGGATACAAGCCTAGCCTGTCCAACCTTTCCTCATAAGACAACCCGCCCATTCCAGGTATTAGTCTAGTAAACCTTCTCTGAACTTCTTCCAACGCATTTACATCCTTCCTTAAATAAGGAGACCAATACTGTACACAGTACTCCAGCTGTGGACTCACCAATGCCCTGTATAACTGAAGCATAACCTCCCTACTTTTGTATTCAATTCCCCTCACAATAAACGATAACATTCTATTAGCTTTCCTAATTACATGCTGTACCTGCATAGTAACCTTGTGTGATTCATGCACTAGGACACCCAGATCCCTCTGCATTTCAGAGCCCTGCAATCACTCACCGTTTAGATATTATGCTTCTTTTTTATTCTTCCTGCCAAAATGGACAACTTCACATTTTCCCACATTATACTCCATTTGCCAGATCTTTGCCCACTCACTTAACTTATCTATATCTCTTTGTAGCCGCCTCATGTCCTCTTCACAATTTACTTTCCTACCTATCTTTGTGTCATCAGCAAATTTAGCAACCATACCTTCGGTCCCTTCATCCAAGTCATTTATATAAATTGTTAAAAGTTGATCCCTGTGGCACACCACTCGTTACATCTTGCCAATCAGAAAATGACCCATTTATGCCTACTCTCTGTTTCCTGTTAGCTAGCCAATCTTCTATCCATGCCAATATGTTACCCCCTACACCATGAGGTTTTAATTTCCACAATAACCTTTGATGTGGCATCTTATCAAATGCCTTCTAGAAATCTAAGTACAGTACATCCACCGGTTCCCCTTTATCCACAGCACATGTTACATCCTCAAAGAACTCCAATAAATTGGTTAAACATGATTTCCCTTGCAAAAAACCATGTTGATTTTGCCTGATTACTTTGAACTTTTCTAAATGCCCTGCTATAATGTCTTTAATAATAGCTTCTAACATCGTCCCTATGACAGATGTTAAGCTAACTGGCCTGTAGTTTCCTGTTTTCTGTCTCCCTCCCTTTTAGAATAAAGGAGTTACATTTGCTATTTTCCAATCTAATGGAACCTTCCTCGAATCTAGGGAATTTTGGAAAATTAAAACCAATGCATCAACTATCTCACTAGCCACTTCTTTTACGACCCTAGGATGAAGTCCATCAGGACCCGATGACTTGTCAGCCTGCAGCTCCAACAATTTGCTCAGTACCACTTCCCTGGTGATTATAATTTTCTTGAGTTCCTCCCTCCCTTCCATTTCCTGATTTACAGCTATTTTTGGGATGTTACTTGTATCCTCTATAGTGAAGACCGATGCAAAATACCTGTTCAATTCAACTGCCATCTCCTTATTTTCCATTATTAATTCCCTAGACTCACTTTTTATAGGACCAATGCTCACTTTGTTAACTCTTTATGTTTTTAAATATCTATAGAAACTCTTACTATCTGTTTTTATATTTCTAGCTAGCTTTCTCTCTTACTCTAATTTTTTTCTCCTTATTAATCTTTTAGTCATTCTTTGCTGTTTTTTATATTCTGTCCAATCTTCTGACCTGCCACCCATCTTTGCACAATTATATGCTTTTTCTTTAAGTTTAATACTATCTTTAACTTTTTTAGTTAACCACAGATGGTGGATCCTCCCCTTGGAATTTTTCTTTCTTGTTGGAATGTATATATTCTGTGTATTTTGAAATGTCCCCTTAAATGTCTGCCACTGCAACTCTATTGACCTATCCCTTAACCTAATTTGCCAGTTCACTTTAGCTAGCTCTGCTGTCATGCCCTCATAATTGCCCTTATTTAAGTTTAAAATACTAGTCTTGGACCCACTCTTCTCTCTCTCAAACTGAATGTAAAATTCAATCATATTATGATCGCTGCTAACTAGGGGCGCCTTCACTATGAGGTCATTAATTAATCCTATCTCGTTGCACAATACCAGGTCTAGTATAGCCTGCTCTCTGGTTGGCTCCAGAACGTGCTGTTGTAAGAAACTATCCCAAAAACATTCTATGAGCTCCTCATCTATGCTACCTTTGCCCATCTGATTTTTCCAGTCTATATGCAGTTCAGAGAAGGTTCACTCGGTTGATTCCGGAGATGAGGGGGTTGACTTATGAGGAAAGGTTGAGTAGGTTGGGCCTCTCCTCATTGGAATTCAGAAGAATGAGAGGCGATCTTATCGAAACATATAAGATTGTGAGGGGGCTTGATCAGGTGGATGCGGGGAGGATGTTTCCACTGATGGGTGAGACTAGAACTAGGGGACATAATCTTAGAATAAGGGGCTGCCATTTCAAAACTGAGATGAGGAGAAACTTCTTCACTCAGAGGGTAGTAAATCTATGGAATTTGCTACCTCAGAGAGCTGTGGAAGCTGCGACATTAAATAAATTTAAAAAGGAGATAGACAGTTTCCGAGCTGATAAGGGAATTAGGGGTTACGGGGAGCGGGCAGGGAAGTGGACGTGAGTCTAGGTTCGGATCAGCCATGATCCTATTGAATGACGGAGCAGGCCCGAGGGGCCGTATGGCCTACTCCTGCTCCTACTTCTTATGTTCTTATGTTCTTATTTAAATCCCCCATGATTATTGCCGTACCCTGCTGACAAGCTCCCATTATTTCTTCCTTTATACTCCATCCTACCATGTGGTTACTGTTAGTGGGCCTGTACACCACTCCCACAAGTGACTTCTTGCCTTTATTATTTCTCATCTCTACCCAAACCGCTTCTACATCCTGGTTTCCTGAACTTAGGTCATCCCTCTCTATTGTGCTAATACCATCATTAATTAACAAAGCCACCCTCCACCTTTTCCCACCTTCCTGTCCTTCCTAAATGTCATGTACCCTTCAATATTCAGGTCCCAATCTATGTCATCCTACAGCCATGTTTCTGTAATGGCTATCAGATCATATTTATTTATTTCTATTTGCGCTGTCAGTTCATCTGTTTTGTTTCGAATGCAGAGCCTTTAGTTTTGTCCTTTTATTATTTTTGTAACCTCTTGCCTTATCTGTTGATTTACTCTTGGATTTGTACTCTCTATCCCTTCCTGTCACGCTCTGTTTATCATTTCCCATATTAATACCTTTCTCTATTGCCTTGTCTCTAATGGTTGATTTACCACATCTTCCCAAATTTGATCCCATGCCCCCAATTTTTAGTTTAAAGCCCTCTCTACCGCCCTAGTTATACAACTCACCAGAACACTGGTCCCAGCACGGTTCAGGTGAAGACCGTCCCAACGATACAGATCCCACTTTCCCCAGTATGGTGCCAGTGCCCCAGGAATTGAAACCCATTTCTCCCACACCAGTCTTTGAGCCACGCATTCATCTCTCTAATTTTATTTACCCTATGCCAATTTGCTCGTGGCTCAGGTAACAATGCAGACATGTTTACCCTTGAGGTTCTGCTTTTTAATTTAGCCCCTAGCTGCTCATACTCTCTCAGAAGAACCTCTTTCCTAGTTCTACCTATGTCGTTGGTACCTACATGGACTACGACCACTGGCTCCTCCCCCTCCCACTGCAATTTCCTCTCCAGAGCAGAGCAGATATAGCGCCTTTCACAACTCAGGACATCACAAAGCGCTTTACAGCCAATTAAGTAGTCACTGATGTAATGCAGGAAAAACAGCAGCCAATTTGCACACAGCAAGGTCCCACAAACAGCAATGAGATAATGACCAGATATTCTGTTTTACTGATGTTGGTTAGGGGATAAATATTGGCCAGGACACCTGGGGGAGAGCCCTGGCCTTCTTCGAAGTAGTGCTATGGGATCGTTAACGTCCACCTGAGAGGGCAGACCAGGCCTCGGTTTAATGCCTGATCTGAAAGAGGGTATCTCTGGCAGTGCAGTACTCCCTCCATACCGCATTGGAGTGTCAGCCTAGATTTTGTGTTCCTGGAGTGGGACGTGATCCCACAAACATCTGACTCAGAGGTGAGATTGCTACCCACTGAGCCACAGCTGACACCCGAGACACCTGTAGTGAGGCTCAGAGGAGGTATGACATAATCGTGCATCATAATCAGTTGACTAGCATCAGGGCTCCTATGACTGTCCTCCACACTTTTTTATTCATCTTCCATGATAGTGTTTCTTCGATGGGAATTTCTGTATTCCCATTGTACTAGTTGAGCATTGTATTTAATTCTAGGCCGACCTATCTCTTTGTTTCCATGTTATGGTTCACAGAATAATAGTTCTGAAACCAGTTCCTATTTTGCTCTGAAAGAATAGCCAGCAAGTTTCAGCCTTCTATACTTTATTACTGTTGTTATTCTGTCTAAGTCTCCATATAGTATCTCACTGGGGATGTGAGGTATGAAATTGGTCTTTGGGGAAAGTGCAAAATGGGCGATAACAAATCAAAGGATTACATAGGATATACGGCACAGAAACAGGCCATTCGGCCCAACCAGTCCATGCCGGCGTTTACGCTCCACTCGAGCCTCCTCATATTCTTTCTCATCTAACTCTATCAAAAAAAACCTCTATTTCCTTCACCCTCATATGCTTATCTAGTCTCCCCTTAAATGCATCTATACTATTTGCCTCAACTATCCTCTGTGGCACCGAGTTCCACATTATCACCACTCTCTGGGTAAAGAAGTTTCTTCTGAATTCCCTATTGGATTTCTTGGTGACTATCTTATATAGAAACATAGAAGATAGGAGCAGGAGTAGGCCATTCAGCCCCTCGAGCCTGCTCCGCCATTTAATGAGATATTGGCTGATCATCCAAATTCAGTACCCTGGCCCTGCTTTGTCCCCATATCCCTTGATCCCTTTAGCCTTAAGAAATATATCCAACTCCTTCTTGAATATATTTAATGAATTGGCCTCAACTGCCTTTTGTGGTAGAGAATTCCACAGGTTCACCACTCTCTGGGTGAAAAAATTCCTCCTCATCTCAGTCCTAAATGGCTCACCCCTTATCCTTAGATTGTGACCCCTGGTTCTGCCCTCCCCCACCATCGGGAACAGCCTTCCTGCATCTAGTCTGTCTAGTCCTGTTAGAATTTTCTAAGTTTCAATGAGATCCCCTCCCATTCTTCTAAACTCCAGCGAATATATGCCCAATCGACACAATCTCTCCTCATACGTCATTCCTGCCATCCCAGGTATCAATCTGGTGAATCTTCGCTGCACTCCCTGCATGGCAAGAACATCCTTCCTCAGATAAGGCGACCAAAACTGCACACAATACTCAAGGTCTGGCCTCACCAAGGCCCTGTACAACTGCAGCAAGACATCCTTGTTCCTGTACTCAAATCCTCTCGCTATGAAGACTAACATACCATTTGCCTTCTTAGCCACCTGCTGCACCTGCATGCTTACCTTCAGCGACTGGTGCACAAGGACACCCAGGCCTCGTTGCACTTCCCCTTCTCCCAATCTATTTTCGTTCAGATAATAATCTGCCTTCCTGTTTTTGCCACCAAAGTGGATAACCTCGCATTTATCCACATTATACTGCATCTGCCATGCATCTGCCCAATCACCCAACCTGTCCAAATCATACTGGAGTTTCTCGGCATCCTCCTCACAGCACACACGCCCACCCAGCTTTGTGTCGTCTGCAAACTTGGAGATATTACATCTAGTTCCCTCGTCTAGATCATTAATATATATTGTGAACAGCTGGGGTCCTAGCACCGATCCCTGCAGTACCCCACTAGTCACTGCCTGCCACTCGGAAAAAGACCCGTTTATTCCAACTCTGCTTCCTGTCTGCCAACCAGTTCTCTATCCAAGTCAATACCTTGCCCCCAATCCCATGTGCCTTAACTTTACACGCTAATCTCTTATGTGGGACCTTAGCGAAAGCCTTCTGAAAGCCTTCTCCCTTATCTATCCTACCAGTAACATCCTCAAAACATTCCAGTAGATTATTATTGATGGCCTCTAGTTCTGCTCTTCCCCCACAAGTGGAAACACTCTCTCTGTATCCACTCTATCAAAACCTTTCATAATTTTAAAGACCTCTATTAGGTCACCCCTCAGCCTTCATTTTTGAAGAGAAAGGAGACCCAGCCTGTTCATCCTTTCCTGATAGATATAACCTCGCATTTCTGGTAACATCCTTCTGAATCTTACTTGCACCCTTTCTAGTGCCTCTATATCCTTTTTATAATATAGAGATCAGAACTGTACACAGTACTGCAAGTGTGGTCTAACCAAGATTTAATACAAATTCAGCATAACTTCTCTACTTTTCAATTCTATCCCTCTATAAATAAACCCCAGTGCTTGGTTTGCTTTTTTTTATGGCCTTATTAACCTGCATCGCTACTTTTAGTGATTTGTGTATTTGTACTCCCAGATCTCTTTGCTGCTCTACTCCATTTAGATTCTTATTTTCCAAGTAATATGTGACCTCCTTAATTTCTTACCAAATGTAATACCTCACACGTATCTGTGTTGAAAGTTATTTGCCGATTACATGTCCATTCTGCAAGTTTATTAATGTCTTCTTTCAGCCAATGGCTCAGTGGGCAGCCCTCCTCCCCTCTGAGTCAGAAGGTTGTGGGTTCAAGTCCCACTCCAGAGACTTGAGCACAAAAATCTAGGCTGACACTCCAGTGCAGTACTGAGGGAGTGCTGCACTGTCGGAAATGTCGTCTTTCGGATGAGACATTAAACCGAAGCCCTGTCTGCTCTTTCAGGTGGACGTAATAGATCCCATGGCACTATTTCGAAGAAGAGCATTGGGAGTTATCCCTGTTGTCCTGGCCAATATTTATCCCTCAGCCAACATAATAAAAACAGATTATCAGATCATTATCACATTGCTGTTTGTGGGAGCTTGCTGTGCATGAATTGGCTGCCATGTTTCCTACATTACAACAGTGACTACACTTCAAAAAGTACTTCATTGGCTGTAAAGCACTTTGAGACATCCGGTGGTTGTGAAAGGTGTAGGAGTCGCAAAATCCCCTCAGCCCCCGAAGATCGGGAAATATTAATCCACATCGTGGATGAAGACCTGTGTGATTTAAATTGTCTCTGGGTTGGACAATGTTTTAAAACATACCCAGAACCGCAAAAGGCTGCGTTAAAAAGCTCGTAAGCTGGGAAGCACTTGGACACTGGAATCAAAGAACTTTGTGAAAATCGCACACTTTAAGATTGTACATTTTATTAAAAGATGTACTCTTGCGTTTTGGACTGTTTAAATTGCCCAGGGCATAAAAATGGCTGAACAGACCTCATGGAAACAGAATTTAAAAGGACAGACAGGCTGTTAGCATATGGGAGAACACATGGGAGTACGATATTGTTGCTATCACGGAGACATGGTTGAGGGAGGGTCAGGACTGGCAGCTCAATATTCCGGGGTATAGAATCTTCAGGCGAGACAGAGGGGGGTGTAAAAGGGGAGGGGGTGTTGCAATATTAATTAAGGAGTCAATTACTGCTGTAAGGAGGGATGATATATTAGCGGGTTCCTCTAATGAGGCCATATGGGTAGAACTTAAAAACAAAAAGGGGGCAAGCACTTTGCTGGGAGTGTACTATAGGCCCCCAAACAGTCAGGGGGAGATAGAGGAACAGATATGTAGGCAAATCTCAGAAAAGTACGAAAATAATAGGGTAATAATAGTGGGGGATTTCAACTTCCCCAATATAAATTGGGATAGTCAGAGTGTGAAAGGCTTAGAGGGTGCAGAATTCTTAAAGTGCATCCAGGAGAGCTTTTTGAGCCAACATGTAGAAAGTCCTACAAGAGAGGGGGCGGTACTGGACCTAATTCTGGGGAATGTAGCCGGGCAAGTGGTGGAAGTGTCAGTAGGAGAGCATTTTGGCGATAGTGACCATAATTCGGTGAGATTTAAGGTGGTCATGGAAAAAGACAAAGACGGCCCGGAAATAAGGGTTCTAAATTGGGGGAAGGCCGATTTTAATATGATAAGGCAGGATCTGGCCAAAGTGGACTGGGAGCAGCTACTTATAGGAAAATCCACATCAAGACAGTGGGAGACTTTCAGAAGGGAAATAGAGAGAGTACAACGCCAACATGTTCCTGTAAAGGTCAAGGGTGGGACCAACAAGCAAAGGGAACCTTGGATGACAAGGGATATACAAAAATGCATTAGAAATAAAAGGGGGGCTTTTGGCAGTTACAAAAGACTAAAGACGGAAGAAGCCCTAGAGGAGTATGAAAAGTGCAGGGGCATACTTAAAAAAGAAATTAGGAGGGCGAGGAGGGGCCATGAAATAACACTGGCGAGCAAAATAAAGGAAAATCCTAAGATGTTTTATAAGTATATTAAGGGCAAGAGGATAACCAGGGAAAGGGTAGGGCCCATTAGGGACCAAAGTGGCAATCTGTGTGTAGAGCCAGATGATGTAGGCGGGGTTTTAAATGAATTTTTTGCATCTGTGTTCACTATGGAGAGAGACGATGCAGACATAGAAATCGGGCAAGGGGACTGTGACATACTTGAACATATTAGCATCGAGAGGGAGGAGGTGCTAGCGGTTTTAGCAGGCCAAAAAGTGGATAAATCCCCAGGCCCGGACGAGATGTATCCCAGGCTGCTGTGGGAGGCAAAGGAGGAGATTGCAGGGGCTCTGACACAAATTTTCAGAACCTCTCTGGCCACAGGGGATGTACCAGAGGACTGGAGAACAGCTAATGTAGTACCATTATACAAGAAGGGTAGCAGGGATAAACCAGGGAATTACAGGCCAGTGAGCCTAACATCTGTGGTAGGGAAATTATTGGAAAAAATTCTGAGGGACAAAATTAGTCTCCACTTGGAGAGGCAAGGATTAATCGGGAATAGTCAGCATGGCTTTGTCAAGGGTAAATCATGTCTGACAAATCTGATTGAATTTTTCGAGGGGGTGACTAGGGGGGTGGATGAGGGAAATGCTGTGGATGTGGTTTACATGGACTTCAGTAAAGGTTTTGACAAAGTCCCGCATAGGAGACTGGTCAAGAAGGTAAGAGCCCATGGGATCCAGGGTGCCTTGGTGCGTTGGATCCTAAACTGACTGAGTGGCAGGAGGCAGAGGGTGATGGTCGAAGGATGCTTTTGTGACTGGAAGCCTGTGTCCAGAGGGATACCTCAGGGATCGGTGCTGGGTCCCTTGTTGTTTGTGATCTACATAAATGATTTGGATGAGAATGTAAAAGGTATGATCAGTAAGTTCGCAGATGACACGAAAATTGGTGGGGTGGTAAATTGCGAGGAGGAAAGCCTCAGGCTACAGGACGATATAAACGGGTTGGTCAGATGGGCGGAAAAGTGGCAAATGGAATTTAACCCTGAAAAGTGCGAGGTGATGCATTTTGGACGGACAAATAAGGCAAGGGAATACACAATGAGTGGTAGGACCCTAGGAAGTACAGAGGGTCAGAGGGACCTTGGTGTACATGTACATAGATCTCTGAAGGCAGCGGAACAGGTAGATAAGGTGGTTAAAAAGGCATATGGGATACTTGCCTTCATTAGCCGAGGCATAGAATATAAGAGCAGGGAGGTTATGATGGAGCTGTACAAAACGCTGGTGAGGCCACAGCTGGAGTACTGTGTGCAGTTCTGGTCGCCTCACTATAGGAAGGATGTGATTGCTTTGGAGAGGGTGCAGAGAAGATTCACCAGGATGTTACCTGGGATGGAGCGCCTCAGCTATGAAGAAAGACTAAACAGGCTGGGGTTGTTTTCCTTGGAGCAAAGAAGGCTGAGGGGGGACCTGATTGAGGTGTACAAAATGATGAGGGGCATAGATAGGGTAGATAAAGAGGAACTTTTCCCCTTAGTAGGGGGGTCAATAACAAGGGGGCATAGATTCAGGGTAAGGGGCAGGAGATTTAGAGGGGATTTGAGGAGGAACTTTTTCACCCAGAGGGTGGTTGGAATCTGGAACTCACTGCCTGAAAGGGTGGTAGAGGCAGGAACCCTCACAACATTCAAGAAGCATTTGGATGAGCACTTGAAATGCCATTGCATACAAGGCTATGGACCAAATGCTGGAAAATGGGATTAGACAGGACAGGGGTGGATGGGCGGCGCGGACACGATGGGCCGAAGGGCCTCTTTCTGTGCTGTAAAACTCTATGACTCTATCTATGACTCTATGAAACAGACAGGCTGTTAGCATATGAAAAAGCTCAGCGCTGCCCTGTAGTGGGTTTGAATGGAGCCCGAGCTGTCAGTCACCCTGTGGTATTGGGCGGGTCCGGTAACCTACAAGCTGTTTGTTTACACTGGGGAGTAGCCCGTTTGAATCAGCCAATCATCGGACAGCAAGCAGACTGGGTTGTTTACACACATCCATTCACTGAAATTGACTCTGAGATCAAGTGCTTGAAACTGCCAGCATGAACAAAGGGACTTTGTTTGCTAAGCACTCAAGACTGTCAATCAATTGCGGTTCCAGATGACCACAGGACAATGCTTTGTTTACAAAGCAATTGAATGCTATTAGCATTTGTTTGTATATCAAGTGGACACATCCAAACTGAGGAGGAACCGTTTAAATGAATGGGAGAACACATTCAAACCACTGCAGCTTTATTCAAAAGCCATCACAGACAATGGACACATTTAAACTGCAACTTTATCCAAACCCATCCCAGACAAGTGGACAGTTTGGATCTCTTTTGTTTTAGCCCAGAAACATCAGATCTGGGCGGGCCCCAAAAAAGGGGTATAAAAGATAGCTTCCCAGAAGCATCTCTCTCTTCTCTTTTACTCTTTGGACTGCAGGTGAGCAAGGCTTCTGACCCACTAGCAAGACAATCTAGTGAGAAGTAAAGGGGTGGTAATTTAAGGGAACTGTTGCTAAAATTGTAAGATTAACACTGTAGCCATTTATCCCTCATTTTTGCCGTCTGCCTTCCTCGTTAAGCAATTTTACCATGATTACTTTGATCGTGTGGTGTAGTTTCTTTAGTTTTAATAAAATGTGACTTTCTTGCATCCAGACCATTTGTCCGTTTTTAATATATCATTAATTATAAGTTCCTCCAGTCAGAACTGGAAGGAGGGTTTAGCGATTCGAAACCGCTGATTGGAATTGGTCACAGTGCAGTGGCAAGGCTGCCTGACTAGGTAAATTACCATAAACCAGGAAAAGGATGCCCCCCTACAAAGGCGCTATAGAAATGCAAGTCTTTCTTTTTCTTGTGAGTTGTTGCAATCCTCCTCAGTATTAACTATGCCCCCCAATTTGGTGTCATTTAGAAATTGTGTTTTTGATTCCAAAGTCTAAATTATGAACAACAGTGGTCCCAGCACTGATCTTTGTGGGATTCCACTTTCCAGTTTCTGCCACTCTGAATAGCTACCCTTTGCCCCTACTCTCTGCTTTCTGTCCTGAAGCCAGCTAGCAATCCATTCTGCTACTTGTCCCCTGACTCCACATGTTTATTATGTAGGTCCTTATCGAAGGCCTTTTGGAAATCTAGATAAATTACATCTACTGCATTACCATTGTCTACTCTCTCTGTTATCTCTTCAAAAAATTCAATGAGGTTGGTCAAGCAAGACTTTCCCTTTTGAAATCCATGCTGACTATTCACTATTGGCCCAGAACTTCGGCCTCCACGGGTGAGTACGTATGGGGTACTCACCCGCAGGCCCAATGGAAGTGCCAGTTTCCTGCATGCACTGCGCATACACGGGAAACCGGCACTTCCATTCCCCTGAAAGAAGGGGTTCAGAGCTCGAACACGTGCACGGGAGAGACTGCGCGTGCACATCGAACTTACGTTTTTTTTACAAGTTTTCCCAGGAGGGTAAGTCTCCAGAAGTTACACATTTAAAAAGCAGGCGTAAGGCCTGCTTTTTACAAGGTAAGTGGTGAATTAATTAAAATTAAAACATTTTTTCCACAGGTTTATTATTTTTAAATACTTTAAAGAAAGGTAAGTTTATTTTTAGCCCCGTTAGAAAATAAAATTACATTTTCAAAAATTTAAATTATTGTTTAAAATAGTTATTTCATGTAATTTATAGTTTATTTAAAAAATGTGATTTAAAAAAAAAATTATTTGAAGATTTAGTGATGTTTTGGGGCCCGTAGTATTTTTAAGTTTTGACAGCTCTTCCTGTCAAACTTATGAATGGGCATTTCCCTGCTCCGATTGGCTCCCCATGGCCCACGTGATCCCAGGGGACGCTTCGAACTAACTGCGCCCTTGGGATACGCAAGCACTGTGTGCCGGCAGTTGGAGGAGGCCCAGGTTCGGAATCCCATGCAGGCCCACAGCTCAACGGCCGGCGCGCTAGGTAAGTGCAGGTCAGGGGCTTACACCCACGGGAAGCCCCCAACCCGAATTTCTGGGCCATTATATTTTTGGTTTGTAGATATTTTTCTATTTTCTCCTTCAGTAGGGATTCCATTATTTTTCCTACCACTGATGTTAAGCTGACTGGTCTATAGTTGCCCTCTTAAATACAGGTAGACTACCCTTTATCCGAACTTCCGAAAACCGAAACCCTCTAAAAACCGAAGGTTTTTTCGTTCAGCGTAAGTCGTGCGCACGACTTACGCTGAATGAAAAAACCTTCAGTTTTTAGAGGGTTCCGGTTTCAGAAGTTCGGATAAAGGGTAAGTCGTGCGCACGACCCCCCGCGCACCCCCCCGCGGACCCCCGACGACCCCGACCCCCGCCGACCCCCCCGCGGACCCCCGCCGACCCCGACCCCCACCGACTTACGCTGAGCGTCAGCGTAAGTCGTGCGCACGACCCCCCGCCGACCCCCCCGCCGACCCCCGCTGACCCCCCCGCCGACCCCGACCCCCGCGGACCCCCCCGCGGACCCCGCCGGCCCCGACCCCCGCCGACCCCCGCCGGCCCCGGCCCCCGCCGACCCCCCCGCGGACTCCCGCCGACCCCCCCGCGGACCCCCGCCGACCCACCTTCCGAAATCCGAAATTCTCCGAAAACCGAAACACGGTTGGTCCCGAGGTTTTCGGATAAAGGATAGTCTACCTGTATAGGTATAATAATGTTAGTTATCTGCCAATCCTCTGGCACTACACCTTTTTCTAACGAATTACTAAATATGTGTAATAGTGTCTCTGCTGTCTGTTCTCTAGATTCTTTAAAATCGACAGACATTGACACTGACTTTAACATATTAAAAAATTGGGTGTGGTGCAAAATAGATTACTGATTCACTATCGCCCACTTCGCGCTTTCAGCGAAGACAAATTTCACCCCTGGGTCTCTCCAGCTGACATCTGAGGCTTTTCTCAGCAGTCTTGTGTAGGTGCCAACTAATTTTTTATCCAGTTTCTTAGTAAGTGTGCACCATATATCAACTCTGACTCCACTGTGCTTCTGAATATTTTGATCTTATCTTTCCTGCCCAGCTCTTTGCCCTTCCAGACTCTATTCATGTGACTGTTCTAATCCATGATTTGAAGTATTTAAGAGGGAGAAATTGGGTTGCTTTGCGCCTCTCGTTAGTGCACCCAGGCGCGCCACCGCTAACGCCGCCTGTGAAATTCAGTGGGGAGGTTAGCAGCGGCGTTAGCCAGTAGCGCCCCGCTCCGCTGCACCGGTGATGATGACGTCATCGCCATGCACAGCGCCCCGTTTGCGTCCCGGCCGCAAACTTCCCTTGCGCCCCCCCTGACCTATCGCCGGGCGATGGGACTGACAGGATCAGGGGGCGGTTTTGCAGCGGCGGTGCTACTGGAGGGGCAGGTGTCGGGCGGCCATTTTTATTTTGGCAGACTGCCAGCACCTGCCCACCTTTAACATTTCTACGTGGGGTGCCGGCTGCGTTCGCTCAGTCCGGCACTCCTCTTGACTGCCGGGCTGTTTCCATGGCACCCCGCTCCCCGGAGGTCCGGCTGGGCCCCGGTGTGGGCAGGGCTAGGCTCTCCCCTTTAATCAGGGGAGGAAGACCTGCAATGACGCAGTGGCATGGCGTGGCTGCATGCAGCACCGCGATCTTCAGTTGTAGCGCCCCAAGAAGGAGGTGGAGTGCTTCCAGTAGCGCCCCACCTCCTTCTTGGGGCGCTACTACTGAATTTATGGGAAAGGGTGCTAATTTTTTCGGGGTGCTAAAATTAGCACCAAAATGGGCGCCACCCAATTTTTCCCCCCATTGGGAAAGTCTTTAACCTCGTCTCATACTTCACTTTGCATGGTTCCAGCTCTTGTTTCTCCATTGACGGCTTTCTCTCCGCTTATTTGAAGAACAACTTGTGCTGCTGCTTTTTCCACTTAAATACCTTGGGACCACACTTGGGACAATTTAAGACCGCACAAAGTGGAGGAAGGCGCCGAACACCTTGAGTCTCTTCGCCGGGAGCAAGCGGAAGCCAAGCGCAGGCAGCGCAAGCAGCGCACGTCAACCCAAGCACCCGACCCACCCACCCGCCCCTTCAACCACCATCTGCCCCACCTGTGACAGAGACTGTAGGTCCCGCATTGGACTCATCAGTCACCTGAGAACTCATTTTTAATGTGGAACCAAGTCATCCTCGGTTCTGAGGGACTGCCTAAGAAGAAGAAGAATACCTTGGGGCAATTTAAAAAAAATCTCAAACCCGACCCCCAACCCCCCCCTTCAGTTTTAATGTGGATGGGTTGAGGGGCGGGCGACCAATCCACTCTCGGGGGCGGATTGGTCAGTAAAATCTTTCAAACAGGCATGCGTGCCTCCAATTTTAATGGTACTTTAATTTTTAATGCATGGAAGCCAGGGACTCGGAAATTCGGACAGGAAAAAGGAGGCGAGCAGGGCCCGACCCGTGAGGTAAGTGCCTTCGGAGCACTGCTCGTGGGCCAGGAGGAGCAGGAGTGTTTACTCCAGGCCCATCAAGCTTTCCTCTTTTCACACCCCGTGAACGGCCAAATCTACCCCCCCCACGTACCATGATCTCCGACACCTCCCCTCCTCCTGACCCCCCCACTCCCCGCGTTTTGCTACTTACCTGGCACCCACTCCCCAACTGCTCTCCTGCCCCAACAGGCGGCCACCCAGGCTGGCTGGATCAGGCGGGAAACCTGCTGAAAAGATTGAAAAGAAACGTCCTGCAGTTAGTTTCTGTCGGACATTCGTCAAGCCCGCACTTTCCGGGTTTCCCCGCCCGGAAACCCGCCCTTGTGCGAAACCATCTACTGTGTCACTGCACAGAGAGCAGTGTCATCTGCAAAGTCAAAATCTAAGATGTTTCTTGTTGGACATCTCGGGCAGGATTTTCATTGGGCCGTGGAGTCGCGATTGGAGGCCTGCGGGGGGTTAAAATCCTGAAATCAGGAGTCCCGACCCCTTCCTGCCCCCAACCTGCCTCCATGCCAGTTTCAAAGGAAGCGGGTACCCGCCCCGCACTGGGACCCGCCTCCCCGAGGTGGGAATGGATTCGTGCCAATTAACTGCCTGTTAACAGGTAATTAACAGGCAGTTTTTAGCCTAATCCCTATTTTTATGTTGAAGTGTGGGATTCCCGACGGCTCCAAACCACGCCAAGTTGGAGGAGTCGGGCCGTCGGGTTGAAGGACTTGGAGGGGTCGAGATGTCGGTGTTCAGGTGAGTGACGTATGCATGAGTACAAAGGTAAGTGTGTTTGGTGTGTCTAAAGTGATTAAATAAGTTTTACATACCTTTTCTTACCTTTTCAGCCTTCCTTCCTTTAGGTTCCGGGAGTCCCTCATCTCATCGGCACAGAAAGCAGAATGGCTGTGAACTATCAAACGTGACAGCCTTCAGCTTTCTGTGCAGGAGAGATTTCTAACTGAGTCTGTGGAGAAGGACTCAAGTTAGAAGTAAGACTGTCAGTGTTTGACAGCTTCAAACAGCTGTGAAACGCTGATATTTCATCTGTCAAAAGCTCTTGACAGATGAAATTTCAGTCTGTGACGTCACCTGTTGCTGGGTGGCCCTTAATTGGCCTGCTATGCCCTCTGGGTGGGCTCAACAAGGTCAATCAAGTTAAAATCGCGTGGATTGGCCGCATCTCGATGGAGGCGAGACTACAACCCTGAAAGTTGTAGTCCCGCCTCCAACCTGACTCCTGAGTTAAACTCCTGCCCGGGCTCCGTTTAGTTGGGAAGTTAAAACCATGTTTGCTGTCCTTGAAGTCTGCTGCTTTCCTCATTGGCACAATGATAAGATGGCAGTGTATCTCCTTGAAGATCTCCTAGGTTAAGCTGAAAAGGCTCTGTATCACCATTGCTGCGTAATTGTCATACATCTCTGAGATGGCGACTACGATTTTATCTGCAATTCTGTATTCCTTCAGAATTTTGAACATCTGAAAATGAGATTGCCATATTAATGTGGAGATTGTGGATTTATTCCAGTGACCTCGATGTTAAGTCTTTATTTCCCACTGTCACTTCCAATCATTTCCATGAGATGTGAAAAAATAAAAATCATGGATTAGTTTTTGCTCAACTCGCACAGAGAGAGCTGGAGCAGGACTTCAGCCCAGCACCACAACATTACCATAACTCCAGCCCAATTTCCTCATAAAATATAAAGGACATGCTCCCGTTGGGATCAACACCACCAAGTGAAAGCCCACTGCTGTGATGAGGGAAATGTGGGAACTGCAGTTAAAAGGGCAAAAGAACCCCAAATGTTAATTTTTAAAAATTGGACAGTACTCTTCAGGAGCAACAGAAAAGAAGGAAGGGGATCTTAAGAGAGATAGAGCAATGGTAATGCCATTGAATGACAAGGGGAAGTGGTAGGCGCCTTTTTGCTCGAGATGGTCATTGCCGGGCACTTGTGTGGCACGAATGTTACTTGCTAATCTACTGGAATTTTTTGAGGATGTAACTGGTAAAATAGATAAGGGAGAACCAGTGGATGTGGTGTATTTGGACTTTCAAAAGGCGTTCGATAAGGTCCCGCATAAGAGATTAGCGTGTAAAGTTAAGGCACATGGGATTGGGGGCAAGGTACTGACTTGGATAGAGAACTGGTTGGCAGACAGGAAGCAAAGAGTTGGAATAAACGGGTCTTTTTCCGAGTGGCAGGCAGTGACTAGCGGGGTACCGCAGGGATCGGTCCTTGGACCCCAGCTATTCACAATATATATTAATGATCTAGACGAGGGAACTAGATGTAATATCTCCAAGTTTGCAGATGACACAAAGCTGGGTGCGGGTGTGTGCTGTGAGGAGGATGCCGAGAAACTGCAGTATGATTTGGACAGGTTGGGTGATTGGGCAGAAGCATGGCAGATGCAATATAACGTGGATAAATGCGAGGTTATCCACTTTGGTGTCAAAAACAGGAAGGCAGATTATTATCTGAATGGCAATAGATTGGGAGAAGGGGAAGTGCAACGAGACCTGGGTGTCCTTGTGCACCAGTCGCTGAAGGTAAGCATGCAGGTGCAGCAGGCGGTTAAGAAGGCAAATGGTATGTTGGCCTTCGTAGCGAGAGGGTTTGAGTACAGGAACAAGGATGTCTTGCTGCAGCTGTACAGGGCCTTGGTGAGACCACATCTTGAGTATTGTGTGCAGTTTTGGTCGCCTTATCTGAGGAAGGATGTTCTTGCCATGGAGGGAGTACAGCGAAGATTCACCAGGCTGATACCTGGGATGGCAGGAATGACGTATGAGGAGAGATTGGGTCAATTGGGCTTATACTCGCTGGAGTTTAGAAGAATGAGAGGGGATCTCCTTGAAACTTATAAAATTCTAAAAGGACTAGACAGACTAGATGCGGGAAGGATGATCCCGATGGTCGGGGAGTCCAGAACCAAGGGTCACAGTCTAAGGATAAGGGGTAAGCCATTTAGGACAGAGATGAGGAGGAATTTCTTCACCCAGAGAGTTGTGAACCTGTGGAATTCTCTACCACAGAAGGCCGTAGAGGCCAATTCATTAAATATATTCAAGAAGGAGTTGGATATATTTCTTAAGGCTAAAGGGATCAAGGGACATGGAGAGAAGGCAGGAACAGGGTACTGAATTTGGATGATCAGCCATGATCTCATTGAATGGCGGAGCAGGCTCGAGGGGCTGAATGGCCTACTCCTGCTCCTATCTTCTATGTTTCTATGTTTCTATGCTACTTATCAGCCCAAGCCTGCATGTTTTCCAGGTCTTGCTGCATGATGCAAACTTGGACTGTTTCATCATCTGAGAAATTGTGAATAGAGCTGAACACTGTGCAATCATCAGTGAACAGTCTCACTTCTGACCTTATGACGATGGCAAGGTCCATTGATGAAACAGCTGAAGATGGTTGGGCTCAGGACACTGCCCTGAGGAACTCCTGAAGCATAGAGTCATAGATAGTCATAGAGTTATACAGCAAAGAAAGACGCCCTTTGGCCCATCGCGTCCGCACCGGCCATCAAGCCCTGTCTAATCTAATTCCATTTTCCAGCATTTGGTCCGTAGCCTTGTATGCTATGGCATTTCAAGTGCTCATCCAAATGCTTCTTGAATGTTGTGAGGGTTCCTGCCTCTACCACCCTTTCAGGCAGTGAGTTCCAGATTCCAACCATCCTCTGGGTGAAAAAGTTTTCCCTCAAATCCCCTCTAAACCTCCTGCCTCTTACCTTGAATCTATGCCCCCTTGTTATTGACCCCTCTGCTAAGGGGAAAAGTTCCTTTCTATCCACCCTATCTATGCCCGTCATAATTTTGTACACCTCAATCAGGTCCCCCCTCAGCCTTCTCTGCTCCAAGGAAAACAACCCCAGCCTGTCCAGTCTTTCTTCATAGCTGAAGCGCTCCAGCCCAGGTAACATCCTGGTAAATCTCCTCTGCACCCTCTCCAAAGCAATCACATCCTTCCTGCAGTGTGGTGGCCAGAACTGCACACAGTACTCCAGCTGTGGCCTTACCAGCGTTTTGTACAGCTCCATCATAACCTCCCTGCTCTTATATTCTATGCCTCGGCTAATGAAGGCAAGTATCCCATATGCCTTTTTAACCACCTTATCCACCTGTTCTGCTGCCTTCAGGGATCTATGTACATGCACACCAAGGTCCCTCTGATCCTCTGTCTTTCCTAGGGTCTTACCATTCATTGTGTATTCTCTTGCCTTGTTAGTCCATCCAAAATGCATCACCTCACACTTTTCAGGGTTAAATTCCATTTGCCACTGTTCCGCCCATCTGACCAACCCATCTATATCGTCCTGTAGCCTGAGGCATCCCGCCTCGCTATTTACCACCCCACCAATTTTCGTGTCATCCGCAAACTTACTGATCATACCTTTTACATTCACATCCAAATCATTAATGTAGACCACAAACAGCAAGGGACCCAGCACCGATCCCTGCGGTACCCCACTAGACACAGGCTTCCAGTCACAAAAACAACCTTCCACCATCACCCTCTGCCTTCTGCCACTAAGCCAGTTTTGGATCCAATGTGCCAAGGCACCCTGGATCCCATAGGCTCTTACCTTCCTGACCAGTCTCCTATGCGGGACTTTATCAAAAGCCTTACTGAAATCCATGTAAACCAGATCGAATGCACTACCCTCATCCACACACCTAGTCACCCCCTTGAAAAATTCAATCAAATTGGTCAGACATGATCTTCCCTTGACAAAGCCATGCTGGCTATCCCTAATTAATCCCTGCCTCTCCAAGTGGAGACCAATTCTATCCCTCAGAATTTTTTCCAATAAGTTCCCTACCACTGATGTTAGGCACACTGGCCTGTAATTCCCTGGTTTATCCCTACTACCCTTCTTGAATAATGGCACTATGTTAGCTGTTCTCCAGTCCTCTGGCACATCCCCTGTGGCCAGAGAGGTTCTGAAAATTTGTGTCAGATCCCCTGCAATCTCCTCCTTTGCCTCACATAGTAGCCTGGGATACATCTCGTCCGGGCCTGGGGATTTATCCACTTTTAAGCCTGCTAAAACCGCTAGTACCTCCTCCCACTCGATGCTAATATGTTCAAATATATCACAGTCCCCCTGCCCGATTTCTATGTCCACATCGTCCTTCTCCATAGTGAACACAGATGCAAAAAATTCATTTAAAACCCCACCTACATCCTTTGGCTCTACACACAGTTTGCCACTTTGGTCCCTAATGGGCCCTACTCTTTCCCTAGTTATCCTCTTGCCCTTAATATACTTACAAAACACCTTAGGGTTTTCCTTTATTTTGCTCGCCAGTGTTATTTCATGGCCCCTCCTCGCTCTCCTAATTTCTTTTTTAAGTATCCCCCTGCACTTTTTATAGTCCTCTAGGGCTTCCTCTGTCTTTAGTCCTTTGTACCTGCCAAAAGCCCCCCTTTTTTGCCTAATCCATTCTCGTATATCCCTTGACATCCAAGGTTCCCTGGGCTTGTTGGTCCCACCCTTGACCTTTACGGGAACATGTTGCCATTGTACTCTCTCAATTTCCTTTCTGAAAGACTCCCATTGCTCCGATGTGGATTTTCCTTCAAGTAGCTGATCCCAGTCCACATTGGCCAGATCCTGCCTTATCATATTAAAATTGGACTTCCCCCACGTTAGAACCTTTATTTCCAGTCCATCCTTGTCCTTTTCCATGACTACCTTAAATCTCACTGAATTATGGTCACTGTCACCAAAGTGCTCACCTACTAACACTTCTACCACTTGCCTGGCCACATTCCCTAGAATTAGGTCCAGTACCGCCCCCTCTCTTGTAGGACTTTCTACATGCTGGCTCAAAAAGCTCTCCTGGATGCACTTGAAGAATTCTGCACCCTCTAAGCATTTCACACTCTGACTATCCCAGTTAATATTGGGGAAGTTGAAATCCCCCACTATAATTACCCTGTTATTTGCACATTTGTCTGAGATTTGCCTGCATATCTGTTCCTCTATCTCCCCCTGGCTGTTTGGGGGCATATAGTACACTCCCAGCAAAGTGCTAGCCCCCTTTTTGTTTTTAAGTTCAACCCATATGGCCTCATTAGAGGAACCTGTTAATATATCATCCCTCCTTACAGCAGTAATTGTCTCCTTAATTAATATTGCGACACCCCCTCCTCTTTTACCGCCCCCCCCCCCTGTCTCGCCTGAAGATTCTACACCCCGGAATATTGAGCTGCCAGTCTTGCCCCTCCCTCAACCATGTCTCCGTGATAGCAACAATATCATACTCCCATGTGTTCATCAACACTTTCAGTTCATCCACCTTATTCGTAAGACTCCTTGCATTAAAATAAATGCCATTTAGCCTTGCCCTACTCCCTTGTGCCGTTACATATTTGCTCTGCCTTCCAAGCTGACTTGTTTTTTCCTCTATATTTGGCTGTACATCACCCCCTATTATAGCTCCACTCTGTATCCCATCCCCCTGCCAAATTAGTTTAAACCCCCCTGAACAGTGCTAGCAAACCTCCCCGCAAGGATATTTGTCCCGTTCTGGTTCAGGTGCAACCTGTCCGACTTGTACAAGTTCCACCTTCCCCAGCAGCAGGCCCAGTGATCCAGGAAACTAAAGCCCTCCCTCCTGCACCAACTCTTTAGCCACGCATTCATCTGCTCTATCCTTCTATTCCTATACTCACTAGCACGTGGCACCGGGAGTAATCCAGAGATTACAACCTTTGAGGTCCTGCTCTTTAGCCTGCTGCCTAGCTCCCTAAATTCTTGCTGCAGGACCTCATCCCTCTTCCTACCCATGTCATTGGTCCTAATGTGAACCACGACCTCTGACTGTTCACCCTCCCCCTTCAGAATGCCCTGCAGCCATTCAGTGACATCCTTGACCCTGGCACCAGGGAGGCAACAAACCATCCTGGAGTCACGTCTACGGCCACAGAAACGCCTATCTGTTCCCCTTACGATAGAATCCCCTACCACTATTGCTCTCCCACTCTTTTTCCTCTCTTCCTGAGCAGCAGAAGCACCCCTGGTGCCAGGAAGTTGGCTGCTGCTGCCTTCCTCTGGTAAGTCATCCCCCTCAACAGTATCTAAATCGGTATACCTGTTTGAGAGGGGGATGTCCACAGGGGACCCCTGCACTACCTGCCTGCTTCTACTGCGCCGCCTGATGGTCACCCATTTCCCTTCTGCCTGTGCAGCCCTTACCTGCGGTGTGACCAACTCACTAAACGTGCTACTCACGACCCTCTCAGCATCATGAATGCTCTAAAACTCATCCATCCGCAGCTCCAGTGCCGCAATGCGGTCTACTAGTAGCTGCAGCTGGATACATTTCTGGCCCACATGGTCGTCAGGGACACAGGCAGCGTCCCTGAATTCCCACATAGAGCAAGAGGAGCATAACACGGGGCTGGGCTGTCCTGACATGACTTACCCTTTAATTAATTTAAATTAATTCAATACCACCAATTAAAGATATACACTAGGGCACTTGTATGGTTTACCAACAGTCCCTGCTACACCAGAAAGACCTTAGCAACTATAAACCAGAGTTAAAGTTTGAAAAATAGAGAAATACTCACCAACCAATCACTTACCTGCTCCCTGGTGACGTCACACTCTGATTACTTTTTACCTCTCTCCCCGCTGCTGAGTTGGTATGCCTCGCTGCTGCCACCGCTTTTATACCTCGCCAGTCGCTGTTCTCCCCCAGGTCCAGCCGCTGTGGTCGGGCCTCGCTGCTGCCGCCGCTATTAAGCCTCACCTCCGGTCGCTGTTCTCCCGCAGGTCCAGCCGCTGTGGTCGGGCCTCGCTGCTGCCGCCGCTATTAAGCCTCACCTCCAGTCGCTGTTCTCCCCCAGGTCCAGCTGCTGTGGTCGGGCCTCGCTGCTGCCGCCGCTATTAAGCCTCACCTCCGGTCGCTGTTCTCCCCCAGGTCCAGCCGCTGTGGTCGGGCCTCGCTGCTGCCGCCGCTATTAAGCCTCCCCTCCAGTCGCTGTTCTCCCCCAGGTCCAGCCGCTGTGGTCGGGCCTCGCTGCTGCCGCCGCTATTAAGCCTCACCTCCGGTCGCTGTTCTCCCCCAGGCCCAGGGTCTGAGATGATTGGTCTCCACCAACAACAATCTTCTTCCGTTATGCCAGGTATGACTCCAGCCACTGGAAAGTTTTCCCCCTGATCCCCATTAACTTCAATTTTACTGGAACTCCTTGGTGCTGCACTCGGTTGAATGATGCTCTGATGTCAAGGGGAGTCACTCTCATGCTGTTGACTACTTCTTCCATCACTTTGCTGATCCTTTGGTATAGGCTGATGGGGCGGTAATTGGTCGGTTTGAATTTGTAGTGTATGTACATTTAAAAGAGAACTACTTTTACAGCTCCTGTATACTGTAGTACCGGCAGTGGCCACACCTGCATATAAGCCTTGAGCATGCCTCTGTACCCCAGTCTTGAGACTACCCTACTCCAGTAAATACCTCTTGATTGTTAAGTTACAGCATCCGTGTGGTTATTGAAAAACATCATACTCTCAGAATCACGGATCTAACAGTGGCGACGAGTGTCGATTCAAATCTACCTGCAACTCTGCATTTCCCTTCGAGGATTCGCTCCGGGAGGGGGGTGGAAGAAAGTCGAGGCCAGAAACACGGGCGTCGACCACGAGCAACCGCCCAGTCGTCCGGCAGAGAGTGAACATTGCAGGGGAGGCTGTGGAGAGCCGGGCTTGGTTCCCCAGCCAAGACGATCAGCAATAGACTGATGACAGGTACAGTGCAGACCCTTCCCGGACAGCGGCGGCTGGAGCCGACCGATGGCGGAGAGAAAGCCGAGCAGCGTCGACGGGGTAAGACAGAGGGTGAAGCGCACAGGGCGCAGCCGGGGGTTGAAAACCGAGCGGCGTCGAGGGGAAACAAAATGGAGAGAGAGAGGGTAAAGCAACAGCCGGGTTCAGGACCGAGCGGCGGTAACGGG
This sequence comes from Somniosus microcephalus, assembly GCF_052327205.1. NCBI lineage: Eukaryota > Metazoa > Chordata > Chondrichthyes > Squaliformes > Somniosidae > Somniosus > Somniosus microcephalus. The sequence goes on from NC_140988.1 coordinate 365,922,886, forward strand.
AAAGGCGCACGATAAAAAAAAAAGAACACGCAGAGCACAGCCAGGGCTCAAGGGCTGAACAGCGTCCGCGGGGAGAAGAAGGGAGAGCACGGGAGACGCCATTGAGCCGCGGAGAAGAAGGAAGAGCGCGGGAGACGCCATTTTTAGAAGCCGCAGCGGAGAAGAAGGGCGAGTGCGGGAAGGAAGGAAAGCGCGGGAGACGCCATTTTGTGCCAGCGGAGAAGAAGGGGAAGCGTGGGAGACGCCATTTTTGACAGTGAAATGACACCCAGGGATGCAGAAGAGTGGCAGTATCTCTACGTTTGACAATGAAGTCGAAGATTGGGCAACATATGTGGAACGTATTGAGGTGTACTGCAGGGCGAATGAAGTGCCAGATGCTAGGAAAGTACTGGTTTTGTTAAATTCCATGGGTGCAATAACTTATGGGTTACTGCGAAACCTAATAACCCCAGAGAAGCTTGTGAACAAGAATTTCGAAAGCATAGTACAAATCCTACAGGACCACTTAAACCCCACACCGCTGCTGATAGCAGTACGATTTAAGTTCCATAAAAGGAACCAACACAAAGACGAAAGCAATGCTGAGTACCTAACGGAATTGCGCAAGCTATCGAAACACTGCCAGTTTGGAGCGGGGCTAGCAGATACGTTAAGGGACAAGTTTATGTGTGGGCTGCAAAGTGAAGGAACCCAGAAACGGCTTCTATCAGAAAAGGATCTTACGCTGGACAAGGCTTTCAGTATGGCAGTATCACACGAAGCAGCCGCAAGGAGCGCTGCAGAGGTAGAACGGAGACCGCAAGAATATGGCACCAATGAAATGCCCTTTGGAACAGGGAAGTGCTATCGCTGCAGCAGAACAACACACGACCAGAAGGATTGTTGGTTCAAGAACCAAGTGTGCAGGCAGTGTGGAAAAGCAGGACACATAGCAAGAGTCTGCAGGTCTGGGAAGAAAACCAACAGTAAGAAATCTCCACAGGAGAAGTACAAAAAGGTACACAAGGTGATGGCCAGTAGTTCAGATGAACAGAAAAGTGACACAGACTCCGGAAGCAAGGAGCTGGGTTGTCTGAAACTACATAAGGTAACCAAAATGGAGGATCACCAGACTATCTGGGTTACACTCAAGATAGACGGAGTCCAAGTGATAATGGAATTGGACACAGGATCAGCCCTAACAGTCATAAACCAAAGGGACTACAAGCGGCTATTTTCACATATACCCTTGAAAGCTACAGAGATTGTCTTGAAGACGTACACGGGGCAAAAAGTCTACCCCAAAGGAAAAATAAGGGTGAAAGTGATATATAAAGGTCAGGAAATACCTAAAATGGATATATGTGTATTGCCAGATGGAGGACCACCACTGCTAGGACGTGAATGGATCCGAAAGATACAATTAGATTGGCATTCCATACAGGCACTGAAGGTTGAGGCCAAAAAGGATGACGACGTCACACCTGGACGACGGTCAAAAATGCTAACTGACGCAAAAGAAGTGTTCCAGGAGGGACTTGGAACGCTAAAAGGCATAACAGCAATGATTAAAATAGAGGAAAATGCAAGCCCAAAGTTTCTTAAGGCCAGACCAGTGCCTTATGCGATCAGACCAGCAGTTGAAGCAGAGCTGGAAGGGTTGGAACGTTCAGGAGTACTGTCCAAAGTAGACTGGAGTGAGTGGGCTACACCCATCATTCCTGTAATGAAGAGGTCGTTGAGTAATACGCCTGGGGAACCAAAGAAGGTCTGCATCTGTGGGGATTTTAAGATGACAGTGAACCCAATCCTTCACACGGTACAATATCCGATTCCACGAATTGAGGATATTTTCGCCTCGCTATCTGGAGGTAAACGCTTCACCAAAATTGATCTAGCCCAGGCGCACTTGCAAATGGCGGTAGAAGAAGCCTCGAAACAATACCTTACGATTAACACTCATAAAGGTCTCTATCAATACAACCGGCTGGTGTTCGGGGTAGCATCGGCTCCGGCTATTTCGCAAAGGGCAATGGATCAAGTCCTGCAAGGGATTCCAGGGACCCAGTGTTATTTGGACGACATCCTGGTCACGGGCGAAAATGACAGTGATCACCTCGCCAACTTGGAGAAGGTGCTCACCAGATTAAAGGAATATGGGCTACGAGCTAATCGCCACAAGTGCGAGTTTTTCCAGAAGCAGATCTCATATTGTGGCCACGTCATCGATGAAGAGGGGTTACATAAGTCCCCTGAAAAGATTGAGGCAGTAGTCAAGGCTCCAGCACCGGAAAATGTGTCACAACTGAGGTCGTTCCTTGGGCTGGTAAACTACTACCATAAGTTCTTACCAAATTTGTCCACGGTATTACACCCACTGAACACCCTACTGCAAACAGGGGTACCATGGAAGTGGAATGACGAATGTAGATGAGCTTTCCAGAAGTGTAAATAATTGGTCACATCAAAAGAGGTGTTGGCCCATTTCAATCCAGCACTACCAATTCGTTTGGCATGTGATGCATCACCCTATGGTATTGGAGTGGTGCTGTCGCACAAATTCCCAAACGGGTTGGAGAGGCCAGTAGCCTTTGCGTCTCGGCCACTAACCTCAGCCGAGCGTAACTACGCCCAGATTGACAGGGAGGCCCTCAGCCTAGTATGGGGAGTAAAAAAATTCAACCACTATCTGCATGGGCAGAAGTTCACCTTGCTGACTGACCACCAACCACTTGTCTCCATCTTTAATCCTAAGAAGGGCGTTCCAGTAATGACGGCACAACGGTTACAAAGATGGTCCCTGTTTCTAGGGGCGAATCAATATGAAATAGAATATAAAGGCACGAAACAGCATGGAAACGCTGATGGGCTATCGCGCCTGCCACTGCCTACTGTGGAGGAAGCACCAGCAGTGGACCCTATCGAGATATCTTATTCGTCAATAATTGAACGATTGCTAGTAACGAACGCGGATATAGAGAAGGAGACCCGCAATGATCCGACGCTGTCTCGGGTATATGATTTGATGGTGAGGGGATGGCCAACACATGGCGACTCACTGTTGCCAGCATTCTCATCCAGAAGAGAACAGCTGTCAGTATGCCAGGGGACAGTGATGTGTGGCTCCAGAGTGGTGATTCCACCCAAGTTAAGGGAGAGTGTGCTAAATGAGCTACATGAAGGTCATCTGCGGGGAGTGAAAATGAAAAGCCTTGCTAGGGCTTATGTGTGGTGGCCGGGAATCGATCAACAAATCGAAGACCTAACCAAGAGCTGCTCAGGATGCCAGAAGGTCCAAAATGCACCACCACATGCCCCTCTACACCCATGGGAGTGGCCCTCCTCTCCATGGCAACGGGTGCATATTGATTTTGCTGGTCCATTCATGGACTCAATGCTCTTAATAGCAGTGGATGCTCATTCGAAGTGGCCTGAGGTGATAAAAATGTCCTCAACCACTACAGAGAAAACGATTGCAGTCCTACGGACCATATTTGCCAGAAACGGCTTGCCAGAGCAGATTTGCTCTGATAATGGACCACAGTTTGTGTCCGAAGAGTTTCAAAAATTTATGAGAAGGAATGGGGTAAGGCATTACACATCCGCCCCGTGTCATCCAGCCACAAATGGATTGGCTGAGAGGTTCGTACAAACCTTTAAGAAGTCGTTAAAGGCCATGTGCGACGATGGAATTCCACTACAGCATAAGGTGGACAATTTCTTATTAGCCTACCGAAACGCGACACATGCAGTTACCAACCAGACCCCGGCCATGATGTTCTTTAACCGAAGTTTGCGATCTCATCTGGACTTGCTCAGACCAAATGTGCGAAGAAATGTTGAGGATAAACAATTCCAGCACATCAATGAGAAGCCGACAAGGAGCTTCAATGTAGGACAACCAGTCTTGGCCCGTGACTACCGAACAGAGAAATGGCAACCCGGAATGATATGCACACGGCAGGGGCCATTAATGTACACAGTGGATGTCGGGGAGAACATTGTGAGACGCCACGTTGATCAGATCTTAGCGTCACAGGAACGAGTCAACCCCATGTCTTGCGTAACTGGGGATGAACCCAACATACCGGTAGCATCTACCTCCGAACCAGTAGCAGTGGAACCCGATGAACAACCGATAAAAAGGGGCCAGAATCGCCTCCGCACCAAGAACAAGAACCTCAGGAAAGGCGCTATCCCGAAAGGATCAGGAAGCCGCCTCAAAGACTGAATCTATAAATGGACTATTGTTGTTTAATGTACATGTTAAAGTGTTAATTGTTATTTGAATATTATGGGTACTACTAATCTAAAAGGGGAGGAATTGTAGTGTATGTACCTTTAAGAGAGAACTACTTTTACAGCTCCTGTATACTGTAGTACCGGCAGTGACCACACCTGTATATAAGCCTTGAGCATGCCTCTGTACCCCAGTCTTGAGACTACCCTACTCCAGTAAATACCTGTTGATTGTTAAGTTACAGCATCCGTGTGGTTATTGAAAAACATCATACTTTAAGAATCACGGATCTAACAGAATTTGACCTGCTTTTTGTGGACAAGGCATACCTGGGCAATTTTCCACTTTGTTGGGTAGATGCCAGTGTTGTAGCTGCAGAGGAACAGCTTGGCTAGAGGTGCAGCTAGTTCTGGAACACAGGTCTTCAGCATTACAGCTGGGATTTTGTCGGGGCCTGTATCCGTTGCTGTGTCCAGCGTACTCAGCACTATCTTGATATCATGTGGAGTGAATCAAATTGACAGAAGATTGGCAACTGTGATGGTGGCGATTTCAGGAGGAAGCCCTGAAGGATCATGCACTCAGCACTTCTGGCTCGAGATGGCTCCAAGGCAAATGTTTTAAATAATCATCATGGTCAATAAATGAGGTAAAAGACATTCGGGGTAATTTTCACTGGATACTTCAGGCGTTAGAGACTCACCAAGGCAGCCAAGGTGGGGTCTTCAACTGCAACGCCTGGCTAGCCCGCCTTTTGTGTAAGATGCCAGATCCCTGGGCAGCTGAGACACTCTGCAAGCCCCTTTCAACCGAGGAGCCCAGAGCCACCATGGCAACTGCCTGAGCTTCCATTGCAGCACTCTGCCGTTCCATGGCAGATGGTAGTAGTGCAATAGAAGCTGTTCGGGCTTCCATTGCAGCACTTTGTTGTTCCACTCGAGCTGTTTGGCGTTCTATGGAAGCTGCCATGGCTGCAGTGGAAACTGCGACCACAGTCATCAGACGTTGCCTGATGTTGGGCTCCACAGGTCACTGGCTAGAATTGGCCAGCCTCTCCACGCTGGAGAGGATGGGTTCCAGGCTCTGCATCAAGCCACGGGCCAAGGTGGAAGCGGACTCCTCCATCCCCCTAGCTCTGACCCCAAGCTTTCAGGCAGGCTGTCCATTGCACCAAGCATTTGATTTGTCAGACCCATCAGCCTTATTCTGAAGCTTTCCCCTGTAAGGTCCTGATCTGACTCCTCTACAGCAGAACTAATATGCAACCTTGCCAACCCCCACCCCCACCCCCCCGGCAAGGTAGCACCTATGGTGTCCCTTCCACCCGATGTGGCTGCTGCCACTAGTGCTCGGTGCATGCGACTGTGCGGACCCATGTTCTCCCCGAGCCTCTAAGTTACACATGGTGCTGGTCTCTGAGCCGATGCCTGCGACAGTGGTGGCATTTGACACAGTGCCATCTTCCTCGCTCTCCTCCTCTTTCTCCGGTGGGGACGAGGTGGCTATTCCTCCACTTCCTTATAAAATTCTAAAAGGACTAGACAGACTAGATGCTGGAAGGATGTTCCCGATGGTCAGGGAGTCCAGAACCAGGGGTCATAGTCTAAGGATAAGGGGTAAGCCATTTAGGACAGAGATGAGGAGGAATTTCTTCACCCAGAGAGTGGTGAACCTGTGGAATTCTCTGCCAAAGAAGGCAGTTGAGGCCAATTCATTAAATATATTCAAGAAGGAGTTGGATATATTTCTTAAGGCTAAAGGGATCAAGGGATATGGGGAGAAGGCAGGGACAAGGTACTGAATTTGGATGATCAGCCATGATCTCATTAAATGGCGGAGCAGGCTCGAGGGGCCGAATGGCCTACTCCTGCTCCTATCTTCTATGTTTCTATGTTTCTATGTTTTCCAGTTCCTCCAGGGGGGCGAGGTTGATCTTGTTCCTGGGAGCCTGCAGTGATATAGCTAGCAGAGTTAGGGTGCAGCGCGTGCGGTCACTATAGGAGGATGTGTGTGATAAGACCATATGGAGCTTGTGAGTGAGGATAGGTTTCGGAAATAGGGGTCAGGAATAGTTGAGGATATGTAAGGAAGCCGGAGTGGCCACATACTTCTAGGAGAGATGTCACCTGCTCTGCCTGTGGCCACGGCATCTGCCATTCCCCTCCCGATCACAGCCAGCACTGCCCGCTCAAGGCAGCCGTGCTCCCCCTCCCCCCGGTCAAGTCCTGCTGCTGCCTGTCACGTGCTATCTTGTCCTGGAAGAGAAAGAAAGAAGAGTGGTGGTTGTGAATGAGTGTATTGGAAGGTGTGTTTGTGTGCGTGATGCCTCACGTGGTTGAAGATCTGCGCGATGTGTCTCAGGTGTGAGTGGTGCCTGTGAAGGATGCAAGAATGTGTGGTGTGTGAATGTAGTTTGATGGTGGCTGCAGTGTGTTGAGGTGGTGATGCTGCTGGTGGTGCAGATATTGAGATGTGTGTTTGTGAGGCGGGATCTTACCTTGACCGCTCGTGTCAAATCGATAAACTTCTTGTGGCACTGGAGTCCTGTCGTGGGGGCAGTGACCTCCTTGGTGATCTGCTGCCACGTCTGCCGCATTATTTGCCTCAGTGGCTTCCTTTCCCCCCACCATGGGTGTAAAGTCTGTGGGTTGTATAACGAAGTAATACACAGACTACAAGAGTAACTTAAACAGGACTTTACTATTCGAAGGTCAGGGCGAATCTGCCCAATAAATTCTGCCACAGCACTTATATACCGGTGTGGTCACCGTCGGTATTATAGTATACAGCAGCCAGGATAAAGTAGTGCCACACCTAAAATAGTTCTCTTAAAGGTGGACGGTTACATACAATAGTTCTCTTAAAGGTAGAACAGTTACATACACTACAATCCTCCCTTTTTAGCTTACAACATACTTATTCCCCATTAACATAACATCATAACATATCCAACTTCATGTTACAACAGTTCACAGAGGTAGTCTCTGCGGAAACAGTTCACAGATTCAGTCTCTGCGGGAAACAGTTCACAGATTCAGTCTCTGATCTTCTTGACTCGGTCCGGACCACGCCTTCGTGGTGTAGTCGGGTCACCTTGCTAGAGGGACTCATCCCATAGTCCTTCCCTAGACTTAACAGCTTTACTTCCATCACTTCTGAACCAGCATTGCTGACTTTTTAAAACAAACAAAAAACAGTTGGATTGCCTTGGGAAATTTTCCTACTTTCCAACTGATTTGGCTCCGTTCGGGGGACCACGTGTGTGATCGGGTAGAGGTAATAATGGTTCAGATGGTTATCATCTTCTGCTTCGTCTTTTCCTTTTTTGCTTCTTGGAGACTCTCGGGGCTCCATTGTCAGCTGCCAGCTGTAACGCCACCATCTCCCTATGTTCCTTAGACTTTAAGTGATTCATCCTGATTTCGGCACTTTGGGAGTTCTCGGCACAAGCTGGGCAGACCAGATCCTCGTAATATTCAGTGTCACTCAACAGATCATGGTAATATTCGGTGTCGTCCTGAGCTAGGCCCGCGAGAGGGTCTTCTATTTCCTCCTTACCCAGCTGGACGTTAGCCGACTTTTGTTCCAAATCCCGACATCTGTCCTGAAGAGACTTCATCATGCGTTCAGATTCATCCCGCTTTTTCTGGGCTTCCTGCAAGTCTTTTACTAATGACCTCATTTGTGATTTCAATACTTCAACTTCATTCGGAGATTGATTGATCGGACTATTCAATCCCTCTACTGAAGTAGCTGTTTCAGTATTCTGTTGTTCTACATTGCCGTGCGTCAGCGTACTTTTGGCATCCAAGGGCTGTTCTGCTGCAGACTTCTCAGTCTGGGTTGCCACCTCAGCTCTTCCAATGACTTTTGAGAGCTCCCTTCCCTTTGAAGATGGAGGCTCGTATTTAAGTTTTTCCCATTTTAGAGTTTTATCCCTCAGCATATGAATGAGTTGGCTGACTGTTAACTCTTCTGCCATCATCCCTTTTCCATTAACTACAGGGCTGTTTATAACCTTGCCCTGGAGGAGTTGGCTGACTGTTAACTCTTCTGTCCTCATCCCTTTTCCATTAGCTGCAGCGCTGTTTAGAACCTTGTCCTGGGGCTCCTTTGCTGCTTCTACTTCGCCATCATCCGCAGCCCCCATCATTCGAATTTCCACAAATGAATCGTCCGGTGATGCTGCACCCAACTTCAGTAGGAGCTCGGAAGTCATGTCGACCAACTCAGCTTTTTCTGCCTGCAACCTACTAACCAGCGCCTTCAGTTGCGGCACATCTTGTTCCACCGGATTGGAGCACGCCCCTTCAGAAGCCGAATCAGCTTTGATTCATTTGGCCTCCTCGTGCAGACGGTTTGTGTGCTCCTGCTCCCTTTTCTTCCCCAGCTGCTTCTGTTGTCTTTCCAGATTCTCCCATTCGGTATCATAGAACTTTTTCATTGCTTTCATCTCTTGCTCGAGACGGCAATTCAATTGTTCTAATTGCTGTCGTAGTCTGAAATAAGTTTGCGTTCGAGCTCGATGTTCCTCAGTAATATATATGTCTGTAACTTGAACAGACTCAGAATTCTCTGTCAAGCTATGTTGTTGTTGTTCAGAGGAATTCTGTTCTGAAACTTTGTTCTCCTCTGGAGCATAAGTCTTTAGGCCCACATTCGTTCTACCAACCTTAGTCAGCAAGTTCATTTTAGACTTGTCTTTCATGCTTGGGCTGGTCTTATCATCATCCGTTTCAGAGTCTGAGCTGATTGTCTGCCCCGAGTCCTCACTCGTTATTGCTTTGAGGTAGTGCCATTCCATGTCAATTTTCTTGATCCACTCCGGTCCTAGAAGTGGTGGTCCTCCCTCAGGTAGTACGTATAAGTCCATTCCGGGGTGTTCTTTGCCCCTGTCTCTCACCTTGACTCTTATCTTTCCCATGGGGTATACTTTATGGCCCGTGTATGTCTGCAATACGAACTTGGTATCTCTCAAGGGTATATGTGAGAATAGCCGGTTGTAATCCCTTCGATTTATGACTGATAGGGCTGATCCAGTGCCCAATTCCATTCTCACTTGGACTCCGGCTATTTTTAGCATGACCCAGATAGTTTGTAGGTCAGCTTCCTTACTTACATTATGAATTCTCAGACTACCCAGTTCCTGGCCGCTTGGGTCTGAATCCGAATTCTGTTCATCTGAACTCTTCTCAACCACCTTGTGTACTTTGTTGTACTTTTCCTGTGATGGCTTTTTTTTTGGTTGTTGGTCTTTTTCCCTGACCGGCATACTTTGGCTATGTGACCCAGTTTGCCACATTTCCTACAGTCCTGGTTTTTAAACCAGCATTGGTTCTGGTCGTGTGTTGTCTTCCCACAACGATAACATTTCGTTGCACCCGAAGTAATTTGATCCACACTGAGGACCGCTGCCTTCAGCTGCATTTCCGCAGTTCCTTTCGCTGCGGCTTCGTGTGATGCTGCAATAAGGACAGCCCTATCCAGTGTAAGGTCGTTCTCTTCGAGCAGTCGCTTTTGCGTTCCTTCCTTCGACAACCCGCACACGAACTTGTCTCGCAATGCCTCTGTCAGATTTCCTCCAAACTGGCAGTATTTCGCTAGCCTACGCAGTTCGACCAAGTATTCCGCGTTGCTTTCCTCTTTCCGTTGCGTTCTCGCATAAAATTTGAATCGTTCCGCCAACATCAGCGGTGTGGGGTTCAAGTGATCCTTCAGAACAGCAACAATATTATCGCAGGTTTGATCCGCCGGTTTAACTGGTGCTAGAAGATGCTTCAATAGCCCGTATGTCTTCGCCCCCATCGAGTTTAGCAAGGTTATAGCTTTATCATCATCCTCTATTTTATTGGCCTCACAATATATCTCAATGCGTTCTACATACGTGGCCCAATCTTCTACCTCGGAATCGAAATCGTTGATGTTACCACGCTTAGGCATCTTCACCTCCCTTTTTCACCCAATCGCTCCTCCCAGCCTCTCGCAGTCCGGTGCTTCCTCCCCGGCTGCGGCTGCGTTCTCCGCGGTTTATTTATTTTTATCTCTTCCCGCGCCTTACGATCCGGTCGCAGCGCTTCGTGGCCTCAGTCACTGTCTGGCCTTTTTCACCCCAATCGCGCCTCCCAGCTTCTCGCAGTCCGGTGCTTTCCTCCCCGGCTGTGGCTGAGTTCTCCGTGGCTTATTTATGTTTATATCTTCCCGTGCCTTACGATCCTGGTCGCAGCGCCTCGTGGTCGCGGTATTTGTCCGGCCTTTTTCGCCGTCGCGGTCTAATCGTCTCACGACGCTCCCCAGCCCGCTTGTACCGCGGCTTCTGCTCCACGCTGCCCCAGTCTCAGCGCCTCTGGGCCCGACTTCTGTCCGGCTCCTTTCCCCCTCGACCGTGGTCGAGTGCACCGCCCTTATCCTCTGTTTATTTGTTTCTATTTTCCCTTTACTCACAGTCACCGTGGCCGACTTGCTTCTCGTGTTGATCGGCTCACTCACCACCGTGGCAGAAGGGACAACCCGTGCCTGTTGCTGATGGAAGACTTCGTGTTTGAAATCTTCCTCCTTTCTTGGTCTGCAGACTCGAGTTTTCTCTCAGCAAAACGACGAGGGCGGGTGCCTCTTCTCGACGCTCGTTTACTTCTTCAGAAGTATTGTTGCCGCAGGGTAAGATCGAACTCGCCGCCACTGTAAAGTCTGTGGGTTGTATAGCGAAGTAATACACAGACTACAAGAGTAACTTAAACAGGACTTTACTATTCGAAGGTCAGGGCGAATCTGCCCAATAAATTCTGCCACAGCACTTATATACCGGTGTGGTCACCGTCGGTATTACAGTATACAGCAGCCAGGATAAAGTAGTGCCACACCTAAAATAGTTCTCTTAAAGGTGGACGGTTACATACAATAGTTCTCTTAAAGGTAGAACAGTTACATACACTACAACGGGCACAAGACATCCCTCCTCCTCTGTACCTCCTCCACCAGGATCTCCCGTACCGCGTCCGAGAAGCTTTCAGCTCTCTCCCTCGGTCCCTGAGCCATCCTGATATGTGGTGTTGTCTGTCACCCAACGCACTCCACACCCTCAATGGTCATGTGTACGTGAAGGCTACATATACTGTGACGTAAGAAAACTACTAGGCACTTGGTCTAAGCGTTAAACAAAGCTTTAATCAACTGTTTTACAACATGGAGGTCTAGTTGTGTCCTTCACTAGTTCCTGTTAAGAATGTCCTGCGCAAGCTGGGCCCGTGCCCGAGTATTTATACTCTCCCAGGACAGCACCACCCACAGGCCGCTCAATTGATTCATGTCATACTGTTCCACGAAAATTACTCCTAATCAGCACTTGAGCGCTAACCGTGCAGGTTTAATCTGGGTAATCACCAATTAGCCCCAAAATTGTGTGCTAAAACCAGACTTTTAAACAGGCGAGTCTTATTAGCACAGCACCCACAGTGCCCCCAAAATAACCCCCATTAATAAGTTAAAAGAAAAGACTTATACAAGTGCAGGGAATGTGGAAATCCAGTGGACTAGGAGAGCTATAAAGAGCAGCAAAGGGGCACAAAGAAAGTAATGAGGGGTGCAAAAAGGAATACGAAAAAAACTTGCAAAGGATACCAAAGCTAACAGCAAACTTTTTTACAAATATATGAAGGGAAGGAGGCGGGTTGGCCATTTAAATATTGCAATGAGGCTGCGTGTATATATTTCTTAAGGCTAAAGGGATCAAGGGATATGGGGAGAAAGCAGGGACAGGGTACTGAATTTGGATGATCAGCCATGATCGCATTCAATGGCGGAGCAGACTCGAGGGGCCGAATGGCTTACTCCCGCTCCTATCTTCTATGTTTCTATGTGTCCTCATATTTAACCGGTCTTCCAGGTTTAACCTGGGCCTCGGAAAACCAGTAGCTAAAGGGAAGCGAAGACTGCTTCGTGGAAAAGGTAAGTGGCTTTACAGCACTGCTTGTGGGCCGAGAGGAGCATTGCTTCATCAATTACCTTTCCTCCATCATAATGTCAGAAGTGGGGATGTTCGCTGATCATTGTACAGTGTTCAGTTCCATTTGCAACTCCAAGATAATGAAGCAGTGCATGCCTGCATGCAACAAGACCTGGACGACGTTCAGGCTTGGGCTGAAAAGTGAGAAGTAACGTTCGCGCCACAGAAATGCGAGGCAATGACTATCTCCAATAAGCGAGAGTCTAACCACCACCCCTTGACATTTAACGGCATTACCATCACCGAATCCCCCACCATCAACGTCCTGGGGGGTCACCATTGACCAGAAACTTAACTGGACCAGCCACATAAATACTGTGGCTACCAGAGCAGGTCAGAGGCTGGGTATTCTGCGGTGAGTGTCTCACCTCCTGACTCCCCAAAGCCTTTCTACCATCTACAAGGCACAAGTCAGGAGTGTGATGGAATACTCTCCACTTGCCTGGATGAGTGCAGCTCCAACAACACTCAAGAAGCTCGACACCATCCAGGGCAAAGCAGCCCACTTGATTGGCACCCCATCCACCACCTTAAACATTCACTCCCTCCACCACCGGCGCACTGTGGCTGCAGTGTGTACCATCTACAACATGTACTGCAGCAACTCACCAAGGTTTCTTCGGCAGCACCTCCAAAACCTGCGATCTCTTCCACTTAGAAGGACAAGGATAGTTATTTGGACTGTAGGACCACTTAACAAGTTTTGATGAGCTGTGGTGGGCCGCACACCAATGTTTCCCCTAAGGTGCGCAGCCACACGATTGTGGGCCACTCGTGAGGTCCCACGCAGGCCGCTCTGCACCTGCTGCCGCTGATAGAGATTTTTGCTTTCCAAAATTATTTACAAAGAGCCCTCGGCTCCTATCTTGAAGTCAACCAATTACCGAATGTCAAAGCTAGATTTGTCTGGAGTACATTTAAAACTTTACTTGTTCAGTGCTTTTTTTCAAGTTCCTGTTATCATTGCAAAATATGTAATATTTTCATAATAACAACAGAGAATGTTGGAAAACCCTCAGCAGGTCAGGCAGTGTCCGTGGAGAGAGAAAAACAGAGTTTCAGGTCCGTGACCCTTCGTTATCTCAGATTTCCAGCATCCGCCGTATTTTGCTATGGTGTAATATTTTTGTGACCATTTTCTCAGAGCATGTAGTTTTTTTTAACTCTCTTGTTTTTGCAGTTTTTCGCTGTGTTTGCATGAGCTGACTTTATCAAGGGCTCCTCGCTCTGCTTTAAAAAAAAACACCGGAATCCCAAGCATGAAGAAGTGGGGCTTCTCCTTGTGTGAAAGTGAAAAAGAGAGATTGAACTGAGCTACAGGGACAGGTTGGAGAAGCTGGATTTGTTTTCATTAGTAAGAAGTCACACAACACCAGGTTATAGTCCAACACCTCGGCAGAGAGATAATCACAGCAATCAAACGTGTGAATGGTTTCCAAACAGGTCAGTCAGGAAAACATTACATCAAAGAACAATGAGGTGGGGTCACAAGGGGTCAAATGTTGCAGATGCTGGGGTGTGATAAATGGCAGTTAGAAAGATTACCTGTAATCATCTGGCATTATTCTCTGACTATATAAGCTGTGTCTTTATGCATCTCTCCACTTCACCTGATGAAGGAGCAGCGCTCCGAATGCTTGTGATTTCAAATAAAACTGTTGGACTATAACCTGGTGTTGTGTGACTTCTTACATTTGTCCACCCCAGTCCAACACTGGCATCTCCACACCATGTTTTCATTAGAGCAAAGGAGGTTGAGTGGTGATTTGATAGAGGTGTAAAATATTATGACAGGTTTGGATAGGCTAGACGGGGAAAGGCTGTTCCTACTAGTTGATGGTACAAGGACTAGGGGACATAGATTTATGGTTTTTGGCAAGAGATACAGGGGTGGGGGGTGCTGTGAGGAAATACTTTTTTGTGCAGCGAGTGGTGAGGACCTGGAACTCGCTGCCGACGGAAGTGGTGGAAGCGGAGACACTCAGGGGGAAAAATTCAGTTGGTTTGTGCCTCCTGTTAGCGCCTTAAGAGGGCGCAAATGGGGTGCAATGCAACTAGCGCCCGTGCGAGCGACGTTTGCGCCACTCACGAAATTGACCAGACATTTTGCGGTGGCACTAAACACTACCGCCACGATCTCCTGCGCCCGCAGAGCGTGACGTCAGTCGAGTGTGCAAAGCCCCGGTAACACCCTGGACCGGATATTGAGTGGCGCCCCCTACCTTACCGCCTGCCGCTAGCAACGACAGGTTGAGGGGAGCGTTTTACAGTCGGGAAGGGACTGGGGGAGTAATATTTAAAGGTGACCGCTTCCTGCCTTTTTTTGTTGGTGACATTTTTGCACTGTGCATTCTGAGAGAGAGAGAGAGACTTCTGGAGAGATTCAACGCTGTGTGAAGGAGTTTTGGGTACTGAGCAGCACTTTGCAGGTTCATTTTGATTTGCCCTTCCTTGTATCGATTTAGAAGAGACTGTGTGGGCTGCACTCTGGGCTCTTTCCCTGGTTCTCTCCATTGTTCTCTCCAGTAGATTTGATGTACAGGTCTCTCCAGGCCGAGATTCAAGGCTGCAATGAGCAGGATGTGGATGGAGAGCAAGATCGACCCTCCCCTTTAAGAACTAGCCAGCGCCAGTGTGTCTGTGTTCCATTGCTGACTGAAATCACATGAGCTTCGCCAGCGCTCTGAGGTAGCGTCTCGCTCCTCGGCCTTTGCGCCTTAAGACAGGTGTGAAGCGCCTGATTTAGTGCTCCAATCACCTCCAGGGGCGATAAAAGCCAAGTTTGCAGTCGGAGGAGATAATTAGCGCCAGGCGCTAAACTTTGCGCACGGCTGATAATCGCGCCCCAAACGGGGTGATACTGAATTTTTCCCCCTCAATGGATAGGCACTTGAGGGAAATAAACTTGCAGGGCTACGGTGATAGAGCGGGGGAATGGGACGGACTCGATGGGCCGAATGGCCTCCTTTTGTGTCTTTATGACTCACTAGTGGGCTGGATTTTGTCAATGGTTTTGGGTTTCAGTACCGCCCCCAATGACGTCTGGCCAACCCACGCTATTTTCCCTTGATTGACCTTGTTAAGCCCGCCCTGCAGGCTTAGCCGGCCAATTAAGGGAAAGCCGGTGACACAGGGCGTCAGTGTATGACGTTTCATCTGTTGTAAATGTTTTGACAGATGAATTGTCAGCGTTTGACAGCTTTGAGAAGCTGTCAAACTCTGACAATCTCTGTTCTAAGATGAGCCCTTGCACAGAAGACTCACCAAAACCTCCCTCCTGAGCAGACATCAGATGGCTGTTGCATCTGAGAATGCAGCAGCCATTCTGTCATCTCTGCCGTTGAGATGAGGCACCTTTGGATCCCCAAGGGTTGAAGCCTGCAGAAAGAATCAAAGGTAAGTAAACTTTTTCTAACACTTTACACTCACCTCTCATACTTACCTCTCCACACTTGCAACCATCACTCACCTCGACAGCGGACTTTTCGATCCCTCTCACCCCTGCAGACCCACTGCTCGTCTCGTTGACCCTGGCGAGGTTCGTAGCCATCGGGAAGCCCGCAATTGCAGGCGTAAAACGGGGGTAAGCCTCAAAACTGTCTGTTAACTACCTGTTAACAGGCAGTTAATTGGCTCTAATCCCCTTCCCGCCTCGAGGAGATGGGTCCCTGCGCCGGTCGGGGACCCGCCTCCCGGGAAGATGGAATGGAGCTGGGCTGGGAGTGGGGTCGGTACCCGCTCCCAGTTTCTACCATTTTCCCAGCAGTCCCGCCTCCATACCCGCCTCCCCAGCGCTGGCATAATTCCCCCAATCGACTCTATGAGTGTGCATATTTGTGTTTGTGAAGAGGGTGCATAAAAGGTTCAAACTGAGACAGCTTTAACTATGGAGCCGTGTTGGCTTAAGGGGATGGGTTTATTTATCATATAAACAGGCTCTTGATTTGACCTCATTAAACGTCGATCAGCACTCTGTTTGACCAAGTCACCGCTTCAGTAAAGTTTGATGAGGAATTATTGCTCTTTCTCACGCATGGGCGGATTATTAGCGAATAAATTGCTTTATAACTTGAACAAATCGCATAGACCGCAAAGACCCAAAGTGGAAGGGGAGAAAATGCATTTTGCTTTTTAAAAAAAAAGGGAAAAAAAAGAGGGGATTGGTTTCACCTTCTGACACTTTTTATACTCGTCAAATAAATTCCAACCACAACTGACAAGAAAAATCATTTTTTTCCTGCCTGTGAGCCGACGCCCGAGCTCATGCTCGGCCTGGCAATGAACTCGATTTGTTACGAAGGGGAGGTCAGAACTGGTTGCGGTTAAATAAGCAATGGGGTTCACAGTGGATTTCATTGCTCATGTGGCTGTCTTTCCGAGTTGCACACCTCCATCAACAGGCAAAACAAAGATCCAGCAAGAAATCGGTTTACCGCTGCTGTCGGTAAAAGGCCCTCAACCAGGGCGGGGGGGTGGCAGAGAGGGGGGGGCCAATCCGCGACTCCCGGTCGCCTTCTGCCCATCTCAGCCACCTGTCTCCATATATTTGCCTCCCATCTCGAAGGCCCATTGTTGCATTCCCCTGCTGCCTCGGAGACAGCGACCCACCTCTTAACGTTAGGTCGGGCGGGGTCAGACTAGGGGTCCAGTGCGGCAGATGTTTAAAAAAGGTGGTAGAGAGAAAGCGGGGAGTTATAGACCGATAAGCTTGACACCGGTAGTGGGGAAAATGCTAGAGTCCATTATAAAAGATGTAATAGCAGAGCACTTGGAAAACAGTGACAGGATCGGACAAAGTCAACATGGATTTACAAAAGGTAAATCGTGCTTGACTAATCTACTGGAATTTTTTGAGGATGTTACTAGTAGAATAGATAAGGGAGAATCAGTGGATGTGGTGTATTTGGACTTTCAGAAGGCTTTCGATAAGGTCCCGCATAAGAGATTGGCGTGTAAAGTTAAGGCACATGGGATTGAGGGTAAGGTGCTGAATTGGTAGAGAACTGGTTGGCAGACAGAAGGCAAAGAGTTGGAATAAACGGGTCTTTTTCCGAGTGGCAGGCAATGACTACTGGGGCACCGCAGGGATCGGTGCTAGGACCCCAGCTATTCACAATATGCATTGACGCCCACATCACAGGAATGAATAAAAAGAAGTACTTCCTCCCAACCCACCAAGCTTACCTGCTTCTCTGCCCACGACATCCCCTCCAAGACAAGGGAACTAGATGTAATATCTCCAAGTTTGCAGATGACACAAGGCTGGGTGGGCGTGTGTGTTGTGAGGAGGATGCAGAGAAACTCCAGTATGATTTGGACAGATTGGGTGATTGGGCAGATGCATGGCAGATGCAGTATAATGTGGATAAATGCGAGGTTATCCACTTTGGTGGCAAAAACAGGAAGGCAGATTATTATCTGAACTGCAATAGATTGGGAGAAGGGGAAGTGCAACGAGACTTGGGTGTCCTTGTGCACCAGTCTCTGAAGGTAACCATGCAGGTGCAGCAGGCGGTTACGAAGGCAAATGGAATGTTGGCCTTCATAGCGAGAGGATTCGAGTACAGGAGCAAGGATGTCTTGCTGCAGTTGTACAGGGCCCTGGTGAGACCACACCTTGAGCATTGTGTGCAGTTTAGGTCGCCTTATCTGAGGAAGGATGTTCTTGCCATGGAAAGAGTGCAGCGAAGATTCACCAGACTGATACCTGGGATGGCAGGAATGACATATGTGGAGAGATTGGGTCGATTGGGCTTATACTCGCTGGAGTTTAGAAGAATGAGAGGGGATCTCATTGAAACTTATAACATTCTAACATGACTAGACAGACTAGATGCAGGAAGGATGTTCCCAATGGCGGGGGAGTCCAGAACAAGGGGTCACAGTCTAAGGATAAGGGGTAAGCCATTTAGGACAGAGATGAGGAGGAATTTCTTCACCCAGAGAGTGGTGAACCTGTGGAATTCTCTACCAGAAAAGGCAGTTGAGGCCAATTCAGTAAATATATTTAAGAAGGAGTTAGATATATTTCTTAAGGCTAAAGGGATCAAGGGATATGGGGAGAAAGCAGGGACAGGGTACTGAGTTTGGATGATCAGCCATGATCGCATTGAATGGCGGAGCAGGCTCGAGGTGCTGAATGGCCTACTCCTGCTCCTATCTTCTATGTTTCTGTGATATTTGGCCATGAAGCCAGGCCTTGGCAGGCTGGATTCAGCCCACGGGCTGTGTTTTGCCTGTCACTGACCTAGAAGGACAAGGGCAGCAGGTGCATGGAAACACCACCTGCAAGTTCCCCTCCAAGTCACATATCACCCTGAATTAGAAGTATATCGCCGATCCTTCATTGTTGCTGGGTCAAAGTCCTGGAACTCCCTCCCTAACAGCACTGTGGGAGCACCTTCACCACATGGACTGCAGCAGTTCAAGAAGGCGGCTCACCACCACCTTCTCAAGGGCAATTAGGGATGGGCAATAAATGCTGGCCTTGCCAGCAACGCCCACATCACAGGAATGAATAAAAAGAAGTACTTCCTCCCAACCCACCAAGATTACCTGCTTCTCTGCCCACGATTGAACCCCACCCCCCCACCGCGTTCGGAACCTCTCGGATCAAAGATTGGACCTCTCCCAGATCGGCAACCCAGGATCAGATAGGACTCCTCCCCCTCCCGATCAGCGACCCCTCCCTCCAGGGATCGGACTCTCCCCAAGGATTAGCGACCACGCTGGCCTTCTCCTGGCCTTCCTCCCATCTTTAACGCTGCATAAACTTGAGCTCATCCAAAACTCTGCTGCCCGTGTCCTAACTCGGACCAAGTCCCGTTCACCCATCAACACTGTGCTTGCTGACCTACATTAGCAACCAGTTAAGCAATGCCTTGAATTTAAAATTCTCATCCTTGTGTTTAAATCCCTCTCATGAGGCCTCGCCCCTCCCTTTCTCTGTAACCTCCTCCAGCCCTACGACCCTCCGAGAAATCTGGGTTTCTCCAATTCTGGCCTCTTGTACATCCCTGATTTCCTTTGCCCCACCATTGGCGGCCGTGCCGTCAGCTGTCTAACTCCTAAGCTCTGGAATTCCATCACCAAAACCTCTCCGCCTCTCTCCTCCTTTCAGGTGCTGCTTAAAATCTACTCCTTTGGCCAAGTGTTTGGAAACCTGTAACAATGCCTACTTCTTTGGCTCTGTGTCAATTTTTTTCTGATTACGCACCTGTGAAGCGCCTTGGGGCATTTTACTACATTAAAGGCGCTATATAAATGCAAGTTGTTGTTTTTGATGGAGCTGCATTTGTGTGGTATCAGGTGTCATGGCCAGCATTGGTACATCAACCATCACCACCTTGCTGTTTCTGGGGCCTACATATAGTTGTTAGTCCTGGCTCAGTGGTAGCTTTCTTGCCTCTGAGTTGAAGGTGACATCACTCAAATGAGATGTTAAACTGAGGCCCATCTGCACTCATGCTTGGACATAAAAAATCCCACTATTTGACTAAAAGCAGGGAGTTCTCTGGTGTCCTAGCCAATATTTTCCTTCAACCAATAAAACAGATTATCTGATCATTTATCTCAGTGCTGTTTGTGGGACTTTGCTGTGTGTAAATAGGCTGCTGTGTTTCCCTACATTACATCAGTGACTACACTGCAAAGTAATTCATTGGCTATGAAGTACTTTGTGATGTACTGGGATGTGAAAGGTGCTATATAAATTCAAGTTATTTCTTACATAACAACAGTAACCGCACTTCAAAAATAATCCACTTTTTGAACGTCTTGAGGATGTGAAACATCTATATATATATACGAATCGATCTGTCTGTCTATCTGTCTGTCTATCTGTCTGTCCTTCTGTCTGTCCTTCTGCCTGTCCTCGGGTGTGCGTCTGTCCGGCTATGCGCTCGAAAGTTACAGAGCGTACCTACGCGTGCGTTACGTCGAAAGAAAGCTCACCGTTCCAAAACGATGGTAAGCGTATTTACGTTTTGGCCGGACAAAAATTGTGCCCGCGGTATCCGAAAAACCTTCAACATTCCGCTCATTAGCATCTCATTATCCGCTCATTAGCGATAGAGTGACCTCGAGGTCGACCAATCGTACGCCGGGTTGCTGGCGCGTGCGGCTGGGCCCTCCTACGGTCGAGTGACGGGACGATTGACCAATCCTACGCTTCGGTCACCTGACGGTCGACCAATCGGTGCGTGTGTGGGCGGGCCTTATCGTTCTGAACCGAGGTGAGTCGCCGCCATCTTGATTCTAAACTTTTCATTTCTTTTTCCCGCTTTCTGTGTGTTTCTTTTCAAATCTACATTTCCAGCAAAAAAAAAGTTGCTTTTAAAACACAAATTGTTTTTAAAAAAACTTAATTAATTTGTAAATCTTTTCTCTAACCTCTATAATTCTCCTACCTTTCACCGTTTTTCCAGGCCCGGGGCCTAGGCTTCTCCAACTGCCAGCAGTGCAACTCTAGACCCAGGCTCCCGGCCTAGATAGAGACAAACACTGGCAGAGGGTGTGCTGCCTCAGCTCCATTCCCGGGGTCAGTAGGTGGGGAGGCTTCATAAGCAACTGGGGTAGGTCACAAGCCCCGAATAATAATCTGAAGATCCTGTGTTTGCAGCTGAGGAAATTTCTTCTGCAGACAGCCCCAGGTTAACGGCAGCCATCTTTGTCAAGGAGGGCAAAAAGTTTCAGTGCGACGCCATTTTGATTCAGTGTGTAACAGAGTGCATGCGTGGCCATCTTAGTACAGGAACATAGAGTGGGTGGGGCTTCTGTTCTCCAAATCTGTGTCTGTGACAGACAATCGACTGTGCAGCTGTGCAAGGTCTGTCGCTATAGCAACAGCTTTAGTTACAGAGCTTCAGGGCCACACCTGAGTGTTTAGAAGCTGTTGCTAAGCAACAGTGTTTGTTGTTAAATACAGAGATAAGAATCTCCATATCTCTCAACATTAACTCTGAAGAGTGGGTGCTGGATAGCACAAAGTTTCCTGTACTTTAAGTTTATCTCCCCCCTCCCTTTCCACCCCCCCACACCCCCTTCCCCCCCCAACCCCCTTCCCCCCCACACCCCCCACCCCCCTCCCCCCCATACCCCCTTCCCCCCCACCCCCCTCCCCCCCACACCCCCCACCCCCCCAGCCCCCACCCCCTCCCCCCCACACCCACTTCCCCCCCACACCCCCACCCCCCTTCCACCCTCTCCCCAACCCCCTCCCCACCCCCCCTTCCCCCCTCCCGTTCACCCCCTTCCCCTCACTCCTCCCCCTCCCCACCCCCTCCTCCCCCCTTCCCCTCCCCCCACACCCCCTTCACCCCCCCTCTTCCCCCCTCCCCTCCCCCCTCCCCTCCCCACTCCCCTTCCCCCCCACCCCTCCCCTCCACTCCCTCCCCTCCCCTCCCCCCTTCCCCCCTCCCTCCCCTCCCCCTTCCCCCTCCTCTCCCTTCCCCCCTTCCTCCCTCCCCCCTTCCCCCCTCCCCTCCCCGTCCTCCCCTCCCCCCCTCCCCCTCCTCTCCCTTCCCCTCCCTCCACTCCCCTCCCTCCCCTCCCCCCTTCCCCCCTTCCCCCTCCCCTCCCCCCTCCCCCCTCCCCCTCCCCCCTTTTCTCCCCCCTTCCCCCTTCCCCCTCTCCCCTTCCCCCTCCCCTTCCCCGCTTCACCCCTCCCTCCCCCTTCCTCCCTCCCTCCCTCCCCTTCCCCCTCCTCCCTCCCCTCCCCTTCCCCCCACCCTCCCCCTCCTCCTCCATCCCCTGCCTCCCCCTTCCCCCACCTCCCTCCCCGTCATCGCTCCCCCTTCCCCTTCCCCCACTCCTCCCCCTTCCCCCACTCCTCCCCCTTCCCCTTCCCCCACTTCCCCTTTCCCCACTCCCCCCTCCCTCCCCCTCCCTCCCCACTCCTCCCCCCCTTCCCCCACTCCCTCTCCCCCCTCCCCTCCCCCCTCCCCCTCCCCCCTCCACTCAACCCCCCTCCCCCCCAGTCGCTCTCTCTCTTCCCCCCAGTCGCTCTCTCTCTCTCTTCCCCCCCAGTCGCTCTCTCTCTCTCTTCCCCCCCAGTCGCTCTCTCTCTCTCTTCCCCCCCGTCGCTCTCTCTCTCTCTTCCCCCCAGTCGCTCTCTCTCTCTCTCTTCCCCCCCAGTCGCTCTCTCTCTCTCTTCCCCCCAGTCGCTCTCTCTCTCTTCCCCCCCAGTCGCTCTCTCTCTCTCTTCCCCCCCAGTCGCGCTCTCTCTCTCTTCCCCCCAGTCGCTCTCTCTCTCTTCCCCCCCAGTCGCTCTCTCTCTCTCTTCCCCCCCGTCGCTCTCTCTCTCTCTTCCCCCCCAGTCGCTCTCTCTCTCTCTTCCCCCCCAGTCGCTCTCTCTCTCTCTTCCCCCCCAGTCGCTCTCTCTCTCTTCCCCCCCAGTCGCTCTCTCTCTCTTCCCCCCCAGTCGCTCTCTCTCTCTCTTCCCCCCCAGTCGCGCTCTCTCTCTCTTCCCCCCAGTCGCTCTCTCTCTCTTCCCCCCCAGTCGCTCTCTCTCTCTCTTCCCCCCCGTCGCTCTCTCTCTCTCTTCCCCCCCAGTCGCTCTCTCTCTCTCTTCCCCCCCAGTCGCTCTCTCTCTCTCTTCCCCCCCAGTCGCTCTCTCTCTCTTCCCCCCCAGTCGCTCTCTCTCTCTTCCCCCCCAGTCGCGCCCTCTCTCTCTTCCCCCCCAGTCGCTCTCTCTCTCTTCCCCCCCAGTCGCTCTCTCTCTCTCTTCCCCCCCAGTCGCTCTCTCTCTCTTCCCCCCCAGTCGCTCTCTCTCTTCCCCCCCCCGGCAGTCGCTCTCTCTCTTTCCCCCCCCCCACCAGTCGCTCTCTCTCTCTCTCTTCCAACAACAACATGCCCTCGAAAAAGCCTCAGCACCGCCGGGCACTCCAGCTTGTACTATATAAATGGACATTCTTTCTCTGTGATTGTGACTGTTGTGAGTTATCCCTTCTCATCCTCCTCAACATCTTTGCAGTATCTGGCACGGTCAACCACACAAACCTCCTTCAGTGCCTCTTCTCTGTTGTACATCTTGGTGGGACTGCGCTTTGTTGGTTCCACTCTTAACTATCTGATCGTAACCAGAGCATCTTCAGCAATGGCACCTCTTCCTGCCCCCGCACCATCATCTCAGACATCCACAAGGGTCCATTCTTGTCCCCCTCCTCTTTTCAGCTACCTGCTTGTCCTTGGTGACATCAGCCGCAGAAATGGTCAACACGAGGTCATAAGTCATGTCTAATGAATCTAGATTAATTTTTTGAGGAGGTAACAAACCTGGCGGATAAGGAGATGTTATTTATATGGACTTCCAGAAGGCATTTGACAGGGTTCCACATAAGAGGCTGTTAACAAAAATGAGAGTGCATGGAATTGAAGCCAACCTATTGGCTTGGATAGGGTATTGGTTCGGAGGTAGGGGACAGAGTTTAGGAAAATGGGAATGTACTCAAATCAGCATGATGTGACTATTGGTGTCCTCCATGGATCTGTACTGTGCTTTTTGTTGTGTCCGTGTATAATAAGACACAGACTGCAGGAGAACAGTACAACAGGTGTTTACTCAACGTGGCTCACACGGGAACTGATCTGTACAGATTACTACTCAGTGCTATATACAGGTGTGGTCACTGCCGGTACTGCAGTATACATGTGCTGTTAAAGATAGTTCCCCCCTTAAAGGTATATACATTACAATTCCTCCCCTTTTAGATTAACAGTACCATAACACTCATTTAACAATTAAATATCAAACTAATTACAATTAACACTTTTAACATGCAACATTAGCTGAAAATAGTCTATTTATATATTCAGTCTTTGGGGAGGCTTCCTGATCCTTTCTGGATAGCGCCTTTCCCGAGTGTCTTGCTCTTGGTGCGGAGGCAATTCTGGCCCCCTGTCGTCGGTTGGTTCATCAGCTTCCGATGCTACTGTTTCTGGGGTAGATGCGACCTGTGCGTCGGGTTCATCACCAGGTACGTATGGGCGAGGCATGGGGTTGACTTGTTCCTGTGACTCTAGGATCTGGTCAGCATGGCGTCTCACGATGCTCTCCCCAACATCCACTGTGTACATTAGTGGGCCCTGCCGTGTGCATATCGTTCCTGGCTGCCATTTTTCTGTTCGGTAGTCGCGGGCCAAGACTGGTTGCCCTACATTGAAGCTTCTTGTTGGCTTCTCATGGATGTGCTGGAATTGCTTACTCTCAACATCTCTTCGTATGTTTGGTCTGAGCAAATCCAGGCGAGATCTTAACCTTCGGTTAAAGAACATCATGGCTGGGTCCTGGTTGGTGACTGCATGTGTCGCATTCCGGTAGGCGAACAGGAAATTGTCCACCTTGTGCTGCAGCGGAATGTTGTCATTGTACATAGCCTTTATTGCCTTCTTAAAGGTTTGTACGAACCTCTCAGCCAATCCATTTGTGGCTGGATGATACGGGGCGGATGTGTAATGCCTTACCCCATTCTTTTTCAAGAACCTCCGGAATTCTTCGGACACAAACTGTGGTCCGTTGTCGGAGCAAATCTGTTCTGGCAAGCCATTCCTGGCAAAAATGGTCCGTAGGACTGCAATAGTTTTCTCCGTGGTGGTGGAGGACATTTTGATGACCTCAGGCCATTTCGAGTGCGCATCCACGGCTATTAAAAACATTGAGTCCATGAATGGACCAGCAAAATCAATATGCACCCGTTGCCATGGAGATGAGGGCCACTCCCATGGGTGTAGAGGGGCCTGTGGTGGTGCATTTTGGTCTTTCTGGCATCCTGAGCAACTCTTGGTCCGGTCCTCAATTTGTTTATTGATTCCCGGCCACCACACATAAGCCCTGGCTAGGCTTTTCATTTTTACCCCTCCCAGATGACCCTCATGAAGCTAATTGAGCACTCTATCCCTTAACTTGGGTGGAATTACCACTCGGGATCCACACATCAAGGTCCCCCGGCACACTGACAGCTGTTCTCTCCTTGTCGAGAATGCTGGCACCAGTGAGTCGCCATGTGCTGGCCATCCCTTCACCATCAAATCATATACCCGAGACAGTGTCGGGTCATTTCGGGTTTCCTTTTCGATACAAGCGTTAGTTACCGGTAGGTATTCAACTATAGTCGAATGGAATATTTCGACAGGATCCACTGCTGGTGCTTCCTCCGCAGTAGGCAGTGGTAGGCGTTATAGCCCATCAGCATTTCCATGCTGTTTCGTGCCCTTATATTCAATCTCATAGTGGTGCGCCCCTAGAAAAAGTGACCATCTTTGTAGTCGTTGCACAGTCATCACCGGAACGCCCATCTTCGGATTAAAAATGGAGACAAGAGGCTGGTGATCCGTCAACAAGGTGAATTTCTGCCCATGCAGATAGTGATTGAACTTTTTCGCTCCCCACACTGGGCTGAGGGCCTCCCTGTTAATCTGGGCGTAGTTACGCTCGGCTGAGGTTAGTGATCGTGACGCAAAGGCTATTGGCCTCTCTGAGCCGTCCAAGAATTTGTGCGACAGCACCGCTCCAATGCCGTAGGGTGACGCATCACATGCCAACCGAATTGGTAACGCTGGGTTGTAATGGGCCAATACCTCTTTCGATGTGATTAGTGTTTTGCTCTTCTGGAAAGCTCGTCTACATTCGTCACTCCACTTCCATGGCACCCCAGTTTGCAGTAGGTTGTTCAGTGGGTGTTGTATTGTAGACAAATTTGGCAAGAACTTATGGTAGTAGTTTACCAGCCCGAGGAACGACCTCAGTTGTGACATATTTTCCAGTGCTGGAGCCTGGACTACTGCCTCAATCTTCTCTGGGGACTTATGTAACTCCTCTTTATCGATAACGTGGCCACAATACGAGATCTGTTTTCTAAAAAACTCGCATTTGGGGCGGTTAGCTCGGAGCCCATATTCCTGCAATCTAGTGAGCAGCTGCTCCAGGTTGGCAACGTGATCACTGTCATTTTCGCCCGTGACCAGGATGTCGTCAAAATAACACTGGGTCCCTGGGATCCCTTGCAGGACTTGTTCCATTGCCCTCTGCCAAATAGCCGGAGCTGATGCTACCCCGAATACCAGCCAGTTGTATTGGTAGAGACCTTTATGGGTGTTGATTGTAAGGTATTTTTTTGATGCTTCTTCTACCTCCATTTGCAGATACGCCTGGGCCAGATCAATCTTAGTGAAGTGTTTCTCTCCAAATAGCGAGGCGAAAATATCTTCAATCTGCGGAAGCGAATATTGTACGGTGTGAAAGACTGGGTTCACTGTTACCTTAAAGTCCCCACAGATGCGAACCTTCCTTGGTTCCCCAGGCCTGCTGCTCAATGACTTTTTCATCACAGGGACGATGGGTGTAGCCCACTCGCTCCAGTTTACCTTGGACAGTACACCTGGACGTTCCAGACTCTCCAGCTCTGCTTCGATGGCTGGGCGGATCGCATAAGGTACCGGTCTGGCCTTAAAAAATTTTGGGCTTGCGTTCTCTTCAATTTTAATCATCGCTGTCATGCCTTTTAGTGTTCCGAGTCCTTGCTGGAACACTTCTTTCGTGTCAGTTAGGATCTTTGACAGCCGCCCAGGTGTGACGTCGTCATCCTTTTTGTCAGCCACAGTCACTGCCTGTATGGAATGCCAATCCAGTTGTATTTTCCGGATCCATTCACGTCCCAGTAATGGTGGCCCTCCATCTTGTAATACATACAGATCTAGTTTTGGTGTTTCCTTACCGTTATATATAACGGTCACCCTTATTTTTCCTTTGGTGTAGACTTTTGCCCCGTGTACGTTTTCAAAATAATTTTTGTGTCTCTCAAGGGTATGTGTGAGAATAGCCGCTCATAATCCCGTCAGTTTATGACTGTTAGCGCTGATCCTGTGTCCAATTCCATCTTTACCTGGACTCCTGCTATCTTGAGAGTGACCCAAATGGTTCGGTGATCCTCCGTTGTGATCACATTATGTAGTTTCAGACAACTCAGTTCCCTGCTTTCGGAGTCGTTATCACTCTTTTGTTCACCTGAACTATTCTCCGTCATCTTATGTACCTTCTTGTACTTTTCTTTGGTAGGTTTCTTATTGCTGGTTTTCTTTCCCGACCTGCAGACTCATGCTATGTGTCCTACTTTTCCACACTGTCTGCACACTTTGTCTTTGAACCAGCAATCATTGTGGTCGTGTGTTGCTCTGCCGCAGCGATAGCACTTCTCTGTTCTGTATGACATTTCGTTTGTGCCACATTCTTGCGGTCTCTGTTGTATCTCTGCAGCGCCCCGTGCTGCTGCTTCATATGATACCCGCAATGCTGAAAGCCTTTTCCAGCATAAGGTCCTTTTCAAATAAAAGCCGCTTCTGGGTTCCTTCACTTTGAAGCCCACACACAAACTGGTCCCTTAAGGTTTCTGCCAGTCCCGCTCCAAACTGGCAGTGTTTCGATAGTTTGCGCAGTTCTGTTAAATAATCAGCATTGCTTTCATCCTTATGCTGGTTCCATTTGTGAAACTTGAATCTTTCTGCTATCAGCAGCGGTGTGGGGTTTAAATGTTCCTGTAGTATCGTTACTATGTCTTCAAAACTCTTTTCCATTGGCTTCATTGGGGTTACTAGATTTCGTAATAAACCATACGTCTTTGCACCCATTAAATTTAACAATACTGACGCTTTCTTGTCATCTGACACCTCATTTGCCTTGCAGTATACCTCTATTCGTTCAACATATGTAGTCCAATCTTCGACTTCATTGTCAAATGCGGAGATACTGCCACTCTTCGGCATTTTGGGTGTGGTTTAAAATGGTGTCTCCCAATGGCTTAGAATGGCATCTCCCGCGCTTTCCTTCCTCCCCTGCTGCTGCCAACGCCGCTCCTGGTGGTTCTCGTGGTAATAGCGGCGCCCTGTAGGTTTCGCGCGCTTCTCCTGCGCTGCTGCCAACGCCGCTCTCGGTGGTCCTCGTGGCAATGGCGGCGCCTCGCGGGTTTCTGCGCGTCTCTCTCTCCCTCTCTTCGACGCTGCTCGGCCCCTGAACACCGGCTGTGCCCTGTGCGCTCTGCCCTCTCTCTCTCTCCCCCGTCGATGCTGCTCGGCCCTTTGCTGTGCCGCTCAGTTGGGCTATAGCCCGCCGCTGTCCGGGAAGGGTCTGCGCACTACCTGTTGCCAGCACCTTTCGCTG
Organism: Somniosus microcephalus; assembly: GCF_052327205.1. Lineage (NCBI taxonomy): Eukaryota > Metazoa > Chordata > Chondrichthyes > Squaliformes > Somniosidae > Somniosus > Somniosus microcephalus. The sequence continues at coordinate 365,951,257 of NC_140988.1, forward strand.
GACCACCTCGACTGGAAAGCCAAGCCTGGCTCTCGACAGCCTCCCCCGCAATTCTCGAGTCTCTGCTGGATGACTGGGCGGTTGCCCGTGGTCGACACCCGAGTCTCTGGCCTTGACCTCCAATCCACTGATCTCCAGGAACGAATCCCCAGGAGGTGATGCAGAGTTGCAGGTAGGTTCGAACTTGCCTTGTCGCCAATGTTGTGTCCGTGTATAATAAGACACAGACTGCAGGAGAACGGTACAACAGGTGTTTACTCAACATGGCTCACACGGGAACTGATCTGTACAGATTACTACTCAGTGCTATATACAGGTGTGGTCACTGCCAGTACTGCAGTATACATGAGCTGTAAAAGATAGTTCCCCCCTTAAAGGTATATACATTACACTTTTCACTATGCTTATAAATGACTTGGATGAAGCAATAGAGAGCCGTATATGTAAGTTTGCTGACAACACTAAGTTAGGTGGCACAGTAAATAGTGTAGATGGGAGCAGAAAGTTGCAAAGGGACATTGATAGATTAAGTGAGTGGGCCACACTGTGCCAGACGGAGTTCAATGTGGGAAAGTGTGAGGTTTAGGGGTCCAATTACAGAAATCACTAAAAGCTAGTGGACAGGTACAAAAAATATTTAAAAGGCTAATGGAATGTTGGCCTTTATCTCGAGGGCTGGAATACAAAGGGGTGGAAGTTATGTTACAGCTGTACAGAGCTCTGGTTAGACTCCATCTGGACACTGTGTTCAGTTCTGGGCTCCGTCTCTCAGGAGGGATAATAAAAACAGAAAATGCAGGAAACACTCAGCAGGTCAGGCAGAATCTGTGGAGAGAGAAACAGAGTTATTGTTTTTGGTCAATGACCTTTCATCAGAGCCAAAACATTGGCCGGAATTTTCCTTAGCTTGGTGGGTCCGGAGCGACCGATATCCGTGGCGGGTCCTGACTCCATCTGCTGGCTCCATCCCGCTGTACAAAATGCATTTACCTTAATGGGGCCCATTAAGCCTGCCAAGCGTGTTACCCGGCCCAATGCGATGGAGCGGGTCTGCTGATGTCATTCATGACGCGCTTTAAGCCGGGATCCTTAAAGGGACCAGGGCCACGTTAAATTTTAAGTTTAATATAATATAGTGGGTGTTGAATCCTTTCTGTACAATAATATAATAAAAGTTACATATGAGTGACAAAGAAATATTTAAATAAAATTATTAAAATTATTAAATAATATGACTCCATCTACAAATACAAGAACCTAATTAAAAAAGCACATTCATTGGGAAGTTATTGGTGCTTTAGTCACAAATCTATAGACTTTTGTATCAGTAACTGGCACAAATAAAAGATATGTGTGTTTGGGTAATACATAAAATTAAGCAGATTTTAAATGTAATTGTAAAGGGGTGGATTTACAATCTTATGCAAGTTCAGCGGAAGAGCAGTGGAATCCATGACAAACAGTGTAAGTGCTGCTTGCAATGTGTTTCTGGGATTTCTGCAGCTCTTCCATTGAAGTTAACAATAGACAAGTGAGATATCCTTGGCAGAAATTCACCTTAAAGTCTCAGAGTGAAAAATTAAATTAGTCATATTCAGGGACTGAAAGCAAATTGAACCAGTGGAATGAGTGATGAGAATGAAATTGTTATGGTTGATGACTTGATTTAAGGTGTAACTGGACAATCACAGTATACTGTGAGAAAAACCTGACCAGAAACAACACAAACATTTATTTAAATGGTATATGTCATTTTTTATAGTGCAGATCAATTCACTGCAATTACTGTTCAGTTGGAAGGCAACAGCCGAGGATGGCCAATGAAAAATTAACATTTACCAATAGCTTTTCAAGTAGAACAGAATCTCCATCAATCTGTTAGCTGATGTAATCAATATGTTTTTACTTTGAAATAACAACAAAAAATGCTGGAAATACTCAGCAGGCCAGGCAGCATCCGTGGAGAGAGAAACAGAGTTAACATTTCAGGTCTGGGACCCTTCATCAGAACTGGAAAAAGCTGGAGATGTAACAGATATTAAGCAGGTGCAGAGTCGTGGGGGGGGCGGTCTGGTGGGAGGGGAGGAAGGAATTGAAGGAACATACTGTGCTTATGTAAGAGGCAGGAAAGATAAAATGTTGCAAATGGGAATGGCAAAATCATACAGCATGAAAAATGGGGGCAGGGGTTATAGTTTGAAATTGTTGAACTCAATGTTGAGTCCAGAAGGCTGTAAAGTGCCTAATCGAAAGATGAGGTGCTGTTCCTCGAGCTTACGTTGAGCTTCATTGGAACAATGCAATAGGCCGAGGACCGAGAGATCAGAGTGGGAGTGAAGCGGAGAATTAAAGTGACAGGCGACCGGAAGCTCAGGGTCACCCTTACGGACTGAATCGAGGAGTTCTGCAAAGCGGTCGCCCAATCTGCGTTTGGTCTCCCCAATGTAGAGGAGACCGCATCGTGAGCAGCGAATACAGTATACGAGATTGCAAGAAGTACAAGTAAATCGCTGTTTCACCTGGAAGGAGTGTTTGGGGCCCTGGACAGTGAGAAGGGAGGAGGTAAAAGGGGATGTGTTGCATCTCCTGCGCTTGCATGGGAAGGTGCCGGACGAAGGGGAAGGGGTGTTAGGGGTGATTGAGGAGTGGACCAGGATGTTGCGGAGGGAGCAGTCCCTTCGGAATGCTGAAAGGGGAGGTGAGGGGAAGATGTGTTTGGTGGTGGGATAACGCTGGAGGTGGCGGAAATGGCACAATGGTTGAATGTGGAGGCTGGTGGGGTGAAAGGTGAGGACAAGGGGAACCCTATCGTGGTTCTGGGAGGGAGGGGAAGGGGTGAGAGCAGAAGTGCGGGAGATAGAATGGACACGGTTGAGGGCCGTGTCAACCACAGTAGAGGGGAATCCTCGGTTGAGGAAAAAGGAAGACATGTCGGAAGCACTGGTGTGGAAGGTAGTATCGTCAGAACAGATGCGGCGGAGATGGAGAAACTGGGAGAATGTTTTTACTTTGGTTTGTTTTCCATGCTGTCAAGTAATCAGCTGGAGCAATGGCCACGGAACTCCCGCCTCAGGTTGACAGATGTGGTTCCCGAGCTGTGTGAATCCCATGGTCATACAGGGAAATATAAGATGTAGGGGAAAAAAGGTTCTCAAGTGCCTGTAAAGTACCTCATAATGATTTCAGTTGGGTCCCCCGCCGCTGCGGGTCAGGTCGGTTCCACGCTGACAGACACGCCTGGGGGAAAGGCTCGTGGGAGCCAGTTGACAGCGGGTTCCTGACCCGCTGTCAAAAATAACAACTTTCCCACCCGACCCGCCACCGATCACGCCTGCTATCACCCTGGAAAATTCAGCCCATTAACTCTGTTGCTCTCTCTCTACAGATGCTGCCTGACCTGTTGAGTATTTCCAGCACTTTCTGTTTCTATTTCAGATTTCCATCGTCGAGCGGTATTTTGCTTTTCCTCAGTGAGGATGTATTAGTCTTGGAGGGGGGAACAGCACAGATTCACCAAAATGATTCCAGGGCTTAAAGGGTTAAGTTATGAGAACACATTGCATAGACTGGCCTTGTATTCCCTTGAATATAGGAGATTAAGCTGTGATATAATTGATGTTTAAGATGATTGAAGGAGTTGATAGGGTGGCTAGTGAGAAACGTTTTCCACTGGTGAGGGAGACTAGAACAAGGGGGCATAACCTTAAAATTGTCCGAATATCTCCTTGTTTAGCTTGGTGTCCATTTTTTTTCGCCATGACCCTGTGAAGCACCTTGGCATGTTCTTCTGCTTTAAAAGTGCTATAAAACTGCAAGCAGGGTGTTCATAGAAACACAGAAGTTAGGAGCAGGAGTAGGCGATTTGGCCCCTCGAGCCTGCTCCACCATTTAATGAGATCATGGCTGATCATCCAAACTCAGTACCCTGTCCCTGCTTTCTCCCCATAGCCCTTGATCCCATTAGCCTCAAGAAATATATCTAACTCCTTCTTGAATATATTTAATGAATTGGCCTCCACCGCCCTGTGTGGCAGAGAATTCCACAGGTTCACCACTCTCTGGGTGAAGAAATTCCTCCTCATCTCAGTCCTAAATGGCTTACCCCTTATCCTTAGACTGTGACCCCTGGTTCTGGACTCCCCCGCCATCGGGAACATCCTTCCTGCATCTAGTCTGTCTAGTCCTGTTAGAATTTTATAAGTTTCAATGAGATCCCCTCTCATTCTTCTAAACTCTAGCAAATATAAGCCTAATCGACCCACTCTCTCCTCATACGCCATTCCTGCCATCCCAGGTATCAGTCTGGTGAATCTTCACTGCACTCTCTCCATGGCAAGAACATCCTTCCTCAGATAAGGCGACCAAAACTACACACAATACTCAAGGTGTGGTCTCACCAAGGCCCTGTACAACTGCAGCAAGACATCCTTGCTCCTGTACTTAAATCCTCTCGCTATGAAGGTCAACATACCATTTGCCTTCTTAACCGCCTGCTGCACCTGCATGCTTACCCAGGTCTCGTTGCACTTTCCCTTTTCCCAATTTTCTTCTTGACAGACATCAGTGGGAGCTACACCATATAATTATGTTTCCAGGTTGTGATGCTTAGAATTGTTAATAACAACACATTCATTACCTAAAGAACAATACTTACAACATATTTGGATAGAGGGCTTTAGTAGCTGACTTTACTGGTAGGGAGATCAGTAGTGTAAAAACGTTCATACAATTATATATAATTTTCAAGCGTGCTATAGGCGGTGAACGAACCGCGCCGGTCGTTCATTACGTTTATACTTGCACTTGCCCATAGGCTTTCTGTGGGCTTCTGCACTGGAACTTGCTGTGATTAGAAAGCCATTTCTGTGCGGCGCCCTCGACAGGAGATCTGGGACCCATGTGAACAGGACAAGCAGCTACGTACCTCCTTAACCAATCAGCTTGAAGAATTGTTACCGAGCGGTGCAGAGTCTGAACTAGGAAATGTCAGTTAGAATATTTAACTCAATGTCAAGTCAGGTAAAGAAAACAAACTAAAGGGAGGGAAAGAAAGATGGGCTTAAGAGAGCGAGGAAAGAGACAAAAGAAAAAAGTTTTAAAAAAGTTTTTAAAAATCTCGAACAATAATTAGAATTTGAAGGAATTTATAAAAGTTGATTTTCAGGGCCAGAGAGGTTGTTTGGCAGTATTTAAGACTGATCACGCCGTTAAAAATGTACTTACACTGGAATGGACAAGCCCTAAATTTTACTAGCAAGTTTAATGTGTATATGTATCAGGTGTATACAGCAACTTCACTCCATTCCATGTATTTCAATGCCGAATCTCTTGTCGAGATACTGGTAAAGTGCAGCTTCTGGAGGAGCAGGGCAACTCGGACAGCAACTTCCTGATTTCAGCGTTTAACTGCACATGTGGGGTCGCCAGAAGTTGCTGTCTGAGTTACACTTTAATAATTGTGAGCGCTGATAGCCTCACTGTTATTTGTACAGAAAATCCGGACCTATATCTTTTGAATGAGACATTAAACCAAGGCCCCGTTTACCTTGTCAGGTGGATGTAAAAGATCCCACGGCACTATTTCGAAGAATTGTGGGGGAGCTCTCCCCAAGTACCATGGCCAATATTTATCTCTCAACCAACATCACTTAAACCGATTATCTGGTCATTATCACGTTGCTGTTTGTGGGACCTTGCTGTGCGCAAATTGGCTGCCGCGTTTCCTGCATTACAACAGTGACTACACTCCAAAAGTAATTAATTGGCTGTAAAGCGCGTTGGGACGTTCGGAGATCGTGAAAGGCGCTATATAAATGCAAGTCTCTCCTATGTTCAAAATGAATGCTTGGGCTCAGAATCATCCCTTGTGCATAACATTGGAGCCCAGTTAACACTTACTGAGGTAGAATTATTTTGATGGAGATCTATTTTGGGTCTAATTACTGCGAGCACACAGTTACTGCAATCAGTTGTACCCAATTGTAGAAGATTAGCACGGAATAACTGGAGCTGAATCACCAATTAAGCCACTAATTAGGGGATGAATGATTGATTAAAATATACTGAGCCACCATTTCCTGCAGTTTATCTTTTATTCCTGCCAGGAGACACCTTTAAAGTGTAGCTTAATACTTCCAACACTGTTAGCTGAACGATTAGTCATGAATCTCCCATATATATCCGCACTCTGTATAATTTTTATCACTGTAAGGTTTCATCAGCAAACATGATGAGCTCCATTACCTGCAATGCTTACATTATTTTATGGGGTTCATTTGAAGGGACGACAACAGGAATGATATAATGTTTTACCGTAAACCTACAAGGGTTGTCCAATTTCCAATTGTTTTGAGACCCGGACTGGATAGAGCAAATGATCACTTTTGCTTCTCATGGTTTATATTCTGCCACTCACTAAACCTTGCTACACAGAGCTGCTTGTTTTCACTCAGGGGTTTCACCTTTTCTTTTTATTGAGAGACAGAGGCTTCGTGCTGGACAGCATCAAGGTTGAAAAGAGTGAAAGAGGAGTCAAGTCAAATGGGACCGAAGTGGTTAGGTGGTGCCAAGCTTAAGGTTTAATGTCCTGTAAATTATAGGAGGAAGGGCCACCAACTGAGGGAGGGAAGGAACTGCATAATTCTGAGATCCTGAATTCGAGTAGAAGACTTAATGCTGACTCCTGATTTCAACACAAGAATGCAAGGGGTTGGAAGAGAAAGAAAGAACGAAAGACTTGCAACCAGAGAAATCGTAACAAGAGATCACCAGCAACGGCTTCTCTTCCCGCTCCCACATCGTTACCTCTGGTGTCCCCCAAGGATCTATCCTTGGCCCCCTCCTATTTCTCATCTACATGTTGCCCTTTGGCGACATCATCCAAAAACACAGCGTTAGTTTCCACATGTACGCTGACGACACCCAGCTCTACCTCACCATCTCTTCTCTCGACCCCTCCACGGTGTCTAAATTGTCGGACTGCTTGTCCGACATCCAGTTCTGGATGAGCAAAAATGTTCTCCAATTAAATATTGGGAAGACTGAAGCCATTGTTTTCGGTCCCCGCCACTAACTCTGTTCCCTAGCCACTGACACCATCCCTCTCCCTAACATCTGTCTGAGGCGGAACCAGACTGTTCGCAACCATGGTGTCATCTTTGACCCTGAAATGAGCTTCCGACCACATATCCACACCATAACAAAGGCCGCCTACTTCCTCCTCCGTAACATCGCCCATCTCCGCCCCTGCCTCAGCTCATCTGCTGTTGAAACCCTCATCCATGCCTTTACCTCTAGACTTGACTATTCCAACGCACTCCTGGCTGGCCTCCCACATTCTACCCTACGTAAACTTGAGGTCATCCAAAACTCGGCTGCCCATGTCCTAACTCGTATCAAGTCCCATTCACCCATCACCCCTGGCTCCCGGTTAAGCAGCACCTCGATTTCAAAATTCTCATCCTTGTTTTCAAATCCCTCCGTGGCCTCAGTCCTCCCTATCTCTGTAATCTCCTTCAGCCCCACAACCCCCCGAGATATCTGCACTCCTCTAATTCTGCCCTCTTGAGCATCCCTGATTATAATCGCTCAATCTTTGGTGGCCGTGCCTTTTGTTGCCTAGGCCCTAAGCTCTGGAATTCCCTGCCTAAACCTCTTCGCCTCCCTACCTCTCTTTCCTCCTTTAAGACGCTCCTTAAAACCTACCTCTTTGACCAAGCTTATGTTCACCTGCCCTAATTTCTCCTTATGTGGATCGGTGTCAAAATTTTTGATTTAAAATACTCCTATGCAGCACCTTGGGATGTTTTACTACATTAAAGGCGCTATATAAATACAAGTTGTTATTGTGGTTGCATTTATATAGCGCCTTTCATGACCTCAGGTAGTCCCAAAGCGCTTTAACGTCAATGAAGCACTTTTTGAATAAAAGTCTTCTGTTGTAATGTAGGAAATGCGATAGCCAATTTACGCACAGCAAGGTTATACAAACAGCAAATTGCTAATGACCAGATAATCTGTTTTTAGTGATATTGGTTGAGGGGTAAATATTGTCTAGGACACCCCTGCTCTTAGTGCCTGTCGGATCTTTCATGTCCACCCGAGAGAGCAGACGGGGTTTCAGTTTAACATCTCATCCAAAAGACAGCACCTCCGACAGTGCAGCACTCCTTCAGCACTGCACTGGGAGTGTCAGCCTAGCTTTTGTGCTCAAGTCCCTGGAGTGTTATTGAAACCCACAAACTTCTGACTCAGAAGTGAGAGTTGTACCAACTGAACCACCGCTGACAGGAGCTTAAGGTGGGGCCGGAGTGGAGAGTTCAAAGGTTCAAAAGGGGCAATAACCAAAGTAATTGATATGTATTGTACTTGCATTTTGTGTTACTGAACACTAGAGGGCCCACTGATTGGAGTAAGCGTATTGTGGCAATTATACTCCAGATATACTCCTCTTATATTGAATGTTATCCAGAGAGTGTGAAATAAAATCAGCCTTTGCATTACCACACTAACTTGAGTGTTTATCGTATATAACAATAAATCTCGAGAAAATGACTATCCAGAGCATCAAGATTTACCAGGACACTGCAGTGAGTGTAAATTCAGGTTATAGGGCCACCTCACAGGACTGTTTCTATGAGGTTTTGCATTAATTTTAGCTATTTTATTTTAAAATGCCAGCCTGCTTTGCAGCATTGGGGAGAAATGACCTGGACCCAGGAGTGATGAAAGATGACTTTTTTTGTTTAACAAATGTTCAAAAACAGGAAACAACCGTCACACGATGAAATCACTTCAGCACAGCGCATCGATATTTTATTCAGGAGTGTCAGCATTAGGGTACGGGAGGGACAAAGCTTCGGGGTGGAAACTGCGGTCGGAGGCTGGCTGTGGGCGAGCGCCCGTGAACCGCAAGGAAACTCCGCGCCCACCTGATTGCTCCGAACACTCGCGCTCCTGGGCCTGCGGGCGTAGGCCTGCGGAAAGGCCCACGCATCACCGGGGTGCACGCGGTTCGCAAGCGTCCCTGGGATCACGTGGGCCGGCCCAACCAACAACAATGTTAATCTCAGGTGGACAGGAAAGATCTGACGGGCACTATTTCAAAAGAAGAGCGGGGGAGTTCTCCCCGGTGTCTGAGACAATATTGATCGGTGGCATAGTGGTTAGCACTGTTGCCTCACAGCGCCAGGGACCCGGGTTCAAATCCGGCCTCGGGTGACTGTCTGTGTGGAGTTTGCACATTCTCCCCATGTTTGCGTGGGTTTTCTCCGGGTGCTCCGGTTTCCTCCCACAGTCCAAAGATGTGCGGGTTAGGTTGATTGGCCATGATAAAAAATTGGCCCTTAGTGTTAGGGGGGATTAAATACGTGGGGTTACGGGGATAGGGCTTGGGTGGGATGGCTGTCGCTGTAGGGACCGGGTGCTAGGGTTTGGATGATCAGCCATGATCTCATTGAATGGCGGAGCAGGCTCGAAGGGCCGGATGGCCTACTCCTGCTCCTATCTTCTATGTTTCTATGTTTCTATGATCCCTCAACCAACATCACTAAAATGTGGCTATTATCAATTTGCTGTTTGTGGGGCCTTGCTGTGCGTAAATTGGCTGTCGTGTTTGTAATGATATCAGCAAATAGTGATGTTATTTGCCTGTTTGATTATCATGCCTTACCAGCATAGTTGCATGTATTGATTACTTATGCCTGACCAGCAGAGGTCATGTGAGAGACAAGCAGTTGAGTTTAGTTTCAGTTTCATTTAAGATGGATCACTAGCATGATGTCTCCTGTAAATGCTGTTGAACTGAGTTGAACAAACTTTGGATTAAAACACATTCTCTTTCATAAAAGTCTCATCATTGAGCCCACAAAGAAATCAATACATGGTGTCAGAAGTGATTGAAAGAGATGAAGAGGAAAAATCTGAAGTGAAATCAGCTCTCCACATATTAGCAAGCCAAAAGGGAACATCGTTACTTACCATTAGAGAATAGCTAATGAAGTGAAAAATGGAAGGTTTACTCCCACCGGCGAAGCTTCAGTTGACAGGTAATGTGGCTGAAAATTGGAGGAGATTCAAACAACGTGTAGGGTTGTATTTATCAGCAATCGGAGCTGACGATAAAAGTAATAAAAAGAAATCGTCACTGTTTTTACATGTCGTGGGTGATGAAGCGCTGGAGGTGTATAATAACTTCACATTTGCTGCTGATGGAGACAAAATGAAGCTAGATAAAATAATGGAACAGTTTGAGGCCTACTGCATACCTAAACGTAACGTGACGTTTGAGAGGCACAGATTTTTCACATGTGTACAGAAAACGGGAGAGACTATTGATCAGTATGTGACTGAACTGAGAAACAGAAGCAAATCGTGTGAATTTGGGGGACTGGCAGACTCGCTGATAAAAGACAGACTGGTGTGTGGTATTCCGGATAATGGTCTAAGGGAAAGACTGCTAAGAGAGCAAGATCTAGACCTGGGAAAAGCCATAGCACTGTGTAGGGCTACAGAGACTGTGAAGTTGCAGGCAAAGGAGCTGTTCAGTGACAATAGCTGCAACGTGGATGCAGTGAGTAAGAACGGACACAAACCGTTTAACAAAAAGAGCGCCAATGTGAAAAAAGAGGCGTGGCCAGCGAACAAAAATGAAAGGGGCAATCGAAAGACATGTAGTCGATGCGGTACACAGCATACACCAAGAAAGTGTCCAGCATATGGTAAAACATGCAATAGTTGCAACAAAAACAACCATTATGCCCGTTGCTGTAAGAACCAAGCGCAACAAAGCAAGGTCCATGCAGTAGGTGAAAGCGAGATAGAGGAGTTCAATGTGGATGTTGTGTCTGAAAACAAAAAAGAAGAAAGAGACTGGATGTTGACACTAAAAGTGAATGACATACACATTCCATTTAAATTGGATACTGGAGCACAAGTTAATGTGATATCAGAGACTGATTTTAAGAAAATTAGACCCAGACCAAAGATACATGGAATAAAAGTGAAAGTGACAGGATACTCAGGTACTGATATACCAGTGAAAGGAAGATGCATTGTCAAAGTAACACACAAGGACAGAGAGCACACGCTAGCATTAATCGTGGTGCCAAAGGATGTGCAAGCCATACTAGGTTTAAAAGCCTGTGAGAGACTGAACCTGGTAAAGAGAGTCCTCGTTGTGGAAAGCGAAGGAGAGACAGTCTATGATGAACTCATGAAAGAGTACAACGACCTATTTAAGGGTCTAGGCTGCCTGCCAGGAGAACACATGATCAGAGTAGATAAAAGTATGCCAACGGTCATACATCCATGCAGAAAAGTTCCGTTTGCTCTTCAAAAGCAACTGAAGGCAGAGTTGGACAGGATGGAAAGCCTGAATGTGATTCAGAAGATAGATGAGCCAACTGAGTGGGTGAGTTCCCTCGTCATTGTGGACAAAAAGAATGGAAAGCTCAGAATTTGCCTGGATCCAAGCGATCTAAACAGAGCAATAAAGAGAGAGCACTTCAAGCTTCCTACACGTGAGGAAATCATGGCACAGTTTGCAAATGCAAAGTATTTCAGCAAGTTAGATGCATCATCAAGATTTTGGCAGATGAAGCTGGACGAGGCAAGTTCAAGACTGTGCACGTTCAACAGTCCATTTGGCAGATACAGATTCCTAAGGTTACCATTTGGCATTGCCTCAGCTCCTGAAGTGTATCACAAGACTATCCATATGATCTATGAGCACCTGGAGGGAGTTGATACATCAATGGATGACATCATAGTATGGGGAACCACGAGAACTGAGCACGACGAGAGACTGAAAAAAGTGCTGGAAGCAACAAGGAAAACAAACCTGAAGCTGAATAGAGAGAAATGCCAGCTCGGGGTGACAGAACTGACATTCATGGGAGATATCCTTAGCAGTGAGGGCATCAGACCAGATCCCAGAAAGGTGTCCGCCATTGAGAATATGCCAAAGCCACAATGCAAAAAGGACGTGCAGAGGTTTAATGGAATGATCAACTACATGGGTAAATTCATATCCAACCTCTCAGAAAAGATGGCGCCACTGAGAAGACTAACTGAAAAGAACATAGAATGGGAATGGAATCATGAGCATGAGAAGTCATGGAGCGATCTAAAGAAACTGCTCACAGAGGAACCAGTTCTGAGGTTTTATGACCCAGCGAGACCCATCAAGATATCATCAGATGCATCACAGAGTGGGCTCGGTGCCGTTCCTCTGCAAAAATATGACTACTGGCAACCTATTGCATATGCGTCACGCTCAATGACAGACGCGGAGACGCGATATGCTCAAATAGAAAAGGAGCTGCTCAGCATCACATACGCCTGTGAAAGATTTCACCAGTTTGTGGCAGGACAAGCAATCAGTGTAGAGACTGACCATAAGCCCTTGATTGCATTGTTCCAAAAGCCACTAAATAGCTGTCCGCTTAGAATACAAAGAATGATGATCAGGCTGCAACGCTATACACTGAATGTTGCGTACACACCGGGTAAGCTGATGTATACAGCAGACACGTTGCCCAGAGCTGTTGACCCAAGTGAGCCCGCAAACACCACAATGGATGAAATAGTGAACGCCTACGTGGACATGATCACAAGTGCACTGCCCATAGCAGATGCAAAAATGGAGCTCATAAAGAATGAGACAAACAAAGATGAGACAATGAGACGATTGAGGAAAAGCATCTTGGATGGATGGCCCAACATGAAGCAAGACTGCTCACCTGACATGGCAGAGTACTGGAACTGCAGGGAGGAACTATCAGTGGTCGAAGACATCATCTACAAAGGAAGTAAAAAAGTAATCCCAAAGAGTCTGAGAAAAGAGATGCTAAAAATGATCCATGGAGGACATCTGGGAATCGAAAAATGGAAGAAAAGAGCACGAGAGGTGATGTACTGGCCACGAATCAACCAAGATGTGACAAATGAGGTGTCGAACTGCACAATATGCCTGAAATATCGAGCAAGTAATCCGGTAGAACCACTAAAGCCACACCCAGCACCAGACAGACCTTACCAGAAGGTAGGCACTGACCTATTCGTATGTCAAGGGAAGGACTATCTTGTAGTCACAGACTATTACTCCCTGTATCCAGAGGTTTGTAGACTGCACACCACCACTGCAGATGCTGTGATAACATGTATGAAAGCCATATTCTCCAGACATGGCGTGGCAAGCGAGGTCTTCACAGACAACGGACCTCAGTTTTACAATGCAAGTTTCCGACACTTTGCCAAAGAGTGGGACTTTGTCCACACAACGTCAAGTCCTCACTTTCCACAGTCCAATGGTCTAGTGGAAAAATCGGTCCAGACAATGAAAAGACTGATGTACAAGGCAAAAGACAGTGGAACTGACTTCTACCAGAGCATGCTTGTATACCGCACAACGCCGCTCGAGTGTGGTATGTCACCAGCCCAACTCCTTATGGGACGTCGGCTAAGGTCAAACCTACCCATCCCGGAGAACCTCCTGAAAACAAAAGAGGGGGAGAAAGTGAGGAAGTTCAAAGAACAACAGAAAGAAAAGCAAAAGTACTACTATGACAGAGGAAAACAAAACCTACCTGAACTCCACACTGGTGACCAAGTAAGGTTCAAAGACAAAACAAACATATGGACTCAGAAGGGAACTGTCCTGAGTGAAGTTCAACCAAGATCATACACCATTCAGACAGATGAGAGTGCTGTTCTGAGAAGAAATCGTCAAGATCTTCTCATGGGACCAGCCACAGCAGGTCAAGAGACTGATACTGTTGAACAACCTGATCACACAGCTGAGAACACATCATCTGAGGCAACAACTCAGATTCAAGGACAATCAATCAGAAAATCCTCAAGACGCGTGAAGCCTCCTGAGAGACTCATTGAGCAAATTTAAGGACTATTGTTATAGAAGGAAGTAGTGTTATCTTATTCTTTCTTCAAGTTCTTGTGCATTTACATATTTCATGTGAACACACAAAGCAAGGTTAAAAAACCTTGATAATGATAATGATAATGTAAGTTAATTAAGTGTTACAGTTAAAATGCAGATTAATACAAAGAAAACATGTTGTTAGTTAAAAGTAAAATACTTTTGTTTTAAGAAAGGGAGATGTAATGATATGAGCAAATAGTGATGTTATTTGCCTGCTTGATTATCATGCCTTACCAGCATAGTTGCATGTATTGATTACTTATGCCTGACCAGCAGGGGTCATGTGAGAGACAAGCAGTTGAGTTTAGTTTCAGTTTCATTTAAGATGGATCACTAGCATGATGCCTCCTGTAAATGCTGTTGAACTGAGTTGAACAAACTTTGGATTAAAACACATTGGGCTAGATTTTCAGTATAGACAGTTTTGGGGCGCTAACCTTAGCGCCCGCCCGAAGTTAGCGCCCGCCCCAAAGTAGCGCCCCGTTGCCGGAAATTCAGTGGCTTCGCCCTAAGAGGTTGGTGGAGCGCTAAAAGAGGCGTTCCACTACTATCTTTAGGCGCTAAGCCGGCGGTGCAGAGTGCAACACCCGAGCTTGGGCGCAGCGCACGGCAGACACTCTGGTGCCAGTGAGCTCTTAAAGGGGAAGGGTGCATGTGTTTTTTTCAAAGGCAGAGTCTGAGGGGGAAAACAGCAGGAGGAGGAGGAGGAGGAGGAGGAGGAGGACGGAAACATAAATACACCGTTCACAACAACACACTGGATCCTTCCACACAACACATGCAGACTGCCTTTTATAGTGCAGGAGGAGTGCCCTTTAATTTGCGCTCCCCAGGGTGTGTTGCGTTCCATTTTACAAACGCTCTGGACGCCAGCCGCACAATGGGGCGGTCCGACTGAAGTTTGGATTCGGGGCGGCCAAAGGGCGTTGCACGAGGATGTGACGTCATTTTCTGCGCGCGCATCCGGGCGGCCGCTAAACTTTGCGCCGGCGCTAACGGGCAACTTAATTTGGGGCGGGGCGCAAACTGCGCTGCGCCCGGGCGCTACACGCATAGCGCCCGAAAATCACTTCTCTTAAGGCGCTAACTGCTGGCGCAAGCAACTGAAAATCTAGCCCAGCCTCTTTCATAAAAGTCTCGTCATTGAACCCACAAAGAAATCAATACAGTGTTTCCTACATTACAACAGAAGATTTTTAATCAAAGGTGCTTCATTGGCTGTAAATGGCTTTGGGACCTCCTGAGGTCGTGAAAGGCGTTGTAGAAACGCAAGTCTGTCTTTCTTTCTTTCTTTCTGTTTGCTCTTTCGACCCCTTGCATTCTTGTATTGAAATCAAGAGTCAGCATTAAGGGCAAAAAATTGAGTAGTGCCCCAGTTGAGGCGCTAACTTCGTCGGGGTGCTAAAAGTAGTGCCCCGGAAAAATTAGCGCCCCCGCACCGGAAATTGAATAATTGCGCCCCAAGAGGGAAGCAGGCACTACTGGAGGCACTCCGCCTCCCTCTTCGGGTGCTGCGAGTGAATATCATGGCGCTACGTGCCGCGATATTGCAGGCCTTCCTCCCCTTCTTAAAAGGGAGGGGCCTTGTGCAGCGCAACCTGGGGCCCAGCTGGGCCCCCGGGGATCGGGAGTTGTGGTGATTATTCTTTATGTTTAGTAAGATGTATTGTAATTGGTTGTTTGTTTCCTGCCTTGAGATATATGCTGTAAACTCATTGGTAGTTGATGTCATGTGATTTGTGGTGGCCATCTTAAATTCAGTTCTCTGCAGCCTTGGTTGGGACTGGGTGTTGAAAGATGTGCTACTGGATTTTTAAAGTTAATAAAGCCTAGATTAGAAAGGCAAATCTACTCTTTATTTCAAGGTATAGTAGTCAGGATAGAGAATTTATTAATTCTGAAGTTCAACGTCTTTTATTGGAAGGAATCATTGAACCTAGTTGTTCGCCTTGGCGGGCACAGGTAGTTGTCACCACTAACGAGAGACATAAGAAACGAATGGTGATAGACTACTCTCAAACTATTAATAGGTATACTCAATTAGATGCGTACCCTTTGCCTAAGATTGATGAGCTTATCAACAAAGTATCTCAGTATAAGGTTTTTAGCACTATTGACTTAAAGAGTGCTTATCATCAGATTCCTATTGTTAAGAAGAATCAAACATATACGGCCTTTGAGGCTGGTGGAAAGCTGTATCAGTTTTGCCGAATACCATTTGGTGTTACTAATGGTGTTGCTTGTTTTCAACGGGCAATGGATGCTTTTATAAGTGATAACTCTCGCTCTGACACCTTTTCATACTTAGATGACATCACGGTGTGTGGCAAATCAAGGGTGGAGCATGATTCTAATTTAGAAAGATTCCTTCAAGCTGCGGAAAAAGTTGGTTTAACTGAATTTAAATTCCCCAATTGCCATGATGGGATTTGAACTCATTATATAACCCTTGGTAACAATCTGGTGAATCTGCGCTCCTTCCAAGGCCAATATACCTTTTTCAAGCTGCGATGCCCAGAACTGTACACAGTGCTCCAGATGTGATCTAACCTGAGCTTTGTACAGCTGCAGCAAAACTTCCTCCCCTTTATATTATAGCCCTCTAGTTATAAAGGCTAACATTCCATTCGCCTTTTTGATTGCGTTTTTGTACCTGACCATTATATTTAGTGATCTGTGCATATGGACCCCTAAATCTCTCTGGACTGTTCCTAGATTTTCAGCATTTAAATAATACTCCGATCGATCCTTTGTTGGTCCCTAATGGATGACTTTACACTTACCTATGTTGAAATCCATCTGCCACAGTTTTACCCACTCACTTAATCTATAAAAGTCATTGTAATTTATTGCTCCCGGCTGCACTACTTCCTAATCTTTGTGTCATCCACAAACTTGGATATATGGCTCCCTATTGTGTTATCAAAGGCATTAGTAAATGTAGTGAATAGTTGAGGCCCCAGCACAGATCCTTGTGGGGCACCACTAGGCACTTCCTTCCAATTCGAGTACAGACCCATTATTCCTATTCTCTGTCTTCTACCGCCTGACCAATCCCCTAACCGGGTTAATAATTTGCCTTCCATTCCATGAGCTTCAATTTTAGCTAACAATTTCTTATGTGGAATCATATTGAATGCCTTATTTATATCCTTATAAACTACATTCATAGATATTTTCCTCTATTCTTCTTCAGTTACTTCCTCAAAAACAAATCAATTAGGTTCGTTAGGCATGGCCTACACTTTACCAATCCATGTTGGCTCGCTCTAATCAGCTCAAATTTCTCTAAGTGCTCAGTCACTCTGTCCTTAACTATAGATTCCAATAACTCCCCCACAACAGATGTTAAACCAACAGGTCTATAATTGCCTGGTTTCGCTGTCTCACCTTTCTTAAATACTGGAATTACATTTGCAATTTTCCAATCTGAAAGGACAATTCCTGAATCGAGAGAGCTTTGGAAGATTATGACTGAAGCATCTGCAATATCCTCACCTATTTCATTTAAAACCCTGGGGTGGAAAGCATCAGGTCAGGGGGATTTGTCAGTCTTTAGTGCCATTACTTTTTCTAATACCGTTTTCTTGCTTATGTAAACTTCCAGCCCTTGATTCAGTATTAGTTTCCCCGGAATATCAGGTATATTATCCTCTTCCTCTACTGTTCATTATATAGTGGTACCTCTAAGTACCCCACGTACAAATTAACTAATATGACGAAGCTCTTGGAAAACTCTGATAGATCGCCACAAGGAGAATGCGAGCCAAGACCCCAGATATCCGAGAGGGACCAAAGTGTAAGTGGGGCAGATCTCTGGTCGGGGAACTGAAAAATGGTGTAGAACGCCGATCCACTGAAAATCCATCCCATTTACGCCCTTGGGAGAAATTCCGGTTGGGTGGGGGGGGGCGGGATTGAATATTCCACCTAACTGGGTCTTGTCTGGAAGTGTTCCCAGGTTTCCCCATGGAATTCCACCCAGTGTGCCCTGTAAAGGTCTCGGCACAACTTATGGCAGCTGGCGTTAGTCCCACTGAAACCCAGGAAAAGCCTCAAACCTCTTCCAGCTAAAGGTAACTGTAAAGTCGGCACCTCAATAATACACGGACTTCGGGAGAACAGTTTAACAGGTACTTTACTGAACAGGAGAGTAACGTCAGACTGAAATACAGAAGCCTGCTAGGGCCTTTTATACAGGGATGGTCACTGTCGGTACTGCAGTCTAAACCAGTTCTTCCCTTAAAGGTACATACACAACAATCCCTCCCCTTTTAGATAAACAGTACATAACATTCATTTAACAACTAAAATAATAACTAATTACAATTTTCTGGGTACTATATACATCAACTGAAATAATCATTTATAAGTTCAGTCTTTGAGGAGGCTTCCTGATCCTGACTGGATAGCGCCTTTCTCGAGTATCCTGTTCTTGCGGCGGAGTTGATTCTGGTTCATTGTCATTGGTTGGTTCGTCAGCTTCCAATACCACTGATTCTGAGGTAGACACAATCTGTACTTCGGGTTGATTACCAGGTGCACCTGCTCGTGGTATGGGTTTGGCTTGTTCCTGTGACTCTAGAATCTGGTCAGCATGGCATCTCACGATGCTCTCTCCAACGTCCATTGTGTACATTAGTGGTCCCTGCTGTGTGCATATCGTTCCTGGCTGCCATTTTTCTGTTCGGTAGTCGCGGGCCAAGACTGGTTGCCCAATCTTGAAGCTCCTGGTTGGCTTCTCATTTATGTGCTGGAATTGCTTATCCTCAACATCTCATCTTATGTTTGGTTTGAGCAAATCCAGGCGACATCTTAGCCTTCGGTTGAAGAACAGTACAGCTGGAGCTTGGTTGGTGACTGCATGTGTCGCATTCCGGTAAGCAAACAAGAAATTATCCACCTTGTGTTGTAGTGGTATGTCGTCATTATGCATTGCCTTTGTGGCCTTTTTAAAGGTCTGAACAAACCTCTCAGCCAATCCATTTGTGGCTGGATGATATGGGGCAGATGTGTAATGTTTCACTCACCCCATTATTCCTCAGAAACCTCCGGAAATCCTCAGACACAAACTGTGGCCCATTGTCAGAGCAAATCTGTTCTGGCAACCCATTCCTGGCGAAGATGGTCCTTAGGACTGCAATAGTTTTCTCCGTGGTGGTGGAGGACATTTTAATGACCTCTGGCCATTTCGAATGGGTGTCCACAGCGATTAGAAACATTGA